>NC_064614.1:783095166-784447250 GCF_023898315.1 Schistocerca nitens | reverse complement strand
TCGCAACAGACCACTCTTACGCTTTCACACGTTGACCCAACGACATCGTCAATCACGACTGCATGGGGGTTCGGCCGTCGATCAATGAAAACGTGTCGGCTCTCCGGATGAATCACATTTTTGCTACACAAGGTCGATGATCGTCTTCACAAACGCCGTCATCGAGGTGAACGGCGGATTGAAATGCGCAGCGCGTCGCGGATGTAGGCTGATGAAGCAATATTATGCCCAAGGGAAATTGTCCTGCGCTTGTGCGGGACCTATGATAGTAATCGAAGACACGCTGACAGCTGCGAACCACCTGAATCCCCTCATGCTTGATTTCTCTCCCGACGGCGATGTCATCTTTTAACAATGTAATTGCCCGTGTCTCGGAAAGGGAACTGTGCTACTGTTGCTTGAGGAGCATTATAGTGAACTCATGGTGATCTCTCGGCGACCAAATTCGCCTGATGTCAATCGTACGGAACCCATCCGGGTCGCTATCGGGTGCCATCAACGTGTACGCAGATCAGCGGCTCGTTATTTACGCGAATTAAATGACATTTATGTAGACATCAAATGCCACATTCTTCCACAAAGCTACTAAGAAACTGTCGGATCCCTGATACGTAGAATCAGTGATAAACAAACGAACTACTAACTAGGGAACCTCCCCGTCGCACCCCCCTCAGATTTAGTTATAAATTGACACAGTGGATAGGCCTTAAAAAACTGAACGCAGATCAATAGAGAAAACAGGAGGAAGTTGTGTGGAACTATGAAAAACTAAGCAAAATATACAAACTGAGTAGTCCATGTGCAAGATAGGCAACATTAGGGGCAATGTAAGCTCAGGAGCGCCGTGGTCCCGTGGTTAGAGTAAGCAACTGCGGAACGAGAGGTCTTGGGTTCGAGTCCTCCCTCAAGTGAAAATTTTACTTTCTTTATTTTCGCAAAGTTACGATCTGACCGTTCGTTCATTGACGTCTCTGTTCACTGTAATAAGTTTAGTGTCTGTGTTTTGCGACCGCACCGCAAAACCGTGCGATTAGTAGACGAAAGGACGTGCCTCTCCCATGGGAACCGAAAACATTTGATCGCAAGTTCATAGGTCAGCCGATTCCTCCACAGGAAAACACGTCTGATATATTCTATACGACACTGGTGACGGCATGTGCGTCACATGACAGGAATATGTTGTCGACCCACCTAACTTGCACACTAGGCGAATGGGTAAAAAGATTCTTCTACCTTGCCCGATTTAGGTTTTCTTGTGGATGTGATAATCACTCCCAAAAAAGTGATGAAAACACAAGAGTTTGTCACATAAACTGCAACAAATGAATGCAACAGTTTCACAGTCGCACAGTTTTCCCTGTGCTCTGTCAACACATATGTTTTTTACGTTTTCAAATGTTTTCGTGTGTAGACCGTCAAATCCTGCATATGTCCAAGCAAATCTGAACATGTCCTGGAATTTTGGAGAGCGAAGTTGATTATGTGTGATTGCCTGAACTTTGATAATTGTCTGAAAATAAAAAATTAAACTTTTCTCTCGAGAGAAGATTCGAACCGAGGACCTCTCGTTCCGCAGCTGCTCACGCTAACCACGGGACCACGGCGCTCGTAAGCTCGCACGCTCCTAAATGTTGCATACATTGCGCATGGACTACTCAGTTTATATATTTTGCTTATTTTTTCATAGTTCCACACAACTTCTTCCTGTTTTCTCGATTGATCTGTGTTCAGTTTTTCATGGCCTATCCCTGTGCCAACTTATAACTAAATCTGAGGGGGGTGCGATGGGGAGGTTCCCTTGTAAGCAGGTGGTCATAATGTTTTGGCTCATCAATGCAAATGCTACATCTTGTGAATAGAATCTTACTGAAATTCACATGAAGAGACTAAGGGAAAACCCAGAAGACATGACAGAATAATTTACCCAACGATAAAAGGATTTGTGTCTTTATGAAAGAAATGCTTCTGAGTTACTCTCCACTGCTGGAATCCAGTGAGGAATGACTCTTACACGTAGAACGAACCGCTAGACCGTTAAAAGGCTAGCTGGTTGGCGTACAGGGGCAGGTGGCTTATGCTTCGCCATTTCCAAGTGTGGCCCTGCGTCTCTAACTGCGCGTAAAACTTTATAATCTATTGCAGGCGGCGCTGGGGAGGGGAGGCACAGAATTACGTCGCTAATGTAGGATAACAGGGTACTGAAAAAGTAATTAAATTTACACGCCAAAGAAGGGATTACCTGCGGTCTGCGGGAGACTCGGACAAAGTTGGGAGGAATTAATTTCACTGCCAAGCCGCAGTTTTATTCGCCGTGCCACTAGGTACACACGCGGAGCAGGGGAACAAGGTACCGCCGCACACAGGGACAAAGCGGAGGCTGTGTGGTCTACAGCGGCTAGGGCGTTTTAACGTCCCTCACGTAAGGATACTTTTCTCTCTCCGCAGTCTTCTTTTAATCCCCCAGCAGTGGCATATTTCAGTATGCGGGAATGGCAACTGGCAGAACGCTCCGTCCGATAGAAGGCTTTTGCTGCAATACAGGACAGTTTTTAAGTTAGCTGGCAAAGGCAAACGGCCGAGATGAAATATTATGAACATTAGTTGTAAACATATGACAGATAATTTGTTTAAATGTAACTGGACTCTCCTAGAAGACGTCCGGTTCAAGGAACATATAAGAATCGACAACAATGAAATAATAGCTAATGGCATGCATTCGGGTGCTCAGCCTCGTTGGTGATTCAGTTTTCATGCACGATATCTCGACGAGACTCCCAGTAGTAGATCAGACAGCCGGCAAGATCTTACTAGGGAGCCGGAACCCAAGCCTTATTCAAAATAGTAGCTCCATCCCAGTTAGACAGATTTTCCGACATCTATAGTTCGATAAAGCTCTTCGTTATGCTGTCACATAGCTTGAAAACGCTGAGCGATTGTCTATTTTAAAGCTCATAGCTGTACCGGTACTCAAAGCTCAACGATGGAAGTAACTTTCGCTTGATGTGTCACTGCCAGAAAATATAGTTCGGTGAAACTTGGAGCATACATAGAAATTATTCCATTTCATCTTGGTGTGTTGGTACAGTACCCTTCTATAGCTAATATTTTTAAAAAAGTCGTAGGTTCAATATTCTTTAGTAACTCAAGAACAACGCGTTTTGCCCGCATTGGGTATCATCAGGTTATGTTAAAAATATCAGAAATTTTCTGCCAAAATGCATCCGTCAAGAAGGCAACATACAGCATGAATCGTTCTGAAAGGCAGTATCACGGAGGCGACGACAGGCGTAGTAGCGCAGAACAGGACCTCGTGCGCGACTGTAAACACAGCCGTACACCATAACGGCCCCAGAGACCCGTCCACCATGAAGTTGCCTTTTAGTACGTATTACTCGCTATCTTACCTTCTTGACAGATGCTTTTTGCCAGAGAATTTCTGATTTTTTTAACATAACCTGCTGAGACCTATCTGGGCGAAACGCGCAACCTACGACTGTGTTTTAAATAGCCTATATAGAAAGAAAGGTGGAAGGAGTATATAGAGGGTCTATACAACGACGATGTGCTTGGGGACAAAATTATGGAAATGGAAGAGGATGTAGATGAAGATGAAATGGGAGATATGATACTGCGTGAAGTGTCTGACAGAGCACTGAAAGACCTAAGTTGAAACAAGGTCCCGGGAGTAGACAACATTCAATTAGAAATACTGACCACCTTGGGAGAGCCAGCCCTGACAAAACTCTACAATCTGGTGAACAAGATGTATGAGACAGGCTAAATACCCTCAGACTTCGAGAAGAATACAATAATTCCAATCCTAAAGAAAGCAGGTGTTGAAAGATGTGAAAATTACCGCACTATCAGTTTAATAAGTCACGGCTGCAAAATACTAACGTGAAATCTTCACACACGAATTGAGAAACTAGTAGAAGCCGACCTCGGGGAAGATCAGTTTGATTCCGTAGAAATACTGGAACACGTGAGGCAATAATGACCCTACGACTTATCTCAGAAAATAGATTAAGGAAAGCCAAACCTACGTTTCTAGCATTTGTAGACTTAGAGAAAGCTTTTGACAATGTTGACTGGAATACTCTCTTTCAAATTCTGAAGGTGGCAGGGGTAAAATACAGGGAGCGAAAGGCTATTTACAATTTGTACAGAAACCAGATGGCAGTTATAAGAGTCGAGGGACATGAAAGGGAAACAGTGGTTGGGAAGGGTGTTAGACAGGGTTGTAGCCTCTCCCCGATGTTATTCAATCTGCATATTGAGCAAGCAATAATGGAAACAAAAGAAAAATTCGGGGTAGGAATTAAAATCAATGGAGAAGAAATAAAAACTTTGAGGTTCGCCTATGAAATTGTAATTCTGTCAGAGACAGCAAAGGACCTGGAAGAGCAACTGAACGGTATTGACAGTGTCTTGAAAGGAGGATATAAGATGAACATCAGCAAAGACAAAACGAGGGTGATGGAATGTAGTCGAATTAAGTCGGGTGATGCTGAGGGAATTAGATTAGGAAATGAGACAAAGTAGTAAAGGAGTTTTGCTATTTTGGGAGCAAAATAACTGATGATGGTCCAAGTAGAGAGGATGTAAAATGTAGACTGGCAATGGCAAGGAAAGCGTTTCTGAAGAAGAGAAATTTGATAACATTGAGTATAGATTTAAGGGTCAGGAAGTCGTTTCTGAAAGTATTTGTATGGAGTGTAGCCATGTATGGAATTCAAACATGGACGAGAAATGGTTTGGACAAGAAGAGAATAGAAGCTGTCGAAATGTGGTGTTACAGAAGAATGCTGAAGATTAGATCACATAACTAATGAGGAGGTATTGAATAGAATTGGGGAGAAGAGGAGTTTGTGGCACAACTTGACTAGAAGAAGGGATCGGTTGGTAGGACATGTTCTGAGGCATCAAGGGATCACAAATTTAGTATTGGAGGGCAGCGTGGAGGGTAAAAATCGTAGAGTGAGACCAAGAGTTGAATACATTAAGCAGAATCAGAAGTATGTAGGTTGCAGTAGGTACTGGGAGATGAAGAAGCTTGTACAGGATAGAGTAGCATGGAGAGCGTGGAGACCACAACAACAACAACATAGAAAGAACTACTACAGTGTAGTACAGAAGGTAACTGAAAGCAATACCCCATGAGACGATCAGAAATGATACTTTGCTTCAAAGACAATAATTACACTGAAGTCACCGCTAGTCATGATGGTCCGCTGGACATTACAAAAGTCGACACACGGTTCTTAAAAGGGTGTGTGATCACCAAGGATGGCAGTGCACGTTCTGCAGTGTGCTCCCAAGCTTGCCACAAGGCTGTTAAGAAGTTTTCGTGGTAGGATGCTTCATTCCCCAGTAGCGCGGTTGAAAGCACCTGGGTGGTCGTTGGCGCGCTTCAATTTGCCTCCCGAACGTATTCCACACGTGGTCGATGGGATTTAAGTCGGGGGAACGGGCAGGCCAGTGCATTCGCCGAATATCCTCGTTGCGCGCTGGAATCCATAAAAATGAAGTCGGAACCGAATGCACCCTTGGAAAGACGCACAGTGTCACAATAACTCTGATCGGTGATTGTACCATGTTTAAAGACTTGGAGGTGAGTTCGCACATGCAACATGTTGCCTCTAGATACTGTGACATCTTGACCAGGAAAACGAACACGTTCGACAATGTTCCTAGGTGCATTACGAGTTCCCATCTCTCACCATATGAGAGTACGTCGAGCGCTGTCGAACAATGGAACTTACGAGTCATTCCTTCCACTGATTTATGGGGTTTCTTACGCCCACCTTCCGTATTCAAAAAATGGCTCTGAGCACTATGGGACTTAACATCTATGGTCATCAGTCCCCTAGAACTTAGAACTACTTAAACCTAACTAACCTAAGGACAGCATACAACACCCAGCCATCACGAGGCAGAGAAAATCCCTGATCCCGCCGGGAATCGAACCCGGGAACCCGGGCGTGGGAAGCGAGAACGCTACCGCACGACCACGAGATGCGGGCCTTTCTGTATTGCTCGACGGTTACTGTCCGTCAGTACGTGAGGACTCCCTGGTCTTGGCTTATCTGTGGTGGCTTCTTCACGTTTCCGCCTCACAATCATCTCAGCAACAGTCAACTGGGCAAATTTTCGAGTTATCAGTCCTCTGAACGGTTTGATGCGGGTCGCCACGATTTCCTCTACTGTTCCAGCCTTTTCATCTCAGAGTAGCACTTGCAACCGACATCCTCAGTTATTTTTCCGATTTATTATAATCTCTGTCTTTCCTTCCTCTTGTTCCATGCAAGCTATTCCCTGTTGTCTTAATAAATGTCCTACCTTTCTGTCCCTTCTTCTTGTCAGTTTCTACCAAATAGCTTTAGAAGGATTGAAATGTTGATGAATTCGTTACTCCTGTGACATCCAATGACTGACCCATTGTCAGTGTCACTGATATCTTCTGACTGACTCATTCGACTGTTACCGCTTTTCTGCTGGGGGAAGAGACAGACAATAACAAACTGGCTCTTATTTACTTTCTGCGTTATTTTACCAACCATTAGAGTAGTATTTATTTACTAGTTGAACCGTGCAAATAATTCGCACTCTTCCTGATCAGTCACCGATAGGAAATATTGTAATGTAGAAATAATTAAATACATGTATTTATTAATAAAAAGTGTTATGTTTTGAATGGTAATTATTAGTCTCATAGAAAAAAATCGATATCATTATATATTATATAGTTTAATTGTAAAACACATAAAAAGCAGATACCGTCTTTTTCAGGTTAATTTTATTTTTTAAAACTTCTTTATCATTTTTAAACTTATTTGAAAACAGTATTAGCAGTTATAATATGATCATTGTTTACTTTTAGGCTATGTATGTATTTACCACACGTCTAAATATCTCTGAATGTGCGAACTCGTGAGGAAGCCGCATATATCTGCCCATGTAAATACAATCCTGACCTTTTAACACTTAACCTTGTGCTTATTGATGACCATAGCGAAGGCTACTTTTATTGGGAATTGTTTTCGGTATGAAAATATAGTCCGTATTTTTATCTCAAATCTTTCACTGGTTTCTGTATCAGTCGCATCGACGGAATGGAAGGAATTGTTATTGTCATTTGGAAAGGAATGGGTGGATCAGAATGTGTGAAGTTAATGTAGGTTATGAGCACAGTTTTAGCGGAGCCGGTAGAAAATGTAGCAGTGATGTACTCTCCTAAGTGAATTACCACTAATCTTGCGCAATTAATTAATCCCTGATTATCATTAATGCCTCTAATTAACTTAATAATAGCATATCTCTTTAAAAGCTGTTGAACAGGTGGTAAAACAGACCGATTTAAAGAGCTGAAGAATTTCAAATGGTACAACTGAACGTTGTTTATTTTAAGTTGCACAGAATCAGAACTGTACTAGAGTCTTTGCCTCTTGAGATAACAAATCGGTAATGACAGACTCATTAATTGTTGTACAATCATAATTTTTTGGAGAAAGAATGACCTTGAATAGAATTGTTCATTGGTGTCTGTGGCACTGAATATGGTGATAAAAATTATCGTAATTACAATAACAATGTTCAGGAATTTTCTTCATTGAAGTAATCTTTTTGATTTTCTGTATTACAGTTACCCAATTTAAGTAACCACTCAGTAAAAACGGGATCACCATTTATTCCCGTACTTTGAGTCAACTTACGTATTTTAACAGTGACCATAGGATTATCGTTTAACTATATTTTGGATAATGGCTGTCCTACTGGCATGTGTGGCTGGCTGGCTGGTTTGGGGGAGGAGACCAGACAGCGAGGTCATCGGTCTCATCGCATCAGGGAAGGACGGGGAAGGAAGTCAGCCGTGCCCTTTGAAAGGAACCATCCCGGCATTTGCCTGCAGCTGTTTAGGGAAATCACGGAAAACCTAAATCAGGATGGCCGGACGCGGGACTGAACCGTCGTCCTCCCGAATGCGAGTCCAGTGTGCTAACCTCTGCGCCACCTCGCTCGGTATTGGCATGTCTAACGACGGATATTTCATGATGGAAATCTCCACCAAACAGAATTATTTGGCCTCACAAGGGAGACTATTACTCATGATGTCCCTTAAAAGCCGACTGACGACGCTTCGCCTGTCTTTGGAACCACTGAAATCTCGTCCCAAATCACAGTCACGGAAAAGTTGAGCGTCCTTACTGCGAATGCGAATCGATGAGATCGATGTGTTCAAGATGGATACACGCAATTTGAAAACGGAATTTGATGTGCCTCCCCCATATAGGAGATTTGAAGCAATGCCAGTCGATGCAGCTGTTAAAACAAGCTTCTTTTCACCTCGTAAAAGGTAACAGATCTGAAGACAAATGTTTAACCTAAGCCCACGGCGCGTCAGTGAAGTAACTATTGGGAATCTTATTTCTTACTGAATGTAAGACTTCCTCAGCTATTGCCTTTGGTTCTTCGTTTAGCTTTTCGTAACTTGTCTCGCTATTCCTACGATCTTCTTCGACGTTGTAGGTTTTTGATGTATGTTGTACGACGATCACAACAGCGGTCATCAGGTTGAATAGTTGCCAACATTTGCCACGATACTTAAAAAAAAAATTCCAGTTCTAGAAGAGTGAGGTAGTTGGCTGGGGGATGTGTGTGCTTTCTTTGAAAATCTTCCGAAAATGCAATCTGAAAATGTCCACTACTCGTGTACATTGCCAGGCGAACAGACTATGCAGATGATGGCGAAAAGCCATCTCAGTTGCGGTGGCATTCAGTGTCTGGTAGCCTCCTGCAAACATTCTTTTCGTTCGGTGTCATTAATGACTAAATATAATTTTTATGCACCTTAGAGAAATGAATTCCACAACATTCTGTCAACTGTGCGTAGATTGTTAAACGTCTGCTGTCCTTTGACGTGCAAAAGTAGTATGCGCAGGTAATATCATTCGATGCCGGCTGGATTGACAGTAGAGATGTGCCGAAAGCACTTAGCGTTATTCTTCCAAATAATCTACTGCACTTTAGACCACACAAAATTATCCGGAATTTCATGCTAAAGGTACTCGCTCGCGGTAATCAATGCACAATTAAAAAAAATGCCCTGAGTTTGTAGTCGCTATGAGGGTTAGCAGCAGCTTTGTATCCCGCCTGAAAGTGATTGTGGTAGGTGGACGGGCAATCACTTGAACGTATGAGATCGGTTGAAAAGTCGGCATTCGCGTAGTTACTAAGTAGCCTGTGGTGGACTCACAACACGACAGCTCAAGTAAGTGATGAGTTGTTTTGACCTTCAGATTCTGAACGCAGTCAGAAAGTCGAGCAGAGAAATCTTGCAAACACTTATTTGCACAAATATTTAACAGATTTGAATGAAGAACAATGTTCAAGATTGATATGAGAGTAGTATTTTCTGCTGAGAAATCTACTGTACGGTACACTCCACCGATTATCAAATCATAAATGATCAAACTGTCATTGTAATACCGTTATTGCGTCGTCTATAAATAGGACGGCCGTTAACATTTAAATTACTTGAAACATATCATGTTTACGCCAGTGACTATTAAATTTTTTATTTCCACTATTGCAATTTCGGCCTTAGGCCATTATCAACTGCAGATGTTTTTGGCTTTAAGCCATGTCTACTTTATACAAGCTAACACATTTATATGTCGTTGTCATTGCTGTTATATACAGTCGTAACGCTGCTAAGTAGTGCGAACTCACTTGTCTATATATTGTAAAACAAAAAAATGTTCAATTGGCTCTGAGCACTATGGGACTTAACTTCTGAGGTCATCAGTCCCCTAGAACTTAGGTCTGCTTAAACCTGACTAACCTAAGGACATCACACACATCCATGCCCGAGGCAGGATTCGAGCCTGCGACCGTAGCGGTCGCGCGGTTCCAGATTGTAGCGCCTAGAACCGCTCGGCCACTCTGGCCGGCTATTGTAAAACAGCACAGTCTGTATGTACATATGTTCGTTCCACCATCACCAGTAACTTTTGCACTAAACCCAATTAGGTTCCTCCTGAAAATATTTTGGATAATTTTTCATACACTTCTAGTCTTGCATTCATGGCCTGTTTGGCATGAAAGTACCGCGAGGTCCGTGTGCCTTGCATTCCTGAGTAACTTCAAAAAGTGAAAGACCTGTTTCTTTATTTGGAATTTATGCACAGATTAAAAGAGTCTACAGCTTCAACTAAGCGTAATTTATCTTCGTTTGACAGAATGGGCGGAATGTGTGCTTGAAGGAGACCTCTCATTTGAAATTCAATAACATAGACATAGCCAGTGAATACGTCTAGCACATGTCTTTTTTATTTTTAAAAATAGAGTAATAAAATTTCCACTTTTAGACAAAAAAACCCTGTAAACCGAGTCATGTCTTTATTCAGCTCTTTCATGTGGTTTCAGCTGAGAGGTGATTTCAGTCCACTTGGAGTTGCGAGTAACAGTGAGTGAGCCGTACGGCTTGCTTTTACCAGTTATTTTGTGATGGTTTTATTGTGCTTTCTAACTTCTTGGACAATTCGATTGTTGTCTCGAAATTTTCCCGTCATAGGCTTTCTTGTGCTCGGAGTGCGAGGCAATTGTTGCTGTGGGGTTCTCTTCTTCGAGAATAGCGCCGTCGTCGTGGATTGTTTGGCGGCCCTCCGCGAGGTGTCGCGAATGACGCGGACGGCGACGACGGACGCCGGGGCAGTCGCCTGTGGTGTGTCCAAGGCGCCTGTTACTTATGTAGTAGCGTGGTCCGGCCTGCCAATGATAGAGACCTGTGTATCTCGAAGGGCTCTACCAGCATCCTGAGAAGCAGACCAGGAGACTCTGTGCTGTTTTTGAATTCTGTGGAGCGGGCTCTTGTGAGGTCTGCAATGAACTGGTGACACTATTGCAGACTACTGTAGGAGAGTGTTAATTCTAGCTGGTCTAGAGAGCTAAGCTACGTGTCGGTGGTTTCCTTCTGCCGAGTCTCCAAGAAAGCGGTGACAATCTTTGTAGTGCTTATACTGCTTTCGCGCCGTGGTTACATCTGAAAGCCGAGTTACGTTTATCCTCATGTCAACTTTTGAACAGTGCTATGACTTCAAGCTGGTAAATTTTTGTTAACATTCTAATCAATAGGTATTGTTCGTAATAAGTAATTCCTTATGTTTTAGTTATGTTGGTTGATTGTGGTATCTAATCTACACTCCTGGAAATTGAAATAAGAACACCGTGAATTCATTGTCCCAGGAAGGGGAAACTTTATTGACACATTCCTGGGGTCAGATACATCACATGATCACACTGACAGAACCACAGGCACATAGACACAGGCAACAGAGCATGCACAATGTCGGCACTAGTACAGTGTATATCCACCTTTCGCAGCAATGCAGGCTGCTATTCTCCCATGGAGACGATCGTAGAGATGCTGGATGTAGTCCTGTGGAACGGCTTGCCATGCCATTTCCACCTGGCGCCTCAGTTGGACCAGCGTTCGTGCTGGACGTGCAGACCGCGTGAGACGACGCTTCATCCAGTCCCAAACATGCTCAATGGGGGACAGATCCGGAGATCTTGCTGGCCAGGGTAGTTGACTTACACCTTCTAGAGCACATTGGGTGGCACGGGATACATGCGGACGTGCATTGTCCTGTTGGAACAGCACGTTCCCTTGCCGGTCTAGGAATGGTAGAACGATGGGTTCGATGACGGTTTGGATGTACCGTGCACTATTCAGTGTCCCCTCGACGATCACCAGTGGTGTACGGCCAGTGTAGGAGATCGCTCCCCACACCATGATGCCGGGTGTTGGCCCTGTGTGCCTCGGTCGTATGCAGTCCTGATTGTGGCGCTCACCTGCACGGCGCCAAACACGCATACGCCCATCATTGGCACCAAGGCAGAAGCGACTCTCATCGCTGAAGACGACACGTCTCCATTCGTCCCTCCATTCACGCCTGTCGCGACACCACTGGAGGCGGGCTGCACGATGTTGGGGCGTGAGCGGAAGACGGCCTAACGGTGTGCGGGACCGTAGCCCAGCTTCATGGAGACGGTTGCGAATGGTCCTCGCCGATACCCCAGGAGCAACAGTGTCCCTAATTTGCTGGGAAGTGGCGGTGCGGTCCCCTACGGCACTGCGTAGGATCCTACGGTCTTGGCGTGCATCCGTGCGTCGCTGCGGTCCGGTCCCAGGTCGACGGGCACGTGCACCTTCCGCCGACCACTGGCGACAACATCGATGTACTGTGGAGACCTCACGCCCCACGTGTTGAGCAATTCGGCGGTACGTCCACCCGGCCTCCCGCATGCCCACTATACGCCCTCGCTCAAAGTCCGTCAACTGCACATACGGTTCACGTCCACGCTGTCGCGGCATGCTACCAGTGTTAAAGACTGCGATGGAGCTCCGTATGCCACGGCAAACTGGCTGACACTGACGGCGGCGGTGCACAAATGCTGCGCAGCTAGCGCCATTCGACGGCCAACACCGCGGGTCCTGGTGTGTCCGCTGTGCCGTGCGTGTGATCATTGCTTGTACAGCCCTCTCGCAGTGTCCGGAGCAAGTATGGTGGGTCTGACACACCGGTGTCAATGTGTTCTTTTTTCCATTTCCAGGAGTGTATGTTTCAAGTACACTCCTGGAAATGGAAAAAAGAACACATTGACACCGGTGTGTCAGACCCACCATACTTGCTCCGGACACTGCGAGAGGGCTGTACAAGCAATGATCACACGCACGGCACAGCAGACACACCAGGAACCGCGGTGTTGGCCGTCGAATGGCGCTAGCTGCGCAGCATTTGTGCACCGCCGCCGTCAGTGTCAGCCAGTTTGCCGTGGCATACGGAGCTCCATCGCAGTCTTTAACACTGGTAGCATGCCGCGACAGCGTGGACGTGAACCGTATGTGCAGTTGACGGACTTTGAGCGAGGGCGTATAGTGGGCATGCGGGAGGCCGGGTGGACGTACCGCCGAATTGCTCAACACGTGGGGCGTGAGGTCTCCACAGTACATCGATGTTGTCGCCAGTGGTCGGCGGAAGGTGCACGTGCCCGTCGACCTGGGACCGGACCGCAGCGACGCACGGATGCACGCCAAGACCGTAGGATCCTACGCAGTGCCGTAGGGGACCGCACCGCCACTTCCCAGCAAATTAGGGACACTGTTGCTCCTGGGGTATCGGCGAGGACCATTCGCAACCGTCTCCATGAAGCTGGGCTACGGTCCCGCACACCGTTAGGCCGTCTTCCGCTCACGCCCCAACATCGTGCAGCCCGCCTCCAGTGGTGTCGCGACAGGCGTGAATGGAGGGACGAATGGAGACGTGTCGTCTTCAGCGATGAGAGTCGCTTCTACCTTGGTGCCAATGATGGGCGTATGCGTGTTTGGCGCCGTGCAGGTGAGCGCCACAATCAGGACTGCATACGACCGAGGCACACAGGGCCAACACCCGGCATCATGGTGTGGGGAGCGATCTCCTACACTGGCCGTACACCACTGGTGATCGTCGAGGGGACACTGAATAGTGCACGGTACATCCAAACCGTCATCGAACCCATCGTTCTACCATTCCTAGACCGGCAAGGGAACGTGCTGTTCCAACAGGACAATGCACGTCCGCATGTATCCCGTGCCACCCAATGTGCTCTAGAAGGTGTAAGTCAACTACCCTGGCCAGCAAGATCTCCGGATCTGTCCCCCATTGAGCATGTTTGGGACTGGATGAAGCGTCGTCTCACGCGGTCTGCACGTCCAGCACGAACGCTGGTCCAACTGAGGCGCCAGGTGGAAATGGCATGGCAAGCCGTTCCACAGGACTACATCCAGCATCTCTACGATCGTCTCCATGGGAGAATAGCAGCCTGCATTGCTGCGAAAGGTGGATATACACTGTACTAGTGCCGACATTGTGCATTCTCTGTTGCCTGTGTCTATGTGCCTGTGGTTCTGTCAGTGTGATCATGTGATGTATCTGACCCCAGGAATGTGTCAATAAAGTTTCCCCTTCCTGGGACAATGAATTCACGGTGTTCTTATTTCAGTTTCCAGGAGTGTATTTCTGCCCAAATGTTCTTCCTTGTTAACACATTGTAAAGGTCGCCTTGGTGACTGATGTTTCGTTAAAAACAGAGCAAGCAGGAATTTGCAGTGGGGCTTGTAGGTGTGTGTTATTGTTTGGAGTCAGGCTCTTAACGGGAGGTACTGGTGAAATTTCAACTCGATTGTAAAAAAATCACAGGGGACTGAAAATTCGTGTCACAACGTATCTTGGCGGGCTGAATTAAACGGGTAAATCCAATTTCCTACATAAATATTTTTTCAAACATTTGGATTTTTGAGTTTTGAAAAAAATTGTTGGTTATCACGACATGTATTCACGAAAAAAGTCTGAGCCAAAAATGTTTAAAATTGATGGAGGAGTAGCATTTTTTCGTCATGGGCTATCCTGATTTTCTTTCGATTGAACTGAAGTATTATATACATATGAAAAGTGTAGATAAATCATAAAAAATCTGTTCGTATAGTAAGTGACAAGAATCTGACGTAAAATAGAATTACTAAGACATTATACAATGTTTGGCCCAATATGAAGGGAAAATAAACAAAAGACGACTTGTTAGTCTCAAAATTATATTCTTTATTTTCAATTTACATATTACATCACATGCGGACCGTATCTGTGTGAATAACATGCAGTTACATCAAAACAATTGGACACCGTAGGTTCCACCATCACGCTCGAAAATAGCGTCTTCTCTCTAACGTTTTTCGACAAACTTCGTATTTTTTCGAAATTTTCACTTCAGTTTGCTGCACTGCTGCTTTGTTCTTTTTTGCTGATGCTTGTTCTGTTCGATACGCATATTTGAGTCCTAATTTTGTCATTATTTCTGAAATAACACTGTGAGAGCCAACTTTATAGTCATAAATACTGACAGAAAACGCTAGTTTTACTCTTACTGCAGAAACATAATCCTCTTTGAGACACCTATTCCACGTAACTCTGTGTAAATTCTCATTAATATTTTGTGTTAGACATCGAGCACATCGTGTTAGTAGAGATTTATCAGTCAAGCGAGTATAAAAAGGAAGTATTTCATCTCAACACAGTTGATTTATTAGTGTTTTTGTATTAGAAGCATGAGATCCAGGCTCAGTTTCTTTTGCCAATGCTGACTGATAAAAACATGATGAATCTCCTTTCGGCCAGTGAGAATGTTGAGGATTTTTTTAGCAAAAGGGCTATAATTGTTGATGCATATATTGCGTCTTGCATACTCTGTAAATAATAAATTACATGACACTATTGTTGCTGTAAAATGTCACTCACATCGAGAAGTACGTTTATACTTACCTTTATAACACCTTCATTTGTATATCTTGCTTTTTTTGGAATATTCTGCAAATGTTTTTATCGTAGCGGCCTTCAGCTGTCCATGGCCCTTGCCAACCAACGTAACTTCTCTGCTTCTTTCTTCCTTCACAATTTGTGCTATACCTGCATAGATCCTGCAAAAAAAATATGAGTTGCAAGTTTACAGCATCCGAATTCTGCTACATAAATATTGAAAATAAAATAATTGTCAAGTAGATACGTGTACACATGAATGTATGTACAACAGATTTTTTTTTAGATATTCTCATGTTTTGGCATCATGATTCACACATTTTTCCTTTTGTGTCTCATGTTCGCTTCCACAAATATTCAGTAAGGTAACATGACTAAAAGGTTTTGAACCACCATCTGAAAGCATTTTGGTACAGCATTTTCATATATCGAATCCATAACTTTCGAATCGTTACAAAATATATTTTCAGCAATCGTAGGTCCCCTTCCACCAAAGGATCGCGAATGGTTCATGGAACATTGATTGGTGTCCCTTTCCAACCAAAACTGAAATTCCAGTGAATCTTCACCTAATTGAGTTGCTGTAGCCAGGTAAATTTAACAAAACTTTTTTACAACATAAAAATCAACAATGTATAACGCTGCCAGAACCAACTTTTACTCGAAAAATCTGTTTTGTCATCTGAACTTTGCAGTATTATATTATTGTTGGGAATATTATCATCCATCACTAAGCTCACAATAAGAATCAACGTGCCAACTGTCCTCACAATCATTATCAATACATTAATCGAAAATGGCTTTCATACATTTATTAATAGCAGTTTCTGTACGTAGCACATGTTTTTGAAAGTATCACAGAAGAGAGATCGTAAATTCATAATTATCGCGAACTACAGAAAACTCGAATACCTTCTTCCTACATGTACAAATGCGAAATACAGTCGCGTATTTTCATCAGAAGAAGATCTGCTTGTATTTTGTTTGGAACATTGGCTCGACGTATAAATATGTGATTTGGAACATTCATTTCCAATCAATTCGCTGTAAGAACATTTTATCGTGATTCTACGTAAAAACCTCCAGCTCATTGTACCTAACTCAAAAGTCAAGGTACGTTGGTCGCAATCAGCGCACTTCGTTTTTGGTAATAATGATGCTAAGTGAAAAATCAAGTAGAATATTCTCAGATTCATCTGTCTTTCCTTCAGTGTTTTTTCGTCACTGATAGTGCAACATTGTGTTCTCAACGCTATTCCTAGCAATACTCTCCAATTTCGTTTGTATGCGTATGTTTGTCTCATACGATACAGTTTCATTGACACTTTCGCTACTGTCAGACACTCTTTTTTTTCTTCGCTTTCACATTTTTCCGCATCTTGTTCACTACCTCACTATAATTTACCGAGTGTCTCTTACGTCCAGGCATGTTTGATGCTATTAGTTATTGGTATTTCATCATATCAAAAAATGTGTAAGAGAGCGATGAAGTAGTACACGAGAACACACACCCTCCGACGCGAAAGCGCATTACCGTCTCCGCTGCGTCCGCACTGGCGGGTTTTCGTATATGTATACGTCCCTAATTTATGTGTACATCCGAAATGAACGTATGTAAATAAGTGTGACTATATTTTATATTTCTTGCAATTTCCAGCCATTTGGATTTACATCGTGGTGGATTTATCATCTCGCCGCCGCGCATGCTGGACGAGAAACCTTTATAAATATTTACTTTGCAATTCACAGATGAATCCGCCACGACGTAAATCTACATGTCTGGAAATTGCAAAAAAATATAAAATATAGTCACACTTATTTACATACGTTGATTTCGGATGTACATATAAATTAGGGACATATACATATACGATTACGGATGTATGTACAGATTATGCACATATATAGACATATTCATAAAAAATTAATGTTTCAATTAAATTCCTGCACTGTCTACATCTACCTAGTGATAGAAAACTAACTATACTTTATCTTTTTTGAAAAAATCAAAATAGCCATAGTAACATATGCTATTCATCCGTCAATTTTAACCGTTTTTGGCTCAAACCTTTTTTGTGAATGCATTCCGTAGAACTAAAAACTTCACGTATGGGTTTGAAAAAGTATTTTTCCAAAACTCAAAAATCCAAAACCATGAAAAAATTTTTGTCTGGCCTATTAGATTTACCCACTTAATTCAGCATGCCAACATATGTTATGAAACAAATTTTCAGCCCCCTTTGTTTTTTTGCTGTCGGTTTGAATTTTCACCAGTAACTCCCCCCCACCTTAACGCAATTTCACGGTACTGACGTAATGGATACGTTAGTCGTAATCCTACACTGATTTCTGCGCTTATTTCAGGCTGGCCGGCCGGGGTGGCCGAGCGGTTCTAGGCGCTACAGTCTGGAGCCGCGCGACCGCTGCGGTCGCAGGTTCGAATCCTGGCCTCGGGCATGGATGTGTGTGATGTCCTTAGGTTAGTTAGGTTTAGGTAGTTCTAAATTCTAGGGGACTGATGACCTTAGAAGTTAAGTCCCATAGTGCTCAGAGCCATTGCATTTCAGGCTGTGTAGTTTGTCAGTTAGCACTGACAATTTTATTCAATTATTATTATCTCAAGGCTGCGTTGTCTGTGCTGAGAGGTAATACCTGAAATACAGTATTCTCGGAACACTCTTGACATTGTGAAGCTCGCAGTATTGAATTCCCTGATGTCCGTTGCGGCTAGCTCGATCTACTATTCCGCGTTCCAAGTCTGTTAATTGCCGTCGTGCGGCGACAACCAAGTAGGAAATCTTTTTGCATGAATCAGCCGAGTAGAAATAACAGCACCGGTCTCACTATGGCACGGACTGAACAGCGAGTACGGTGAAGCAGGAGTCGAAGCACCATGGCTGCTGTTCCTCTGTTGTAATCTCTGGTGGTAGCGATTGTCTCTCTGTCGAATGGTCATCATGCTACTTGCTTAGGTTCTGAAAGTAGGCTACGGCGGGTAGGTCTTCAGGGGCAGGCTGTCTTCTGCCGGAGCGCCACTCCTCCTTCAGCCACTTCTCCGCGACCTGGTAGATATGCTCCCAGTCGTTGGGGGTGAAGATAAAGGGGGGGGGGGGCGTTAATCGCTCGCAGCTCCTTCAGAGACACCACCTCGTGCAACAGGCCAAGGGTGTGGCGGAGGTCGCAACGGTTGGTGGAGAAGGGGAGGCTTGGGAATGTCCGGCGGCGTGAAAGGATGTGGGCAGTAAATTTTTTTTGGTTCTTTATAGACGCAATCACATGTTCATGACACAGTCATAACCGGTTTCGGCCGTACAATGACCATCTTCACATTCTAAAACAATACAAAAGAAAATTTATATTAAAACATAAAAATTAGTGCAATATTTAACTAGGCTTATTAATAATCTAACTGATTTTATGCGAAATACGTATAGTTCATACCTGAGGGCGGCATACACTGAACACAGGTTCATGCGTTATCAAACTAGCTATAAAATGTGAAACACCGGCCTTATATAGATATAAAAATTTGCTAGATTTTGTTCACCCTCTTTGCGCTATATGCGCGTGTCCTCTATTAGATAGTCTTAATTTTTGAAAAGCCTAAAATATACAAATTTACTATCAATGTACATAAAGTTTAAGATTACAGAGCAGATCGTTAAATCGGTAAAATAACATTTCAGAACAAGGAGAAAACATTGCTATAGATGAAAATAATAGTAGCACTTGTAGAGTGTATTTCTGACGCCCGATGGCGCTGTGTTTCCGGCTGTTGCCTGTTCATGCCGATGTCCATTAGTATGGCAGGGACGACACGGGCAGGACGACGAGTGTAGTGCTCTGCTGCAGGTGGCTGGCACGCTCCTCCGCCTTAGAAGTTGTTGATACCTGCTGCGGCCCGCAATAGACAGTGCAATACTCGACCGCCGGAAGGCTGAAGCACGTATGTAGTAAAAACGATTCGCTCAGATGAACAGATCGTCGTAAATGTTGAAGTATGCGTCTGTTGCAAACTCATTCTGTTCATTGAGGAGTTTGTCAGGTTCTCTGCGTCCCGTAACATAAATCTCCAGTTGTTCTAAAATATCTAATCGTTTCCTTTTTGTAACTTCATGTAGAATTTGAAGCTGTTCGTCGATGTTACCAATATTAGGACCCTCCTCTTGCATATGTAAGCCTAGTTCTGTCTTATTACTGGGATACGTGTGTTCTTTAAACCTTACATCAAAGGACCTGCCTACCTGTCCGATATAGCTTTTTACGCATACATGATATATTTTGTAGACCCTCGATTTACTTTATTTATTACTTTTCCGTCGTAAGTTATGACGCACTAGTCTTTTTAAATTTTCGGAAGTCCTAAATGCAATTTTAACCCCTTTTCTTCGGAATATATATTCGATTTATCTGATGTTTTGCCTATGTATTTCATAGTGGCGTACTTATCCTTTTCGGATGTCGTTTTTACCTGCCGTTTGTCGCTCCTTTTTATCTTCCTTAGAATTTTGTTACGTATGGAGTTAACTATATCTAGGTCATAATCATTTGCAAGGGCGACCTGTCTTAATATGTCAAGTTCTTATTTCACTTCAATTTGACATAATCGATGTTTTACTATTCAGTGTAGCATTGAATAAAAATATGCATGTTTCTGACGTAGTGAGTGATTGGAGTGGGCATTGATAATCACGTCCGTAGATGTTGGTTTCCTAAATATTTGAAACGCATGTCTACCATTTTTGTTGTGAATCATCAGATCTAGGAAGTTTATCTTTTTGGCTACTTCAATTTCTGTCGTGAATTTGATCTTGGAATGCATACTGCTTAACTTCTGTGCCAAATCTTCTATTTGCTTTTTACTACCTCTATAAAGAATAACTGAGTTATCGACATATCTTCTGTAATATACTATATTCGTCAGAATCTCTGGATTGGTCTCGAAGAAAGTCTTTTCTAGCTGGTTAATAAAAATGTCTGCTATTGTTCCTGCTAAGCAGTTTCTCATAGCGAGTCCGTCGCCTTGTATGTAACATATATTGTTAAATAGAAGGTAGTTATGCGATAGAACAGACTGCAATACTTCAATCAGTTCTACAACTTAAGCTTGGCCTAGATGCCCGTTACGTGATAGGTTAGTTTTTATTATCTCTTAGGCTTCATCGATGGGAATGTCTGCCCCCGGTAACTGAGTGGTCAGCGTGACAGAATGTCAATCCTAAGAGCCCGGGTTCGATTCCCGGCTGGGTCGGAGATTTTCTCCGCTCAGGAACTGGGTGTTGTGTTGTCCTAATCATCATCATTTCATCCCACTCGACGCGCATGTCGCCGAAAGGCTTGCATTCGACGAAAGATCTACCCGACGGGAGACCCTTGTCACACGACATCTATTTATTTATCGATGGGAATATTTGTTTATAAGTTCTCGATATCCACTGATGCGAATGTTGCATCCTCCGGTATCTCGATATCTTTTACTTCCTGTGCAAAAGCCGCACTGCTTTTAACATTGATTCTTCGTAAACAAAATTACTACAAAATTTTGTTGAGTTCCCTATTAATATTATATGTAGGACAATCTATATTATTAATCACTCTCCTATTGGGTTTTTCTTGTTTATGAAGCTTTATTTGCGCTCTTATGTTTGGTGTGCGTGCAGGTACCTTTTTTTCTTTATCTGAAAACAAGAAAATCCAATTATCTATCCTTTTGTTTAGTTCTTTCAGGAAATTCTTTGTTGGGCTCTTTGTAACTTCTACAATGTTATTTTTCTTAAAGAAATGTTGTGTCTTTTTTATGTAATCAGTGTCATGGAAAAGTGTAAAAGAGATTAAATGGCATAAAGAAAGCATTAAATGCTGTTGTAGTTAAACAGTTTTGAGTAAATTTCCGGTACCTCCGAAACTGATCAGTACAAATGTCAATTTGGCCGTTTATTTGTTTAACTAAGATTTTGTCTTAAACAAAAGCAAATTATATAGATATGGAACGCATCATCAACTGTTAGGCCGCTCGAGATGAAGCGTAAACATAGCGACGCTATTTTGAAACAATTGGCTGTGAGATGTTAAAGAAACAATCACAGCATTCAGCCCAAAGAAAACTATTGAAAAGCACAATCGTTTTTCACGTTTTATATTTAATAGCGCTTTTAGTTAAACCAGCAAAATCTTTTTCACATTTCCGTGGTGTCAGTTAACACAGTAGAAATACGGTACATATATCAAACAAACTTTTTATTAATGAAAAACACAAACGTTAGCGTAATAATCTGCAGCATTTACTATGTTACAAACCTGATCTCGGCTTTTACACTATTAGCAGGTATGGTGCAATAGTCAAATTTGTTAGATATTAAACATCGTAGAATATTACACCAGTGTAGTGTGGTGTCGATTCATAATGTATAAAATATACTGACAAGAACTAATGGGACAGCGAATTAATGTATAATTTACATTAATTTTTTAGTGATGAACGAAAAAGTTTCAAACTGTTGATTCATATATATTCATAATCACAAAAATTTCAAACTGTAGACATATATCTACACATAGTGACAAGTAAAACGATTACAGCTGAATTTTAGAAGACTTTATAAATTTCTTTCAAAAAAATTCACAAGTGGATTACAAATACTGATTTGATTGAAGTATTTTTATTTTGGGTGTTACTTTTTTTAAGACTGTTCTGAAGACTGTTAGAAGTAGGCAGCATACATTTTGTCCAATAAAATCAACACCAAATAGGTATAGAGTTGGGTTGAGTAAAAGTTATAATCGGATTTTTCTTGTAGTTTCGTCAGATTGGCAATCCAGATATTTTTTTGGCTGTGATCGTTCTTCAATTTAAAATTAGTCTAGAATTGGACATAAAAGTTTAACTTCACAGAGGGATGGTTCTTTTTCTCATTTTCATTGTCTCAGTTAGACATAGATTTTGCAGGAAGTTTTTAATAATACATCTTTGGTGGCCGATGTGACGTCGGTGGCATTCGTTACGCCATATACAAAAGAAATTACATATATATTTTATATATTTTTATTTTTAATTTATCAGCGTGATTCTTTCTATCAGGGATATTGTCTTTTCTTATCACTTTTACTTACGTGCATAAGTAAATATGAAACGGGTTCTTGAAGGGCCTCAGTTATTCATGTACCAACTTTAGATTTTGAACGTGATGAGTAAAATATAGTTACCGTTAACTGAATTGAATGTAATTTTGTTAATTTCTATTTATTGATTGAAAAGCAAGGCTCGAGAGAATTACGATTGTTGCCGTGGAGCGGCCAAGATAAAACTTACTGAACTCATGGAATCTGTATAGTTTAAAAACATGAACTTTAACGTAAATTAATTTATCTGTTGCAATTTAATAAGGTTCTTACAACGAAATCTCTCGCATTTACAGTTACTGTTAACACTGAAAAATAATACTTCGGAGCGTAATGCCCGACCAGAGGCTGCATCGGAAGGTGAGCTTCTTGCAGTGCAAATTACGGATAAAACGTTATTAAAAATAATTATACAGGGTGATTCAAAAAGAATACCACAACTTTAGGAATTTAAAACTCTGCAACGACAAAAGGCAGAGCTAAGCACTATCTGTCGGCAAATTAAGGGAGCTATAAAGTTTCATTTAGTTGTACATTTGTTCGCTTGAGGCGCTGTTGACTAGGCGTCAGCGTCAGTTGATGCTAAGATGGCGACCGCTCAACAGAAAGCTTTTTGTGTTATTGAGTACGGCAGAAGTGAATCGACGACAGTTGTTCAGCGTGTATTTCGAACGAAGTATGGTGTTAAACCTCGTGATAGGTGGTGTATTAAACGTTGGTATAAACAGTTTACAGAGAATGGGTGTTTGTGCAAAGGGAAAAGTTCTGGACGGCCGAGAACGAGTGATGAAAATGTAGCACGCATCCAGCAAGCATTTGTTCGCAGCCCAGAAAAATCGACTCGCAGAGCTAGCAGAGAGCTGCAAATTCCACAATCAACTGTATGGAGAGTCCTACGAAAAAGGTTAGTTATGAAACCTTATCGTCTGAAATTGGTTCAAGCACTGTCTGCAGCTGATAAGATTAAAAGAATCGATTTCTGTGATTTTATCCTTGCTCAAATGGAAACAGATGAATCTTTCGTTTCAAAGATTGTGTTTAGTGATGAAGCAACTTTCCACACTAACGGGAAAGTCAACCGTCACAATGTCTGTATATGGGGCACTGAGAATCCGCGGGAAACAACTCAGTATGAACGTGACTCGCCTAAGGTGAACGTTTTCTGTGCCATTTCAGCCAATAAAGTTTTTGGTCCCTTTTTCTTCGAAGGTGCTACTGTAACTGGACTACAGTATCTGGAGATGTTAGAGAATTGGCTGTTCCCTCAGCTCGAACAAGAAGCACAACAATTCATATTTCAGCAGGATGGAGCGCCACCACATTGGCACTTATCTGTCCGTAACTACCTGAACGTCAACTACCCGAGGCGATGGATCGGCCGCCAGGCAGCCCGTGACAGAGCACTTCATCACTGGCCTCCAAGAAGCCCTGATCTCACCCCCTGCGATTTTTTCTTATGGGGGTATGTTAAGGATATGGCGTTTCGGCCACCTCTCCCAGCCACCATTGATGATTTGAAACGAGAAATAACAGCAGCTATCCTAACTGTTACGCCTGATATGCTACAGAGAGTGTGGAACGAGTTGGAGTATCGGGTTGATATTGCTCGAGTGTCTGGAGGGGGCCATATTGAACATCTCTGAACTTGTTTTTGAGTGAAAAATAAAACCTTTTTAAATACTCTTTGTAATGATGTATAACAGAAGGTTATATTATGTTTCTTTCATTAAATACACATTTTTAAAGTTGTGGTATTCTTTTTGAATCACCCTGTATAATTAGCCACTGCAAGCATTTGAGGTGCCAACTATTACAAAGAAATTCATTTTATGTTAATAATAACAATTTTATTTTAGCAGAAATACGAATGACTTACACAAAATATGTGTAGCCGCTCAATTTTGAGTGAAAAATAAAACCTTTTTAAATACTCTTTGTAATGATGTATAACAGAAGGTTATATTATGTTTCTTTCATTAAATACACATTTTTAAAGTTGTGGTATTCTTTTTGAATCACCCTGTATAATTAGCCACTGCGAGCATTTGAGGTGCCAACTATTACAAAGAAATTCATTTTATGTTAATAATAACAATTTTATTTTAGCAGAAATACGAATAACTTACACAAAATATGTGTAGCCGCTCAATGGCTGCCTTCCGTATAGCGAAACAAAACAGTGTGTGTACCATAAAATACGTCCTTCCTCCTCGACCGTACAATCGCGTCTCATTCGATTCTTTTTTATTTTCATAGACATTAAATAAAGGTGCTACTCTTCAATTATAACTGCATATTAGTTGTTTCAAGAACATTAACTATAACTATTACACTAATTACATTCATAAAATACTTTAACTGCTGTTTACAACCGACAAAAATGTCAAAATTTATGTGACGTACCGTCACACCGAGCTGCGATTTAGACGACGCTATAGTCGTATAGTAAGCCATAAATTGTAATAATAACACTACACATTTAGAGCATTAACTTTTGAGATGTTATTTTCGTGAATTTTTGTGGATTGTGGAAAGTAGTATATATTTGATGAAGATGGAACAATCATGTGCCTTAATTTGAAACATTACATATTTCGTAAAATCTGGAACCTGTTTTTCAGTTGATGAAGTGATGTGATACATATATATTCTAGAGGCAATACAAATCTCAATACGGCTGTTCAGAGTCGTAATAATCACTAATGAAAGCAAGATTGCTTTATACAAAGGCAATAAACATGTTAAAGTTTGATATAAGATCGCTGTATTCTCCTACAGACACTATATTTAGAACAGTCTTAAAAAACTTAAGCATTCTGTTTCATGCACATTCTGCAATCGACTTTGGCGTCGGTTGAGAATGAACCATGAAGGCAAGTGTTTGTTGGTAACTATATTATTAAGTATTTAAAAATATGTCTAGAGGTTCATATTTGTGAATTAAGAAGTACGGAATTACTGCCGTTAATGACATACTAACAAATCGGAAAGTAATTGTAGAATGGAACCTGATGTTGAACACTCCTTATGCTAAATAGTTCATTTGATTGAAAACAAGAGCAAATAGTGTCAGCTGCGTTTGTGTGGTACAACAACCCGGAACTATGATGAATTGTTCAGACGGGCAGTTTAAGTATCGGGGCTTTTTCTCTTCGGTCGTAAGTCGTTACGTCTCGAGCATTAAATGCAAAACGAGCGGAGATAAAACAGGCGTTACGATATGCCCGTTAAAACGACGTAGTAGCTCAGTGGCATTATAATTTATGGTAGCCCCTTTAGTGTATCCTATTTCTTGTCCTCTTGACCATAAAGGTGAATAGTAGTCTCACGTATTACCGAATCTTTTCACCCGTATTTTTCCGGGAGGCTTTCTTTGCATATAGTTTGTGTTTGTCGGTCATCTTGGCTGATCTCTTCCAAGAAACCTCAATACCAAAATCAGTAACTCAGCTGGCTGTGAACATTTATTTCTTATTTATCTTCTCTGGTTCTGTAGGGCAATCTGAGATAAAACTGCATAGTACGGGTAAACTCCTATATAGCCCACAATAGACGCATTTAAAAAAAAAAAACACATACACCCGAATGCCTTAGTGTAGAATGCCATATTGTACCGAGTCTCACAAGTCTTTGCTGCAGAGAGCAATGTGACAATCGGTCATCGCTGGAAGGAAAATGGTGACGGAGGAAGAGCCAACAGCGGGTAACCTCTACTTCAAAATGATAGTGTTTATGATAAATTACAGACTAAACATCTTTATTTTGTAGTAGACTAACAGCAGTGTAGTACTTAAGGATAGTCCTCCTAACAGAGAGCTACACACTTAAAATTTGCGATAAACTGTACGAATGCGCACAGATTGACCAAACGGGAATCGCCGAAGCGTGCGCGAGTAATGAGTGGATGGGCGAATGTCTATAAGGTACATTACATGTGTAGAATTGTGGACAGTTGGGAATGTGAGTCTCACGGGAAGCGTGCAAGGGATAAATCCCTGCAGTCGCGCTATTCATCTGTGTCCTCCGTGGCTCAGATGGATAGAGCGTCTGCCATGTAAGCAGGAGATCCCGGGTTCGAGTCCCGGTCGGGGCACACATTTTCAGCTGTCCACATCGAGGTATATCAACAACACCTGTCGGCAGCTGAGGGTTTCAGTTAGTCGTCATTTAAACTGTAGTCACGTGGCGAGTAATCCGCTGCCTGGCAAAGAAAATGAAAAAGAAGGCATGGTCGGATATCAATGTAACTTCGTACCCATAGAGACCATCGGTGGACATGTAAATGATTAGAGTTGCAATTCTTTGTTGCAGGTAGGACAACCACGGAGGTTCATTAGAGTTGTTTGTATTTAGTGTCATAACCAGGTCCTGTAGAGTATATAAGGGGCGTGAACAGCGTCAGTTGTTGAATGGCCAAAATTTGCGTGAATTGGCTTTCCATTGATTCTTGATGTGCACATTTTGAATCGAAGATGCCGCAAAGTTTGTGAGGCAGTGCTATGAGCACTTAGCAGAATTCTAAATGGGGTGGAGATATCCCAACCAGACGAGTTCGAAAGACCACCAGAAGACATGGACCTGGGCGACAGCCGCTAGGCGGCGCTCCCAATATTTGCGAGCGCTGCTGTTGCGGCCCAGCGCTGGGCGCAGCCCTTTCCCAATAACACTATGCGTTCAAAAGTATCCGGACACCCCCAAAAACATACGTTTTTCGTATTAGGTGCATTGTGCTGTCAGCTACTGCCAGGTACTCCATATCAGCGACCTCAGTAGTCATTAGACATCGTGAGAGCAGAATGGGGCGCTCTGCAGAACTCACGGACTTCGAACGTGGTCAGGTGATTGGCTATCACTTTTGTCATACGTCTGTACGCGAAATTTATACTCCTAAACATCCCTAGGTCCACTGTTTCCGATATGATAGTGAAGTGGAAACGTGAAGGAACACGTACAGAACAAAAGCGCACACTGTGCGGCTGGCCCCGGCGGAGGTTCGAGTCCTCCCTGGGGCATGGGTGTGTGTATTTGTCCTTAGGATAATTTAGGTTAAGTAGTGTGTAAGCTTATGGACTGATGATCTTAGCAGTTAAGTCCCATAAGATTTCACACACATTTGAACATATGAACAAAAGCGCACAGGCCGACCTCGTCTGTTGACTGACAGAGACCACCCACAGTTGAAGAGGGTCGTAATATGTAATAAGCAGTCACCTACCCTGACCATCACAAAGGAATCCCAGACTGCATCCCTGCAAGTACTATGATAGTTAGGCACAGGTGAGAAAACAGGTATTTCATGGTCCAGCGGCTGCTCATAAGCCACACATCACGCCAGTAAACGCCCTACAACGCCTCGCTTAGTGTAAGGAGTGTAAACATTGGACGATTAAACAGTGGAAAAACGTTGTGTGGAGTAACGAATCACGGTACACAGTGTGGCGATCCGATGGCAGGGTGTGGGTATGGCAAATGTTCAGTGAACGTCATCTGCCAGCGTGGTTAGTGCCAACATTAAAATTCGGAGGCGGTGGTGTTGTTACGGTGTGGTCGTGTTTTTCAAGGAGGGGGCTTGCACCTATTGTTGTTTTGCGTGGCACTATCACAGCACAGGCCTACATTGGTGTTTTAAGCACCTTCTTGCTTCTCACTGCTGAAGAGCAATTCGGGGATGGCGATTGCATTTTTCAACACGATCAAGCACCTGTTCATAATGCACGGCGTGTGGCGGAGTGGTTACACGACAATAACATACATGTAATGGACTGGCCTGAATCCTACAGAACATCTTTCCGATGTTTTAGAACGCCGACTTCGTGCCAGGCATCACCGACCGACATCGATACCTCTCCTCAATGCAGCACTCCGTGAAGAATGGGCTGACATTCCCCAAGAAAGCTTCCAGCACATGATTGAACGTATGCCTGCGAGAGTGAAAGCTTTCATCAAGACTAAGGGTGGGTGAACACCATATTGAATTCCTGTATTATCGATGGAGGGCGCCACGAACTTGTAAGTCATTTTCAGCCAGGCGTCCGGAAACTTTTCGTCACATAGTGCAGGCTCGTCCTTACAGTGCCCCTGGGGCGCTAGCGCCTGCGGTCGCCCGAGGCCACCGCCCCGCTGTACGCGCGCTTCGTACGCGGAAGACAGAAGGGTTGATACGACACAAAGCCGTTAGTCAAGAGGCGTAAGGCTACAGTGGATCGAGATGGAGGGCCAACAGCAGCATAAAAAAAGGAGGAGCGGCGCGTCCGCATCATTTAAACCCGAATGGGAAATTAATGTCTTTCGTACTGGTGTCGAAAATCGTGGTAAATGTTTAGTATTTCATCGGAACCTCATCTATTTAAAACCGTACTAGACTGAACGGCACTTTAATACTTGTCATAAAGACCAGTTCAAAAATTTGTCGCAAGAGGTACGCCAGTCAAAGCTTGAACAACTGGAAGAGAACTTTAAGCAGCATTAGAGTGAAATAAGTGTTTCCTATCGTGTGACTCTTTACTATTTATAAAGATGATACA
This sequence comes from Schistocerca nitens, assembly GCF_023898315.1. Lineage (NCBI taxonomy): Eukaryota > Metazoa > Arthropoda > Insecta > Orthoptera > Acrididae > Schistocerca > Schistocerca nitens. The sequence continues at coordinate 784,418,257 of NC_064614.1, read as the reverse complement.
TAAAACTATCTGACATGTTACTTAGCAGCGTGCCCGTTATTGAATATCAGATTGTCAGCAACAAAGAACATTTCTTTTTGGTTAATTTTTATGTTTGGGTTGCATTAAATCACGTCGCACAGACGTAAGAAAAAGATTCAGGTGCGTTATTCTTTTCCACTTCCTGAAAAGCCGTCACAGAAGCTCTTTTGGACAGGAAAGTATCATTAAAAGTCATTCTTTGTTTTTGTGAATTTGTGTTTTGAGAAAACATATGTTTTAGCTTGATCTATGTTTTCAATTTATTTAAAACGCAAATATTCCAGTTGATTAAAATTTATTTTGCGAGCACATTTCGCTGTCGTTCCTAGCGTCTATGACGGCTTTTAGAGAAACTTGGGGAAAACATACCTAAAACCAATCTTTTTTTGTATTTTATTTGGGATTCAATGAATGGAACAATTAATTGTTAAAATGATAAAATTGTTATAAAAACAGGATTGTACAAAATTAATTGTAAGGTATTTTTGCCGTGGTAGCCGCAGGAAACAAGTGGGCAAATTTTTCACTCAGGTTACAGGTGCTCGCCGATAATTGCGAAAGCAGGGAAACCCCTTGCGGCTGGGAATCTTATCAAGGATTGCCTGGTCGACTCGGCGGCTTGTATTTGTCCTGTAGATCTCGCGGAAAAATTTGAAAGAAAAACCTCTTTCGCCTCAAACTGTTATTCGCCGAGTCGAAGATATGGCCTCAGACGTGGAACAGCAATTAAAGGAGGGAGCGGCAAACTTCGTTTCATTTTCTATCGCTCTTGACGAGCCACGGACGTTGTGGATATCTCAGCTCGTCATATTCATTCGGGTTGTCGACGACAATCTGCGTGTCACCGAAGAATTTCTCGACCCTATACCATTAAAAGACAACCACGGGTTTGGATATTTTTCTAGCCGTGGAATACGTATTCGAGTCAATGGGTTTAAAATGGGATCGCCTGACCAGTGTAACAACGGATGGAGGCCCTATGCTACGAGGGATTCCTTGGTTACGTCAGGTCAAAAATGGCTGAAGTCGGCTGTTCCTTTTTTGTGGCAGTCCTTTGTCTGATAAACCAGGAGACACTCTGTGCGTAGATTGTCAACATAAAAAATGTTATGGACACAGTTGTTCTAACGAATAATTATCTTCGCTCGCATGGACTCACACATCGCCAGTTTAAGAAATTTCTGGCTCATATCGAAGCGGAGTACCCGGACATCCCCTACAACGCTGAAGTAAGATAGCTGAGCAGAGGGAAGGTTCTTCATCGGTTTTTCCTCTTGAGGCACGAAATCATTATCTTTTTGCAAATGATAGAACGTCTAGAAGAATTACTTAGTTATCCTAAATGGTCATTTAAATACTTTGAGAGAACTATGGGCACTTTCCCTACATTAGACAGCGTTAAAGAAGATGTGAATTCTTCAGATTATGTTGAAATTATTTGCGGATTACAAGAAGAGTTTGAAGACAGGTTTTTGGAGATAAGTGAACGTGAACCGGCCTTAGATATATTTAGGTTTTGTATGTCCATCCTTTTAGCAGGAGTTCTCTGGGACGACGACCGTTTCTACATCTGCATCTACATGGATACTCTGCAAATCACATTTAAGTGCCTGGGCCGGCCGCGGTGGCCGTGCGGTTCTACGCGCTCCAGTCCGGAGCCGCGCTGCTGCTACGGTCGCAGGTTCGAATTCTGCCTCGGGCATGGGTGTGTGTGATGTCCTTAGGTTAGTTAGGTTTAAGTAGTTCTAAGTTCTAGGGGATTAATGACCACAGCAGTTGAGTCCCATAGCGCTCAGAGCCATTTGAACCATTTAGGTGCCTGGCAGAGGGTTCATCGAACCACCTTCACAATTCTCTATTATTCCAATCTCGTATAGCGTGCGGAAAGAATGACAAATGCTATCGTGATAAATAAAAACACCTACAGCCGTCCTTACGACGACAAAATAAAATTAGATATATTTGTTCGCCCATTTTCTCTACCGGCAGAGGACGTCTCCCAAGCGTTTCGACAAGAGCTGATTGACCTGCAGTCCGATATCCGCCTGAAGGACCGCTTTCTTACGAATAAATAGCAGTTTTCCAGGGAGAAATATCCTCTTTTGCACAAGCACGCGGCCAAAGTTCTCTCAATGTTTGGTTCCTCGCTTATTTGTGAGCGCTTTTTCTGCCTTTTAAAGCTTGCTAAAACTAAGAATCGTTCACTGCTTAGCGATAAAAATTAGCCTAATTCTTTGGGCCGGCTGGGGTGGCCGAGCGGTTCTAGGCGCCACAGTCTGGAACCGCGCGACCGCTACGGTCGCAGGTTCGAATCCTGCTTCAGGTATTGCTGTGTGTGATGTCCTTAGGTTCGTTAGGTTTAAGTAGTTCTAAGTTCTAGGGGACTGATGACCTCAGAAGTTAAGTCCCATAGTGCTCAGAGCCATTTGAACCAATTCTTTGGGGTTAACAGTCTCCCGGAGTATTGTACCAAACCTAGACACAACATTTCCACGAAAAAGAGAAACGTGTGTTTATAACCTTAATCCTATTTTTGTAAAAAGTTTTGAAACTTCGTCATTTAAAATTATTGCGTACAGAATAGGAAACTAAGGATCCGATGTCTAATCTCTGAAAAGGGACACAAAAAGCTGTAGCACGAAGTACAACAAAAAATATTTGCTTGTAACTACTAACAGCAAGAATGAGGCTCTATATCTCTTACGTAAAATTATGTCTAAAACTGAATATTTGTGTCACTAGTTCATTAAGAAATTGATATATCTTTCTGGAGACGCCTACTGTACATAAGACGAGTGTGCATGTGAAATAATAGTAGAATCAACCTGTGGGCCAGGAAACTACTGACTTACCTTCGATTCTGATTTTGGAAATTGTGTTTTTAAGATTTTCGTAGTAATTCTGCCACACGCACACTAATTTTACCTAACCAGTAAATGGTTTGCTTGTTTTCAGCTCACAAAGCACTTTTACGGAGCTGCGTTTCCTCATTTTGTCTACGTTGGATCTGAACGCGGGACAGTCCAGCTGAGAGCAGTGGTGTACGCTCTCACTCGCCCCGCAGCTGTCTCTCTCGCTCCTATGGCGACACTAGCGGCACACGGTCGCGTACGGGGAGCTAAACTACACTGCCTTGCGCCCGCGGAGGGCGGGCGCGCCTGCCGGGCGCAGTTCTTGGATGAGCCTGAGTGTATTAGTCGATCGGCACCCGCTGCCGTGCTATAAGGCTAGCAGCACAAGGTCCGGACCTGAGTTGTGTTCCGACTGTGCTCTCATGTTGTTCAGCGTACTCAGCGTTGCTTGGTTCTTGATACTGCTACGTCTATGCACTTGATTCAGTTCTCTTTCCTAATTTGTCATTCTGTCGCACTGTCTTCGACGCTCATTTGTCACTTTTGTTGTTTTTCTGTGGTTTTCAGCGCCTCATCGTCGACGCCCTGGACCTGTCGGCCAGTGTCTCCTGAACGTGTCCGATTATGGTTACTTTAATTATGGTTAGTTTACGTGTCACTGTGAGTCTCCATTTGGACAGCTGGTCGTATCGTATAATAACCAGATTTGTGGGTATTTGGATGTGACAACTGTCAGATATCGAGCTCCATGGGAATGTGAGAGCAGGCATACTTACCGTTGATGTTCCAATCGACCACATTTGACCACCGCAAGAGAGAATCGTTGTATTGTGCACCAAACTCGATAATAACCTCTCCACATCCGCGCGTGCCATCTGAGAACAGTAACGAATTCCTGCAACATTTTGTCTCATCCTACACCATTGTTCAGAGACTAGCAGCAGCTGGACTAAGGAATAACCGTCCCAGACGTAGGCTGCTGTTAACACCACAACAGACGGTTGATTTTGGAATGGTGCTGCGATTTGGAAGCATGGACGGCTGACAAAAGCCTTATGTTATGCCCAGCAATGAATCGCAGTTCTGAACTACCCTGAACGACCGCCATCACAAGTGTGACAGCGACCTGAAGAGAAGTCCCTATCTTCCTACGTTTTGGATAGGGTGTGGGGAGCCATCGGATATGAATTATCTGCATGATGTTGAGATATTCCTGTGGCCAGCAATACAGTACACCCAGATCCCGAAAGTACATGTGACCTCCGTCCAGTGGCAGTGTCTGGGATATCAACGACCACTTGTGGGCCAACTTGCCTCAGGAGAACTACTTTATGACAGCCTCCCTCAACCGAATACGTGCATGCCTCGACGCTAGAAGGAATGCAACGTTATACTGATAAGTGGGCTCATACCGTCAAGTTCATTGTAACTTTGTCTTAATTTCGCAATCGCTGCAATATGCCACATACCCCGTCAACCCATGGAGCTTCATTTCGTTTCCTGCTCCCTTGTGGGTGCTTCACCTTCTTTGTCAGGCAACGTAGTTCTATTGCTGTACATCTCTTTCGATCCATGCTCGTATATCGCAACGAACAGCGTTGCTGCGAAACGAATAAATGCAGCCGTGGATTTGGGAAATTCTTGTAAATATCGCGCAGCTATGGTTGGAAGTCACGAGTAAATTAACTCATGTGACGGCTACTTAGCCGTGGCGCGAGTAGGATCGCTACTTCCGCAAGGCGGACAACCGGACGCCGACGCTGCAGATTACGGCAATCGCGTATGCGCTGACCCACGCACGCTGTGCGGCGCCATCGCCGAGTTCAGCGCAAGGCCGGCTGTGTTCTTTCGATGTAATGAAGTCAATGACACACTTCCCTGTGTTTCTCTGCAGGCTTCAGCGAGAGTCATCCCTCTCTCTCAGAGTATTGTTCTCGGTGGTTCTGACATACACTGAAGCGACAAAGGAACTGTTATAGGCATGCTTGTTCAAATACATGTGTAAACGGGCAGAATACGGCGCTGCGGTCGGCAACGCCTATATTAGGCAGCAAGAGTCTGGTGCAATTGGTAGATCCGTTAGTGCTGCTTCAATGGCAGGTTATCCAGATTTAAGTGAATTTTAACGATGTTATAGTCGGCGCACGAGCGATGGGACACAGCATCTCCGACTACTATTTCACGAGTGTACCGTGAATACTAGGAATCCGGTAAAACATCAAATCTCCGACATCGTTGCGGCCGGAGAAACATCCTGTAAGAACGGGACCAACGACGACTGAAGAGAATCGTTCAACGTGACAGAAGTGAAACTCCTCCTCAAATTGTTGCACATTTCAATGTTTGGCCACCAAAAAATGTCAGCGTGCGAACCATTCAACGAAACATCAACGATATAGGCTTTCGGAGCCGAAGGCCCACTCATATAGCCTTGATGACTGCACGACGCAAGGCCTTACGATTCACCTGGGCCCATCATCACTGAATTTTGACTTTTCATCACTGGAAACATGTTGCCTGAGAGGACGAGCCTCGTTTCAAATTGTATCGAGCGGATGGACGTGTACGGGCTGCAGTCATGGACTGCACGGCTGGTCCCGGCGGAGATTCGAGTCCTCCCTCGGGCATGTGTGTGTGTTTGCCCTTAGGATAATTTAGGGCAAGTAGTCTGTAAGCTTAGGGACTGATGACATTAGCAGTTAAGTCCCGTAAGATTTCATACACATTTGAACATTTGAACGTATACGGGTATGGCGACAACCCCATGAATCCATGGACCCTGCACGTCAGCAGACGACTGTTTGGATGTACTGTAATGGTGTGGGGCGTGTGCAATTGGAATGCTATGGGGCCCCTGACACGTCCAGATACGACTCTGACACATGACACGTACGTAAGCATCCTGTCTGATCACCTGTACCCGTTCATATCCATCGTGCATTCCGACGGACGTGCGACACCCCAAACATCCAGAATTGCCACAGAATGGCTGCAGGAACACTCTTCTGAGTTTAAACACTTCCGCTGGCCACCAAACTCCCCAGACATGAACATTATTGAGCTTATCTGGGATGCCTTGCAACGTGCTGCACAGAAAAGATCTCCAACCCCTCGTACTTTTGAGGATTTATGGACAGCCCTGCAGGATACTTTGTGTCAATTCCCTCCAACACTACTTCACGCATTAGTCGAGCTCAAGCTCCGTCGTGTTGGGGCACTTCTGCGTGATCTCGGGAGTCCTACACGGTATTAGGGCAGGTGAACCAGTTCCTTAGGCTCTTCAGTGTATTACAACCCTTGAGCTCGGAGGGTTGTAACAATGTACTAGCTCGCGAAACAGACCTGATGGAATCAGCGTGGTGAATTAAAGGCTATGGGCTGGTATACAAGCCAGCCTGCGTGTGACTTTTAATCGGTTTTTACTCTCGTTTAGGCAAATGCTGTGCTAGTTCCTGAGTTCTGGCACAGGAAATACGTAAAACCTGTTCTTGTTCATAATGGGTTTGGTACAGTAAATAGTATGTATGACAGATAGAGAAAAGTAGTCTTGGTTGCAGCGTTAAATTTTTTTTGTTTTTTACCAATGAGGCGTTTCACCTTTATTTCGGCATCTTCGGATTGGCTTAAAGAAGAAATACAAAATTTGACAATAGTCGCGTGACCCCATTTACTGAGATTGGATATCAAGAAAATATTAGACAGCTTACTGATATTTGGTAGCGATGGGTACGTGGGATACCGTGCATAAAATATCCCAGCAGGTAAATGCCCCTCGTCAGAGCATTAAAAACACTGTGCGGTGTCCTATAACATAGAATAAAACAGAAGATGGCCGAACGATATTTTTAAGAAATATATAATCTGTTCTGCCCCTAAACTGAAAACCCAAACTGGAAATAGGAAGACAGTAGATTACCTCGTTACAGCATGTGGTGCACTCCAGTGCAAACCAAACAGTGGCAGGACTATAGTAAAACTTTACGTCATAAATATCTACCTACATCTACATCTACATGATTACTCTGCAATTCACATTTAAGTGCTTGGCAGAGGGTTCATCGAACCACAATCATACTATCTCCCTACCATTCCACTCCCGAACAGCGCGCGGGAAAAACGAACACCTAAACCTTTCTATTCGGGCACTGATTTCTCTTATTTTATTTTGATGATCATTCCTACCTATGTAGGTTGGGCTCAACAAAATATTTTCGCATTCGGAAGAGAAAGTTGGTGACTGAAATTTCGTAAATAGTTCTCGCCGCGACGAAAAACGTCTTTGCTTTAATGACTTCCATCCCAACTCGCGTATCATATCTGTCACACACTCTCCCCTATTACGTGATAATACAAAACGAGCTGCCCTTATTTGCACCCTTTCGATGTCCTCCGTCAATCCCACCTGGTAAGGATCCCACACCGCGCAGCAATATTCTAACAGAGGACGAGCGAGTGTAGTGTAAGCTGTCTCTTTAGTGGACTTGTTGCATCTTCTAAGTGTCCTGCCAATGAAACGCAACCTTTGGCTCACCTTCCCCACAATATTATCTATGTCGTCTTTCCAACTGAAGTTGTTCGTAATTTTAATACCCAGGTACTTAGTTGAATTGACAGCCTTGAGAATTGTACTATTTATCGAGTAATCGAATTCCAGCGGATTTCTTTTGGAACTCATGTGGATCACCTCACACTTTTCGTTATTTAGCGTCAACTGTCACCTGCCACACCATTCAGCAATCTCTTCTAAATCACTTTGCAACTGATAGTCTTCGGATGACCTTACTAGACGCTAAATTACAGATTCATCTGCGAACGACCTAAGAGAACTGCTCAGATTGTCACCCAGGTCATTTATATAGATCAGGAACAGCAGAGGTCCCAGGACGCTTCCCTGGGGAACACCTGATATCACTTCAGTTTTACTCGATGATTTGCCGTCTATTACTACGAACTGCGACCTTCCTGACAGGAAATCACGAATCCAGTCGCACAACTGAGACGATACCTCATAGGCCCGCAGCTTGATTAGAAGTCGCTTGTGAGGAACCGTGTCAAAAGCTTTCCGGAAATCTAGAAATACGGAATCAACTTGAGATCCCCTGTCGATAGCAGCCATTACTTCGTGTGAATAAAGAGCTAGCTGCGTTGCACAAGAACGATGTTTTCTGAAACCATGCTGATTACGAATCAATAGATCGTTCCCTTCGAGGTGATTCATAATGTTTGGAGAGAGTATATGCTCCAAAACCCTACTGCAAACCGACGTCAATGATATAGGTCTGTAGTTCGATGGATTACTCCTACTACCCTTCTTAAACAGTGGTGCGACCTGCGCAATTTTCCAATCTGTAGGTACAGATCTATCGGTGAGCGAGCGGTTGTATATGATTGCTAAGTAGGGAGCTAATGTATCAGCGTAATCTGAAAGGAACCTAATCGGTATACAATCTGGACCTGAAGACTTGCGAGTATCTACTTCTAACTAACTCATGCTAGCAGCTGTTCGTGTTTCAAATTCTGGAATATTCCATTCGACTTCCCTGGTGAAGGAATTTCGGAAAACTGCGTTCCATAACTCCGCTTTAGCGGCACAGTCGTCGGTAACAGTACCATCGGCACTGCGCAGCGAAGGTATTGACTGCGTCTTGCCGCTTGTGTACTTTACATACGACCAGAATTTCTTCGGATTTTCTACCAAATTTTGAGACAATGTTTCGTTGTGGAACCTATTAAAGGCATCTCGCATTGAAGTCCGTGCCAAATTTCGCGCGTCTGTAAATTTTAGCCAATCTTCGGGATTTCACGTTCTTCTGAACTTCGCATGCTTTTTCCGTTGCCTCTGCAACAGCGTTCGGACCTGTTTTGTGTACCATAGGGGATCAGTTCCATCTCTTACCAATTTATGAGGTATGAATGTATCAATTGCTGTTGCTACTATATCTTTGAATTTGAGCCACATCTCGTCTACATTTGCATAGTCAGATCGGAAGGAATGGAGATTGTCTCTTAGGAAGGCTTCTAGTGACACTTTATCCGCTTTTTTAAATAAAATTATTTTGCATTCGTTTCTGGTGGATTTGGAAGAAACGGTATTGAGTGTAGCTACAACGACCTTGTGATTACTAATCCCTGTATCAGTCATGATGCTCTCTATTAGCTCTGGATTGTTTGTGGCTAAGAGGTCAAGTGTGTTTTCGCAACCATTTACAATTCGCCTGGGTTCGTGGACTAACTGCTCGAAATAATTTTCGGAGAAAGCGTTTAGAACAATCTCGGAAGATGTTTTCTGCCTACCACCGGTTTTGAACAAGTGTTTTTGCCAACATATCGAAGGAAGGTTGAAGTCCCCACCAACTATAACCGTATGAGTGGGCTATTTATTTGTTACGAGACTCAAATTTTCTCTGAACTGTTCAACTATATCATCGGAGTCTGGGGGTCGGTAGAAGGAGCCAAATATTAACTTAGTTCGGCTGTTAAGTATAACCTCCACCCATACCAATTCGCACGGAGTATCTACTTCGCATTCACTACAAGATAAACCACTACTGACAGACACAAACTCTCCACCACCAATTCTGCCTAATCTATCTTTCTTGAACACCGTCTGAGACTTCGTAAAAATTTCTGCAGAACTTATTTCAGGCTTTAGCCAGCTTCTGTACATATAACGATTTCAGTTTCTGTGCTTTCTATTAGCGCTTGAAGCTCAGGGACTTTCCCAGCACAACTACAACAATTTACAACTACAACTACGACTGTTCCTTGATCCAAGCACGTCCTGTATTTGCCATGCACCCTTTGAGACTGCAGCCCACCCCGTACTTTCCCGAGGCCTTCTAACCTAAAAAAACGCCCAGTCCACGCTACACAGCCTCCGCTACCCGTGTAGCCGCCAGCTGAGTGTAGTGCTGGAGGTGTAGCACATCCGCTGATTGCATACATCACACTGTACTATGAAAACATACAAGGCCCCTACGACTGGTGCACGCAGCTCGCGGCAGATGGTTCCTGCCGGCTGTGAGCTAAGATAGTGTTCAATTGCAAAATCTTGTCTTAACAAAAATCATGAAAATTATTATAAATGTCTGATGTTTTAAGAAAATTGTTGATAAAATGCTTCCGTTAATAGCCAGAATTACCAGAGTGGATAAAAATTGAAATTGCTGTAATGGGAAAGCATAAAAATATGTAGGGAGCTCCGAATAGCAATTGTGAGTGTCCCAAGCAGTATTACAGCCAACAACATTGTGCATACACGAATCTCCCTAAAAATTACGCCCCTCCCTCTCCACTGTACACGAGATCATGGCATGCTACCTGTCTATCACTACTATCAGTATCAATATTATGTCCGAATGTCTAGCAAGGACGACTTCTAAGTTATAAAACACGCTACACTGGGATGCTGATAAATGCAAATACAAACATAATATATGATCTATAGTCACATAAACGTTAAAAGTCACCAGTTTTAACTAGATTCCACTCTATATAACACACAGAGCCTCCCCCCCCCCCCCCCCCCCACAGCGCAAAAGCTGATTGCTGATTGCAAGAGTCAATCTTAAAACTCTAAAACTCTAACTTCCAGACAATAATGAACCTTCTTGTCAAAAACACAGATTACATCAGCGCAAGAGCGCCTGTGCCAGATATATGTCGCAGTGTACATAACTTGGAGCCCCCACTGAGTGTAGAAACAACAAAATGAAAATCAGTAAACTCTCAAAATTATAAATTTGGAAAGATAACATGGTCCTTTTTTCAAAAGGTATATAGGGCGAGGTAGCTAATACTGACGACCCAAAATATGTCCAAATCGATTACGTGTAAAGCGGTGCTGTTTTCGCTAATTAATTGCGTACAATGTGACAGATTTTCTGATTTAAGCACTTAAATTTTTTAACTTTTGTAGATGCCGAATTATGACACCGATTTTCCTTTTTCTAAAACTATTTACTTTTTAAATGAACAATATATATTTTTAGCAAGCGCAGACATTTGCCAGGAAGGGTACAGAATCCGTTAGAAATTAAAATTGTAGAGCCGCCACAAATCGCATGTAATGTTTTTCTTTGTGTTACCTGTATCACTGGATCAACGCGAGGATCTTCAGAAATTACGTAGCCGAGGGCCACACGTTACAAATATCTTTTCAGATTTTGTCTCATATTTCCAGCACTCATTTCATCTTGGCTTTCTTGCACTTCTTATTTATTTCATTCCTACGTGACGTATTTGTGGATTTCTGAATTTCTCTAAACATTTTTGTCCTTCCTTCTTTCGTCGATCAGTTGAAGTATCTCGTTTGTTACGCAAGGTTTTTTCTTATTTACCTATGCGTATAAGTCCAGCTTCTGTGATTATCCTTTCCAGGGACATCCATTCCTCTCTACATTGATATGTCTACGTGCCACTTATTATCGCATTATCTACAATCTCAGAGAACTTCAAACTCGTATCATCACTCCTCATTACTTCAGTATCCCATTTCCTTCCACAATAATTCTTCCGTATGTTTCTCTTTAACTTCAGTCTACGCTTCATCATTACTAAATTGTGATCCGAGTCTATATAATTTAGTATCTGGTTTCGGAATCTCTGTCTCACCATGATGTAATCCAGCTGGTACCTCCTTGTGTCTCCTTGCCTTTTCCACATATGAGTCTTCCTCTTATGGTTTTTGAACAGTGTATTCACTATTACTGGCTAAAAGTTATTGCAGAATTCAATTAGTCTTTCTTCTCTCTTTGCTAATACGAAGCACATATTCTTCCGCGATTCTTTCTTCTATTCTTTCCTCTATTACCATGCTTTTGACGTCGGAATGTATGCCTAAACTATTGATGCTGGCGTTGGTTTGCTGTCAGTTCAAGTGAGAACAACCCTATCACTGAACTGTTCGCAATTACTGGCTGGTTCAAATGGCTCTGAGCACTATGGGACTCAACTGCTGTGGTCATAAGTCCCCTAGAACTTAGAACTACTTAAACCTAACTAACCTAAGGACAGCACACAACACCCAGCCATCACGAGGCAGAGAAAATCCCTGACCCCGCCGGGAATCGAACCCGGGAACCCGGGCGTGGGAAGCGAGAACGCTACCGCACGACCACGAGATGCGGGCTCGCAATTACTCACTCTATACCTTGCTTTCCTGTCCATAAAGTAACCTACTCGCGTTATACTATTCTCTGCTGCTGGTATTAACCTCCGTTCGTCATTCCAGAAATCCTTATCGTTCACTTACCCCAATACATGTAGACTGAACCTCAGCATTTCCCTTTTCAGATTTTCTAGCTTCCCTAGTACGTTTAAACTTGAGACATTTCACTATATGACTCGTAATATGTCATCCTTACATTGGTTACTCGATCTATTTCTTATGGTTAGTTTCCCCTGGTAGTCTCCTTCCGGATACCCGAATGGGGGCCATTGGAGAGACCGTCATACCACTTCTCCATTAGAGGTCACATGGCCTGTGCTTACACATTGCGTGTCTTTAATTCAGTGGTTTTCATTGCCTTCTGCATCCTTACGCTGTTGCCGGCTGCTGATACTTCCATCTTTCAGGGGAAGTTTCCTACCCCATGGGCAACAGATTGCCCTGGTCTGCACCTTCGCTCTTTTTGACAAGGTCGTTGGCTGAACGAGGGTCAATACTAACACTGAGTCTTCGGCTACTGCTGCTCATGACTTTTATTCAAAATTTACGCAACGCCTGGTTTCTCACCCAGGACCCGAACGTTTTTATTGCTCGTCAAAGACGTTACTCGAGATCACGAGTTCATCCTTAGCCTTGAGACTTACTATCCCCCTCATCTACTTGCATTCTCTCATTTTATTGTGTTCCTTCTCTTTCAGAAAAATTTTAGAAATAAGGGGCACTGAGTATGGAGCAGAAGCTAGAACCAAGTAACACAAGCGACAAGTAACACAAAGCGGCTGAACGCTGAGCGAGGAATTTCTTACCGTCGAGGGACGAAAGTTGTTAGAAACAGGGTGCTCAAGGGCAGGTCACCAACGCACTTACTGGATTCAACACACACATCTCGCGGTTTGAACGATGTCAGTTCTCAAAAGTAAAATTGCTGAGATTGTTCTTCACGTACACATATTAGTAGTTTTCTTCAGAATGTCGACACTAAACGCGGAACGTTTTCGATGTTTTGTCCTCCGGACGATACGAAACGCAGCCACACACACAAGAGTGGCGAGGTGCCTAGTACTCAGATGGAACTGAGCTAAGTCTGGCCTCCACAAAAGGCGCAAGAAATAGGCAAAGTCTGTTTTGTACTTCCACCATACTACTCTTAAATGGTTCTATAGTGGGCACACACGACTCCTCTGAAATTAGTATGAACACAGTTGCGCACAGTGTCTCAAGACAGTCTCAGGACCGGGTCTACAGTCGCTCCCAAGAAGAGCTAAATTGGAAATTCTATGGGTGGTCATAGTTGTCATTCCTGGATTCGGGACTGGAACAACGTTATAGACATATCAGTGCAAGTGAAAGTTGCACCATTGCTACGCACAATCCTTATACTATAATTAAATATTATAAAGATTCTATTTATAACTTACAATAAACTGTTACTGTTATGTGTTACTATCATTTTACTATAGCTGTTGCCTGAGCCTATTTGGCCCTGAAACGACCCTGGATATTTGCTGTGTGTAAGAAAAGCACCTCGTAACAACAATAACAGTGGTACTGGGGTATCTTACAGCCACATTATTATGTTTTACGCCAAGCACATTGAGACGTGGTACTTACTGGAATTTAGGAAAACTTGGAAGGGAGGAAACACCAATATGACTTTCTTTTCACACAATCTGTTTTCTTTAACAATATATAACCATAAAATTTTCTTTAACAAAATGAACAAATTTGGTAATTCTTTTGACCTTAAACCTTAAGTTGAATAAGATTTTGCAAAGAAATGTGAAGTGCTGTATTGCAAAACAGCAAACAGTAAGACAATAATTACAAGACAGCCGGACCTGCAGCCCGCCCTTTATCAGGTGAAACAGCGATGATTATTACCGCGCTGGACACACTCTGTCTTATTAAATGACCTTCTGCGACACATGAGAACTATATATGCACCACTGATGACAAGAGTGATTCAGTTACTCAAAACAAATGACGAAACTTTTAATTTGAAAGCTGTATCTCGGAAGGTTCAGGGTTATGATGCGCACCTGTACATATTAGGAAACAATATGGCAATGATAAGGCTTACTTCAAAGGAACCAACCTCTTAATTTCAATCGGCAACCAAGGTGCGACTGGATCCCAACCCTTCCCTTCTGACAATTTTATTTTGACTAAAGCCCTGGTGACATTTGTCAATTATTAAGACTGCTCTGAAGGAACGTCTTAAAACATTACTTGTGAACACTTATTATAAGAGAACTCACTCGGCGGAACCACAAAATTCAGCAAAATACACCAATAATGACCCGGTATTTCAAGCACATGAACGAACAGCTTAGTAGAACAGGTTGTTCAGATTATAACTAATGACGGAGAAATGCAATTACAATTAAAGAACTGAACGGTTAACATCTAAATCTAACCACAAGGTCCCTCTTTTGTTTGACGGCAACCTGTGCCTTAGTACAATTGTTCCGCCTATATTTACGACCAAGAGCTGATTCATTAGAACATTAATGATCGGGTATAAACCAGAAAGGAAAAGAAATATAATAGCGGGACAAATTTTCAAACGACAACTAGTGTCTTAGTACAATACTACGGCCTATATTTACGACGAAAGAACCGACCGAGTAAAACTCTGAGGGTCGGGTACAAACCAGAAAATAATACGGAGAGCAGGCAGACAATGATACAAATCACCACGAGGATTACAGAATGTTACTCCCCTTTATCAGCAAGCGGTTCCATGGATCCACGATGCGTCGCAACGTTTACTGAGTGGTGCAGATGAAAGCCAGGTAGAAGAGGGCAGCCATGCCACGAGCGGTGGTCCGACACGAAAGTTGCCAACCAGCCGACGGGATGTCAGCCTGCTGCTTGTAATCGACGCTGATCCGGTGAGGTATTCCGGTATCTTTGCTCTGCGCAGGCCCTTCTTGCGCAGCTCGTGGCTTCGGCCGCTTGGACCTCGTGACCACCTCTTGTCGCTACGCTACCGCCAATCCCTAAACTTCGTGCCTCTTCTTCAGGCCAGCGAACCCAGCGTATAGGAGGGTTGGAACTTTAATAGTGGCAACTATTTATTTACAGCTCGTTCAAAATAGATGGGTGTTTCAAAGTTTTACTGACCTCCAAAGAGCCGGCCGATGTGACCGTGCGGTTCTAGGCACTTCAGTTTGAAACCGCGCGACCGCTACGGTCGCAGGTTCGAATCCTGCCTCGGGCATGGATGTGTATGATGTCCTTAGGTTGGTTAGGTTTAAGTAGTTCTAAGTTCTAGGGGACTGATGACCTCAGATGTTAAGTCCCATAGTGCTCAGAGCCATTTGAACCATTTTGAACCTTCAAAGTAGTCACCAGCATTGTGTTACCAGCGATGTGGAAGTCGTAGGATACTCTTAACAGTGCCATTTGTGTTTGCAGTTCGAGTGGCGCGGTCTATTGCCCGAGAATTTGTAGCAGTTCTGAAGCGAATGCCGTGAAGTGTTTCCTTCAGTTTAGAAATCGAGTTGAACTCACGAGGGCTTAAATCTGTGGAGTGCAGTAGGTGATATAGCACTTAGCAGTCCCATCAGTCAAACAAATCAGTAACTGCTTGCACTGTACGTGCCTGAGCATTGTCCTGCAAAATGATGGTCAGGTCCTACAGAAATTGTCATCACTTCTGTCTCTGATCTGGTCGTAGGTTGTGTTCCACAAATGAACAGCATAGAGATTGATTGACGGCTGTTTGTTACTTACCAACTCCAACAATTTATACAGGGTGTCCCAGAACTATATGACAAATTTTCTGTGTCGTAGAGGATTTCTTGAGGAAAAAATTGAGAACAGAAACCCGTCTCCAGAAACGTCATTCAATGACGCTACAGAGCGTCGAAGTTATAGGCACCGGCGCCTGCCACTAGGCCACCCCTTCGACAGCAAACGTGACTTAATGCGCTGACGGACCGTAGACGGAACGTCTCTCCATGTTCGTTATTGACTCATAGTGAAAGATTGTCATAATCACGAGTAGAGAAGATGGATATAACTGATGCTCAGAAAGGCCTTGTGTCCTATAAATGCGATGTTCTGTTGCCCTCGTGGACGTCGTTTTCAAACACAGGTTTCCACCCGCAGTTTATTTTCCTGCTGGAACCCTCTGAAATCTCCAGTGGTTGTCGGTATGTGGGAGAAAAATAAATTGCAGATGGAAGCCCATGTCTGAAATAGTCACCTACCAAGGCAACAGAGCATCGCATGCTCAGCAGAGATGCCTGTCTACACAGCAGCCAGCTCTATCTTCTTTCCTGGCTACTGTGGCAATCAGTCGCCATGACTGAATAACAAACAATATTGCTAGACGTGAATCTTCAGGTTTTGGCGGCGCAAAGACTGTTCCATTAAGTTTCGGGTGTGCAGCCGCAAGAAATCTCCTTCTTCTAATATTTCGGCTGTATAACGTTCAGCCATCTTCAGAGTGAGCCGCAAGACTGACGCTTCATTTTTTTTTCTTTATTGTGATTTTAAACACCTTATACAAAGGCGGGCTGTCAGCAGCACAATAGGCCGCTCTTCAGCCTTGAGGTTGACAACAAGGAATACATAAAGGTGGCACAGACAGTAAAAACGGTGGGCAAAAAATGAAAACACTAAAAATCGAAAAAACATGGAGCCGTTCACGCTGGACGAGAAACATCACTAACACTAGGCGACACGGTGCACAAAACATGGATGATGGCGACGGCACGTGAACGGTGGTGGCGTGACGGCGAACAACACTACACACAAACGAAGGCACACACACGAAACACTGACGGCGATGATCTCCGGCGCAAGAATGTTCACTGAGCGTGTACGAGTCCGGGGACCTGCCAAGAGAGGAGGAGGAGGAAGGGGAGTGGGAGAGCGAGAGGGGAGAGCAGAGATGCCACGGGCAGGGGAGAGAGGTGGAAGGAGGAAGGGGGAGGGGAAGCCTGGGGGAAGAGGGGTCGAGGGAGGGGATGGGGGAAAAGGAAAGAGAAGGGAAGGGAAGAGAAGGGAGGGAGGGTACCTAAAGGAAAGGAAACCGGAAGTGGGGGGGTGGGGCAGGGTCAAAGTTGATAGGAGGGGTAGATGGAGGGAGGAGGACATCATCAGGGAGGGGGAGCTGGTGGAAGCCACCTTGGGAGAGGGTAAGGAGTGTGGAGAGATGGAGACCAGGTGGGATGTGGGAATACAGGCGCGGCAGCAGGCGGGGGTGGGAGAGGATCGGGAAGACTATTGGGTGGGGAGGATCGAGTTTACGGGAGGCCGCTTCAGTGCCCGCTTCGTCCCTTTATACTGTTGTACCGCGCGACTGCGCATGCGGCCGCAGATGCAAATGCGCCAGAGACGTTGGTCGGCGGCAGAGACGTGCATAATGCGCGAGTTGTATCTATGACTCCGCAGTTGATCTGTGTCGGCATATCGATATATCATTGTGAGCTGCAATGTGACGACGTCTTTGCGAGTTCATTACAGCAAGTGCCGGATTCCATGATTTATCAAGATTGAAACCACTATCTCTATTAATTAAATTCGTCGTCAAGCGAATTTCAATTGCCTCCTTTACTATCGAGTCCCAAACGGATGATGTAGTTGCCAAAATTTTGACGTTGTCATATAACATACTGTGACCATTATCAATGAAGTGCTCTGCCACTGTCGACTTGTTAGGTTGTAAAAGTCATGTGTACCTCTGGTGTTCTGTACATCTTTCTTGGACAGTTGTTTGTCCGATGTAAGAAAGGCCACATTCACATGGAATTTTGTAAACTCCAGATTTTCGGAGCAGCAAATCGTCCTTGACGGAGCCCATGAGTGCAGCTGTGTTGGGTGCAGGACGAAAAATCAGTTTTATTTTGTGTCTGCCGAGAATGCGTCCTATTTTTGATGAGAGGCTACCTACATATGGCAGGAAGGCCATCGATTTAAAGGTTTCTTCATCTTCTTCTGCTTTCTTTGTGGCCTCTTTCGGTTTCATTTTCAGTGCCCTCTCTATTTGATGTGAAGAGTACCCATTGTCTTCAAACACTCTTTGTAAGTGGGAAAGTTCATCTTTCAGACTGCTTTCGCCAGAAATAATATGCGCTCTGTGAGTCAAAGTTCGGAGAACACTCATTGTCTGGGCAGGATGGTGGCAGCTATTTGCTCGTAAATACAGATCGGTGTGCGTCGGCTTCTTATACACTTCATGTCCCAAAGTGCCATCCTCTCTGCGTCGAACCAGAACATCCAAGAATGGAAGGCATCCCTTATTTTCAATTTCCATTGTGAACTTTATTTGATCGTTGAGGGAGTTCAGATGTCTTAAGAAGTCTTGCAAGTTGTCTTCACCATGGGGCCAAACTACAAAGGTGTCATCAACATACCTCCAGAATACCGTGGGTTTCAAGTCAGCAAATTCAAGCGCCTTCTCCTCGAAGTCCTCCATAAATAAATTGGTCACCAGAGGGGATAAGGGACTACCCATGGCGACTCCGTCCGTCTGTTCAAAAAGTTCGTTGTTAAAAATAAGAAATATGTGGAGGTCAGAACATGTTTAAATAAACGCTATTTTGTCGAAAGTCGACATGTTAAGAAACGTGGCTGTTGTACTTAAGGTTTATAATTTATATAAAAAATTTATATAAAAATATAGCTGTTTTTTATATAAATTATAAACCTTATGTTTAAATAAAGCTGTCGCAGTCGCGCGGTACAACAGTATAAAGGGACGAAGCGAGCACTGGAGCAGCAGTCTCGCGGCTCACTCTGAAGATGGCTGAACGTTATACAGCCGAAATATTAGAAGAAGAAGGAGATTTCTTGCGGATGCACACCCGAAACTTAATGGAACAACATTGCTAGACGTTCCACCTACGGCCTATCAGGGTAAGGAGTCACACTTGCTGGCCTCATGGCAGGCGCCGGTGCCTATAGCTTCGACTCTATATAGTATCATTGGATGACGTTGCCGCACACAGAATACTGTCCTCGATTTGTTCCTCAAATCACCCTCTACAGCTCCTCTATGTTTGTTGCAACGTTTATGGGTCACTCTGTAGCGTAAAAATCTGGCTTTTTTCAGTAACTTCTTAATTTACTGCACGACCGCTATCGAAACCTGAAGCTTCATCTTCAGATGCCACCAAATAATTATGAAAGCATAAATGTGTGCCGGCTCAGTCAGTCGTTGGTGGATGGATGGGTGGGGGGGGGGGGGGCACACACATGTCAAACAAACTCATGGGATTGCAGGCCCAGAAACCACAGTGTCTGCCTGGAAGGTAAGACGCGGAAGTCATTGTGCCTGCAGGACATGTGTCCTGTAATAAAGTGTCATGATTATCTCTCGTGGCAGAAGATTCCGGATTAATCGCTCATTCAGTTATCCGAGAGGGGACTGCCAAGGGAGAGGTGACCTTGAGAAAAAGAGGGAGTAACCAACGAAAGGATAATATTCAATGAATCGGAGTGTGGGACGTCAGAAGTCTAAATATGTTAAGGACGTTAGAAAATCTAAGGGAAACGCAAAGGGTCAGTCTAGATGTAGTTGGGCTCATTGAAGTGAAATGGAAAGAAAAACTGTAAACACTTTAGTGATCAGATTCGACAACAAAACAATGCCAACAACAATTCAGCTATACGTCATCTTTGCAAGCAGCATATGAAAAGAGACAGTAAGTGAGTGTATGAGGATAGTAAAGGGAGATTCTAATAATCGTTGGGGACTGGAAAGCGGTAGTAGGGGAACAAAAGACAGAGTTCCTTGGAGAAGATCTGGAGATAAGGGAAGATTCCAGTTGGATTACATCTGCTCAGACAGAGATTCCGAAATCAGATATTGTATTGTAAGGCGACCCAGAGGCATATGAAGACACATATCACAATTTATTAATGGTAAAAAGTAGACTGAAGTTTGGAAGGAAGCAGCGAGGAACAATGAAAAGAGTTAGAAATTCGCTGAAGATGTGGGCCACCAACTTATAAGTGAATATTGTTTTTAATTTAAAAAAAAAATCTCACAGGATAGATAAGGATGGTTCTAGGGTAGGACAAACTTTATTGTCTGTAATATAACATACAGTCACCATTGATTTTTATTTTACAATTTCCATTACCAACTTTAGCCCATATAAACAGATACTTATCGGCATTTAGTTTCTTCTTCCTCCTAGTACTCAACACAAATGGCATACTGGGAACAAGCGTACCATATGGAACTTTTGCTAAGAGTCCTGTTGTCTCTGCTATACTCCATGTCTTCCATGTAAGAATATTTGCATCTGGGAAAGCTTCAAGGCCACCATAATCACAATGATTGCCCCATACTACAGCAAGTGTGAGCCAAGTACTACCTCCAAACACGGCTTGTACATCACATGTAAAATTCAAACGGAGTCCACGAAATACGTTTGGACCTCCAATTAATTGTTGTTTATTGAACTGTCCAGAAAGATCAATGTCTATTGCCTTCAAAGCACGATATACAGGAACGCTGCGCCGGCAGCGACGACGGGAAAGAATAACTCTATTTTCTGAAATTTTCCAGCATCCGCGAAAGCTCGGCTCACTCTTGTTTAACAGTGATTTTTGTTCTGCGCTGTGCAGTTATAACATTTATATACGATAGAAGGAAGAACAAAAATGTTCAGGGGAAGACAGGAGTATAGTAATATAAATGGCTTAGGAACGAAGTAAACAGGAAGTGCAAGAAAACCAGAGCAAAACGGCTGCACCGAAGCTAAAAGAAGTCAAGAAGAAATGATCTTTGGAAGCACTGAATCAGCATATAGAACTACCTCTTGGACAAAGGATTTTTCTGAAATAAGTGATAAATAACAATCTTAAAACGTTTACATCATACAAACAAACTGTTTAATGAACAGGTAAGTAAATTTCAGAGGCAATGTTAGAAGAATTCATAATACCTGTTCATGAAAACAAAATGTTTATCAATACTAGAAATCACACACCTTTTGTGTCATGTGCTGTCGCAGCATTAGGCCAGTCACGATCAGTATTCTAGAATTCTAGGATGTGTTCTTCCTGTACTATGTAAGCAACCGACTTCTTTATACCTATAATCTAATTTGCGTTGTTAGGAATGAAGTCATTTGAATATGTTCGAACATCTGGGAAGTTAACGCTGGACCGAGAAACTTCAGGTAGCCCTACTCTGGATCTGTGGGTATTTAAACCATTGATCATACTGCAGGCTGTTAAAGTCCCAAATACCTCATCACTGAAGACAAAATGATGAAATGTTGAAACTGTACCCTCATTAAAAGGAAACTTTTTGATCGCCCTATAAGGTTTAACTCTCGTAACAGATGGAAAAAGAAGTACACTCCTGGAAATTGAAATAAGAACACCGTGAATTCATTGTCCCAGGAAGGGGAAACTTTATTGACACATTCCTGGGGTCAGATACATCACATGATCACACTGACAGAACCACAGGCACATAGACACAGGCAACAGAGCATGCACAATGTCGGCACTAGTACAGTGTATATCCACCTTTCGCAGCAATGCAGGCTGCTATTCTCCCATGGAGACGATCGTAGAGATGCTGGATGTAGTCCTGTGGAACGGCTTGGCATGCCATTTCCACCTGGCGCCTCAGTTGAACCAGCGTTCGTGCTGGACGTGCAGACCGCGGAAGACGACGCTTCATCCAGTCCCAAACATGCTCAATGGGGGACAGATCCGGAGATCTTGCTGGCCAGGGTAGTTGACTTACACCTTCTAGAGCACGTTGGGTGGCACGGGATACATGCGGACGTGCATTGTCCTGTTGGAACAGCAAGTTCCCTTGCCGGTCTAGGAATGGTAGAACGATGGGTTCGATGACGGTTTGGATGTACCGTGCACTATTCAGTGTCCCCTCGACGATCACCAGTGGTGTACGGCCAGTGTAGGAGATCGCTCCCCACACCATGATGCCGGGTGTTGGCCCTGTGTGCCTCGGTCGTATGCAGTCCTGATTGTGGCGCTCACCTGCACGGCGCCAAACACGCATACGATCAGCATTGGCACCAAGGCAGAAGCGACTCTCATCGCTGAAGACGACACGTCTCCATTCGTCCCTCCATTCACGCCTGTCGCGACACCACAGGAGGCGGGCTGCACGATGTTGGGGCGTGAGCGGAAGACGGCCTAACGGTGTGCGGGACCGTAGCCCAGCTTCATGGAGACGGTTGCGAATGGTCCTCGCCGATACCCCAGGAGCAACAGTGTCCCTGATTTGCTGGGAAGTGGCGGTGCGGTCCCCTACGGCACTGCGTAGGATCCTACGGTCTTGGCGTGCATCCGTGCGTCGCTGCGGTCCGGTCCCAGGTCGACGGGCACGTGCACCTTCCGCCGACCACTGGCGACAACATCGATGTACTGTGGAGACCTCACGCCCCACGTGTTGAGCAATTCGGCGGTACGTCCACCCGGCCTCCCGCATGCCCACTATACGCCCTCGCTCAAAGTCCGTCAACTGCACATACGGTTCACGTCCACGCTGTCGCGGCATGCTACCAGTGTTAAAGACTGCGATGGAGCTCCGTATGCCACGGCAAACTGGCTGACACTGACGGCGGCGGTGCACAAATGCTGCGCAGCTAGCGCCATTCGACGGCCAACACCGCGGTTCCTGGTGTGTCCGCTGTGCTGTGCGTGTGATCATTGCTTGTACAGCCCTCTCGCAGTGTACGGAGCAAGTATGGTGGGTCTGACACACCGGTGTCAATGTGTTCTTTTTTCCATTTCCAGGAGTGTACATTTGTGTCTGATATACTTATAAATTAGCAATTCTTTTGACTTTAGGTTTAATTGTACTGTGAAAACTTGCTTCTGGCCAAATTTCGTGATCCTAGGTCAACGAAAAATACTCTTTATTTCAGTCACCATACTTCTGACTGATTTGGTGTGGCCCGCCATGAATTCCTGTCCTGTGCCTACTTCTTCATCTCTGCGTAGCTCTTCCTACCTACGTCCTCAAATATTTGCTGGGTGCATTCAATTCTCTGTCTTCCTCTACAGCTTTTACCCTCTACAGCTCCCTCTAGCAGCGTGCAAGTTATTCCGTGATGTGTTAACAGATGTTTCACCATCCTGTCCCTTCTTCTTGTCAGTGTTTTCCTTATATTCCTTTTCTCTTCGATTCTCCGGAGAACCTTATCAGTCTATTTAATAACCATCATGTTGTGTTGCTGTTCTTCTTATGTCCGTGCTTGTTATGAAAATAGGATGAGGAAATCCGCCTTATGCAAGACACCTTTTTAGCTTCGTTTTACCCAGACATGTTTCAGCACTTTTTGTGCTATCTTCAGTGGATTATTTATTTTATGACTTTTAAGTAGGCTGTTTAGGTTTTTTTATTGATAACGCCACCTCAGTATGAAAATCACCGGCTGTGCCGTGTGCAGTCTGTGGCTGCTTTGCATTGTTGTAATACTCAACCATTGTAGTGTTAGGCAGCTGGCTGTGAACAGCGCGTAGCGCTGGGCAGTTGGAGGTGAGCCGCCAGCAGTGGTGGATGTGGGGAGAGAGATGGCGGAGTTTTGTAATTTGTCATGATATTAAGGTAAATACATTGTTTGTTCTCTATTAAAATCTTTCATTTGCTAACTATTCCTATTAGTAGTTAGTCCCTTCAGTAGCTTGAATCTTTTATTTAGCTAGCAGTAGTGGCGCTCGCTGTATTGCAGGAGCTTGAGCAGCGAAGATTTTTGTGAGGTAAGTGATTTGTGAAAGGTATAGTTTAATGTTAGTCAGGGCCATTCTCTTATAGAGAATTTTGAAAGTCAGATTGCGTTGCGCTAACAAAATATTGTGTGTTGAAAGTCAGATTGCGTTGCGCTAAAAAATATTGTGCGTCAGGTTAAGCACAGTATTGTAAAATTGTTTCAAAGGGGACGTTTCATATGTCGACCCTTAGCCTAGGATACCTCACTGGAATCTTCTGATTTTTTTTCTTGTAGTTTGTGTAATTAGTGTAGATTTTGTTTATTGCTAGCGCGTAATTGTAGAGAAATTTCCATTGTAGTTGTAGTTTTTTCATTGTTGTACAGTAAAACAGTTGTGGCATGCATGTAGATTTGCACCAAGTATTTCGCAGCTGCAATTAACTAGATATTATTTTCAGTGTTATGTTAATGTGTTCTCTTATTTTTGCTCTTGAAATTGTGTTTTTCTGTGTTGTCGTGTGAAACACTGTGACAATAATGGCGTGTGAAAAACGTAACACTAGGCTCCAAAGTAAATTGAGAAATGACAGCGAAGACGAAAGCAGTATGTTAGCGCCGCAGAATAATGAATTAACTAATGTTAATAGTAGTAATTTGGTAATTGCGCATAGGGAAATGGAGCGGGTTTCAAACAATGGCGTGGACAGTGAAACAATTAGTGAAGAGGGAAGCATTATCGATCGATCGGTCGGCAATAGCTCGCCTCAGGAAGCCGAAATGACACGACACGATCTCGCAAATACTGTAGATTCAGGTTCTGGGTCATCACCGTTTTCTCAAATGAGTCAAGACACATTTTCTGCTTGTCAAAATGTGAATGTTGCCGGTGAAAATGCACTGCCAAGAAGCATAGAGAAACAGATTCCAGACACTAATACATTATTATTGCAATTAATGCAACAAATGGAACAAAATCAGAGACAAATTGAACAAAACCAGAGCCAAAGACAGCAAAAGCTACAAAAGTTAGACACAGTGGAACAAAATCTTAAAAAGTTAGACACAATGGAACAACATCAGAGACAAACACAGCAACAGTTAGATGCAATGGAACAAAATCTTCAGAAGTTAGACACCACACTTGAACAAACACGTGAGGATTTAACTAATGAGTTACATCACATTGAATCGAAATGTCAGAAAGTCTGTAACGACGTAAAAACACAAATTTGTGAGCATTTCCAACCTATTTTTTCGCGTCATGAAAATGCACTACAGAATCACGAAGCAGCCATAAAAGAACTGCAAACTACTGTTCATGAAAATCATGAGACCTTACAAGCTAAATTCGACTCAGTTGCATCTACCGATTCGGTTACGCAACTTGCAAAAACTCAGGAAAACTTGAAGGACACAGTAGATTCGATTTCAACACAAATGGACAATCTGAAACTTGGTTCAGAAAAACACACTGAGGAAATGTGTTCACTATCGGAGAAAGTAGCCGAACTTTCGGATCAGTTCACTAACTTGTCTACGAAGGTAGATGATAATTTGAACGACACAAAACCGGTAGTCTTTAATGACACAGAAGAGCGCGAACAAATTAGGAAATTCAATCAAAATCAAATCAATATACAGTACAAAAGAGAAATCCGGGAAGTACAAGATCAGTTGGCACAAGTAATACAAAAATTACAAATTTCAGAGGACACTCGCGCTCCAACACGGGAAGAGAGACTTAGAAATACGGAAAAGACGCAAAATAATAACACAGGGCATTTCGGAAGTCATGAAAGAAACTGGCAATGTGCACCGAATTTTGAGATGGAACGGCCGACACGACCTAACAATGACCGATATGCGACTCGCCGACATGATGACTTTGACTATAAGCTGTTCATTACTACACGTAAATTCAAAACGTTTAAAAATTCTGCCAACGACATTCATCCACAAGCATGGCTCCATCAATTCTCTCATTGTTTTCCTCCCAACTGGTCGTTAGAACACAGATTAGAATTTATGTGTGGCTACTTAGAGAATGAACCAGCTGTGAGAATGCGATCGGTCATTCACGATTGCCACAGTGAAGGAGAATTTTACCATGCCTTCCTCTCCGCATATTGGTCTCAAGCCACACAAGACCGAGTAAAACATGGCATCATAATTATGAAACATTTCGAACAATCTGAATTCTCCAGTCTTGTGAAATATTTTGAAGACATGTTGCACAAAAATCAGTACCTGTCAAACCCATACAGCCCCTCAGAACTCATCCGCATTTGCTTAATCAAATTACCTGAACATTTAAGACATATTATTTTGGCAGGACGTTGCAAAGACGACATTGAAGCTTTTCAGGGACTGTTACAAGAACTGGAAATTGACACTGACAATCGCGGAATGCAGGAGCACAACAATTACAGATCACATCCGTCGCAATTCCGCGATGAAAGAAATAATAACTGGACGCGACAAGGCTATTCTCACAACACAAATCGTGACCGAAACAGACACCACCCGTATAACAACCGTTGGCAGAGTAGTAATAATTACAGGGAAAGATCACCTCTCCGCGGTAATGACTATCACAGAGACAATCAGAGAAACAGACAATATGGGAACCAAAACAATTATTATTACGAGGGACAGAATAACTTTAGACGCAACGGTCCAGCGCGCAGTTACGATTCAGGGAGAAATTCTCCACCACTTAACCGACAAGAAAGAAACCACAGAAACTACCGACATGACGACAGACGATGTGATCGTAACGACAGACCTGAATTGCATCAGAACTGGCGAGATTTAAACAGGGCAGGGCCCTCTCGTCACGGTGAATTTGTAGAAGTTAGGTCTCCAAATCCCAATAACGACGCGCGCCAACAGAGAGACAATAGGCAATGACTCATACCACAGGCAGCCACAAAACGTTCGTATGAGACTAACGACGCAGCTGCCGTAGCTAGTAACTACGTAAAAATGGAAGACATTAGGGACATCTTACTCCAAGAACACGACGTAAAACATAACAACATTGCATATCCTGTGATTCACATTACAGTAAATGACGTAAAATTTAGGGCAGTACTTGACTCTTCCGTTACGTAAGATTAAATTACAAGGTGCAATCTTTGGAAAAAGTGTAGATGTACGCCAACAAACCAACTTAGAATTCTTTTGTCAAAGCCACAGTTTCTTTATGAACTTTCTTATTGTTCCATTATTGTCGACGGAAATTATATTGGGAGTAGACTTTTTGAATGAATACAAAGCAATCTTAAACTTTCACGATGCTGAAATAAGTTTAGAAAAAGAAGGTAAGTCACTAGCTTTGAAATTTGAAGATTGGCTCTCAAACCATGACGAGGAAATTAATCGGCTTTACCTTCTGTTAGACAACAGTTCGGAATTTTCTACGGAACTAGACACTAACAATCACTCTGCAAGTACTGACAGGGGTGATATCGACGGCGCATTTGATACTAATGAGTTAATTCAGAATAAAATTCAAACAACTGAGAATTGTAATGACAATGATAGGCAAGACCTTTTTGAGATTTTACAAGCACATTCCACAGTTTTTACTCATAAAACAGGAACAATCAAGGGATTTCAATACCAATTTCGTGTTCGTGAGCATACTAAATTTTGTGTTAGACCATACGTAATTCCGGCGCATTATAGGGACCGTGTTAGAACAGAAATACAATCTATGCTTGACGAGGGCATTATTGAGCCTGCAGTAAGCTCATACAACAATCCATTACATGTTGTTGAGAAGAAAAATGGATCAATCAGGCTTGTCTTAGATTCGAGACAAATTAATACTTTCATTATTCCTGAAACAGACAGGCCGCAAACGTTGGAAGAACTTCTTCAAAATTTCAATGGTGTAAACGTGTTGTCTTCCATTGATCTCAGATCCAGCTTTTATCAGATCGAACTTCATCCAGAATGTAGAAAATATACAGCTTTCCTTTGTTTCGGCGTTTGTTATCAGTTTCGGAAACTTCCTTTTGGTTTGAATATTTCTTCAGCAGCATTCATTCGCGGGCTAAATTCCATATTACCTGAGTTCTTAAAACGTCACATCACCTTATATGTGGACGATATTCTAATAGCAGAAGCTTCATGGGAACAACATAATCGCATCCTTAACAGTTTGTTACGTATATTTGCAGAATCTGGAATTACAGTTAACTTGGAAAAGTCTGAATTCGGTAGGTCAAAGGTGAGGTTTTTAGGACATATTATTTCTTCTGAAGGCATTCAGCCGGATCCTGAAAAGTTAGAAGCAATCAGAACCATTCCAGTTCCATCCACAAAAAGACAAGTCCGCGGTTTTCTAGGCCTCGTAAATTTTTACCGTCGTTTTCTGAATATGCAAATCCTTGTTACACCAAAACTTTGTTCTCTCACTGGAAAAAATACTATTTGGAACTGGGACGAACAAGCACAGTTGGAATTCAATTCTTTGAAAGAATCGCTACTTAACGCGCCAATTCTAGCTCATCCAGATCTGTCACAAGATTTCTGCCTTAGCACGGATTCTTCTAAAGTCGGTCTTGGTGCCCATTTATTTCAAGAAGCCACAGAAAATGACACTACTGTTCAGAAAACCATTGCTTTTGCTAGCCGAGTGCTAACAAAATCTGAAAAAAATTATTCCGTTACTGAATTAGAAGCTTTAGCTATCGTTTGGGCATTTAACAAATTCCGTTTCTTTCTTTCTGGTAAGCACGTAAAAGTATACAGTGATCATCGGGCATTACAATTTCTTATGTCTTCAAAATTAAATCATGACAGGTTAAAACGTTGGGCATTGTTTCTGCAAGAATTCCACTTCACAATAGTCTACATTCCCGGTAAGGAGAACATTGTTGCGGACGCACTGTCACGCGCACCGGCTGGGCTTGAGAAAAGTAACACAGAAGGCAACCTCGAGAAAAATTTCAGTATTCTTTACATTCAGAAAGTCGCCTTTGAAAACTTCATCACCACATCTTTAAAGGACATTGCTCATGAACAAGATAAAGATCCGATTTGGAAAGATATCAAAAGCAAATGGCATGAAAAGACACACACACAGATTCGGCATTATTATCTGGTTAGAAACAACATACTGTTCAAACGCTGCACTGTTGATGACAAGCTATGGGTACTTTGCATTCCTGACGATTTTGTTAATAAGCTCATTTGGTACATTCATTTCAGCTACGCACATTTTGGTCCACGAAAATGTTATCATATTCTTCGAACGACTTGTTATTTTAACAATATGGAGAAGAGAATTCGAAGAGTCTTGTCTATTTGTAAACTTTGTCAAAAGGCGAAACCATCTACTGTTTCACATTGTGCTCCGTTGTTTCCTATTGTTCCTTCTAAATTAAAAGAATTTGCTGCAGTTGATCTATTGGGACCCCTTGTCAGAACATCGAATGGATTTTCGTATGTTCTAGTCGCTGTTGAACTTACTTCCAAATTTGTTTCTTTCACTCCGTTACGTAAAGCCACTGGACGATCTGTATCCAACGCCTTTGTTAAAAATTTCTTACGTGAAGTTGGCCACGTTGCTAAAGTCATTTCAGATAACGGACCGCAATTCAGATCTGCTGTTTGGTCTCGCATGCTTCGCAACCATAAAATCAAACCTGTTTTTATTTCATTGTACTCACCACATTGTAACCCCTCCGAACGGATTATGAAAGAAATCAATAAGCTTTGCAGACTTTATTGTCACAGAAAGCATCAGCATTGGGACAGATATTTACACTTATTTCAAAACGTGCTGAATGAAATGCCTCATGACTCCACTGCTTTACCACCTACTCTTGTGCTGAAGAATGAAAAACCACCGAACAGAATCAGAGAACTTGTACCTTTCCCGAATACACGTAAATTTCGACACAAAGACATAATTGATTTGGCTCTTAAAAATATAAAATCTGCAGCAGACAAATGGAGAAAACTACACGGAAAAGCAAATGCAAAGAAATTGTATATGGGTCAGAAAGTTCTCATTAAAGCTCATTCATTGTCACATAAGAAGAAACACTTGAGCCACAAATTCTTTCTAGTTTACAATGGACCTTACAGAATCCGACGTATACCACATGATAATTGCGTTGAAGTTGAAACTCTGCGTACTAGGAAGAGTAAAGGTTTACACCACATTTCACATGTAAAACCGTTTATTGAAAGATAATCTGCTTTTTTTTTAATGCAACATTTTGGTTTACTTGCAAATACATTATGGATTCAAGGTGGTTTCTGAGAGATACCAGATGATACAGTGGTTAGTTTATGTGACAGCTACACGATGTTATCACGACGCTACTAATGAGTGACAGTTTACAATGTTGCCTTTGAGGTGTTTCTGTTTTATATTTGCACAGTTTTCTGAATTCTTTTGGAAAGAAAAACATGTTTTATTAGTAACTTTTGTGGTATAGCTACAATGAGACAGCCTTTTTCGTGGCACAACAATACGTTACAGGACAGTACTTTCCTCATCACGGCAATAAGCGTAATAACTAAGATATCTATACGCAAAGCATTTCACTTTTGTGTATCATGAGGTAAGTACATTGACTTTTGTGGAACTCAGCTTTCGGAGGACGATATCTACGACACTTCCACAGAGAGTATCTTACAACAAGACGCACAGTTTAGCGCTACGGGACACGTATTTGAGTGATTAATTTTGTACTTAAAACATTTATTTTTAAAGATTTTTAAATTGCAAAGAAAGTTTTCCGAGAGATATTTCATTCCATTGCTGTAATCTGTAACACCTGAGGGTATAATTACATTAATCCTCAGGGGGGTACACGCTTACTTTGTGTACCATGTGTGTGGCAACCACAAGGAACCCTAGCTAATATGGTATTTGCTTATACAACTTTACACATCGGTACCATATTTCTCTAACACAGAATTACACAGCTATCTGATCATTTAACTGAGACAGACAAACTTTTTTACTACATCAGTGACAGATGTTTACGTAATTATACCGTTGGATACCTTCATGTTTACGCAATTACACAGTTGGGTAACTTCACACTTATGAAATTGTATTTTGTCTGTACTTTGTGAACTGTTCATATTTTTTCGGAACCATTGTGATACTATGAGAACTTTGAATGATATATTTGGTAAGGGAGCATGATTTTAAAGTACGTTTGAGGTGGATAACACTTTTGAAATGAGCAGAGAATTTTTTTTAGGTTTTAAAATATTCAGGAAGCAACGACGATTTTGAGATTTAGCTGAGGTTTTATAATGTTATGATGACGATGTGTATTACGCTGTTGCGGTATGTTTATGATAAAGAAGCTGATGCTATATGAGGAATTTGATTATGCTATGTATCTTATGATGAAGTATTGAAGAAGCGTCGACGAATTTGTATATGTGTAATAAGGTAAGGAGTAATGAGTAGCGGTTAGGAACTCTGCCTTGTGAAGACGTATGTTGGAAACCG
This sequence comes from Schistocerca nitens, assembly GCF_023898315.1. Taxonomy (NCBI): domain Eukaryota; kingdom Metazoa; phylum Arthropoda; class Insecta; order Orthoptera; family Acrididae; genus Schistocerca; species Schistocerca nitens. The sequence goes on along the minus strand of NC_064614.1, from coordinate 784,387,063 downwards.
AGAATCGTACTTTTAGAATTATGAAATGTGTGTAAATGCGTGAATGTATCACAATGCTGACGAATATTTTTTTTGGACACTTATATTTATAGGATTTTGTTTCTACAGATTTGCAACGCTAATTCTTGACCTGTGAAATATTTAAGACTGCCATTGTAGTGGAAACTGTTGTTGTAAATATTTCCGTACGAAAGTTAAGTGACCACCTGCACGTAATGCGTCGCGGGCACCCACCTGGGCGACAGCCGCCCGAAAAAAAAAAAAAGAAAAAAAAAGCCATTAGCCTTCCAGCGGCACAGGTAAAAAAAAGAAAAAGGGGAAGGCCATTATCCTCGCTATTGACGTTCCTTTATAGAAAGCATCGCAACATTTCACGGCTATTGTCGTGCTAATTGAGAGAAATGCCATATGGCTTGCTTTATGTATTTATTAACTCATTTTGTTTAATATCTAGTTTCTAGCTACAATGCAGCATTGGTTAAAATAAAATTTTATAGATGTACTGATATAAATATTTTCTGTCTACAGATCGATTAAATAATAGTTTTGTGATATATTTCCAAAAAAAAAAATGAGGGAGCACAAACAGACATTTCCCTTCACAGGAAGTGCATAAATAATTTCTTTACGATTTGGTAACTTATCTGCTAGTGTAAGTTCTCGTGATGCATCACTTTAGTGTTAAGATGTGACATAGGTATTAAACATGGCCATTTTTACTGTAATATTTTTTCTGCTTGAGCTTTGTCATGTATAGATATAAGTTTTATATTTTTTATTTTTTATATTTGCTGCTGCTGTTTGCCATGCATAGTGCCTTATATTAGTTGTAATATTGCAATTGCTTTGACAATTTCCATTTTTTGTCATTGATGTTTGTGTTAATTGTTTTGTGCTGCTGCATTGCCTCGTCCCTTAGCTTAGCATCTGAGCTCAGTAGATTTAAGTTAGCCTAAGAGGGGGTAGACTATATAAGAAACTGACTATGAAGAATAGGGAAAGAATGCATTGAGAGGTTATATGAAACAGAGTTGGCAAAAATGAGTATTGTGCACTGAGAAATAATTATTTTGAAAGAAATATGGTTAGAATACAGAAAAGAGGTACTGATAGGACTATTTGGGAATAATGATGAACGAAGGGAGATCTCCAAGAACAAAAAAGGTTTTGTTCACAAAATACTGCAGTACCAAAAGTTACACTGAAAACGAACCCTGTCCTTTCCATTGTGTTATCCCACTATGTGTTTGTGTTCCCTTGTGTATTTATGTTTTTCCTGTATTTATATGTATATCTGATAATACTTATGTTGTAGAACTTTTCTAATACTAAGCTACATTCACTATGATGAGGAATACTGTGATCCTCAAATATAATTTGCATTAATAATATGTTATTTTCTTTGTAAAGATGTTAGACTTTAGTAATTCTGCTCTGTTTTAATGCTCATGTGTAAAGTTGATGTTTCAAAAGCTATTCTGATCTTTTATGTATGTACTCATGTCATAATTCCTGTAACACTGACGTATATGTCTATTTCTATTCTTTTGTAAAGCCTGTTTTACTACAAATGTTATCTGTATTGTTATGTTCTGTAATGATGTATTTTGTACCTTTGTTATTTTGTTCTTATGTTGTAAATTTATAATTGTATAGACACCAGTTCTTCAAATTAAGTATATTTTGACTGCACACGTTTCTGTTGGTCATAGCATATGCACAATATGTGAGAAGTAGGGAGTGATAGTGTTTGCACGTGTGTTAATAATTCAGCAAGGGACTGGATAACAGCATTGCTTGTTCTAAGGATAATTCCAACAACTTTGTGAGTGCACAAGTGGTGGTTATGGACTTGTTATATTATCCGCAAGACTCTTCAATGGTGATTGTGTACCTGCACAGTCACAACAGATGGCTGCTGGCCATCTCTACAAGGACTACAGTGGGTCTGCGCCTCTGGTGGCCCACCAGTACCATTATCTCTACAAGGACTGCAGTGGGTCTGCACCTTTGATGACTCACCAATACCATTATTTCTACAAGGACTGCAGTGGGTCTGCACCTCTGGTGGCCCACCAATACCGTAATCTCTACCAGGACTACAGTGGGTCTGCTCTGTGATGACCTACCCACCAATACTCTTCAAAACTTCGACTGACTCCGCTGTGGGTTTGCTCTCTTGTGGCCCATTACCTGTCAGCATGTCGAGAGTCAGCACTGTCTTTCCGTTGGAAGGACAACGATACTTCTTCAAGACTGCATGGAAATCCACTACTTCCGTGTGCATTTTCTTTTACTGCTCAGACTTTGAGAAAAACACTGCAATGTGATGAATGATCAGGACTGTCTTTATGGACTGTGAGAAAATTTTAGCTTTTGACCAACATTGTATCAATAAGTGTGTGCATTTGATTTCTTTGTTATTGTAATTGTGAAAAAAAATTTTAACAAATATGTATTGGCCAGTGCCCAACAAAATTTGTAAAATTTTTTGTGGGGAGCATGGGGGCTATGTAAGTAGGCTGTTTAGGTTTTTTTATTGATAACGCCACCTCAGTATGAAAATCACCGGCTGTGCCGTGTGCAGTCTGTGGCTGCTTTGCATTGTTGTAATACTCAACCATTGTAGTGTTAGGCAGCTGGCTGTGAACAGCGCGTAGCGCTGGGCAGTTGGAGGTGAGCCGCCAGCAGTGGTGGATGTGGGGAGAGAGATGGCGGAGTTTTGTAATTTGTCATGATATTAAGGTAAATACATTGTTTGTTCTCTATTAAAATCTTTCATTTGCTAACTATTCCTATTAGTAGTTAGTCCCTTCAGTAGCTTGAATCTTTTATTTAGCTAGCAGTAGTGGCGCTCGCTGTATTGCAGGAGCTTGAGCAGCGAAGATTTTTGTGAGGTAAGTGATTTGTGAAAGGTATAGTTTAATGTTAGTCAGGGCCATTCTCTTGTAGAGAATTTTGAAAGTCAGATTGCGTTGCGCTAACAAAATATTGTGTGTTGAAAGTCAGATTGCGTTGCGCTAAAAAATATTGTGCGTCAGGTTAAGCACAGTCCTGTAAAATTGTTTCAAAGGGGACGTTTCAGACTTACATGAAGTTATTGGGTATTTATGTATAAATACCCAATAGATTAATGTAGGTAAGAAAATAAAAAACGCACTGAAGATAGTGCTGAAACATGTTTGGGTAAAACGAAACGGAAAAGGAGACTTGCATAACGCGGATTTCCTCATCCTACAGTCCATCTAATTTTCAACATTCTTCTGTAGCACCACATCCGAACTGCCTCGATTTTCCTCTTTTCTGCTTTTCCCACGGTCCATGTTTCACTATTATACAATGCTGTGATCCAACGTACATTCTCAGAAATGTCTTCCTCAAATTAATGCCAACGTTTGATACTAGTGGAGTTGTGTTGGACAGTGCATCCACTTTTTGCTACTGCTAGTCTGATTTTTATGTCCTCCTTGCTCTATCCGTCATGAGTTATTTTGCTGCCTAGGTAGCAGAATTTCTTAACTTCATCTGCTCCATGATCACCAATCCTGATGTTAAGTTTCTCGGTTCTCTCATTTATGCTACTTCTCATTAGTTTAGTCTTTTTTTCGATTTACTCTCAGTCCATATTCTTTACTCATTAGACTGTTCGTTCTATTCAGCAGATCCTATAATTCTTCTGCACTCTCACTGAGGATAATGATGTCATTAGCGAATCTTAGCATAGGTATCCTTTCACCTTGAATCATAATTCCACCTTGCTTCTTGCATGTATAGATTAAACAGCAGGGGCGAAAGACTACAGCGTCTTAAACCCTTTTTCAACTGAGCACTTCGTTCTTGGTCTTCCGCTCTTATTGTTTCTTCTTGGCTTTTACACATATTGTACATTACCCATATTTCCCTATAGGTTATCCCTATTTTTCTGAGAATTTCGAACATGAGATATAGCCTACTGGTTTTAATGAGTAAGTATCAAAGTGCGTGACATAAACGGACGTATCGTTTGACTGCATTGACTTAGGAGCTTAAGTTTTTTAAACCGTCAAGAGTGCGTAGACATTGATACGTGTTATAAATTTCAACTTGATACGTCTACCCATTGCCCAGAAGAATGGGTCTTAAGAGACGGACGGGTAGACAATCAGATAACAAACGACAATTTTTTTCGTGTGATGTAATTACAAATTAACAAATTAGAGATTTTTTTCCCATAGTTCGACTGTGAACCCTCACTTCTTGCCAAATTTTATGATTGTAGGTCAAAGGGAAGTACCCTATAGGTTCTGATGAGAGAATTTGCGAGTATCAGAGTAGATGACATAAATGGCCGTGTCTTTTGAATGCATTGATTTAGAAGCTTCAATTTTTTAACTGTCAACGTGCCGTGGATCTTAGTACGTGACACACACTCAAAATTAAAGCATTTACATGTTTCCGAGAAAAATATTTTTAACATTCGGACATTACAGACAAAAAGAAAGACAAAGAACAGTTTGATCTTATTTACAGTATTTACCGATTGAGATGCGCAACCCTAAAATTAGTTACGCAACTTAATTTTTTGGAGGTGATAATTAAACGATTATGACTACCTGTCGTGAAACCCTAATGTCGGCTGGTTTAAAGGGTAGAAAAGGTGTCACTCTCAATTGTTTCCTCATGCTCCTACGTTACCTTCTCTTTCCCATCTTTCAGAGGAACAACCAGGTAAACTTTACAGAGGAACGCTGAGTGCGGAAGACAGAGGAGCGGTACTTCGAGCAAGTATGTTGCGACAAGTGATACAGACTGGTTGAGCTTTAAAGGGAAGGAATTTCTTACCGTCGAGGAATGGGCGTTGCGAGCAGTGGTGAACATTGCAACACGAATCGAGCTTCTTCGACGGCGGAACAGCCGCGCCTCACAAGCCCGCCCAGTATATGTTAGCTGCCGCGTAAAACCAGTGACGAGGTGAGGAGCGGAGGGCGAGCGCCGGAAGGAAGCGGGAGGGACGCAGCAGGTGCGCCGGCGGCCGCCGCGACGCCGCCACCGACGCCGACGCCGACGGCCCGCGACGCCGTACGAATGGCCTACCGAAGCAGTATCTGGGGCAGTAAAACGGCGCGCACAACACGCTCCCCTATCTCCCCCGAGGAGGCGCTAACACCGCTATAAATATCCCGATAGGGCCGCAGCCACTGTCCTTACGACGCCATAACGTCTGCGACGGGCTGCGCTCCCTCCCCTCTCCTCCACTGCTCTGTCCTTCTGTCTCTTCTCTCTTCTCCTCTTCCCTCCTCCCCCTTCACCATCTATAGTTGCAGCTTTTTCCTAAGGGCGGAGAGCTGGATGTTGCAGTCCACACCGCCGCCGCCGCCGACGACGACGACGTCTTGCAGCGACGCATAGAATGTCTCGCTGGCAGGCACCAGACCTTAACGACGGTCTCTCTCGAGACTATTTAGACCGAGCGCAGTTGTAGCTACAGCTAGACGCGTTGTCTGAATATCGTGTGAAAATGGATGCCGTAAATGTGACCGCTTGGTAACTCCATTAGCACTGGAATCATTTTGTATCTGCAACGAGTCTATTCTCTGCCTGACGAAAAAAGAAATGAACCACCCAATAAGACACGATCGGGTGCCAACGTAACTTCGTGCACGAAAACGCCATTGGCGCGTATGTGACTGATTACAACTCAATTCTCTGTGATGACTAGAACAGCCAGCAGATTGCATTAGTGGCCTCATGGCAGAGTGTATAAGCGGCGTGAGCAGCGTCACTGTGGAGAACACACAGATGTTGCGTACTCGAGTGAGACAGCGTTATCAATACCTGACAACGTCTAAAGTAAGACTCGTGGGTCTCCAAGTGACTGGTCGAATAGCGCAGTATCCAGATTTGGGAGTATTCGGATGTCACAGTACTGCGATGGACGCCATGGGAAACTGAGGGCGGCCACTAGATATATGGTCGCGGTCGATAATGCCGGACCGCCACAAGGAAGGAGTGCCTTATTGTGCACCAAGCACATCGTTAACACCTTCACATCTGTGTCTGCTATCCAAGAAGTAATGGACTCTCGGAAACATTCTGAGAAGTTCGAACTGCTGTTGAATGTCGTCACATCGTGTTCAGCAATGGATTCCGGTTCTGCACTTTGATCACCATCGCCGACGAGTATGGCAGCGGCATAGTGGCACAGTGGTGGTACACGGAACGTATTTGCAGGTGCAAATCTGGACGATCATCTGTATGATGTATGATGTACTGGACCAGGACTCAATCCCGGATTTCCCGCTTTGTGCGAGCGGTCGCCTTACTCACTTTGACTATCTGTTCACGTCTCATAGCAGGACCCAAACTTTCATATTTCGTCGTTCAAACGTCACAACTTGCTCTCGTACATATTATATTATTGCCGTAGAGGGAGGGACACTTTCATTCAAAGTCGCTGCCTGGTGTCGACGGATACATTTTTCAAGGAACATTGCATTGTACTTCTCAACAACACAAGCGCTGCAATATTTATCCGTTGGCACCAGGGCATGTCCGAAAGAACAGGCTCTCTCTCTCGGCCTCATAAAATGACGTGATGCCGGGAAAGCGGTGTGCTTACCACATGCCTCTCCACATCCGAATCCACAGACGCCTGTAGGCTGAGAATGATACGGTGACCGGTAGGTACCGTTGGGCCTTCTCAGTCAATTAGCTCTTCATTGTACCTCACAAGAGCTGAACGCACCCCGCTTGCCAACAGTGTCCGGTAGACCGACCCGATGGTCACCCATCCAAATGTTAGCCCAGCCCGATAGCGCTTAACTTCGGTGAACTATTGGGAACCGGTGTTACCACTGCGGCAAGGCCGTTGGCTGAAAGAACAGGCACCACATATATAGTTAAGGCGAGGACGGCAAATGGTCCCTTCGGAATAAACGCACACCAAGCTCGAGATCTTACGGGAATTGGCGAAATGCTGCAAATCGGGAAGGGGCACTAGACCAGTAGTGTGTCGATGAGAATTTGGGTCTGACGGTAGGCGTGCAAGGGCAGTCCATGCAGTTGCAATGACCACCACGTCGGGATGTCCGATGACGTAGTGGCCAGCCCATTTTCCTAGTAAGCACGAGACCTGGGTTCGAACCTCGGTGCAGCATAAACTTTTAGCTTTCCCTGTTGATTTAAATCAATGACTACTGGCAGCTAATGTCTGTAATTCCTTTGTGTCTTGGTTTATAGTGACTACAGGATTAAAAATCGTATCTGTTCTTCCGAACATGTCCGAAAGAACAGACACCGCATGTGTCATAAAATCAATTTCGGTGAAGGGAGGATTCACTGGAAATCAATCAGGCAGCTTAAGTGAGTCCATACCACTTTGATCGATGCGAAAATTTCTTGCATCTACATGCTGTTGTGATGTTATATCATTCTGACCGGATAGTGTTAGTAGGTGCTGAATATACTGAAACGTCCCCTTTTTAACAATTTTACACGACTGTCCTTAACCTGACACACAATATTTTTTTAGCGCAACGCAATCTGACTTTCAACACACAATGTTTTGTTAGCCCAACGCAATCTGACTTTTCAAAATTCTCTACAAGAGAATGGCCCTGACTAACATTAAACTATACCTTTCACAAATCACTTACCTCACAAAAATCTTCGCTGCTCAAGCTACTGCAATACAGCGAGCGCCACTACTGCCAGCTAAATAAAAGATTCAAACTATGGAAGGCACTAACTACTGATAGGGATAGTTAGCAAATGAAAGATATTAATAGAGAACAAACAATGTATTTACCTTGATATCATGACAAATTACAAAACTCCGCCATCTCTCTCCCCACATCCACCACTGCTGGCGGCTCACCTCCAACAGCGCAACGCTACGAGCTGTTCACAGCCAGCTGCCTAACACTACAATGGTTGAGTATTACAACAATGCAAAGCAGCCACAGACTGCACATGGCACAGCCGGTGATTTTCATACTGAGGTGGCGTTATCAATAAAAAAACCTAAACAGCCTACTTACATAGCCCCCATGCTCCCCACAAAAAATTTTACAAATTGGGTTGGGCAGTGCCCAATACAGATTTGAAAAAATTTTTCATAATTACAATAACTAAGAAATCAAATGCACACACTTATTGATACAATGTTGGTCAAAAGCTAAAATTTTCTCACAGTCCATAAAGACAGTCCTGATCATTCATCACATTGCAGTGTTTTTCTCAAAGTCTGAGCAGTAAAAGAAAATGCACACGGAAGTAGTGGATTTCCATGCAGTCTTGAAGAAGTAGCGTTGTCCTTCCAACGGATAGACAGTGCTGACTCTTGACATGCTGACAGGTAATGGGCCGCAACAGAGCAAACCCACAGCGGAGTCAGTCGAAGTTTTGAAGAATATCGTTTGGTAGGTCGTCACAGAGCAGACCCACTGCAGTCCTGGTAGAGATTACGGTATTGGTGGGCCACCAGAGGTGCAGACCCACTGTAGTCCTTGTAGAGATAGTGGTACTGGTGGGTCATCAAAGATGCAGACCCACTGTAGTCCTAGTAGAGATTACGGTATTGGTGGGCCACCAGAGGTGCAGACCCACTGTAGTCCTTGTAGGGATAATGGTACTGGTGGGTCATCAAAGATGCAGACCCACTGTAGTCCTTGTGGAGATAATGGTACTGGTGGGTCACCAGAGGTGCAGACCCACTGTAGTCCTTGTAGAGATGGCCAGCAACCATCTGTTGTGACTGTGCAGGTGCACAATCACCATCGAAGAGTCTTGCGGATAATGTAGCAAGTCCATAACCACCACTTGTGCACTCACAAAGTTTTTGGAATTGTCCTCAGAACCAGCAATGCTGTTATCCAGTCCCTTGCTGAATCATTAAATCACATGCAAACACTATCACTCCCTACTTCTCACATATTGTCCATATACTATGACCAACAGAAACGTGTGCAGTGAAATGTAACTTACAAGTTACTTAATTTGATGACCTGGTGTCAATTACAATTTTATAACATAAGAATACAATTACAAGGGTACAGAAAACATCATTAAAAACATAATAGTAGAGATAACATTCGTAGTAATAGGGGCTTTACAAAAGAATAGAAATAAACATATACATCAGTGTTACAAAAATAATGACATAAGTACTTACATAAAGATCAGAATAACTTTTGAAACATCACCTCCACATATGAGCAACAAAACAGAATTTACCAAGTAAATAACATAGTATTAGAAAAATTCTACAACATAGCTCTAATCAGCTAAACACATAAAGACAGGAAAAACACAAATACACAAGGGTACACAAACACATAGAGGGCTGACACAAAAGGAATGGATAGGGTTCGTTTTCAGTGTAACTTTTGGTACTGCAGTATTGTGCGAACAAAACCTTTTTTGTTCTTGGAGATCTCCCTGTGTTCATCATTATTCCCAAAAAGTCCTATCTGTACCTCTTTTCTGTATTCCAACCATAAGTCTTTCAAAATAAATATGGCTCATTGTACAATACTCATTTAGGCCCAAATCTTTTTTTTATATACCTTGTCAATGCATTGCTTCCAATTCATCATAGTTAGTTTCTTATATAGTCTACCCCCTCTTAAGCTAACTTAAATCTACTGAGCTCAGATATATATACCAAGGGACGAGGCAATGCAGCATCACATAAAACAATCAACATCAATGACAAAAATTTCAAACTGGCAAAGCAAGCTACAGTAAATCTAAATTACCAAGCAATTCAACATTACAATTAATATGAGGCAATGCGCAGCAAACAATAAAATAATCATTAGTAAAACTGGCTTAACAGCGTAATACAAAGTCAAATTCAGTAACATTATGCCTGGCAAACAGCAGAAGCAAAAGCAATAAATTATATCTAAACATGACAACGCTCAAGCAGAAAAATATTACAGTAAAGACAACAATGCAGATAAGGGAAATGTATAATCACATCTTGATGTCTAAGTAATTAAAGTGGTGCACCACAAAAAGTTATTCTACCAAAAAAAATTACCCAGTAGTTGAAAAGAAAATTCCGTATGCAATTCCTGTGAAGTGAAATATTTTTTTTATGCTCCTTCGTTTTTTTTTATTTACTCGATCTGTAGACAGAAAATATTTACATTAATACATCTATAAAATTTTATTTTTACCAATGCTGCAGTGCAGCTAGAAACTAGATATTAAACAAAATGGGCAAAGCAAGGCGTGAAACGTCATTCACTAGCCATATGGCATTTCTCTCAATTAGCACGACAATAGCCGTGAAATGTTTCTCATCGTTTTCAAGTTCGACCCTGTCGTTTTTGCGATGCTCTCTACAAAGGAAGGTTAATGGCCTCCCTTTTTTTTTTTTTTCTACCTGTGCCGCTGAAAAAGGGGCTCGCAATAATGGCCCTTTTTTGTTTTGTTTTGGGCGTCTGACACAGCTGTGTGCCCGCGACGCATTACGTGCAGGTGGTCACTTAACTTTCGTACGGAAATATTTACGACAGTAGTTTTCACTACAATGGCAGTCTTATATTACAAAAATTCACAGGGTGAGAATTTGCGTTACCAATCTGTAGAAACAAAATCTTATTGATATAACAGTGTCCAAAAAAATTTTCGTCGGCATTGTGATACATTCACGCATTTACACACATTTCATAACTCTTAAAGTACGATCTTGGTTTCCAACAACCTTTTCCACAAATCAGAGTGCCCTAATCACTATTCATTATTCCTTACCTTATTACACATATATAAATTCGTCGACGCTTCTTCAATACTTCATCATTAGATACATAGCATAATCAAATTCTTCATATAACATTAGCTTATTAATCATAAACATACCTCAACAGCATAATACACATCGTCGTCGTAAAAATAACATCATAATACCTCAGTCAACTCTCAAAATCGTCGTAGCTTCCTCCAACAGTTTCAAAACCTAAAAAAATTCTCTGCTCATGTCAAAAGTGTCATCTACCTCAAACGTACCTTAAAAATCATGATCTCATACCAAATACATCATTCAACGCTCTCATAGTATCACAATGGTTCTGAAAAAGTATGAACAGTTGACAAAGTACAGACAAAATACAATTTCGTAAGTGTGAAGTTATCCAACGGTGTAATTACGTAAACATCTGTCACTAATGTTGTAAAATAAATGTTTGTCTCTCTCAGGTAAATAATCAGATAGCTGTGTAATTCTGTGTTAGAGAAATATGGTACCGATGTGTAAAGTTGTATAAGCAAATACCATATTAGCTAGGGCTCCTTGTGCGTGCTAAACACATGATACACAAAGTAAGCGTGTACCCCCCTGAGGATAAATGTAATTATACCCTCAGGTGTTACAGATTACAGCAATGGAATGAAATATATCTCGGAAAACTTTCTTTGCAATTTAAAAATCTTTAAAAATAAATGTTTTAAGTACAAAATTAATCACTCAAATACGTGTCCTGTAGCGCTAAATGTGCGTCTTGCTGTAAGATAATTCTGTGGAAGTGTCGTAGTTATCGTCCTCTGAAAGCTAAGTTCTGCAAAAGTCACTGTACTTACCTCATAATACACAAAAGTGAAATGCTTTGCGTATAGATATCTTAGTTATTACGCTTATTGCCGTGATGAGGAAAGTACTGTCCTGTAACGTATTGTTGTGCCACGAAAAAGGCTGTCTCATTGTAGCTATACCACAAAAGTTACTAATAAAACATGTTTTTCTTTCCAAAAGAATTCAGAAAACTGTGCAAATATAAAACAGAAACACCTCAAAAGCAACATTGTAAACTGTCACTCATTAGTAGCGTCGTGATAACATCGTGTAGCTGTCACATAAACTAACCTCTGTGTCATCTGGTATCTCACAGAAAGCACTTTAATTTCAGAATGTATTTTCAAATAAACCAAAATGTTGCATTAAAATCTCAAGTTAAAAAAGCACATTATCTCTCAATAAACGGTTTTACGTGTGAAATGTGGTGTAAACCTTTGCTCTTCATAGTACTCAGAGTTTGAACAATGCAATTAACATGCGGTATACGTCGTTAAAGAATACTGGAATTTTTCTCAAGGTTAGCGTCAATGTTATTTTTCTCGGAGCCAGCCGGCGCAGGTGTCTGCCTGCGGTGCGGGTCATTGTTGGCGCGCGTCGTTAATGGGATTCGGAGACCGAACTTCTAGAAATTCGCCTTGCCGAGAGGGCCCTGCCGTGTTTAAATCCCGCCAGTTCTGATGCAATTCAGGTCTGTCGTTACGAATATATCGTCTGTCGTCATGTCGGTAGGCTCCGTAGTTTCTTCCTTGTCCGTCACGAGGTGGAGAATTTCTCCCTGAATCGTAACTGTGCGCCGAACTGTTGCGTCTGAAGTTATTCTGCCTCCCTTGATAATAATAATTGTTTTGGTTCCCATATTGTCTGTTTCTATGATTGTCTCTGTCATAGTCATTACTACGGAAATGCGATCTTTCTCTGTAACTATTACTACTCTGCCAACGGTTGTCATACGGGTGGTGTCTGTTTTGGTCACGATTTGTGTTGTGAGAATAGCCTTGTCGCGTCCAGTTATTATTTCTTTCATCGCGGAATTGCGACGGATGTGATCTGTAATTGTTGTGCTCGTGCGTTCCGCGATTGTCAGTGTCAATTTCCAGTTCTTGTAAGAGTCCTTGAAATGCTTCAATGTCGTCTTTGCAACGTCCTGCCAAAATAATGTGTCGCAAATGTTCAGGCAGTTTGATTAAGCAAATGCGGATGAGTTCTGAGGGGCTGTATGGGTTTGACAGGTACTGATTCTTGTGCAACATGTCTTCAAAATATTTCACAAGACTGGAGAATTCAGATTGTTCGAAATGTTTCATCATTATGATGCCATGTTTTACTCGGTCTTGTGTGGCTTGAGACCAATATGCTGAGAGGAAGGCATGGTAAAATTCTCCTTCACTATGACAATCGTGAATGACCGAACGCATTGTTACAGCTGGTTCATTCTCTAAATAGCCACACATAAATTCTAATCTGTGTTCTAATGACCAGTTGGGGGGAAAACAATGAGAGAATTGATGAAGCCACGCTTGTGGATGAATGTCGTTGGCAGAATTCTTAAACGTTTTGAATTTACGTGTAGTAATGAACAGCTTATAGTCAAAGTCATCATGTCGGCGAGTCGCATATCGGTCATTGTTACGTCGTGTCGGCGGTTCCATCTCAAAATTCGGTGTGCCTTGCCAATTTCTTTCATAGTTTCCGAAGTGTCCTGTGTTATTATTTTGTGGTTGTTCCGTATTTCTATGTCCCTCTTCCCGTATTGGGGTGCGAGTGTCCTCTGAAATACGTAATTCTTGTATTACCTGTGTCAGCTGATCTTGTACTTTGCGGATTTCTCTTTTGTGTTGATTGAGATTTTGTTTCAGATTCCTAATTTGTTCGCACTCTTCTGTGTCATTAAAGACTACCGGTTTTGTGTCGTTCAGATTATCATCTACCTTCGTAGATAAATTAGTGAACTGATCCGAAAGTTCGGCTACTTTCTCCGATAGTGTACTTATTTCCTCAGTGTATTTTTCTGAACCAAGTTTCAGAGTGTCCATTTGTGTTGAAATCGAATCTACTGTGTCCTTTAAGTTTTCTTGAGTTTTTGCAAGTTGCGTAACCGAATCAGTAGATGCAACTGAGTCAAATTTAGCTTGCAAGGTCTCATGATTTTCGTGAACAGTAGTTTGCAGTTCTTTTATGGCTGCTTCGTGATTCTGTAGTGCATTTTCATGCCGCGAAAAAATAGGTTGGAAATGCTCACAAATTTGTGTTTTTACGTCATTACAGACTTTTTGACATTTCGATTCGATGTTATGTAACTCAGTAGTTAAATCTTCACGTGTTTGTTCAAGCGTGGTGTGAAGATTTTGTTCCATTGCATCTAACTGTAGCTGTGTTTGTCTCTGGTGTTGTTCCATTGCGTCTAACTTTTGAAGCTTTTGCTGTGTTTCTCTCTGTTTTTGTTCCACTGTGTCTAACTTTTGAAGATTTTGTTCCATTTGTTTCTGATTTTGCTCAATTGTGTCTAACTTTTGAAGATTTTGTTCCATTGTGTCTAATTTTTCAAGCTTTTGTTGTGTTTGTCCCATTTGTTGTATTAATTGTAATAACAATGCACTGGTGTCTGGAACATGTTCCTCAGTGCTTTTCGGCAGTGCATTTTCACCGGCAACATTCACATTTTGACAAGCAGAAAATGTGTCTTGACTCATTTGAGAAAACGGTGATGACCCAAAACCTGAATCTACAGTATTTGCGAGATCGTGTCGTGTCATTTCGGCTTCCTGAGGCGAGCTATTGCCGACCGATCGATCGATAATGCTTCCCTCTTCACTAATTGTTTCACTGTCCACGCCATTGTTTGAAACCCGCTCCATTTCCCTATGCGCAATTACCAAATTACTACTATTAACATTAGTTAATTCATTATTCTGCGGCGCTAACATACTGCTTTCGTCTTCGCTGTCATTTCTCAATTTACTTTGGAGCCTAGTGTTACGTTTTTCACACGCCATTATTGTCACAGTGTTTCACACGACAACACAGAAAAACACAATTTCAAGAGCAAAAATAAGAGAACACATTAACATAACACTGAAAATAATATCTAGTTAATTGCAGCTGCGAAATACTTGGTGCAAATCTACATGCATGCCACAACTATTTTACTATACAACAATGAAAAACTGCAACTACAAAGGAAATTATCTCTATAATTACGCGCTAGCAATAAACAAAATCTACACTAATTACACAAACTACAAGAAAAAATCAGAAGATTCCAGTGAGGTATCCTCGGCTAAGGGTCGACATATGAAACGTCCCCTTTTTAACAATTTTACACGACTGTCCTTAACCTGACACACAATATTTTTTTAGCGCAACGCAATCTGACTTTCAACACACAATGTTTTGTTAGCCCAACGCAATCTGACTTTTCAAAATTCTCTACAAGAGAATGGCCCTGACTAACATTAAACTATACCTTTCACAAATCACTTACCTCACAAAAATCTTCGCTGCTCAAGCTACTGCAATACAGCGAGCGCCACTACTGCCAGCTAAATAAAAGATTCAAACTATGGAAGGCACTAACTACTGATAGGGATAGTTAGCAAATGAAAGATATTAATAGAGAACAAACAATGTATTTACCTTGATATCATGACAAATTACAAAACTCCGCCATCTCTCTCCCCACATCCACCACTGCTGGCGGCTCACCTCCAACTGCGCAACGCTACGAGCTGTTCACAGCCAGCTGCCTAACACTACAATGGTTGAGTATTACAACAATGCAAAGCAGCCACAGACTGCACACGGCACAGCCGGTGATTTTCATACTGAGGTGGCGTTATCAATAAAAAAACCTAAACAGCCTACTTACAATACCTGTGCTGGCAATGAAGCAAGTTAGATGTTTGAAAAATCGTTATTTTTTGATGAACTGTTGTAACCTTCTTATTGGGTACAGAAAAATAGTTGTAATAATAAAATTTGTAGCGTATTTTGTGATCTTTTAAATAGGAAATAGGAGTCAAAGCTCTTGGAGGCCAAGGAACTGAGATTTTTTTGAAGAAAGAAAAGCTTAAGAAAGTTCGAAATTTTCTAAGTTTCTTGACTACAGAATATCTAGTCAACACAAATTTTGTTGCCAAAATTTGACCTAACTTTTGTAACCGTAGGAATGAAGCAAAAAATAAAATCTTCCACCTCACGTTTTGCACGGTGTAGGATCTTTTTCTGACAGTTTGACTGGACTTTTACGTTTTATTTTGTTACAATATGCCTATTGGGATTCCTTGTTGTACTCTTATCATATCCAAAAATATTCTATTTACATTTTATTTCTATAGTCAGTTTAGAGCTCTGTGTTTCGAGGCTCAGCTCAGTGTCAGCTGTACTCAGTGCGGCTGTACTAAGAATATAACCTCGGTTTTATGCATCAGTGATATAAAACGTCGGACAAACTGAGAGAAGCGTTTGAGTACTACTATTCGTGATGGATACAGCCTAAATAACATTGTTTCGTATTACTTTAAAGAAAGCACTTTTTATACACGAGAAATACCCTGCCATACAAAAAATGTGAAGCACACAGGAGATATGATCGGATGTCTATGAAACTTCATACTGTCTGTAAATAGGAAAATGATTAGATAGGTAGAACGGCTGCCAGAGTGCGTTAATGTTGTTCGTGTTTAGTGTTATTGCCAGGTCTGCTGGAGTATATAAGTGGCGTGAACAGCTCCGAATGTTGAGTGATCTCCGTGAAGGACACGGAGACGCCGCGTAACCGTTTGAGACAGCTTTATCAGCGCCTGGCAGTGTTTGAAATGCGACTCTTTGTGGCTCTCCATAGGGTCGACTGGTCGAATCGTGCAATGTCCCGGTCGACCATGTCTGACCCCCACAATATAGGATCGCCGTATTGTGCACCAAGCACCTTCAGATTTGCGCCTGCCATCCGAGGACAGCTTCCTACAATTTTCATTATATCCCTGCACCATTGATCGAAGACTAGCAGCAGACGGACTACGGAATTACCGTCCCACGCGCGGGCTGCATTAAGGACTCAACACAAACAGCTGCTAAATCTTAAAACATGGCTGCGAAACAGCAACTGTGTAACTCTGAAGAGATGGAAAAATCAGCCCACCAGCTGCAAAACAAAGGTTTATTAGGCCTTGACACAGAAGGAGTGGGCCCATTCCTTTTGAAGAAAATATTTTTAAAAATGTCGAAACCCAGATCAAGGGCCAATAAACCTTTGTTTTGGAACTGGGTAGCTGATTTTTGCATCTCTACAAACAGCTGTGTCTGGAGTGCTGCCGTGAACGGGAAGCATAGACTGCTAGCGAATGGCTAATGTTTAGCGACGAATCGCGATTTTGCACTATCCCGAATACCATCGTTGGCGGGCTCGGGGCGCCACCTGCGGATAGATCCCATTCTTCCAAAGTTTTGGAGAGGCACAGCGTTCTTACTCTTGGCGTTATGGCATGGGCAGCCATCGAGTATGACTTCAGGCCACCGCTGGTGGTGAGTGAGGGAACTCTGACAGCGCAACAGTTCGTCACGGACACCCTGCGTCTTCAAGTATTATCTCTCACGCGTCAATATCGTGGTGCAATTTTTCAGCAGGACAATACTTGTCCACACAGTGCTGACTGCATGAACTGACTGCATGAACTAGGTGAGTGACGAGGTACTCCTATGGCCAGCTAGGCCCTAGATCTTGAAAGATACATACACAGGGTAAATTAATTAAGGTTTTGTAAGAAAATATTATACTGAACTAGAGATGGTCAAACGTAGTATCGATTGTGTAGCAGCTGATTCAAGGTGTTATGGGTAATGTGTTAAGAGTAACTTTAGATGGAGAGGTGTATGGAGGACTCAAGTGTAAAGACGTGTTGTATCTGATGCGTGCTGGATACAGGCAGTAGTGATTCTTTTATTTGCAAGATACTATGATGTGGGACTTAGGAAAAGCAGGAAAAGGTATGGACGGGGCTTAATCAGTTACCGTTCGTTGCACAGTACGCATATACAATATAATTAAGGAAATAATTTTTTATAAACAATCATTAAAAAAATTGACTAACACAAGCTACACTGACAGCTGAAGGCCTTATTAAGAAAGAATTCAAAATTATTTGTCGGCTGAAGGCCACAAGCAACGCTTCAGAACAATTAGCGGCTGAAGGCTTGAATTACAAGTGAGGAGGACAACTACACGTTGAAAATACGAAAATAATTTTTAAAACAGTCATTAAAAAAATTGACTGTAACACAAGCTATACTGACAGCTGAAGGCCTTATTAAGAAGAATTCAAATTATTTGTCGGCTGAAGGCCACAAACAGTAGGAATAATTTAAACAAAATATTATTTGTAAACAATTGACACAATCAGACCAAATAAAAAAAGGGTGTGATCCACAGACAGTGCTCCAAGGATTGACCTGAGAGAAGTCCCTACAGCTGCGTAAGCGGTGAGACAGGCAGCCAAGGGTTATACTCACCTAACAGGATGGCAACTCAAACTAGGGACAGTTTAAACGCCGATCAGTCCTCTTACAAAATCCACCTAACGTGTGATAACCAGTACAACTATGGAATAATTCAAGCGAGGGTGAAGTGACAGACAGCATTGTGTCTTCAAAATCCGTTGTTTAAAAGATCGAAAGGCAGAAGGAACCACTAGAACAGAGGTAGACAGAAGAAACCGCAATCCACACGGCAATCAAGGAGGCTGTCGAACTACACGCGCCGGACGGTGTGGCCGTGCGGTTCTAGGCGCTACAGTCTGGAACCGCAAGACCGCTACGGTCGCAGGTTCGAATCCTGCCTCGGGCATGGATGTGTGTAGTGTCCTTATGTTAGTTAGGTTTAAGTAGTTCTAAGTTCTAGGGGAGTGCTGACCTCAGAAGTTGAGTCCCATAGTGCTCAGAGCCATTTGAACCGTTTGAACTACACGTCATGCCGGATAGCATCGGCAAGACGACGAAAAGTACACTGTCGCAAAAATACGCTAACCTCCAGGGCAGGTAACTGGGGTGTTAGTAGCCACTAGGCAGTAAAATACCGCTGGTTGCACTCAACCAAATAATAACACAAAATTCAAAAACTAATAACAGGCAGTAGAAGACGGCTGATAGATTCCGCCAGCTTGACACACTCAACTTGCTGCTGTTCGTCTCACGGCGACCCTCTAGCAACAACGCACGAACAAACGGCGTGATCACAAAAATGGAGGTTTCACTACTGGATTTATGTTCACTCAACTCAACGTGCTGGGTCCGGTGGACAGCGAGGTTGTGGCACTCGCAACTACAGCCCCTCGATCCGGCAATGCCTGCGTGCCGCCAGCGGTCGCGGCATGTCATCGCACTGCCGGACTTCTAGTTGCTCCTTCCCCCAATGAACCCCGACACATGACGACCCGGAAATATTACCGGTGGCACCAAAGACAGTACCACAATACTGGCTATCGAGAACCGCTGCTGCTAGTACTCGTGGACAAACAGTACTAGCAAACTAGTGGCGCCATTAACACAAGAAGGAAACGAGACGCCACTACCGCAATTACAAGACACCAAGTTATGAACGGCAAAAAGGCGAGCCGCACATGGCTCAGTGATGTTTGATAACTATAAAAGGAATCTCAACAGAATCTGGAAATAATTAAGGTAAAGAATGTTGTTTTGTTACCAATGCAATACGCATATTCATAAATGATCATTTGAGACTATGTATACCACTCACATCCAATGATTTTGTACAGCTAATTGTTAATGTATAATCAGTTTGCTGAGTGTGTTAATTGTGAGCATTATTAATTTTCAAAGAATCAAAATACAAATTTTAAAGTTAGTGCCGTATTGTTACTTAACCCAAGTTAACACCAATTCCTAGATCCATGTCATTTTTGATTAACTATTTTCTTCAAGAAGTTATTGTCTCACTCACGTTCAATTTAACGAAAATGTATGCTAAGCAACAGCCACGCACAATATCTGTTTGCTAACTATAAATTCAAGGTACTAACAGAGAGCAGCGCGAAGAGCGTTACCATTGCGCAGATAAAAGGTGAGAAATTTTGCTGTCTCAGGGATAGCATTCATTAAGCAGAGGGACCATTATTTCCAAATTGATCAAGTTTTGTTTTGTGGCCAGGGCCATTTACAAATCGGTAGTGTTGCATCAGATTCAGTTTTTTTGTTGCGTAAATTCATGCAGTTTTGGTTTGGTTTAAAGTTATTGACAGTTTACATTCTCGCAGTTAAATTAAATTTACATTTTTGCAGTCAGAAAAATTCAGTATAGGGTGAAGCGCATAAGCGACGAGATACAAGCATACATTCACGTGCCATTCCCATTCTAACAGTTGTGTTTCAAACTACTGTCAGTCACATAATTTCAATCACGTTCCAAAACTATGGAATAACGGGAAATAAGGAAACTGAAACTTTTTGAAAAGTGATGTAATGAGTAGATATTGAAAAGTAAGTGAAACTATAAAATACCGTATGGGAACTGTTTAGGGATTAACTATAATAGGCGAGAAAAATACTAGGCAATGGGTTTGATATCTGATACTCGTAAAGTATTGTGTACATGATCAGACAAAAAAAAAGTTAAAGTGGCGAGTCTACTTTCATAAAAAATAAAGGTACTAGAAATCAAAGGTACTAGAAATACAAATCCGCATTTGCCCTTATTAACGGAAGAGAAAATAAAAAAAGTTAAGAAACTATAATAATCATTTCGACCTAGCACTTCGACAATATAAAACGAAATTTTCGTTATCTTGAAATGAACAACATATTTTTTGTGGCATTTGAAAACTAGTTAAACGTCTATACAGTTGTGTAGTGTTATGAAGTCTTAAAATAAAGAAAACTTACTCCAGTTAAAAATATGTGTACATATTGCGAGAAGAATTTGATGGACACTGAAACACTGAAACATGCAAACTGAAACAAGGCCCTGGAATAGGACACATTCCCCCAGAATTATTGAGATTTTTGGATGAGGTAGCCATGACAAAATTATTCCACTTCGTATACAAGGAACATTTAAAAATTCAAGGACAATATAGTAGCTCCAATTCTAAAGAAGGCATTTGCTGAATGTGTGAAAATTACCGTGCCATGGGTTTAACAAGACATGGTTGCAAAATATTGATCGAACTGTTTACAGAAGAATAGAAAAATTGGCAGGGACCGACCTCGGGGCCATCGGTTTGGGTTCTGGAGAAACGTAAGAACACGATTTGCCTTAGAAGGCAGGCTGAGCGGAGGCAAACCTACAACTGCAGCGTCTAGAAACCTTTCGACAACGTTGAGATGAATACACTCTTTGAAATTCTAAAAGCTGCTGGGATGAGATACAGGGGATGAAAAGTAATCCAACACTTGCACAGAAATCGCACTGAGCTATAAGATTCGAAGGATACGAAAGGGAAGTAGTACATGAGGAGGGACGGAAACAGATTTGAAAGATATACCAGATGTTAAAGAATTTGTACATTGAGCGAGCTGTGAAGAAAATTTAAAAAGGGATTTAAAATTCAGTAAATGGAAATTAAAACTCTGTGGTTTGCCGATAACACTGTTAATCTGTCTGAGGCGGGAAAGAATTTGGAAAAGCAGTTGAACAGAATGAATAGTGCCTTGATTGCGGACTTATAAGAGTCGCGTCGACAAAAATACTTTTGGAATGTGCTGCTACAGAAAAACGCTGGAGATTGCAAGGGTATATCAAATAATGAGGGAGGCCGAATTGAGGAAAACATGAAATTTATGACGTAAACTAACTAAACGAAGGTATCGTTTGATAGGAGTCATCCTGACGCATCAAGGAATCATGAGCTTGATAATGGAGGGAAGTGTGGGGTGTAAAAATTGTAGCTCTCCACGCTAGTGTACCCTGCCAGACCCTTCATTTCTACACTATAAGAATCCACTCCCTTTACAAATGAAATGAAAAGATCGTATGAGATTGTTGGCCGGGTGACCCCAAGTGTGGACGTTCTGCCGCCCAGTGGAAGTCTTTTAATTTGATGCCACTTCGGCGACTTGCCCGTCGAACGTCATTTATTTCTTCATCATCGACGTCCAAGTCGTCGAAGTGGCATCAAATTAAAAGACTTCCACTGGGCGGCAGAACGTCCACACTTGGGGTCACCCGACCAACAATCTCATACGATCTTTTCGTTTCATTTGTAGAGGGAGATTAAGGACTGATTACAGTAAGTAAGTTCGCATATGCGTAGAGGCGAAGAGGGTTGCACAAGATACACTAGCGTGGAGAGCTGCATCAAGACGTATCGGTGCTACAGATCACAACAACAACGAAAAACATATGTTCACTTCTATATCTCGGTTGATACAAGAGTTCTAAAACATCCGACTACGAAAATTTTGAAAGTCGCCAGTCGATTGTTGAAAGCGTGTCCATTCTCCTCAGGCGATAAGAAACTACTCTGCAAAACGGAAGCGTATCCGCCTAGGCCCTATGAATTATCCAAAGAGCGTAAACCACGTCTTCCTTGAGGCTTATAGTCAGTGCTCTAGGCCTAGAGTCTCCAACTACAAATCAGATAGACATCTTGCCTCATTCCTGCGATCTTACGTTGGTGGAACTGAAAATCATATTAGAAATTCATGTCGTTCAGTGACAAATTAACTGATATCCCGATGACATCCTTGTTAGTTTTGATGTTTCTGTTGTTATTTACTATGATTCCAGTGAACGAAGCTATCTCATGTTGCTGATATTTTTCCAGCAGGTATTGTAGAATTATTCAGACTCTGCCTCACTTCAACCTACTTTCAATGCAATACTGATATTTATGAACAGATTGACGGGCAGTCCTCAGTCCGGCTAGGGCCAATTTGTTTATGTAGACCTCAGAACAACAGACGTTGCAGAGCGCCAATATAACACCAGCCAGGTGGTATTGTTATGTCGGTGATACTTTCGTAGGATGGACACAAGGCGCAGAGGAATTGGATGCGTTCCTGATACACCTCAACAGTACCAATCTAAAAATACAATTTACTATGAGGACAGAGAATAATAGTCAATGAATCTTTTGGATGTGTCTGTTGCTAAGCAAGGGAAGGGCCGTTAGTCCATAGGGTAAAGAGAAAGTCACGCATACTGACTGTTACCTGCGTAAGGACTGTAGCCACCGCCCCAGAGAAAAAAAGGGATGATTAAATCTTTGGTAGACAGGGCGTACAAAATTTGTAAATCAACTCATTTAAAAGATGAGGTTGAACACATACGGTCGACATTCAAGAAGAATGGTTATTATAACAAAGAGACAGATCGATCACTTCGTCCTAAGAAGAGAATCCGAACTGACGAGGAACGACGGCCCCTCAATTGGAACTTTTTCTTCCGGTCATCAGTAAGATTACAGATCGCAGTGGGGAAGTGTTGAGCACGGATGGTGTGGGGATTACCTACAGACCCACCAGGAAGATAGAAGAATGAGATTGGCAAAATATACGCGACGTCTCTTAGCTACACTGAGAGTGTATAAAATTTCTTGGAGTTGTGGACTGCTTTACATTGGTACCACGAAAAAAAAAATGTTATCACTCGTCTGGTTGAAAACGAGAGAAACTGCCAGCTGGGGCATACGGATAAATCGGCCGTAGCGGAGCATGTTGACCAGGGGGGTGATCATCAAATACGTCATATCGAAAACATCGCATTATCGTGTACGCATGTATAGAGAGGCTATTGAGATCTATAAACATCATTACAATTTTAAAAGAAAAGAGGAAGGTGTTAAATTCGATACAATATGGATGTGAACGTTGCAACGTTAAGAATGTAGTTCGATTACTTCCAATCGAGAATGTTGTCATTACCAGGGATAATCTTGTAGCCGGTGTCACTTGATGGGCTGTGGTGCCCTCTACACTGCCCATATATTAGGCGGTCCCTAGAGTTCTGGTTACAGTTTGCCGCTTTACCTCTGAAGATGTCTCCAGCTGTACGAGATGAAACGTTAGGAGAAAGTTTTATAGACTGACCACGGCCTATTAGCCCGGCCCGTTTTAAATGATGAAAAAGGGAAGGTACTTTCCAGATTTAAATTTCATGAAGCAACGTGTGGTGAATTTCAATGATGAGAAAAGTACAAGAATGGAATATGTGAAAGTAGTTCCCTATAAAATAAAACCTGGAAGCACAAACTTAAATGGAAAATATTGCCAGTTTTGATGATGGGCACACATTCTAGCCTTTACGACAGTAAATTTTAAATATATTTACCGATGACAAATTGTAAATTTGTAAGTAAATTTGTAAATAGTTTTGGGGCGTGTGACAGTTCACCCGCTCGTGATGGGTAATACTAAACTAAATGGTGAAACAACCACTAATTCATATTTAAGCAACACAGGCTCATTTTATTTTGATCTCGACATGCAGGATAATCAGAGTTGCTTTTTCCTTATCACTTAAGACAGAAAAATGTTTTGCGACTACAAGTATGTATGTTACTACCTTACCTGGTGTGAAAAGGAGACTCAGTTCCTTCCATGAACACAGGAGGCTTGGGACCTGTGCCCCAGGTGGACACTTAAAGGTCTGGGAGGCATGGGTCCTATTTTTCTGATTGCGGCAGGCATGGGCTCTGCTCCCCTTCTTCTAAGCCACACTCCCTTCCCAAGCCACAACGCCCTCCTGTCCCCATACGCGTCCACTCCAAGCATGAGCGATAGCACTGCAGCGGCGGTCACGCGCTCCTTTTACAGGACCGCAGGAGCTGTGGCTCAGTGGGCACGCACCGTTGGGCCCGCCGGATGCTGCACGACTGCTATCGGCGTCTGACGGAAACTTGCAATTCCGTTGCCAACTTAAAAGACGTGATACCACAAGGTGTACAATGGATTAGTGACATTGAAAATTTGTGCTGCACCGGACTGGAACCTGGACTTCCCACTTACTGCGAATGGTGGGCTTAACCAGTTATACTACACTGACTACTAAAATATTACTGTGTGTCTAAGTTCTGAACTTGCACAATTGCGGTGATTCCTGTAGAGGAAGGGACTTTCGTTATCATTGTCATAACCATGCATGCATGTCTGAAGGACAGTCCATAGTATGTCTATAACACGGACAAGACAATTACTACTGCTTAAGCATATGTGATTGTTGTCTACCTGCCAATATCCTTCTCCAATTTCCACAAGGTCACTCTCTCCTGCTAGCGCACAACATATCAGAACAGTAGTTTACCACTTGTCTCCGGTAAAGGGAGACCTGTCAAGGCTGTCTTACACACCGTTCAGCTTTACCGTCTCGAGAATTATGGAAGATTCTATACCGCTATACCGTAATTGTGTTCATCTGTACGTCTCCATGAACCCGAGTGCATCAATCAAAAATAAAAGAAACACAATTTTCTGCGCTAGAAGAGAGAGAAAAATTGTGCAAAATCAAAGTCTAAAAATCTCGAATAAATAGGATCTTCTCAAACTCCATCGGCTACGAGACTGCATAAGATGCAGTCGTAGAATTGCCAATTCAGCAGCTCAGTTGGCAAAGTTGCTCTCTCAAACTGGTGGTGTGAGGGAGGGGGCGATAATAAGACTCATCTTTGTCACTCCTGTGCTGTTAAGTCGATTATATAGGGCAAACTTGTTATTGCTCTGAGAGGCTTCCCACATTCATCTTGTTGAATGATGATCCAGTTCACTCTTTATTCAAATAACTAAAAAAGAGTAGTTTTATTAATATTTAATTATGCTAATTAGTTTTAAGAAATAGAATGCCTGAAAATAATTCAATAAAACCCATTAACATGATCAGATGTGAAGTTTTGTAGCGAAGCAGTTGTGGAATAAGATGAAAAAGCCTTTGTAAAAGTTTATTTCTTGTTTCTTCTCTTTGGGGAGTTTTAATCAGTAGCATTTTCGCTGGTAATTATTCTTAGTAATCAGCAGAAATTCTTCACGTTTTCTGCTATAAATTCATAGCAACTTTAGGATGTTCGCCTCTCTTACATAAATTTCTGCGAACGCCTATGCCTGCCCCCATCTCCTCCCCCTTAAGTTACAAGCTGTCTGGCTGCGCTATTTCCAAGAAATGAGTGAGGCTTCGGAAGAGGGGAAGGGTCAGGGAAGACTTCAGGGAAATTGGATATTTGTGGTAAGTTCCTATGGGACCAAACTGCTGACATCGTAGGTCCCTAGGCTTACACACTACTTAATCCAACTAACTTACGCTAAGGACATCACACACATCAATGCCCGAGGGAGGAATCGAACCTCCGACGGGGCGAACCGCGTGAACCGCGGAAAGACGCCCTAGACCGCGCGGCTACCCCGCACTGCAGACTTGAGGGGAATGCGATGATCGTTGTCATACGGTGACTATGCATGTAGGCAGCTCTAAGGTCAAATGTCAGATTTGATCAAAAGCTTTTACTGCTCTGATTCCATGATCCAAAACGCCTTTTGCTCTCCTACTGCTGTGGCTGCTTGTCTTGCTGCAAACTAACCTGTCTCACAAGTGACTTGACTGCATCACCGGCGAATAATACTTATTTCTTCTTGGTCACTAGTAGAGTGGGACCGCCAAGATACTGAATGGTGTTGAGTATGGACCTCGGGTGAACTCATCGATTCCAAACTCGTCTGAGAGTTGTCGGGTTTCGACCAACGCAAGCAGCAACATCGCGGAACGATAAAACGCAGCCTCGACAGATCTCGAACATATAATTCGAAAATGCCAACTATCGTTCAGAGCTTCTTAAGAATGTAATTTTCCTGCTCAGTCACGAATGACAATACTTGCAGAGACAGTAATATTTTACAATTAATTTAAATAGAAGTTTCAGAAGAAGTTATATATATCCGAAAACGGTAAAAAATAAATACTTACTATTTGATACTGTTGGCTGTACCCGACTCCTTCGCCGAATCAAAAATATACTGGAGGAATTATAATAAGCGGGCAAAAATTTGGCCGGTCACGTCAGAGGCGAAGCAGGGTGCAGAGGCAAATAGAATTATCGTTGCGAGGTGAGAGGGAATGTTTTCTTGTTTGTCTTCCAGTGCTAACAACTCACGGGCATGTGTGTTCTTCGTACCGATCAGCTGCTACGGCAGGAGTTTCAAACGGAAGTAACGTGGATTTGCGAACGCACGTTATAGGGATGGTCATCTTCTAATGCAGTACATATTCACCAAGAAATATGAAATGAAATTAAATATTTTGTAATACAACCCTACGGGTAGAAGAAAAATGACATTTAAAACATCTAGTAAACATCTGTGATCGCGCCTTATCTTCTATAATGCATTTCAACATAAATACAGTTACTGTTATCAATCACCCAAAGACACGGAAAACACAAAAACACCTTGTAAGACTATTACAAATTCACAACTTCGGGGTCACTGAGGACGGCAGCAGTCTGAAACCGAGAACAGACGACACGAAATGTTTCCAGTGGTGCCGGCTTAATGAAATTATCGCTTCCTTACCTTAGACAATCTACTCTGGGCTCGTAACATACTAATTATGTATGTTACCAGTTAACAACGCGTACACCATAATTACTGTACCACGCAAAGATTTGGGTTGAGCTCGTCTGGTATGAGACATTCCCGAAAGGGAGGGGGGGGGGGGCAATGGGGGCTGAACCGCACAATAAACCTGGGTTCGGTGTGAGGCAGTGGTGGGGTGGGTGGACTGCTGTGGCCTGTTGTGGGGTTGTGAAACACTGAGGGCTATGGCGGCACGAAGCCTCTCCGTCGTTTTTAGGTCTCCACTTTAAATACACAATACAATGCACGATACCAGTTAACAATACATATGCAGCCCTAGGTGCCCCTCTCTCCGCGCCACCACAATGTCAGGATTGGCTCTAGTGCAACTAGTGCAAAAAACTTTGACGAAACTCCTTCTTTCGAGAGGCAAACCAGTATTAAAATGCGATTTTTGAATGAGAACGCAACGCAACGAAATCTTTTACAGTCTGCAGATGATATAACTCCCACTTACTTTCCGGGGTTGCGCTGAAATTCTAATTATTTGCTTATCCAAGCAAAGTATTTTCTTATATTACGCCTACATGGTGTTTTAGCCTTAATGGTCGGTGGTGTACTTAAAGATACCAACAGGAGTTACAGAAAGATAATATTCCTTTATGGTTTTTTCTAGCTGTGGGTGTAGTCTAGAACTTTAAAATGGACTAACACACTTGAAATACTCGGTTATACAGCAATCGATACTCGCAAATACTTGCAAGGCAACAATGACTTCTTGGAATGAAGAACGTCATTTACATATTAACGTGCTACCAGGTCAAGATAAAACGTTTCAGTTCAACGTAAGCACCGAACAAGGAACGAAAACTCTAAGAGGAATTATGAATTTAAGTGAAACTTGATAGAGTCGTGATTTCCAGCTTAAATTTACTCTCGATACGTTTTTGCTTCAGCTTGAGTAAAACCAAAAAGAGACATTGAATGGAACATAGGGAGTACGTGCGGAAAAAAGAAAAAAATGGAAAAATTATTACAAGTGTAGGATCTCAATAAGGAAAAGATAATGAAAAGTATCAGAAAACAAATTGATCGGCTGAGTATCAGTACTGGCGAGAGTGCAAAAGGAGACAGACAGAAGGAAGGAAAATTTGGGTTTAACGTCCGTCGACATTGAGGTCATTACAGACGGAGCACAGGGTCTGAGTGTTTCGAGGATGGGGAAGGAAATTGGCAGTGCCCTTTCAAAGGAGCCGTGGGTCACCTCACTCGGTAGGATAGACAGATACGATTTTCTGGGGTATACCCGGCTGTGAGTCCACCGGCGTATGTCTGGTTTTCATGCTGCGCGAAATTTCGTAATTTGTCCAGCGTATCAGTTACTTCTACGTCCTTGTATATCAGCCTTACTTTTACTTTGTCCCTTTCCTTTCCTTTTTGTATTTTCTACTGCAACTGTTCGGTCCACTACAACAGTTTTACAGCTTTTTCTTTACGACTATAGGAGCACGCAAGAACGTAAACTGAATGTTATGACGACGCTTTCGCTATCACAAGGAAAATTTTCGTTCCCGTTTGTGTAGATTGCTCTTGCACATCTTATGGAGACGTAAATTTCATCGAGGACGTAAATTTTCGCAATACAGCATATATCAGCAGCATCAGCATGTCATACAAGTTTCCTTCGTAGAAACGACGCTGCGAGAATTACAAGATTTCCATCTCATCCCGCTGTTTCAGCGAAACGTAAAATTGGAAGACGGATACGTTGATTACGAGAAGCGGGTACATCTGCCAGAGTTTAAAGAAGATATGTTTACCAATACAGCACAGAATCAACGAAATTCTTCCGTTTTATGGCCGGAGTGGTATAGCCGCCGTAAGGGAAGCGACACATTGGAGACAGCTTTGCCTGCGGGCTCTACTGAATTAATCAAGGCGATTTCATAGCGGTTGAAAATAGCAGATGCAAGTGAGACATCATATTAAACTAAAACTTATACCATGTGTCAGGATATCTTAGGTAATTATGACATCTCAGAGGACAACGATTGTTCCAAAACTGTCATCGTCGGGAAACGCTTCCATTTAAAATACTTTTAATACATCACTTGCACGATAGTGGCAGCTCGAGTCTGAACTGGTAAGGGAAATCTAGCTTTCTAATGTCGAACTCAAGTCACAGGACATACCTAGCAGCCCACTGAACTGCTACGAGTTCGTTCAACAGATAGGTTTGGTTAGGAAAATGGTGTAAACTCGTAATAATGGTATCCGGATCTCAATATTCGCTCTATCACAATACCTTAGCCAGTAGGGAGACACACGTGCTCTGAAAACAGCGATATAAAAAAAATGATTTAAAAGTATTAGTTACAGACGAAAAACGAATATCTTGGAAATACAGGGTGATTCAAAAAGAATACCACAACTTTAGGAATTTAAAACTCTGCAACGACAAAAGGCAGAGCTAAGCACTATCTGTCGGCGAATTAAGGGAGCTATAAAGTTTCATTTAGTTGTACATTTGTTCGCTTGAGGCGCTGTTGACTAGGCGTCAGCGTCAGTTGATGCTAAGATGGCGACCGCTCAACAGAAAGCTTTTTGTGTTATTGAGTATGGCAGAAGTGAATCGACGACAGTTGTTCAGCGTGCATTTCGAACGAAGTATGGTGTTAAACCTCGTGATAGGTGGTGTATTAAACGTTGGTATAAACAGTTTACAGAGAATGGGTGTTTGTGCAAAGGGAAAAGTTCTGGACGGCCGAGAACGAGTGATGAAAATGTAGCACGCATCCAGCAAGCATTTGTTCGCAGCCCAGGAAAATCGACTCGCAGAGCTAGCAGAGAGCTGCAAATTCCACAGTCAACTGTATGGAGAGTCCTACGAAAAAGGTTAGTTATGAAACCTTATCGTCTGAAATTGGTTCAAGCACTGTCTGCAGCTGATAAGATTAAAAGAATCGATTTCTGTGATTTTATCCTTGCTCAAATGGAAACAGATGAATCTTTCGTTTCAAAGATTGTGTTTAGTGATGAAGCAACTTTCCACACTAACGGGAAAGTCAACCGTCACAATGTCTGTATATGGGGCACTGAGAATACGCGGGAAACAACTCAGTATGGACGTGACTCGCCTAAGGTGAAAGTTTTCTGTGCCATTTCAGCCAATAAAGTTTTTGGTCCCTTTTTCTTCGAAGGTGCTACTGTAACTGGACTACAGTATCTGGAGATGTTAGAGAATTGGCTGTTCCCTCAGCTCGAACAAGAAGCACAACAATTCATATTTCAGCAGGATGGAGCGCCACCACATTGGAACTTATCTGTCCGTAACTACCTGAACGTCAACTACCCGAGGCGATGGATCGGCCGCCAGGCAGCCCGTGACAGAGCACTTCATCACTGGCCTCCAAGAAGCCCTGATCTTACCCCTTGCGATTTTTTCTTATGGGGGTATGTTAAGGATATGGTGTTTCGGCCACCTCTCCCAGCCACCATTGATGATTTGAAACGAGAAATAACAGCAGCTATCCAAACTGTTACGCCTGATATGCTACAGAGAGTGTGGAACGAGTTGGAGTATCGGGTTGATATTGCTCGAGTGTCTGGAGGGGGCCATATTGAACATCTCTGAACTTGTTTTTGAGTGAAAAAAAAACCTTTTTAAATACTCTTTGTAATGATGTATAACAGAAGGTTATATTATGTTTCTTTCATTAAATACACATTTTTAAAGTTGTGGTATTCTTTTTGAATCACCCTGTATAATGCATCACGCAGGAAATTTCATTCGCATTATGGCTGGCACATTAGATATTATCATAATCAGAGGTTGTGCATCAACTGATCGTCTTGGACAACATTCTAGACGCTACAGTCTGGAGCAGCGCGACCGCTACGGTCGCAGGTTCGAATCCTGCCTCGGGCGTGGATGTGTGTGATGTCCTTAGGTTAGTTAGGTTTAAGTAGTTTTAAGTTCCAGGGGACTGATGACCTCAGAAGTTTAGTCCCATAGTGCTTAGAGCCATTTGAACCATCTTGGACAACAAATTTGGCAATCTGCTATCTTGCCAAAAAGAGGCTATTGAGAAAACATTGTTGAAGCACAGTTACTGAGATTATAAATTAAGAACCGCCGCCAGTGATAAGCAAGCTAGAAAACCTTAACTCACAAAACCGGTCTCGGCTTTAAAAATGTTCCTTTACATAGTTGCTACAGGATTTATTTGTTGAAGTCTCATTTTGTGATTACTTAGTGCTGTGGCTCACTAAGGTAACAAACGTATTTTCGTATAGAAGTGAGTATTCAAGTGGAAATGCATTTTAAATTGAAGAGCAATATTGTTTACTGTGTAATTTGCCGAATTAGTCACGTGGTAACCTCACTCAGAACGAGATGTCTTAGTCCACGACAACATATGAGTACTGATACGTCGAAATTAATTGATGTTCAAAAATGGCTCTGAGCACCATGGGACTTAACTTCTGAGGTCATCAGTCCCCTAGAACTTGGAACTACTTAAACCTAACTAACCTAAGGACATCACACGCATCCATGCCCGAAGCAGGATTCGAACCTGCGACCGTAGCGGTCGGTCTAGCGAGGTGGCGCAGTGGTAAGACACTGGACTCGCATTCGGGAGGACGACGGTTCAATCCCGCGTCCGGCCGTCCTGATTTAGGTTTTCCGTGATTTCCCTAAATCACTCCAGGCAAATGCCGGGATGGTTCCTCTGAAAGGGCACGGCCGACTTCCTTCCCCATCCTTCCCTAATCCGATGAGACCGATGACCACGCTGTCTGGTCTCCTTCCCCAAAAACCAACCAACCAACCGTAGCGGTCGCGCGGTTCCGGACTGTAACGCGTAGAACCGCCGGCCGGCTATTAATTGATGTGCTACAAGATCTGTTTTTTTGTGATCGTATCTATTTTGCCTTGACTGATGTAGAAGTTAGTGATGATCAAACATGACTTACTATTGCTATTGTTCGTGCATATTTCCTTCACGTACTCTAGCTACTAATTTGGGGAACTTTCCACCCCGTGATGTATTGGTTTATATGCTAACACAATCTTCAGTCGCAACACGAACTAATAATTCTGGTAATTTCTTTATTGATATCCAATATGTGTGCTAATTAGTCGTATGTGTAAATTGTCGAAGAATGATACTGTTTCTGTGTTTATTACAGGACGTGGTTCAGTTTTATTGCCGATCTACCTTTGACAAGGCGCGTTCATGTAACAACAATTTCGATTTTTTCCCATAAAATAATCAAACGAAAACTGTGAAACTTGTCCTTCTCGATGTAATCCCCCTACGACTTTACACATTTTTCATAACGTCGACGCCATGATTCCGTTGCCGCTGCGAACGCTTGTTTAGGAGTCTGATTTGATCACTGGCATAGCATCCACGTGTCATCCATTGTCACACTAGATGAAAATAAAGTCCCATTCACGCCATCATCACGTGTTAACGTTACCTGACAACATGTAAAGCCTTGTGGTTGTATGTCAGCATTCGTGGCACCCACCTAGAGGACACTTTTCACCACTTTACGTATCGAGAACAGTCTTCATTCTCGCCTCTGCCACTAGAGCTGTGAGCGCAGTACAGTGCTGCCATCTGTCACATTTTCACAATGAGTGCAAACGTATTTTGAAACAAACCGCATGTTTCTTGTTGTGTACATAGTTCCGCGTAGTCAGTGCGTACACAACCTTCCCACTAGAGCGGGCCCCGCTAAGCACAACAGCGCAGGCGCAGCGCTCGTCCGTCTCCGCTCTACGAGATGGCGCTGCCATAAAGACGGACCAAATTCTGCTTCCGCCGATCCGCGTATTAATATGTAACGCAGCCAATGAGATTGCTGCTAACGTAGAACCTATTCTCCTCGCGGATCACACTCGCGCAGTGATACCTGAACGCGCGAGATATTATAACGAGTGTACAGACCTCCGATTAGTCAGTCTGCATTAGTCTGCGTTAGTCTGCGTTAATCTGTAGTCAAGTTTCAGCCTGCACCTAATAAGATTATCATATTCCTGTACATAGCCATGAAGAGAAATGTATAGACACTTTGTCAAGTATCAGAGATATGTGAGAATAAGATTAACGTACCAAGACTAAAGGAACTTCAGATTGTCAATTGTAAACAGCATCCAGAATCAAGTTACGTAATATCTGATTTTTATTATTTTATTAAGTGTGTGTGAAAATTAATCAAGTTCTGTTTAAAGTTGGTCACCGTCAATCTGCTACTCTAAGCGTGCAAGTGGCATTTCTATCGTCTGACCTAACGGCAGAAGATAAACACGCTACAATAAGACCACGAGACATATTGCTGACACTCGCCTACTTCATTAGAGCGACAAGTCAAATATCTGATGGTGTGTGTACCGAAGGTCTTACAGTACGCACACCACATTTCTATTGGTTTCCAGGCCTGAGAAAAAAAAAAAAACAAAAAAAAAACGGAGGTGTAAATTGGTTGCACCTCAAATAACAGTATACGATATATGTCAGTGACATACATATGCAGTCCTATCACATGTTTGCCCATTTTCGTATAATATTTCCAACCTGTGTAAATGTAAAGATATGGCAGACAGTTTGTCCACCAACAAAAAACTCTAGCAACATTCTACACACTACTACCAGTCCATTACTATCCCCTACTAAAAAAAAAAAAAGAAAAAAAGATTTTCCACACTGAAGAAATGCAGATGATAAACGGGTATTCATTGGACAAATATATTATACTGGAACTGACATGTGATTACATTTTCACTCAGTTTTGGTGCATAGATCCTGAGAAATCAGTACCCACAACAGCCACCTCTGGCCGTAATAATGGCATTGATACGCCGCGGCATTCAGTCAAAAAGAGCTTGGAAGGCGTGTACATGAACAGCTGCCCATGCAGCTTCAACACGATACCACAGTTGATTAAGAGTTGTGACTGGCCACCATTGACCAGACGTTTTCAATTGGTGAGAGATCTGGAGAATGTGCTGGCCAGGGTAGCAGTCGAACATTTTCTGTATCCAGAAAGGCCCGTACAGGACCTACAACATGCGGTCGTGCATTATCCTGCTGAAATGTAGGGTTTCGCAGGGATCGAATGAAGGGTAGAGCCACGGGTCATAACACATCTGAAATGTAACGTCCACTGTTCAAAGTGCCATCAATGCGAACGAGAGGTGACCGAGACGTGTAAACAATGGCACCCCATACCATCACGCCGGGTGATACGACAGGATGGCGATGACGAATATACGCTTCCAATGTGCGTTCACCGCGATGTCGCCAAACACGGATGCGGCCATCATGATGCTGTAAACCAGAACCTGGATTCATCCAAGTTTCCACAAGTTTCTTCAGGTATGCCGTATGCAGTCGCTCTTCGGTGATTAGATATGACAGAGCTACCGGCTTGTTGGGGTAATGACTGGTACGTTTCGTCTGCTGCTCCATATAATCCCAGAAATTTATTATGAGGTTTGAATCGGGTGATCTACTGATCTAATTGAGGTGCGACAGGCTGCCGGAATGTTCGCCAAACATGAATATTTGCGTGCGGCTCTGTAAATATGGCTGTTGTTATCTTGGAAGACGGGAGATCTTAAAAGCGTAGAAGAAATTATTGCTGATATAAACAACCTGTTTCATGTTAACCTGAGTTAGTAGGCCCAAGCCATAATCTGACCTGACTGAGAAAGTCCCCGGAGGTACACATTTTTTAGATTGCAATCACTGAGTTTCCAGAAGGATGGAAACCTGTTTTGTCTCTGTTCTTTAAGTTGGTTGTAGCACTGAGACTTGCAGCAGAGGGCGTCAGCGGGAAGGCTTTTAGCTGGAACACTTACGCCCTTTCTCGTAGTATAGTTGCCCGCAGTTCCGCTGCTCTTCCACCTCTCAGGATGTAAGAAAGTCTTCTCCCTCTGCTCTCTGCTCCATCTTGATTGCAGACATTATTGTCACCTGCTGCAGAAGCACCACTCTCCTCAGCAGCTGTGTTCTCTCCTGCATTAGAAGAAAAAGAAAAGTGTTAATGTAACATTCAGTGACTGCGGAAGTACCGCAAAATATTGTTATCGTACACTTAAGCTCAACAGCCCATTCTGGGTGTTACCTCGTCAGTTAATTCCAATTTATCAAATTTGCAGTGTAATTGTTAGCTTACCTGAGCAAAATGCTGATACACCGATGCATTATCTTCCAAATCTTCAGACAGATCACCAAGTCATTATTTCGCTTCAACTGGAGCTCACGCACTTCCAAACAAAGCATGCAGACTGTGACAATAGATATGCATTCGTTGAACAAGAGACTGCATCGCTCCGTGCTCAACAGTGTTCCCAATAATAGAGGAGTTACACAGAGTGAACATTAATAAAACCGACAAACTGCAAGGAGAGGAAAAAAGGTCGTATGAACATGATTCCAGAAACGCATCGCTGCCGCATGACAGTTCCTCTGAGCAAGGGCCGTGTGTTCCTTACGTACTGCAGGCTGTGTGATTGACGCAACGTACTGTAAGCAGCATAATCGTCAGGTATTCGGGTCGGTTACAAGCCGAGATGGTGTCTGCGTACCGCCAAACAGGTGGAAACAGCCGCGAGGCAAGACGGCTGTACCAAAACAAGTACCCTCACAGACATGAACCACATCACACAACACATCAGGCTCATTTTGGGCAACCGTGTGATCACGGGTCCCTTCAGGCAGACGAACGTGCAGGGATGTGGCGTACTCTGCGTGCACCAGATTTGGAGGACCGGGCTCTACAGGATATTGAGACGAACCGAAGTAGAACAGTTCTGTCTGCTTGGTCGTACGCAAACATCATCTCTGCTTCTTCTCGACGTGACTACTGATCTATTTTGCTGTTTACAATATGCTGCGTCGATCAGACAACCCGCACCAAACAAGAACACACGACACGCGGTCAGAGAAACTGTCATTCGTCGGCGCCCTTTACCGTGGCAGTGATGCATTTCCGCGCAAATGTTCATAGGACGTTTTTTTCCTTCTGGCAGGAATACATCCCTGCAGTCTGTCGGTTTTAATGATGTTCACTCTGTATACAATATCTGGACATGAATGTATTGTGTTTTTAAAGTAGCTTCATAAATATAAACATTAAAAAAATGTGTTGCATCGCTCTAGTTCCCGGAACTCCTGAAGACAGACGTTGACTGTGGATGTTGTATCACAGACACAATCCCTTTGACTATTCAGAGATGTCACTAAACCCGCCCAAAGATGTAAACAACCGTGCATGCAGCGCTATTAGACGGAAGGGGTCCGACAGTCGATCTTTTCCAGGCATTCCACCAGGAACGAGGTACACAGCTCGTGTTGTCTGTAGTTCAATTCAGCCTAGACGGTCAATACTGCGGTTTGATCGCGTCCGCATTGTTACTGTGTGCCAGGAAGGGCTCTCAACAAGGGAAGTGTCCAGGAGTCTCGGAGAGAACCAAAGCGATGTTGTTCGGACATGGAGGAGATACAGAGAGATAAGACCTGTCGATGACATGCCTCGCTCAGGCTGTCCAAGGCCTACTACTTCAGTGGATGACCGCTACCTACGTGTTATGGCTCGGAGGAACCCTGTCAGCAACGCCACCATGTTGAATAATGCTTTTCGTGCAGCCACAGGACCTCGTGTGACGACTCAAACTACCCGCTATAGGCTGCAGGATGCGCAACTTCACTCCCGATGTCCATGGCGAGGTCCATCTTTGCAACCACGTCACCATGCAGCGCGTAACAGATGGGCCCAACAGCATGGCGAATCGACCGCTCAGGATTGGTATCACGTTCTCTTCACTGATGAGTGTCGCATATGCCTTCAAGGAGGCAATCGTCGGAGACGTGTTTGGAGGCGTCCCAGTGAGGATGAACGCGTTAGACATACCGTCCTGCGAGTGCAGCAAGGTGGAGGTTCCCTGATGTTTTTGGGTGGCGTCCCTACGCCGCTGGTCGTCATGGAAGGCACTGTAACGGTTGTACGATACGTGAATGCCATCCTACGTCCTATAGTGCAACCATATCGGCTGCATACTGGCGAGGCATTCGTCTTCATGGACGATAATTCGCGCCCCATCGTGCACGTCTTGTGAATGACTTCCTTCAGGATAATGACATCGCTCGACTAGAGTGGCCAGCATGTTCTCCAGAACGTGCCTGGGATATATTGAAAAGGGCTGTTTATGGACGACGTTACCCACCATCCACTCTGAGGGATCTACGCCGAATCGCCGTTGAGGAGTAGTACAATCTGGACCAACAGTGCCTTGATGAACTTGTGCATGCCACGACGAAAACAGGTCTGCATCAATGCAAGAGGACGTGCTACTGAGTATTAGAGGTACCGGTGCGTACAGCAATCTGGACCACCACCTCTGAAGGTCTCGCTGTATGGTGGTACAAAATGCAATGTGTGGTTTTCATGAGCAATAAAAAGGGCGGAAATGATGTTTATGTTGATCTCTATTCCAATTTTCTGTGCAAGTTCCGGAACTCTCGGAATCGAGGTGATCCAAAACTTTTTTTGGTCTGTGTAGTACTTAAAATTAGCATAAGTCCAAAATGACTAAAAAGGACTTGATTTTCCCCTGTGTTCATAATGCCACATGTAGTATTCAGTTATGTATTGGATAAGATGGTCCGCATAGTTCTGATTAGATAGTATACATATCTGTTCACTGTCAACAGTGGAATGTCACATATCATCTGCTATCAATTCTACACAATCTACAAAATTTCAAAGTGCTCTTGTAAAGAGGTGACTAATAGTCTGGTTATAAAACGCAAATGTAAAGAAAAGTGCATCATGGGATAAGGTACTTGATATAGTCTGCTATGTCCAAAGCTGCACTCGGCCACAGACGATCCCGAGTAGTAAGCGACTCTGCGCTGGCTGAGAGCACTGCGGACTCTGCGTGTGCCTGTGGCAGAGATGCGTGTACCAGCTGTGCTGACAGGCCGGTCGCGTCTGCACAGCTGGCCCTGAGGGCCTCCCCCGGCCCCGGGCTGCCCTTCTGGCCGCTGTTTACGGTGAGGGCTCCCCGGCGCATAAAGCCCCCCGCCCTGCCGAGGTCCCCACCCCGGCACCTGCGCTTAATACGCGGCGAGGCGACGCTTTATTAGCGCGTCGTAAATGCGACGCGGCGCGATGCGCGCCCAGCCCGGCTCGGCCCCGGCCGGTCGTTGCCGGCGCCGCACCTCTGGGGCTCGTCCAGGACTCGGCTGGCTCGGCTCCGTGAATACAGCGTCGCTCAGCAACGGCTGCAGCCTGCGTCGGAGGGCGGTTGGAGCTCGCTCACAGGAAATCGTTTTCGCTACTTCAAATGTGTCTATTAAAATTATTTGAGAGGTTAGGCAACTGCAACTGTAGTTGTACATGGTGAAAAAATCTTCCGCACTGGCTGTTAAAAGGCTTTAATTAAAAAGCCACGACTGGAGTCGCCCAGTGGAACTGCACCTTCGGGTAGTCTGTACAAGAAATTGAGACATTAAAGAATTACAATAGTTTATGACATCTTTATATTTTTTACAGAATTAACTGCAAATATTTCTGAGCTGTGCTGCGGCTCGCGATAGTGCCATTGCTAGGTTGGCATCGTTTCGTTGGTATAGTTACGGCTGTCGTCTTATTTTTGTGTTACTGGCGCCACTCCGTTTGCATGTGTTGTCTGTCCGATAGTGGCAGCAGCGGCAGTTATCGATATCTAGTAACGGTGGTACTATCTTTGTGGCGACGTTGTGGTGTTTCCGGGAGGTGTGAGTCGGCAGTTCGGGTGGGGACGGACGAGTAGCCAGGTCCGCGCAATGCGAGGACACGCCGGGACCACTGGCAGCGCGCATGCGCTGCCGCATGGAATTGCTGTAGTCGCGAGGGGCACAACCTCGTTGTTAACCGGACCCAGGAAGTTGAAGTTGAGTGGACCTTAATTCAAGTAGAAAAACCTACACCATTGTGAGGTCTCGCCATCTGCTTGTGTGTTGCTGCTTGCAGTGTCGCCGAGACGAAGAGCAGCGAGTGGAGCGTTTGGGGAAGGAAAACCTAATCGCCTTCCTCTTATTATTATTAATTGTTGCATTCTATATGTAATTGTTTGTGAAGTTCAACCAGTGGTATTTCTCCTGCCTAGTATCCGCTAACGCCCCAGTTACCTGCCCTGGAGCTTAGTGTATGTTACGGCAGTGTACTTTTCCTCACCTTGCCACTGCTGTCCAGTAAGGTGTGTAGTTCGACAGCTTCCTTGATTTGTGGGCTGGGTGGTGTGTGTGTGTTTTTTTATTTCTTACTCTGATAGTAGTGGTTCCTTTCTGCTTCCAGATGCTCTAAACACCGGAGTCTGAAAATGTAGTGCTGACCACTTCTTCGGATTGGGTGTGTTATTCCATTGTTGCATTGCTCATCGGACGTTAGGTAGATTCGGCAAATGATAATTGGTCATGCGTTTAAACTGCCACTAGTCTGAGTTACCATCTCATGAAGTGAATGCAACTCTTGGCTGCCTGTCTCATCCCTTGCGAAGTTTTGAGGGACTTTCCCAGGTCGAACCTTGGACCAACGTCTGCGCCCCCCCCCCCCCCCCCCCCCCACTCCTTGGTTTGGTCAGACTTGATGATTGTTTTTTTTAAATTATTAATAACTGTAATTGAAAGTTGACGAAGTTAACTGGTTCTTAAAAGATTGCTATTCAGGCCTTCAGCCGTGAAACAGTTTTTAAATTATTACTATTGGGGCCTTCAGCCGAGAAATAGTTTGAATTTGTTGTCATTAAAGTCTTCAGCCGTGGGCGTTACTTGTATTAAAAATTTTAATTAGACAATTGTATTCTAGCAGTGACATTTTGATGATTGTTCTTTTAAAAATATTTTAATAACTGTAATTGCAGGCTGAAGTAGTTTAACTGGTTCTTAAGATTGCTATTCTGGCCTTCAGCCGCGAAATAGTTTTGAATTTACTGTCATTAAGGCCTTCAGCCGCGGAACACTTTTTAATTTATTGTCACCTTTTATTTGTTGTTGTTTCGAAATAAAGTGTATGTGATTGAAAAATAAACTAACCAACAGCAATTGATTACGTCCCCGTCCATAATCGTAACCCAACCCTGCCTTCCTTGTACCAGGTCACAATTTCCTTTCTTATGGTTTTTTCAAAGGTACATGACGAGCGTGTTTCTGCATTTGTGCCGTTTTCAAGTGTTCCTGTTGACATTTCATTCATAGAGCATTTTATGATCTGTCTATTTAACATTACTGTGAGATTTTTATCTTATATTATACTAGAGTCTAGATGAAGTGACGTCCATAAAACGTCTTGGAAGTAATTTATTTTATTTTTTGCGTTTTTAATGTAGGCCATTATCTACCTTCTACACAAATTTTGCGCTACTTTTTGACAGTTGTCAAATTTATCGTTCCTTTAACGCGCTGTGTTTACAAGTAAATTATAGAGTGTGGCAAATATTGAACTATATGAAACCAAATTATCATAACTTCTGAACCATTTGTGTTAGGACGTTCAAACTGCACGACTGGCAGCGGGGCATGATGAGAATTGGTATGTGCATATATGGTTTGGCTTGGCGACGAAGCCCACTTTCATTTGGACGGGATCGTCAATAACCAAAACTGGCGCATTTGAGACACTGAGAATCCCCATTTCGCGATCGAGAAGTCTCTTAACCTTCAACGGGTGATGGTGTTGTGTGCAACGTACAGTCACGGAATAATCCGTGCAATATTTCTTTATTGGAAGGGGGCTATCGAACGGTACGTGAAGGTTTTGAAAGATGATTTTATCCTGATTACCCAAGGTGACCCTGATTTCGACAAGATGTGGTTCATGCAAGACATAGCTCGACCCCATCGAAGCAGGAGACTGTTTAGAGTTCTGGAGGAGTACTTTGGGGACCGTATTCTGGCTCTGGGGTACCCAGAGGTCACTAGCATGGGCCTCGATTGGCCGCCATATCCTCCGGATATGAACACATGCGACTCCTTTTTGTGGAGCTATATTAAAGACAGGGCGTACAGCAATAACCCCAAAACCATTGCTGAACTGAAGCCATTCAGGTCATCGATGTTCCGACACTTCAGCGGGTGATGCAGAATTTCGCTATTCGTCTGCGCCACATCATCGCCGAAGATGGCAGGCATATCTGACCTGTCATAACCTAAATCCGAATATCTGCACCGACGTTTACATGTTGAATAAAGCGCGTGCACGCCGCAGTTTGTAACTACTTTACGTTTTTTGTCATATAGTTCAATGATTGTTAGTCTGTATCTTAGGCAGTCAGGGATTTTTCGCCAGAGATAATTTTGCATTATCTAGACGTTCGATCTTAATGCTGACTATTGTTTTTGTTTAGCGTGTTGTGGCCGTACCTTTTCTTTCTCTATTATGTTAATAAAGTTTTCCAGATAATTTTTATGTTTGAGGCCCAATTGTTCGTTTAGGATGTAATTTGGATAAATATTTGTGTTTGTATAAATCAATATTTCTTCAAAGTATTTTCAGAGCGTTTTCGATTGCAGTCACTCTGTGGATTTTATTTCTTAAGTGTAGGTAAATACTTGATTGGTTGCTCTCGCAATCTCGCGCGTGTTCTTTAAGTCTTAATCTAAAGCTGCGTTCTGTTTGTCCAATGTAAGAACTATTGCAGTCGTCATAGAAAATTTTTTGTACACTAGGAGTAGAAAAAAATAGGGACGTCGCCTTCTCATTATCTCAGCTTTCTTTGTAAGTTGTTGGTAGTTCGAACATGACCGGTATTAACAAATGTAACTCAACGAAAGAAGTGGCTTACAAGGCGCTTGTTCGCCCGACTTTTGAGTATTGTCTATCTATCTGGGATTCCTATCAGATAGGACTGATAGAGGAGATAGAGAAGATCCAACGAAGAACGGCAAGTTTCGTTACGGGATCGTTTAACTGGTGAGAGAGCGTTTTAGAGATGCTAAACAAACTCCACTGGCAGACGTTACAAGAGAGGCATTGTGCATCACGGAGAGATTGACTATTGAAATTTCGGAACAGCACTTTTCAGGAGGAGTCGGACAACATATTACTCCCCTCCCCCCCCCCCCCCCTATATACACTCCTGGAAATGGAAAAAAGAACACATTGACACCGGTATGTCAGACCCACCATACTTGCTCCGGACACTGCGAGAGGGCTGTACAAGCAATGATCACACGCACGGCACAGCGGACACACCAGGAACCGCGGTGTTGGCCGTCGAATGGCGCTAGCTGCGCAGCATTTGTGCACCGCCGCCGTCAGTGTCAGCCAGTTTGCCGTGGCATACGGAGCTCCATCGCAGTCTTTAACACTGGTAGCATGCCGCGACAGCGTGGACGTGAACCGTATGTGCAGTTGACGGACTTGGAGCGAGGGCGTATAGTGGGCATGCGGGAGGCCGGGTGGACGTACCGCCGAATTGCTCAACACGTGGGGCGTGAGGACTTCACAGTACATCGATGTTGTCGCCAGTGGTCGGCGGAAGGTGCACGTGCCCGTCGACCTGGGACCGGACCGCAGCGACGCACGGATGCACGCCAAGACCGTAGGATCCTACGCAGTGCCGTAGGGGACCGCACCGCCACTTCCCAGCAAATTAGGGACACTGTTGCTCCTGGGGTATCGGCGAGGACTATTCGCAACCGTCTCCATGAAGCTGGGCTACGGTCCCGCACACCCTTAGGCCGTCTTCCGCTCACGCCCCAACATCGTGCAGCCCGCCTCCAGTGGTGTCGCGACAGGCGTGAATGGAGGGACGAATGGAGACGTGTCGTCTTCAGCGATGAGAGTCGCTTCTGCCTTGGTGCCAATGATGGTCGTATGCGTGTTTGGCGCCGTGCTGGTGAGCGCCACAATCAGGACTGCATACGACCGAGGCACACAGGGCCAACACCCGGCATCATGGTGTGGGGAGCGATCTCCTACACTGGCCGTACACCACTGGTGATCGTCGAGGGGACACTGAATAGTGCACGGTACATCCAAACCGTCATCGAACCCATCGTTCTACCATTCCTAGACCGGCAAGGGAACTTGCTGTTCCAACAGGACAATGCACGTCCGCGTGTATCCCGTGCCACCCAACGTGCTCTAGAAGGTGTAAGTCAACTACCCTGGCCAGCAAGATC
This sequence comes from Schistocerca nitens, assembly GCF_023898315.1. Taxonomy (NCBI): domain Eukaryota; kingdom Metazoa; phylum Arthropoda; class Insecta; order Orthoptera; family Acrididae; genus Schistocerca; species Schistocerca nitens. The sequence continues at coordinate 784,343,818 of NC_064614.1, read as the reverse complement.
TCCGGATCTGTCCCCCATTGAGCATGTTTGGGACTGGATGAAGCGTCGTCTCACGCGGTCTGCACGTCCAGCACGAACGCTGGTCCAACTGAGGCGCCAGGTGGAAATGGCATGGCAAGCCGTTCCACAGGACTACATCCAGCATCTCTACGATCGTCTCCATGGGAGAATAGCAGCCTGCATTGCTGCGAAAGGTGGATATACACTGTACTAGTGCCGACATTGTGCATGCTCTGTTGCCTGTGTCTATGTGCCTGTGGTTCTGTCGGTGTGATCATGTGATGTATCTGACCCCAGGAATGTGTCAATAAAGTTTCCCCTTCCTGGGACAATGAATTCACGGTGTTCTTATTTCAATTTCCAGGAGTGTACATTTCGCATATTGACCACTAGGAGAGAACAACGCAATAAAAAAAAGAAATTATGTTCCAAGATCTTTTATGGGAGTCACTCCTTTAGAGGTGAGTATAATATTGTCGTCTACCTTTGTAAAAACAAAGAAAAATGAAATATTTGCAGCTAATTTCGTAAAACTATAAAATTGCTACACCAAGAAGAAATGCAGATGATAAACCGGTATTCATTGGGCAATTATATTATACTAGAACTGACATGTGATTACATTTTCATCCAATTTGGTTCCATAGACCCTGAGAAATCAGTACCCAGAAGAACCACCTCTGGCCGTAATAACGACCTTGATACGCCTGGGCATTGAGTCAAACAGAGCTTCGATGGCGTGTACAGGTACAGCTGCCCATGCAGCCTCAACACAATACCACAGTTCATCAACAGAAGTGACTGGCGTATTGTGAAGAGCCAGTTGCTCGGCCACCATTGACCAGACGTTTTCAATTGGTGAGAGATTTGAAGTAAGTGCTGGCCGGGGCAGCAGCCGAACATTTTCTGTATCGAGAAAGGCCCGTACAGGACCTGCATCATGCGGTCGTGCATTATCCTGCTGAAATGTAGGGTTTCGCAGGGATCGAATGAAGGGTAGAGCCACGGGTCGTAACACATCTGAAATGTAAAGTCCACTGTTCAAAGTGCCGTCAACGCGAACATAAGGTGACCGAGACGTGTAACCAATGGCACCCCATACCATCAAGCCAGGTGATACGCCGGTATGGCGAGGACGAATACATGCTTCCAATGTGCGTTCACCGCGATGTCGCCTATCATGGATGCGACCATCATGACGCTATAAACAGAACCTGGATTCATCCGAAAAAATGACGTTTTTTGAGTACACCATCGCAGTCGCCCGTGTGTGTGACGCAGCGTAAAGGGTAACCGCAGCCATGGTCTTCGGCTGACAGTCCATGCTGCTGCAAACGTCGTCGAACTGTTCGTGCAGATGGTTGTTGTCTTGCAAACGTCCCCATCTGTTGACTCAGGGATCGAGACGTGGCTGCACGATCAGTTATAGCCATGCGGATAATATGCCTGTCATCTCGACTGCTAGTGATACGAGGCCGTTGGGATCCAGCACGGCGTTCCGTATTACCCTCCCGAACCCACCGATTCCATATTCTGCTAACAGTCATTGGATCTCGACCAACGCGAGCAGCAATGTCGCGATCCGATAAACCGCAATCGCGATAGGCTACAATCCGACCTTTATCAAAGTCGTAAACGTGATGGTTCGCATTTCTCCTCCTTACATGAGACATCACAACAACGTTTCACCAGGCAACGCCGGTCAACTGCTGTTTGTGTATGAGAAATCGGTTGGAAGCATTCCTCATGTCAGCACGTTGTAGGTGTCGCCGCGGGCGCCAACCTTTTGTGAATGCTCTCATAAGCTAATAATTTGCATATCACCGCATTTTCTTCCTATCGCGTCTTCCTATCGCGTCTATAGCACGTCATCTTCGTGGTGTAGCAATTTTAATGGCAAGTAGTGTATTTATGCTTGCTAATAGCATCTGTCTCTGCGCTGATTCCAGAGTTTTACAGCAATTTGGAATCAAATAATGTATTAAACCTTGCAAAGATGAAATATCGAGAAAATGGTATGCAATCAAAAGCACTTACTTCTCCTGAAGATCCACATATGTGTTATTTGTTAGTTAATTTCTAGGAAATTCATTCGAATGGTTGAACATTTCATTAGAAATTGTGTTAACATTAGAAGAAACAGGGAATAACTCTGACGAGTCCCTGAGTTGTCACTCGAACGATGTTTTTGTGTTAAAGAAAGTCGTTAATGGCTAATACTATAGAGAAATTCGTAGCTTCTTGTTAGCCCTTAAAATAATATGTATGAAAGGCTTACGATTGAATAAGGCAGAAGGTACAGAAACATTCCATCAAAATTTCGAAACTCTCTTGGTGAAATGGCAACAAAACAACTATTCTCATTGGTGTGTAAAATGTATGAGTCTAGCGATATACCATCTGACTTTCTGAAAAACATCATCCATACAATTCCGATGCGTGCAAGAAACGACAAGTGTATTATCGCACAATCAGCCTAGCAGCACATGCATCCAAGTTGCTGACGATAATAGTATACAGAAGAATGGAAACTGAGGATCAGTTTGGCTTTGGGAAAGGTAAAGGCACCAGAGACACAATTGTGACGTTGCAGTTGATCATGGAAACAAGACTAAAGAAAAAGCGAGACACGTTCGTAGGATTTGTCGACCTGGAACAAGCGTTCGGCAATGTAGAATGGGACAATATGTTCGAAATTTCGACAAAAAGTGGGGTAAGCTTTAGGGATCGACGGGTAAAAATACAATATGTACAAGAACGATGAGGTAACAACATGACTGGAAGACGAAGAACGAAGTGCTCGGATTAAAAAGGGTGTAAGCCACGGATGTAATCTTTCCCGCTAGTGTTCAGTCTATACATCGAAGAAGCAATAACACAAATAAAAGAAAGACTGAAGAGTGGAATTAAAATTCAAGGTGAAAGTATGTCAATGATAAGATTCACTGGTGCTTTGCTACCCTCAGTGAAAGTGAATAAGAATCACAGGATCTGATGAATGGATTAAATAGTCCAATGAGATTAAGGACTGAGAGTAAATTAAAGAAGGATGAAACTAATGGGATGTTGCAGAAATGTGAATAGCGAACAATTTAACTTCAGGATCGCTGATCAGAAGTAGACGTTAAGGAACTCTGCTACCTAGGCAGCAAAATAACCAATGACGGACGGAGCAAGGAGGACATCAAAAGGAAACTAGCACTAGCAAAAAGTGCATTCGTGGCCAAGAGAAGTCTACTGGTATCACACGTAGGCTATAATTTGAGAAGGAAATTTCCGAGAACGTTTGGAACACAGCATTGTATCGTAGTGAAACATGGACTCTGGGAAAACCGGAACAAATGAGAATCGAAGCATCTGAGATGTGGTGCCGGAGAAAAATGTTGAAATGTAGGGACTGATACGGTAAGCAACGATTAGTTTGTCTTCAGAATCAGCGAGGATGAGTTTAACTGATATTTGTTATCTGTAATGTCAAGTGGTAACATGTGCTCTTCTATTTACGGTGACTTGGACAGCCGGCCGGAGTGGCCGTGCGGTTCTAGGCGCTACAGTCTGGAGCCGAGCGACTGCTCCGGTCGCAGGTTCGAATCCTGCCTCCGGCATGGATGTGTGTGATGTCCTTAGGTTAGTTAGGTTTAATTAGTTCTAAGTTCTAGGCGACTGATGACCTCAGAAGTTATGTCGCATAGTGCTCAGAGCCATTTGAACCATTTGACTTGGATATAATGCACTGAAGATAGCTACATAGTGGCTAAAATGGATCTGCAATAAACAGATAAAAAATGTTGTACCAGATACTGGCCTCGCTCCTTCTGTGAATCTCATCAACACGGTCGTGAAGCACGCTAGTCTGGTGCGAGCAAACCGTGAAGAAACAGTCGAGGTGGTTTTAGAATTTCGTTTATCCCTTTGTAGGGTCTTCGTACCACCACTAGGACGTTTGTTCTATGTAGCGTGGACAGACATTGGTATCGTAGAAAACGCAGGAAGGAACTGCATTGGATGTCCTTAAAAATTACCAGAGTGGGAGTAGCAGGCCGCTTTTTAAGAATTACAGATGTGGGGGAACTGTGGATTTGCCGAAAAACTTACATCTGTGGTGAGTGGGGATTTTGTGCTTAACTTCTAGCAATTTTGCTCATTGAAACACAAATCATTTACTGGTTGATAAAACTCTTCTTAGGGAAGGGTGGGATGTGGGAGTTTAGCAGTTTTGTTACGAACATTTTAGATTCGGGGAGCTCTGCCGAGGCACTCTGGTTCGAGAGTTTGTAGAAGGCACCTGAAGTCAGCTCTGGTAGAGGATGGTTGTCCTGCCGCTTTGCTGAGTCTTGTTGAGGACAGCTTACTTCCGAGGGATGAGGCGGTGTCCAGTCCGTCGGCCATTTCCAGCTCTATGCTCACCTTCTGAGGTCTAGTCAGTTACTTTATTTTAAGAACTTTGAAATAAATGTGTATTGTTTTTAATCGCTTCTTCTACAAATTCCACATATGTTGCAAATTTTTCAGTGAAACTTATCCAAAAAATTTACGTTAAGGGCTTTACTTACACATCAGTAACTCTTGCATTTTTTAGTTTTTTTGGGGTGGACATAAAGTCGATAGCACATATTGTTGATGTAATTCGACAACAGTTAACGAATTTAGATTTTGTTATTGTTTTGAGAGTTGGTACAAAACATCACCCCCCCCCCCCCCCCCACCTTAGTAATGCGCGTTATGAAAAATGCGTTGGTATTTCTAGGGTTAAATAATGATGAGAATCTGCAGCACAGGGAACGGGAATTCGTCCGGGTTTCACTGGATTAGAATTTCGGAACCTCTATACCTTTGATTATGAGTGCCAGGGTTCATTTATGACTTACTTAGTTATGGTAGTTGCGTGTGACACCCTATGTTTTGGGACAAGGTCGGAGCAACCACTGTGCGGACACGAGGATCGTTTCTTTTTATGAAGGTAATTCTGTTCTTCCTCATTCACTACGGTTTTTGTCAAGTGAATTAATCATTAGTTTATAGTGCTCTTTCTTTACATAGTTGTTTTATTTGCTCTGTATTCTATTCCTCTCGTTATCATTTTACGAGAAAATTCGTGTTATGTATTTGGTTTTGTAATGAATCGAGATAAAATTGGACTGATATTTTATTTCGCTAGATAGATGAATCTCTTCTTATTGAGATTACTAATTCTCTTTGAGAGAATAAATCCACAGTACTCATTTGCCAGGGCCGCCCGTTTTATCACATTTTTCCGTTGCTAGATAGTTTTCAGTACCAAAACTGAGTTCGTGGCGAACTATCTGGTTCTCTGAATGTCCGACCGATGCAGAAGGCAGGTCCAGCTCTGTAGACGTGTTTAAAATGAAGTACCGACCAAATAACATAATGTGTTCCTAGGTACATTATCTTCCAGGTCCAGCACTGTAAATGACATTGAAAACAAGGGTTATCCAACAATTCCTTCATTACAAGTGAAGATGGATATAGGAAAATTTGGCCTTGTAGACGCAGAAAATATACGTGAAATTATTAGGGAAGTGATTGTGTGACCAATATTTATTAAAATGCAATGAAGTTAATACGTCTTCAAATATTTTTCTCTTCGTGTCTAACGAATATTCTATTGATCATAATGCTATTTTAATATTAACGGACAATACAAATATCTCCCTTTTCAAGATCTAAAATATATATGTATGCATGTGAGTGTTACAAATTATTTATTCCTGGCCAAAAGAAGTCTACTAGTATCAAACATAGGCCATAATTTAAGGAAGAAATTTCTGAGAAAGTACGTTTGAAGCACAGCATTGTATGGTAGTGAAAGATGAACTGTGGGAAAACCGGAACACAAGAGACTCGAAGCATTTGAAATGTGATGTGCAGATGAATGTTGAAAATTAGATGGACTGATAACATAAGGAATGAGGAGGTTCTTCGCTGAATTGGCAAGGAGAAAAATATATGGGAAACAGTGACAAGAAGAATGAACAGGATGACAGAACATGCCTTACGATATCTGGGGATAACTGTCATGGTACTAGAGGGATACGTACAGGATAAAAACTAGAGCAAACAGTGTTTGGAATACATCCAGCAAATAACTGAGGACACAGAGTGCAAGTGCTACTCTGAGATGAAAAGTTTGGCAGAGGAGAGAAATTCGTTCCGGGTCGCACCAAACCAGTAAGAAGACTGATAAAAAAAAAAAAAACAACCTAATCTTACGTAAAATGTAATGAGTACGAGTTTGTGTCACCTACTAGGCACACATACTTTTATTATCAAGGCAAACAATCCACTGATTGTGCTACACTTGTTTATTCTATGAAGTGTTTAATTCTCATTACGGCTGTGCTTCTATTAACCTAACAGTAATGATTGCGTTTTAGAGGTCAGTATATATTTGTCTTTTTGATATAGCTATTTTTGGAATAACGTATCATTCAGCTAATAAAACGCATCCAAAATGTAAACAAAAGTATTAAACGATGACAGCATTGATATCTTCAGGTTTGGCCTAAGATAGATTGTTTAATATGTGAACTGGGATCATTCCTTGAGATTGCTTATAGTTCGACTTATGGAAATAATGAAAGTCGATTACCCATGCACAAGTCGCTTATCATCTCCAGATGCTGCTGCAATTTACCATTTCTCTGTATATAACAGCACCGTTCGCGATTATTCCGAGGCAGATATAAATGTTGTGCACTATGTTATGCCATGACACTTCTACGAGACAGGGCCGGCGCTGTTTTCAGTCGTGACAACACGACTTCATAGAGGAAACGTATTGCGTTCTGCGTGTTACGTAAGAATTCCAAGAGGAGATTCCACAGCTTTGTCAGAGCTGCTCATCCATCACTGGAGAGGACAGGTTCATAGAGGGACGTCAAGCGCCGTCAGCAAAGTTTACCAGCAACTCGGACTACCTTCCTAGCTACGTCAGTTCTTATTCTTCAGACTTTAAACAGTTCCATATTTCCAAACATGATTTTAGTTACAGTACCTGTTTCTGCATTTAAAACAACCATGAGATGTCGCTCTCTAAAGTTAAATATCACGTTATTTCCGTTTATAGTCTCTTAACAAGAAATGAATTTCATTATGTACTAGCTATTCCTGGCCACGCATAGCTGTGGCTTAGTCTGGATGAATGGAAAAGAAATAAAAGAGGAAGTAAACGTTTCTAACATGTATGGGAATTGGATATCCACCCTACTCTCCTTCTTACTCCTGTCTCTGTCCATCTTCTCCACCTCCAGTGTTTGTTCATCTCCTCCTCCTTCCCCCTCGCCTCCATCTCTCTCTCTCCATCTGTTCCTGGCTCCCCTCCCTCCCCTTACTGTGCTTCACCTCCTTCGACCTTCTTCTCTCCATCTTCTCCTCCCCCCCCCCCCCCCCCCTATCTCTGCACCTCCTTCTGCTCCCTATCTCTGTCCATCATCTCCCCCACCCTTTCTATGTCCATCTTCTCCTCCCCCTCTCACCCTCTGGTCCCTTTAATCTCCCAAACCAACCAACCAACCCTCTCACCATCTCCACCTGCCCCTCTCTGTGTCCACCTCCTCATTTCCGCTTGCTATTGCCATTTCCTCCAACCCCTCCGCCAATCCTCTCAACAAACTGACCCTGGTACTTCTTTATTCTTGTTGCAAATTCAGATTCTGCAGTAGTACTCTAACCATAAGTCGATAAGTCATAAATACAACTTTCATGTTTGCTAACAACGTTTTCTATTATATATTTCTGCTACCCACGTTTTCCCTTAATATATTACATACTTATTAGTATACTGCATGTATTAAAACAGGTTTATAAGAACTCGCAAAAATTAGAAAGCAACTATATGTGAAAATTTCGAAGAAATCGATGAAGAAGTTTTGGTGATTTTAAGATTATGGACAAACGAACATTTACTTCTGTAAAATACAAATGTAAATATTCGCATGATCAATATAGTAGATATTCCCAAGTTCTACACCAATTGAAATTTTAACGCAACGTTGCATTTGAATGCGCGCATGTTTTTATATACCTATTAGAGCGCCACATACAATATACGATGTTCATTCAATAACTAAAGAGACAAATTAGTCTGGATAAAAAAGCGTTTATTTTTACAAAACAATACTTTTTCTACTTTTCAACATAATCCCCTTGAACATTTATTTACTTCTTCCAACGGGCTATAAGCTTTTTTATTCTGGCTGCAAAGAATTCTTTATCTTGATGTTTGAACCACTTCCCCACAACTTTTTCAGGTCCTCGATGTCATGGAACCTCTCCCTGTAGTGCCTCCTTCAGCGCACCAAACAAATGGAAATAACTGTGTGCTATATCAGGACTGTAACGGGGATGAGACAGCACTTCCCAGCCCATGTTGACGATAGTTTCACTGGTTAGTTGAGCAATATGAGGACGTGCTTTGTCTTCCTGGAGAATCACACCTCTGCTCTGATATCCACGACATCTCTCTCGCATAGCTGGCTTCACCTTGTTTGAAAGCAAATCCAAGTAGTAGTGGCTGCTCACTGTACGCTGCTCTTCGAGATATTCACAAAAAACTGGACCTTCAGCATCCCAAAACACCGTCAACATGATTTTTCCTGTTGATGCTTGGGTTTTGATTTCTTTCTTGGCAGGTGAGTTGGTGTGTTTCCACTCAATGTTTTGTCTTTCTGATTCTGGCTCATAATAGTGAACCCAAGTTTCATCACAAGGTAAAATTTTGTTGAGGAAGTGCTCATCTTCTCTTTCATAACGTTCTTTTAGCTCTGTGCACACTCTCAACCTTGTTTGCTTGTGCAGCCGCGGTAACTCCTTTGAGACCTGTCTTGCACATGTTATGCGGTACTTCATATTGTTACTGATAATGTTATGAACTGTACCAGTACAAACTTGAACCTTATCAACTACCATTTCCTCAGTCACACGGCGGTCGGCCGGCAATTCGACTTTCAAGTGAGGGAGTTGAAAACTGCAACTCGTCGGCCAGAACGGCGTTCGCCAGTCACTGAGTCGCGACCATTTTTGAACTGCTCTAGCCATTTGTGAAAATTTGCACGATTCAAACAACCTTCACCATAAACTTTAGACATTCTACAGTATATATTCACTGGTTTTTCGCGTTTCGCAAAACGAACAACAGAACGTTGTTCAACTAATGTGGACGTTTCAAGCGGTATCACCTTCTTGAAATGTATGTTTGAGGTTATAAACAAAACAATGTTGATACATCAGATGATCAGGGCTCATCCCAGTGATGCCAACTTAAAGCCATAAAAGTACCAAACTTGAGCTGCTAACAGCTTTTTCCCCAGACCTATTTGTCTCTCTAATTATTGAATGACCCTCGTATAATTTCCGAAATTTCTTTACCGATTCCTTAGGAATTTTGACACAATGTTGCATTCGAATACGTGCGTGTATTCAAATGCGAGAGGTTACATAAAAGACGCACATGTTCGAAAGCAACATTATATCAAAATTCGAAAAAATTCCTTGAAGAACTTTCGGAGATTTATGATTTTGAACAACCGAACATTTTTAGTTATATAAATATCCTGAATCTTTCCGATCTGCGTCCAGCCCTTGCCCAAAACACCCTTTGTATTGAAGGTGTTAAAGCTGCTGTCGAAGACATGGATCCTTCTGTACGAACCATTTGAGGATTTAATAAAAATTTAAAAAAAGATCTTTGTCTCTGCGATCAGATGCAAACGCTTTTGTTTAAGGTTTATATTTTACATCTCTTTTCCTCAGTTATTTTCATATTGTTTGATGTATATTTTGTTTGACACTATTTATATGAATCACAAGCTTACTGATTCTTTGTTCATTTAGTTTGTTCATAAAACGACGTAAGAACAAAAAAAAAAAAAAAAAAACGAAGGGACAGCCAGAAAATTTTGACGGGAAAATTGCACGCTATAGTTGTTCCACTTGAATTAAAACGGTTTAGAATGACGCGCGGGTGATTATCACGTAGTCTTTATGGAATATACATGTAGTGTGAATACTTACAGGCATATTGCAACATTTCGAGTTGAGACATCTCGCAGGGGCTGCAAACAGTGCAGGTTTCTGCTCGGTTAAAGTCGTCACTGGCTGCGGCGAAGTTCATCGGAGAAAGGAGGAACGGATAAAACGTTCAGCTTCGCTGGGGCGACTTTGTTTACTTTTCGGCTAAATCCGGAAGCTTATGCGAAGCCAGAGAGTGGATTTGGTGAGTAACTTTTTTCTCGGAATATAACTTTCCCAGACCAGCAAGAGCATTTTTATGTGAGCTCAAGGGCTTAGGGCTTATAATGTTTTACGGTTCCGTTACCACTGAATCTTCTCTTTGAACTATTTTGTCGTCTTTCTCGCCAACTGTCGCCACTTTGTTCCGATTAGAACATCTAGCATTTCTAATGCCACAGGTTGTAAAAGAAATTACATGCAGCGTACGTTGTTACGCTGAAATGACGCCTATTTTCCACTAATTTGTTTCGTAAAGTAACATTTAAGTGTATTTCAAAGATATTGTCACGTCTCCTGCAAAGAGATTTTGGACAAAACAGTAAGCTGACGTAAAACAGTCCCGCAGTCTTCAATTTGTTGTGATCGACGAATAGTCTTGTAACGCTGAAGACAGCAATACAACGTTAAATTTTGACCTGATTGATTGACAGTATAGTTCCGGTATGTTAGGACTGTACTCAAAAATGGTTCAAATGGCTCTGAACAATATGGGACTTAACATCTGAGGTCATCAGTCCACTAGAACTTAAAACTACTTAAACCTAACTAACCTAAGGACAGCACACACATCCATGCCCGAGGCAGGATTCGAACCTGCGACCGTAGCGGTGACGCGGTTCCCGACTGAAGCGCCTAGAACCGCTCGGCCACACCGGCCGGCTGTAGTCAAAAGAAATAATCAACACCAACTAAATACATTCTCTGCTTAAGACTTTAAAAGAGATAATACGTTTAATTTATTTACTTAATGCATTACTTAATGCTCGTGGGGAGTTAACGACAATGTCGAAATAAGCTTACTCGTCATGAGAATGGATATTTTTGTATAATTAATTTCATATTTTGAAATGTTTAAAACATGACTGCGAGTCATGGAGTCCAATAAGCGGGTGATCTTGTGAAAGTATCTCCGAGGGATCTACACTATGTTATCAAAAGTATCCGAACACCTGGCTGCAAAATAACTTACAAGTTGGTGGTGCCCTTCATCGGTAATGCTGGAATTCAGTATCGTGTTGGCCCACCCTAGACAGCTTTCACTCTCGCAGGCATACATTCAGTCAGGTGCTGGAAGGTTTCTTGGGGAATGGCAGCCCATCCTTCACGGAGTGCTGCACTCAGTAGAGGTATCGATTTCGGTCGGTCAGGCCTGGCACCAAGTCGGCGTTCCAAAACATCCCAAAGGTGTTCTGTAGGATTCAGGTTAGGACTATGTGCAGGCCAGTCCATTCCAGGGATTTTATTGTCGTGTAACCACTCCGCCATAGGCCACGCATTATGAACAGGTGCTCGATCGTGTTGAAAGATGCAATCACCAACCACTACTTGTTCTTCAACACTGAGAAGCAAGAAGGTGCTTCAAACATCAATGTAGGCCTGTGCTGTGATAGTACCACGCAAAACAACAAGGGATGCAAGCCCTCTCCATGAAGAAAACGATCACACCATAATCACCCTAATACCATCACCCCTGAATTTTACTGTTGGCACTGCACACGCTGGCAGATGACGTTCACCGGGCATTCGCCATACCCATATCCTGCCATCGGATTGCCACATTATGCACCATGTTTCGTCACTCCACACAACGTTTTCCAACTCTTCAAACGTCCAATGTTTACGCTCCTCACACCAAGCGAGGCGTCGTTTGGGTTTACCGGCGCGATGAGCAGCTTCTCGACCATGAAATCCAAGTACTTGCAACGGATCCTGATGCAGTTTGGAATTCCTGCGTGATGGTCTGGATAGATGCCTGTCTATTACACATTACGACCCTCTTCAACTGTCGGCGGTCTCTTTCAGTCAACAGACGAGGTCGGGCTGTGCGCTCTTGTGCTGTACGTGTCCCTTCACGTTTCCAATTCATTGTAACATCGGAAACAGTGGACCTAGGGATGTTTAGGAGTGTGTAAATCTCGCGTACAGACGTATGACGCAAGTGACACCCAATCACCTGACCACGCTCGAAGTCCGTGAGTTCTGCAGAGCGCCCCATTGTGCTCTCTCACGATGTCTAACGACTACTGAATTCGCTGATATGGAGTACCTGGCAGTAGGTGGCAGCGGAATGCACCTAATGTGAAGAACGTATTTTTTTGGGGATGTCCGGATATTTTTGATCACATAGTTTATTTGCTATATTTAATAGCTTTCATTTGGCGTATATCGGCCAAAAATATAAGTGAACATTTAGAGATATTAGCAAAAATCTCACTTAGCTTGTTTAGGAACAAATAAATCGATGTTAATTAATCTACCTCTTTTCCACTTAATTAATCGTGCTCTTTATAGGCATTAAATTAATATTACCCCTAGCCTGTGTACGTGCACTTATTAAACCATGTGATGTATCAAAAACCTACAGTGATGTTAATCAACTTCCTTAACAATTTTTTGTAGTTCCTTAAGTCTTAGCTGGGAGAGAAAAGCCCCTCGGGATTCCGCTCGCTATGAAGGACTCTGCATCAAAGAGACGAGAGGTAGAGCTTCAAAATCCGTAGGAAAGTCCGTTGTCATTACGAAGACAAGGAACCTATCCTCAGCACAGATCGATGAGACTGCAAAAGTACAGGGTGTGAGGCGTAGCACAGAGCCTAAGAATGAGGTGTTGGATTGACAAACGGCCGAAAGGAGTTCATAGTAGCAGCGAAGGTATTAGAGGTGCAATGTGCCGAAGAGTGTCCATTATAGTGATGAAAACATCACGACGGCATCTTTCGAGAAAAGTAGTCCTTCTTGCTGTTTTTGCAAATCATAATCGTTACAAGTATGAGTGTATCGGTATATGGTGCTATCCTGTCTCAGATTATTACTATGTATCCATTGTTAAAAATAGTACAAGGTTTTTAGTGTTATGTCAGTTTTACAAAGTTTCATCGGAATTTATAAATATTGCTACTGTGAGAGTAGCACCACCAACTCACACACCAGAAGCTGCCAATTTTCTTATTTATGATATTAAGATTTTTGGATCTGGAACACCCAATTACAAAAATTTTCTTCTCGGATGGGAAACATTTGACAGATCATGTTATTGCCTAGCATTGTTTTATTTTCATTGTATTCAAGTAATTTTGTGACCAATAAGGTTTAAAATCATGAGTTATGGTAGCCAAAGATTTGCAGTATGAGGCCCTGTCGTCCTGCCAATTTCATTGTGATAGAGGGTGGAGGAGCTGACAGAGGTTTGGGGCACACTCTTGCCATTCGCATGGGAAACTGCCATAAAAGATGGAAGAATCAGGAATCATCCATGCATGATGGTGCGAAGTGCAACGGAAAAAATACATATAAAGGTTATCCACATTACATGTTGCATGTGTCATGGTGATGAGATTCCGAATAAGGCCCTCTTTTCTGATCTCCGAGACAGACTGTCAAGAGGTAAGTAATGATGAGAAAAGGATTTAATAGGTATCGGAGCGCAGAAAATGTCAGGAATCTCAGGGTGTATACGTGGACAAGGAAAAAAAATTCCCGGATTTTTCCCGGATTTCCTGGTTAAAAATACACTTTCTCCCGGGTGAAAATACACTTTTGTTAAGTGACAGTATTCTCTTATTCGGTACTGTAAAACTCATCGATCCTTTGAATGTTAATAGTTTTATATACCGGAGTAGAATTTCCCGGCACTTTAGAAAACGTAACTCAGGGGGTAAAAACACGTTTTGAAAGACCTTTGATGTGCAGCAACGTGTACGCTGCATATTTTCGTATTACGAAGGTATAAATTCGAATTCCACCAAACACTGCATGTCACTTTCCGAAGCATTGAAATCGAGATTGCGGTGTGCTTTTGTAAGCCAGTTATAGCTCATGTCACTTGATCTCGCCAGCTGATGACAGCATAAGACACGTGATGTAATCAGCCAATAGCAAGATCACTCTTAAGTAGCGCAAACACACAAGTAAGAAAAGTTAATGGTTTAAATTAATATACATAGCATTCACCTATAATATTGGTCTCGAAGATTAATAAGCTGGTAGAGAAGCTAAGCTTCCACATATAATGTTGATCTTTTCTGTGCTTGTTACACTTTAAGATACATCACACAAATGTGCCAGTAAAAATTTTAATAACGACGTAAATGTCTGATCTTCTGGCCTCGAAATTTGGTCGTCCTCAAAGAGTTGATTTTTAAATGAGAGTCAAACGCTTTGTGATTTAAGAAATTCATCGTACATTCTCGCACATAGCTCATCTTACGTAAAAGGAAATCTCCTCTGAATGTAACGCTTTTCAAACCACCATTCGCAATATTTTCCCGCTACCTGTTAGAAATAGGTTCATTTCAGCAGTTGCAAGAGAGCGCCAGATAACAAGCGTCACCGCGCTTGCGCAGCTACGATGACGCAGGAAGCCCATATGTTCGTACGTGTAAAACATTAAAAGATCTTACGTTATGTCATAAAAGAAACAAGACATCAGAGGATACTTCAAGAGCGTCAGAATTTCGTGAACCATACTAAAACGCATAATTCGGCTTAACATGTTTGGTTCTTTATTATGGCATAATGCCATACGTGCACTTGAAATGCAGCGAACAGTTGGAACTAGCCAATAGTGTGAAATTAAACACTTCCCTTCAAATAAATTGACTGCCTCAACAGAAAAGATTAATAAAAGCGAAATCTCTTTAGCAAACCGGCCAAAATAACTTCATTGTTCTGTAAGGCGATTAATGTTTGACTGTTAGAAAGGTGGAAATAAAATCTAAAACTAATAACATATTTTAGCCTTCTGTAATTACGCGAACGTATTTTAATTAATTTGATAGCTCCTGGCCACAAAAATCCGTTTTGTTATCATTTAACGTGAAACAATAAACGAAGAGGAGACAACAAAATCACTACACGTAAACACAGGTCACGTGGAGACGACTCACTACCCCACTATAACTCCGACTGCTCTGTGCATCAGCTCCAGATTTACTAATTTCCGAACCGGGGCAATATTAAGTAGTGGTGCCCAGCTACACACTAACGAGAAGCGGTAGAAGGTACTAATCAAACGCGACTCAACTGCGCATGCACAAGAGCCCGCCCGCAACGGCTCAAACGAATCTAACTCAAACAGTTGTCACGCCACGCTCATCGGAGGCAATTTGTTGTTATAAAGCATTGCATAGTCTTCCTAAAGCCTTTGATACACTTTGCTGTTGGCAGACGCTTGTATGAGCACTGTTTTGTTTTTATTTTCTTTCTTTTTTTCTCCTGTTCATGTTTTGTTGTTGCAGTATTATTTTGCAGTAGCGGGATACAGTAATATCCTTTGTTAGAGTATTGTTTCTTACCAGTCAAAATCACAAATTTAACTGAATACTAAAACAATGAAAAATTCCCGGAATTCTAAACAATTCCCGGGTTTTTCCCGGTTTTCTCCCGGATGAAAAAATTCCCTGGTTTTCCCCGGATATCCCGGTTGTTCCGGGTCGTATACACCCTGAATCTGAATGTGATGGGGAAACTAGGCGATGCATAGTCTCAATCTAGACGTAGTGGAAGTCAGGGGACTGAAATGGGAAGGAAATAAGGATTTCTGATCAGACGAATATGGGGTAAAATCAATAGCAGGAATCTACAGTAAAACGGCCGTATGATTCGTCATAAATAGGAGGGTTGAGCAGAAAATGAACAACTAAGTGAGTGGATTATTATCATCAGAACAGCAAACCAAAACCAACAACAATGTTAGATGCAAAGGTCACAAACAGAAGATGAACAGCTAGAGAAAGTACACGAGATGTGGGCAATTCAGTGTATAAAGGGAAATGAATATCAGATAATCATTAGATTTGAAACGTTCCCTTAGAAAAATTATTGAATTACTGTGCTGATAAATCTCTTACATTACTTGATTTTCAAAGAGCTGAGCAAAACTGAACGTACTCAGACAACTCGCTCTTTACCTATTCTGATCAACACTAAACCGACACGCAATATTTTTTAGCGCAACGTAATCTGACTTTCAATAATCCCTACAAAAGAATAGCCCTGACTAACATTAACCTATACCTTTCACAAATCACTTACCTCACAAAAATCTTCGTTACTCGAACTACTGCAATACAGCGAGCGCCACTACTGCCAGCTAAATAAAAGATTCAAACTACTGAAGGCACTAACTACTGATAGGCATAGTTAGCAAATGAAAGATTTTGATAGAGAACATACAATGTATTTACCTTAATAGTGTTCAAAAGTCATAATATATATAGCAGTTCATGACATCTATTCTTACAAATGTACTGTTTCTGATGGACACACGTCCAGATCATCCGCTCTCAAAAATCCGCCATCTCACTTCCCCACATCCACCACTGCTGGCGGCTCACCTCCAACTGCGCAACGCTACGGCTGTTAACAGCCAACTGCCCAACACTACAATAGCGACTATTGCAAGAATGCCGACCAGCCTCAGACTGCACACAGCACAGTCAGTGATTTTCATATAGAGCGCTATTTGGCGTTACCAATAAAAAACCTAAACAGCCTACTTACAGATTGAAACACTGTAGAAGGGGAAGGAATGAAAGTCAGTGATACGGGAGAATATGGGTTCCATAGGAGGAACGGTAAGAGAGAAAGAATGAATACTGCAATAAATTTTACCTAGAAGTAGTAAATATACTGTTCAAAAATCACCAGAAGAGAAGGTATACTTGGAAAATCCAGAGAAGTGCGAGGATATCGAAAACTAGGTGGACTGATAAGAAATGAGGGAATTGGGGAGGACTCGAATATACGGAAAACACTAACAAGCAGATGAGAAAGGATGAGAGCACATATATTGAGACGTCAAGTAATAAGTTCCATAGGAGCTGAAAACAGTAAGAGAAGACAGAGAGCGTAATATGCCCACAAAGTAATTCAGGACGTTGTGTGTAAGTGCTACTCTGAGGTGAAGTGTTATGTTCAAGAGAAGAATTCGTAGTGGGCGTGTCAAGGCAGTCGGAAAAGAGGCGAAAAAAATGCAAACTGCACTGACGCTGCTATGGCAATCATGGTGAGTTCCCGTGGAGAGGTTTCTCGTACTAATTTAATCAATTAGTGTGGAGGTGGAGTACATTCTATGCTCAGTGGGGAAGAATATGTCACTACGCTTTATATAAGCTTTCTGTCTATACCTTGTGCCACTGGCATCTGCTTTCAGAATCTTAAAAATGTAAGTTTATACACCGAGTTGGCGATCAGACAAAACCAGGATGCTAGTAGTTGGCTGTAAGTTCAAAACGTGTGTGAATTTTTAAGGATTCCAACTGCTGAGGTTATCGGTCCCTAGACTTACACACTACTTAAGCTAACGTAAACTAATTCACGCTAAGAACAACACACACACACACTCCCATGCCCGAGGGGGGGACTCGAACCTCCGGCGGGAGGGGCCGCGCAGTTCGTGACGTGGTGCCTCTAACCGCGCGGACACTCCGCGCGGCGTAAGTAAAAAATTGGAACTTTGTAGTAAGATCATATGGGACCAAACTGCTGAGATCATCGGTCCCTAAGCTTACACACTACTTAATCTAAGTTACGCTAAGGACAACACACACACCCATGCCCGAGGGAGGACTCGAACCTCCGACGGGAGAAGCAACGCGAACCGTGACAGGACGCCTTAGTCCGCGCGGCTACCCCACGCGGCGCGGCGTAAGTCAAACATGTCACAACCAGTCACATTCGATGGTTCAAAATGTCGTACGTTACTGCCGTTACGAAACTTGAAATGAAGTAATGATTAGTTCAACAACATCCACTAAATGTGACTATGTAAAATGAGTAGCATCTAACTACGAATAACTGAAGGTCGCAATAATGGTCTTCACCTTCAAATCGTTTAATGTGTTTGTGGATCCACCCACAATGAAATTAATAATCATGCTTCTCTTTTCAAAAAATTTCGGGGTGGTAGCTAGACTTCTTTGTAATGTGTCAGTTTACAATCAGACGCCTCAAAAATAATCAGATTATTAAATATTGGGATATGTAATTATATACGAAGAAAAAGCGAATCAGCGAATTTTCCAAATGTGTAGGTACTTTACTGCGCCATGCAACGAGGTATAGTTAAACTGATATATTTATGAAACAGATTAAGTCATAAGAAAAAAACGGCGCAGAATGAGGAAACGATGTAGAAAGCGGTCCACAGAGAAGTTTCTAAGCACCACTTAAGTACGAGTGATATTCCGTCACTTACTCGAATTAAAAAGCCAGTGTTCGCTGTACTGATAACACTCCTCGTGCAGCACATTACAGTCGCCTACAGCAGCGAACTTAAACGAACTATGTCCGGTAATGATACGAATACGCGCTGAAGGCATTCGTTGATGTAGTTGCCCAGTTCGGCACGAGATGGCAGGAGCGTCTGAAATGCTGCGGTGGCTCTAGTGTCCTCTGGCGTGGCCGTTACCTTTCGTACCAACTGAATGCGTGTTTTACGTTAGCGACCTATTGCGGAATTTCGTGTTGAACCTACGGGATAATACAACGCATAATACCGTAACCACGTGTAGTAATTTGTTTTTGCCACTTTTCGTCGGCTGTGTTCGAAAGGACGAAATACACTTTCAAGAATTCAGTTTTGTGGTGGTAACGATCAGTATAATGTTACCGAACCTTCGGCCGCGTCAAGGTTTTAAAAGGCGAGAATCATAACAGACGCCGATAGCCATCCACATGAGCTAATCCAATTATGCAAAGCATTTAGAAACGACTACAGCGAACATCAAATAAATCAAATGAGCTCAAGCAAGAAACTGATAGGGTGTACTTGCGTTTCTGCCGTTCTGAGGAACCGTTTCAGGCAAAAAAAAAAAAAAAAAAAAAAAACAGCCGGCGTCTGAGGAGACACACTGTTACAGCGCTCTTCAGTTCTCTGTCAAAAATTGAAAAATTGGCCGACAAGTTTCCAGAAGTCTCAATCAATGGGTGCCAAAAAACAAGTAAAGCGGTTCTTTGGATTGATTTTGTGGATGAGATTGGTGAAACTTTCTCCATACATCTATATTGGTCCCAGAAGTACTGCTTATTCAGAGATTGTTTAGAAATTTTGATGAGAATGCTGCATTTTGCAGACAATACAAAAGTATTCCAGAATGATATTTTCACTCTGCAGTGGAGTGTGCGCTGATATGAAACTTCCTGGCAGATTAAAACTGTGTGCCGGACCGAGACTCAAACTCGGGACCTTTGACTTTCGCGGGCAAGTGCTCTACCAACTGAGCTACCCAAGCACTACTCACGACCCCTCCACACGGCTTCAGTTCTGCCAGTACCTAGTCTGCTACTTTCCAAACTTTACAGAAGCCCTTCTGCGAACGGTGCGGAACTCGCACTCCTGGGAGAAAGGATATTCCGGAGACATGGCGTAGCCACAGCCTGGGGGACGTTTCCAGAATGAGATTTTGATTTTGCAGCGGAGTGTGGGCTGATATGAAACTCCTTGGTAGATTAAAACTGCGTGCTGGACCGAGACTCGAACTCGGGACCTTTGGAACCTTGGTAGAGCACTTTCTCGCGAAAGGCAAAGGTTCCGAGTTCGAGTCTCTGTCCGGCACACAGTTTTAAACTGCCAGGAAGTTTCAGTACAAAAGTAGATGCATCAGATCGTTTCCTAACGGTTCAGTTCATCATCGACGAACTGAAGAAAAATTTCAAAAACATATTATAATTCTGCCGAAACACTGCAGACCAACGAGTTCCTAATACCGTTCCGAGGACGAATTATACTCAGACAATATTTGAAACAAAAGAGACACAATTATGATGTCAAAATGTTTAAATGTTGCTGCGGGATTGGCTACTGCTACAATTTTCGAATGTACTCTGTCAAAGCACCAGACCAACAAACGTAGTGATGAATTTGTGTCAAGAGGTATTCAATGAAGGCTATTCATTACGTACCGATAATTGGTATACCACTTTAGATTTCCGAATAAAACTCATAACAACACAATCTGTCGTTTCAGAATGTACGAGTCAGCCCGAAACCGGTAACCATTGCAGCAATAAATATTCACGCAACTAAGACGGACAAAATAATGATATATCAAATTTTCCTCGATTGCCAAATAAATTATAATGAAAAAATTGAAATGCGGGGAATTGATTAGGAGACTAGTCAAGGAATTGCCCTCTTGCAATGGAAAGACACAAGAGACGTTTTCCACCAAACATTCGAGTGAAACAGAAAAGTGACTACCAAAAGAGAGCTTCATCGCAAAAGAAAAATTGTTGCTAAATATAATAAGGGAAAAACTGCTATTGATATTTCTGATCAGCTGAGTGCATATACCGGTCCACTGAGAAAGATAATTACATGGTATCGAAAGTTAGGGTCATATGTGTCCCCATTGTGATGCGACGGAAAATGCCAATCACAGTATTTCGGAAACAGTTGGCAGATGCCCTCACACGGAATTTACAATGAAGGAACTCTGGTCAGTGTCGATACACGATAAAGCAAACACCAATTAGAAACAAAGGAAGGAAAGGTGCATAAACTGCTTCGATATTGTTCTGACTGTTACAAGACAAACACAAAAACATTTGGTCGCACTGCAGCTAGAAAGTTAACTAATCAGGCTGTTACCTTTTCTATACGTGCAGATCTAAACCCGATCTTTGCACTGAGTGTTTTAATAAACTTCATTTAAATTACAACATTTGATTTTAAGCTTTATACGGCCGTCTCCATGCACCGAAGTCCAAACGGAAAGTACTCTGGAGGGCCCACACTGGGCTGACGGCGCGCTAAACGTCTCAACATTATCATCAGTGATTATATTTTAACTGTAATATAAAATTCCCTCAAAAGCTTTAATAACCAAAAATATTGTCCATAATGTGTCCTTTGTTTTAAAAAAACATTTATTGTCATCTGTTTCTTTATGTATCTTAAAAAAATGGTTCAAATGGCTCTGAGCACTATGGGACTCAACTGCTGTGGTCATAAGTCCCCTAGAACTTAGAACTACTTAAACCTAACTAACCTAAGGACAGCACACAACACCCAGCCATCACGAGGCAGAGAAAATCCCTGACCCCGCCGGGAATCGAACCCGGGAACCCGGGCGTGGGAAGCGAGAACGCTACCGCACGACCACGAGATGCGGGCGCAAATTCTAGCCGACAGTATCGTTGTCTAGTACCAGTGCCGGATATCACATTTTATCAAGGATAAATCCATCACCACGATTAATTGAATCATTCGTAAAACGCATCTGGGTGGATTACTTGAACCATACATTCTTTGTTTTCCTCGATATTAACTGTTTTGTAATCTTTAATAGGTACTTGCTTTGAGTTTTTCTGATGAAGACACCAACAGTCAGTGTTGAAACTATGTTAAGTAAGATCTTGTTGCAACCTGTTGGCTCTTTTAGGCAAATCATGATACAGATGTTAAAATCTGGACGTTCTAACAGTCAGTAGCATGCACTGCCTGAATCAGGCTGTAGCAGGCAGGTCGGGCGTTGATGTCCTACGCAAGTTTCTTGAACTGTGTGTAAAGTACGTCCGACATAAGATTTTCCACTGACAGGGAATACTATACGCACATTCCTTCCGTAGAATCAACTAATCTTTGACAGAGCTAAAGAGAGTGGCTATCTTCGTCGCTGACAGAAAAGTAAGGGTACTGCTTATTTCAGAAGATAGATTTTCTACGAACGGTAGGAAAGCCATGGAACTGAACCTTTCCTCTTCAGCTTCTTGAGACGGGACACTGTATTTCCTCCTCAATTCCAACGCTTTGCGGATCTTCCGTGGTGGACAGCCATTAAAACTTTTTTGAGGTTGTCGAGTTCTCCCTCTAAACGGTATTTATCGGCAGTCATATGTGTACTGTGTACAAATGTATTCAGGACAGCTGCCTCGGCTTGCGAAAGGCACCATGTCCCACAGTGCTGCCTTGTTTTTTGTCAACCAAGACATTAAAGAAGAAAAGGCACTTTTTCAAATTAGGGATCGAAAATCCTTGAAGTCACCAATCGCAAATAGTTTTTATTTATTTTGATTACTAGTTTCAGTTAGACATGTTTCATCTTCAGATCATAAAAAATATTCTTGATTAGTACACTTGCCATAACAGCTCAACACATGGTTAAAATCTTTCTTTTCTTAAATATATTAACTGATCGTATTTTGGCTCATGTAGAACGTTACACATCCTTCTTCTGCCTTTGTAACAGGCCATTGTAAACCGTATTTACCGTCAGCGACACAGCGGCCAAGTCTCCTCGGATACTTGTACTGCAGCGATAAGCACAATTTGCTAGCGACGGCCCTGCACCAAGGGCAATGAGTGCTCATCAGAGTATTATCTTGTTCTTATACCTTGTGACGATGCCAGTCATGGCTATCAATTTCGTTTGTTTCTTTTCTTAAGCTTAAGGAGAGGTATGTTATTAGTCAGATGCTACTCAGGTCATGTGAACCAACGCTACTATTTGCACTGTCTAACTTACACTCAGGTGAGAACAGTCATGTCAATCGTAAACTGCGTCCACAAGCCTTGGTGGACCCAAAAGTCATGGGATAGCGAAATGCAGATACACAGAAAAAAAATGGTTCAAATGGCTCGGAGCACTATGGGACTCAACATATGAGGTCATCAGTCCCCTAGAAGTTAGAACTACTTAAACCTAACTAACCTAAGGACATCACACACATCCATCCGCGAGGCAGGATTCGAACCTGCGACCGTAGCAGTCGCGCGGTTCCAGACTGAAGAGCCTAGAACCGCTCGGCCACCGCGGCCGGCACATATACAGAAGGCTGTAGTATCGCGTACACAAGATATAAAGGGCAGTGCATTGACAGAGCTGTCCTTTGAAGTCAGGCGATGCATATGAATAGGTTACGGACGCGATTGTGGCCGCACGACAGGAATTACCAGACTTTGAACGCAGAATGGTAGTTGGAGCTAGACACATGGGACATTCCATTTCAGAAAGTGTTAGTAGAGAATTCAATATTCCGAGATCATGGTGTCAAGAGCTTGCCGAGAGTACCAAATTTCAGGCATTACTTCGCACCAGGGTCAACGCAGTGAGCGACGGCCTTCACTTAATGACCGGAAGCAACAGTGTTTGCGTAGAGTTGTCAGTGCTGAGAGACAAGCAACACTGCGCGAAATAACGGCAGAAACCAATGTCGGACCCACGAGGAACGTACCTGATAGGCATGTCCTTGCGACATGTCCATTAGGAAGTACGGGAAAATTTGAAGTCAGTGGGCTGTGGCAGCAGACGACCGACGCGAGTGCCTCTGCTGACAGCACAACGTCGCCTGCAGCGCCTCTTCTGGGCTCGTGACCATGTAGGTTGGACCATAAACGACTGGAAAGCCTTGTCAGATGAGTCACAATTTCAGTGGGTAAGAGTTGATGGTAGGGTTCTACGGTGGCGCAGATCCCACGAAGCCACGTACACAAGTTGTCAATAAGGCCGTGTGAAACGTTGCAGTTGGTAAGAGTTGATGGTAGGGTTCAAGTGTGGCCCAGATCCCACCAAGCCATGAACACAAGTTGTCAATAAGGCCCTGTGAAATCTGGAGGTAGATCCATAGCGGTGAGGGCTGTGTTTACATGGAGCGGATTGGGTTCTCTGGTCCAACTGAACCGATAACTGAGTACAAATGGTTTGCAGCCATTCACGGACTTCATTTTCCCAAACAACGATGGAACATTTGTGCATGACAATGTGTCATGTCATCGGACCACAATTGTTCGCGACTGGTTTGACAAACGTATTGGACGATTCGAGCGAATGATCTGGCCACCCAGATCGCCCGACATGAATCCCATCGAACATTTGTAGGACATAATCGGGAGGTCAGTTTGTGAACAAAATCCTGCACCCGCAACACTTTCGAAATTACGGGCGGCTACAGAGGCATCTTGGCTCAGTATTTTTGCTGTGGACTTCCAAAGATTTGTTGAATCCATGCCAGATCGTGTTGCTGCACAGACACGATATTATGAGGTACACACCTCGGTGTATAACGCTCTTACTCATAAATATGCATGTTCATTTTTTTCCAGATTAATCTATTGATGGTCATAACGATCGAAACCGGCAATGAAATCGAGTATAGAAATTTGTGATCAATGACTGTTTTAGTTTCTACTTATTTCAAAACATTATGACCATTACCCACTGCGATATTGAACGTCGTCTGGTGGCGTCGTGGGCACGTCGGTGGTAAGCGACTTAGTGGAGCAGAAACGAATGGGGAATTATTCCAGCGGTGATCCGGGCACCAAATGTGGGCTTTGGGAAAGGACGGCTTGGTATGGCCCGTCGCATAGAGAAGTATCTTGGACAAGAGAATCTGTCGGTTCTTAACGTGCTACTGTTGTTAGCTTCTACAGACAGTAGTTGAAGGACGGTGATTTTGATGATGATGATGATGGTGTTTGGTTTTAGCACTTTTACTTTCACAAGTCCGTCTTGATTACATAGATTTTTTTACACTTTATGACCGGTTTCGGCATATCGCCATCTTCAGATCGTTAAAATATTCTGATATAAATCATCCTCAAATTAAACATGTGACTCGAATAGAGAAATTTGTGATAAAAGATGGTTTTTGTTTCTAATAATTTCAAAACATTATGTCCACTACCCACCGCGATATTGAAGGCACATGTCTAACTTGACGATGATTTGTATCAGAATATTTTGACGATCTAAAGATGGCGATAAGCCGAATGCGGTCATGAAGTATAAAGAAATCTATATGATCAAGACGGACTTCTGAAAAAAAATGCTAAAAATAAAATGATCACGGACTCATATACAGACTTTATGTCTTCAATTGATGTTTGGTTTTGTTGGGCGCTCAAATGCGCGGTCATCAGCGCCGGTAAAACGTCCCAATTTTTCACACAGTCAAATTTCTTTACTCAGTCTGATTTAGCCAATGTCATGAATGATGAATATGAGGAGAAGATGACGACAATACAAACACCCAGTCCCCGTGCAGAGAAAATCCCCAACCCGGCCGGGAATCAATGCCGGGACCCCGTGATCCAGAGACAGCAACGCTAGGCTCTAGACCACGAGCTGCGGACGAAGGACGGTGAAAGCACGAGTAGGTGGCAAGGTGTCGGACGTCCACGCCTCATCACAGAACGTGAAGGTCAGAGGCTTGGTCACTCTAGAAGAAGCGTAGATGCCGATTTATGAACAGATTTTACGACAGTCTGCATACAACACAGTGCTGGTACAAGTGCAAGTGTTCTGAGCACGCTGTTCAAGGCATAGCGCTGAACATGGGCCTCCGGACAGACGATCCATACGAGATGCCATGTTGAGCCAACGGCATCGTCAATTACGACTGCAGTTGGCACGGGGGAACATCGAGATTCGACCGTGGATCAAGTGGTTCAAATGGTTCTGAGCACTATGGGACTTAACATCTCAGGTCATCAGTCCACTAGACTTAGAACTACTTAAACCTAACTAACCTAAGGACATCACACACATCCATGCCGCGGCAGGATTCGAACCTGCGACCGTTGCAGCAGCGCGGTTCCAGACTGAAGCGTTTAGAACCGCTCGGTCACAACGGCCGGCGACCTTGGATCAATGAAAATGGTCTAGCAAATGGTTGAATGAATCCAGTTTCTTGTGATACAATGACGATTGTCGTGTCCGTATACGTCGTTATTTAGCTGAACGGTAGCATTAAACAAGCACCGCAATACTCACACAGACAGGAGTGAACAATATTTTGTTTTACGGGGCATTCACCCGGGCTTCCACGGAACTGTCGGTATTACAAGGCCAGAATCGTCACATAGTCTGCTTGAGAAGCTTATATTGAACTCACATTGATGTCTTGGTCACCAAATTCGTCTGACCTGAACCCGACGGAACACAATGGAGACTATCCCGCGCCAACTCCATGCTCACAAACGTATACACATTCCCCGGAAACCTACCAAGGACTTGTTGATTCTATGCCACAGAGAAACACTGTTGTAGTGCCATTCAAAGGAGGATCAATGCACTATGAAGTAGGTCATGAGTATAGCTTGGCTGCGACTCCGCTATTAGTCTAAGCTGTGAAATAGCCTGTGTTGGTGCAAGGGTGAATTGTTTAATGATGCATAAAATTATATTAAAATTTAATAATTATTTATTTCTATATCACATTTTTCATCCTTCGAAAATCCTCCCCAACATGGTATGTCTCGTGCCTGTCAGGGTCACAACCGATCAAGGGTTCTGTGATGTTTAGGCTACAATCGTGGTGATTATTAATTGGCAAGGACGTAAGAATGGAAAGAGAGAAGAAACTTGTTTGCCTTGGAAGGACATAAGAATCGAAAGCGAGAAGAAACTTTTATGCAACCAATACGGTCACGTGAGCATATGCCTCCTCTATCTCCTTCTTAGTTGTGATCATGGCGCACTGGTGCAAGTCGGAGATCTCTATGAATTTGCCTGATGATACACCCATTTTCAAGGGAGACAGTTTTAATATGATTTTGAAGTTACCGCGTCCGACATGGTACTACGAGCTCTGTGTGAAAGTGTCTCGAGAACATTTCTGTACTTGATGGTGATGCCTCTTCATTTGCACTATGCCCTAGTTGGCCATCTGTTTCCATCGATCCAACCGCATTCAATTCACGTCTAAAAACTCTTCGCATTTGCTGTTCTATGAGACGTGTTCGTGTCGAAGAAGAACATATTGACTATCACATAGTTAATATAACGGTTTGTTCGACATTTTCCGTGTAGAAGTTTGCGACGGTAGGCTATCCGCGGGTTTGTAGTCAATCGTAATGTTGGAGGAAATACGTCGGGATAGGGAGGTTCAGAAAAAGCTATGTCAAGCTATTATTAAATTTCTCACCAGTATATTCGGAACACTCATCTAGTGGCATTCTGCTGAAATACAAGAGTCGAACAACAAGAGAGTGTTAGCAATGCTGGTCGTACAAACCAATGTGATGAGGTCACGTCACGGTATTGGTATGTCAGCCTTTTTCAGAGGAACCATCGACGTATTCGCCTTAACCAATTTAGGGAAACCACTGAAAACCTATATCTGGATGATCCCCTTATAAATGCGAAACTGTGCCTGCAGCAGGGAATTGGGCAGAGGAGGATGTTGTCGATTTAACTAGTAGTAAACGCATTATGGCTCCGGCAGCAGCAGGTGTGCGATTCCGTACGGAGTACATTCCTCATTAACATATAGTGGCTTTTTCTTTGCCGTCAGTATGACAAAGCCCGCGGTTCGATATAGATCGGGGAAACTATCACTATGACACGATTTGTTTTGCACTCATCCACTATACTGGAATCCGGCAGTTTGTAATCCATGACGTATCATCTTTTAGTGGTGTTTTGTTATGATGGACAACGAATGTTTGGGGAAAAAATTATGAACTTTTCCTCTTCAATGTTTTAATCATATTGATACTAAGTCTTACTTATTTTTATCATTTAAACACTGACCTAGAGAATTTTTCCTGACAGAGACTACCAAGACTTAACCTATTCATTTATTACCCACAATATACAAACCCATCGCAATCTGACTGCTATACAGTGACAACATGACTTCCAATAATTAACACAAAAGAATGGCCCTGAATTGCAAGAAATCATAACAATAATCAGAGTCCAAAAAAGACGTAATTAAAGAAATATGAAACTACCTCCAACTCTGTTAATTGCCTCAACTCATTTCAATCATGAACCCCATTTTTTTTTATAAGTCACTTGCCTGACAGAAAATCTTCATAAAACGAACTGCAGCAATTACAGGAAGCAGCAACTACAGCCAGCTAAATAAAAAGAGTCTAACTACTATAGACTCTATTACCAGGAGATATATGGTAATCGAAAGAAAGATTTTGTTGAACAGGAAACAAAGTATTTAGAAAATTCTACCTTATTCATGTGACATCCAGTTCTAAATATTATATAGCTGTCAATAATTCCACAACCCAAACATTACCAACAAATCCATCACCATTTTATATTTTCTTGCGTCTCGCTTTACAATGCTTGTCCTACCAACACAGTGTCTCCACTAAGAAAAAAAAACATGTCCATACACTTCCGTATCCACCCGCTAACTGCTAGTCCCCTGACTACCAAGCCACTCTGTGACAAACGCTTATCAATAGCTCCTTCCATTTCCGCAGTATTTGTAATTCAAGCTTTAGGTGATCCAACCTGTGTATGAGAGATTCATATTACAAATCATTTTATTCGAAGGAATATAACTTTCGGTAGTTTCAAATAATTTCTGACGTCTGACAGAAAAAGTGGTGCAAAAGTGTAATAAGTCTAGAATAAGAAATGTATAACTGAAAATAAATAGTAAGCGTCATACTTCATTTCGAAGAAAACACTGAATCTGCACAGCATCACTTCAGTTATTTTTGAGCAGTTACATAGAAAACAGTATTCACATCACTCACCCAACGAGAAATAAAATTCACTGTTTCACTTTAAAAAAAATCGACCGTGGCTAATAGGTACTTCTTTTTTCCTAGACATAATTTGTTGGTCAATGGAAGACGGGAAATATTTTTTAGGATGGAAAGCTCGTGCAGTTTAAACACAAAAATTCTACAATATTTTGTGTTATTTAGTTATGCTGCAAAATACGCAGTTAAATTCTAATGATGTCAACTTACTTCGCGTTCTTTCTGAGCAACATCCGACCCCTTGTTTCCTACATAAGACTTTCCTTGAATTCTTAAGGTCAGGATTATTCATTATGCATCTAATCACGCATCTTATTTTCATCAGAAAGCACTGGAGACAAAAGATTCACGTCGACAATAAGTTATGTAAAATGTTGATGGTTGTAGAAATGCGAGAGAGATACAGGTTATAAAATTTTCAGCGTCGCGATTAACATGCTCGATACATCGAGCGTTTCTCATGTCACTAACACAGGAAATGAAACACTACAATACCTGTTGGAGGTATTTTGAAGTACTAGGAGGCTTTTCCGGTACTTCCAACCTATCTCAATTGTTAGCCACGGCACGTTCAGAGGTTTACGGTGAAAAAACGAAAATATCCAATTTTGGGGGCTTTCAGTGTTTCCCGTTTCCAGTATTCAATTCCTGTCAGTGTTGAAGCCGATTGTGATTGACAAGTAGTGACACTCATCTCCAGACCCGTTAGGTTAATTTCTTTTCCTGTCATTGCTCTTACGTCACGTGACATGACTGCGAGTGCTACACCATTCCTCGTAGGCAAGTTGGACAGCCTGCGTTCATGACCGGTAAGTCGGGTAACATCACACTCGACGTGGTCATGGGCATTCCCAAACACGTCTGTCACGTGTCCACATCAGCCTGTCCTAAAGCACCATACAACAGACTGATACACACTCACCACTTTAATGTCGTGAGAAACCTCAGCGGTGGAGTGTAAATGACCACACGGTAACAGTTGTAAAACCCTGTATACATACGTCGTGTGTATGTTTGGTTTGCTAACGTTGTCTCCTCAGTGTAATTCTAACGCTTGCAAATGATTAAAATGACCCTACCCTTGACAACCTCCGCCTAGGGATTTCCATAAAACGTAGTATCGTGTTTTGGTTTTACATCAGTTTAGCATATCAAACCTTTCATTCCTTTCGGGATGCTACTAAAACGAATCACGACTTGATAACGTACATTATTTGTTCTCAAAACATATAGAGGTCAAAAAATTGTATAAATATGAAGTACACAATGTCAGATTCTACATTAAATGTAATTTCGAGGTAGGCAGAAAATTTGTTTGACTTCCTTTACAAGGCACCTACCCGTCATTAAATGAACACGAAATTGGCTGACACTGATTAGCGGTGAGAAACAGAAGACCTGCATCCTGGCTAAAATGGTTCAAATGGCTCTGAGCACTATGGGACTCAACTGCTGAGGTTATTAGTCCCTTAGAACTTAGAACTAGTTAAACCTAACTAACCTAAGGACATCACAAACATCCATGCCCGAGGCAGGATTCGAACCTGCGACCGTAGCGGTCTTGCGGTTCCAGACTGCAGCGCCTTTAACCGCACGGCCACTTCGGCCGGCCCTGCATCCTGCCTGGCGCTTTCAGAAAAAAAACTCAGTGGACAAACGAAAAGAACACAACACAATTGCTGTGAGTGTTTTCCCACCAGCCGAATCGAAGTGTGCATATCATCTTCCGAAGTAAGGACAGCAGTTGTACGCCACCGATGAACTGCTCGTTGAGGCGTTGGTCGTTCTGCAGGTGAAGTACGTGGCGGACCTGTAATTCTCTGCCTACACAGTGGACGCAATATGCCGTCTGAAAACACCTGGGGCTCAAAAACAGAACATGAGTCAAGATATATGTTTGCTTACTAACCTGGAACAGAAATTCTACAGAAATCTTATCCTGTAAAGAAGCATTTCAGTGTGTGTCAGACTCTGCAGAGAGCTAAAAAATCGTCACTCGCGTAAACAGAATAAAAACTCTGTTAACAGAGTAACGACTTCGCACCCTTCTTGTGACACGAGCAACACTCCTCAAAATGTAACCACCAGATTGTCCGCTGTTACTCTCACCAGCAAAATCTCGTAGTCAAACTCCAGAAGGAAGTGTCTTCGACCGAACCACGCAGGGAAGAGCCCTCAATCGATCTCTGCACGGAAGTGTCTCTCCTCGCCATATTCCATTCCCTCCAGAACACGCGGACATTACGTTTGCTCTCACGCGACGAATTCCAGCGCCTGTTAATGGAGCTCATACTCCCTTAAGATTTAAGATTTAAGTTTTAATTTCCTTTTCTACATGCTTACCACTCCGCCAATAAAATACGCTTCTCTATTTTTCAGTGGAATTGTGTTCTGCCACTACCCCTGAAAAGATTCATCAGAGGTCAGCAAGAAACCATATTCTATAACCCCGCACATTCCCTCGCTCTAAAAATATATCTTTTCTCCTAGTTCCACCGATGTTGCTCTTTCTCCAGGTATGCTATTGTGAAATTTTTCCCATTCCAATAGAGTGCAACCTCCCACCCACACTGTCCACGCTACGGGCATTCTGGTACCTTCAGAATTGTAAGCCGCCGCATGCTCGCTCTGCTCTCTCTCTCTCTCTCTCTCTCTCAGTGCGGTAATGTCCTCCCTGCAGAACATGAAAAATCTCTTCGCAGCCATTTTTGAGCCGATAGCCGGTTCTGACGAACGCGTGGCCCACGTCGGCATTTTTGTCAGTGCTCAGCTCCAAGTAACTCCAAGGCATGCAGTGCTACAGAAATTGTTAGTGCGTGGTGGTAGCCAGCAGAAGCCAATGAAATGCTTAATAAGCCGAATGTGTATCGTAAACAATGATTTAATATAAATACAGTATAATTCAAAAAGGATATAAAGAGTATTACATATATGGTGGCAAAATCTTGCTGCTTTAGTCAACAACACTAGCAGCGCTCCATACACGCCAGTGTGATCTATAAGGCTGTGAGGAATATTGTTCGGCGAGTTCATACTATTTTCTTTGACTTCAAGATTCATGATGCAGCGCATAAAAGGTTCACGCTCGGCACCACACTGGTATGATATATAGTGTTTTACCATTATGATGACCGATGAGCTCAGCAGTTTCGTCCTATAGAGCTTACCACCAGTACCACCATTCTGCTACGTATTTCTGGAAATAATTACTGGCAGTTGCCATAGAGGTTGAAACAATGATAAAACTGAGCAGCTGTGCAGCTATGAATTTTTGAACTTAATAACGCACGTGGTTGCTCGTTTCTAACATAAATATTGAAGAAAAGTCGTCTACCAGCTTCCCGTTGTACCTTACACCGGGTTGCATGTTGAGCACAGCTCGGAGCTGTGTGGCGCTGGCTCCGGTGCCGGCGCATCGGCTAATGAATATTTCGTGAATTCATCCGCGGGCTGTGGCGGGCCGCGTTAATTAATCCAGCGGCTCGGCCCCACCGGGCCCCGCTACAGAGGGGGCCTCGGCTGCAGCCGGCAGCCGTTGCCAATGGCGGCTCTAGCCAGCGGCGGCAGCGCTAGCCGCGGCTGCGATTAAGACGTCGGTGACCCCCTGCATGCTAACAACCCGGCGCACAGCGGGTCTGCCGGGCTGCGCGCGCACAGGCGCCGCGTGACCGCGTTCCGTGCGCCGAATCCCAAACGCCGGCCGCAATTTTACGTGCGTACCGCGACGCTGTCACAGAACCGACATCGTGCGACGCTTGCTTGTTTCTTGCAGTCATCGTTCCTTGCTAACTGTTCTGAAGGAATAATCAACACTCCTTGAAGTATTTCACCATTTATGTAAAGCACTGTAAGAATGAAGATTATGATTGATAGGTATCGATACAGCTAAAGTTCGGTACTTTTGGTACATTGTATAAATGTCGTAGCACATGATAGGATTACCAGTAGTATTGGTAGCATTGGTAGGAGAAGAAATGTAAATGAATTTGTAGGAGAGAAATGAGAGCTGACGATTTCTCTTTGATTTTTTGTTTCACTTTTTGTTTTGCACATAATTTGGAACCACACATCAACCAGTGTTAATCCATTGCTTATTTTGTATCGCTAAAAATATAAATTGCATTTTATAGTTAATAAAAATTACTTGACCTGATTTGTGTAGTGAAAGCAGTTACTTTCTATGCAAGTACAGTTTAAATCACAAACATAAAAAATATATCTATAATTGTTCTTCTTATTTTGTGATCCATAGAAGTTTCTTCATCACTATCAGAGGCAACAGTTTCCTGTTATTACTGATAAGTGCGAAAATTGTTCTTAATTAATGACAAAGTATTTAAATGATGTTTGTTATATTTTTATCTTGTGTGTGTTTAACTTTTTTTAGATGAAATTGTGGTTCCTAGCCCTATAGGATATATCTGTACTGTTTTCTTTATTTTTAATATAATATCTCTCTGTTTCACATTACAAATCAGCCATTTTCAAATAAAATCTGAAGTAAACATTGGTAAATTCAACTTTGCTTATAAATACAATAGGAGACAGGAGGCTAATTATGTAGAACAAAAATGTCCCATAAGTTACGCGGCCCTTTATATAAAGTACCCAGTTTCTAGACTGGGAGATGATGTGTTTTGCTATTTGGGCAGCAAAATAACTCATGATGCTCGACGAAGGATATAAGATGCACACGACTGCAGCAGGGGAAGCATTTCTGAAAAAGAAGAATTTAACATCTAATATCAGTTTAAGTGCTAGGATGTCTCTTCTGAAGAATTCTTTGAGGAACAGTGTGGAACTGTGGGCCCACCTTGATGCAAAACACTTTTGTTTTTTATTTATTTATTCCCAAACTAGATCGTCACCATCACTGCCATCTTTAATTCTAAAACATGCTAAAATAGCGTGGTGTAAACATTTAAATCATCATTACATGGGTGCTGTTTGGTTCCAAATATTGTATTCTGTGAATAGTTTCATAATAACTCATTCACTTTAAGTCACAGCATGGTTTTTACGTTTCTTTTTGCTGTCTCCGGCATATTATCTGTGTTTTTGTTGCCATTCTTACGGCATACAGCATGTCATCTGCAACTGCAGGAGTGGGTGTCAGTAAACAAACATGAAAAAGTGAACTTGCAGTATAAATAAGCGTTACACTACTGTGATTGCGGTAGTGTTGTGGATACAGTTTTGGTGTGCATTAGGTTGTTACGTTGTCTGTCATGTACTCACATTACTAAGTCGGCTTGCAACTGCTTTTGAATACATTGTTAGTGTAGTTATATCAGTTTTAGTGATTTAAGCAAATGACCAGGCTACAGAGCTGCTCAGTTAAAGCAGTTGCAGACGTAAGTGTCGTCCTTCACATGCATGACTACATATAACATTTAGAGTACCTGTTTGCATGAGAGATTTTAAGATCATACTACTGCATAAGGTATGAGTATTGTAGAGGGCCTCTTGAACAGGAGACAACCTAAAAGTTTTAAGTGTATGTTACGAGGGTGAAACAGCAGTAGCTAAATTTACAAAACAAATTGTAGTTCAGTTACTATTACTAATATAGGAAGTGTTCATATAACTTATATTGTTATTGGACACACTAGATATGGGTAATGAAAGATTATAATCTATGTTTAAGTACTATTTTGTAGAAGATCATTTTAGATTCACGAAAAGAAATGAAATAAAGGAAGCTATAACGTTACGAATACTTCTAGTAACAATATTTCAAATTAACTGTGTAATGATCATCCATATAGAAAGATGTTTTGAATGAAAAAACTGGAAGTACTATCCTGCAATAGACTGCGAAGATGAAGGTTGTCAGTTTACAGAATAACTAACGTACAGAAATAGACATCTGTAATATAATATTACATGACATAAAAGTAGATTGCATAGGTTATCATCTCACTACAGGTGTGACTTTTTTAATGTAAATGTGCTAGGAACAATAAACAGTCACAAAAAATATAAAACCTATTCTTCTTATAAAAACAAGTCTTTGTTTAACTTTGTTACAGAAAAACTCGAAAAATACTTGACTAATTTGCTTCCAAATTTTACATTATGCTCTAATAAACATTTAGACAGACATATCTACTTAATTCTTGAATACAAATAATATATAAAGATCATTGCTATCAATACTAATATACTGACACGAAATGTTGTTTAAGGCTATTATGAAAATCTCAGTTAGTACATGACCGATTTACTTAAAATTTGTACACAATGCTTTAATGAACTTTCAGACGCACATAAGCTACGAGGGTATATTTTTTAAATACACAGAATATGCCTGTCGATCAATTCCGAGCGTACGATGAGCATGTAAAGATGCCAAGTATGAGAGCTTGGCGAGAGATTTCCCAGAAGTCATGCAGTCCACACAATGTAATTGTCACGTGTTTCATTTCTTATGACAATTCTAGGCCACACTCTTCATGAGCAATGAAAGATGCTCCTGCAGTGTTCTCGATGGGAAGTGTTTGGTTACCCACAACACAGTCCGTAATGTCCTCGTCCTGAGTTTCATCTCTGCTCACATGAACCGTTGGCTACGAAGACAACATTTTGGCACAGACAAAGAGCTGCAGACGAGCGTAGGGAACCCGCGTTAAAAATGAAGTAGGGGTTTTCCGTACGACCATTTCACGACTGCACCGTTAATATCAGGAATTTTGTAAAATATCAAATCTCCGTCATCGCTGCAGCCAGAAAAAGATCCTACAAGAACGGGACCAACGACGACTGAAGAGAATCGTTCAACGTGACGGAAGTGTAGCCCTTCCGCAAATTACTGCAGATTTCAATTCTGGGCCATCAACAAGTGTCAGCGTGCGAACCATTCAACGAAACATCATCGAAATGGGCTTTCGGAGTCCAAGACCCATTCGTGTACCCTTGATGACTGCATGACACAATGCTTTACGCCTCGCCTGGGCCCGTCAACACCGACATTGGACTGTTGATGACTGGAAACGTATTGCCTGGTCAGACGAGTCTCGTTTCATATTGTATCGAGCGAATGGACGTGTACAGGTATGGAGACAATCTCACGAATCCATGGATCCTTCATGTCAGCAGGGGACTGTTCAAGCTTGTGGAGGCTCTGTAATGTTGTGAGGCGTGTGCCGCTGGAGTGACATGGGACCCCTGATACGTCTAGATACGACTTTGACAGTTGACACATACGTAAGCTTTATGTCTGACCACCTGCATCCATTCATATCCATTGTGGATTCCGAAAGACTTCGGCAATTCCATCAGGACAATGCGACACCACACGCCCAGAATTGCTACAGAGTAGCTCTAGGAACACTCGTCTGAATATATATGCAAATAGCACAAACCTCGGAAAGGTCTTGACTGATTTGGTTCAAATTTTTACAAAGCGCTCTAATAAATATTCAGACTGATGTGGGCTACATATTATTAAGTACATATAATATACAAATATATACGCGTAATATAATACAGGGAAACGTCATCAGCAAAATTCTCGAAAATTTCTTGAATAGCTCACTTCAGATTTTGGTGTGTTACTGTTATAAGCAATGTATATTATATTACAGCAATATGATGTTTTATTTCTTTCTCGCCGTCAATTTTAAAGAAATCATGAAAACTGTATTTGTGACTCACTAGCTTATGATTACAATATTACTATGGAATCTGAATCGTCTGATGCCAATTGCAGATTTAAACTAGCGGCTTAGAAGCTAATGTCTTCACAGGTACAGCAGCTAATCTGTCTCATATCCCTTATACCAATGATCCCAACCGACTTATCCATTCATTTTAAGCTAATTCAGATCCCCAATAAAGGTTTCGTTTTCAGTCATAATAAAGAAGCCTCAAGGTCATAAACAGAGGAAAAGAGGAGGACATAGAAAGGTGGAAGCAGGAGGTGTATAGAGAGAAGAGAGAAGGAGTTTAGGATATATATCCACTTCCCATACGTATATAGCAGTTGTGACGCACTGCCGTATTTGCTGGTTTTAATATAGGAATAACGAGTCGTCTGTTTCACATTTCGAGTGTAGCAAGTCATACATCTAGCTTTTTCTATGTTTTCATACTAGGACATTTCACAAATTTCGAGTGTGTTTTTCTTTTTAAGAGGTTAATTCTCGTGCCTAGTAACTGCAAGGGTAAATTAACTCAGTCTGTAGCTCAGTACTTGCTCATTTGTTTTGGTCTGAATAGAAGTGTCCACTTGTTTAGTAAGCCAGTCAGGCCGCAGCTGTCTCCTGTAACACACAACCAGAGGGGTAGGTGTTTTCATAGTAACATAGTTCTTAAATTTCCTACTTATTTTTCTGTTTAAGAGTTTCAATCTGCCTTTTTTAACTGTAATTTTAAATTCAGGAGGTCTGTAACACAGTTTTCATCCCTTGTGAACAGTCAACTACACAGCTCGTTAAGGCATCGGCGTCCTTTGACGACACATCAGGAGAGTAGTCGGTTGCATATTATAATGTTTCTGCTCTGGGTCAGAGTGGATCGTTAAAAATGTTTATAATGGAATTGATGGGGGCAGCAATACTATAGCGAATAGGAGACGGTTTGATAATGAAAATGAAATGAAGAAAAATCAGCCTAGCTGGTTTTAGTGGTAAGTTATTAATAGGGTGATGACAGACCGTATATCGGTAACGAAGGTCTGAATAAACATTGCTGGCGTGCAAAAAGCTACATACAAAAAGCTGTAATCGGAGTTCGTAAATCATGAAACGATAATGGGGGCCGGTTCTATGATTGATGATGCAGGTTTGTAAATAGGCTGCTACAATGATGGCCGATCAATTATATCATCTTATTAAGACTTCCATGTTGCCCCATCGCAGACTGACGCCGAAACGAGTAAATAAGGGTTAGAACAAATACAATGGCTTATTTCAAATAAGAACATTTGATAGGTTAACTGATACAAAATATATATACATTAAAATTATCGCACTTCCTGTTAGAGCCTGCATCTACATCGGAAGCTAAGACAGCGTGAGGGAGACAAGACCCATCACTGAAGAAGGTATAGTCATTTGTTTGAACAAGGATTAATTCACAGCCCGCATCTCGTGGTCGTGCGGTAGCGTTCTCGCTTCCCACGCCCGGGTTCCCGGGTTCGATTCCCGGCGGGGTCAAGGATTTTCTCTGCCTCGTGATGGCTGGGTGTTGTGTGCTGTCCTTAGGTTAGTTAGGTTTAAGTAGTTCTAAGTTCTAGGGGACTTATGACCACAGCAGTTGAGTCCCATAGTGCTCAGAGCCATTTGAACCATTTGATTAATTCACATTTTAAGAGTGACAGACTACTTTTACATAAATGTTTTACTACGTTGAATCGTTCCACCAGTGGAGCGATCGGTTGTCTTATTAATTTAGGAAAAGGGGTATCACAATATCTAGGTTTCTGTCTACTTTCTTTAGTATTCCTTCAGATAGTCTTCCTAAGATGGGCAGGATGTGTGCAAGCTATGTACAGATACAGGAGGAACTGGCTACAGTTAGCGAACAGTTGAACGTACTTTTTGCTACGATCAGCCATTTTCGTGGTGCTGCCTAGGGGAATAATGGTGGCGTTGCGTGGGGTGACCACCTCAGGTGTCGCTTGTTTCGCCCACGGGCTGTGCTGCTGAGGCACCACCCAGTGTACCAGACGCAGTGGGTCTGCCCTTACAGCAGCGTGAGTGGTGGATGGTAATGAAGTCAGTCGCTCGAGGTGGAGGGCCAGTTTGGAAGTTGGCCATCTAATCTCGCCTATTCACCCTGTGAGTCAACAGGTGACAGGTCCTTCAGCAGCTCTTAGCAGGCACAGCTCCAACCCTAGGAGGCTGGAAAGAAATGAAATGTCCTGTGGCTAGGGCCTCCCGTCTGGCAGACCGGTCACCTGGTGCAAGTATTTTGAGTTGACGCCATTTCGGCGACTTGCGCGTCGATGGGGATGAGATGATGATGAGAAGGACAACACAACACCCAGTCCCTGAGCGGAGAAAATAACCGACCTAGCCGGGAATCGAACCCAGGCCCCTTTGTACGGCATTCCGTCGCGCTGACCACTCAGCTATCGGGGCTGGGAAGAAAACCAATGTGAACTCGATCGGTCTGCCGAGGGGCGTCATCAGAGATGCGGAGGCGGCCTCGCCTACGGCTATCGAGCGTGCAGGGTACAGACATCTGCTAGTTGTGGCTCACGTCGGCACCAAAGGCGCCTGTTGCATGGGTTCTGAGGCCATCCTTACCTCATGTGGGCGACTGGCGGAAGTGTCGAAGGTTGCTGGCCTGGCGCGTGAGTCGGAAGCAGAGCTCACAATTTGCAGCATTGTTCCTAGAGATGATCTGGAGGGTCTCAACCAAAGGCTTCATCCTCTCTGTGATAGTCTTGGCTGCAAACATCTGGATCTGCGTTATCGCTTGGAGAATTGTAGGACAGCTTTTGGTATGTCAGGGATGCACTACACAAAGAATGCCACTCGGGAAGCAGAGTACCTGTGGAATACTAGTGTGTTTTTTTTAGGCTATGTGGCAGTTAGAGATTAACAGTCTCAAATCAGTATGCAGATAGCGAAATCACACTGCTTTCTGGGTAAAGACTCTTCGACTGTCTAAATTTCATTAATAAACTGTCGAAGTTCCTAAATTTACTACCTTCCAGGAAAGTTCCAGCGTCCAAATTATTCTTGGGATCGAGAGGTGCCTGAAACGCGAAGTAACGCGATGAAACTTCCTGGCAGATTAAAACTGTGTGCCGCACCGAGACTCGAACTCGGGACCTTTGCCTTTTGCGGGCAAGTGCTCTACCATCTGAGATACCCAAGCACGACTCACGCCCCGTCCTCACAGCTTCACTTCTGCCAGTACCTCGTCTCCTACCTTCGAAACTTTACAGAAGCTCTCCTGCGAACCTCTGCCAGTGCTATGTTGTGGTACCTGTGCTTGGGCGGCTTTGTGTAGTTGCGTACTTAGAATCCTGACTCGGTGACAGTGGAATGTCCTCCAAGCCGGCGACTGATGTAGGCAAGTATTTTCCTATATAGGTTGCTCTTCCCATATCGAGATCTTCCTGCACGTGCTTTAAAAGAGCAAGTTGACTGGCAAGCAGTCGGCAACACTTGCTGATGTAAGAAGGCGCCGCTAGTTTCTACGTGGCAAGCCTTTGAATAGGAGTAGGGTTTTTCGTAGTTTTCTGGATGGGCGGTTGCACGGCAATTTTATACAGGTGATTGGTGCTGAGATCCTTGACCGGCCGCTATTGGTGGGGTTGCGAATTATAATTTCTTTGAGTTTGTCAGATAACGATTTTTCTCAGACTATTCCAGACTGCCAGGAAGTGGAGAAGACGTGGAGTAGGGGATGGGCATCCATTCGAGTTCAGAGATTTCACTGTCTCGGTAGCCTGGATAGACTTTTGTAAGTACTGATCTGGAGCCACGGTCAACATAATTCGGTATTGATATCGTCGCTTACTGGAACATCGTCCACGGCCGCAACTCATCGGGGACGTCAGCAGTCCTAATTGCAGCCTACAGTGCAGCCCATTGCTGACAGCTCACTCCACACAACTAGTGCACGGCATTTGGTAAAATGTTTGGCAGCTCCGGCAAAGCAGGGACTTCAGTATTTATGATGCCCCCCTCCCCCCACCCAGCTCCACACCTCTGCGAATAGTGCTCACAGCGGATCTAATTTACATGTGAGATTCTATAGACGAGTTCTGTTACTTGAGCACCATTCCCCGAGTTAGCCAATTAGCAATCTGTTTGGATAATTGGCCCACTCACAGTTCTGGAAAGGGAACTACAGTCGTCTGATAGGCTCCCATTTCAAGTCTGCCAATTAATTACTCATGGAAACTTGTTCTATTTGTCATGCATTTG
Organism: Schistocerca nitens; assembly: GCF_023898315.1. Taxonomy (NCBI): domain Eukaryota; kingdom Metazoa; phylum Arthropoda; class Insecta; order Orthoptera; family Acrididae; genus Schistocerca; species Schistocerca nitens. The sequence goes on along the minus strand of NC_064614.1, from coordinate 784,303,219 downwards.
AACAGCCATGTGTTGTTATAATATCTGATGATTGAATTTATTTGTTTTTTAAATTAATAAATCTCATTGTGATACTAAATCTCACTATCGTTTCAGTAATTATAGAATCTCATTAGAATATTCTGCATTTAATCACATTTTTGTGGGATATTTTCAGTTTATAGTAAATTATGTAAAGGGGGTCAACCGATGGACTGCCATTAACAATAGGGCCAAATAGATTCTTTTGCATTCCGATATCCTTGTGCAGAATAGGGAGAGTGACAGTTCTTGGGGGGTGGTGTGTACTTGTATGTCCATAACATTGAGATACTCAAATCAGGGGACTAGTTTCATCACACCTTTAAAGTTTACTCTGGACAAACAATGGAATATGAGAAAACGTTACGTCAGTCACATTCCGTGAAGGACCACGCACCTTGTGTGCAATCACAACAAAATATGTGCTGCAGTATTTCCATATATCGCATATTTTGGCTGGAATCACTGCCTGCCAATAAACAAACATATTTCAGATTTGGCTAATCTCAGCAAATAGATTAATAGCCAATAGCTTTACAAAGACAATAAAAGACAGGAAGTTTCATATCAGACACACTTCGCTGCAGAGTGAAAATTTCACTCTGGAAACATCCGCCAGGCTGTGGCCAAGCCATTCTTCCGCAATATCCTTTCTTCCAGGAGTGTTAGTGTTGCAAGTTTCGCAGGAAGTAGTGCAGTGGGGACTAGTCATAAGTCAAACTCGGGTAGCTCAGTCGATAGAGCACTTGTCCAAGAAAGGCAAAGGTTCCTAATTCGACTCTCGGTCCAGCACACATTTTTAATCTACCGGGTAGTTTCAAACTATACATAGTTTGCTATTTCCTCATCTAAGACTTCATATAACCATAACGGGCAGAGAGCACTTTGCTGCACCTTGGTAGTACCTGAATGAACTTCATTTCAGATCGCGCAGACACGTGGCCAGGGCTACTTTTGGGCCCAAACGACGTGAACTGCTTCGTGGGACGCCAAGTTGAGAGAGGCGCCAGAACATGAATTAGTGATTTTTATACCTATTCGTTTAGCGATACCCAGGGTGCATCACTATGAGGCGAACTATCTCAAGTCCCAAAAATATTTAAAAGACATTAAAAACTAATTGTAAAAATGTATTCTCATACTAGCCTACAATGTATGTCCATCATTAAAATTGGCATCTTTCATTTCAATTTCCGCTTCCAGGTTTTACTAAATAAGAAATTAATTTCACCAGAGATGTGCAAAATAAAAGTATTTAAATAAATTTTCACAATGCTTCATTCAAATAAAGTACTTATAGTTAGTGAAAACTTTAAATGTCGTTTATTTCACTGAATTGAACACCAATAATTGTTCAAGACTTACGTCTACCATATTGTACCTACCTGGTCTCATTATCATACCACCACAGCAAACCAGTAGTCCAACATGAGCAGAAGTTGGTAAACAAGTGCTGTATTTACGGAAAACGTTTTTTTACAGTTGAATGTCTGCTCAAGGAATCTAAACTACTATCATTATCTTTTAAATACTGAAGTGTTTCCAGATCTATTGCAGTGTAGGCACTTTCACTGGCTGCAGAAGAATCAGAGTCCTCAACTAGCACATAATAAGATTCAACCTTGTCCTATCTTTTTATCTGACTCTTGCAAGTTCCTCCCATTTTCATCATCATCATCATCATCATCATCTTCTTCTTCTTCTTCTTCTTCTGGTTTGTACTTTCTTTTTATCTGACTGTTGCAAGTTCCTCCCATTTTCTTCTTCTTCTTCTTTTTTCAGCTTCCGCACTTTTGGAGTAAAAATTCTTTAAGTTAGTCTCTGCTAGCCTTCGTTGCCCACTTCATTTTGAAAAAGGATAAGATAAGGATGCTGATAAACCACCTTTTGCTTTTGATTTCTCTAATTTATAGAATCTCTCAAAATGCTTATTAAGACTTAGTTTAATAACTTCCGTCAGCACATCACAGTACATACTGCATTCTCATTAGTTCTGGCAGAAGACTTCCATATTATGTATCTCCGCCCCCTTCTAAACTTCTGATGCCTTAAGCAACAGATTTTGAACAGTTCATTCATTCATTAAGAAATTATACTTCGTTTTCTTTAAAAACCGCTAAAGCGATTTTCCTTAAAGGTTTGTTTAGGATATCCTTGACTGTCAGCAGGTCTTCAATAGAATTATTGTATGAATTTCATTGTGTTGGATATACATAGGTAGGGGATTTCCTAGTTGGTTATAAATAGGTTTGACAATCTTTAGGAGACCTTGAGCACAGATTTCAACATAATTGAAATTTAGACATGGGTACATCAAAGTTTTTGTGTGAATTACTCTGAGATCTGGTATTATTCATATCTTTGTTCCTGCATACAAATCTTTTCCAAAAAATTTATAAGCTTTGGCCATATTTGATCCATTGTCGTTAATAGTTTTCACAAGTTTTGGCAGTTTTAAATCCTATTCAGAATGAATATCAACAATGTGCTCAGCTACGTTTTCGTAAGTATGTGTTCCCTTAAACCTTCTGCAAGCCAAAACTAGACATTTTCGGTCAAATGTTTCACAGTCAGTCCAATGAGCTGTCACACCCAGATATCTTCCCTTGAATGATGGGTGAATATCAGCAGTGGTGAAAAATCAACCTTTCTCAAAGCTCCTTTTGTATTTCCTACGGATTCTATTTCTTTTTCTGCCATTTTCATTACGTGTTTCCCAGCAGATAATTTTTGGTGAGACAGACAACTAATATGTACCTTCACTAAGAATCTTAAAGGATTTATTTTCTACAGTTGATAAAGGTGGCATAGAATCACTTAGGAAATAATCATCATGGCCAAATTGCTTACAATGCAGTGCTGGATAAACATCGTTAGTACAACAGACTCGAAATTATCAATCACTAATAAAAACTATCGATACCAGTCTTACAGAGAAAGAGAAAAAGCGCTTTTTCAAGTACTCCATACATGTAGACACCGTTTACAGAGACATAGCTGCCATTGTCACATAGAATAAACTCTCTTAATGCCTGCAAGTAAACTCGTAATTGCACAAAACTATGATACTGACGTCGTCCATTCCTTCCTTCACTTCATTTATTGATCGCTGGAGACTATCAGATGATTTCGGCACATTTCACATTAAGAAAACAATAATAGCATACATATAATGTGTACTCAGATCTTACTGCCTTTTCTAATAATTAGGGTCATGGTTATGTTCACTTGACAGATATATCTTTGGCGCATATTGTACCATCTGTATCCGCCTTGGAACTACTACTTACTGCCTTTTCTAATAATTAGGGTCATGGTTATGTTCACTTGACAGATATATCTTTGGCGCATATTGTACCATCTGTATCCGCCTTGGAACTATTTTTGTTTAAACAAGTGGCTCATTACATGAATGAATACTACAAAACTTGAAGTAAAAAATTCAAAAGGAACATTTTGCTTTTTACAAATATAACATATGTATGTTTTCAGTATTTCAAATACAAAACAACAATAGGTATTTTACTTTTGTATTTGTGTTTCTGATACATGTATTTCACATAATTCACATCTCTAACTTTATATGCTACATTCTTGCAACTCTTCAATCGTTGAAAGCCCCATGCTTCATGTAATTAAGATCCGAACAGGACCTTTCCTTATTATTATTATTATTATTATTGAGAAATTGATTGCAATTGTAGTGTCGAATTGAATTTGCTTCAATATCTGAAGAAATCTGTAAATATATGAGCTTCTGGAGTAGAACTGACTATTGTGGTTGCTGTGGAAATTTTTGCAAGCATTATTGGTTTTACGTCTATTGCAGCTGAGTTCTGCTCACGTGAATGGAGGACAGAATGAGTTTTCAATTTGTATAAATAGCTACTAAGTAGTCACAGAATGTTTGTAGCTTTCCAATACCCGGGAATTGCTGACATTAAGGCTTCAACTAAACAGTCATCAACCATATCAGGATCCAGCATTAGCAAACCATACGTGTAAGACAGAAATTTTCTCGTTTCATTATTGGAATAGTAGTCACGCGCAAGTGTCGACTTTGTATCTTTCGCCAGCAGCTCCGTATTAAATGAAATTTTAAACCATGGATTCTTATATCAGTTTACACTTGACTTCTCGCTTTCGTAATGCTTTCTTCAAAGTCTGAAAACATTGTTGGCAGAGATTTTACACCTGCATTATTACATTTATGAACTGTAGAAAATAAAAGCTGATAATATGAAATCTTATCATTCAACAAGGAACAAACAATTGGAATATAATGTTCATTGACAAACCCATGAATCGTAAACAGCTGACAAAAATCCTTTTTGCAATACTTGACTGTTACATCAACATGTATTGTGTCACACCAAGTATTTTAAGATTTTCAGCTTCACAGAATATTGCAACCTTTTTTCACAGCATCATGATGTAACGACAAATCGATCCGTATCTGTAATTTTCTCACCTGATGTATTCAGGTAATATGAACCTCACATATACTTGTAAGTAATTTCTGGGCAATTTTCTACCTAACATTGTAAACGGATTTACGAAAGCTGTCGTCATCTTTAATGGTTACACCTTTCCTGTGTTCTCCATTCAGTTGATTGCGTACAAGTTTTGAGGGTCTCACATATATCTTCTGTAGCTTTCCTCTTCAGATCACAAATTATTTTCTGCCTCTAAGTTTTATCAGCGGCTATTTCTGCGTAGTCGAGGTCATCTTGACTCCTGAGCCCATCGGTGTCTTCAACGGAGGTAGTTTACAATTCTTAATGTTATTCGTTCATAACCCTATACTGATTTTTAACAATTTTTGCAACGTTTCTGAACCAGCATTTCCTTTTCCATATTACTCACAGTAACTTTAACAGCATCGATCTGCGAGATCGAAACCTGGGCCCTAAACCGCCACTCCGCGGAGACACAGAGGCCTTGAGGCTGCCACCAGCTGGTACTCGTAGACTTGTTTGGAGGGCACGAGTCCTGCTACCTGCTAAGCCTCTCTGCTTCGGGTAGCTCAGGTCTTGCGCCCGTATACAGTGCATATCACAATTAGTCTTGAAAACTGACGATGGTGATACTGTTCGAGAGAAAAAAGAGGTTGCAGTGGGAGACACCAAATGGTAAGTCGCTTGTGTTGAAAGGTGTACTCGAATCGGCTCTGCATATGGCATGAAGCATTTAGCTGTATACATTGAAGGGGGAAAAATCGCAGCACCAAGAAACAAGTTATACATATTGATGAAATTTCGGGAATACATTAGGCTAGGTACATCTACATCAACACTTACATCATTCTCCACAAGCCAACTAATGGTGTGTTGTGGTGGATCGTACTTTCGGTACCACTATCTGATCCCCCCAACACTGTTCCACTCGCGAATAGTGCGTTGGAAGAATAACTATCGGTAAGCCTCTGTACTGGCTCTAATTTCTCAAATTTTCTCTTCGTGGTCAATACGCGAGATGTATGTTAGGGGAAGCAATAAGTTGTCTGACTCCTCTTGGAAAGTGCTTTCCAGAAATTTCAGTAGTAAATCTCTCCATGGTATACAACGCCTCTCTTGTAACTTCTTCCAGTGGAGTTTACTTAGCATCCCTATAACGCTCTCTCGACAGCTAAATGATCCTGTGATGAAACGCGCTGCTCTTCGTTGGATCTTCTCCATCTCCTCTATCAGTCCTACATGATAGAGATCCCAGATAGATGAACAATACCCAAGAATCGGGCGAACAAGCGCCTTATAAGCCACTTCTTTCGTGGAAGAGTTACATTTACTTAAGATTCTTCGGATGAATCTGAGTGTAGTGTCTGCTTTTCCCACTATCTGTTTTATGTGGTCATTACACTTAAGCTCGCTATCGACAGTTACGCCTAGATACTTTACGGCAGACGTTGTCTCCAGCTGTTTGTCATCAATAGTGTAGCTGTACAGTAGTGGATTTCTTTTCCTATGTATGCGCAATATGTTACATTTATTTACGTTCAGGGTCAACTGCCAGAGCCTGCACACTCATCAGTTCTCTGCAAGTTTTCTGCAAATTCTTACTATCTTCTGGCGTTGCTACTTTGGTGTAGACAACTGCGTCATCTGTGAATAGTCTTAAAGTGCATCCGACGCTTTCTGCTAGATCATTTATATATATTGTAAGCAGCAAATTTAAAAGGGGAAATGGATAGGTTAAAGTTAGATATAGTGGGAATTAGTGAAGTTCGGTGGCAGGAGGAACAAGGCTTTTGGTCAGGTGAATACAGGGTTATAAACACAAAATCAAATAGGGGTAATGCAGGAGTAGGTTTAATAATGAATAAAAAAATAGGAGTGCGGGTTAGCTACTACAGACAGCATAGTGAACGCATTATTGTGGCCAGGATAGACACAAAGCCCATGCCTACTACACTAGTACAAGTTTATATGCCAAATAGCTCTGCAGATGATGAAGAAATAGATGAAATGTATGACGAGATAGAAGAAATTATTAAGGTAGTGAAGGGAGACGAAAATTTAATAGTCATGGGTGACTGGAATTCGTCAGTAGGAAAAGGGAGAGAAGGAAACATAGTAGGTGAATATGGATTCGGGGGAAGAAATGAAAGAGGAAGCCGCCTTGTAGAATTTTGCACAGAGCATGACTTAATCATAGCTAACACTTGATTCAAGAATCATAAAAGAAGGTTGTATACCTGGAAGAATCCTGGAGATACTAAAAGGTATCAGATAGATTATATAATGGTAAGACAGAGATTTAGGAACCAGGTTTTAAATTGTAAGATATTTCCAGGGGCAGATGTGGACTCTGACCACAATCTATTGGTTATGAACTGCAGATTAAAACTGAAGAAACTACAAAAAGGTGCTAATTTAAGGAGATGGGACCTGGATAAAGTGACTAAACCAGAGGTTGTAGAGAATTTCAGGGAGAGCATAAGGGAACAATTGACAGGAATGGGGGAATGAAATACAGTATAAGAAGAATGGGTAGCTCTGAGGGATGAAGTAGTGAAGACAGCAGACGATCAAGTAGGTAAAAAGATGAGGGCTAGTAGAAATCCTTGGGTAACAGAAGAAATATTGAATTTAATTGATGAAAAGAGAAAATATAAAAATGCAGTAAATGAAGCAGGCAAAAAGGAATACAAACGTCTCAAAAATGAGATTGACAGGATGTGCAAAGTGGCTAAGAGGGATGGCTAGAGGACAAATGTAACGATGTAGAGGCTTGTCTCACTAGGGGTAAGATAGATACTGCCTACAGGAAAATTAGAGACCTTTGGAGAGCAGAGAACTACTTGTATGAATATCAAGAGCTCAGATGGCAACCCAGTTCTAAGCAAAGAAGGGAAGGCTGAAAGGTGGAAAGAGTATATAGAGGATTTATACAAGGGCGATGAACTTGAGGACAATATTATGGAAATGGAAGAGGATGTAGATGAAGACGAAATGGGAGATAAGATACTGCGTGAAGAGTTTAACAGAGCACTGAAAGACCTGAGTCGAAATAAGGCCCCGGGAGTAGACAACATTCCATTAGAACTACTGATGGCCTTGGGAGAGCCAGTCATGACAAAACTCTACCATCTGGTGAGCAAGATGTATGAGACAGGCGAAATACCCTCAGACTTCAAGAAGAATATAATAATTCCAATCCCAAAGAAAGCAGGTGTTGACAGATGTGAAAATTACCCAACTATCAGTTTAATAAGTCATGGCTGCAAAATACTAACGCGAATTCTTTACAGACTAATGGAGAAACTGGTAGAAGCGGACCTCAGGGAAGATCAGTTTGGATTCCGTAGAAATGTTGGATCACGTGAGGCAATACTAACCTTACGACTTATCTTAGAAGAAAGATTAAGAAAAGGCAAACCTACGTTTCTAGCATTAACTGGAATACTCTCTTTCAAATTCTGAAGGTGGCAGGGGTAAAATACAGGGAGCGAAAGGCTATTTACAATTTGTACAGAAACCAGGTGGCAGTTATAAGAGTCGAGGGGCATGAAAGGGAAGCAGTGGTTGGGAAAGGAGTGAGACAGGGTTGTAGCCTCTCCCCGATGTTATTCAATCTGTATATTGAGCAAGCAGTAAAGGAAACAAAAGAAAAATTTGGAGTAGGTATTAAAATTCATGGAGAAGAAGTAAAAACTTTGAGGTTCGCCGATGACATTGTAATTCTGTCAGAGACAGCAAAGGACTTGGAAGAGCAGTTGAACGGAATGGACAGTGTGTTGAAAGGAGGATATAAGATGATCATCAACAAAAGCAAAACGAGGATAATGGAATGTAGTCAAATTAAATCGGGTGATGCTGAGGGAATTATATTTGGAAATGAGACACTTAAAGTAGTAAAGGAGTTTTGCTATTTAGGGAGTAAAATAACTGATGATGGTCGAAGTAGAGAGGATATAAAATGTATACTGGCAATGGCAAGGAAATCGTTTCTGAAGAAGAGAAATTTTTTAACGTCGAGTATAGATTTAAGTGTGAGGAAGTCGTTTCTGAAAGTATTTGTATGGAGTGTAGCCATGTTTGGAAGTGAAACATGGACGATAACTACACTCCTGGAAATGGAAAAAAGAACACATTGACACCGGTGTGTCAGACCCACCATACTTGCTCCGGACACTACGAGAGGGCTGTACAAGCAATGATCACACGCACGGCACAGCGGACACACCAGGACCCGCGGTGTTGGCCGTCGAATGGCGCTAGCTGCGCAGCATTTGTGCACCGCCGCCGTCAGTGTCAGCCAGTTTGCCGTGGCATACGGAGCTCCATCGCAGTCTTTAACACTGGTAGCATGCCGCGACAGCGTGGACGTGAACCGTATGTGCAGTGGACGGACTTTGAGCGAGGGCGTATAGTGTGCATGCGGGAGGCCGGGTGGACGTACCGCCGAATTGCTCAACACGTGGGGCGTGAGGTCTCCACAGTACATCGATGTTGTCGCCAGTGGTCGGCGGAAGGTGCACGTGCCCGTCGACCTGGGACCGGACCGCAGCGACGCACGGATGCACGCCAAGACCGTAGGATCCTACGCAGTGCCATAGGGGACCGCACCGCCACTTCCCAGCAAATTAGGGACACAGTTGCTCCTGGGGTATCGGCGAGGACCATTCGCAACCGTCTCCATGAAGCTGGGCTACGGTCCCGCACACCGTTAGGCCGTCTTCCGCTCACGCCCCAAATCGTGCAGCCCGCCTCCAGTGGTGTCGCGACAGGCGTGAATGGAGGGACGAATGGAGACGTGTCGTCTTCAGCGATGAGAGTCGCTTCTGCCTTGGTGCCAATGATGGTCGTATGCGTGTTTGGCGCCGTGCAGGTGAGCGCCACAATCAGGACTGCATACGACCGAGGCACACAGGGCCAACACCCGGCATCATGGTGTGGGGAGCGATCTCCTACACTGGCCGTACACCACTGGTGATCGTCGAGGGGACACTGAATAGTGCACGGTACATCCAAACCGTCATCGAACCCATCGTTCTACCATTCCTAGACCGGCAAGGGAACTGGCTGTTCCAACAGGACAATGCATGTCCGCATGTATCCCGTGCCACCCAACGTGCTCTAGAAGGTGTAAGTCAACTACCCTGGCCAGCAAGATCTCCGGATCTGTCCCCCATTGAGCATGTTTGGGACTGGATGAAGCGTCGTCTCACGCGGTCTGCACGTCCAGCACGAACGCTGGTCCAACTGAGGCGCCAGGTGGAAATGGCATGGCAAGCCGTTCCACAGGACTACATCCAGCATTTCTACGATCGTCTCCATGGGAGAATAGCAGCCTGCATTGCTGCGAAAGGTGGATATACACTGTACTAGTGCCGACATTGTGCATGCTCTGTTGCCTGTGTCTATGTGCCTGTGGTTCTGTCAGTGTGATCATGTGATGTATCTGACCCCAGGAATGTGTCAATAAAGTTTCCCCTTCCTGGGACAATGAATTCACGGTGTTCTTATTTCAATTTCCAGGAGTGTAGTTTGGACAAGAAGAGAATAGAAGCTTTCGAAATGTGGTGCTACAGAAGAATGCTGAAGATAAGGTGGATAGATCACATAACTAATGAGGAGGTATTGAATAGGGTTGGGGAGAAGTTTGTGGCACAACTTGACTAGAAGAAGGGACCGGTTGTTAGGACATGTTTTGAGGCATCAATGGATCAAATTTAGCATTGGAGGGCAGCGTGGAAGGTAAAAATCGTAGAGGGAGACCAAGAGATGAATACACTAAGCAGATTCAGAAGGATGTAGGTTGCAGTAGGTACTGGGAGATGAAGAAGCTTGCACAGGATAGAGTAGCATGGAGAGCTGCATCAAACCAGTCTCGGGACTGAAGACCACAACAACAACAACAAGCAGCAACGGTCCTATAACACTTCCCTATGGTACTCCTGATATTACCTTTACATCTGTCAATTTAATTCCGTTGAGAGCGACGTACTGAGTTCTATCTGCAAGAAAGTTTTGAATCCAATCGCAGGTCTCCTCGGATACTCTGTAAGTTCGTATGTTTTTCATTAAACGGCAATGTGGGACGGTGTCAAATGCCTTACTGAAATCAAGGAACACGGCATCAACCTGAACACTGTTGTCCACTGCACTGTGGATCTCATGGAGGAACAAAGCGAGCTGAGTTTCGCAGGATCTCTTTTCGCGGAATCCATGTTGATTTTTATACAGAAGCTGTTCATTTTCCAAGAACGTCATAATTCCTGAGCATAAAACATGTTCCATAATTCTACAACAGATTGACGTCAACGATATAGGTCGATAATTGTGTGGATCTGTCTTACGGCATTTCTTAAAAACGGGAATGACCTGCGCTTTTTTCCAGCCGTTAGGTACCTGTCGTTGCTCAAGCGATCTACGTTAAATTACTGCTAGAAGGGGAACAAGTTCTTTCGCATAAACTTTATAGAATCTTATAGGTATCCCATCTGGCCCTGACGCCTTTCCACTACTAAACTATTGCATCTGATTTTCAGTCCCTCGATCGGTTGTCTCAGTATGTGCTATTTCGACGTTCGTACGGCGATTGAAAGGAGGGACAGTGTTACGATCTTCCGCGGTGAAAAAACTTCGGTAAACTGAATTCATTATTTCGGCCTTCTCTCTCTTATCTTCCGTTTCTGTGGCGGTGTTGATGCTAAGAGTATGAATAAAAGATTTTGACCCATTTACTGATTTTACATACGACCAAAACCTCTTAGGGTTTTTACTCAGGTCGGTTGACAATGTCTTACTTTCAAAGTCATTGAACGCTTCTCTCATTGCCCTCCATACGCTCATTTTCGCTTCGTTCAGCTTTTATTTGTCAGCTAGGTTTTTACTTCTCTTGAATCTAAGATGAAGTGCTCTTTGTTTACGTAGCACTTTTCTAATACGGCTATTAAGCCATGGTGGATCTTTCCCACCCCTTAAAACCTTACCCAGAACATACTTGTATAGGGCATATTGAACGATGCTTTTGAATTTTTTCCATTTGTTCTCCACATCTTCGTCCTCATCACCGAATATTTGATGTTGACTGCTGAGATATTCTGAAATTTGTATCCTGTCATCCTTGCTGAGAAAATATATCTTCCTACCTTTCTTAACATTCCTTGTAGGACCCGCCGTTATTGATGCCGTCACAGCCTTACGATCATATGTAAGTGATTAACGTTGTAAGATCACAAGTTAATCTAGGTGCGAGAAAAGTCGTTGCAAATGTGAAATTGTGGTACATTAATAACCGGCGTAACTGCGAAATTGTTGAATCAAGCATGCGAACGTGCCTGAGTTGTGTTATATAGGTGCCGGATGTCAGTTTTCGGGATGGAGTTCCATGCCTATTGGACATGATCGGTCAATACTGGGACCGTTAATGCCGGTTGTTGATGACTCTGGAGTTGTCGTCAGATGGCATCCAATAAGTGCTCGATTAGAGACAGATCTGGTGATTAAGCAGGCCACATCTCGACATTCTGTAGAGCATGTTGTGCTAAAACAGCGGTATGTGGGGGAACGTCTATTTCTTTTTTTTTCATTTTGAATCATGAGTTTTCTTACTGATTTTATGCGACTCGCCACGAATTCAAATCCTGTGCCAACCTCTTCATCTCCTCACCTACGTCCTCAATTATTTGCTCGATTTATTCCTATCTCTGTCTTCCGCTACGGTTTTTGCCCTTTACAGTTCCCTCTAGTACCATGGAAGTCATTCCTTGATTTCCAACCATCCTATACCTTCTGCTTGTCAGTATTTTCTACATATTACCTTCCTTTCCTATTCTGTGCAGAACCTCCCCATTCCTCACCTTATCAGTCCACCTAATTTTCAACATTCGTCTGTAGAACGACATCCCAAATGTTTCGATTGTTTTCTGTTCGTGTTTTCCCACAGTCCATGTTTCACTACCTTACACTGCTTGTTCTAAATGTACATCCTCAGAAATTTCTTCCTCAAATTAAGACCTATGTTTGATACTAGTAGACTTCTCTTGTCAGGAATGCCCTTCTTGCCAGTGCTAGTCAGCTTTTATTGTCCTCCTTGTTCCGTCCGTCATTGGTTATTCTGCTACCTAGGTAGCAGAATTCCTTAACTTCATCTACTCCGTGACCATCAATCGTGATGTTAAGTTTCTCGCTGTTCTTATTTCTGATACTTGTCATTACTTCGGCTTTCTTCGATTTCCTCTCATTCCACATTGCACTGTTCATTCCATTCAACAGATCATGTAATTCTTCTTTACTTTCACTCGGGATAGTAACGTTATCACCGAATCGTATCATTGATATCCTTTCACCTTGAATATTAATTACAATTCTGAATCTTTCGTTTAGTTCGATCATTGCTTCTTCGATGCACAAATTGAACGGTAGAGGCGAAAGTCTAGATCCCTGCCTTACACCTTTCTTAATCGAGCACTTCGTTCTTGATCGTCCACTCTTATTATTCCTTCCTGGCTCTTGTACAGATTGTCTACTAACCGTCTCTCCCTATAGCTTACCACTGTTTTTCTCAGAATTTGAACATCTTGCACCATTCTACATTGTCGAACGCTTTTTCCAGGTCGACAAATCCTATGAACTTGTCTTGATTTTTCTTTAGTCTTGCTTCCATTATCAAACGTAACGTCACAATTGCCTCTCTGCTGCCTTTACCTTTCCAAAAGCCATCTAACATATAGCCAATTTTCTTTTCCGTTCTTCTGTACATTATCATTGTCAGCAATTTTGATGCATCAGCTGTTAAGCTCATTCTGCGATAATTTTCTCACTTGTCTGCTCTTTCAGCCTTCGGAACTTCGTGGATGATACGTTTCTTAAAGTGAGACGGTATATCGCCAGGCTCAAACGTTCTACTCACTATAACGAGTCACCCTCCTCTAACAATACCTTTTTTTTTTTTAGAAATAACCGATATCATTATACTATCGATTCTTGCATAGGTTATAATTATCTCAGCTGTTTCACTAAAGGAATACATATGATTTTGTATGCAATGTATTACATTTCAGGTTAAAATGTATAAAAAAGAAATTAGTGTGTTACAATCGATATGTACTAACAGCTAAAATTATTCTTCTTTTAAAAATAGTTGAAATTACAAAATTTCTGGCATACTTAAAATTCATGTTATTAACTGCGCAATCCAACGCTAATTATTAATTTCTTTCTGTATTTATTTATGATGTAATGATAGAATTTCGTAAATATTCTTCTCCTGTCGACAAAATTTGTACTCTTTTTCTTTGTAAATTCTTTGGAAACTGTGAGTACTGCAGAATGTAAGTAGTGATGGGCATGCCTCAAATGAAAGGAGACGTTTTTATCACCAACAATGCAATTACTGGTTTTTTTGGAATGTGGAAATTATAAAGTCGATGTGATTTAGAAGAATGGGGTGAAATAAAAATATATTCATAGCAACAGGCAACTTTCATCAGTTATTTTGTCTGCAAGATTCGACGACGTTAATTCAATATTTTCAGCAGCAAGAATGTACTTCTAGCCACAACAAGATTTTGGGGCAGCAGCAACAACAACAATGAGATAATCAAGATAAGTAAAAAAGTTCTACATTTGTAACCTTACTCCTCTCGAAGTTTCCAAAACTTGTGCAAAGAATGAGAACTTCAATGGTGGTGTGTGGGAGGGTAAGATTACAACACCAACGTGTATAATCGTTTTGTTGCCACTTCCCCTAATGATTTTAGAAATTCTGGTGCAATGTTATCTATCCCTTCTGCTTTATATGGTCTTAAGTGATCCAAAGTCTCTTAAATTCTGATTCTAACACTGGATCGCCTATCTCTTCTAAATCGACTCCGTTTCTTCTTCTATCTCATTAGACAATTCTTCCCCCTCTTTCCACCTATCCGCTCTCTCCTCTGCATTTAACAGTGGAATTCCCGTTGCACTCTTAATGTTACCACCCTTGCTTTTAATTTCAACAAATGTTGTTTTGACTTTCCTATGTGCTGAACCAGTCCTTTCGGCAATAATTTCTTTTTCGATTTCTTCATATTTTCATGCAGCCATTTGGTCTTAGTTTCCCTGAACTTCCTGTTTATTTGATTCCTCAGCGACTTGTATTTCTGTATTCCTGAAATTCCTTTAATATTATCGTACTTTTTTCTTTCATCAATCAACTGAAGTATTTCTTCTTTTACCCAGGGTGCCCTCTCAGTTACGTTTTTTGTATCTATGTTTTTCTTTCCAGTTTCTTTCATTGCCCTTTTTAGATATGTCCATTCATCTTCAACTATACTGTGTACTGAGCTATTGCTTATTCCTGTATCTATAGTTTTAAAGAACATCAAGCGAATCTCGTTATACCTTAGTACTTCTGTAGTCCATCTATTTGTTTGTAGATTCTTCCTGACTAATCTATAAACTTGAGTCTACTCTTCATCACTACTATATCTGCTCCTGAGTGCACCTTGCAATCCAATATCTGATCTCAGAATCTCTGTCTGACCGTGATGTAATCTAAATGAAGTCTTCCGTATCACTAGGCCTTTTCCAAGTGCACCACCTCATCTTCCTATTCTTGAACAGATTATTCTCTATTATTAGCTGAAATTTATTGCAGAACTCGATTATTCTCTCTCCTCTCTCATTCCTTATCCAAAGCCCATATTATCCTGTAACCTTTTCTTCTACTCCTTCCCCTACAACTGCATTTCAGTCCCTCACGACTATTATATTTTCATCTCCCGTTCCGTACTGTATTACCATTTCAAAAATCTCATTTACTTTCTCTCTCTCTTCGTCTTCAGCTTGCGACGTCGGCATGTCTGCCTGAACTACCGAGGGTTATCTGTTGGAAAACACCTCGTGGAATGCCGTTCATGAATGGCAACAAAAAAGGTCGTATCATCAGACTGACATATAATTTGGCACTCAGTGTGCGTGGGATAATCAGGAGAGTGCTCCTGCTGGCGAAATTGCATGTCAGACCATAAAGTGGAGTCTGCCAGGTTGGCTGCGGGGCCTCAACTGGCACACATGGCCATCACTGGTACCGAGGTAGAATCAGCTTTCATCAGAAAACATAACATACTCCACCCTGCCCTCCAATGAACTCTCTCTTGACACCACTGAAATCGCAAATCGTGGTGTTTCGGGTCAATGCAATGCACGTTACATGGCCTCTGACTCGAGGCTCTCCTTGAACGAACCGATCTGTAACAGTTCATTGTGTCACTGTGGTGTCAATTGCTGCTTCCGAGGACGGGGTCCCGAGTTCGATTCCCGGAGAGGTTACGGATTTTCAATTGCCTCGAGATGACTGAGTGTTTGTGTTGTCCTCATCATTTCATCATCATTCATGAAAAGTGGCGAGATTGGACTGAACAAAGGTTGGAAATTTGTACGGGCGCTGATAACCACGCAGTTGAGAGCCCCACAAACCAAACATCATCATCATTGCTGCTGAAACTGCTACTGAAGATGCAGTACGATGCGGCAGAGAACACGATGGTATCACCAGTGCCACTTGGCCGTCCGGAGCGCTGTCGTCTTGCGACTGTTCCTTTTCGTGTACAGTGGCTACACTCCTGCCAAGTCTTTGTGCAGTATCGTAGAAGGAAGATCCAGCTTCTCGTAGCGCTATTACACGATCTCGTTCAAACTCAGTGAGCCGTTGATAATGGCGTTTTCTTTGTCTTAAGCACATTCTTCACTAACATCAACTCACCACTTCCAAAGATAACTAACTTCCCCGACCGTTGCAGCGCGTCTATAAAGTCAGCCTGAATTGCATCCTCATAGTGACACTACTTGCGCCACTCTGGCGTTTACCTCGCACAATTCCTTCTAGGTGCTGCAGTTCGTTTACCTCGCACAATTCCTTCTAGGTGCTGCAGTTCGTTTACCTCGCACAATTCCTTCTAGGTGCTGCAGTTCGTTTACCTCGCACAATTCCTTCTAGGTGCTGCAATTTTTTTTCCGTCAGTGTATGTTTCTCAATCTAAATCTAAATAATATATCCGTTCTGTTCCTTACGTTTATGGTTGATCAGCAGCAAGAGTGGAATACAACCCTAAGAGTTATCCCAATTATAATGTCACTCATGACAGCAGGTAAAACCAAAATTCTTCCCCTGTTAACAGCATAGAATACTCCGTACTGGGATATGCGTAATAACGGCACTATGTATCCTTACACGGAGTGTTCAGTGCAGAAGTGGACAAAGCGGAACAGTCGAGGAAGGGAGAAGGCGGTGCCAAGTTGGGACGCCAAGTGCCTGCCACTCGCTCCAGTTTAAACAATGGTGGTCAGCTGCGGCTTAGGCGGCGCTGGAGCAGTAACTCATCGCCCCCAGTGTGCCCTGACCGCGTCCTGCTAAGTAGATTAGGCGGCCCGGCCGCACTTTACTTCTAATCCCCTTATCTGCGGCTGTAGATCCAAAACGCGCCAACTTCGTTTCACTGCGGGCCGCGCTGTTCGCTCACCTTCCCCTCATTTCCCTCCGCCCTGGACCTGCTTCTCCACCCCCTCCTTCCATCTAAACTCTTTCCCTATTCACTAACCCTCCCTCCCCCACCCTCAGTCAGATATCCACGCCCTCCACTGATTCTGCGCCTGCGCAGTGCTGCTCCGACGCGTTTGTTAATCTCATTAACCGAATGAAACGATAAATCAGCCGCGTTTCAGATAGTGCCAGAAACTCGCCAATCCACAACCTTATTTATCAGCGCCGGATGGCGTTTTCTATCCCCCCAACCTCTCCGGCGGGATCTGCAGGTGTACGGCGAACGAGTTTTGCCGCTGTGTACACAGATGGGAATAATGAGAAATTCAATCGCCACCGTCTAAACCTCCTCAAATGCCCGGAAAGATCTGGTCGGATTTTAATGAGACGTAACTTAATTAGGACGAATATTCTGCCCACCCCCTGACGTCTCCCCTCTCATTCTCGTGGGACTTTAATTGCCGCGTCTCCGGACGGGCTCGCCCAATGGGAGACGACCACTTCCGATGCCGTCATTTTCTTCGTAAACGAATTGCTTTCAAGAGGCCGCCGTAGTAATGAAGCTGCAATTAATTTTTAATACCCGCCGCTGAGAAACGAAACGAAATATTCTCAGGTCTTTTTAGTTAAAGCTGCGGTGGCACTGTCGATAACATTCGTACGTTTCATTTGGCGCTACGTGAACCGTGAGCAAATTGCTGTTCATCCATTGTTGTAGCTCGGCTTGAAGAATTTGTTTCCCTTGTGTTCCTAATTACGTGTAACTTAGTCTACTCCTCGTTTATCAACATGTGACGCGCTGAACGTCAATCTCATCACGACTGCAGGAGCGGCTACATCGTCGCTCTACGTCTTTGAAAAAGACTTAAAACACGTTGTGAGCCTACTAAATCGACCGGCTTATTTGCGGGGCAGTGCCGTCTCGACTATGAAAATTTTTCTAGATGAACGTTCGCTTGCGTTTTCAAGCAGACAGCTGGGTAGGAGCAGAGACTCGAATGCGGAAGCGTGCGATGGGGCGCGGGAAGAGTCTTGAGTGTAACAAAGTTACATTCACTAGTGTGATTATTAAAAATGAGATCATTCTCGACGAAGGATAAGAAGTGGAGGTACGACAAGATAAACATATTAATTAAAGAATTGTGGGGAAATAACGAAATAAGAAATTATGAAAGAACTGCAATCGAATAGTACATTACATTTTCCTAATTTTACTTTGTGCATCAATCATATAACATGTTCCTTTTCAGTATCACACGCTTTTACTATATGATCTGTCGTTATACTCCAGTCAGAGAAGGTAATTTTTTCCTAATTCTCAAAATATCAATGACGAATGTAACAGTTCGCTTTATTAGTAAATTCAATCGGATATCAAAGAGTGTGATACTTGAATTGATTTAGAACGAGAGAGCAGGAACAGCAAAGTGGGTTGGTTGTTTGGTGGGCTGGGAGCTAAGAGACTAAACAGTAAGGTCATCAGTTCCCTTCTATCTATGGGTGGTTCATTCAGAATTAGTGAGGCCCACGAATTACGTGTTCTGCTGATGTAAGTACACTGGTGTCCAAAATTAAAGCAAAAAAAGGAAATATTTTGCAAGGCTGCATTTATTTTACCCCCAAAAAATGTAAACAGGTGACAATAAAGCAGAAACTATGTAAAGGATCCAGAACGTAAACAACTGCAGCACGCATAACGACAGACAAAAATGTTCTTTGTTTTTTCAAGCTTAACGGACTTGCACACACATTACGACAAATGCTTAATGCGCTCAGTATGGGGCATGGCCACATTTGGCAACAGTACAAGCCTGGCAACGACAGGGAATGCTGTGAATGACATCATCAGTCTCATACCGAGGCAATAACGCCGATTCTTCCTGTAGAGCTGCTCACAAGTCTTGGAGAGTGGTTGGTGAACGCTGACGTGATGAAAGTCGTCTCCATAGTGTGCATCCCGGCATTCAAATCGGGAGCGCGAGCAAGCCACGCCATGCGTGCATACTGTTTCCTTGAAAACATCAACCACCCGTGAGGTCGGAAGGTCTTGTCACGATACACGACACCAGTTAAACTTGCCGATTCAACCATACAATTTTATGAATAGAGGTTCGAATGGTAAACGTAATCCCTGCCCATACCATTAAGGATCCTCCTCGATATTGGACCCTTTCCACAATGTTTGGGTCCCGAAATTGTGATCCACGTTCCCTCCAGATGCGAATATATCGAGAATAGCTCTCCAGGCTATTCGGGACTCATTTGTGAAAACAGCATTGGCCCACTGTTCGACTGTCCAGATGGAATGTTGATGTGTCCACTACAGACGTTCCCTTCTGTGAAGACGCATCAGAGGTAGACATACAGCAGGTATCCGACAGAAGAGGCCCCTCTGCTGTAAGTTTCAGTACACCGTTTACCTCGATACAACACACAGTGGATGCTGCGGTCTCACATGCCAATTGCCGTCCAGTACTAACGAGGTACTGTCGTGCCCTTACAGCTAAATAACGGTCATCTCTTCTGAAGCCACACATTGGGAAGTCCAGCTATGGTCTTCGGCATACAGTTTCGGTCTCTATAATCTGTCACCACATCCGGGAAACAACAGAACGATTCACATTTTGCCATCAGTTTCCGACTGTCCTGCTTCCTTTCTTGTTACGGCCGGCCGGCCGCTGTGGGCGTGCGGTTCTAGGCGCTCCAGTCCGGAGCCGGGCTGCTGCTACGGTCGCAGGTTCGAATCCTGCCTCGGACATGGGTGTGTGTGATGTCCTTAGGTTAGTTAGGTTTAAGTAGTTCTAAGTTCTAGGGGACTGATGACCACAGCAGTTGAGTCCCATAGTGCTCAGAGCCATTTGAACCATTTTTGTTACGGCCGTTGTAATAGGACATCCTGCTCTAGGATTACTTTTCCTCAACAATAGTTGTCGACACCAGTATTAGTTTTCGAATTTTGGACTGGTCAATACTATTTCAATTGCTTTTCTAACAACTTTCATATAATTATATACTCAGTATGTTACACTTCAAACTAAAATTTATGGAAATGAGTTACTTTGTAAAATGTTTTAGTCTCGATGTTGTAGCCGACAAATACTAGTTCTGAATGTACATCTAAAATTATTTTTTTAGAAACATTTGAAATTACGAATTTTTGGCACTCTTAAAATTTCTGTTGTTAATTATGTAATAGTGTATTGGATACTTTGTTTATTTCTGGATTCATTTATGAAATAATAATCGAAAGTAATAATGCAACAGAAAGTAAAAGAAATTCGTTTCTTAAGAAAATTTATAAAACCTTCGGAATATTGTTATTTCCGCAGAGCGAGTGAGTCGTAAGCATCCCTCTGAAGTGTTCGGACGTCTTTTTGTATTTTGTGCGAACAATGTAATTTCTGCTTTATTAATGTGAAAAACCAAAAGCCTGTATGATGTAGTTAAATGTGACAAAATATATTTACGTAAAAACAAAAATTCTGATAGAACAATCTTCGAATTTATTTAGTTCAATTCAACCGAGAGGACATAAAATATGGGAATTTCAGCTTCAAGAATCATACCCCTAAACAAGAAGAAATAGAGCCAACTCTACACAAAAAGCTAAGAAAACTGGAAAGGTTATTGTAATCTACGCTTCTCTACAATTTTTCATAAAAAACTAATTCGGAAAATGGATGGAATTAGGAAGGAGAGGGAGATTACATCGCCCACCGCAGAGAGTCTGGAAGGCATCTTCTCTATGCCATACTGCACCGTCTGTTGGCTGTGTACACAGCGATTGTGGATGTGGGGATACAAGGCAAATACTACCTTATTTCGTAGGTGCCCTGATGTCATCGTTAGCCTGGTTGTCAGTTGAACGGAATGTCACCATCCGTGCAGAACACGATCGTTGATAGTTCGTGTGATTATATCTTGAATTAGACGCATGACGGGGAAATAGCGGTTTGTTGCTTTAATTTTGGACACCATTAAATTTAGTAACGGTAAGACCGAAGCATTGATGGCAATACTGATACCAGAGCTGAGAAAGGATTTACCGTGAAGTAGATGAAGCGGGTGGGTATGTCGGTTATACTAGGAGAGGTGTGTCCACGGCCCATCCAAAAACCTGCTTTACATATCCGTCTCTTTCAAGGGCTTAGACGTGACGATACTTCTCAATCGGCATCTGACTCCTGCCACCCGGATGAAGGGGAGCATCGGTACAGAGTAAAGAATGTTTTTTAGTCGGCAGATTCAGAACAGTAAAAGAGAGAAGTACAAAAACGCAATGAAAATCAGTAGGACCGTCCATAATAAAAAGAATAGGAGAGGTAGTTAAGGTAGCAGGGGAGCGTCCCTGGGTCTCTGCATGTTAAGTAGTCGTCCTACCTACAGCCATGCCACTCCTCCTCCATTGCAGTTGAGTCGTTCAACAGCATCCAGTATTCAGCAGAGGGCTACGTCTAAAACAAAAAGTAGCGTGCGGTATGAAATTGGGGTGACACCCACAAATTTGGAGACGTGCAGTTGAGCAGACGATCTTAACACCTCAGTAAAAACTCTTCCAATGCAGAAGCACTTTTAAAATGCATATTTAAGTTAGGTTTTCACTTAGCTCCAACATGATAACGAAATACCAAAGTACGTCCTTTTCAGGGCCAAAATTTATTGTCATGAGCCTTAACACAGATAGCACAAATTCCGCTAAGGATGAGTTGCTGGGCAGATAACAGAGCACAACGCTGACGCCGTGTGTGCACCAGTAAACCCATGGAGACCCTAAGCACACACATCTCAGGATCCAGGGCATGGGACTCGTAGCTGAAATATCGCATAGAAAATATGGGAATGAAGACAGACTCACATATATGCATGTCCGACAGAACAGACACCACTATGTGAAACAGTGGCTGTTAATTATATGAATTAATAGAAACCAACGACATCTGCAGCATTCGGGCGTTGAAATAGATCCGAAGACGACAGGTGAAAATTTATGCCGGACCGGGATGTGAACTTGCAAAATGGCTCTGAGCACTATGGGACTTAACAGCTATGGTCATCAGTCCCCTAGAACTTAGAACTACTTAAACCTAACTAACCTAAGGACATCACACAACACCCAGCCATCACGAGGCAGAGAAAATCCCTGACCCCGCCGGGAATCGAACCCGGGAACCCGGGCGTGGGAAGCGAGAACGCTACCGCACGACCACGAGATGCGGGCCTGTGAACTTGCATTTCCCGCTTAACGCGAGTGGTTACCTTAACTACTTCGGATATCCAGATCCATCCGACCAAAATTCGCAGCCTGTCGTAAGCACGTAGCGTCCCTATGCATTTTTCATACCGTGGTTGCCACAGAAATTCGGACGTGACGGGCAGCCACAGTAAAACGATTGTAAGAGGCGACGCGCTAGTAGGATTGAAGATGTATTGTCCAGCAAAACAGACATTAAGCATAGATATGTGTTCCCGTCGGCCATAGATGTAGCTTCAGAAAAGCTCCTGGGCCTAAATTCTCTTCTGTACTGGATGCCATGGTCCAAAACATCAAACCATTTCAGAAGCATACGACTATTTCGCCGAGGCTATTAAGAAAAATTCCAATAAGTCTATTCCCCACGTAAGACATGCAAACTACATCTACGACCTCAGTTCAGATGTGGTCTCGAAACTACATAATTACTCGCAGCTACAAGATTACTGCAATGTATTCGAATGGAATCCAGTGGACGAGGGAACCATTGAAACATGACTTAGCTACTCTATCAGCCTGAAGAGAAAGACAGGTGGTCAAAATTGATGCAAGAATCGGATACGACACAGTCAGAATGTTCGGAGGCTTCTGAAGAAGCTCAGTATAGATCCAGCTGTGACTAATACCCCTTAGATGTAACAATCAATCTGATTGCCCATCAATTTATTAGAAATGACAAAATAAAACTAGAAGCTAAAACCAGGCAACCTATGTGGATGACAGCTGAAGATAAAAATAAACATCTGATATTGTGCAAATTTTAACTTGTCCTAATTGGGAAGTTCAGCCGGCCGGTGTGGCCATGCGGTTCTAGGTGCTTCAGTCTGGAACCGTGTGACCGCTACGGTCGCAGGTTCGAATCCTGCCCCGGGCATGGATGTATGTGATGTCCTTAGGTTAGTTAGGTTTAAGTAGTTCTAAGTTCTAGGGGACTGATGACCGCAGATGTTAAGTCCCATAGTGCTCAGAGCCATTTGAACCATTTAATTGGGAAGTTCAATGATTAATAATAGATTACGCTGCTGATTCGGATGAAATAAAGAAAATCGGAGGAATGGGCGCTACAGATTTGTAATAACTGCGCAAAAACATCAAATTCCCAAATTTGGGAGGGGGGGGGGGGATGCTCATGTAATTACTGCTCTTAAGCTTGGGAAGAACGGTAGAGACCCGAGGAACTATAGGACAAAATCTCTCCTCTGCCTTCTATACAAGAGCTTTGTACGGTTGCTACTTAACAGATTCATATAGGCTGTTGACCAACATGTCATTCCATAACAGGCAGGTTTTAAACCAGACGCAACTGCTGTCGTACATGTTCTCAACTTCGCTTAGCATACTGTGGATGAATATGAAAACCAACAAAACAGAGGACTAGCTTTAAGTGCCCTCAGTGTTGCATATGGCACAGTCAACCATCCTATACTGTCAAAGAAGACATCAGTCACGAAGGAATCCAAGCTTACCACACAGTTGTCTACCTTGCTACAGAATCACACATTTTTTGTCGAATTTCGAGGTCAGTGAAGTAAATGGAAAAGACAGAAAAATGGATTAGGCAAAGGAATCGTGTTGGCTCCATTTACATCATGACCACTCCAGAAAAACACAATAAGTTTTATCTCTGCAGACGACCTTGCACTAGCTCGTCTTCGAAGAAGAATAACTTACCCTTGATAGTGCTCTGAAGGAACTTGGCACATACTACAAGGCTAAGCACATAAAGCCAAGTTCATTAAAATCCCAGCTTCGCTCTTTCCCGCTCACGAACAGATAGTCTTCAAGGAAATTACGTGTCCCCTTCGAAAGAACCATTTTCGAACACTAAAGTACCAAAGTACCTAGACCGCAGCTTACTTTTAGAACACACTGCTCCAACATCAAGCAGCTGTAGCGGAAATAACAAACTGGGGCTCAAAACCACAAGTTCATAGAACAACAGCATCGGCCCTGTACTACTCTGCTGGAGAAAATGGGCCCGTGCGAACCTTGTCTTGAACGAAACTTGTAGGTTAATCTCCATATGCATAAGCAGAGGTTCAGGGAGGGAACTGATCCAGATCACTGACTCAGCATCCAAGAGCACTTTTCCCTGGAGTCGTATTACAGCTGTGTGTATCATATTGAAGGGCACGAAGAGGAGGCAGGGGTGGGAAGGGGAGGGGGAAGATGTTAGGTGGGAATCAGGCTTCATTCCGCCCCCCCCCCCCCCCATCCCTCCACCCCATGGTTTGCTCTCATTCTGAAGGGATCATTTGATTTCTATAGCGTGCAATGGGAAGATACTTTGATCAATTTCTTATTACTGTAATAAACTGTGAGAGTCGTGGGTTACAGCCCCCCTCCTCCCCAGATTTCATACAGTTTTTGCTCTGAATTAAAAAAAGAAAAGATATTATTATCGGACTATCTCACCTCAGAGATAATATATCCACGGAACGCCGTATGAGCAGTGTGTCATTTTCTTATGATGATACACTAGCCATTAAAATTCCTACATTATGAAGATGACGTGCTACAGACGTGAAATTTAACCGGCAGGAAGAAGATACTGTGATATGCAAATGATTAGCTATTCAGAGCATTCACACAAGGTTGGCTCCGGTGGCGACACCTACAACGTGCTGACATGAGGAAAGTTTCCAACCGATTTCTCATACACAAACAGCAGTTGACCGGCGTTGCCTGGTGAAACGTTATTGTGATGCCTCGTGTAAGGAGGAGAAATGCGTACCACCACGTTTCCGACTTTGATAAAGGTCGGATTGTAGCCTATCGCGATTGAGGTTTATCGTATCGCGACATTGCTGCTCGCGTTGGTCGAGATCCAATGACTGTTAGCAGAATATGGAATCAGTGGGTTCAGGAGGGTAATACGGAACGCCGTGCTGGATCCCAACGGCCTCGTATCACTAGCAGTCGAGATGACAGGCATCTTATCCGCGTGGCTGTAACGGATCGTGCAGCCACGTCTCGATCACTGAGTCAACAGATGGGGACGTTTGCAAGACAACAACCATCTGCACGAACAGTTCGACGACGTTTGCAGCAGCATGGAATATCAGCTCAGAGACGATGGGTGCGGTTATCCTTGACGCTGCATCACAGACAGGAGCGCCTACGATGGGGTACTCAAAGACGAACTTGGTGCGCGAATGGCAAAACGTCATTTTTTCGGATGAATCCAGGTTCTGTTAACAGCATCATGATGGTCGCATCCGTGTTTGGCGACATCGCGGTGAACTCACATTGGAAGCGTGTATTGGTCATCGTCATCCTTGCCTATCACCCGGCGTGATGGTATCGGGTGCTATTGGTTACACGTCTCGGTCACCTTTTGTTCGCATTGACGGCACTTTGAACAGTGGACGCTACATTTCAGATGTGTTACGACCCGTGGCTCTACCCTTCACTCGATCCTTGCGAAACCCTATATTTCAGTAGGATAATGTAAGATCGCATATTGCAGGTCCTGTACGGGCCTTTCTAGATACAGAAAATGTTCGACTGCTGCCCTGGACAACACATTCTCCAGATCTCTCACCAATTGAAAACGTCTGATCAATGGTGGCCGAGCAACTGGCTCGTCACAATACGCCAGTCGCTAGTCTAGATGAACTGTGGTATCGTGTTGAAGCTGCATTGGCAGCTGTAGCTGTACACGCCATCCAAGCTCTGACTCAATACCTAGGCGTATCACGACCGTTATTACGGACAGAGGTGGTTGTTCTGGGTAGTGATTTCTCAGGATCTATGCACCCAAATTGCGTGAAAATGTTATCACATGTCAGTTCTAGTATAATATATTTGTCCAATGAATACCCGTTCATCTGCATTTCTTCTTGGTGTAGCAATTTTAATGACCAGTGGTGTACATTTGATCTTGATGCATATCGGCTGCTGTGAAACATTTTCCTGGCCTTGGTGAGCATGTGTCACGATTCTCTTTTGCACACATAGAATTTTAGCAAACGCTGAATGATAGCTTTTTGAACTTGGTGACGCTGCCAGCGTACATACTGTGTTATATGAGCGCTCGCTGGAGCGACATCTGACAGCTATTCTTGTTCTACTTTACGTTGTACGCTGGGAAACATTATCGATAACCTCCCTCACAAAAAGCTACATAGGATCAAATATTTATATGAGAGTCTTGCCTTCCACCCTCTAATACCAATGTGTGTATTCTAACCCCTTATACCAAGACAGTCTGTAAATATACTGCCTAAAACGCAGGAATACTATGGAACGCCACCAGCAGGGATCTTATACCATACCATACCACCAAAAAAAAAAAAAAAAAAAAAAAAAAGTCTCAGGTCTTCAGTCCCCTAGAACTTAGAACTACTTAAACAAAACTAACCTAAGGACATCACACACATCCATGCCCGAGGCATGATTCGAACCTGTGACCGTAGTGGTCGCGCGGCTCCAGACTGAAGCGCCTAGAACCGCTCGACCACACCGGCCGGCATCATACCACAGCGCAGAGATATCCATCAACTGTGTCCACTATGAGCATAATAGCATACCTCATTGAGGTGATGTTTGTTATAATATTCAATGTAAATGGATAGGTTTGTCCTCAGATTGAAGGTTCAGTGGAGCGGTGACAGTTGAAAATGTAATGTTTTCACACAACAAATGGCGCACAATGTAAGACAGTCAAACACCGCTAGTGCTATCAGATTGCACAAAAACAGTTACAGTATATAACAATTGGAATACTGAGGAATCAAACCTAACACTTGCTAGCCCAATCACTCAGTGGTGTGGCAATGTGTACCGATTCTTTTAGGAAGCATATAGTGTGCACTTACTGAACTCACTTGCCAGAATACTTCAGAAAAGAATTTTGATGAGTGTTGTTCCTATGTATGAGGTGTGCTGAAAAGTAATGCCTCCAGATTTTTTTATATGAATACTGTTAAAGCTTTTTAAACCTTACTGATATTCTATAACTTTATTCTTTATTTCTACATTTGTTTGTCAACATAGTCACGCTAGCGACGAACACATTTCTCCCATCGAGAGAGAAGTTTGTTGATACCGTCGCTGCAGAATATCTAACTTCACTGGCGGAGCCGCTATCTCACCTCTGTTTATACCACTTCATCACTATCGAAATGAAGCCCTTGAAGAATACTGCAAGTTGTGGAAACAGATAAATATCGAATGTGGTTAAGTTGGAATTGTATGGATGATGATGAATGACGTTGAACACAAAATATCGCGTTGTTGCAGATGTGTAGCGCTCATGCACAAACTGGCAACGTCAAGCTGAACTAGAGGGAGCTCTATGTGTTGGAAAACTCTCCAAATACGAAAGCTGCATTACGCACTGCCAAGTTATAAACTGCAATTAAGAGTCCCCTAGAGTTCTGACAGGATAAGTGTTACTTGCACCCAAGCTAGAACACATTAACACAGTAGTGTGTGTGTGTGTGTGTGTGTGTGTGTGTGTGTGTGTGTGTGTGAATACAATGCTGAAGGCCTTTAGGTTCCTTTGTGGGGTACATTAAAAAGAAGGATAATAGATGTGGGTGTTACAAACAGAATGTTGTCAAATGCATGAAGTGAAATGGAGCAATAAATGGTGCACATGTTGCAGTTTGTTCATTCATTTCTCACAATCTACGAATCACTAAACATAAATATTCATTACTGTACAAAGAATTTAGCCCCAGTCGGTACATTAGTACCTGCACAGAAAGGAGCGAGAGGCATGACGAAAGAAAGGGCATACACATACCGTCAACAGCTTATGCACACAATCAGCAACTATTCTATCTTCCAGCAGCGGCAATGCTGTGAACCAAAGAAAGACATCATTCAACATAAACTCTCAAAGTATCCGAATTATTTGTTTAAAATAATGCATTGCAGTGAGACACCATCAGAACGTTTTCTTTGTTAAATAGTAATATTCTGTCATAATTTTTCATCACTATAATTACATACACACACTGCATGATGCGTGTGTGTCCGTGAAGTGACTCATGCACAGCAAGGGACAGCATGATACGATATCTGACTCATGCGCCGGAGTGATAAGACTGCAGCACTGCTCTCGTTGTACTTTACTCTGTACACAAGGAATAATTTTACTAAGGACATTAATAATAAGAGGTGGTTACACAGCCTCCTCCTCCATGATTAGACACATCTTTTAATGTTAGCTACATTATCGAAAACAGCTAATTTAATAAACAAGTGCAGCACCTACATTTAATGTATTATATCATTAACTTAGTCGGAGCACTCTGCAGTATTTAAAACTATTGCCATAAATAACGGCTGTTCAAATATCGTGCAATACAGCGCATGCCTGAACTACTGAGTGAGAGAAATGCAGTCGGTGTATTTACTCTTTGCCCCTCAAGTGTGATACACGGTGGTATGGATTGGTTCAGAAAAGCAAGTTGTGCGGCTGCTCACAGAGCAACAGCAACAACATCATATTACTTTCACATCGACTATAGTTGCCTAAGAGAAAAGACTACCTCTCGTACCAAACAACAGAAGGCCAGTGGACAGCCCATGTTAAGTGGAGGTTTCAGACCGATTCAGACAGCAATATGCAGAACATCACAATTATTTTTCTTCTATTTCCAGTGTATGGGATGTTCAATAATTGAAATACCATCTATGGGAGAATATAAACTCTATCGCATAAACTTTATGTGATTTGGACATTAACATAAGACGTGGCATCATAAAGCATTCCTTGGGCATCTGATAGAGTATCCTACATTTAATCTAGTGTGAGAGGGCCGCATATGAATAGATAACAAAAGCCTGTATATGATATCTTAATCATACGTATTGAAAAAGATCCGGCAAGAACGGGACCAACGTCGATTGAAGACAATCGTTCAACGTGACGGAAGTGCAACCCTTCCCCAAATTGCTGCATATTTCAATGCTAGGCCATCAAAAAGTGTCAGAATGCGAACCATTCAGAGAAATATCATCAATATGGGCTTTCGGAGCCGAAGGCCGACTCGTGTGCCTCGCCTGGGCCCGTCGACACTGACATTGGACTGTTGACAACTGGAAACATGTTGCGTGATCTGACGAGTCTCGTTTCAGACTCTATCGAGCGCATGGACGTGTACGGGTATGGAGACAACTTCATGAATCTATGCATCCTGCATGTCAGCAGGGGACTGATGAGGCTGGTGGAGGCTCTGTAGTGGTGTGAGGCGTGTGCAGTTGGAGTTATATAGGACCCCTGATAGTTCTAGATAAGACTCTGACAGGTGGCACGTACGTAAGCACGCTGTCTGATCACCTGCACCCATTCATGTCCGTTGTGTGTTTCGACGGACTTGGGAAATTCCAGCACGCCAATGCGCACGTCCAGAATTTCTACAGAGTGGCTCCAGGAACACTCTTCTGAGTTCGAACAATTCAGCTGACCACCAAACTCCCCAGACATGAACATTGTTGAGCACCAACCATGGACCTTGCCGTTTGTGAGGCGGCTTGCGTGCCTCAGCGATACAGATAACTGTACCGTATGTACAACCACAACTGGCCGAGCGGTTCTAGGCGCTACAGTCTGTAACCGCGAGACCGCTGCGGTCGCAGGTTCGAATCTTTCCTCGGGCATGGATGTGTGTGTTGTCCTTAGGTTAGTTAGGTTTGAGTAGTTCTAAGTTCTAGGGGACTGATAACCTCAGAAGTTGAGTCCCATAGTGCTCAGAGCCATTTTTTACAACCACAACGGAGGGGCATCTGTAGAGAGGCCAGATAAACGTGTGGTTCCTGAAGAGGTGCAGCAGCCTTTTAAGTAGTTGCAGGGGTAACGGTCTGGATGATTGACTGATCTGGGCAGCCGGCCGAAGTGGCCGTGCGGTTAAAGGCGCTGCAGTCTGGAACCGCAAGACCGCTACGGTCGCAGGTTCGAATCCTGCCTCGGGCATGGATGTGTGTGTTATCCTTAGGTTAGTTAGGTTTAATTAGTTCTAAGTTCTAGGGGACTTATGACCTCAGCAGTTGAGTCCCATAGTGCTCAGAGCCATTTGAACCATTTGACTGATCTGGCCTTGTAACGTTAACCAAAACGGCCTTGCTGTGCTGGTACTGGGAACGGCTGAAAGCAAGGGGAAATTACAGCCGTAATTTTTCCTGAGGGTATGCAGCTTTACTGTATGGATAAATGATGATGGCGTCCTCTTGGGTAAAATATTCCAGAGGTAAAATATTCCCACATTCGTATCTCCGGGCGGGGACTACTCAGGGACGTCGTTATCAGGAGAAAGAAAACTGGCATTCTGCGGATCGGAGCGTCCAATGTCAGATCCGTTAATCTGGCAGGTATGTTAGAAAATTTAAAAATGGAAGTGGATAGATAGCTAGATATAACGGGAATTAGTGAAGTTCGGTGGCAGGAGGAACAAGACTTCTGGTGAGGTGAATACAGTGTTATAAATACAAAATCAAATAGGGATAATGAAGGAGTAGGTTTAGAAATGAATAATAAAATAGGAACGCGGGTAAGCTACTACGAACATCACAGTGAATCCATTATTGTAGCTAAGATCGACACGAAGCCCATGTCTACCACAGTAGTAGAAGTGTATATGCCAACTAGCTCCGCAGATGACGAAGAGATTGAAGAAATGTAGTATGATGAGATAAAAGAAACTATGCAGATGGCGAAGGGAGACGAAAATTTAATAGTCGTGGATGACTGGAATTCGGTAGTAGGAACAGGAAGAGAAGGAAATATAGTAGGTGAATATGGAATGGAGATAAGGAATGAAAGAGAAGAGAGAATAATTAAGTTCCGCCTTGTAGAATTTTGCACTGAGCATAACTTAATCATAGCTAACACTTCGTTTAAGAATCACGAAAGAAGGTTGTACACGTGGAAGAGGTCTGGAGACATTGGAAGGTTTCAGACAGATTATATAATGGTAAGAGAGAGAGATTTAGGAACCAGATTTTAAACTGTAAGAATTTCTAGTGGTAGATGTGGACTCTGACCACAGTCTATTGATTATAATCTATAGATTAAAGCTGGAGAAACCGCGAAAAGACAGGAGTTTAAGGAGATGGGACCTTGATAAACTGAAAGAAACAGAGGTTGTAGACATTTTCATACTGAGCATTAGGGTACGATTGACAAAAACGGAGGACACAAATACGGTGGATGAAGATCGACACGAAGCTCATGTCTACCACAGTAGTAGAAGTGTATATGCCAACTAGCTCCGCAGATGACGAAGAGATTGAAGAAATGTATGATGAGATAAAAGAAACTATGCAGATGGCTTTTAGACAGATGAAATAGAGATGGCAGCAGGGGATCAAGTAGGGCTAGCAGAAATTCTTGGGTAACGGAAGTAATACTGAATTTAATTGATGAAAGGAGAAAATATAAAAATGCAGTAAATTAAGCAGGCAAAAAGGAGTATAAACGTCTCAAAAACGAGATCAAGTGCAAAATGGTTAAGAAGGGATGGCTACAGGATGTAGAGGCATGTATCACTAGGGGTAAGATAGATACTGCCTACAGGAAAATTGCAGAGACGTTTGGAGAAAAGAGAACCACATGTATGAACATCAAGAGCTCAGATGGAAAACCAGTGCTAAGCGAAGAAGGGAAGGCAGAAAGTTGGAAGGAGTATATAGAGTGTCTATACAAGGGCGACGTACTTGAGGGCAATAGTGTGGAGACGAAAAAGGACCTAGATGAAGATGAAATGGCATTTACGATACTGCGTGAAGAGTATGACAGAGCACTGAACGACCTAAGTCGAAACAAGGTCCTGGGAGTAGACAACATTCCATTAGAACTACTGATAGCTTTGGGAGACCCAGTCCTTCAAATCACTACCATCTGGTGAGCAAGATGTATGAGACAGGTGAAATACCCCCAGACCTCTACAAGAATGTAATAATTCCTATCCCAAAGAAAGCAGGTGGTGACAGGAGTGAAAATGATCGAACTATCAGTTTAGCTGCAAAATACTAACAAGAATTCTTTACATACGAATGGAAAAACTGGTAGATACCGACCTCGGAGAAGATCAGTTTGGATTCCGTAGAATTGTTGGAACATGCGAGGCAATACTGACCCTACGACTTATCTTAGAAGTTAGATTAAGGAAAGGTAAACCAACGTTCCTAGCATTTGTAGATTTAGAGAAAGATTTTGACAATATTGACTGAAATACACTCTTTCAAATTCTGAAGGTGGCAGGGGTCAAGTACAGGGAGCAAAAGACTATTTACAATTTGTACAGAAACCAGATGGCAATTATAAGAGTCGAGGGGTATGAAGGGAAGCAGTGGTTGGGAAAGGAATGAGACAGAGTTGTATCCTATCCCCGATGTTATTCAATCTATATATTGAGCAAGCAGTAAATGAAACAAAAGAAAAATTCGGAGTTTTGGAGTAGGAATTAAAATCCATGGAGAAGAAATAAAAACTTTGAGGTTTGCCGATGACATTGTAATTTTGTCATAGACGGCAAAGGACCTGGAGGAGCAGTTTAACGGAATGGACAGTGTCTTGAAAGGAGAATATAAGATGAACATCAACAAATCAAAATGAGGATAATGGAATGTAGTCTAATCAAATCAGGTGATGCCGAGGTAATTAGGTTAGGAAACGAGACACTTAAAATAGTAGATAAGTTTTGCTATCTGGGGAGCAAAATAACAGATGATGGTCGAAGTAGAGAGGATATAAAATGTAGACTGGCTATAGTAAGGAAGGCGTTTCTGAAGAAGAGAAGTTTTTTAACATCAAGTGTAGAGTTAAGTGTCAGGAAGTCTTTTCTGAAAGTATCACAGATGACTTATAGACTACATACAGTCATTTGTAATCTATAAATGTTGGGCCCTCCCATACTAGATTAAAAGTAGGGCACGCAATCGAATGCCCAAGCAATGCTTTCTGTTGACAGATCTCATCATATTGTCTGGGACAAACACAGTTTATGCGATAGACTTTCCAATCTCCAGTGTGTGTCTATTCATTATACTGAACACACACTACTCTGTAAACATTGCAAAATCAGAAGAAGAAATGAAATTTTGGTAGTATACATAACGATTAGGAATCAATGTGAAACTTCCACTTAACATGAGAAGTCTGCTAGCTACAGATTCTGTGTTTCTTATATGCTGTCGTTGTGCAAGCACCTACACGACTTACTTTCGGAAAACTATCCGTACTATCACGTACTCCTATCACGCTGGAGCTGCGAAGAGTAAATACAACATTTCGCCAAATCAGTGAATCAGGTACACACTATAGCGCGCTGTATTCGAACGGCTGTTATTCGTAGCAATAATTTGTTTTGACTAAGTACACGCTACGATATATGAAACGTCGGTGCTGCATGTCGTTTTGTTCAAACAGCAAGGAGGGGGAGTTTGTGTAGGAGGTAACTACCTCTTTTTTTTTATTGATGTCCACCAGCAAAATTTTTCCCTGTGTAGAGCGGAAAGTACAATGAGAACAATGTGTGGGTCGGGCATCACATCACGTTGCCACATTCTGTGCGAGTGTCTACTCATAGACACACACTCATCGTACAAGATATGTGAAAATATGACTATGAACAATTATGACAGTGTATTAGTATTTAATAAAAAATCATTACTATGATATCCCATCGCAGTGTGTTACTTGAAATAAATAAATCAGATACTTTGACAGTTTATGTTGAACGACTTTTTCTCTGTCTCGCTGTGCTGCCGCTGTCAGAAGATGGGATAGTTGCTGTCTGCACGGATCAAATCTCGACGTTGTATGTGTCTACATCTATATAATACTCCGTAAGCCACCTACTGGTGTGTGCCGGAGGGTACTTTTTGTAACCCTAACTCAGCCCTTCAACCCTGTTCCACTCGCCCATAGCGCGTGGAAGAATGATTGTCGGTAAGCTTCTGTATGGGCTCTAATTTCTCTAATTTTTTCCTCATGGTCATTAAGGGGGACTTACATAGAGGGACGTAATATGTTGTCCGAAACTTTCCGGAAAGTGATCTCTCGAAATGTCAATAGTAAATCTCTTTGTGATGCACAACGCCTTTCTTGTAACGTCTGCCAATGGAGTTTGGTGAACATCCCAGGAATGCTCTCTTGCCGAATCGATTAACAAGCACTCAGTTACACTGGTTGTAAAGATTACAATAAATAACAGATTTCATATAGCAATCAGTGAGAATTTCAACAAATGGTATCACCCCTCAGGAAAGCAAACCAAGGTACTCAGTCAGCCGTTTTATCCCAGAATTATGCAACATTGCATCTCATAGACAATAATAAATTAATCAAAATATCCACGGGTGTACTGCCAGTCTACAGTGTCAAACGGGCACAATATTTCGGCGATCATACATGTCGCCATCATCAGGTGAACTGACGGACTGAGCTCCTGTGAACGTGCCGGCATGGAGATCCGTACACTATGGCTGCTCAGGGGGAACTGGGTTCGGTCGCAGCGGCGGGCGATTTAAATACCCTCCGCCCGCGGCGCGCTCACTCCGCCGTCCGCGTCCCGCGCCACGGTCGCACGGTGGAACAGATTGCGACGGCGTCTGAGATGACGTTTGTGTGATGGGTCTGTCCGCCGTGGTCGTCACAACTATACGTTTGCTCGATTTGCTCTTGATTAACCCAATCGCTGGTTCCCAAGCCTTGCTAAGATTATAGTCACAGTCACGGTTTATGAGGTCGTCATTGGTGCGAATTTCGATGGCCTCTCTAACAACGCTGTCCCAGTATCTCGACGTCTGTGCCAGAATCCTCGTGCGTTCATACCCCATAGCGTGATTTTCCGACAAACAATGTTCAGCGAACGCCGACTTGCTCGGATACATCAGTCGAGTGTGCCTCTGGTGTTCACGGCATCGATCCTCGACGGTACGCATCGTCTGACCAATATACGACTTGCCACATTGACACGGAATCTGGTACACTCCGGCCTTCCTCAAACCGAGGTCATCTTTGGCGCTCACCACCAGTGCACGAGTTTTATTCGGAGGACAAAACACAGTTCCGACCCGGTGTTTCTTCAAAATGAGCGCGCCGCGGGCGGAGGGTATTTAAATCGGCCGCCGCCGCGACCGAACCCAGTTCCCCCTGAGCAGCCATAGTGTACGGATCTCCGTGCCGGCACGTTCACAGGAGCTCAGCCCATCAGTTCACCTGATGATGGCGACATGTATGATCGCCGAAATATTGTGCCCGTTGGACACTGTAGACAGGCAGTACACCCGTGGATATTTTGATTATCAAATACGCCGGGAGAAACTCAAGAATCACAATAATAAATTAAATTACAAAGAAAATTTACAGGCAAATAATAATCGTACTAAGACTGCACTTAAC
Source organism: Schistocerca nitens (assembly GCF_023898315.1). Classification (NCBI taxonomy): domain Eukaryota; kingdom Metazoa; phylum Arthropoda; class Insecta; order Orthoptera; family Acrididae; genus Schistocerca; species Schistocerca nitens. The sequence continues at coordinate 784,267,619 of NC_064614.1, read as the reverse complement.
CACAGAGGCTCAAATAATTAAAGTTCATGAAAGTTCCCTTTAAATTTAAAAACGAATATATGACAGAAAAAAAAAAAAAAATGGTTGAAATGGCTCTGAGCACTATGGGACTTAACATCTGTGCTCATCAGTCTCCTAGAACTTAGAACTACTTAAACCTAACTAACCTAAGCACATCACACACATCCATGCCCGAGGCAGGATTCGAACCTGCGACCGTAGCAGTCTCGCGCTTCCAGACTGAGCGCCTAGAACCGCTAGACCACCGCGGCCGGCGTATGACAGAACAATAAAATAATTAAATAACCTAAACAGCGGGGTCAAAGAGTTGCTAATTTCCCCACGCTTATGACTAAGTTATAAAGGATGAATTTAAAAATAGTTTTGCACCTGCAAGGCAATTAAATGCAACGTCTCCAAAATTTAGCATTAGTGGAAATACATAAATAATACAACGATTAACAAACGTTAGCACTAGAAGCAGCATGTAATCTCAAAGGCAAACTACTATCTACATCTACATCTGCATCTACATAGTACTCTGCAGTTCACACTTAAGTGCCTGGCAGAGGGTTCATCGAACCATTTTCATACCACTTCTCTGCCCTTCCGTTCTCAAATGGCGCGTGGGAAAAAGGAACACCTAAATCTTTCCGTTCGAGCTCTGATTTCTCTTATTTTATTGTGATGATCATTTCTCCCTACGTAGGTGGATGTCAACAAAATATTTTTGCATTCGGAAGAGAGAGTTGGTGATTGAAATTTCGTAAATAGATCTCGCCGCAAAGAAAACCGTCTTTGTTTCGGTGACTGCCACCCAAGTCGCGTATCATTATCAGTGACACTCTCACCCCTATTGCGAGATAACACGAAACGAACTGTCCTTCTTTGCACTTTTTTTCCAACAGAGGACGGACAAGTGTAATGTAGGCTGTCTCTGTAGAGGGTTTGTCGTAGCTTCTGTTCTGCCAACAAAGCGGAGTCTTTGTTTCGCCTTCCCCACAATATTAACTATGTGGTCGTTCCAATTTAAGTTGGTCGTAATAGTAATTTCTAGGCATTTATTCGAACTGACAGCCTTTAGATTTGTGCAATTTATCGTATACCAAAAATTTATCGGCTTTCTTTTAGTAACCATGTGGATGACCTCGCACTTTTCTTTGTTTAATGCCAATAGCCACTTTTCGCACCGTACAGAAATTCTCTCTATATCATTTTGTAATTGGAATTGATCGTCTGATGATTTTACCAGACGATAAATTACAGCGTCATCTGCAAACAATCTAAGGGGGATGCTCAGGTTATCACCTAGATCATTTATATAAATCAGGAACAGCAGAGGGCCTATGACACTACCTTGCGGAGCGCCAGATATAACTTCTGTTCTACTCCATGATTTACCGTGTATTACTACGAACTGTGACCTATCATGTCTTAATGAATATAAACACTATCTTATCTAAAATATAAGAGTTCAGTTCTTACGATTTTCAAGGCCAGGGTAATTAATAACCAGGTTATTCAAACATTCAACGTCATGCACAAAGGGATTAAGAATTATTAATTTACCCTTCGAGGCTTCAGTTACTACTATTGAATTTTAAAAAATTACAGGAAAATATCACAGAATATACAAATTTAGGCCGCGGTCCCACCAATAAGGTAGCCAAATCACTCTCGTCTCCAGGCCAGATATCGTGACGGCGCCACTCATAACAGACTACTGGCAGCAGAAATCCATCTGTAACAGACTAAGATTGTACACAAAAATGCGGCAACAGAATGGGTCGGATTCAGTCAGAGACGTACATAAAAGAACAACACATTTATCAGGCTTTGGATACCTAAGAACGTCCACTGTGGCAACGGACACAACCGTTAGCGAGCGCAGCCACGCGGCAGCCAGTCACACAAACAACCAGCAGGTAGTAACGACACGAATACACAAACACAGCGCAATGGTTTAACTACCCGCATAAATAAACCGGGCAGACCGGTACAGCAAACACAGGAAAGAACCCAGAGCAACCTTAATCCAACGCATGTATCCGGCCCAACGCCCGAATCCGAAAATTTATGGCAGACATTGCCATAAAAAACAACACTGTAAAATAAAACAACCAGAGCTCTGGTAAGAACTCATCACGCATGTTGCAGTTGAAATCTGCATGAACAGTAATCACTCATTACTTTATGAGAGAACCTTTAATTGCAAAACATACCATCACTCGTGTTGCCCACCGTGGCCCTACTAGCAACTTAACCTATTCATAAGGTAGCCACGCAATAACGAAGACAGTCAGGAGAGGTCATGAACTCAACAAATTAACACAATGACGGCAGGTAGCTCTGGACCGTAGTATAGCATACAGAGTTCGGTTTAAATTAGGAACAAGACAGCCAGCTGCGGCATGTGACCACATTCGAGATTCCAAACGCAAAGGGCTTAGAAGGTGAGACAATGTGTCAGTAGCTGCGTGGTCGAGGGGGCCTTGCCACGGTTCGCTCGGCTCCCCCCGTCGGGGGTTCGAGTCCTCCCTCGGGCATGGGCGTGTGTGTGTTATCCTTAGAATAAGTTAGTTTAACTAGTGTGTAAGCCTAGGGACCGATGACCTCAGCAGTATGGTCCCATAGGAACTTACCACCACAACCACCACCAATGTATCAGAAATATGTTGCACCTGCAACATTGCGCTGTCACCACGGGCACTTGTGAGAAGAACCAGCCGCTGGCTACTGGAAAGGTTCGGCGGAACGCACAAACCGCTTCCCAGGAAACAAGCGTGCAGCTTAGCTGAGGCGATGCGGCCCCGCAAGAACATCACTCCGGTCCCCGTTGTAGCCGCTGCCAACTTGTGCCCAGACCTCGTATCAGGTAGGAGATATCTGCTGTTAACCAGTGTTGGAGCCACACCTTCCATCTGCATGAGAACGGACAGTAGGTGACGATGCCGCCCAGACCTGGCGCGCAGCGGAAGATAGCACAAACGTGCGAATCGATATATCGCCGGCGAGCCACACGACTCAATTACGGCTCTTTTGCAGTCGTCACCATTGCGTTGAACCTTCGATCTGAGAATAAAAGGATGCAATTAGACTGTCCATTAGGCCGAATAACATCACCTCAAGAGGTCACGTATGCCATGTTACCCATACCGGGACAGATGTACTTAACGGCGCTATGGTGTAGGATGGCCCAGATCGCTGCTGATAGCGTTTCATAGTGGTCCTGCAGTTTAGTTAGTGTACAATGACGTGACAAAAGTCATAAGGTACTTCCTGATATCGTGTCGGACTTCCTTTGTCCCGGAATACTGCAGTAACTTGACGTTTCATGGACTGAGCAAGTCGTTGGAAGTCTGCTGCAGAAATATTGAGACATGCTGCGTCTATAGACGTCCATAATTGCGAAAGTGTTGATGGTGCAGGGTTCTGATGAATTGACGAACTGACCTCTCTATTATGCCCCATAAATTTTCGATGAGATTCATGTCGGGCGACCTGCGTAATTTGTCCCAAAAGTTCTTCAAAACAATCGCAAACAATTGTGGCCCAGTGACATGGCGCATTGTCATCTACAAAAATTCCATCCTTGTTTGGGAACATGAAGTCGACGAATGGGTGCAAATGGTCTTCAACTAGCTGAACATAACCATTTCCACTCAATGAACCATGTAAACACGGCCCACATCATTATGGAACCACCACTAGCCTGCACAGTGCCGTGCTGACAACTTGGGCCCATGGCTTCATGGGTCTGCTCCACACTCGAAAGCTGCCATCAGCTTTAACCAGCTGAAATCGCAACTCATTTGATCAGGCGACTGTTTTACAACCTATGTGGTCACGAGCCCAGGAGAGGCATTACAAGTTATGTCGTACTGTTAGCAAAGGCACTCGTGTTGGTCATCTTCTACCATAGCCGATTCCTACTATGTTAAGAACATGACAATTCAGTGTATTTTCAATAGCAAGGGGAAGATCCAGTTATTAGCCAACAGCGGGGTATATAAAAATACCTGTTCTGATTGTAACAAGTTTTACTTTGTTCAATGAGGCAGAGACATGTCAACGAGACCGGCTGAACACGAACGCAGCTGGAAGTTGCACACTTCTGATTCTGCATCTGTTGAGCATGTTCTGAGTGAGGGTCAAAACTACCAGTCAGAGTCCTAAGTCCTTCTCTTATCAAACAAAGGCCATCAACTCATCCTGCTGGAAGTCCTGGAAATTAACAAACATCTAGCTCACTGTCCAGACATAATCCTAAATGACCAGACACAGCTCAACACTTCCCCATTCCTAAACTTCACATAACCATCTCTGTTTTCATTACTTCTCACACTGTCTATTCCTACATATTCCCATTTTCCTGTATTCATTGAGTTCTTTTATTTTATTAAAACTGTCTATGTAATCCAGATCAACTGTAGTTTACATCGTTAAGGCTTTCTTCTACCTGGTGCTTTTATCACTTTCCATGTTCAATAACTCTTGTAGTTATCTCATCAAATATTGTTTTTATTTTATCCGGTTCATTTATTTAATGCAAACTGTTACATAGTGACAGATTTGAGTATAACATTAATGTTTTCCCTGTTTGCTCCTTTTGCATTTGTGTGTTGTACAACCTTTTTTTCCTTTCAAAATGCAGTGCCACCACACTCTCAATGATTACATTTACAATATGCTCCCTCACACTCCTTCACTTCCCTGCATTTATTCATTTCTGTTTATGTTATTGATATTGCTTAAGTTCCTTTCACATTCTGTACTTACATTGATAATTGTTTCCTCTTTCAAATGGATTGTGTCACTCTCCATGTTTTATACCTCCAGAAGTAGCCTTGTCAAGTACTAATTATATTTTGTTTTATCAGTTTTGTTTATTAACAGAGAGTGTTATGTAGGCAAGCTGTTCCTACTTCGTGTTAAAGTTTTTTCCTGTATACTCGCTTTTTATTTATTTTCTGTTCAATTTTCTACTTTTTACAGTGCATTGCCACCACACTGTCAAAGATGTTGCTTATTGTATGTTTCTACTTCAATGAGGACTTGCAACTTCTCTTCCATTGTTGTTTACAAACATTGTAGCCTCTTTGGTGACAATACTCAGTAGATGTCTGAAGACGACCTTGTTAGTCAACAAATGGTTAACACAATAAAAGTAATAATGTAGAACAAAAGAAAACTAGTGCTTTTCGTTTATTACAATGTTGTTCTACCAAGAACCAACGGAAGATTCAGTTAACATTATATCATTTGCCACAACAGCACAATTCTCCGTTTTTTATAGTACATTACTAAGACAATAAGCAAAGTCAACACAACACGTTTGTTTTAACAGTGTTTTGCAACGGAAAATTACGTCAAAATACGTCTCCCTAAAGTCAAGGAGAACATCTGCCGCTGCAAATAAACAATTGGGGTCGCAAGATGTACATGGATAAAGTAGGAAATGAGAAATAGTATCGTGTTCTTGACAATGTGTGTGCACATCTAAAAGTGGTACATACGGCAATCACATCGAAGTTACACCCCTGTGAGTTTGACGCTTTTGATCCTGAACGTCTTCAAAGTGGAAGTTATCTTATTCAAGATGTCTCAAGATTTTAAACATGGCTGCAGCAGCAACTGTTAAAATTCTTCACAATAAAGGATGACAGCTAAAAACAGTTGCAGGATAAAATTTTTTATTAAAATTCTTGACCAAGGTTTCGGTACATATAAATATACCTTCATCAGAAGTAAAACTTCCTGAACAGAAAGACACATTCATTAGAAAAGCCATATCAACGAAAGTGAGAAACAGAAGCTTAAGTAACCGTGAAATTACCAAAGTAATACAGGCACAAAATCTTTAGTACTTACTAAAATTACATCATGCAATGGAGAATAATAAAACAATTATGCCAAAGGCGTCGTCAGTAATTAATACATCATCTGTTCGCTTTGACCCTGTGCCCATTACACATGTTGTACAAATGGAGGTGATGTATTAATTACTGACGACGCCTTTGGCATAATTGTTTTATTATTCTCCATTGCATGATGTAATTTTAGTAAGTACTAAAGATTTTGTGCTTGTATTACTTTGGTAATTTCACCGTTACTTAAGCTTCTGTTTCTCACTTTCGTTGATATGGCTTTTCTAATGAATGTGTCTTTCTGTTCAGGAAGTTTTACTTCTGATGAAGGTATATTTATATGTACCGAAACCTTGGTCAAGAATTTTAATAAAAAATTTTATCCTGCAACTGTTTTTGGCTGTCATCCTTTATTGTTATTCAAGATGTATTTTTGGAGCAGAACAGGAAATTATCGATGTTTAGGATTATGAGAGCACGTCTAACCTCAAACTGTAAAGAAAAGTTTTCCTGACGTATAAGTAACCCATCGAACTTGGTTCTGTCACCAGATGAACAAAAAGTGTTTGAGTAAGTTTTGAAATGTGCTTCTCCTCACCCTCCGTAAGAAAACCAACTGGATGTTATGAAAATAGGTATTGAAAATGCTCTAATGAAAGATACCACTGCGAAATACGAGTATTTATTTGCCAATGTACTAAAGAAAGAAACCAGATTCGAGTGTAACATCCCATGCACTATTGACTTTCACACCGTCAAGTCCTTAAAGCAGAAATTCCAAGATATCATTGCCACAAAATCTGATAAAGGCAACACTATTATACTTTTGAACAAACGTGATTATGTGGATAAAGTTAATGATTTCCTGAATACCACATCGTTCCAAGTTCTTCCCAAAGACCCTACTAAATTATGTAAAGAGAATTTTAACTATGCAATCAATTCATGCAAAAGCGTATTCTCTGATTCTGAAGCAAAACTGTTCATTAATATGAAACCAGTGCCTCCTAGAATGTATGGGTTTCCTAAACTGCATAAACGAGATGTTCGTATTAGTCCAGTTGTATCATCACTCACTGTTCCATCTTACAAACTAGCTACTAAACTGGATTCCTTAATTAAGAGCAAGACCAAATTCAAACCAAAGCATGGTATTTCAAACTCTGTGGACCTTGTACCTAAGATAAAATGTATAGCTGTCTCACACAGTGATAAATTAGTATCCTCTGATATGTGCAATTTATTTTCCAAAATACCAGTAGTGGAATGCATTGATAATCTGACAGAGCTGGTGTACAAGTCTAATGTCAGTCCTGTGTAACTGAATGAGTTGAGATTGGCCACCCAGACATGATTGGCACATATATATTTCCAGGTCCAAGGGACTCTTTATAAACAATTAGATGGCTTATCTATGGCTTTCCCTCTTAGTCCACTGTTGGCTGAAATATTTATGGACCATTTTCAACGACATTTTCTGATAAAGAATCTTTGAGTGTGTAAGTAGGCTGCTTAGGTTTTCTTATTGGTAATGCCACGTAGCGCTCTGTATGAAAATCACTGGCTGTGCTGTGTGCAGTCTGTGGCTAGTTTGCATTGTTGTCTGCCATTGTAGTGTTCGGCAGCTGGATGTGAACAGCGCGTGGCACTGCGCAGTTGGAGGTGAGCCGCCAGCAGTGGTGGATGTGGGGGTCTGAGTACGTTCAGTTCTGCTCAGCTGTTTGAAAATCAAATAACGTAGGGGCTTACCAGAACAGTAATTCATTAATTTTTCTAAGGGGACGTTACATATGTCGACCCTTAGCCGAGGATACCTCACTGGAATCTTCTGATTTTTTCATGTAGTTTGTGTAATTAGTTTATTGTTTATTGCTAGCGCGTAATTGTAGAGAGAATCTTCTTTGTAGTTGTAGTTTTTCATTGTTGTACAGTAAAACACTTGTGGCATGCATGTAGATTTGCACCTAGTATTTTGCAGCTGCGCTTGCAACTAACTAGATATTAGTTTCAGTGCTATGTTAATGTGTTTTCTTATTTTACTCTTCCAATTCTGCTTTTCTGTGTTATCGTGTGAAACATTGTGACAATTATGGCGTGTGAAAAACGAAATACTAGGCTCCAAAGCAAACTGAGAAATGACAGTGAAGACGAAAGCAGTGTGTTAGCGTCACCGAGTAATGAATTAACTAATGTTCAAAGTAGTAATTTGGTAATTGTGCATAGGGAAATGGAGCGGGTGGCAAATAATTGTGTGGACAGTGGAACAATTAGTGAACAGGGACAGGGAAGCATTATCGATCGATCGGTCGGCAACAGTTCGCCTCAGGAATCGGAAATGACAGGACACAATCTTGCAAATACTGTAGATTCAGGTTTTGCGTCCTCACTGTTTTCTCAAATAAGTCAAGACACATTTTCTGCTCGTCAAAATGTGAATGTTGCTGGTGCGAATGCACTGCCGAAAAGCATAGAGGAACAGATTTCAGACACTAATACATAATTATTGCAATTAATGCAACAAATGAAACAAAATCAGAGACAAACACAGCAACAACTTCAAAAGTTAGACACCAAGATTGAACAAACACGTGAAGGTTTAACTGCTGAGTTACATAACATCGAATCGAAATGTCAAAAAGTCTGTAATGACGTAAAAACACAAATTTGTGAGAATTTCCAACCTATTTTTTCGCGTCATGAAACTGCATTACAGAATCACGAAGCAGCCATAAAAGAACTGCAAACTATTGTTCATGAAAATCACGACACCTTGCAAGCTAAAATTGACTCAGTTGCATCTACCGATTCGGTTACGCAACTTGCAAAAACTCAGGAAAACTTAAAGGACACAGTAGATACGATTTCAACACAAATGGACACTCTGAAACTTGGTTCAGAAAAACACACTGAGGAAATCAGTTCACTATCGAAGAAAGTAGCCGAACTTTCGGATCAGTTCACTAACTTATCTACAAAGTTAGATGATGATCTGAATGACACAAGACCCGTAGCCTTCACTGGCACAGAAGAGTATGAACAAATTAGAAATTCAAACAACATCAAAATTAAATCAATACACAGTAAAAAAGAGAAATCCGGGAAGTACAAGATCAGTTGACACAGGTAATACAAGAATTACATATTTCAGAGAAGACTCGCGCTCCAACATGGGAAGAGGGACTTAGAAATACGGAAAAGTCACAAAATAATATCACAGGGCATTTCGAAAATTATGAAAGAAGTTGGCAAGGCGCACTGAATTTTGAGATTGAACCGCCGAAACGGAGTAACAATGACCGATATGCGACTCGCAGACATGATGATTTTGACTATAAGTTGTTCATTACTACACGTAAATTCAAAACATTTAATAATTCTGGCAACGACATTCATCCACAAGCATGGCTTTATCAATTCTCTCATTGTTTTCCTCCCAACTGGTCACTGGAGCACAGTTTAGAATTTATGTGTGGCTGCTTAGAGAATGAACCAGCTGTAAGAATGCGATCGGTCATTCACGATTGTCACAGTGAAGGAGATTTTTATCATGCCTTCCTCTCAGCATATTGGTGTCAAGCTACATAAGACCGAGTAAAACATAGCATCATAATGATGAAACATTTGGAACAATCGGAATTTTCTAGTCTTGTCAAATATTTCGAAGACATGTTACATAAGAATCAGTATCTTTCAAACCCATACAGCCCCTCAGAACTCATCCGCATTTGCTTAATCAAATTGCCTGAACATTTACGACACATTATTTTTGTAGGACGTTGCAAAGACGACATTGAAGCTTTTCAGGGACTCTTACAAGAATTGGAAATTGACACTGACAATCACGGGACGCGAAAACAGGAACACTACAATTACAGGTCACATCCGTCACAATTCCGCGACGACAGAAATAATAAATGGACACGACAAGGCTATTCTTACAACGTAAATCGTGACCAAAACAGACACCACCCATATGATAACCGTTGGAAGAGTAGTAATAATTACAGGGAAAGATCACCTCTCCGCAGGAATGACTATCACAGAGACAATCAGAGAAACAGACAATAAGAGAACCAAAATAATTATTATCAAGGGAGACAGAATAACTTCAGACGCAACGGTCCACGGCGCATTTATGATTCCGGGAGAAATTCTCCACCACATGGCCGACAAACAAGAAACTATGTAAACTACCGACAAAACGACAGACCTGAATTCCATCAGAACTGGCGGGATTCAAACAGGGCAGGGCCCTCTAGACAAGGTGAATTTGTAGAAGTCAGATCTCCAAATCCCAATAACGACGCGCGCCAACAAAGAGACAATAGGCAATGAGTCACACCACTGGCATCCACAAAACGTACTTATGGAGCTGACGACGCAGCTGCCGTAGCTAGTAATTACGTAAAAATGGAAGACATTAAGGACATCTTACTCCAGGAACACGACGTAAAACATAACAACATTGCATATTCTGTGATTCACATTACAGTAAATGACGTAAAATTTACGGCAGTACTTGACTCTGGCAGTCCCATTTCAGTAATTAGTGAAACAGCCTTTAGCAAATGCAACAAATCGAACGATTGCCCCACACTTCCGTTACGTAAGATTGAATTACATGGTGCAATCGTTAGAAAAAGTGTAGATGTACGCCAACTAACCAACTTAGAATTCTTTTGTCAAAGCCACAGTTTCTCTATGAACTTCCTTGTTGTTCCATTATTGTCAACAGAAATTATATTGGGAGTAGACTTTTTGAATGAATACAAAGCAATTTTAAACTTTCACGATGCTGAAATAAGTTTAGAGAAAGAGGGTAAGTCAATAGCTTTGAAATTTGAAGATTGGCTTTCAAACCATGACGAGGAAATTTATCGGCTTTACCTCCTGTTAGACAACAGTTCGGAATTTTCGACGGAACTTGACACTAACAATCACTCTGCAAGTACTGACAGGGATGATATCGACGGCGTATTTGATACTAATGAGTTAATTCAGAATAAAATTCAAACAATTGAGAACTGTAATGACACTGATAGGCAGGAAACTTTTGAGATTTTACAAGCACATTCCACAGTTTTTACTCACAAAACAGGAACAATCAAGGGATTTCAATACCAATTTCGTGTTCGTGAGCATACTAAATTTTGTGTTAGACCATACGTATTTCCAGCACATTATAGGGACCGTGTTAGAACAGAAATACAATCTATGCTTGACGAGGGCATTATTGAGCCTGCAGTAAGCTCATACAACAATCCATTACATGTTGTTGAGAAGAAAAATGGATCGTTCAGGCTTGTCTTAGATTCGAGACAAATCAGTACTATCATCATTCCTGTAAGAGACAGGCCGCTAACGTTGGAAGAACTTCTTCAAAATTTTAATGGTGTAAAAGAGTTGTCTTCCATTGATCTCAGATCCAGCTTTTATCAGATCGAACTTCATCCAGAATGTAGAAAATACACAGCTTTCCTTTGTTTCGGCGCTTGTTATCAGTTTCGGAAACTTCCTTTGGGTTTGAACATTTCTGTGGCAGCATTCATTCGCGGGCTAAATTCCATATTACCTGAGTTCTTAAAACGTCACATCACCTTATATGTAGACGATATTCTAATGGTAGAAGCTTCATGGGAACAACATAATCGCATCCTCAACAGTTTGTTACGTATTTTTGCAGAATCTGGAATTACAGTTAACGTGGAAAAGTCTGAATTCGGTAGGTCAAAGGTGAGGTTTTTGGGACATATTATTTCTTCTGAAGGCATTCAGCCGGATCTTGAAAAGTTAGAAGCAGTCAGAGCCATTCCAGTTCCATCCACAAAAAACAAGTCTGCAGTTTTCAAGGTCTCGTAAATTTTTACCGTCGTTTTCTGAATATGCAAATTCTTGTTACACCAAAACTTTGTTCTCTCACTGGAAAAAATACTATTTAGAACTGGGACGAACAAGCACAGTTGGAATTCAATTCTTTGAAAGAATCGCTACTTAACGCGCCAATACTAGCTCATCCGGATCTGTCACAAGATTTCTGCCTTAGCACGGAATCTTCTAAAGTCGGTCTTGGTGCCCATTTATTTCAAGATGATATAGAAAATGACACTACCGTTCAGAAAACCATTGCTTTTGCTAGCCGAGTGCTAACAATATCTGAAAAAAATTATTCCGTTACTGAATTAGAAGCTTTAGCTATCGTTTGGGCATTTAACAAATTCCGTTTCTTTCTTTCTGGTAAGCACGTAAAAGTATACAGTGATGATCGTGCATTACAATTTCTTGTGTCTTCAAAATTAAATCATGAAAGGTAAAACGTTGGGCATTGTTTCTGCAAGAATTCCAATTCACAATAGTCTACATTCCCGGCAAGGAGAACATTGTTGCGGACGCACTGTCACGCGCACCGCTGGGCTTGAGAAAAGTAACACAGAAGGCAACCTCGAGAAAAATTTCAGTATTCTTTGCATTCAGAAAGTCGCCTTTGAAAACTTCATTACCACATCGTTAAAGGACATTGATCATGAGCAAGATAAAGATCCGATTTGGAAAGACATCAAAAGCAAATGGCAAGAAAAGACACACACACAGATTCGGCATTATTATCTGGTTAGAAACAACATACTGTTCAAACGCTGCACTGTTGATGACAAGCTATGGGTACTTTGCATTCCAGACGATTTTGTTAATAAGCTCATTTGGTACATTCATTTCAGCTATGCACATTTTGGTCCACGAAAATGTTATCATATTCTTCGGACGACTTGTTATTTTAACAATATGGAAAAGAGGATTTGAAGAGTCTTGTCTACTTGTAAACTTTGTCAAAAAGCTAAACCATCTACTATCTCACATCGCGCTCCGTTGTTTTCTATCATTCCTTCTAAATTAAAAGAATTTGCTGCTGTTGATCTCTTGGGACCCCTTGTCAAAACATGTAATGGATTTTCGTACGTTCTAGTCGCTGTTGAGCTTACTTCAAAAGTTTTTTCTTTCACACCGTTACGTAAAGCCACTGGACGGTCTGTATCCAACGCCTTTGTTAAAAAATTCTTACGTGAAGTTGGACACGTTAGTAAAGTTATTTCCGATAACGGACCGCAATTCAGGTCTGCTGTTTGGTCACGCATGCTTCGGAATCATAAAATCAAACCTGTTTTTATTTCATTGTACTCACCACACTGTAACCCGTCTGAACGGATTATAAAAGAAATAAATAAGCTTTGCAGACTTTATTGTCACAGAAAGCATCAGTATTGGGACAGATATTTACACTTATTTCAAAACGTGCTGAATGAAATGCCTCACTGCTTTACCACCTATTCTTGTACTGAAGAATAAAGAACCACCGAACAGAATCAGAGAGCTTGTACTTTTTCCGAATATACGTAAACTTCGACACAAAGCATAATTGATTTGGCTATTAAAAATATAAATTCTGCTGCAGACAAAAGGAGAAAACTACACGGTAAAGAAAATGCAAAGGAACTATATATTGGTCAGAAAGTTCTCGTTAAAACTCATTCATTGTCACATAAGAAGAAAAACATGAGTCACAAATTTTTTCTGGTTTACAATGGTCCTTACAGAATCCGACGTATTCCACATGATAACTGCGTTGAAGTTGAAACTCTGCGTACTAGGAAGAGTAAAGGTTTACAACATATTTCACATGTAAAACCGTTTATTGAAAGATAATCTGCTTTTTAACTTAGTCTTTGCTATAAAATTTTTCAGTTCACGTTACTAGTACGCTTCGTCAGACTTAGAAACTGTTAACATGCAACTATGTTTTAAAGTTAAGTATCCAGTCTAGAACCTAGGGAACATATTTAGACAGTAATTACGAATGCATTGTTATAGTGAACAGATGACACAGTGTTATTTTATGTGTACATTCTTGCTTGTTAGTTGTATGATTACGTAACGACTATAAGGCTCACATACTTAGAGCATATACCAGTACTGCTGACGAGATTTTAATGCAACATTTTGGTTTACTTGAGAATACAGTCTGGATTTAAAGTACTTTCTGTGAGATTAAAGATGAGTTAGCATTTGGCTTCGTTGACAGCTACACGATTATATCACGACGCTACTAATATGTGACACAATTTACATTGGTGCTTTTGCGGTGTATCTGTTTTATATCTGCACAGTTTTTCTGAATTCTTCTGGAAAGTAAAAAATGTTTTAGTAGTAACTTTTGTGGTATAGCTACAATGAGACAGCCTTTTTCGTAGCACAACAATACGTTACAGTATAATACTTTCTTGATACGGTACTGTACGTAATAACTACGATATCTATACGCATAGCATTTCGCTTTTGTTTATTACGAGGTAAGTACATTGACTTCCACAGAACTTTGCTTACGGACGAAGATATATACGACACTTGGCACATTTTTCACCCTTCAGTAATGACTGAGATTATCTTCCAACAAGACGCACAGCTTAGCGCTACAGTACACGTATTTGAGTGATTAATTTTGTACTTAAAACATTTATTTTTAAAGATTTGTGAATTACAAAGATACAAAGGTTTTCCGTGATACATTTCATTTCATTGCTGTAATTTGTAACACTTGATGGTATAATTACATTAATCCTCAGGGGGGGGGGGGTTACACGCTTACTTTGTGTACCATGTGTTTGGCAAGCACAAGGAGCCCTAGCTAATATGGTATTTGCTTATACAACTTTACACATTGGTACCATATTCCTCTAACACATAAATTACAGAGCTATCTGATCATTTAACTGTGAGAGACAAACATTTATTTTACTACATCAGTGACAGATGTTTACGTAATTACAGCATTGGATAACTTCAAACTTACGAAGTTGTATTTTGTCTGTACTTTGTGAACTGTTCATATTTTTTAGGAACCATTGTGATGCTATGAGAGCTTTGAATGATGTATTTGGTATGGGATCATGATTTTTAAAGTACGTTTGAGGTAGATGACACTCTTGAAATGAGCAGAGAATTCTTTTTAGGTTTTGAAATTATTGCAGAAAACTACGACGATTTTGAGATTTGACTGAGGTGTTATGATGTTATTATTACGATGACGATGTGTATTATGCTGCTGAGGTATGTTTATGATCAATAAGCCGATACTATATGAGGAATTTGATTATGCTACGTATCTGTTATGATGAAATATTGAAGAAGTGTCAACGAATATGTATATGTGTAATAAGGTAAGAAATAATGAGTAGGGGTTTTGGACTCTGGTTTGTGAAAAAGTTTGTTGGAAACCAAGAATCGTACTTTAAGAGTTATGAAATGTATGTAGATGCGTGAAGGTATCACAATGCCGGCGAACATTTTTTGGACACTGTTATATTTATAGGATTTTGTTTCTACACATTTGTAACGCAAATTTTTTACACTCCTGGAAATTGAAATAAGAACACCGTGAATTCATTGTCCCAGGAAGGGGAAACTTTATTGACACATTCCTGGGGTCAGATACATCACATGATCACACTGACAGAACCACAGGCACATAGACACAGGCAACAGAGCATGCACAATGTCGGCACTAGTACAGTGTATATCCACCTTTCGCAGCAATGCAGGCTGCTATTCTCCCATGGAGACGATCGTAGAGATGCTGGATGTAGTCCTGTGGAACGGCTTGCCATGCCATTTCCACCTGGCGCCTCAGCTGGACCAGCGTTCGTGCTGGACGTGCAGACCGCGTGAGACGACGCTTCATCCAGTCCCAAACATGCTCAATGGGGGACAGATCCGGAGATCTTGCTGGCCAGGGTAGTTGACTTACACCTTCTAGAGCACGTTGGGTGGCACGGGATACATGCGGACATGCATTGTCCTGTTGGAACAGCCAGTTCCCTTGCCGGTCTAGGAATGGTAGAACGATGGGTTCGATGACGGTTTGGATGTACCGTGCACTATTCAGTGTCCCCTCGACGATCACCAGTGGTGTACGGCCAGTGTAGGAGATCGCTCCCCACACCATGATGCCGGGTGTTGGCCCTGTGTGCCTCGGTCGTATGCAGTCCTGATTGTGGCGCTCACCTGCACGGCGCCAAACACGCATACGACCATCATTGGCACCAAGGCAGAAGCGACTCTCATCGCTGAAGACGACACGTCTCCATTCGTCCCTCCATTCACGCCGGTCGCGACAGCACTGGAGGCGGGCTGCACGATGTTGGGGCGTGAGCGGAAGACGGCCTAACGGTGTGCGGGACCATAGCCCAGCTTCATGGAGACGGTTGCGAATGGTCCTCGCCGATACCCCAGGAGCAACAGTGTCCCTAATTTGCTGGGAAGTGGCGGTGCGGTCCCCTACGGCACTGCGTAGGATCCTACGGTCTTGGCGTGCATCTGTGCGTCGCTGCAGTCCGGTCCCAGGTCGACGGGCACGTGCACCTTCCGCCGACCACTGGCGACAACATCGATGTACTGTGGAGACCTCACGCCCCACGTGTTGAGCAATTCGGCGGTACGTCCACCCGGCCTCCCGCATGCCCACTATACGCCCTCGCTCAAAGTCCGTCAACTGCACGTACGATTCACGTCCACGCTGTCGCGGCATGCTACAAGTGTTAAAGACTGCGATGGAGCTCCGTATGCCACGGCAAACTGGCTGACACTGACGGCGGCGGTGCACAAATGCTGCGCAGCTAGCGCCATTCGACGGCCAACACCGCGGTTCCTGGTGTGTCCGCTGTGCCGTGCATGTGATTATTGCTTGTACAGCCCTCTCGCAGTGTCCGGAGCAAGTATGGTGGGTCTGACACACCGGTGTCAATGTGTTCTTTTTTCCATTTCCAGGAGTGTATATGAGACTGTCACTGTAGCGCAAACTGCTGTCATAATATTTCGGTAAGGAAGCTAAGTGACCCAGGTGGCGCCCAGGTGTGCCAGTCGCCTGGAGAAAAAGCCATTAGGTAAAATAAAAAGGCCATTATCCTCGCTATTGACATTTCTTTGTAGAAAGTATCGCAAATACGACACGCTCAAACTTGAAAACATATGATTACACTGTGGAGCTCTTAATTTATATTTACTGAAATGCCTAATGAAATGACGAGAAATATTTTATGTCTATACACCCGATCACTGCTATTGTCTTGCTAGTTGAGAGAATTTTTACAGCCTCATGAAATGCCATATGGCTAGTGAATGATGTTTCACCCCTTGCTTTATGTATTTATTTGCTCATTTTGTTTAATATCAAGTTTCTAGCTGCACTGCAGCATTGGTTAAAATAAAATTTAATAGATGTACTAATATAGTTATTTTGTGCCTACAGATCCAGTAAATAATAATTTTATGATCTACTTCCAAGAAAACGAGGGAACATAAATAGACATTTCCATTCACAGGAATTGCATAAATAATTTTTTGACGATTTGGTAACTTGTCTGCTAGAGTAAGTTCTCGTGATGCATCACTCTTGTGTTAAGATGTGACACAGATATTAAACATGGCCATTTTTACTGTAATATTTTTTCTGCTTGAGCTTGAGTCATGTTTAGGTATAAGTTATTGCATTTGCTGCTGCTGCTGCTTGCCAGGCATAGTGCTATTAAATTTCACTTTGTATTACTCTGTTAAGCCAGTTTTACTACTGATTTATTTTTCTTTTTGCTGCACATTGTCTCATATTAGTGATAATGTTGCATTTGCTTCGCTAACATATATATTACTGCTTGCTTTGCCAATTTGAATTTTTTATCATTGCTGTTTGTGTTAATTGTTTTGTGCTGCTGCATTGCCTCGTCCCTTAGTTTAGCATCTGAGCTCAGTAGATTTAAGTTAGCTTAAGATGGGGTAAGCTATATGAGAGAACGAGTTGTGATGAATTGGAAGAAATGCATTGAGAAGCTATAAGAAAATGGTTTGGCCAAAAAAGTATTTTGAAAGAGGATATGAACAAAAAAGTAGGGTTTAGGGACAAAAGGTTTAGGTAGGATTTTCTTGGAAATAAATGATGAGGTAAGATAATGGAAAATAAATAATGAAGTAAGAAATATGTGAACATATAAATACAGAAAGCATGCTTGGATTGGATTTTTTTGGTGGAAACAAATGTTGAAATAAGACAAAAGATCTATGGAATGAAGTTTTGGGTTGCACTGCAGTACCAAATGTTACACTGAAAACAAACCCTGCCCTTTCATCTTGTGTTATTCTGCTATACGTTTGTGTACCCTTGTGTATTTGTGTTTTTCCTGTCTTTATGTGTTTAGCTGATGCGAGTTATGTTGTAGAATTTTTCTAATACTATGTTATTTATTTTGTAAAGATGTTGAGACATTATTTATCTGTTCTGTTTTGTTGCTCATGTTTGAAGTTGATGTTTCAAAAGTTATTCTGATCTTTTATGTATGTACTTATGTCATAATCCCTGTAACACTGATGTATATGTTATTTCGATTCTTTTGTAAAGTCCATATTACTACAAATGTTATCTGTATTGTTATGTTCTTTAATGATGTATTTTGTACCTTGGTTATTGTATTCTCATGTTATAAAATTGTAATTGACACCAGTTCATCAAATTAAGTAACTTGTAAGCATTCATTTCACTGCACATATTTCTGTTGGTCATAGTATATGCACAATATGTGAAAAAAAGAGGACTGTTAGTGTATGGACGTGTGTTAATAATTCAGCAAGGGACTGATTAACAGCATTGCTGGTTCTAAGGAAAATTCCAAAAACTTTGTGAGTGCACAAGTGGTGGTTTATGGACTTGTTATATTGTCTACAAGACTTCTAAGGACAATTCCAAAAACTTTGTGCGTGCACAAGTGGAGGTTTATGGACTTGCTACATTCTCCGCAAGACTCTTCGATGGTGATTGTGCACCTGCACATTCGCAACAGATGGCTGCTGGCCGTCTCTACGAGTACTACAGTAGGTCTGCATCTTTGATGGCCCACCAATACCATTATTTCTACAAGGACTGCACTGTGTCTGCACCTCTGGCGGCCCACCAATACCGTAATCTCTACCAGGACTGCAGTGGGTCTACTCTGTGATGACCTACCTACCAATATTCTTCAAAACTTCGACTGACTCTGCTGTGGGTTTGCTCTGTTGCGGCCCATTACCTGTCAGCATGTCAAGAGTCAGCACTGTCTTTCCGTTGGAAGGACAACACTACTTCTTCAAGACTGCCTGGAAATCCACTACTTCCGTGTGCATTTTCTTTTACTGCTCAGACTTTGATAAAAACACTGCAATTTTACTGTGATGAACGATCAGGACTGTCTTTATGGACTGTGAGAAAATTTTAGCTATTGACCAACATTGTATCAATAAGTGTGTGTATTTGATTTCTTTGTTATTGTAATTGTGAAAAAATTTTAACAAATTTGTATTGGCCAGTGCCCAAAACAATTTGTAAATTTGTTTTTGGGGAGCATGGGGGCTATGTAAGTAGGCTGTTTAGGTTTTCTTATTGGTAACGCCACGTAGCGCTCTGTATGAAAATCACTGGCTGTGCTGTGTGCAGTCAGTGGCTAGCTTGCATTGTTGTCTGCCATTGTAGTGTTGGGCAGCTGGATGTGAACAGCGCGTAGCATTGCGCAGTTGGAGGTGAGCCGACAGCAGTGGTGGATGTGGGGAGTGAGATGGCGGAGTTTTGAGAGAGGATGATCTGGACACAGACAGTAAATTTGTAAGACTAGATGTCATGAACTGATATATATATATATATATATATATATATATATATATATATATATATATATATATATATATATATATAAAATATGACTTTTGAACAATATTAAGGTAAATACATTGTTTTTTCTCTAGCAAAATCTTTCATTTGCTAACTATGACTATCAGTAGTTAGTGCCTTCAGTAGTTTGAATTTTTTATTTAGCAGACAGTAGTGGCGCTCGCTGTATTGCAGTAGCTTTAGTGACGAAGATTTTTATGAGGTAAGTGATTTGTGAAAGGTATAGTTTAATGTTAGTCAGGGCCATTCTTTTGTAGGGATTATTGAAAGTGAGATTGCGTTGCGCTAAAAATATTGTGTGTCATTTTACTGTTGATCAGAATAGGTAAAGAGCGAAATGCGAAACGTCTGAGTACGTTCAGTTCTGCTCAGCTGTTTGAAAATCAAATAACGTAGGGACTTAC
Organism: Schistocerca nitens; assembly: GCF_023898315.1. Classification (NCBI taxonomy): domain Eukaryota; kingdom Metazoa; phylum Arthropoda; class Insecta; order Orthoptera; family Acrididae; genus Schistocerca; species Schistocerca nitens. The sequence continues at coordinate 784,247,613 of NC_064614.1, read as the reverse complement.
CATAACAGCAATTCATTAATTTTTCTAAGGGGACGTTACAAGTACAAATATCAAATCCTGATGTAGATATGTGGATGACGTCCTGTGTATGTGAACTAGTACTACAAGAGAACTCAACACCTTTTTGAAAAACCTAAACAGTCAACATAAAAATATTCAGTTCACAGTGGATATTGGCAACAAATCCATAAACTTCTTAGATCTCGCCACTGACATCAGAACACAGACACATTATTTCAAAATACTTTGAAAACTACACCTACAGATACAGTAATACCTTCTTGCTCACAAGACCATATAGCTCACAAACATGCACCTTTCCACTCAATGGTACACCGTCTCATATCTCTCCCCATGTGCACAGATGATTTTAAAACACAGCCAATGGCTACAGTCCGGTCCTTACTGGCCACATCTTGTATAGGAAACAAAAACGGAAAATTATACCCCTCCTCTATGCCCCATCTGCTTCCCCAACCACTGTCTGCAACTTATGGTGTACAGTACCATATCTATGAGAGGCATCACAGATTGTAGCCAAAGCACTGAAAGCCTGCAGGTATAGACTTTTCTACTATGTAAAGAACACTACAGCCAGGTGTATTTTCAATAGCAAAGAGAAGATCAGTTATTAGCCAACAACGTGGTATACAAAATTACTCGTTCTGATTGTGACAAGTTTTACATTGTTCAGTCAGGCAGAGACATATTAACAGGATGGCTGAACATGAACGCAGCTGGAGGTTGCAGGGCTCTAACCCTGCATTTGTTGAGCAAATACTGAGTGAGGGTCACAACTACCAGCCAGTCTCCCATGTCCTTCACTTAGCAAAAACAAAGGACATAAACTCAACCTGCTGAACGCCCTCGAAATTAACAAATATCTAGCTCAGTGTCCAGTTATAATCCTAAATGACCAGACACAGCTCAACACTTCCCCTCTCCTAAACTTCACATAATCATCTCCGTTTTTCATTTCTTCCACACTCTCTGTTCCATGTTCCCATTTTCCTCTGTTCATTAAATTCTTTTATTTTATTGAAACTGTTTATGTACTCCATATAAACTGTAGTTTCAGTTGTTAAGGTTTTCTTCTAACTGGTGCTTTTATCACTTTCCATATTTAATACCTCTTGTAGTTGTGCCATCAAATATTGTTCTTATTTTACCCAGTTCATTTATTTAATGCAGACTGTTATACAGTCGCAATTTTGAGTTAACGTTAATGTTTTTCCTGTTTGCTCCTTTTGTATTTGTGTGTTGTTCAGCTTTTTTACCTGATAAAATACGTTATTACCACACTCACAAAGACTGTATTTACATACAGTATGTTCTGTGGTGGTATAAAAAGAAAAGTATTTTTTGTGTGTGGTAACATTACGTAAAATTGTAATTTTCTATTGCTGTTGTGGTACTTGATTTAAAGAGAAACGGTTGTCATTTGCATTGGGTTCTGATTTTGGCTAGCATGAGACTGTTAAGCAAACTCAATAGCATCACAAGCATTTACGAAGACCTTGGATTTTCCGTGGTTGCGTACGTAACAGTTTTTGAAACACAGCGCGGGAATCTCCGCCTTCTACGGTTAAGTGTGCGTAAGTGTCTGCTATTATTAATAAAAATCTGCGTATATTACATGAAATATTGTAATAAAAATTAGTTCTCAGGGGGCCTCTTGGCAACTGGTTTAATTATGTACCAACTTCAGAACGACAGTTAATACCTGAGATATTTCTGTTTTCATGAAAAGTAATACATTGCTTCGATTATTTTTCATTAGGACGGCAAAGCTAAGGAAATTCTCGTCATCTGCTGTTAAGCGGCCAATCGAAAATTTACTGAAGTCAATGCAACGAAAATATTAATGATTGAGGTTTTAATTTAATTTCACTGGCGTTAGAATATTGATTGAGAAAAACAGAGAACTGTCCTGCACTTACATTTACATTTAAAAAATGATTTAATAAGAATAACTGGTTTGCCAATGTAATGGTCGACCTATGCTGTAAGAGAATTGGTGGTCCCCTGCGGAACAAACGCTAAAATAACAAATTTACACAAAATATTGATTCGGTATATGAGAGGTGGGAGCTGAACAAAACGTAAACGTTATTACTTGGAAACACTATTTATATTCTGAATAGTTGTAATGAACTTACACCCAATTATATTCAGCGTACAGTGGCGCCTATCATCAATACAAGAATCGAAGACAATAGAGTGAGTAACATGATACAATGTCTCTGGTGTTTTTCATTGACCAACACAGATAAAAGAAAGAAGGTTCGATGTCATTAAAGTTAGTTCTCTAGTAATAATTTCTTTTTCTTCCAAATGTTAATGTTCGTTGCACAAAACACATTGCACTTTAACTAGGGTGACCACACATCCAGATTAATCGGGATTGTCCCATTTTTTGAGGCTCAAAAATGTGTCCCGACTTTTTTTTAAAACAAGCAATTTGTCCCGATTTTCAAGGATTATTTTCAGACATTTACAAAGTGGTTAAAATATTTTCTGAGCTTCGATTTTATAAACTAACAATTGAAACTGACATTCCGTACGTTGGTACCCCCTGATAATGTACAGCTTAAGCACTGTAATTGTTGTGTACTATTTATTTTCTTTGCTTTTGCTTGCCATTGTTGTCAGCACTCAGTATCAGTTTCATGAAGTGCTAGCACGTCGTGGCGATGTCGAAATGAAAATCAAAGTTTTCGGAAGAGCTTCAGAGGAAATTTCCTTGCTTCACTGCTACAGACAATGACTGTTCAGCAAAATGTAACGTATGTAAATGTGCTGTATCCGTGTCTTACGGTGGTGCTGCAGATCTCAAGCATCATATGGAATCAGAGAAACACAGGAACAATCTTCGATCGGCAGGTTCCTCGCAAAAAATGACGAGATTTTTTGTAACTTCAAATACACAGAACAGAAAAACGTAGCTGCAGCAGAAGGAATCCTGTCATTCCATGTTGTTAAACACCACCAAAGCTATCGTTCTAATGACTGCAGTGTTCAACTAACCAAAAAAAATTTTCCTGATTCTAAGATTGCAGAAAGTGTTTCGTGCGGAAGAACAAAGTTGGTTGGTTGGTTGTTTCGGGGAAGGAAACCAGACAGCGAGGTCATCGGTCTCATCGGATTAGGGAATGACGGGGAAGGAAGTCGGCCGTGCTCTTTCAAAGGAACCATCCCGGCATTTGCCTGGAGCGATTTAGGGAAATCATGGAAAACCTAAATCAGGATGGCCGGACGCGGGATTGAACCGTCGTCCTCCCGAATGCGAGTCCAGTGTCTAACCACTGCGCCACCTCGCTCGGTGGAAGAACAAAGTGTGAAGCAATTATCAACAATGTTATAGCTCCGCATTCCCAGAAACAACACTGTAAACAGTGCAAAATACTTTTCAGTATCTACTGATGCTAGCAACCATGGGCATCAGAAAATTTTTCCTGTGATAGTTCAGTATTTTTCTGTAAGTGAGGGTGGACTGCAGACGAAATACCTTGATCTTGATGAATTGCAGAACGAAAAGTCCGAAACAATTTCCAATTATCTTTCTCATGTTATACAGTCATTCAGTATCATTTCAAAGTGTGTTGCATTTGGTGCAGACAATACTATCTTTAATTATGGGGGTTAATGAAGAAAGAGGGTAATAAAGTTTTCACACATGTGAAAGAACAATTAAAAAACTCTAACATTGTTGGCATAGGTTGTCCAGCACATGTTGTTCATAACACACTTCAAAGTGCTTGCGATGTTTTACCTGTTGACATTGACTGCATTGTCATGAAGTTGTACAACCATATTCATATTTTTTCTATTCGTGTTGCAGAACTCACTGAATTCTATGAATTTGTTGATGTCACTTACAAAAATTTACTTTCCTTTTCCAAAACAAGGTGGCTTTCATTGTTGCCAGCCATAGAAAGGATCTTGAAAATGTATGAACCTTTGAAATCTTACTTTTTGTCACAGTCTAACTTAAAGTGCCCTGCAATCTTAAAGAGTTTTTTCAGTGATCCTGTAAATGAATGTTATTTACTTTTTGTACATTCACAAATGAGTGTTTTCCAACAATCCATTCTGAGCAGTGAGAAACAGAATAATTCAATATGTGAAGTGAAGTATTAGCAGTCTTAAATAAAGCTTTGACATGTCTAAATTCAAGGAAACATGAACATTTTGTACCACTAAGTGTATAAAAACTGCTGAATGATTGTGATGACCGTTCTGTTAAGGAATTTGACATAGCAGTATCAACGTTTTATGATGCTTCAGTAGACTATTTATCCTCATGGTTACAGGGAATAGCTGAGTTTTCTGTATTCTCATGGATGATCCTCACAGAACCACCAGAATGGTCAGTAGTTTACTTTAATGTGGCTAAATGAAAAGGGCATTCTAGTAAATGACAGCCTCTTATTTGATGAAATAGTTCATATACAGTCATTTGTAAAACAACAAGTGGAAACAGACAGTGAACAATGGAATCAGTTGATGGCACATGAAAAATGGTGTAGGTTTTTCAGATCTTGCCAGTGTAATGAACAGTTAAGAGAATCGCTTAATATAGCGCAGTACTTCTTTTCACTCCCTGCCCACAATGCAAATGTTGAAAGAGTTTTCAGCTTACTATCGTCACAGTGGACAGATGAGAGGAATAGGAGCGTTAAGTGTATTTTACTGACCTGTTTAAACTTCAGGAAATACAGTTGCACTGACTTCTATTCATACCTATTAGGCAAACCTGAGTTGCTGAATGAAATTTCATCTTCGAAGAAATATGATTGCAATGTGGAATCCACAAAACCATAAATTCCTTGTGTTGAATAAAAACTTTTTTTGTAGTGGTTGTTACTGTATGTCTTTCTACATTCTGTGTTATAAATGTTACATATCTTAGTAAGTAAATTTCTGGAAACTTGAAATGTACTTCTTTCCAGTCTTTCCATTCTTTGTTTGGTTTTGTACACACACACGCACGCACGCACGCACGCACATACACACACACACACACACACACACACACACACACACACACACACACACACACAAATAATAGTGAAGGCTATATTTGCAGAGGAAGAAGAAATGTTAGCATTAAAAGTGATATTTAACGAGAAATAAAAATTGTCCCACTTTTTGGCCAAGAAAATGTATGAAAGTCCCACTTTTGTCCGAAGAAAACATGGTCACCCTAATTTTAACACTTCTAGGGTCACATGACGAATTATTCATAAATCATCAGAATACAAAAACTCCATTTGTTTTTGTTTTTTAATAAATATCACATTGAGAAGTACATTAAATTTAATGACACTGGAATATGTTGTACAATTTTTATAGTTTCATTACATGAATGGGCTTTTATTTACTTATTCAGGTCGGTAAATTAACTGTGTCTAACCCTGTGTCGTTGTATGGGTGTGAACAACCCGGTGTACCCTACAGACGGGGTAAGTAATGGGTTACAGGCGTACGAGAAAACGGGCAGAAAACTCCGCCCTGAGTGTTCGGATTGTTGACACCCATGCTTTATACGGCATTATTACTTTTGGGATGAAAATAAAACAAGAGAATTTATATATATTGTTGAGGGCATGCCCTAAACACAAGTGTAGTTTCGTAATGGATTGGCACACAATTTACAGAATCAACAAAGTCACGTTTATATATATTTGGTTTTAAAAAAAATCTGTTTTTCGTTATATCACCTTTACGTAATGTTTGGTGAAAAGGAAGTTTACATTTAAGTATGAGTTTCTCGTTTCAACCAACAAAAGCATGTAATATCATTACGTCGAAGAAATCATCGTCGGTAGTGACGAAATTGTTGAGATGCGGACGGGTAGTCGTTGGTACTTGAAGGCAGCAGTGTAAGCGGCAGCACGCCGCATGGGGCGACGATGCGCTCACCGGAGCTTTGACGTCAGCGGAGACAGCCGAAGGTCGGTTGTTGCACAGCGCCCGTCAGCTGTGCGGCCTGGAACGGCAGGTCGCCGCTACGCCTCGCACACGAAGCGCAAATATTTCGCCGACCATTAGTTCATTTACATAACGAGGCAAATACACATATAGGAGAGGCTGAAAGGAAACGTAATTAGTCTTCATTCGCTCCTCACTCATACGTGTATACTGTTTATGTCTCCGCTGATAAGGTATTTGAACGTACGAGATTCAGTTCTTCTAATAAGGTTTCGGTTTTTATCAACACTTATTTCACTCTCTTTTTGTTAATTAACGCTTTTGTTTCGTGTTCACAAACTTTGCACTGCATTATTTCACTATGAGGAGGTGTTCGGTGTGAGTATATCGCCGTGATACATTTTGAGATTCCTATGTTGGCACTTTCGTCGCCAATAGCGTTTAACTGTTGGCTCGGAATCTCCTGTTCGCTGTCAGACAAGTATTGCGTCTTAACACAGTCCACATTGGATTATCCGTCCATATGAAGTCTGTTTCGTTCGTGATTTTAACACTATTTATGACACTAATCATTGCATATTACATTACATTTTATCACTACTAGTTCACTGTGCCAAAGGCCTTGCCGCAGTGGTAACTCCAGTTCCCGTCAGATCACCGAAGTCGGGCTTGGCTAGCACTTGGATGGGTCACCGTTCAGTCTGCCAAGCGCTTTTGGCAAACGGATTGCACTCAGTCCTTGTGAGGCCAATTGAGGAGCTACTTGACTGAGAAGTAGCGGCTCCGGTCGCGAAAACTGACAACGGCCGGGAGAGTGGTGTGCTGTCCCCTTGCCCGGCCATATCTGCATCCAGTGACGCCATTAGGCTAAGGATGACACGGCGCCCGGTCAGTAGCGTTAGGGTCTTCCGAGACCTCTTCGGACGGAGAGAGAGAGTTCACTGTGCATATTCGACAGTCGTCAACTGCGAAATACAATCCGATTTTGCAGTGATTTTGCACAGTCTTTCAGTTCACTTTTATATTATATTCCAACTGGTGAATCATTTTATCCTCTTATCACTGATTGAGTGTCCATATAGCCTTACGCAGAGCTTGGAATTTATGAGCACATAATGCTCTATTTACAAAAGAAACATGCATCTTTAATCACAGTTTCTCATTCCACGTACAACATAAATCAGTATCTCTTTGTGGCTAAAGTCATTTAAACAGTTATTTAAACAGTGTTTTAATAGCCAACACCTCTCATTTAGAAAGTCTGACCAACTGGTCTTTCAGGACTCGAAGGTTCAGTAAATTTGTACATCTGAAATCAGTAAACATTCAACACTGATCCAAATTCATTTCGATTATTGCTCTCACAGTTGACTTGCACGTGCGGGGATGACTGCAAGCACTTCCAAGCTGATATTTGTGCAGAATTTAATCATCTGCCCTAACATTCGTTTTTTCATTCTCTTTAAAATCTCAAGTTCTATCATCTCAGTAGATTTTTTTCCTTCAGCAAATCGCGATTGGAACAGCCTCTAGGCAACCATGCACAATGCCTAGTAAAATTTTGTGCCATGAGCCACAAATGTGATTCATTAACCATAACCTTGTCCAGATGCGTACCTTCGGATACATACATCCCATTCAAACAAATAGCTTTCATATATAAACACGTATATATTACTATACAAATGCATACAAATGAAATCCAAAGGCATAAGGATTGAAAATCAAATCCTAACTACACTTATACTATAACTTATAAACTACTATCTACAGTTCAGCTTAGTTTTTTACTCAATTAAGTATCACTCTCTTCGTTCAGAGATATGAACAACTTTAAGTCTTTATGAGGATACAACCCTCGCCTACAGGTATCACCCGTCATGTGGTACGTTAATTATTAGGTGTGGCCCGATATATGAAAGTTGCCACATTCTATTTATTCTTTTAACACTAGAATCTTGGGGTGGTTTTTCAACATAACTATGTCACCTATTTTGTAGGTATATATTGGGTTCAGATTTCTATCAAACTTCGCTTTCCTGTCCTGGGAATAGTGTTGCAGTGATAGTAAAAATTGTTGTAACCTCTGATCTCTTGATACCTCTGCTCTGCTTTAATCATTCATCGTCAGGTACATTTCTCATGACAATTTCACAGGGTGTTTATCCTGTGGACTCATGTGCTACATTGTTGTGTATCTTTTCAAAGATGGGTACGAGTTTCACCCCCTGTTCGTTAGCCGTATAGGTTCTGACGAATCTATTGAAGTCATGAAAACATCATGCTACGAGGTTCGCGCTAGAGTTAAGAAATGGTACTAATATATGTCTAATTGCTTGGTCCCATAGAAACTGCTTCTACCATTGACTTATAAAGTATCTGGCATTATGCGTCAAAAGAGTTAACGGTTTTCCGGCACTCGGGATATAATCGGTAACGAGTGTTCTGATAGTTGTCTTTGAGGTTGAGCTTCGTGTTGGGTATAGTTTTAGGTGTTTTGAAAAGATATCAAAAACTGCAATGATATATATTTCCCCACCTCTAGCTGTTGGCAAAGGTCCCGTTACATCCACGGCTGTGATCTGTAAAGGTTCTGCCATGATGATTGGATACAGTTCATTTTTAGTACTCCGTGTACTACTGTAGGTCTTGTCTTCTGACAGATAAGGCATGACCTCAGAAGTTCCTTGACCTTCCTATGTAGATTAGGAAAGCAGCAATACCTGGTTCGTATATCGTCGCATTTTTTACCGCCGAAGTGTGGGTTTCTGGCGCCAGGCGATATCGATTCTTACTTCCATCTTTGATCGTAGTCCCTGTGCCTTGTTCTCTTTGCGTCTTTGAGGCAGGCTGTTTATGGTGGCGCGCGTGCGCAAGTCGAGGAGAGTGGGTCCGCGCATGAGCCAAATCAGTCTGTGACGTGACGTGCTTTCGATGTTGTCGTTGTGGGGAGTTAGCGACACCACGTCATGTGGCTCGGCCGTATGCCGTGAGGACCAGTTGAGTCGGAGCAAACGAAGAAGCATGGGCCGCTGCCGGGATGTATTAAAGTTATATTCACACGGCTGGCCAATAGCGACCAGGAGTTGCTAATACCTAGAGAGCTATGTAGATGGATGGCGTGTGAATTTCACATGAAGAAGAAAAAATTAATCTCCAAGCTTTCGTGGTGGGTTCCTCCTTCTATATATAGTGAATATTACTGTGTACTTAAGGACTGTTGATGGTTGCAGTTGCTCGTGTTAGTGGCCAGCAAAACATTCACTGCAGTGGTGGCGAGGCGAGTTATGTTCCGGCACGGCCATGAAATTATGTTACTAAAGTGGCTAGAAATAGCGCCTCGCATTTATAAGTTTGGATTTGGTGCTTAGTGGCACGCTGAAGGTAGCTGGTTCACTTGAACGTCTTTTCTTAATTTAGTTATACATTTAGAATTTTCTGGTTTTACGAATTAGTGGTAGTTGTTGTTTCTTAATAATTTCTTGTGTGTATGAAAGGCAAGTGGCCATGATAAATATAGGTCACATTGTGTTTTAAGGTCGGATAGAGGCCGTGTGTATTTTGGTCTGTGGCCATAGCGGCTGTGCTTATTGCATTAGCGACCTATTGAAGTGACATTAGTTTTCTATTGCAATTTCAAATACCTATCTGAAGCACGTTAGGTATTGCACGTTTGATTTATGTGGTGACAGCCATTCAGCAAAGACAGCAAAGACAGATTATCTGCCGGCCGCTGGTGGCCGAGCGGTTCTGGCGCTACAGTCTGGAACCGCGCGACCGCTACAGTCGCAGGTTAGAATCCTGCCTCGGGCATGGATGTGTGTGTAGTCCTTAGGTTAGTTAGGTTTAAGTAGTTCTACGTTCTATGGGACTTATGACCTCAGCAGTTGAGTCCCATAGTGCTCAGAGCCATTTGAACCATTTTTGAACAGATTATCTTGTAAGGTGGACCTTAAGTCATTGGATGTGGACTGACACATCTTCAGTGTGTCTGCCGCTCATGTTTTCCTGTTTTCAGAAACTTGTATAGTGGTCGACGCGAGCAAACCTCGCCCCGCGAGCTTGCAGTGTGACGGAAATCTCAGGATTTGAACTCTGGGCCGTCCGGACCCTGTTAACGCGCGATTTCTCTATTCCATTCAACGAGAGGCTTGTTTTAGGCAGATGATTTCCTACTGCTTAAAGTTGAGTATAAGTTCACCCTTTGGATCGTGTGTTTGTGAAATCGTAATAGATTAACGTATGCTCGCGTCCATCACATGTTCATCGAATTGACGTTTTGCCTTATACTTGCATAAAGTCTAGAATCTTCCGGACATTGAGTGTAGTAGAATGCTAAGTGTAAACAGAACAATTAATAGTACCCTTCAGGTCAGATGGCATCAAATTAATTTTACCTTTTCAGTAAGTGTAAAACTGAGTGAGAAAGGCAATAGCTGACATTGTAAACATTTGGTAATCTATTTCATCTATTATTTTGGTTGTTGTTACCGGCACGAAAAGGGGCCGTTGTCACAAGTGTGACTGTTAATTTTGTAAATACTAATTGTGGATAGGGCCTTGATATGCAAATTTTGTTAATTGATTATTACTGCTGATGAATTCATGAGTATGTGTAATCAATAAAGAAATGTTGCAACTACAAACTGTTGTGTTACTGGTATACAAGGTTAGAGTGTGCAATCGCCACACCACCCAGTGATGATGGGTGTACCAGGTTAAATTGTTTATGGCTTGTGTAGGTATGCGATGCACCAGTTCTCGGAAGTTTCAGGCATCCTGTGATATAAAAGATCATTGTGCATCTTATAAAGTTTGCCAAATTCTCCGTCTGGAATATTCCTCAATCTTTTCAGGCCTGGTCCGTACGGGTATAATTATATTGTTGATATCCCGCGCGTCCAGCACCAATCCGATATTGCCTTCTGCTTTTGGTACGGCTAGCAGCGAGCTGTTATAAGGTGACATTGACAGCTTTATTATCCGCCAACGCAGCATTCTTTGTGTTTCCCTCCCCACGGCTTGCTTTTTTGTCCAAGGCACAGAGTTGGTAGCTCGAAAGAATGTATCGTGTGGTTTTACTTGCATATGGAATTCGTATCCATGAATAATTCCGGGTTTTTCAGAAAATACTCCGACAAATTGGTTCAACAACTGTATAAGTTCAGCTTCTTGTTGCTGACTGAGATAGACTGATTCGGCTACCTTTTCGTTGATATTTTGTTTTGTGATGACAGTCTCTCGTGTCCAGTCGGGTTCCTATTCGTTATCGTTCTCCGTAGAGAACCCGCGTTGTGTGTGGATCAGCTATGGTTACGCTGACATGCCGGCAATAATTCACACAATTGTGCGGCGTGCTAATTAGTGCCAGGTCGATTCGTCTGTTGTGGTAGAATAAGGTACAGATGGCTCGGGAGAGGCATGTTTTTGCCTTCGTTTCACTAAGCACATCCAACCCCAGGATGCAAGATACCACTAGATTCTTTACCACGAGGAATGAGCACTTGATGGCTTCGTTTTCCAAGGTTATCTCGGCCTGTATCTGGTTTTCCTATCATTTTTACCCTGACCCGTAGAGCACCTATCACCTCACAATTCTCAACCGGCAAAATTTGCAATCTTCTCACTCGATATACACATTTAAACAACTGTCCATCAATAACCAAGGCACTAGTCCCTGTATCCAGACCTACTGTCACCGATACGATTATTTATTTTCCCTTGAAAAGCAGCCTGCGCAAGTTCTACTTCTGATTGTTCCATCTGTCACGGGTCAATCGTCAACTCATCTCTGATGTCACAACCATCATTATATTGAAATAAGTGAACATTTACGTTCTGTGTGCCCCCCCTCTTTCGCCTTGCCGACCGTCTGGGAAAGCCCTACAGAGGTCAGCCAGAGTTTGACGACCTGCCACACTCTGACGGTACCTGATCCGTCACATTAGTTATCCTTACAACGTCCTTCGCAGTGCGAGGTAAATTTTGTGACACGTACATTTCTGACGGACCACTTTGTGGCTGTAGCGGGGGTGATGGCGTCGGAATTACATTAACGTGGTTAACGGGTACATGGCCTTCTGGCATTGCATGTTGCGACTGCCAGTTAGCCGGCCCTGTCCGTTGCCACTGCTCATTACTCGTCCTCATGTTTTTGTTTGCAAAGGGGGTATTACTTCTTTCTTCAACTCTTCTCTTCCGGTCAAAATCATCTCCTCCCCTTTGGTTGGAGACTGGCTCACATTAGCATAATGATTACCATCATAACCGCTGTGATACCAATTACCATTGCCTGCTGGCGCAATGTACGTCAAGATTTGTCTTTTTACTGAAGTTTTCCCCACGAGGGTATTCACTATTAAGTGCAGATCCATTCTTTCGCGTACTACTATTGCCTTGATTTCGTGCTTTATTTTTGCCCTGACCATTATTCGAATTCCTGTATCCATTTTGTGGGGCTATTGTGTTGTTGTGGTCTTCAGTCCTGAGACTGGTTTGATGCAGCTCTCCATGCTACTCTATCCTGTGCCAGCTTCTTCATCTCCCAGTACCTACTGCAGCCTACATCCTTCTGAATCTGCTTAGTGTATTCATCTCTTGGTCTCCCTCTCCGATTTTTACCCTCCACGCTGCCCTCCAATACTAAATTGGTGATCCCTCGATGTCTCAGAACATGTCCTACCAACCGATCCCTTCTTCTAGTCAAGTTGTGCCACAAGCTCCTCTTCTCCCCATTTCTATTCAATACCTCCTCATTAGTTATGTGATCTACCCATCTAATCTTCAGCATTCTTCTGTAGCACCACATTTCGAAAACTTCTATTCTCTTCTTGTCTTAACTATTTATCGTCCACTTTTCACTTCCTTACATGGCTACACTTCATACAAATACTTTCAGAGACGACTTCCTGACATTTAAATCTATACTCGATGTTAACAAATTTTTGTTCTTCAGAAACGCTTTCCTTGCCATTGCCAGTCTACATTTTACATCCTCTCTACTTCGACCATCATCAGTTATTTTGCTCCCCAGATAGCAAAACTCCTTTACTACTTTAAGTGGGGCATCCTTTCGAAAAAGCTCAAGGGAATCAATTGTGGCGATGAATTGTTCAAGGTCAGTATCTGGGACATGTACTAATTTTTCGAAAATAGCGATCAGTTACCTTCATTTTAAAATTCGCAAAACATCCCTGTCCTGCATTGGTTCGTCCCAATATCAGGTCTTGTTAAAGTATAGTTCGAAATACACACATCAAAAAAAGTTATGCATCACCCCGGTTCCCAGAACTCCTGAAGATAGACACTGACTGTGGGTATTGTATCACAGACATAGTCCCTTTGACTGTACAGAGATGTCACTAAACCCGCCCATAGACGTAAAATCCTCGCATGAGCAGCGCCTATTAGACGGAGGGGGTCCAACAGCCGATCCTTCGACCAACAAGGAGTTGGACGGCTCGACTTGTCCGTAGTTCAACCATGGCTAGACGGTCAACACCGCGCTTCGATCTCGTCCGCATTGTCACTTTGTGCCAGGAAGGGCTCTCAGCAAGGGAAGTGTCCAGGCGCCTCGGAGTGAACCAAAGCGATGTTGTTCGGGCATGGTGGAGATACAGAGAGAGGCAGGAACTGTCGATGACATGCCTCGCTCAGGCCGTCCAAGGGTTACTACTGCAGAAGACGACCACGACCTATGGATTATGGCTCGGATGTACCCTGAAAGCAACGCCAGCATGTTGATAATGCTTTTCGTGCAGCTACAGGACGTCGTGTTACGACTCAAACTGAGCGCAACAGGCTGCATGATGCACAACTTCACTCCCGACGTCCATGGCGAGGTCCATCTTTGCAACAACAACATCATTCAGCGCGGTACATATGGGCTCAACAACATGCCGAATGGACCGCTCAGGATTGGCATCACATTCTCTTCACTGATGAGTGTCGCGTATGCCTTGAACCAGACAGTCGTCGGAGACGTGTTTGGAGTCAACCCAGTCAGGCTGAACGCCTTAGACCCACTGTCCAGCGAGTGCAGCAAGGTGGAGGTACCTTGCTGTTTTGTGGTTTTGTGGGTGGCATTATGTGGGGCCGACGTATGCCGCTGGTGGTCATGGAAGGCGCCATAACAGCTGTACGATACGTGAATGCCATCCTTTGACAGATAGTGCAACTATATCGGCAGCATATTGGCGAGGTATTCGTCTTCATGGACGACAATTCGCGCCCCCATCGTGCACATTTTGTGAATGACTTCCTTCAGGATAACGACATCGCTCGACTAGAGAGGCCACCATGTTCTCCAGACATGAACTCTATCGAACATGCCTGGGATGGATTGAAAAGGGCTGTTTAAGGACTACGTGACCCACCAACCACTCTGAGGAATCTACACCGAATCGCCGTTGAGGAGTGAGACAATCTAGACCAACAGTGCCTTGATGAACTTGTGGATGGTATGCGACGACGAACACAGGCGAGCATCAATGCAAGAGCACGTGTTACTGGGTATTAGAGGTACCGGTTTGTACAGCAATCTGGACCACCTCTTAAGGTCTCGCTGAATGGTGGTACAACTTGCAATGTGTGGTTTTCATGAGCAATAAAAAGGGCAGAAATGATGTTTTTGTTGATCGATGTTCCAATTTTCTGCACAGGTTCCGGAACTCTCGAAACGCAAAACTTTTTTTGCTGTGTGTACTTTCGAAGATTTCCGAGTCTGGGATTGAAAGGCTCGGGGCTATACACCTGTTTGTGTAAACTTTCTTGTACTGACCGAGACCAAAATCTTGCGTGGAATTTACTTTCAAAATCTAGAAACGTCTGCCCCTGATCGGCAATTTCCATTGCCCACAGAGCCGCGTCACCGGTTATAAAAGATATTACAAACTGTATCTTCTGGTGTTCAGCCCAAGACAAGGGCAACACATTTCTGAAACTTTTTGCAAAAATCACTGGGTGAACACTTTTCTTTTCGTCACTGAAAGTTTGGAATTGGGGGTGCTTAATCAATGACTCCCATTGTTTAACTTGTGCCACAACTGGTAGCGTACCTTTGCGTGTCTTAACCATCTTTACTCAGAATCAATTTCACTATCACAGCAGAGACACACAGAAAAATATGATACACAAAAATAGCACACACAAGAGACAATTAAATTACACAAAACACACAGAAAAATATTGAACATATCCTAAAGAAACTCTTTATAGTGCACTTCAAGCTAACTACGTGTCCTACACCTTTAAGTGGCATTGTGCAGTACACCTTTAACAACACTCCTACAGTGTACTGTTAGTAAATTTAACGATTATTTAAACTTTACTCCACACTTATGAATCTACCATGTAATTGAAGTTGACTTTAATAGCCACACAGCAGATTGCGTGACCAGTGTATAACACTTCGCCTATTTGACTCAAAACCCCTAAGCTATGTTACACACCGTCAATGAAGTTGTAGCAAATGAATGTTTCTAAAAAAATACTTATGGCAAAACTACTCTATTCACTTTAAGCACAAAACTATAATTAATTTTAGACAACACAGTCAGCACAGTGCATGCCCCCCCCCCCCCCCCCCCCCGAATACCTTTCCTTCTCTTGGTTCCCAGCCCAGAAGCTCATGCACTCACACTTTTATCTTTTGTAATTGGTTTCTGAATGCTGCTGTTTGTCTCGGTTGAGACAGTTCTTATATTGTCATAAAGCTGCAAACCCAAACTCTCTACTGCAACGTTTTGTATATCAGGTTTGACTCTCTCAGGTACAGTGAATGGTGGTATGGTACATGAAACAACGTTACATACACATAATTAACTTACGCACCATACTCAGTATTACATACATAAAATCTATTTCATAAATATGGTTTGCAAAAATTTCTTTGAAACTCAGGTATACCTCAGTTGGTATAATGTACTCTATAATTATATAGGTAAATTGGTACATAAATGCGGGCCCGTAGGTTCTGGGCGCCAGTTGTGGTGGTATATAAAAAAATAATATTTGTATTTGATGGGTGATAACATTACATAAAACTGTAGTTCTCTATTTCTGTTGTGGTACCTGGTTTAAAGAGAAATGGTCATCACGGTTCTGATTTTGGCTAGCATGAGACTGTTAAGCAAACTCAATACCACCACAAGCATTTACGCAGACCTCGGATTTTTCGCGGTGCGTACGTAACAATTTTTGAAACACAGCACCCGACTCACCGCCTTCCACTGTTAAGTTTGCGTGAGTAGCTGCTATTATTAATAAAAATCTGCGTATATTACGTGGAATGTTGTAATAAAAATTAGTTCTCAGGGGCCTGATGGTAATTGGTTTAATTATGTACCAATTGTAAAACGACAGTTAATACCTGAGATACTCGTATTTCTGTTTTCATGAAAAGTAATACATTGCTTGGATTGTTTTTCATTAGCAAGGCAAAGCTAAGGAGATTCTCGTCATCTGCTGTTAAGCGGCCAATCGAAAATTTACTGAACTTACTGCAACGAAAATATTGATAACTGAAGCTTTAATTTAATTTCATTGGCTTTAGGATACTGAATCGGGAAAACGGAGAACTCTCCTCCATTAACAGTTGCCGGTGTAATGGCCGACCTATGCTGCAGGTGAAATGGTGGTCCCCTCCGGAGCATACGCTAAAATAACAAATTTACACAAAATATTGATTCACTAATATGAGAGGTGCGAGCTGTACAAAAAGTAAATATTATCACATGGAAATGTCATTTATATTCTGAATAGTTTTACAGAACTTACACACAGTTATATCCAGTGTATAGTGACGCCTATAATCCATACAATAATCGAAGACAAGAGAGTGAGTAACATGATACAATGTCTCTCGTCTTTTTCATTGACCAACAGATAAAATAAAGAAGGTTCGTATTCATTATCGTTATTTCTCTGAAAATAATTTATTTTTCTTCCAAATGTTCGTTGCACAAAACACATCACACTTTTATTAACACTTCTAGCGTCACATGACGAATTATTCATCAGAATACAAAAACTCCATTTTTTTAAAAATAAATAAATATGACCTTCCGCCACAGCTCCCTCACATTCCTCCATTTTCCTGCATTTATTCATTTCTGCTTATCTGACTGATATTGCTTAAGGTCCTTATACATTCTGAAGCTACATTGATGATTCTTATTTCTTTCAGTTGGTTTGTGTATCACTATCCATGTTTTATACCTCCTGAAGTAGCCTTGTCAAGTACTAATTTTATTTTATTAGTTTTTTTATTAATAGAAACTGTTATGTAGGCATGTTTGTTCCTATTTTTTGTTAAAGTTTATTCGTGCCTACTTCATTTTTATTTTTATTTTTATTTATTTACTGTTAAATTTTTTTTACACTGCATTACCACCACTCTGTCAGTGATGTTACTTACTGCATGTTTCTGCTTCAGTGTAGATGTATAACCTTTCTTCCAATGTTGTTTACAGAAATTCGAACTTCTTTGGTGACAATATTCTGTAAATGTCTGAAGATGCCCTTGTAAGCCTAAAAACCGTTAACACAATAAAAGTAATATTGTAGAACAAAAGCAAACTAATACTTTTCATTTATTATAATGCTGTTCTATCAAGAATCGACGGAAGATTCAGTTAACATGAATACCGCCAAATTTCGCCGCACAGTCCTAATAGATACGTTCGTAGTACAAACTGATTTCTGCGGTTATTTGACGCAGTGTTGCTTGTCTGTTAGCACTGACTACTCTAAGCAAATGCCACTCATGTCAGTTGTGAAATGAAGGCCTTCGGCCTCTACGTTGGGACGTTGGTGAGAGGTAGTAGCTGCAATTTGATGTTCTCGGCACACTTTTGTCACTGTGGATCTCGAAATACTGTATTCCCTAACGATTTTCGAAATTGACTGCGTCTAGCTCCAACTACCATTCCGCCATATAAGTCTGTAATTTCCATTGTGCGGCCACAATCACGTTGGAAACCTTTTCATATGAACCACCAGAGTACAAAGGACAGCTCCGCGAATGCACTACGCTGTTATACCTTGTGTACGCGATACTTCCGCCATGTGTATATGTGCTATCCCATGACTTTTGTCTATATTTACACATCGTCTCAGTGTGAGGTGTTTGAATATAAGCATTGCTAATATTGGGTCTAGAGGGAAGAAAAAAGTCTGTCATAGTAATTTCTGGAGGCAGATTATTGATAATGTTTCTCCGTGTATAACGTGAAGTGGAATAAGCATGGCTGTCAAACTGCATTCTAGCGACTGGTCATGTTCAATGATCTGTCGAGTGATTAGTGCTAAAACACCATGCTTTCGGAAGCGCGGTACGTGTTTACCAAGGCCATGCAAATATTGCAGCTGCGATCGTGTACACAGCAGTTCTTTTCTTTTTAATTCAGAACAAAAATTTCATGAGAGCCAGGGTTTCTTAATCTAGCATATCACTATAAATCACAGGCCACAGAACTTGATGACACTGACGTCAGTGCATCGCTGGTATAACCCCTCCCCCCCCCCCCCCGACCCCTTCTGGGTTGACCTGGCGTCGTGTCGTCAGCGAATTTAAATATAATACACACAGCTGTAAAGTGACACGGCGGAAAAGATTGTCAGATGCTGAATCAGCAATTTGGGCCAATTATTTCCCTGACGCTCTTCTTGCTTAAAATACCCCCCCCCCTCCCACCCCGTTCAAATGATATGCTGTCTTGCTGGTATTGCACCTCCAAGAATTCGTCGAGAAACCACTGCTGATCAAGAACCACTGAAGGTTGAGAACGTTGAAGTTCACCCGACGCTGACCATTATCAGCCTCAATGTAGGCTGGAATCCAGGAGAAGTTTCCTCTAGCCGTCGCAGCCTTTGGAAATACCTCCAGATAAGCAAGACTTTCATTTGTAATCCAAGCAGCAGTTCTGGATGGAGTCACGTGAACATCTTCCGGCTGGCTACAAGGGCTGGGATGTTCGAAGGTCTCTTAATCGAATAAGAACTGCTGTTGGTAGGGCTGCAAAATTCAGCTTCACGTCACAGGAGAGCAGGTGCGAGTGTATCTAAGAAGCAGTCACCCATATGTACCAATTCCAGCTCTGCTCATTATCATACAAAGTGACAATGCCCTATGTGTAGCTCGTTTTTGGAGAAATTCCTTTGTCTTGTTAATTTATTTTTGTGGTCTGTCTATGTATATCTATGGTTTTTATGTATACATGCATGTAATTCACTGCATTATATACTGAAGAGCCAAAGAAAATGGTACACCTGTCTAATATTGTGCAGGGCCCGCACGAGCACGCAGAAGTGACGCAACATGACGTGGCATGGGCTCGACTAATGTCTGATGTATTGATGTAGGGAACGGACACCAGGAATCATGCAGGGCTGTCCATAAATCCGTAAGAGTGCGAGGAGATGGAGATATCTTCTGAGCAGCACGTTGCAAGGCATCCCAGATAAGCTCAATTATGTTCATGTCTGGGGAGTTTGGCAGCCAACGGAAGTGTTTAAACTCAGAAAAGTGTTCATGGAACCACTGTGTAGCAATTCTGGACGTGTGGGTCGTGATGGAATTGTCAAAGTCCGTCAGAATGCACATTGGACATGAATGGATGTAGATGATCAGACAGAATGTGGTACCTGTAAGAGTCGTATCCAGACGTATCAAGGTCCCATATCACTCCAGCTGCACGCGCACCACACTATTACACATCCTCCAGTAGCTTGAACAGTCCCACTGACATGCAGGGTTCATGGAAACATGAGGTTGTCTCCATACCCGTACAGGTCCATCCACTCGGTACAATTTGAAACGAAACTCATCCAACCAGGAAACATGTTTCCAGTCATCAACAGTCCACAGTCAGTGTTTACGGGCCCAGGAAGCGCGTAAAACTTTGTGTCGTGCCGTCATCAAGTGTACACGAGTGGTCCTTCGGCTCCGAAAGCTCATATCCATGATGTTTCATTGAATGGTTCGCATGATGACAGTTGTTGTAGGCCCAGCACTAAAATCCGCAGCAATTTGCGGAAGGGTTGCACTTCTGTCACGTTGAACGATTTTCCTCAGTGGTTGTTAGTCCAGTTCTTGCAGGATGTTCTTCCAGCCGCAGTGATCTCGGAAATTTGATGTTTTACGTGATTACTGATATTCACAGTACACTCGTGAAATGGTCATATGGGAAAATCCTGACTTCATCACTACTTCAGATATGCTGTGTCCCAGCGCCTGTGCTTTGACTATAACACCAAGTTCAGACTCACTTAATCTTGATAACTTGCCATTGTAGCAGCAGTAATCGATCTAACAACTGCGCCAGACCCTTGTCTTATATAGCCGTTGCCGACCTCGACGCCGTATTCTGCCCGTTTACATATCTCTGTATCTGAATACGAATGCCTGTAGCAGTTCCTTCGGCGCTTCAGTGAATGTAGGACGATTCCAACACCTGTAAATAAAACTAAAATAAATAAAAACTTCTTCTTCTAGCGTTGCAGGTTTAGGCTTACAGATCTACTCCAGCACCCCAGCATTGTCTTCGTTCTAGGTGTGTGTGAAACTTATGAGACAGAAAGAA
This sequence comes from Schistocerca nitens, assembly GCF_023898315.1. Taxonomy (NCBI): domain Eukaryota; kingdom Metazoa; phylum Arthropoda; class Insecta; order Orthoptera; family Acrididae; genus Schistocerca; species Schistocerca nitens. The sequence continues at coordinate 784,227,097 of NC_064614.1, read as the reverse complement.
TATATAAATTAAGAAATGAATTATAAATACAAAGAGGCACATACTAAACCAAAAAATACATCAAAATATTAGTTCAAGGTGAAGCAGTGAGACAAGTAACATATTTCAAATCATCATCATCAACACTACGTCTTTCACAGTTGAAAATTGGTGTACCATCACACTCGCCCCTTAACAGTCTGTCTTTTCCACCCCTTCTGCATCTAAGAGTAGCTGGCCCCATGTTTAGTCAGTCTACTCCTTTATCTGGTCCATCCATCGTCTCGATGGTCTTCCCTTTGACTTTGCCTGTCGTCGAATTACGTGACCAAAGAACTGCAGAATTCTCTGGAAGTAGATACTGGACAACCTCTTGTCAACTCTTAGCTCTTGAAGCATTGTTTTGTTGGTCCATTTGTCCATCCATGACATTCTCAGCAACCTCCTATACGTCCACATGCAAAACCATTAGTTCTCTTGCGTTCCCCTTCAGTTGCTGTCCATGTTTCAGCGCCACAAAAGGAAAACTGGGAACACCAGAGATTTCAGCATTTTCAATTCAGTACATCTCGTTAGCTTTCGGTCTTTCCAAATAATTATCGTCTTCGATGCAGCCTCCTTTATATGGTTCGAAAGGAATTGAGAAATAGTTTTATCTAGTCTCATTATTGCCTTACTATCACAGTAAGATTTCTGACAAGCGTAATAACATGATAAGGAACACTTATTTCTACTAGTACGATTCACAGTTCTTTCCATCGAACGCAGTCGAGAGCATTGCTGTCGACCAAGAGCCAAGAACTAATGGGGTACTGAATTCCCTACATTTTTTAATTAGCTATCTGGCATTGAAAATGTACTCTCGTTTTCCTTTATAATAAACAAACCCAGGTTTCTCGGGTGGAATTTTTTTATCTAAGTACGTTTTCAGTCGTTCAGATATGACGTTTAGAAAAATTTAGCTGGCTTGTGAATTTAATGAAATTGTTCTGTAATTTTCACAACGCTGTGCATTTCCTTTCTTATGAAGTAGAATCATTACTGGCACGGTCCTATCTTCTAGCTATGTTCCACTATTCCATATGCTCTTTACATATTTCATAAACGATGTTCAAACCAAAATCTCCCGAAGCTCTGATCATTTCGGGAGTAATAAGGTCAGGTACAGGTGCTTTGTTATTTTTCACTTTAACTATAGCTGTTTGGACTTCTTCCTTTAAGACATTCAGTTCCTTCTCTGCTGGAATATTTGTACGACAAAGCTTTCCGTTTTTGTCCTTGTGCTACCTGTTCCAGTATGTTCTCCACCGATCAGCAACTGGTGCTATGCTGGTTAGATGTGTTCCACCTTCGACTTCTATAATCCATGTTCTTGGTTAGAAGGATCTTGTCAGTTTCTTAATTTCATTGAACATGCATATGGTCTCATTGCAATCCCAGAGTTCCTCAATTCTCTCACATATTTCTTTGAAGTAGTTTCTTTGGAAGCTTCTCTGTATTAACGCCGGCAACTTGCTGTACTGATGAGTTGCTTGTAATCCTCTCATCTTCTGTACTTACCTGTCCTCAATTTGTGTTAGTAGTTTAGTTAGTAAGTCAGTTATTTTTATTCTTCACCTCTTCTTGACTACTGCTTCAGCTGTTTTAACTAAAGTCTCTTTTAGCAAATCCCTTTTCTCTGGAGATGTCGTGTTGTCTGACTGACTTTAAAACATTTTGGGAGAATAAGGCATGACTTGAACGAAAAAAATCTAGAATAATCACATCTGACTACCGCTGAACTGCGTCTGTGAGAACATTTTGACAAGTAATGTTTGGTAATTGGGTTTGTACTGAAGTGAACGATCTTCAGTGTTGTTTAAGATATCCAATACTCTATGGAGAATCACATTTAAAAATTCCCGATCGCGTTGGTGTAGAAAGATTGTTTCTGAGAAAACAAATTGAGAAATTACATACTTTTACGACCGGACATCGCGTCAATAAATTTCGTCTGACCGCGTCATGCAATAAAAACTAAAATCTACTAACGTTTCGGCTACTTATGAAAAAGTGCTTATGAAAAAATTATTTAACGAAGTGTTGTTGCCGATGTTTTACACGTCATTAACACTTTTTCTGTGTTACAGTAATAATAGTAGAGATAGGAAAAGCAGCACATATCAAAAATGAGTGAAAGTGGATGTTTGAATCATATATCACGCTTGTCTGCATGGTGTACCCGAACTTTCTGTTCCAGTAGTATTGAATTCAGACTGTGGTGTATTGGAGTTATCTTTTGCTAGAATCACCTGAGTGAAGTGTAGCAGTACGTAATGTCACGTTTTGAAATCTCAAATTAATACTTATGAAACGTGTAATGGCAATGTTTATTATTGATTTATTTGTTATACATAATTGTAATCATTTGAGTTTGTTAAATTTCACAGGGTAAAAAACTGTTGTAATAACAGTTTGCTCAAGTTGTTAAATAAAACCAATCTCTCATTCCTGGGTGACGTGTTATGTCTTTGTGGCCTTGCTCATTACCACTCGCGGCTCCTCGCATGCTATCATTTCAGTTAGTTGTACATCGAGTAATAATCCACATTTTTGTGGTTGCATATTACTGTCTCTTCAGTGTTGTGAAGGTTCACGGAAACAAAGGAAACTCAGATAATAAGCCGAACAAATTATAATTACATTATAACTCTGTAACGAGATAACGCAGACCACTGATACCTTGTAGCAAAATACTCAGAAAATATCCTTCAGCTATCTCCAAAATTATTTTTGTTGAGTTCGTGCTCACCATGTATATTTGATATAGAAATAAGCTGTAATTCATCGTGACATAGACCTGTGTGGTCGGATATAGACGGCCACACACGAGACGAATAGTAGTAGGTTATAACTATTTAACGTCAGAACGCTTGCAGGCATTCAAAAAACGGGTACACAAGAAAAACAAGCTTTTTAGATAAATCAGTCCAACTAGTTGGGCGTTTTGTAAGGCAAAATATAGGAACAAAATTGAGAAGTGGTTACACCATGAAGCGCGAGTAGGATACCAGTCAGACTTCTTGAAGATGTTCATCACGTGACGGATATTAAACGATTACACTATCCGTCAGTTCTGATTTGCTGTCCATAATCATCAGTATGTGTTCGTTGTGACATGGAAGCAGACGTTCTTCGAATGTAATTTAGAGGAAAATTTTGCCGTGCCTGAAACACATACTGTTTATAGGGGATTGGTAACTGGCGGTTAAATGAAAATGTACGTCTTCCCATTGAGTTCCAGACACTGTCTATGGGAGAAAAGTAAGGGGACCAGATTAGCCAGACAAGAATCAGTATGTTCCTCAAGACGTTTGTAGTATGAACTGCAGAGTGGGGTCTTTCAATGTCGTGCTGGAATATGCAATTTGGTACGTTGGTCATAGGTATGACAACAAAGAGTAATGTTTCTGCCACACGTTGATCGGCATACAGCCTTTTCAAGAATCACCAATTCTCCCCGCTCCATGGTTCCAGGAATTGGAGAGGTACAGCTATTTCACCAGATCATCTACAGAGTCGTTGAGATCGGTCTGTACGCCACAAACAGAAACGAGTGCCACCGCTGAACAACGCTGAAAGCCAATCTCTGTCCCAGTTGACTTATGATATATACTATAGTATTAACGGTTCTCAGTAATAGTGTCAGCGGTAAACCGACGCTAGCACCTCGAGAACTCAACCAAACTTCCAGAATTACTGTATGTTTCCAATGCTGCCGGTAACCTCTGTTATTTCAGGGGTTGTCGTCATGTCATCCGTCTTTCGTCAGAGTCAGTCGAACAAATCTACGATCTTCCGTCTGTATTGTTTTGGCAGAAACCGTGCCTACTCTCGTTGCCACACTATTGCCCTGAGTCCAAATCGTGACATTCTACTACGCAGTCCATTGTCTGTGTGACGGTCCTATGTTTATTATACGAATAAAGTGACCATTCTCGAAGCCTAAAGAGTACTGATAAGCTGCAAGTACATATTCGATGGACATATTATGTAGCAAGCTCCACCTGAAAAGTCCCAGTCACGTTATGCACACTAAGTAACCATCATGTACTCACAACATTCTCTATCTGCACGAACGGCTTTTCTCAGTACTTGAAACACTGAAAATAGGCTCACATCATTACGAAATTTTTCTCAATATACCCACAACTAAGTAAACACTGGGATTTGACCCTTGGTCTAGTAGTAACGTCTCTGATTAGTAATAAAATCGTTCGAAACCCGACACCGCTTAAATTTTGATTAATAATCTACATTGGCGGCCGAAGGCTTCCGGCATAAGAAGACACCCTCATTCTGCCAACGGCCAGTAGCTCAGTAGGCAGTACATTGAAGAGGAATGGACTTCTCTAAAAAGAGCAATCACAGAATCTGGAAAGAAAAACATAGGTTCAAAGAAGGTAACTGCGAAGAAACCATCGGTAACAGAAAAAAATACTTCAACTGATCAATGAAAGAAGGAAGTACAAAAATGTTCAGGGAAATTCAGTAATACACAGGAATGAAATACGAGGGTTGCCCAAAAAGTAATGCACCGCGTTTTTTTCTCAGCCGACAAAAACGCTACGAATACGTACGTTACGTATATATTATTGGAAGTCTCCTGAGTGAGCGCGCCAAGTTTCCGTCACTTCCGACAGATAGCGTAGCTGTAGGACAGTTTCTAAATGGCGTCCGTAGGTGAGGTAAGTTACAAGCAACGTGCCGTCATTGAATTTCTCACTGCGGAAAAAGAAACTGTGTGTGTGTAATTCTCATTATGTTCAACAAAGAATTGTTGAAGAAAAAAGCGCCGTGCATTACTTTCAGGGGTAACTCTCGTACATAGAAAGTGCAGGGAAGCTAAGACGAATTGGCTGCATGAAAAACGTGAAGAAATCGAAAAAGGAATGATTGTCGGAAGGACTGACTCAACATATAGGAAAGTCAAAACAACATTCGGTGAAATTAAAAGCAAGGGTGGTAACATTAAGAGTGCAACCGGAATTCCGCTGTTAAATGTAGCGGGCAGCGGATCGGTGCAAAGAGTACATTGAAGGCATCTGTGAGTGAGAGGATTTGCCTGATGTGATAGAAGAAGAAACAGGAGTCGATTTAGAAAATATAGGGGATCCAGCATTAGAATCTGAATTTAAGAGAGCATTGGAGGACTTAGGATCAAATAAGGCAGAAGGGATGGATAAAATTCCATCAGAATTTCTAAGATCGCTGGGGGAAGTGGTAACAAAACGACTATTTAGGTCGGTGTGTAGAACTTATCAGTCTGGCGACATGTTCGAAATTCTGACAAAAATAGGGGTAAACTATAGGAAGAGACGGGTAATATACAATATGTAAAAGACCCAAGAGGGAGAGTAATATTTGTTTATTTATTTAATCTGGCAAGATTAGGGCATCAGGCCCTCTCTTACAGATAACCAGGCATTCTACTTATTTAACATTCATATGTTTTAGTAGGCATCTTAAACTACATCTAGTACAAAAAGTGAAATAAACAATTACAAAGGCGCACTTGGAAAACTACATACATATAGAGTTTATATTCCTAGATCATAAGTACTGTTATAATTAGACATTATGAAAGACACAGATTTTAGATAGGAGTGCTAGCAGCAGGGAGTATGAGGCAGACTGATGGTGAAGGGAGGAGAAGAATAGAGACATGATGAAACATAATTAAGGAAATATAAAAGATTGGGTGGCTAATAGAGATAGATGAAGAGGAAGAAGAGAAAGGAGCAAGATAGGAGACACTAGCTTTGCTATTTGACAGAGGAGAGGATTGGCCTTGTACATTAATTTTATGGAAAACGTTATGATAGTAGGAAATGGTTCACCTTCTTCTTAAAAGCAGCAGGGGATTGAATTTTGCGCAGGGTAAGGGGCAGTTTGTTCCAGAGGCGGACAGCGGCAACTAAGGAGTTTGCAAAAGTTTTTGTTTTGTGAGTGGGCACATTTAGGATACCAAATAAGAGTGACCTAGTGTTTCGATTATGGTGGCATGAAAGGTGTTTAATCTCTGAAGCAAGGTACTGGGGTGCTTGCGTGACGAGGAGTCGGTGAAGTAGACATAGTGTGGTAGTCACGCAGTTTGTCCGGCCGCAGCCACATTAGCTGGGAGTATGAAGCACTAACTTGATCATATCGGCGAATGTTGCAGGTGTAACGCACACAGGCATTCATGGTTAATTCTAGCCGTCTTTTGTTTTCACTACTCATGCCTTGCTGAATTAAATCACAATAGTGGAGGTTCGGTAGAACTAGTGCTTGCACGAGCTGGCGTTTCAAGTCCTGTGGAAATACGTTCCTAAACTTTTTGAGATCATAGAGACAAGCTGACGACTTCTGGCACACTGCGACTGTATTCTCCGCCCAGCTGAGATGCTCATCCAAAGTTACACCCAAGTTCTTAACTGTTTTCTGATATGGTATTGGAATACCATCGAGCAGAATAGGAGGCAGCCGTTTGCGGAAATCTGAACTTATTAATTTCTGATGGGCTATTAAGAATTCTTGTGTACTTTTTGCATTTAATTTAAGCTCCACGTTTTTCGCCCATGTCACTACTGAAGACAGATCATCATTCATCTTAGAGATTGCAGTGTTTATATCTTCAGGTCTGACGCTTAGGTAGAGCTCGAGGTCGTCGGCATAGAAATGATATTTACAGGAGGACAGAACCAATGAAATATCGTTGACAGACAAAGAAAACAAAAGTGGTCCTAAGACTGATCCTTGTGGCACTCCCGAGGAGACATGTTTCCAATAAGAGTTTTTCAGACAACACATTGCTGTCTGTCTTTGAAGTAGTTTTCAAACCATCTCAATGCACTATCTAAGAAATTAAGCTGTTGCATTTTTCTGAGCAATATGTCAAAGTTAACAGTGTCAAAAGCTTTTCTGAAGTCTAGTAGGGCAATAATGTTGCCTTTCGGCTGTCGATGGCATATTTCAGGTCATCAGTTACTTTAATTAGAGCAGTGTTTGTGCTGTGATGTTTACGGAAACCGGATTGAAATTTATCATATAGGCTGAATTAATGCAGGTGCTCAGTGATCTGATCATGAACAATTATTCAAGTGCTTTGGAAACAGCAGGCAGTATGCTAATTGGTCGGTAATCACTAGGCAGTTGCGGGTTTTCGATCTTAGGATGGGTCGAATTATGCTTCTTTTCCATGCAGTGGGGTATATTCCGTTCACATGGGAAAAATTAAATATGTCAGTTAAGACAGGTACTAAGATATTGGCAACATTCTTAATCATGGTTATACTGATAATGTCATTGCCTACCGCATCAGAAGAGATTCTCATTATTGCTTTTCTTGCCGTATTTATTGTTACGTGGTTTAGATGGAAGTTATCGTTGCTAGTTATCCAGTTAGGGGATTCTTGTGGACGGTAATTATCAGCCGTGTGAGTGTTCGGAGGTGCAGAGAAGAATTCATTTAATTCGTTAGCTGAGACATGAAAAGCAGTTTCCGGTTTTGCCTTTCCAACCTCCAAGCTACGGAGATTCTTCCATTGAGTCGTGGGCGTCAGATCACTGCATACAAGGGGGCGAGCGTACCTGATTTTAGTATTGCGAATGCATTGTTTCACTCTGTTCCGTTACTTTCTGTATTCTTCGAAACGCTCGGGTTTCGGATCTGTCTTGAAACTCCTGTTGGCAGCATCTGTATTATTCATCATTTGACGTAATTCAGCTGTCAGCGATGGAGCAGCAGATTTTCTTACACGGATTGTGCGTACAGGTGCATGTTTGTTATAGAGGGCAGTGAGTTTATTACCAAGTTCATTAATTTTGCCATCGATTGTAGGTTCCCTGGGCCGGCCAGTGTGGCCACGCGGTTAAAGGCGCTTCAGTCTGGAACCGCGCGACCGCTACGGTCGCAGGTTCGAATCCTGCCTCGGGCATGGATGTGTGTGATGTCCTTAGGTTAGTTAGGTTTAAGTAGTTCTAAGTTCTAGGGGACTGATGACCTTAGAAGTTAAGTCCCATAGTGCTCAGAGCCATTTGAACCATTTTTGTAGGTTCTCTGCTTATTTGATGCCATGAGATTTCTGAGCAATCGGCTGTTAGAGCGTCAAGGTCAATACGTTTCATGTTACGTAACGCGAATTGATCCTTGGGGGCTGAAAAGAGTAGGCCAGGAATATTACATCATATGCTGACAGGCCTGGGGCCAAAGTTTGACCAACATATCTTACTTTGTCAGTCTGTTTCGTTGCGATTACGTCTATAAGAGTATGACTGTCCGCCGTATTGTGTGTAGGTTGTAACGGAAGAATGTTCATGCTATTGCAACTAATCAATCTTCTTAGATTTATTGCGGAGGGAGTGTCTCTCAGCAGGTCTATGTTCAAGTCACTCATTACGATAACATGTTCGTATTGACACTGAAGTGAATGTAATTCCGACTGAAAGGAACTCATTGAGCTTATTTTTGGCTGCTTGTACACGACACCAGTCAAGAACTTCCGACTTTGTTTATTTATTTCAGTGAACATGAATTCAGCCTCTTTTCCTCCAGCAGGGTTTGACGTCTTGCGCAACCAGCCGGAAACTAATTCGTCTGCAACACGCTCATAGTAAAACTAGGGAGCCTGTTGCCCAGGCCGTTTGAATCGCGCACCACAGGCTACCCAGCCAATCACAAGCCGCGCGGCAGCGAGCGCAGCGGCTAAGTCCACTTCAAGGTCACCCGCCTAGCGAGCAACCAAGACTCGCACAGCCACCAAACAAAAAGTGAATAGTGTTTTATACTTAAAAAAAGAAAAATCTCACGGGATAGATAAGGATGGTTCTCGGGTAGGGCAACTTTATTGTCTGTAATATAACATACAGTGACCATTGATCTTTATTTTACAATTTCCATTACCAATCTTGGCCCATATAAAAAGGTACTCATCTGCATTTAATTTTTTCTTCTTTCTAGTACTCAACACAAATGGCATACTTGGAACAAGTGCCGCGCGGCTTGTGATTGGCTGGGTAGCCTGAGGCGCGCGATTCAAACGGCCTGGGCAACACGCTCCCTAGTTTTACTAGGAGCGTGTTGCAGAAGAATTCGTTTCCGGCTGGTTGCGCAAGACGCTGATAAGGCGCGCGCGCTGGCTCAGGCCGGACGTTGACGTCACGAGAAGGGCCGCCGGCTGCAGCTGCGCCGCAGCACGGAGCGTCATTCGCTCTGCGAACGTCGCCTAGGCATTGCTGGCCGCTTTGAGACCTGTCGGTATATACTCACCGACCGAGCCACCTCGCTTTTTTGATCTGTCTGCCCTAAGAAATGCGTACCCTGGGAGATGAATAGATGCAGAGGATATGTGTGGTTTTAACCACATTTCGGGTAAGAGGATTACGTGGTAGTTTAGTTGGTTGAAGAGGAGGCTAAGTTCTTCGTAATGTGCAGGTGAAGACTGGATGTTGCAGTGCGCTACTAGAAGCTCTGACGCATTCCGCTGGGCAGCCTGGAGTAGGGTGGCAGACTGGTTTGTCCCTTTGTTAGGCACTACCTGCCGCGAGGGGCACTGGCCGCTGCTTCCGCGAAGTGACATAACACTTGGGTGTCCGAGATTTTGCTCGCCCTGTTGGTGACTCCGCGAGTGCCGAAAGAAAGGCGATCGCAAGAGATTTCCTGAGTTTGCAGGGGTTTAGAAAATGGAGTAGTGGTATTCGGTTCAAGGAGAATATGACCAAAACAGTGACGGCTGTGTGTCACTGTGTATCCTCTGTCGTAAGAGGTAAAATGTAATTAGCGTATTTGGAACAGCTTAGGGTGGAAATAAGGGAAAGGGCAGTGATTTAAAAGGCCGATGCTGCCAGCAGAGAGAAGTAAGCTTAATAACTAATAGCTTATCGTAGGAAGCTAGAATTAAATTGAAATTTACTGAAGTGATACTGATAGTGATTATCGTAGGAAGCTACAATTAGATTGAAATTTACTAAAGTGATACTGATAGTGATTTTTGTTATGAACAATTTAAACCGAAGAGATGAGTGATTAATGAACTGAAGGAGAGACTAATAATTGCAATGGTACTATTACAGAATGCAAGAGAATAAACTGAGGAAATAAAAATAGTATTAGCAGTAACTAAAATTAAGTAAACGTTAGAGCTACAGGTACAAAAAATAATATAAAGTTAATACAATTACAAAAACAATTATTTGAAGGTACAAATATGGGGATATTTAAAAAGTTAATACAATTACGAGACAGTATATCTGAGTATAGGGATGTTACAATCTGCAAATGGTGTTAGGTTTGCACTTTTGGCTCGAGTAGCTTCACTTAATACTATTTAGTTCTGTCATGTTTGTGACTGTCTTCTTTCCAGCTGCTTTCTTAATGGATACCCTGCCATCCTGAGTCCAGACATTCTGAAGACCGAAATGGGATACGGAACTGTTTAAAATCTTTAGCCGTTCGTGTATCAGATCTTCCCTTATTGTAAGCCCTGTCCTTGCGAACCTCTTCTTCTGGGTAAAGATCTCTGCCCTTTTTCGGTATGAGACAAATTTAACTATTATTGGACGAGGTTTGGTAGCACCTGGCAGTTTTCGTCCCACCCGATGGCTCCTGTCAATGTCTGCCTTACTTCAACGCCTAATTTTTCACGTACAACCTGTATAAGTAGGTTGTCTGTGTCTTCTTCCTTATTTCCTGCCACTCCAAACAGTCGTAGACTATTTCGCCTTTGGTACTGTTCTAGATCGTCTGTTGCGGCAGATGGTTTCACATCCAACTCTAGTGCCTTTTTCTCGTATTCAGACACAGGCTTTTTCAATGCTGTAATTTCGGCAGTATTGGCCTCAACAGTTTCACCCACTTTGGCCAATACTGCTGCCGTTACTGTATCTGATATAGTGCCTACTATCAGATCGAGACTGTTTTTATCGCGAAGCGCAGCGTTTACCTCAGAGCGGACCAGCCCCGCTATACCGGGATCCGCGGCAACACCTTCCGCCAAGAGCAGGCCCGCCGCACCTGCTGCTTCCCCGCTGCTGTCGAGTCTCTTGTTTACCATTTTCTACAGCGTAGATATTAGTGGAGCACAGAAAAAATAGCACTGCTGCGCAGAACACTGTTTACACAATTTCCACTGGTCGAGACAACTCCACCTGCGGGAGCACCTTCGAATTCAACTAAATTTCGAAAGCCGAACACGTGTTACACTGCAGCCGCCATCTGCAACCTATTAGTGGATGACCAAGAACGAAGTACTCAGATTAAGAAGGGTGCAAGACAGGGATGCAGTCTGTCGCCCTACTGTTCAACATGTACATCGAAGAAGCGACGATTGAAATAAAAGAAAGGTTCACGAGTGGAATTAAAATTCAACGTGAATGAATACCATTGGCATGATTCGCTGATGACGTTGCTGTCCTGAGTGAAAGTGAAGAAGAATTACATGATCTCCTGAACGGAATGAACATTCTACTGAGTACATAGTGTGGACTGAGAGTAAAACGAAGAAATACGAAAGTAATGACAAGTAGCGGAAATGGGAACAGTGAGAAACTTAACATCAGTATTGATGGTCACGAAGTGGATGAAGTTAAGGAACCCTGCTACCTAGGCAGCAAAATAACCAGTGATGGACGGAGCAAGGAGGACATCAAAAGCGGACTAGCACTGGCAAAAAGGGCATTCCTGGCCAAGAGAAGTGTACAAGTATCAAACATAGGCCTTAATTTGAGGAAAACATTTCTGAGAATGTGCGTTTGGGCATTGTATGGTAGTGAAACATTGATTGTGGGAAAACAGGAACAGGACAGAATCCAAGCATTTGAGATGTGGTGCTACAGACAAATATTGAAAATTAGACGAATGTTGAAAATTAGGTGGACTGATAAGGAATGAGGAGGTTCTGCTCAGAATCGGAGAGCAAAGGAATATTTGGAAAACACAGAGGTGATGGGTCAAGATGATAGGAATTCTTTTGAGATATCATACTAAATGGAGCTGTAGAGGGTAAAAACTGTAGAGGAAGACAGAGATTGGAATACATCCAGCAAATAATTGAGGACATAGGTTGCAACTGCTACTCTAAGATGAAGAGGTTGGCACAGGAGAGGATCTGGTGGCGGGCCCCATTAAGCGTTGGAAGACCGATGACTAAATAAATGTTGTTGTTGTGGTCTTCAGTCCTGAGACTGGTTTGATGCAGCTCTCCATGCTACTCTATCCTGTGCAAGCTTCTTCATCTCCCAGTACCTCCTGCAACCTACATCCTTCTGAATCTGCTTAGTGTATGCATCTCTTGGTCTCCCCCTACGATTTTTACCCTCCACGCTGCCCTCCAATACTAAATTGGTGATCCCTTGATGCCTCAGAACATGTCCTACCAACCGATCCCTTCTTCTGGTCAAGTTGTGCCACAAACTCCTCTTCTCCCCAATCCTGTTCAGTACCTCCTCATTAGTTATGTGATCTACCCATCTAATCTTCAGCATTCTTCTGTAGCACCACATTTCGAAAGCTTCTATTCTCTTCTTGTCCAAACTATTTATCGTCCATGTTTCACTTCCATACATGGCTACACTCCATACAAATACTTTCAGAAAAGACTTCCTGACACTTAAATCTATACTCGATGTTAACAAATTTCTCTTCTTCAGAAACGCTTTCCTTGCCATTGCCAGTCTACATTTTATATCCTCTCTACTTCGACCATCATCAGTTATTTTGCTCCCCAAATAGCAAAACTCCTTTACTACTTTAAGTGTCTCATTTCCTAATCTAATACCCTCAACATCACCCGACTTAATTCGACTACATTCCATTATCCTCGTTTTGCTTTTGTTGATGTTCATCTTATATCCTCCCTTCAAGACACCATCCATTCCATTCAACTGCTCTTCCAAGTCCTTTGCTGTCTCTGACAGAATTACTATGTCATCGGCGAACCTCAAAGTTTTTATTTCTTCTCCATGGATTTTAATACCTACTCCGAATTTTTCTTTTGTTTCCTTTACTGCTTGCTCAATATACAGATTGAATAACATCGGGGAGAGGCTACAACCCTGTCTTACTCCCTTCCCAACCACTGCTTCCCTTTCATGTCCCTCGACTCTTATAACTGCCATCTGGTTTCTGTACAAATTGTAAATAGCCTTTCGCACCCTGTATTTTATCCCTGCCACATTTAGAATTTGAAAGAGAGTATTCCAGTCAACATTGTCAAAAGCTTTCTCTAAGTCTACAAATGCTAGAAACGTAGGTTTGCCTTTCCTTAATCTTTCTTCTAAGATAAGTCGTAAGGTCAGTATTGCCTCACGTGTCCCAGTATTTCTACGGAATCCAAACTGATCTTCCCCGAGGTCGGCTTCTACTAGTTTTTCCATTCGTCTGTAAAGAATTCGTGTTAGTATTTTGCAGCTGTGGCTTATTAAACTGATTGTTCGGTAATTCTCACATCTGTCAACACCTGCTTTCTTTGGGATTGGAATTATTATATTCTTCTTGAAGTCTGAGGGTATTTCGCCTGTTTCATACATCTTGCTCACCAGATGGTAGAGTTTTGTCAGGACTGGCTGTCCCAAGGCCGTCAGTAGTTCCAATGGAATGTTGTCTACTCCGGGGGCCTTGTTTCGACTCAGGTCTTTCAGTGCTCTGTCAAACTCTTCACGCAGTATCGTATCTCCCATTTCATCTTCATCTACATCCTCTTCCAGTTCCATAATATTGTCCTCAAGTATATCGCCCTTGTATAGACCCTCTATATACTCCTTCCACCTTTCTGCTTTCCCTTCTTTGCTTAGAACTGGGTTTCCATCTGAGCTCTTGATGTTCATACAAGTGGTTCTCTTATCTCCAAAGGTCTCTTTAATTTTCCTGTAGGCAGTATCTATCTTACCCCTAGTAAGATAAGCCTCTACATCCTTACATTTGTCCTCTAGCCATCCCTGCTTAGCCATTTTGCACTTCCTGTCGATCTCATTTTTGAGACGTTTGTATTCCTTTTTGCCTGCTTCATTTACTGCATTTTTATATTTTCTCCTTTCATCAATTAAATTCAATATTTCTTCTGTTACCCAAGGATTTCTACTAGCCCTCGTCTTTTTACCTACTTGATCCTCTGCTGCCTTCACTACTTCATCCCTCAAAGCTACCCATTCTTCTTCTACTGTATTTCTTTCCCCCATTTCTGTCAATTGTTCCCTTATGCTCTCCCTGAAACTCTGTACAACCTCTGGTTCTTTCAGTTTATCCAGGTCCCATCTCCTTAAATTCCCACCTTTTTGCAGTTTCTTCAGTTTTAATCTACAGGTCATAACCAATAGATTGTGGTCAGAGTCCACATCTGCCCCTGGAAATGTCTTACAATTTAAAACCTGGTTCCTAAATCTCTGTCTTACCATTATATAATCAATCTGATACCTTTTAGTATCTCCAGGGTTCTTCCATGTATACAACCTTCTATCATGATTCTTAAACCAAGTGTTAGCTATGATTAAATTGTGCCCTGTGCAAAATTCTACCAGGCGGCTTCCTCTTTCATTTCTTAGCCCCAATCCATATTCACCTACTACGTTTCCTTCTCTCCCTTTTCCTACACTCGAATTCCAGTCACCCATAACTATTAAATTTTCGTCTCCCTTCACAATCTGAATAATTTATTTTATTTCATCATACATTTCTTCAATTTCTTCGTCATCTGCAGAGCTAGTTGGCATATAAACTTGTACTGCTGTAGTAGGTGTGGGCTTCGTATCTATCTTGGCCACAATAATGCGTTCACTAAGCTGTTTGTAGTAGCTTACCCGCATTCCTATTTTCCTATTCATTATTAAACCTACTCCTGCATTACCCCTATTTGACTTTGTGTTTATAACCCTGTAGTCACCTGACCAGAAGTCTTGTTCCTCCTGCCACCGAACTTCACTAATTCCCACTATATCTAACTTTAACCTATCCATTTCCCTTTTCAAATTTTCTAACCTACCTGCCCGATTAAGGGACCTGACATTCCACGCTCCGATCCGTAAAACGCCAGTTTTCTTTCTCCTGATAACGACATCCTCTTGAGTAGTCCCCGCCCGGAGATCCGAATGGGGGACTATTTTACCTCCGGAATATTTTACCCAAGAGGACGCCATCATCATTTAATCATACAGTAAAGCTGCATGCCCTCGGGAAAAATTACGGCCGTAGTTTCCCCTTGCTTTCAGCCGTTCGCAGTACCAGCACAGCAAGGCCGTTTTGGTTATTGTTACAAGGCCAGATCAGTCAATCATCCAGACTGTTGCCCTTGCAACTACTGAAAAGGCTGCTGCCCCTCTTCAGGAACCACACGTTTGTCTGGCCTCTCAACAGATACCCCTCCGTTGTGGTTGTACCTACAGTACGGCTATTTGTATCGATGAGGCACGCAAGCCTCCCCACCAACGGCAAGGTCCATGGTTCATGGGGGAGGACTAAATAAATAAATAAATAAATAAAAATAAAATAAAAAATAAAAATAAAAAAAGTACTTGAGTATCAGTTTCGTAACATGCGATTGACAGGTTCATGTTGTTCAAATGGCTCTAAGCACTATGGGACTTAACATCTGAGGTCATCAGTCCTCTGGACTTAGAACTACTTAAACCTAACTAACCTAAGGACAACACACACACATCCATGCCCGAGGCAGGATTCGAACCTGCGACCGTAGCAGCCGCGTGGTTCCGGACTGAATCGCCTACAACAGCTCGAACACAGCGTTCATGTTGTAACACTTCCTGTTTCGGTCACTGTAACTTCATACGACTGGGTAGTCGAGCTATACTCTCGGCTCTGCAAGAAAGGCATGATATAACCATCCAGAGACACCAGTGGAATTGTGAAAAAGACCTCAGCAGAGGGATCGATACATAGGTGATAGAAGAAGTTTGAAAAAGAGTTTACCATCAGCACTATTTGTAAAACACTGAGAAGGTCGAGTCAAATTAATGTGACCGCTGCCTATGTTCGGCGTAAACGTGGAGTAACCACCCACAAACGGCACGTGACAGCATTATCAGTTGAGGGTCGTGGAAAACAGTGCAGTCGTTGTCATTATGCGGAGACAGAGCGGTTTATTTGAATTCTTAAAGGTCATAATCATTTGCTTTAGGGCCAATGGTGAAAACTTTTCCGAAACGCCTATGTTTGTAAACTTTTCGCGTACCACCGTGGTTGAAGTACACCGTGAATGGAAAATTGACGCTATTCGACACCAGCGCCGAGGCAACTGTGGTGCACCACCGGCCGTGGATGACGGGGGTGAACAACGGCTGTGGGAATGTGTACGGGCCAATAGACGTGCAACTGTTGAGCGGTTCTAGGCGCTACAGTCTGGAACCGCGCAACCGCTACGGTCGCAGGTTCGAATCGTGCATCGGGCATGTATGTGTGTGATGGATGTCCTTTGGTTAGTTAGGTTTAAGTAGTTCTAAGTTCTAGGGGACTGATGACCTCAGAAGTTAAGTCCCATAGTGCTCAGAGCCATTTCAACCATTTTTAACCAAGAGGCTGACAGCAGTGACTCCGACCGTTCTGCTTACGTTGCTATGTATGCGCCTCCAGAGCAGGTGTCTGATTTATACACTCATGCTGACTACTGTTCATCGGCGACGAAAGCTGAATTTGCACGCCAGTACCGAAAGTGAGTGGCTACAGGCGACGTTTTCAGATGAATCATGTTTCACGCTTCTTTGGGCAGATTGCCGATGGTGTGTGCAGCGTATTAGAATGGTTGGAAGGGCCAGGCAGCAGGAAGGACTGTAATGGTCCGGGGAATGCTATCATGACATTCAGTGGATGATTTCCACACTCTGGAAGTCACAGTGGCTGAACACAGCTATGCGTCTATCCTGCGGCTCCATATCCAGGTTTTTGACAGGTGGTCACATGAATGTGACTGGACAGTGTATATATAATGCATGAACGTATCTTCATATGTAAACGACTCTCTGTGGCAGAGACAATATACCAACAAGAAATTGAATTTGCACTAAGGATGCGAACGGAATGTATTTGTCGTGTAGCTGATACCTTGTATGGTGCTTTTGGAAAAGCCGCATGTGCTAAGGAGATCTAAGGACTTGGACTGATACACAGGAAATCTGCACAGGAAACACTCTGCTAGTTTTATTTACCTTATGAATTTGTAGTAGAGCATAATACCGCGATTTCAGTGAAATGTAAATTGCGACTGGACGTCTAGTGACAGAAACTTCGAAGTGTAATAAAATGGAAGGCCTACAGCCGTCCTTACGATGTTATTATGGCTACCAGTTTCGGTGCTTCGGGCCTCAATTGACGCTGAGGGGGTTAACGCCAAACGCATACACGATTCATCAGTGGCCAACATCTGTGAAACGGTTTTCACAGTAACCTGTAACCTATAACAACCATGTTGTATCTCCAACCTACATTTAAATGTATATTACATATAATTAAATATGTAACAGATAAAAGGGCGATATTATAATAAAAAATCTCGAAAAGTTCTTGACCGATTTACTTCAAATTTTTACACAATCCTCTGATCGGACGAACAAAGGCTGTATAAAATATACAATAGTGAAACGATGCTAGGAAGCAGTAAAATTGTATTTACAAGTAATTAGCTTATGATTAGAATACTATTTCTGGATGTAGATTTTTGTAATAAAGAGCGCTCAAGATCAGATGGACGGGGGACGGCGAGATAGGGGGGTGAGGAGAAACAGACTAAGGGAGAGAAAAGGAGAGGCAGGAGAAGACGGATGTATAAAGGGGTATGGAGGTGATGGACAGAGAGAAGGGGAGAGAGAGGGAACAGGAGGAGATACAGACGTGTAACCATCTCCCATAATATTAGAAACATGTGCTTTCCCTTTTCTTTCTTTTCCTTTCAACAGTAACGCGTGGCTGGAAAAAGCTGGTTTACTAATAAAAATAACATCGATTTTTACAGTACGCTACAATCGATAGGTATCTGTCTTCAATCCTTTGCACCTACGTAACAAAATGCACAATTATACGAAGATTTAGTACAGATCGAACATGGAACACATGATTTTAGCAACTTCATCTTAATTTATGAAACTGACCCAGAAAATAAATTGTGGTTAATTCATCACAAGCTGTTACGATGATACTCACGGAGCTATTTCACAAAAGGATTTAGCTTTTTTACGTTCCGAGCCCCAGCAGAAGAGCGCACAAAGAAATTTTTCCTTCTTTTATGAAATGCTGAACAGTTTCACATTCAGGACGTCCATCGAAAAAGACTTTGAAAGAGCTCTTCTCGGCCGCCACACTGCCACATCCTTGCTAGTTAATTACGCGTCGTCGCAGTCTCTCAGTAATTAAATTCAGGGAATAAAAAATAACAGGAAGCGAAACGCAAGGGAGGCGGTTGCGGTGGCGACTGTGCAGAAACAATGGCCAGGGAACAAGGGCGGAGGAAGCACAGGCGAGTCGCTGGGGTCTTTGTACCCGCCCGCGGGCTGCGAGGGGCGGGGGACGGGGACTGGCTGCCTTTAAAGAAAAGCCAGTCTAGCCACGCGGTGGCCGGTCGGGATCCCGGCTGTAAAATTAAACCCAGCTGCCCTCGCTGCACTCCTTCGGCTATGAATAATGTAACAGACGGGAAAATTATTGAACAACAGCGCAATAAATCCGGGGGGCGGCACGCCTGGACGGCGTCCAGAGGGCCGGAAGCTGTGGGGAGGGAGTGGGGCGAGGGTAAGAGCGGCCTGCGTCCAAGCCACAGCATCCGGGCGGGACTGTCCGGGACTGCTGGATTAGCCAGTCAGGGGTACTGTGGGGCAACATGGGAGCGGCGGGCCGTTCGGGCGGCATATGAGCAAGGAGCGCACTGGCGTCGCCCGTTTGGATGGCGCGGAAGTCGAACAGCGTGAAAGAAGTGAGCGAGACGGTGGCAGGGTTTGTGTAATAATTTATAGCGTCACGATCGCTTAATTCTACACTGCTCTATAACACTTGAGAAAGGGATAGATAAAAGAACTTAACGTATTAACTTCTCAATGGAAATGAACGAAAGTGCGGGGGTATTTTGCCAGGGGTCTCCCAGTCTTGCACAGAAAGTTGCATGTTACACGTTGTGAAGCCAGGGTGACTATAGCGCCAAATGTGGCTCGCCATGCAGCACGAGGCAGATGAAGGAAAGGAAAACGGCAGTGTGTGTCAATCAGCGAGCGCTTACGAAGCCTTGAGGCGGCTCGGAGACAACATCTGGTCGTAATGTTCCGTTAAAGTGAGGTTCAACAGCCGTAAAGTATTTTATAAAATGCCTTTTTAACCTTATTTGTCCAACTGATCATCCACGGGTTTCAGTTATTAACCATCATCCAGGCTGTAGTGTACAAAAGATTACTTAACATCATCCCTTATTCGTGGATAATTTTGATATTGTTCAGCTTCAAAGGAAAATGGGATTCTTTTATCTAATCTGTTGTACCCTACATCTCGGATGGCGATTAATAACAGAAATCAGTAGATGAGTAATGGTACAAATAAACAGCTGGGGGCTAAAATGCATTTTATACAAGAAATTTGGACCACTTGACGAGAATCATTGGGAAACTGAAAGGACGAAGCTTGACGATTGTAGTCCAGAAGTTTGGCATTGCTCGCAGCATTATTCAACGTGTATAACGAGCATTCCGAATGACGGGCGCTGCAGCCCGAAAGAGAAAAGATGGTCCACGATTGTCAGCTAAAGCAGCAGGTGACCGACACATTGTGCAGCAGATATAAAGGAATCCACATCAAATAGATCTGCAATGGCACCTATATTTGACAGGACTGAAATGCACGCAATCTAAAGCTTCACAGTGGCTCGGCGACTCCATGGCTGTGGTCTCTTTGACTGACGACCAATACGTTGTTTTCCGTTGACACCCGTATATCGGCGTCGAGGTTTGCGATGTTGCTCTGAACTCAGGGGCAGGGCCAAGGAGGGATGTGGTAGCGTGCTCTTCTCAAACGACAGCAGATTCAATCCGATTAGTGGCTCTGGTCGTACGATAGCGTGTTAAGAAGTGGGAACACATAATGCTCCAAGGAACATTGTCGAACACGATCGTTTTGACGGTGCAGATGTTATGGTGCTGCGAGGCACAGTGTTGCTTGGACATACTGATCTCCAACGTGGCACACTTACTAGTCAACTAGAGATGGGCAAACTCGTTCGTCCTTGGGAACTAGTTCACTGGTGATCGCTCTTGTTTGGGAACCGCTCATTTGTACTCGTTCACCGTTCATTTGTGCTTGGTATACGGTTCTTATGAAAAACTGAAAATTAGTAGCATAGGTGACTGAAGATGGAAGGCGTCAAGAGGGGGCACTTGCCTCCGCCCTGGAGTACAAAGTTTTTATTCATAACAGAATCTCACACACTTGTAATTTTCGTGATTCTGCAAAACCTCTCGTTTAGCCAACTGTAGCGTTATGTGGCTGATCGCAGTGAAATAACGTGAGTTGGCGCGCGAAAAACCGGCCCCGAGTACAGACTACTCGCCAATTACGCAGGATTTGTTGACCGCTACGAGCAGAATAGATAAACATGTAATAATTACGCAGTGAAGAAATAACAAACAAGCTAATGCGAACAATAACTTCGTAACAACAGATGATTGGTAGGCGACAATGAGCAGTCTATAACACTACCGTCTGCTACCGCTATACCATAACCTTAAAGTTGGAAGCAGATCGTAAAATAGAACTATCTTGTTAAAGCAATTATGGTATAAAGCAACAGAGCAGTGTTACCCTCTGAAAGGAATTTTGTTGTGTTGACCGCGATGTACCTAACGGAGGTGGCTTTATCGGAAGGGAAATTCAGAATTACGTAAATATTTAAACAGTAACAAACAATAATTTATCTATCCACAGCGTCCAAAGAATAATAAAAACAGTCATCAGCCTAATTAGGCATGAGAATGAGTAACATTCTTATTCAAGAACCGAAAATAAATAACTTCAATGGGCAAACACAGCGTATACTTTTGTCACACGAGAGTGCAATGAACTCTGGCACCTGGATATGTTCACGTTAAGGTTGGAGCTGACAGCAGAACAAACTATTTGCATAAATATAACAGATAACAATGCAAACTGTTACCTTCAGGGTTTATTCAAACTGAATGGTCTCAATTACATTACTGTTAATATTCGCTGTAGAATCATAAATTGGACATAGGTTCAGTCTCTCTTTTACCAAATACTTTTCTATCTGACATGGAAAAAAAGTATTTCACTAGCAAACTATTTCTCACTGTCCTCTGAATAAAAAAAGTTACTGTTTTCATAGCATTAGCATTAGCATTAGCACAATAGACAAACTATGGATCCTGTTATACTATTAATATGCACTTCCAATACACAAGAGAGACAAGCACTTAGCAAATATGAGTATATAACTTCCCACAAATGCAGTTCACGACTTTTACTGCAGTGAGACACAATATTGACAAATTTGTAGGAAACTCACCTTTTAAATTTTTCGACAGGCAGGACTATGATCATTAACTAAGCAAAACTTTATAAGCCTCAGTTTTAAGAACTTTTAATTTTTAAAAGTAACAGCAAATTGTCTATATTACTACAGTCTTCTACTTTCAAGTCAATGATTAATTAAGTAACTCTGAAAATCCACAAAACTTTAAATTGGACTGTTTCAATCACTGGGAGGCTTTCACAAAGCTGCATTTACTACCTCCCACAATTTTACCAAATCCACACTAAATCTGAGTACTCACTTCTTACCAAATATCAAACATTATTTAATTAACTCTTTGGCTTTGAGGCTTTAATTTCTTCCACAACAAGGACACTCGGTAATCATAGTTCAAACGGAGAGGAACCTGAGACGGGTTGTGATAAGGAAAAAATCAAGGTAGGTACATAAATTCAGTTATAAGTTACCCTATATTTGAGCACACTAAAACATCCAATGTGCTGATCTTCACTTTACATCTTTACAGTTCCTTGGTTCATTTTTAGTGACTGCGCAACGTGATGGCGAGTGCATGTCGGTGGGTGGATTTGCAGGCGGAAATGCTGGCGATGATAATAACAATTCCAGAATAGTTCCAGCTCTTTATCCATCCATCCGAGGCATTGGAAAGCGACACAAAAAAGCCTCTCACGGCACCAGCACAAATCACAACTTTTACATGAGGAGTTGACAGTTTGGTAGTTCGTCCCCCACTGACTCTTGGTTCCACCTTTCTATCCATGCCCACCACATTTTGCACGCGCTACACTGTTCCGTTCCTGGGGGAAGCCACACCACCTTTTACTAACAAAATAACTGAGAACCCTAATTGAAGATCAGCAGTTTATGTAACAGCAACCAGACATATTAAATAAAACTGAACTTTTGCACATATTGACATTTGTACAAAAGAAATTATTTAAACAAAATTATTCAACCTCAAAGATAATCAGAGGTTATGTGAGAAAGACAAAACATATCATTTGCTCATATTGTGCATATTACAGAGATTACACTTCATTACAGTATCGAATTAACCATACACTAATTACAAAAGTTCAACGATGGGATGTTGAACAAAACAGAAAGCTAAATGTATCCACAAAAGGTATGTAGTGTGTAAGGTATGGTGTTACAAATCTAGTACTCGAGGTCGATTTTTTGTGCCAACCTGTACCATTGAAATAATATTGTAGAAGTTATCATATTCTGTTTGCAAAATGTGACACCAGACTCTCTCGATTATAGAACGAGGACTTCATTCGGTTGTAAGTCGGTCTGCCTTCCATAACAATGAACACGCTTTTTTACCTTGGATCAAAAAAAGACGGAAAATGGCCACTCGTGTGTGCAGTGCCGACTTCCTTTGCATGTGTAATAAGAAAAAAAATCTTACTTTTTTACACGTATTTCTTCAGCTGTTTATCGAAATAGTGAAGTAAGCTGATATGCCGTTTTGTTACCTGAAAAAAAAAAAAAAAGGTTCAAATGGCTCTGAGCACTATAGGACTTAACATCTGAGGTCATTACTCCCCTAGAACTTAGAACTACTTAAACCTAACTAACCTAAGGACATCACACACATCCATGCCCGAGGCAGGATTCGAACCTGCGACCGTAGCGGTCACGCGGTTCCAGACTGAAGCGCCTAGAACCGCTCGGCCACTCCGGCCGGCTTACCTGAAAAGATGTTTGTATTACATACCACGTAATTTAAAGTAATTATAAAATACATTTAAATTACCGGTCATGGACGCTGAATAGAATACGAAAAGAACCAAAAGTTCAATGTTCAAAAAAGGTTTGAAACAGATGTAGCATGGTCATGCACAGCGAACGTAACGAACAACTCTATACTGAACTAACGATGAGCAATCGGCAGTGGTACTGCAACGAGTGGCCACGCGAAGAAGGACGAGTGCGGCTGAGCGAGACCGAGACAGACGGGAACGGGACCGAGGCTGGGACGAGACCGGCCGGCGTGCCGCTGCGGGAACGAGATAGACCATTTCCCGTTCCCAGGAGCCATAAGTAGAAAGTCTCGACCGAAGTGAACTATGAAAGACCGTTCCTTAGAATTCGTTCATCGCTCGTTCCGTTAATCTTGACGAACCGTTCCTTTGGACCCGTTAGTTCGCGAACGACCCATCTCTACAGTGAACGTTATTGTGACACTGTACTCCTTCCTCATGTGCGTCTTTCATGCGGCCCTGACTTCATTTTTATGGATGACACTGAGAGAGCGCATCCAGCACCGGAGCTGGAGGAGCCCTTGGAACGAGAGGATATTCGTTGAATGAACTGGTCTGCCCGTACCCCTGACATAAATTCCTTCGAGCACACGTGGGATGCATTGGGGAAACGTATTGCAACACATGTACATGCACCAGCAACTATCCAATAATTATTAACCGTGCTTGTGGAGGAATGTAACGCCCTGCCACGTGCACTCCTTGTCAACTTTGTATCTAGCAAGGGAGAAAGTTACAAAGCATCTACTGCCAGGCGTGGTTGTCACACAAGCTATTAGGAACCATGCTCTGTCTTTTGTCATGTCCGGAGGATTATAAATCGTTTGATTTGATTGTCATTATTGTCTTTGAACGAAAGTGTCATTTCCGTTCGTATCATTCCGTATTTCTTTCAGTTATCCCCTACATTGTACTGTTGAAGGTCTTTCTATGTATGGATGAAGTTTCCCAGAGCCATGTTACTTGGCACGGAAATATCGTGCGGAAGTTACTTTCGTTCCAAGAGTCTTGTTCCTGGCAGCTCATCGAATGGAGGTGATCCAGACGCTAGTCTTGTGATTGAAACATCAATGCATTCAACGGACGTGTATCAGGAAAACTGTGAGATGACAGCTAGCGACGTGTATTTGGGTTGTCTTTACGCAGTTGGAAATTACCCAGTGTTTAAGGTTATACAGAATTGTGTTTCCCTTGGCGTTGCATTATAAATTTGAGTTCGCCATGGGGATGTTAAGCCATACAGGTGGTCTCACTTGTAGTATATTGTTTCAGAAGCTTGCAACATTACGTTGATTTATCTTTGCGCTATGATGACGATAGCTGTGTTATACGATTTGATCTGCTACTTTGTATATATCCATGACTGACAGCTTTTCGTATGTTGTCTCTTTCAATCATTATATTTGATTTTTCATATGCTTAGCCTTCAAGAGTTTACTGTCTTTCACACTTTTCTTTGTTCACGAATTTCACCAAGTGTCCCAAATCTCTGCCTAAAGATACTTAAGATTTGTTTCTATACAAGCATGTGCCATCGATTTCCCTTGCTGTCAATTCAAAGCTAAGTGAGCATAAATAAGAAGCGCTTGAAATTATCATATGTGCGGTGTAGCGGCATAGACAGCGTCATTGGAACTTATGGCTTGCACCACACCATCTCATAGACTTACAGGTTCTTCAGCACTGTCAATTACAAATGACAAACATATTTGTCCTCCAGATGTTGAGCTTACGAGATACAACTTGTTACATTTTGAAGCATCCTAATGGAATGTTTGTTGCGAATTTTCTAGTTTAAATTTCATCTCTTTGTGAAAGTTTTGCTATCTCCGAAACATCTTAAATATGGTCAGACTACGTTGTTAATGGGCATGGCCAGAGTCTGGCGGTATTTATAATCTTACATGGACGCATGGGTTTAGTTTCAGAAGGAGTGGCAAGCTATCTTCGTGTATGTCACAGCTTATCAATCGTAATGGATGAAAAGTGGTGGGATGTCAGTTTCCCAGCAACCATTGAAGTTCTCGATGGATGATAAATCTGGAGAACGTACTGGCCGGGAAAACAATGAGACGCCTAAGGTGGCATGCTTGTTCAGGACAGCTTGGGCAGCATGCGGGCTTGCATTATTTTGTTGGAGTATGACGTCACGAGCATTTAAGCAGTGCAGTGCTTCTGCCCCTATTACCAACTATGAGAACTAGAAGTGTGACGGTGTTACGTACCCAGTGGTACCACATACCACTACGCCAGATACTATACCTCTACAGCAATAATGAATGCAATGCCACAAAATTGGTTCTACACTGCACCTGTACGCAGTAATACGTTCACGGTGATTCTATACGTGGAACCAGGACTGGTCTGAAGAAGTAATTGTTAGCACTTCTGTATCCAGTGTCGATGTGCCTTCTGCTTCTTTAGGGCAAGCATCAATTGTCGCTCTCCTACTCGTCTTTCCATGTTGCTGCAAAGAAGCCCATTTCCTGGCTCAACACACGTGGCATGGCGTGAGGTCCCGTACGCATGAGCAGGGAAAGTTACTGGAGGAAACAGTGCAGGGTGGTGGCAGGGGGCCGTAGAGATCCCACATGGCGCTTCTATATTCGAGTGACAGTCATGATACACTGACGAATGCAAGCAGTAATACTGGGGATCCATAAAAGAATGACCCAGTTTAAATGGTATATTATCGCAGTTAAACTTGGAGTATTTGCAACAAATCACACTCTTCAAATGGTTCAAATTGATCTGAGCACTATGGGATTTAACATCTGAGGTCATCAGTCCCCTAGAACTTAGAACTACTTAAACCTAACTAACCTAAGGACATCACACACATCCATGCTCGAGGCAGGATTCGAACCTGCGACCGTAGCGGTCGCGCGGTTCCAGACTGAAGCGCCTAGAACCGCTCGGCCACACCGGCCGGTCAAATCGCACTCTTACGGCGAATAATAATAA
Source organism: Schistocerca nitens (assembly GCF_023898315.1). NCBI lineage: Eukaryota > Metazoa > Arthropoda > Insecta > Orthoptera > Acrididae > Schistocerca > Schistocerca nitens. Next base: position 784,200,882 of record NC_064614.1, on the reverse strand, counting down.
GTGGTAGGAAATCAGAAATTTTTATTAAAACTCACTCCTATTGTTACAGGCAATATCAGATTAAGCCACAAACGAAGGCTGAAGCAGAAAGCGTACTGGTATGTCGCAAGGGGATCAGGTCTCCGACACGTGACGACACCTTCTGCCGACAGAGAAATTCGAATTCAGTAGAAAAAAGCTTGAGTCAGAAAACCAAGGGAAGGAAGACAAGCATTGAGCTGTGCGCGGCTCGCGCTCATGCCGTTTATTGTTAATCGTCTTGTTTTTATGGTTATGTCACCTGGCTTTTCTTTTAAGTGAGTGGCAGCAGCTGCGCTTATCGATAAGTGCACCATCGTACTATCTCTGGAGCGACCGCTAGTATTTCCAGGTCGTCGTGTGTCTGGAGTTCAGCTGGGAGTTCAGTCGGGACGCATCGGCACTGACGTTTAGTCGGGGACGGACCAGCAATGGAGTGCAGCAGGGGGACAGTGCGACACTGAGGTGCCGACAGCCAGTGCTCGCCGACCGCTGGCGACACACATCAACTGTCCGACGGAAGGAGATTGGAGCGGGACGAACGTTGGTTGGTCGTTCGTTCGGTTGGTCGTCTCATCGGGAGATGTGTATTGGGTCTTTGACCGTTTCTGGGCCTCGTCACTTGGTCATCTTGCCGGACGTGGGTCGATTCTTTCCTTGTGCAGAGATGTCGTGGCCAATGGGCAAGAGTTACCTCTCCATGGATGGGTCCGAGCCAGTGTCCCCGGGTCGCCGTGTCTCCGAATTCCGAACGGATGTTGAGTTGAGTCGGGTTGGAGCTGTAGTCAGCTTCGGTCAGCCAAGACTCGCCCGACCGTTGCCGACACACGTAACTTCAGTGGGAACGACCTGGGCTGGTCGTTCGGTCAGTCATCTCATCGGACAACGTGTATTTGGTTGACGACCGCTTGTGGAAACTCTGTGTGTGTCGAATTCATTCGTCCTTGTAGTTTCACAGTGATTGCTTTTACGATTGTATTAGTTCTTGTGCAAGTGTGTTTACGTGGAACCGTGTGTAGCTTCTGTGATTTCCACTGAGCAGATCAATGTTGTCTACGTACTGCAGTAGTTAGTCGGTCGGTTGAAATAGAGCAGCGAGTGTGTCGGGTGGAAAGGAACTAATTAGATTGTTTGTTGTTTCCTCAGCTGTCCCTAGAACGTGTTGCCACCAGATTGTTTAGTGTTATTCTTGGCTGCCTGTCTCACCAAAACCGTGGTTAGATTTTCCTCCCCAGGCTGACCTTTGGAACACTTCTGAGCATCACTGTTTATTGTTTGTGATTGTCATTTTATTTAGTCGCAGGTACTGTGCCAGGCCTTCAGCCGTGTATTAATATTGTCTGTTTTATGTGTAGTATATGGCTTCCAGCCAAACTTCATGTCAACTATTTTAGGATTAGGCCTTCAGCTGTCTTTTATTTAAAATTCTTGTTGCTCTGTATTTAGGCCTTCAGCCGCATTTGTTTCAGAATCTGTGGATTTAATATTTAATTCCTTGTCCGTAAGGTTTCTTTTTAATTATCTTGAATTCTTGAAACGGCCTTCAGCCGTGTTGTGTAAATGTTTATCTTTAGGTTGTCTGTAATTATTTTCAGTAATTCTTTTGGCCTTCAGCCGACAAGATACTTCAAGTTTTCTTAAGATGTTTTTCTGTTACACTGTGTAAAAGCTTACTTTTAAGGACTCTGTTTTATTATGTAAAAAAAGAAATTTTTTATTGGGCCTTGAGTCGAAGAGTTATTTTGAATTTTCCTTAATATAGCCTTTATCAGGAATTTGTAACTGCCTGGCTTTTAAAGAATTCGCTTAGCTGATCTGAAATATTATTTCTGCCTTTAGCCGAGAAGATATTGTAATCTTACTTAAGTAAGGCCTTCAGCCATTCCTCTAAATCCGGGTGATTTAAAAGCTATAATTCAAACCTGTTCTGGAGAAGTTACTTGGGCCCTCAGCCGTGAATTGATCTTTGTTGTTTCAATGAGAGAAAACTGTGCACTGGTTTGAGGAATAAAGTTGTATGTGTGCTTGTATAACAAACAGTAACTGACTTTGACACCTTTCCATAACCCGCTCTGTCCTGCGAAACCAGATTTCTAGCATATTCGCTACCTCGTAAGAAGTAGTACAAGAATACCTCTCACACAGGAAGACGTACCAAGGATATGTTACAGTCGTTAATAGCTTTTTACGTGAGTATGGCAGAATAAGGACGACACGCGGGCGTTAAGAATCGAGCCTTGCGTCATAGCCTTTTGCTAGATTCCTTTAAATACTCCAGTTTTCCAGCTCTCACGAGTTGATCATTGGTATCGATGACATTCACAGTAGTAGTAATCGATTCTTGATTACGATACTGTAGTGAATCTATGGCCTACATGCTCCAGCACAATCTATGAACCAGCTGAAGGTGTACTCGAGTCGACGGCCTTCACCTGATGAACTTCACGCTGCTTACCATCTGATGGAGTGACTGTCTTCTGACATCACCACATCTCAAACAGCTGCCAGCACTGAACACCTATGCGGAGTCCAGCTTTAGCGCAGGGTCTCTTGGGGTCCACGTTCCTGTTCAACACCCAGGTGCCTCTAGGTTCTGAAACCTGCCGGGCCGGTAGGGAGGATATCAACCGGCCAGATGACTACCGACAACAGACACGTCGCTGATGGACGATCGAGGGTCGCCGTAGAATTCGGAGTGGGTCCGAGGACACTCCAGCTGGCAGCGCGAGACCAAACTTGCGCGCTGAGCACGCCGGCCGCCGGCCGCCTGCCAGCTGGCAGCCTGCCAGGGCAGCGAGATCGCTCACGCTGTCTCCTGGGTGTGCGGAAGCTGAGCTCACTAAACAGGCGTCAGCTAGAGTCCAACACGCAGCTGAACGAACCATCAGCAGTGGCTGCTGCGGGAGAACAACGAATTGGCAACACACAGAGTAAATGATTGAACTTTAATAACGTTTTAATAGTGTCGAAGTCCCTTCACGTCTCCCCACCAACCATCTTGACCCCACACAGTGGTGTCTCTGCTCGGCCCCTCTACAATACATCAAACTAAAGGTAAACCTAGTTTTTCTTACACATGATCAATGTATGCACCATTAGTTACATGGCATACATACTACCTAAAATCCAATACTTCCCACATTTTGTTTAACAAGTACGGAGCAACAGCCTCGAAAATTCAGTGTCTGAACTCTGGCAAACCATTAGGTAGTGGCAGAACGCAGACACGTTAGTTTATAAAGCCCCCCCCGCCCCTTACCCCAACTAAGAAAGAACCACACGACGTGAGCTCAGGCAGAAGCCAGCGGAAAAGAACTCTATTGTACTTAAAATTGTTCAAATGGCTCTGAGCACTATGGGACTTAACTTCTGAGGTCATCAGTCCCTTAGAACTTAGAACTACTCAAACGTAACTAACCTAAAGACGTCACACACATCCATGCCCACTCTATCACACTCTCCGATCCAAAAGTCAGGGACTTCAACATTCAACCACTTTCATTCAGAGACCCAACTGGGAAGGGGCTCCATCTTTTTTCCAAACAAAGTTTTCAGCTCCTCTTTCTAATTAGGGAAAGAACTATTCATGCAACATATCCTGATAAGCCACACGTGCTGCAGTGGCTTCGGCGAAAAAAATTATTGCATTTACACTTGAAGTCGGGGCACAGAACAGAAAAAGTTTAATTTTCGAGAATCGGCCAGCCGGGGTGGCCGAGCGGTTCTAGGCACGACAGTCTGGAACCGCACGACCGCGACGATTGCAGGTTCGAATCCTGCCTCGGGCATGGATGTGTGTGGTGTCCTTAGGTTATGTAATAGGACGACCGGAGCGGGTGACGTGGTCGGGGTTGTAAGGCGTGGCAGGGTAGAAGAAGGTGGCTGTTTTTAGCAATCTTCCTCTTTATTGTTGGATCTCCCAATACATTTTCCGGTAGCTCAGCCCCACCGCTCGTGTTGTGGTGGAGACGAGGTGATGCAGGCAGTCCGGGGAACGCGACGCTGCGCTTGGTCAGCGGCTGCGCAGGTGGTAGGAGGTTAGCAGCCCGAGGCCCGGCCCAGTTCGCAGACGCGGCGGCTCGTGACGACACCGGGAGCCGCCGGTGCAGCAGCGGGCAACGCCCCCCGCCGGCCGGCCCTCGGAGACAGCGTCACAAATGACGACGACGTGTCAGCGACCGAACGCCCAGTCAGTCGAACCGAATGCCGACGCCCACCTCTGATGCCCTGCAGACCGCTGCTGAATCCGCTGGTTACATGGCGGGGTGTTTATTAGAAGGTTCTCGATGTGTTGGCTAACGCAACCGCGCCACACGCGGCCCGCGCCTGCGTAATTCTGCTAATGCTGCGTTCTGATGGCCGCCGCTCACGTACACTCATACCGACGCTCGTTGCAAAACTGTGTCACCTGCATAAAGCGCCGGCCAACCTTCGTCCGCCGTTTGCCGTGAGGCTGGCGCATCGCGCACCGAAACACACTAAATCACCATTTCGCACCGTATTTCCTAAAAATAACCCCTTGTCCTCTACAGTTAGTTAGGTTTCAGTAGTTCTAAGTTCTAAGGGACTGATGACCTTATAAGTTAAGTCCCATAGTGCTCTTTGATATTATACAAGTTCATAAGGATAGTCTGACCACCATCTTTGGCAACTGAAGTTCAACTCTTGCTTTCTAAACAGAACTTTGAGGACTGTGAAGGTGTCTTCAGACACTTTTGGTCGTCCCCGCTTTCCTCTTTTTTACACACATCCAGTCGGAGTTTATTTTGCACATATGGGGATCACAACTAACCTTTAAACAAAACTGACGTTGAAATGAAATGACAGATCCACTCTTAGAAAGCTGCAGAAGTGAAAAAGATTTACAATCGGGAGGCGGCATTTTCTGTATGTGGTGTCTGCGGAGAACGACAAAGCAGTACTAGCGCATGTGATCATCTAAAACTGTTTGAGTTACTCTTTAATTATGACCCTGAACTCACACTCTACAACGCTTACACTTGGTCCTATTAAAATTTATATGTGGAACATTTTTAAATGGCGCCCTGTATTGCGTAACGATAGACCAGTTTCCGTAGTTCGCAGTTCGGCCTCTGGCGGATTTGTGGTTTATCAAATGGTTCAAATGGCTCTGAGCACTATGGGACTCAACTGCTGTGGTCATCAGTCTCCTAGAACTTAGAACTACTTAAACCTAACTAACCTAAGGACATCACACACATCAATGCCCGAGGCAGGATTCGAACCTGCGACCGTAGCAGTCGCACGGTTCCGGACTGCGCGCCTAGAACCGCGAGACCACCGCGGCCGGCTGTGGTTTATCCAGGCCGCCTTTATTATACTGCAGTTTTAGTGACTAGCATTTTACGTGATGCTCTGATAAGTATTCCTAGCTAATAGCAATAAATAGTACACACAAAAACCAGAATAACAGAAGGTAATATCATTGTATTATCTGTCGATTTAGAGTAGGCAGGTGATTCAACAGACGGCACAATACTAAACAACAGACTGGAATTTGAAAGTGATGACAGAATTAGAAAACGCATTAAGATAAGAACCACTGTCACTATGTTTTCCCTACTGGAGATTTTTTTTCCAGTAAGCAGTACAACATATTTAATAGCCATTCATATGCTATTGTTCGAAGGCATAGAAAACTAGTCCGCAAATAAATAAATTTTAGTAGTTTCTTGATGAAACATATTTCTCCCTGATACAACAATATTGTCAGTAAATCCTCGTATACAGAACAATTTCTAATTAAAATTGATTCATGCCCAGCAGAGAGACTATCGCCAAAACACAAATTTTTTTTGTTATTTTGAGATAGCTGTAGTATCGCATTTTCAATTTGTGCCTCGATGACATTGAACGGTTCCGTAAATGGTAGTAGGCAATACATCAATTTAGATAAAAATTACGTAAAATGTATATTGCTTTAGATTAAGGGGTGAAATTGCAGATTTCCGTATCTAATGAGTTCTTGTTTAGTTATCTAGTAATTTTTATTATCAGTAGTAACATATCTGAACAAAAGATGTTAACTTTGTTGGAAGGATGTTAGCATTCTATGTGGTAGATGAAACGTAAAGTATTTTGTTTTGAGTTCTGGAGAAATTTTCCGTGGTTGCCATATTGTACTTAGACAGGAAATGGAGTTCCTAGATATTGGGCCGTCACGGTCAGATATCTGCACTTCAACATCTAATTTACTAAGAAGGAAGGGAGGAAGGTTAGTTTTCAACATACCGTCGACAACGAGGTGATTAGAGATCGAGAACAAACTCAGATGAGGGAAGGATGAGAAAGGAAATCGACAGTGCCCATTCAAAGGAATCGTCCCTGTATTTGGCATAAGCTATTCAGGGAAATCACGGAAAACATAAATTTGGATTTTCGGGGAGGCGTGGGGCAGGGTCAAGGGGGAAGGGGGGAGGAGGCTGGAGGGGATTTAACCGTCGTCCTACAGAATGCGAGACCATTGTTCTAGCCAGTGCAACACATCGCTCAGTGATCATTTGTGCTATCACAGCTACAGACTGTGACCATGTTTGGTTTTACAAATGTAAACGTGTAAAATAGTCGTAAAACTGAGCGGCAACCAAAACTATTGATGCATAATAGCTGTAGTGGAAGAAAAAGATAAATAAAGGATAAAGACATAGCAACCTGACCCCTAAAGGATGCAGATGTAGAAACATAACAAAGATTGTAGTCAAGTTCTAAAATGCGATTTCATCATCTATATATCGATATACACCTGAGCGAACGCTGAGTGTTCATTATCAATGACTCGCTAAAAAGAAAATGAATGAATGTCAGCTGCTTTCATTGTTTCTGGAGAAAACTTTGAGACTCTCACATATTCCCTCAAGAGAATGAAGGAAAGAGCCTGCCAGGTGTATGGTGAAATCATATTACGAGTAAATGTCTCAAGGCAGTTAAGGAAAGTACAGCGGAACATCCTTGAAAATCCTTGCTCCACAACGTTAAAATGAATAAATATTGTATAAATCATATTTTCTTTTAGATGCAGGAGGTATGCAAACTAGAAAACGGTTTTTTTACAGCAGTTAGATATCATCAACCATTGCCTTCTAATATGCCAATGCTTCTTTATATAAATGATGCGACAGTTTTAAAAATAGTAATAAAATTTTTAATAAATGTTTCCTTACCCTCTACACTCCCAAAACGTCCTGAAAAACTAAGAGTTCAATAGCCTGTGCGCCAAAAGATAGTAAAATTTAAAAAAAAATTATCGTCTTATATGAGTCGCTCTGACACCACTAACATGCACAACAGATCAAGCATGGTCCTCAGCCGCTGCATGTAGCACTCTTAGTTTATTGCAGGGGAGACGATGTGCTAAAAGCCAGACATGTATTTCTAGATTCGGATATGAAGAAAAAGTAGCTCAGTAGGGTCGTATATCTCTAGCGCGGATCAGATATGGACTAGTGTAAGGAAGATGCTGTAATGAAGCGATGGTAACGCACTCCGACCTATAAGGGAGGGACTGCATAATGTCATTGACAACGAAAGAGTATACTTAAAGAAATCGCGTATTTTCCCATGTTACGCGCATCAGCAGTGCATGTAGGCATTTATTGTCTCAACTAGAAAAGGAAAACGGTTTCAAATCTCTGTTCATGACAAACATTTTCTGGAGGTCTCCCTTGTTTTTTTATTCAAATTCCGTAATCTACGCTCAACCCTTCTCATCTGAGGACGCGATATCTTCACTCTGGCCTCAATGGTATGTGCCTGAAAAGAGAGTTCTACAGTGGTCTTACTCGGTGCAGTACTGAATGAAATATGAATAAATGTAAGGCAGTTCTATCTATTTAAAATAAAACTTCCTTAGAATTACGATCATTCATTACGAACCAATGGCTGAGTATTGAGTATAAATACAGATTTTATAACCGTTCACTGTTTTTGAAGCTATTAGTGCATTCCAAAAAAAAGTGACTGATTGCAGTTTTCTGTACTTATATTCCACTGCAGTTTTTTTAATTATAAAAAAGTTAACGAGAGAGACTAGTGTGAACTCCCAAAATCAAAACTGTACTCCAAATGCATTAGCGACAGGCGAGGCCGCAGGCGTTTCACGCGAGTTGCTGCTACGCCGGCTGTCAGAGTTGCAGTCGTTTAATTTTGGGAGGCCATTAATCATTCCATTTCCAGCGCGGAAACCACGAGGTCATTTGTCAGATTCTTCAAGCGTGCCTGATGATATGTTAATTAAATTACTCTCGTTCAGCTATCACACGCGACAGCGATACGTCGTCAGAATCGCGGTCTGCGGTTCATCGTATTAACTGTCAGTAACTATTGCTTATAAATGTCGGTATTTTGCACGGTTTGGGAACGAAAAACGTAGCGGTGCAGAAGTAGCATTTAGGAATTGAAAGAAAGTTGAAAGATATTCTGGATACGAAGCACGATTATCGTAGATGCTCAAGAAGGGAATATGTCATAATACTACTTTGTCATTGGCCCCTCAAGTATAATGATGCCACGCTATATTACTTTTTTACTTAGTATTTATTTCGACATGTATGTACATCGACAACACACTATGCGGTTCACATTTTGTTCTACATGTTGTAACCTATATCATCATTTGCATTATTCCTCGATAATGCTTCTTCTAATTCTAGACATAAATGTTTGGAATGCAATGGTTCGGAACGGAATCTACAGTCATTTCATAGAAGCATAAGCTGACTGGATACTAAAAGTTAAGAATAGATGTTAATAAGAAGAGCAAATTCTACATAGAGGAAGAAGTTTCTGGAAGACTGATGCTAAAGATGTTAACGTCCTATGTGCTTCTGAGAAATTATATCGACCACAGAGGAAGCAGAAAATTTAAGTGAGTAGGGAACACAATGCTGTGATCGAAGGTCGATTTTGTAACCTTCTCCCGCTCTGACTATGCCATGACCGTGATCATTTGACCCTAATGAGATTAAGGCAATCGTTTCCAGAATAGTAACTAATTCGCGGCGAATGTGTTCATTAAGTTATTTTTACATACAGTTGACTACCTTTCCTGTGCATAATTGCTGGCAGCGGTGAACGTGAGAATTTACGGTCGCAAGAAGACCGGGATCCGGACGGGCAGTGTACCTGAGGGAGAACCATCATTTAGGTTAAAATCAACAGCCGAGATAGCATTAATATTTGTTTACTTACCGGTATCGGCTTATGTTAAAGCTATCTCCAGAACACCGGTAAATGCCCACCGCGGTGGCCGCGCGGTTCTAGGCGCTGCAGTCCGGAACCATGGGACTGCTACGGTCGCAGGTTCGAATCCTGCCTCGGGCATGGATGTGTGCGATGTCCTTAGGTTAGTTAGGTTTAAGTAGTTCTAAGTTCTAGGGGACTGATGACCTAAGATGTTAAGTCCCATAGTGCTCAGAGCCATTTGAACCATTTTTTAACACCGGTAAATAAACATTACTGCCATCTCGACAGGTGATTTGAACATAAACGTAGCATCAGCTCGCTACACTCCATAGACAATGCTGTGTAAATCTAAAAACCATCATGTTTCGCGTATGGCTCTTGCGCATCGTACTGCATCTGCAGCAGCATTTGAGCGGCACTTAGCACCACAGTGACACAACGAACTACACTATTGGCCATTAAAATTGCTACACCAAGAAGAAATGCAGATGATCAACGGGTATTCATTGGACAAATATATTATACTAGAACTTAAATGTGATTACATTTTCACGCAATTTGGGTGCATAGATCGCGAGAAATCAGTACCCAGAACAACCACCTCTGGCCGTAATAAAGGCCTTGATACGCCTGGGCATTGAGTCAAAAAGAGCTTGGATGGCATGTACAGCTACAGCTGCCCAAGCAGCTTCAACCACAGTTCATCAAGAGTAGTGACTAGCGTATTGTGACGAGCCAGTTGCTAGGCTACCATTAACCAGACGTTTTCAGTTGGTGAAAGATCTGGGGAATGTGCTGGCCGGGACAGCAGTCGAACATTTTATGTATCCAGAAAGGTCCGTACAGGACCTGCAACATGCGGTCGTGCAATATCCTGCTGAAATGTAGTGTTTCGCAGGAATCGAATGAAGGGTAGAGCCACGGGTCGTAACACATCTGAAATGTAACGTGGACTGTTCAAAGTGCCGTCAATGCGAACAAGAGGTGACCGAGACATGTAACCAATGGCCCCCCATACCATCACGCCGGGTGATAGGCAAGGATGGCGATACACGCTTCCAATGTGCGTTCACCGCGATGACGCCAAACACGAATGCGACCATCATGATGCTGTAACAGAACCTGGATTCATCCGAAAAAATGACGTTTAGCCATTCGTGCACCCACGTTTGTCGTTGAGTACACCAACGGAGGCGCTCCTGGCTGTGATGCAGCGTCAAGGGTAACCGCAGCCATGGTCTCCGAGCTCATAGTCCATGCTGCTCCAAACGTCGTCGAACTGTTCGTGCAGATGGTTGTTGTCTTGCAAGCGTCCCCATTTGTTGACTCAGGGATCGAGACGTGGCTGCACGATCCGTTACAGCCATGCGGAAAAGATGTCTGTTATCTCGACTGACAGTGATACGAGGTCGTTGGGATCCAGCACGGAGTTCCGCATTACCCTCCTGAACCCACCGATTCCATATTCTGCTCACAGTCTTTGGATCTCGACCAACGCGAGCACAATGTCGCGATACGATAAACCGTAATCGCGATAGGCTACAATCCGACCTCTATCAAAGTCTGAAACGTGATGGTACGCATTTCTCTTCCTTACACGAGGCGTCACAACAACGTTTCACCAGGCAACGCCGGTCAACTGCTGTTTGTGTATGAGAAATCGGTTGGAAACTTTCCTCATGTCAGCATGTTGTAGGCTTCGCCACCGGCGCCAACCTTGTGTGACGCTGTGAAAAGCTAATCATTTGCATATGACAGCATCTTCTTCCTGTCGGTTAAATTTCACGTCTGTAGCACGTCATCTTCGTGGTGTAGCAATTTTAATGGCCAGTAGTGTATTACAATTCTCCGACCAAGATGCCCTGTAGCGTACATTCCACTGACTCCAAATCGCCGCCATCTGCTACTTCAGGGGTGTCCAGCGAGAGCTCATTGGAGGGCAGGGTGGAATCTGGTGTGTTATCTGATGAAAGCCGGTTCTGCCTCGGTGCCAGTGAATGTCGTGTATTGTTTAGAGGGAGGCTAGTTGATAGCTTACACCCAATCTGTCTGTGTGCTAGACACGCTGGACCTATACCTAGAGTTATGATGTTATGATCTGGAGTGCGATTTCGTAGGACAGCAGTAGCAGTGTCCTGGTTGTCTCACACATCCTGATCGCAAAATTGTACGTCAGTCTTCTGATTCGTCCTGCTGGCTGCTGTCCAAGAATATCTGTCCAGTGGGTGTTTGCCAAAAGGATAACGCTCGGCCACATACCGCTGTTGTAACCCAAGACGTTCTCCTGCGTCTTGATACGTCGCTTTGGTCTGCCTGATCACCAAATCTGTCTCCAATCGAGCACATGCGGGACGTTATCGGACAACAACTTGAGCGACATCCACAAACTGCATTAACCGTCCCTGTATTGACCAACAAAGTACAACAGGTATGAAATTGCATCCCACAAACTGACATACGGTTACTAACGCATCAGCATGTCACATTTGGAATGGATTATCTCGCCCTCACATTAACCTGTGCTCTTGCTATGTTAATCACTTAAATATGTTATCTAGACAAATGTATTTACGAAATTTCATCACCCTAAATTAATTATTTTTTGGTGCTTCAATATTTTCCCGCCATTGTAGAAGCTTGCTTGTTGAGGCATACGGCAAGGAAAGGTACATCTATAAATTTTTAATTCTTAATTTATATGTTTTACGTAAATTTGCATGTAATTTTATTTTCGATATGTGTAATCATGCCAAAAAAGGATAGTGTTGAGACAATAACCACAAGAGTCACAGCAGTTGTGCCGTGAGGATTGTAAAAGCCGTTTTACATACCTATAGTCGCAAATTGAAAGCCAGTGTGGTAACATTAAAAGTGTACGGGAATTCCACTGTTAAGTGCGGAGAAGAGATCGAATAGGTGGAACGAGTGCACTAAAGGTCTCTATGAGGGGGAATATTTGTCTGATGAAATAGAAGAAGAAACAGGAGAAGAGATAAGGGAACCAGTATTAGAATTTAAGACACTTTGGAGGACTTAAGATTAAATAAGGCAAAAGGCATGGATGACATTCCACCAGAATTTCTAAAATCATTGGGGAAGTGGCAACAAAACGACTATTCAAGGTGGTGTTTAGAATGCATGAGTATGGCGACATATCATCTGACTTACCGAAAAATATCAGCCACATAGTTCCGAAGACTGCAAAATCAGACAATTGCGAGAATTATCGCACAATCGGCTTAACAGCTCACCCACCCAAGTTGCTTATAAGAGTAATATATAGTAAAATGGAAAAGAAAACTGAGGATGTGTCAGATGACGGTTTGGCTTAGGAAAGGTAAAGGTACGAGAGAGGCAATTGTGACGTTGCAGTTGATACTGAAAGCAAGAGTAAAGAAAAATCAAGACACATTCATAGGATTTGTCGACCTGGAAAAAGTGTTCTACAATGTAAAATAGTACGATGCCTATTGGCTTCTGTCTCGGGTTCTTCGGCCGACGTTCATCTAATGATTTTTCTGACGTTTCGCCAGCACGAGTGGCTGGCATTGTCAAAGCTTTACCCTCCATTGCCTGTGGTGAACTGGAGCCGAGCTCGCGGGCGCAGACTATATGTACCTGGCGCGCCAACGTCCGAGGGCTTCTCCGTGGTCATTTCCCGTGCGGTTCTCCTCTTGCTACCTGCGACGGTCGTTCGCTGCAGTACGGGAAGCCAGGATCCGTTGACCTTAAGGCTTTCCTCTTTCTTGTTCAAACTGTTCGCGTGTTTTTGTATTTCTACAGCTTCTCTGAACAAGCGCGTGTGATAGTGCTTCTCTACAGCCAGAAGTTCCGTGTCGGCGAATTTTATTACGTGGTCGGTCTCATTCAGTGCGTGCTCTGCCACGGCCGATTTCTCCACCTGCCCCAACCTGCAATGTCGCTTATGCTCTTTGATCCTGGTGTTGATGGATCGTCCACTCATTCCGACATGGACGATCCATCAACACCACGATCGTACAGATGGCGAATATTGTCCTGAGGTACTTAATAGCACGCTTGTTCGAACAGTTCACTTAGTTCTGTAAAATGGTTTGGTTGACGAGTTGGTTCAAATGGTTCAAATGGCTCTGAGCACTATGTGACTTAACTTCTGAGGTCATCAGTCGCCTAGAACTTAGAACTAATTAAACCTAACTAACCTAAGGACATCACACACATCCATGCCCGAGGCAGGATTCGAACCTGCAACCGTAGTGGTCGCTCGGTTCCAGACTGTAGCGCCTAGAACCGCGCGGCCACTCCGGCCGGCTTGACGAGTTGTACCAGTCACTTTTCGTCCCATAATATCCCATGTTTGCTCGCCTGGACACAAGTCTGGAGAACGTGCTGGCCAGGTAAGTTGCTGCACATATTTTACAGAACGTTTAGTTTCACTGGCAGTACTTGGGGGCGGATTATCCCGTTGGAACAACACAAGAACGGCAAAAGAATGGGTATAACATTATTCTACTCGTACCGAGCGCTGGTTAGCGTCCGCTCCAGAAACACCAAAGGTGAGCGAGAGATGTAACTTATCGTACTCCGACCATAAGGCAGTGTCTCTTTGGTGAATGCCCTCTACGAGACAGCGCTCATCAAATCTATCTCGCATGTGCAAACGACCATCACTTGCGTGCAGGCAGAATCTGCTTTCGTTGCTTAAGATCACAGCGAACCATTCCATCTTCCAGGTAACCCTCTGATGGCACCAGTCTAGCTGTGCGTGTCGATGCTGTTGCGAGAGTGGAAGACGGGCTAGAGGTTTTCGTGCCCGTAGTCCCACTGTTAATTACCGGGCGCGGAACAGTTCATCTTGACACGTCTGGGATCACAAGCCCCTCTGTCTGCGCTGTGGTAGCTGTACGACCTGGCACTGCTACGCTGCAGTCATGGACTGTGCGGCTGGTCCCGGCGGAGGTTCGAGTCCTCCCTCGGGCATGGGTGTGTGTGTTTGTCCTTAGGATAATTTAGGTTAAGTAGCGTGTAAGCTTAGGGACTGATGACCTTAGCAGTTAAGTCCCATAAGATTTCACACACATTTGAACATTTCTTTCGCCACTGCTGCATTACGACGATTCTGGGGGCCATCAGCACTGTGTGGATGTCTACAACTTTGAGCATGTTCACATGAGAACTGATACTAGCATCGCTGCACAATTGACGCAGCTCGTTCAACTTGGGTGGAAATTATCCGAAATGACCATTTCGCTCAGTTGGCTGCAGGAAGCACGAGTGCGGTTTCATGGCATAGTTGCCTGCTTACTTCACACCTTTGGGCCACACTGAGCCTTCTTGTCGTGAGTATTTCCTGTTGAAGGATAGCCATAGCACTACACCATCTGTTGGCGGACAACACTGAGAACATGTACTATTCATCGGGCGGCATAAACCGTCATCGAATCGAAATCGAAGCCATCTTTCCAGGTGTGCCAACTTTTTTCCGGCAGTGTAGGTTTCCTCATTACTGTAACACTTGCGCCAATGCCGTCATGTACAAACGACAAGGCTCATCCATTCTGACGAAGTTCCTAAATTCCTTCATTAACAAGGAGTCCATGTCTTCATTTATTCTCCTCAGCCAGTGTAGAACTCAATTCCTACTCCCGATGTTACGTCGTCATTTTCCCCTTCTCCTAATGACTAATTAAGACACTGTCACGGCGAATACTGAATAGATAATTGCGTCCTCCGTGTCTAAAAGTCTGTGTAACGTAAACGTTGATACCGGTAATCATTTACTTATATCAGCATGACATAAAACCAACTCTCAGTCCATTATTCAGTACAATGATAACGTAATTTCTTTTTAACTGCACTAAATAACAGTAACCGTAATAACGGTAACCGGAGCTAACATGCCTGTGGTTACGAACTTGTATCCTCGGGACACTGGTACAGACTTAAACGTTATGTGTATCGTGTAGTAGAACTAATGAAGAAAGTGGCAGTTTCCGACTTGTGTGCGTGGGGCGCTGGTGCAAGCGTGTATACTGTAAGTGTGACATGTACACCGAAGAGCCAAAGAAACTGGTACACCTAAATCATGCAGTGTCCCAGCGAGCACGCGGAAGTGCCGCAACACGACGTGGCATGGACTCGAAGACTGTCTGAAGTAATGCTGGAGGGAACTGACATCATGAATCCTGCAGGGCTGTCCATAAATCCGTAATAATGCGAGGGGGTGCAGATCTCTCCTGAACAGCACGTAGCAAGGTATCCCAGATAAGCTCAATAATGTTCGTGTTTGGGGAGTCTGGTGGCCAGCGGAAGTGGTTAAACTCAGAGGAGTGTTCCTGGAGCCACTCTGTAGCAATTCTGGACGTGCGGGATGTCCCATTCTCCTGCCGGAATTGTCCAAGTCTGTCGGAATGCACAATGGACACGAACGGATGCAGGTGTCACCTGTCAGAGTCGTATCTAGATGTATTAGTGGTCCCATATCATTCCAACTGCAAGCTCCCCACACCATTACAGAGCCTCCACCATCTTTAACAGTCCCCTGCTGACATGGAGGTTCCACGAATTCATCAGGTTGTCTCCATATCAGTACACGTCTATCCCCTCGATACAATTTGAAACGAGACTCGTCCGACCGGGCAACTTGTTTCATCAACAGTCCAGTGTCGGAGTTGACGGGCTCAGGCGAGGCGTAAAGCTTTGTGTCGTGCAGTCATCAAGGACACACGAGTGGGCCTTCGGCACGGAAAGCCCATATCGATGATGTTTCATTGAATGGTTCGCACACTGACATTTTTTGACGGCTCAGCATTGAAATCTACAGCAATTTGCGGAAGGGTTGCACTTCTGTCACGTTGAACGATGCTCCTCAGTCGTCGTTGGTCCTGTTCTTGCACGATCTTTTTCCGGCCGGCGCGATGTCGGAGATTTGATCTTTTACTGGATTCCTGATATTCACGGTGTAATCATTTATTTATTTATTTATTTATTTACACGTCAAGTTCCTTAGGCCAAACTGAGGAGCAAATCTCCAAGGTCATGGAACATTTCAGTAAATGAAATTACAACACAAAAGAATTAGCAGATAAAAATAAAAAGTTTATGAATCCTAAAAAAGTCAATCCATAAGTTTAAGTAAACGCACTCAACAATAGAAAAAGAATCAGCTTAATTTTTCAAGGAATTTCTTGAGAGAATAGAAGGAGTGACTTAAGAGGAAACTTTTCAGTTAAGATTTGAAAGCGCGTGGATTACTGCTAAGATTTTTTAATTCGAGCGGTAGTTTATTCAAAATGGATGCAGAGTTAAGGAAGACCGATCCAAATGCAGGTTTGATTTCTGCCAAGTATTAACTGAGTGAAAGTTGCTTATTCTTGGGAATAACCTAAAATTGTTAACAAGAAATGACAATAAGGAATATATATACCGAAAAGCCAATGTCAAAATACCCAGACTCGTGAACGGGGTCAACAAAAGGTTCGTGAATTTACACCACTTATTGCCTGAACCGCCCGTTTCTAAACCAAAAATATCCTTTAAGAATGAGAAGAGTTACACCAAAATATAATACCACAAGACGTAAGCGAATGAAAATGAGCAAAGCAGACTAATTTTCGTGTCGAACGATCACTCACTTCATATACCGTTCGAACAGTAAAAATAGCAGCATTAAGTCTTTGAACAAGATCCTGAACCTTGGCTTTCCATGACAGTTTACTATGTGTCTGAACATCTAGAAATTTGGACTGTTCAGTTTCACTAATCATATGATCATTCTGTGAAATTAAAACGTCAGGTTTTGTTGAAATGTATGTTAGAAACTGTGAAAACTGAGTCTTACTGCGATTTAGCGTTAGTTTACTTTTTAAAAACCATGAACTTAGGTCATGAACTGCAAATTTCAAACTGGGTCAATGTTGCACACCACATCCTTACTACCAATCTAGGATCATCAGCGAACAGAAATATTTTAGAGCTACCCAATATACTAGAAAGCATATCATTTACACAAATAAGGAACAGGAGTGGCCCCAACACTGATCCCTGGGGCACCTTCCACTTGACCGTACCCCACTCTGACCCCACATCACAGCATTTTCAACATTGTGAGTAATGAATGACCTTTTGCTGTTTGGTGATAAAGAAAGAGGTGAACCCATTGTGAGCTACTCCCCGTATTCAATAATGGTCCAACTTCTGGAGCAAAGTTTTGTGATCAACACAATCAAACGTCTTAGTTAAATCAAAAAAATATGCCTAGCGTTCGAAACCTTTTGTTCAACCCATGAAGTACATCAAAGAGAAAAGAGAATATATCATTTTCAGTTGTTAAACGACTTCTAAAGCCGAACTGTACATTTGATAGCAAATCGTGTGATATAAAACGATCAATTATCATTACACACACAGCCTTTTCAATAACTTTAGCAAACACTGATTGCATAGAAATAGGTCTAAAATTGTCTACATTATCCTTTTCCACTTTTTGTAAAGCGTCTTTACCACTGCGTACTTTAATCGTTCAGAAAACTGACCATTCCTGAAGGAAATATTACAAATATGGCTAAATACAGGGATAACATGTGCAGGACAGTACTTTAATATTCTGCAAGGCACTCCAAGATATGCATGAGAGTCCTTAGTCTTCAGTGATTTAATTATTGACTCAATCTCCCCCTTGTCTGTATCACAGAGGAGTATTTCAGATATCAATCTCGGAAAGGCATTTTCCAAGAAAATTATATGATACCCTGTATAAACTAAATTTTTATCTAATTCACGAGAAATTCTGAGGAAATGATTGTTAAATACTGTACATATATCTGGTTTATCAGTAACAGTAATATTTTTACTATGAACTGACTTTATATCGTCGATCTTGTGCTGCTGACCAGACACTTCCTTCACAACTGACCATATGGTTTTCATTTTATCCTGTGAATTAGCTATTCTGTTTGCATCCCACGTACTCTTTGCCTTCCTAATAATATTTTTAAGCATCTTACAATATTGTCTGTAATGGGCTACTGTAACTTGATTGTGACTACTTCTAACATGTTTATATAATTCCCGTTTTGTTCTACTTGATATCCTTATCCCACTAGTCAGCCACCCGGGCTGCCTATTACTACTAGTACCCCATTTAGAACGTTCTAATGGAAAGCAGGTCTCAAATAGCATGAGAAATATGTTAAAGACATCATTATATTTATCATCTATGTTATCGGCACTTTAAAGATCCTGCCCCTCTTGTTCCTTGAAAAGGTTTAAAAAACTCTCTATTGCTGGTGGATTAAGTTTTCTACATAGCTTGTAATTATATGTGACATTTGTTTGTGTACAAAAGCGTTTGTGTTAAAATTTGGGCATCATGGTCTGAACGGCCATTCACCCTTTTGCTAACACAATGCCCATCTAGTAATTAAGAATGGATGAAAATATTGTCTATGGCTGTGCTACTGTTCCCCTGTACAATAGTTGGAAAAAAACACAGTCTGCATCATATCATATGAATTTTTCTCGTACCATCATATACAAAATTTACATTGAAGTCACCACATACAACTGATTTCTGATACTTCTTACAAAGTGAATCAAGAACCCTCTCTAGCTTGAGCAGAAATGTTCTGAAGTCACTGTCAGAAGTTTAATTACATTAAATTCAACTGCCCCTGCACTACATTCAAATATCTGTTCAGTGCAGTGGCGTGATATGTCTATGGACTCAAATGGAATACTGTTTCTTACGCATATAGCCACTCCCTCATTCCACAAGGAATTCATTGAAAAACAGACAGCTAATCTGTATCCTGGTAAAGGAAGCCTCTGAATTGTCAAATTTTTTATGTGACGCTCCGATATACCAATAATTACGGAGTCAACATCTATAAGCAGTTTACTAACCTTATCTCTAATGGTCATACGGGAAAATACCCACTTCATCGCTACTTCAGAGATGCTGTGTCCCATCGCTTGTGCGTCGACGATAACACCACGTTCAAACTCAGTTAAATATTGATAACCTGCTATTCTAGCAGCAGTAACCGATCTAACAACTGCGCCAGAGACTTGTTGTCTTATATAGGCGTTGCAGACTGCAGCGGCGTATTCTAACTGTTTACATATTTCTGTATTTTAAACGCATGTCTATACCAGTTTCTTCGGCGTTTCAGTGTAATATCGACTTTAGTCACTAGCGCTTATCATTCAGTCTTTTTGGTTTCTTACAGTTAAGTAATATTTATCTCAGGAAACTGTAAAATTGCCTGTAAATTCTATATTATTCTCATACAAAAGAAAGAGCAAGAAAAGAATTATTTTTTAACACTATGAGGACCGACATTAGCGAATTACCTACAAGGACCGCTACTGGACATTTTGACCAGTGAAGTTTTTTTTCTTTGTTTTCAGTTTTACTTCTTAAGTTACTTCAGTACGTTGTATTTATAAGTCAGTAGTGCGTTATGCTTATCGTACAAATGCATTATGCTTAAATATTCCTATAGAAGGTATGTTTAATTGAATAGAAAACATCGAATCAAAGAATACTTTGTAAATAGAAAATCAATTTAAACTAAACTTACAAATGCAAATAAATATGTAATAACACAACAACATTTTTATCTGTTTCACTTGTACTCAGTGAAATCCACAAACATGTAATAAACATAGACAGGGTGGTCCATTGATCGTGACCGGGCCATATATCTCACGAAATAAGCGTCAAACGAAAAACCTATAAAGAACGAAACTCTTCTAGCTTGAAGGGGGAAACCAGATGGCGCTATGGTTGGCCCGCTTGATGGCGCTGCCAGAGGTCAAACGGATATCAACTGCGTTTTTAAAAATAGAAACCTCCATTTTTATTACATTTTCGTGTAGTACTTAAAGGAATATGAATGTTTTAGTTGGACCACTTTCTTCGCATTGTGATAGATGGCGCTGTAATAGTCACAAACATATGGCTCACAATTGTAAACGTCAGTTGGTAACAGGTAGGTTTTTTAAATGAAAATACAGAACGTAGGTACGTTTGAACATTTTATTTCGGTTGTTCCAATGTGATACATGTACCTTTGTGTCAACTTATCATATCTTAGAACGCATGCTCTTACAGCGTGATTACCTGTAAATACTACATTTATGCAATAAATGCTCAAAATGATGTCCGTCAACCTCAATGCATTTGGCAATACGTGTAACGACATTCCTCTCAACAGCGAGTAGTTCGCCTTACGTAATGTTCGCACATGCATTGACAATGCGCTGACGCATGTTGTCAGGCGTTGTCGGTGGATCACGATAACAAATATCCTTCAACTTTCCCCACAGAAAGAAATCCGGGGACGTCAGATCCGGTGAACGTGCGGGCCATGGTATGGTGCTTCGACTACCAGTCCACCTGTCATGAAATATACTATTCAATACCGCTTCAACCGCACGCGAGCTATGTGCCGGACATCCATCATGTTGGAAGTTCATCGCCATTCTGTCATGCAGTGAAACATCTTATAGTAACATCAGTAGAACATTACGTAGAATATCAGCATACATTGCGCCATTTAGATTATCATCAATAAAATGGGGGCCAATTATCCTTCCTCCCATAATGCCGCACCATACATTAACACGTCAAGGTCGCTGATGTTCCACTTGTCGGAGCCATCGTGGATTTTCCTTTGCCCAATAGTGCATATTATGCCGGTTTACGTTACCGCTGTTGGTGAATGACGCTTCGTCGCTAAATAGAACGCGTGCAAAAAATCTGACATCGTCCCGTAATTTCTCTTGTGCCCAGTTGCAGAACTGTACACGAGTTCACAGTGGTCACCATGCAATTTCTGGTGTATAGAAAAATGGTACGGGTGTAATGTAGCATTCTCAACACCGAAGTTTTTGAGATTCCCGATTCTCGCCCAATTTTTCTGCTACTGATGTGTGGATTAGTCGCGACAGCAGTTAAAACACCTACTTGGGCATCATCATTTGTTACAGGTCGTGGTTGACGTTTTGACGTTTCAGATGTGGCTGAACACTTCCCGTTTCCTTAAATAACGTAACTATGCGGCGAACGGTCCGGACACTTGGATGATGTCGTCCAGGATACCGAGCAGTATACATAGCACACGCACGTTGGACATTTTGATCACAATAGCCATACATCAACACGATATCGACCGTTTCCGCAATTAGTAAACGGTCCATTTTAACACGGGTAATGTATTACGAAGCAAATACCGTACGCACTGGCGGAATGCTGCGTGATACCACGTACTTATACGTTTGTGACTATTACAGCGGCATCTATCACAAAGCGAAAAAAGTGGTCCAACTAAAACATTCCTATTTCTTTACGTACTACACGAATATGTAATAAAAATGGGGGTTACTATATTTAAAAAACGCAGTTGATATCCGTTTGACCTATGGCAGCGCCGTCTAGCGGGCCAACCATATCGTCGTCTGGTTTCCCCCTTCAAGCTGGACGAGTTTCGTTCTTTCTACTCGTAGTTTTTTCGTTTGATGCTTATTTCGTGAGATATTATGCCAGGTCACTATTAATGGACCACCCTAAATTTGTAACAAAAAATAAAAAAAGGACAAAAACTGCTGCAGCAATAAGAGGAAAATAACATTTTCTCTCTCTATGACGTCTTTTTCAGTCAAAGTCACGATCTTTGTGAAAACACTTTGCACTCACGAACTGAACACCCTGCAGCACATGGACCACATTTGAATTTCTCGCACTGCACACGAAGACTTTTAATTTTGTTCGAAATTTTGCATCCTTCTATTTGGCAGGTCCCCGTACCGGTACCTTACGCATTTCAGTGATCGCAATGAATGCATGAACGGGTCCTCTCTCTGTTTGTATATACGCAGAGGAGAGTTGTTCTGTTAATTTGAAAAGAAAGATTCGCCAGGTAACTTTTTCTCCTGTTGTCGCTCTTTAAGTGATCCAGGCGTTGATTCCAGTAAGGTCTAGGACATTGAAAAGCACGTGCATAGCCCATCTGCAGCAACCAAACTTGTATAACATGAGCATCGCCGATCTGCGTTGGCCAGCTTGACAATGCACAGACGAGACATCTGGTCCAGAATATCAACTCGAAATTTAGTTGAATTGTAGAAGCTCACAGTTTCATGGAGTCTCTTCTGTGTTTATTCGTCCACTGCAACTGACTGGTGTGTTTTGCTCAATAGTTGTCCCTTGATAGGAAGTAATTATTGTGTAAGCAAATTTTTATAAAATAGTATGAAACAGGGACCCGGCATGAAACTTCGCTGATGGACGATATTCTCTTCGGATTTTCTTCACGGTACTCACGATGGTTGTGTTCTCCTGCTTTGGTTGCGAAGAAATTGTCAGATGTCACATTTATTCCTTTGGGGTGTAAGATTTGCATGAGACGTTTAACAACATGCTCTGCAATAGGTATGTTAGTGGGTCTTTCACTCTGTTTACTCGAGTAAGGAAATCCCTTCACCTTATACTACTGGCATCTGCTGCAAGCCACAACTTCCAACCAGACTTGTCTGGCTTATTAATTATGTATTATACACAGCGATACCGAGCTTTGCATGGATAGAGCTGCTCATCTACGGTTATAAATACACCTGGTTTATAGTATTGGATACAGTTAGTTACAAATTAATTCCAGACTGGGGTAGCTGCGGTGAAGCCATAGGTCTTAAGTATCACGGCACGAATGTGCTTGCCCGCACATCTTAAAAATCGCGTGACTTCTATGAACTTATTTATTCCCATAGTGAAACGAAAAAAAATGCCGATTCCCACACTTGAGGCCACAGAAGTTTGCCTGCGGGGTACCCACGCGGTCTAGGGGGTCTTTTCACGATCCAAGGGGCTACCCCTGTCGGAGGTACGAGCCCTCCCTTGGGCATGGGTGTGTGTGTCGTCCTTAGCGTAAGTTAGATTAAACAGTGTGTAAGCTCAGGGACCGATGATCTCAGCAGTTTGGTCCCATAAGACATTACTACAAATTTCCACATTTCCAACAGAAGTTTCAGGAGGAAAATATTTCCTCCATATTCTCCACATGCACACATTATAGTTACGGTAGCTTCTAATTGCCAATATCAAGTACCCATGTATCATCCTGGAGAGAGTATCGAACTCTAATGTCTGTAAAGTTTTTTATTTTCTGTAGAAATACTATCTATCAACACACGACATGCACTCAAGTAACTGCCTACGACTATACGTTTCTCAGCATTCCACGTTGACCCAGAAGTTTATACCAACACGTTATGACGCCCTAATTTTCAAAGTGCATGCACTGCTTCATCTCGAATCCACACTGTTCCATCGGTTGCAGTATCTGCTCTTTCAACTTTCGGATGCTGAGATGGAAGCGATTGTTTTTTTTTGAGTCAGCTGCGAATAGGAATTTGTGATGCCACTGGAATCGAACGCGTAAGCACTGGTTTATTCGTATGTTGCTGTGCAGGTGCTGAACATTCATCTTCCGACTCCTGTAGTTCGTCTTGTTCTGTTTCATAGGGGCTGATATTCCGTGTCATCTTTATAACCTTTGTCATCTTTATCATCCAACTCATCACATTCAAAAATATATTCTCCTTCACAATCTGCTTCTGCTAAACTGTTTATGTAATTCAGTAGTTCTTCATTCTAACAGAAACACTGGCGCGCCATAATAATGAGGAGGAGCGCTAAACTTCTGCAGAGCACAACAGAGTATTGACAGAGAAAAGCAACTTAAGTCCACTCTGCCACTAAATAAAGCGAAAAGGAGAGAGAGGGAACGAGATTACAACTGTGAAACAGAATAAGCTAATCGCCTTTACAGATGTGAAACGCAAAGAATATTTTACCGGTCAGAATGTCCGGTTGCGGTCCTTTATGAGGTTTAGACCCAAGACGTTATTTGTAACGTAAATGACGGTGATTTTAAAAATAAGGGAACATACTGAAGGGCAGTTACAGCTTAATTTGCGGAGTGGTAAGAATAGGGGGCATAATGAATATTTACGTGAATCATACGATCACGCCGCGGTGGTCTCGCGGTTCTAGGCGCTCAGTCCGGAACCGCGCGACCGCTACGGTCGCAGGTTCGAATCCTGCCTCGGGCATGGATGTGTGTGATGTCCTTAGGTTAGTTAGGTTTAAGTAGTTCTAAGTTCTAGGGGACTGATGACCACAGATGTTAAGTCCCATAGTGCTCAGAGCCATTTGAATCATTTTTTCATACGATCACATAATGGTCACAATCTGATTTCAAAGATGTGTAGGTAACCCACCGCGCAGGCACGTTGTGTGATACGAGCATGCGTGACTCAGTATGTTAGCTTAACATATTCTACTTGGAAATCAGTAATTTTCAGATATGCAGCAGTAAATATATAACATGACGTGGAGCGGGCTCTTTCGGAATATTCACATGATCACTTACATTCTGGCCTGTAAAAAACACAAAGAAATGGTAAAAGAGTTCGGCCAACTGTAATTTGGAAAAATGTGCATGCTGCTTGTAATAGTGGCTCTCTTCGATTAATATTCTAGCTGAACGCAAAGCGCGTGAAAAGATTCGTGCTGCGGCTCGATGCAGGTTTAAACGAGCTTACAATATCACGAAATTAATAAAATTCTTTAACATGAATTTGTGAAAGGCACAGGTTGAGGAAACAAAGCTCGTAAGCTTTGATTCAGCTGACAATTATTTTATCCGAAAACATCGTCCATACGTGAAACACGTGGTATAATGTATCTCCGTAAAAGAAGGAATTCCATATTCTTTGAAAAAAGCTGGAAACATTTTACTAAATAAAAGTGTAATGAATTCAACAGCTCTGTATTCGGATGACCTAATGAAAACTCAGTTGTTTACCATGTGTCTTGAAAACTAACCTCTTCACAGAGCATCGAACGGAGCCTGAACACAAGTAAACCACACTACAACTATGGAAATGTTGCAGACGATATTATTCCAAACCACGTGATGCGAGCTAGAATCTCAGCACGCATTTGTAACACCTAATAGGAGAAAGACTAACAGAAAGCAACTTCACACAATTCGATACATTACTCGCCCATAGCAGAGCAGCAGCATTCGTAAACGCCGATAGAAAGAGCCAGACGAAACTAGGGTCAACTAGACTACCTATGTGTCGTTCTAACGACTTTCACACAGCGAAAAGAAGCGGCCGCTTTTTCTTCTAATTGGTTAGCCCAACAGCTTCCCAAAGTGCTACACCTGATGCTGTGTGCGAATTCATACACAATGGTAAGGAGAGATGCGCTATGGAGTGGTGTGACATCTGTCGTCGTAGAAAAGCTGGACAAGAGCAACAGAAGATTCACTCAACTTGTATTTCTCCAAACCTACGGAGACTCATTCAAATAATGCAACAAAAAATAAGGCCCAGGTATCATAATGTCCACGAAGAAAAGTCTTTCGGTAAACAAACAGGCGTCGTCTAGGTAGCATCATGCAGCGATGAGGCCCCGACCGCGAATGGGCTGAGCGGCTGCCCCCGACCGTCCTACACTGAGGAGCCAAAGAAACTCGTACACCTGCCTTACATCGAGTAGGGTCCCCTCGAGCACGCAGAAGTGCCGCGACACGACGTGGCGTGGCCTCGACTAATGTCTAATGTACTGTTGGAGGGAATAAAACCATGAATCCTGCAGGCCTGTCCATAAATCCGTAAGAGTACGAAGGGGTGGAGATCTCTTCTGAACAGCACGTTGCAGGGCATCCCAGATATGTTCAATAATGTTCATGACTGGGAAATCTGGTGGCCAGCGGAAGTGTTTAAACTCAGAGGAGTGTTCCTGGAGCCACTATACAGCAATTCTGGACGTGTGTGATCTCGTGTTGTCCTGATGGAATTGCACAAATCCGTCAGGATGCAAAATGGACATGAGCAGATGCAGGTAATCAGACAGGATGCTTACGTACGTGTTGCCTGTCAGGTGTATCTAGACGTATCGGAAGACCCATATGACTTCAACTGCACACGCCCCAAATCACTTAAGAGTCTCCAGCAGGATGCATCGATTCACGAGGCTGTCACCATTCGAGTACACGTCCATCTGCTCGTTACAATTTGCAACGAGATCGTCCTACCAGGCAACATGTTTCCAGTCATCAACAGTCTAGTGCCGGTGTTGACGGGCCCAGGCAAGGCGTAAAGCTTTGTGTCGTGCTGTCATCAAGGGTACACGAATGGGCCTTTGGCTCCAAATGCCCATATTGATGATATTTCGTTGGGTGGTTCGGACGCTGACACTTGTTGATGGCCCAGCATTGAAATCTGCAGCAACTTGCGGAACTGTTGCACTTGTGCCACGTTGAATGATTGTCTTTAGCCGTCGTTGGTACTGTTCTTGCAGGATCTTTCTCCGGCTGCTTTGATGTGGGAGATTTGATGTTTTACCGGATTCTTGATATTCACGGTACGCTCCTGAAATGGTCGTATGGGAAAACCCCCACTTCATCGCTACCTCAGAGATGCTGTAGCCCATCGCTCGTGGCCCAACTGTAACACCACGTTCAAACTCACATAAATATTGATAACGTACCATTGTAGCAGCAGTAACCGATCTAACAACTGCGCCAGACACTTGTTGTCTTATATAGGCTTTGCCGACCGCAGCGCCGTATTCTGCCTGTTTACGTATCTCTGTATTTGAATGCGCACGCCTGTACCATTTTGTTCAGTGATTCAGTGTATATGGGTGCGGCAGAGGGCGCACGAAAAACAGAACTGCTGGAGGTGCGGCCTAGCGGACACCCGTGGTTGGATGCACCAGATCCTGCGCGACTGCTACCGGTGTCTTACGGAAACATGTAATTCCTTTCTTATGATGCAATAATCCTGAAAGTCGCCATTATGAGAAGCAACTTTCAACTTCTTCATGAAATGTCTTCAGAATAAATTGAGGGAAGGGTTTGAAATCTCCTCGAAAACGGCACACTAGTGTTTCAGCAGAAGTTTAGATACGAAAGTTACCAAGCGACTGGAAAAAAGTGCAGGTCATTCCTGTTCTCAATTAGAGACTACTGAAAGACCCCTGAGTCATGTGGCGAGGTCGATACCTGATACACGGCGAACTCGAGCACCATCTTCGGGTATTTGGTGAGCTATCGCTTTCTGTTGGAGGAAGTCTTTTAGTAACAAAAGATTTAATTCCTGAAGCTAGTAAACTGCTTTTGTAATACTTTTGGGACATAATGCAAAACTTGGAGTCTCAATGTTGATTCTCTTTTCGTAATGTTACACTTTTTAATAGAAAAAAATTAATTCTTGCTGCTAGTAATTGGTTTATTGTCAAAAGAAGGGAACGCATGAGTACTTGTAATATATTGGCCATCTGTATTGTGGAAACAAATTTTGTCATGATATTATTTAAAGGAAACAAGCGATATTCAACTTGTTACTCAGTTATTCTACTAGAACCAGTTAATTGTGCCCTCTCATTAATTAACATCCTTGTTAGGTCGTATTAGTGCACATAATTTTTTAGCATATATCGCTGCATAAATTTCTTGTAGAATTATGATATATGTTTTATGCTAAGGCATTATGATGTTGGTGGAGAACGGTATCTCCTCTATAAGAACCTACATGGAGTCCATTAACAAAATTATTGCTAATCGTAGCTTTTAGATTAGATTAGATTAGTTTATGTTCCATAGATCCACGATGAGGAGATCCTCGTGGATGTGGAACATGTCAATTTTATTTTTTTTAAGCTGAAATAACAATACTAATAGTATGAATATATACAATGCATCATTTGTTTCTATTAAAAAATTCGTCAATGGAGTAGAAGGAGTTGGCCACTAGTAAGTCTTTCAGGCTCCTTTTAAACTGATCTTTATTTGTAACTAAATTTTTTATGTTTACTGGCAAATTATTGAAGATGAGTGTTCCTGAGTAGTGGACCCCTTTTTGAACTAAAGTAAGTGCTTTTAAGTCCTTGTGCAGATCATTTTTATTCCTGGTATTGTAATGTATGAACTGAGCTGTCTGTTGGAAAAAGAGATATGTTATTTAGGACAAATTTCATTAACGAGTAAATATACTGAGAGGCAGTAGTTAGTATACCCAGTTCTTTGAAGAGGTTTCTACAGGACGTCCGTGAATTTACTCCACAAATAATACGTATTACACGCTTTTTGACTCTGAAAACTTTTGTTTGACTTGAAGAGTTACCCCAAAATATTATACAATATGACATTATGGAATGAAAGTAGGCAAAATATGCAAGCTTTTTCATTTTTATGTCGCCTATGTCTGCTAACACTCGAATTGCAAATACAGATTTGTTAAGGCATTTCTGCAGTTCTGTGGTGTGCTCTTCCCAACTGAATTTATTAGCAAGTTGTAATCCCAGGAATTTAAGACTGTCAACCTCTTCTATCTGCTCTTCTTCGTATTTTATGCATATGCTGGGTGGAAACCTCTTACAGGTTCTGAATTGCATATAGTGAGTCTTATCGAAGTTTAATGTCAGTGAGTTGGCTTTAAACCATTTATTAATATCCATGAAAATGTCATTAGCAGATCTTTCTATAACTACACTTGACATACTATTTATTGCAATACTTGTGTCATCTGCAAACAAAACGAACTCTGCTTCTGGCAGTGTAACTGATGAGAGATCATTAATGTACACAAGAAAAAGCAATGGCCCTAAGATGGATCCTTGTGGGACACCACATGTAATTTCTTCTCATTCTGATGATGACTGATGACTTAATTCACTAGTCCCTTGCACTGACACCCTTTGTTTCCTGTTAGTGAGGTATGACTTGAACCATTTTGAAGCACTGCCCGTGACACCATAGAATTCTAATTTACTTAAAAGGATGTTGTGGTTCACACAATCAAATGCCTTTGACAAATCACAGAAAATATCTGCTGCTTGTAATTTGTTATTTAATGAATTAAGTACATTTTCACTGCAGGTGTAAATAGCCTTCTTGATATCAGAACCCTTCAGAAATCCAAACTATGTTCTTGATAATATGTTATTTGTGGTCAGATGGTTGAGCAGCTGCCTGTACATTACTTTTTCTAAAATTTTTGAGAATGCTGGCAAAAGTGAAATCGGTCTGTAGTTTGATGGTATCTCTTTATCCCCTTTCTTGAATAGAGGCTTAACATCTGCATATTTTAGCCAGTCAGGAAATGTCCCAGTTATAATTGACTGGTTACACAAGTAACTTAGAATTGTACTAAACTCACAAGAACATGCCTTAATTAACTTTGTTGATATTTCATTGTACCCACTAGAATGCTTTGTTTTTAAAGATTTTATTATGGAAGTTATTTCTTTTGGTGAAGTGAGTGATATATTGATGTACTTGAACCTATTTGTGAAGGCTAGTTTCAGATATTCAAGGGCATTATTTACTGATCCTGAAAGTCCCATTCTATCAGTAACGAATATAAAGTACTTGTTAAATAAATTTGCCACACTATGCCCATCAGTTACTAATGTGTCATTTACCCTTAGTGCTATTTGCTCCTGTTCCTTTCTGGTTCTACCAGTCTGCTCTTTCACTATATCCCATATTGTTTTTATTTTGTTCCCTGACATTGCTTTCTTTTTCTCGTAGTGCATTTGCTTAGACATCTGAATTACTTTTTTTAATGTTTTACAGTATTCCTTGTATTTAGCTAAATCATCAGCACTGGAGCTATTCTTGGTCGACAGACACATTTTTCTTTTTGTCTTACAGGAAATCTTTATTCCTTGTGTAATCCATGGTTTTATTATAGACTTCTGTTTAATTTGAGTAACTTTTAGAGGAAAACAGTTTTCAAATATGGTACTGACATAGTTCATGAATGTATTATATTTTTCATCCATGTCATGGGCACTATTAACATCTTTCCAGTTCATATCTTTCAGCAGTTTTCTAAAACACTCAATTTTGGTTGATTGACTACTCTCCTGTACTCAGATTTAGCAGTCTTGATAATCTGCTTAGAATTTACATCTAAAACAAGGAGCTGCATGTCATGATCTGATAGGCCATTTATAACAGGTTTTATGATATGATTTTGTTCCTTTGATTTGTCTATAAAAATGTTATCAGTGGCTGTCCTTGAGGATTTAGTGATCCTAGTTGGAAAGTTTACAGTGTGAGTTAGATTGAAATACAACATTACTAACTGCAGTGAATGTTTACTGGAAGATTGCATTAGAAAATCTGTATTAAAGTCACCAGCAATCAAAATTTCTTTGTTTCTTCCTGTTAAATAACCCAAAAGAGCTTCTAGATGATCTAATAATAGATTATAATTTCCTGCAGGTGCTCGGTAAATAGTTATTATTATATAGGATCTGTTATGGAACTCTACTTCTGTTGCACATGCTTCTAGATGCTGCTCTAAACAGAGTTTATTAATGTCAATGTTCTTGAATTTATGGCAGTTTTTGATAAATGTGGCAACTCCTCCTCCATCCATATCTACTCTGCAGAAGTAGGAAGCTAGCTTAAATCCTGAAATGTCTAACATATCTATATCAGTGGTCACTTGATGTTCAGAGAGGCAGATTATGTCAATTTGGTTAGATGAATTCATTTCATCGATACAAATGAGCAGCTCATCAACTTTATTTCTAAGTCCCGGAATGTTCTCGTGTAATAAAGATAACTGATACTGCATACCAATGGGATTGTAACTGCTTTGGCGAAGATGAACTGGCAGTTTCTGATTACTTTCTGTTAAACACTCTTTAAATGGAGGCTGTATGATAAAATCTGACTCCTGTTCATCTGTTTTCTCAAACTGAGTGTGTCTGCCAATCTCCCTTAAAACTCGTTTTCTTTCCCCCTTCCCTATCCTAAAAAAGGCATCCCTCTGACACCTGTGACCACTGGTATTTTACCACTTGTGCCAGTGTCCCCCCTTAAGTTTTCTGCAATCAACCCAGACAGTATTCCCTTCCCTTTCCTATTGAGGTGAAGGCCATGCCTAGTGTAGTCCCACCTATCGATAGCATCCACAGGAATCAAACCAATATGGGACCCTATATCCGTCCTAAGCAGCCACTCCAACTCCAAGTTCACCCTCCCTACGGAAGAGTTCAAATGAGGCCGATCATGGCGTCTCAACACAGACACAAATCCCACACTCGTATGCTTCGTTGCTGACGCTATCTTCACCAGGTCACTCTCTATGGAATATTCAGAGTCTCTGCCAATGCTATTTCCCGGACCATCCACTATAACCACGGCATCCTCCTTTGTGAAATCCTTGCATAAAGCACCTACATCCTCTGTTACCTGACCCAGAGCTGCACTAGGCTTGAAAAAGTTTGTGACCTGGTACTCTTGCCCTAGATTTTCCTGCAGTAGTTGGCCAACACCTCTACCATGGGAACTACCTAACAACAGAACTTTCTTTCTCTTTACAAATTTCCCTACCTTTTTCAAGTCCTTGAAAGCTTGTTGTGCCCTTTCTACAGCTTCAGCTACATGAGGCTCATCCGATTCTGACTGAGGCAACAGGTCAAATCTATTTTCAAGATTTATGACAAAGCTGTCTGATGCTCTCCTTTGCCTGTTCCCCCTATTACCTGTTGCCACTTTCCACCTCTGTTCACCCTTCTCTCTCTTTAACCTGTCCAGATCCTCCCTTGCCTTGTCTAGGTCAGCTTGAAGCGCTGCAATTTTCCCTTCCTGTTCCAATATTTTCCTATCTCTACTGCAGATCCTACAATACCACTGGTGAGCCTCATTTATGTCCCCATTTCCCACGCCACTACATTCGCCCCAATGAAAGAAACTACAGCACCCATCACACCATACCCCGGAACTAACGATCCTACGGCATGTCACACACTTCTCACTCATGGTAAAAACAGAAATCGTATAAGCTGATTTAAGTAGTGACTAAAACGTAAACAAAGGACCCTAGAAACTATTCAGCCAGATATAAATAAATTGAAAGAGTACTGAATAAAAGAAACTGGTGATTACATATAACCTACTGTTTACTTACGATACGTGCGCGTGAAATTAAGCCTAAAATCCGTGCTATAGGCGCGAGAAGGAAAATAAACTTCTTACCCCGTTTAATCTTCTTTAACACTTCACTAACACTTCAACTAATGTAACAACACTTATATTATATTTACACCAACTGGAAACGTTTATCTATAAGTTTAATTCACTTAGGACTAGGATTCGTGCTACAGGCGCGAGAAGAAAAATACGTTTCTTACCCCGTTTAATCTTATTTTATACTTCACTAACACTTCCACTAATTCAACAACACTTATATTATATTTATAACACCTGTACACGTTTAAAAATAGCTTAATAACAACGCTTTTTATAATTATTTAGTGCAGCAAATACTCGAAGAGTCCGCGTCGGCGCAGTGTTGCCAACTGTGTTCATCGATGAAATCCAGAGCTCCATAAATAAAGGGGCCCAGGTTGATTTTATGTTTCCTGACTTCCGGAAGTCATTCGATGCAGCTTCACAATGCCGTTTAGTGAAGAATATAACAACTTACTGAGTGTTGGATTAGTTTTGATACTGGATTCTGGAATTTATGTGACACAGAGAATTCCTATCTCAAATCGACAGAGGTCAAGGTAATTTCTGAAGTACCCCAAGGGGTTGTCAGATGCATAAATGATCTATCGGATAGTGTCGGAAACCCAAGGAGGTTTTCTGTAGACGATGTTGTCTACACGGAGGTGGTACCGAGTGAGGTGGCGCAGTGGCCAGCACACTGGATTAACAGATTAACAGATGAGATACAAAAGATACACCGAAGAGCGATATGCTCTGTCACGGGATAGTTTAGTCATCGCAATCGCTTTATGGAGACACTGGCGCAATCGTGTTCTGAAGATGCTCCTCAAACTCCAGTGGCAGTAGCTATGAAACAGATTTCTCATGGTAACTGTTAAAAATTGCGAGAATGACTTTGGAAGAAGAGCAGGGCGACATATTAGTTCCTCCCACATATATCCCGCGAAATGACCACGAAGAGAATATCAGAGAAATTAGAGCTTGTACCGAAGTTTGCATACAGCCATTCTTCCCACGCACCATTCACGAATGGAACAGATAGAAATGAAAACGACTATGGTATCAGGGAAACCTTCCGCCACGCACCGTAAGATGGTCTGTGGGGGCCGCGTGGGATTAGCCGAGCACTCTAAGGCGCTGCAGTCATGGACTGTGCGGCTAGTCCCGGCGGAGGTTCGAGTCCTCCCTCGGGCATGGCTGTGTGTGTTTGTCCTTAGGATAATTTAAGTTAAATAGTGTGTAAGCTTATGGATTGATGACCTTAGCAGTTAAGTCCCATAATACTTCATACACATTTGATTTTGTCTGTGGGGTGTGTATTGGGTGCTTTTTTTTTGGTGTCTGAGGACAGTGTACTGAACAGCATGACATCAGTATTTGCTGCAGACTGTAAGCCAAACCTTAAATTTGAGCAGTTTTTTATTTTTACCATTTTTATTACTTGATTGCGAAGCCAGTTTAAAACAAAATTTGTTGTTAATAAAACCGGACTGACCTCGAAAAACTCTTGAAAATCGTCATCTGAACCTTCTTCTTCTTCGTAGTCATCGTTGTCCTCTTCGTATATAAGGCGGTCTTCACTGCCATCGAGAGCGTCACTTATGCTGCCCTTCGTGAAAGATTTAACAATAATGTCTTCTCTCACAGTAGACCACTGCTCTTTTATTTACTTGCACACTTGTTTGATTATAGGTCTTGTTAAAGCTCCCTTCGACCTAAATTCATGTTGGGTTTCAACCATCATCCATTTGTTCCATTCCTCTCTCATACAAACCTTAAATGGTTAATTTATTGAGACATCAAGAGATTGCAATTGTGAAGTAAGGTCTCCGCAGTAACAGCAAGTTCTGTATTTCCTTGTCTCAATTTCTCTTTCACAAAATCTTTCAAATGACTGCTAAACTAATCTAGCACAAGAAGAGAATTCTTCTTCCATAAATCACCTTTCCTTCTCTTCCATACACTTTTAATCCATAATTTCATACCAGCCTCGTCCATCCAGCCCTTCTCTCATACGTGAACATCACCGCCTGGCGGTATTTCAGCAGTTTTTGCACTGTTTTGAGTTTGAAAATGATCATTGGATTAAGTTTAATATCGTCAACATAATATGAAAGACAACAGTAGAAAGGGTACAGTACCGCCCGACATTGAAAATAGGTACAACATTCTTTGTTATTCTTGTCATAACAACATATTTTTTTGTAATAATAACTCAATTTCACTAAATACACCGAAGCCGGATATCAGTGCAGGAAAGAATGACAATTTATTTATTTAATTGATCACATGTGCACTCGCACAAAATAAATCCCTACATCCAATTTGGTGAGATCTGCGAAAAGAATGAATGTATGGTCGTCTGCTAACCGCAGATAGTGAATGTGAATATATGATCATCTTTGAGACGGTCCTTTGGCCACCTTTGGTGGAACTAAAGAGATGAAATTTACCAGAGCTTTGAGCGCCTGAAATGTGGCTGACCAATGGGTAGCATGGTCTTCCCCCACCTCGACAGAGGTGTGAGATGACCTGAAGAACGGCCATGTTTTCAGCATTCTGGCGCTGGATCTTGTGTTGGTAAGACCTGTCTTAGGTGTGCTCCGTAAAGACAAAAGAGTGGATAGAATGGTATGCATGTGGAATACTTAAGAGTAGTTTGGAATAATAATTTCTCTGTTTCAGGAGCTTTTGTGGGGAGAATTAAATGTCAGGCAGGTAATATTAAGGGGATCGTAGTAATCTTCGGAAGTGACCAACGGTCACAATGAAACCACGTGTAGCAATAAGTTGAAATACTTCCGAGTGTTAAAGTTAAGCTGAATTACTGGCGTGTGTACAATAAGTTGGAAATATTTAAGAAATGGCGTGTGCAGGACTTGAAATTAGAGACGAGTACTTCCACGTGGTGAGTACTGTGTGAGTCTCAATCTGTGTGTGAGACAAAGGATAAAGAGAAGTACTCGTCCATGGTATCAGTTGAGGACTCGCGTGTGTGACGAATATGTCCTTAATATTACTTTGTGTGTTATGTTTCCGTGTGACGCTTGATTCAAACTGTAATACTCTGAGAGTGAAGCAAGGTGAGTCAGCCGTCTATCCAGCAACGGCACTTGGCTTGAATTGCACAGGAAGACGTGCATATCTCCTCCAGAGTTCATGTTGTTGTTGTTGTTGTGGTCTTCAGTCCTGAGACTGGTTTGATGCAGCTCTCCATGCTACTCTATCCTGTGCAAGCTTCTTCATCTCCCAGTACCTACTGCAACCTACATCCTTCTGAATCTGCTTAGTGTATTCATCTCTTGGTCTCCCTCTACGATTTTTACCCTCCACGCTGCCCTCCAATACTAAATTGATGATCCGTTGATGCCTCAGAACATGTCCTACCAACCGATCCCTTCTTCTGGTCAAGTTGTGCCACAAACTTCTCTTCTCCCCAATCCTATTCAATACTTCCTTATTAGTTATGTGATCTACCCATCGAATCTTCAGCATTCTTCTGTAGCACCACATTTCGAAAGCTTCTATTCTCTTCTTGTCCAAACTATTTATCGTCCATGTTTCACTTCCATACATGGCTACACTCCATACAAATACTTTCAGAAATGACTTCCTGACACTTAAATCTATACTCGATGTTATCAAATTTCTCTTCTTCAGAGACGCTTTCCTTGCCATTGCCAGTCTACATTTTATATCCTCTCTACTTCGACCATCTTTAGTTATTTTGCTCCCCAAATAGCAAAACTCCTTTACTACTTTAAGTGTCTCACTTCCTAATCTAATTCCCTCAGCATCACCCGACTTAATTCGACTACATTCCATTATCCTCGTTTTGCTTTTGTTGATGTTCATCTTATATCCTCCTTTCAAGACGCTATCCATTCCATTCAACTGCTCCTCCAAGTCCTTTGCTGTCTCAGACAGAATTACAATGTCATCGGCAAACCTCAAAGTTTTTATTTCTTCTCCATGGATTTTAATACCTACTCCGAATTTTCCTTTTGTTTCCTTTACTGCTTGCTCAATATACAGATTGAATAACA
The DNA here is from genome assembly GCF_023898315.1 of Schistocerca nitens. Lineage (NCBI taxonomy): Eukaryota > Metazoa > Arthropoda > Insecta > Orthoptera > Acrididae > Schistocerca > Schistocerca nitens. Next base: position 784,164,587 of record NC_064614.1, on the reverse strand, counting down.
TCGGGGAGAGGCTACAACCCTGTCTTACTCCCTTCCCAACAACTGCTTCCCTTACATGTCCCTCGACTCTTATAACTGCCATCTGGTTTCTGTACAAATTGTAAATAACCTTTCGCTCCCTGTATTTTACCCCTGCCACCTTTAGAATTTGAAAGAGAGTATTCCAGTCAACATTGTAAAAAGCTTTCTCTAAGTCTACAAATGCTAGAAACGTTGGTTTGCCTTTCCTTAATCTTTCTTCTAAGATAAGTCGTAAGGTCAGTAATGCCAAACGTGTTCCAGTATTTCTACGGAATCCAAACTGATCTTCCCCAAGATCGGCTTCTACTAGTTTTTCCATTCGTCTGTAAAGAATTCGTGTTAGTATTTTGCAACTGTGGCTTATTAAGCTGATTGTTCGGTAATTTTCACATCTGTCAACACCTGCTTTCTTTGGGATTGGAATTATTATATTCTTCTTGAAGTCTGAGGGTATTTCGCCTGTTTCATACATCTTGCTCACCAGATGGTAGAGTTTTGTCAGGACTGGCTCTCCCAAGGCCGTCAGTAGTTCCAATGGAATGTTGTCTACTCTGGGGGCCTTGTTTCGACTCAGGTCTTTCAGTGCTCTGTCAAACTCTTCACGCAGTATCGTATCTCCCATTTCATCTTCATCTACATCCTCTTCCATTTCCATAATATTGTCCTCAAGTACATCGCCCTTGTATAGACCCTCTATATACTCCTTCCACCTTTCTGCTTTCCCTTCTTTGCTTAGAACTGGGTTTCCATCTGAGCTCTTGATGTTCATACAAGTGGTTCTCTTATCTCTAAAGGTCTCTTTAATTTTCCTGTAGGCAGTATCTATCTTACCCCTAGTGAGATAAGCCTCTACATCCATACATTTGTCCTCTAGCCATCCCTGCTTAGCCATTTTGCACTTCCTGTCGATCTCATGTTTGAGACCTTTGTATTCCTTTTTGCCTGCTTCATTTACTGCATTTTTATATTTTCTCCTTTCATCAGTTAAATTCAATATTTCTTCTGTTACCCAAGGATTTCTACTAGCCCTCGTCTTTTTACCTACTTGATCCTCTGCTGCCTTCACTACTTCGTCCCTCAAAGCTGCCCATTCTTCTTCTACTGTATTTCTTTTCCTCATTCCTGTCAATTGTTCCCTTATGCTCTCACTGAAACTCTGTACAACCTCTGGTTCTTTCAGTTTAACCAGGTTCCATCTCCTTAAGTTCCCACCTTTTTGCAGTTTCTTCACTTTTAATCTACAGGTCATAACGAATAGATTGTGGTCAGAGTCCACATCTGCCCATGGAAATGTCTTACAGTTTAAAACCTGGTTCCTAAATCTCTGTCTTACCATTATATAATCTATCTGATACCTTTTAGTATCTCCAGGGTTCTTCCATGTATACAACCTTCTTTCATGATTCTTAAAGGAAGTGTTAGCTATGATTAAGTTGTGCTCTGTGCAGAATTCTACCAGGCGGCTTCCTCTTTCATTTCTTAGCCCCAATCCATATTCACCTACTAAGTTTCCTTCTCTCCCTTTTCCTACTACCGAATTCTAGTCACTCATGACTATTAAATTTTCATCACCTTTCACTATCTGAATAATTTCTTTTATTTCATCATACATTTCTTCAATTTCTTCGTCATCTGCAGAGCTAGTTGGCATATAAACTTGTACTACTGAAGTAGGTGTCGGCTTCGTATCTATCTTGGCCACAATAATGCGTTCACTATGCTGTTTGTATTAGCTTACCCGCATTCCTATTTTCCTATTCATTATTAAATCTACTCCTGCATTACCCCTATTTGATTTAGTGTTTGCCGGCCGAAGTGGCCGCGCGGTTCTGGCGCTGCAGTCTGGAACCGCGAGACCGCTACGGTCGCAGGTTCGAATCCTGCCTCGGGCATGGATGTGTGTGATGTCCTTAGGTTAGTTAGGTTTAACTAGTTCTAAGTTCTAGGGGACTAATGACCTCAGCAGTTGAGTCCCATAGTGCTCAGAGCCATTTGAACCATTTTTTTTTGATTTAGTGTTTATAACCATGTTTATAGTAGGAAAGAAAAGCTACGAAGTGGGGCAGTGTCGTGTGAAACTGGGATGAATTCTAATTGAAGTGGGAAAGCTGAAAGTGATATGACTATTCCCTGTGTTGTATTGCATGTTGCCAGTGCGGTGTATTTCATTTAATTTAAGTATGTGTGGTTTGCATGGGAGAGTAGCAAGATAGGTTCAGAGGTAGTGGGTTATGCATGTTCCTTTTGTACAGCTCGGTCTGGAGGAAGTTTTCGTGATGATGGGTGTGGGAGTCGTAGTGTGAGATATAGCAAAAGATCCACCATCCTATCCAGAAAGTGCACTGTAGTGTGAGATAATTACGAGACCTTAAGATAGAGAATCACCAATGTAAGGCCATGCCCACTGGGCGGAGTTTCTCATGTGCAATTGTTGTGGAAAATGTAATGGTGTGTTTAGGTTATAGAACTTATCGGAATAAAAGAAAAGATAGTGAAAAGAAAAAGATTGGTGGCCTTTTCCTTCGAATTGTATGTTGTCATGATATCCAGAATTTATAATGTGTGCGCCATTCATATTCAGTGCGATTGCCACGTGTTGATCAAAGCCGATGGGTAAGAAAGAAAATGTGGTATTGCCAGTGCGTAGTGAACAGTCAGAGTTGTGTAAATTACTAATAGTCAGATGTGGGTTATCCGTTTCCGTTGCATAATATTCATACAGGAGAATAATTTGTAACTTAATTGTGAGTACTAGAGCTCATGTTACTCGATAAATAAGAATGAATCCACTCGCTTGGCAGACCACTCATCTTGCAGGCCTGACTGCTTGATGCCACAGTATGAGCAAGGCATGTGGGTGCCTCTCACAGTGTAGTATCTCTTTTTACGTCCACATGTTTTTATAGTTATAGTTTTAGCATCTTTAATGGCAACAGTTACGTTATTCGGCAAATCAAATGTCAGAGGAATTTCTTCCATATTCGCTATTTGTCTTAGTTTCACACTGACTTTCTTTCGATAAAGCGATGGAAACATTATATTTTCTCCTCGTAACATTGTGGCATTTTCTGAGATGTTTTGGTTTTGGTTCGCAAGCTAAGTCCATGACGCTTCCTAAATTTTTAGCTCTAACTAAATCCTCCATTAAAGTCTGTTAAGTTCCACAGCAGCGCTAGCTTCCGAGCGTGTATTTGAATCGTTTTTGAATTAATTCCAGTGTCATTTTGATGGTGTCTTTGAAACTATTGCAATGCGTCATCTTCTAGGTTTGGCCATTTTGCATTCAGTCCTCCACTTGCACATTTAGCCTTCCTCAGTTTTTTTTTTTGAGTTCTTCTTTACTAGCCGGTCAAACGTGAATGTCTTGTTGGTGGAGGGCCGGAATGTCGCTCTGGTGGTTTATTTGCATGTTCTTCTGCATATCCTATTACTTTCAATTTGTGGCCCACATGATATGAATACCTTTTACGTTTTAGATTGCGAAACTGGCCACTAACAAAGATATTGTATTGATACAGAGAGCACAAATCACTCTGAATTCAAGTCCACAGGCACAGTACACTGCAATGACGCATCATAGGCTAAACAGTGTTGTGGTTTCGTGACGGCGGGGTTGGAGGGAGACAGTGTTAGCAAGCTTATGAATTCCCGCAATTCATGTTCGTCGTAACGGTGCAGTGTTGCACCCAGTTGAATCCAACATTGTCGGATAGAGATAGTTTCCTGCGGCATAGAAAATATGGGCATTTTTAAGACTGGCGGGAATTTTAAATCAAACGCTGGACATTTATATATTAATTTCGAATATAAGTCGCACCTGAATTTGGAAGCAATTTTTCGAAAAAAAATTGCCTCTTATAATCTGTAAAACACGATATAGCTATTAGGACTAATATGTTTTTAAGTTGATTTTTACCTCCAAGTAATTTGGCAAAAGCAAGCCAGTAATGCTTATTTTCCCCTGGGCAGCAGGTTAAGTGTTGAAGTGTGGGCGTAAAACCGTTAGTCTATAATGATAGACGTAGTTCATTTAGTGATGCAGTTGCGACTGTGCAAAAAATATCGGGTAGTAAATTATGTGACGTGCTTGCGAGAAGAGTGCTAGATGCACAGGAAAGCAACTAACATACTGAAGTGGGTACATATTAAGATACCAATGACTACAGTATACGCACTTATTTATGCTCCTCACTACCTTCTTTATGTACCTGTAGACACTACAAGGTGTTCTCCGTTGGTGATATAAGGAAATCACCTGAAGCCGGAACCTGAGTTGCGGGACAGGAATTTGAGCTCCACTGCTCCTGAATGTGGGAGCGAGACCTTCAACTTTGTGCCAACTCATCGGATGAAATTCATTAGTATGTATGTTTCAAACAAATAAACATCAATCAGAACGGCTACGCTCTGCATGACTGCCTGAATACCAAGAAGCTCATAACTAACCAGAAATTCCACAGTTGTTGTAAACACTAATAAACTGCCAAAGCTAATGAAAGTCGCTGAGTGAGAGAGAGGGAGGAAGATTCATTGTTCGCCGCGACGCAATATGACAGCAACGGCGTGGCACTTCACAGGCAGTGGTGCGTGTCCTACGGCACGCGCAGCGCCTCACAGAAAGTAATTACGGCGCCATTGTCCTCCCAGAGGAGCGGCCAGCAGCTCAGACCCTCTCAAGGGGAGGCGAATTTCTTGCTTGCAGCGAAAAAGATTTGCCCTAAAGAGCCCGTCAGGAGGCTTACACAGCGAAAGGACGCTCCTTGTTAAATATTAAGAGCCGATTACATTAAACGTAAGGGCGGCCGGCGCTTGAATTAGTGATGGTACAGCCGAGCCGAGATCCAATTAACGGCTCACGGAACAAGCCACGCGCTAAAGGCTCGGCGAGCGCCTGCGAGGTAGGCAACCGTGCATCACAGCACTTCGCTCAAGTTGAGGCAAGGTGAACGTGATCGATGTCCGTACATAACATGCAACTTCTTTTCGTTGGGTTCCAGAGCCACTATGAACGTGTTAAAGGCGAAAACCGTGGTCTTGCAGAGACTGTAAGATTTTCTTATGTAGTTCGGGCCACACCTTCATTTGTATTTACAGCTGTGGACCGATTTTTGTGTGCTCTATGTGTAACGATGGTAATCCGGTATCCAGATAATCACCCTTATCATAGACTAGTATCATAGACGGGGCTGAAGATGGTGTAATGTGACACCTAAACTGACTGCAAACAAAACCTAAAGATACAAAAAAATGTCTCTGAGCACTATGGGACTTAACATCTGTGGTCATCAGTCCCCTAGAACCTAGAACTACTTAAACCTAACTAACCTAAGGACATCACACACATCCATGCCCGAGGCAGGATTCGAACCTGCGACCGTAGCGGTCACGCGGTTCCAGACTGAAGCGCCTACAACCGCACGACACACCGGCCGGCCCTAAAGATACAGCGAAGGTATTGTCCTACTACGTGAATAGGTAGTAATGTTTGTTGATCAAGATCTATTGGAAGTTAGATATATGGATATATCAAGGTTTTTGTCAGAATTTAAAGTTTAATTTCGATTTATGACTTTCTTGTTCGGCCGAGCGGTTCTAGGCGCTTCAGTCTGGAACCGCGCGACCACTACGGTCGCAGGTTCGAATGCTGCCTCGGGCATGGATGTGTGTGATGTCCCTAGGTTAGTTTGGTTTAAGTAGCTCTAAGTTCTAGTGGACTGATGACCTTAGATGTTAAGTCCCATAGTACTGAGAGACATTGGAACCATTTGAACTTGCTTGTTCGAGCCTTTCTCAATTGCTATCAAAGAAACGACAAATTAGCTATTACAATATAGAAAGTCCCGCACAGCTATTGTATCCGACTCGCGTCAACACACAAAATAAAAGTTGTGCGCAAGGGATGTGTCTCGTGTCTCAGAACAACAACAAATAGGAGTCGTGATATACCAATGAAATTTAGTAGTTGGCAAAACGATTACAGGAGCCGTGAGATCGCGGTTTCAGCCGGTAACAATATAGATTAAGTAGTGAGACACATCAATTGTCCGAAAGTGTTATTTATTTTTCACAACTTATTTCGGAACGACTTAATCTTGTTATCAAGTTCTGTGAAACAAGAAAAACTCAAATAATTATTTTTCATACTACACACACTAACAGACATTTAATGGAAACCTGTCAATTTTTCCGTACAGTATTAAGTACCATAAAATAAACTGCTCAGACAGAACATTACGACCACTGACCAACTGTCAACACTAACCCGTCCAGGCGAAAGCAGTATCACCTGGCGAGGAATGACAGACACACGCACGGTGCATGTAGTATCAGTGAGTATGCTGTCCGTGTGTAGGATGGGGAAGGCGCACGAGTCTGAACGAGGGCATATTGTGATGGCCCGGAGGCTCGGCGTGAGCATTTCGGAAACTGCACGAGTCGTCGGGTGTTAGAGGAGTGTTGTGACGAGTGTCTTCATCACGTGGCCGAAACTAAGGTCCAGACGTCGTGGGGTTTGGCAGCCACCTCTCATTACAGACGTTGCACGTCGTCGACTGGGCAGACTGGTAAAACTTGACAGGCGGCGAACTATGGCGGAACTAAGAGTTTAATGATGGGCAGAGTACAAGTGTGTCTGAACACACAGTGCACCGAACACTCTTGATGATTGGCCTCTGCAGCCGATGACCCATGCATGTGCCAATGTTAACACCACGACATCGGCAGCTACGATTGAAATGGACATGTCACCACCGGCACTGAAAGTTAGTGCAGAGCATTGCATGTTTCATCTTGCCAGTGGGAGGGTGCGAATCCGTCGTCTCGCAGAGGAACTGTTCCTTAAAATGGTTCAAATGGCTCTGAGCACTATGGGACTCAACTGCTGAGGTCATAAGTCCCCTAGAACTTAGAACTACTTAAACCTAACTAACCTAAGGACAACACACACATCCATGCCCGAGGCAGGATTCGAACCTGCGACCGTAGCGGTCGCGCGGCTCCAGACCTTAGCGCCAGAACCGCTCGGCCACCAGCGGCCGGCAACTGTTCCTTAAAACCTGTAATGTAGGACAGAGACAAGCTGGCGGTGGGGGACATTCACGTGGGCATCCATGAGTCCAGTGGAGCTTTTGCAAGGCACCATAGCCGCCAAGGAGGTATTGTACACTGTTCGCAGAGCAGGTACATCACTTTTTGACGATCACGTTTCCTGAAGCCAGTGGCATTTTTTAACAAGATAATGCGCGGTGTCACAAGACCAGGAGTGTGGTGGAGTGGTTAGAGGCACACAGTGGAGAGCTACAATTGTTGTGGTGGCCCTACAGCTCGCCAGATCTGAACTCCATCGAACACATCTAGGTAGTGATTGAAAGTGGTGTCGGAGCTACTCGCCCCGCTTCCTAAATTTACGGTAATTAGGTGACTTATGTGCGCAGGTGTTCGGGTAGAGTTGTGATGAGTGTCTTCAACACGTGGCAAAACCAACCCTCCAGCGACCTACCAAGGTCTCACTGCTTCCATGCCATTACACGTTGCCACTGTTATCTGTACCAAAGGCTGACATTAGGTAGGTGGCCATGATGTTCTGGCTGATGTGTACACTCAGAGGCAAGCAGCAAACTTCCACTGTCAAACATACAATATTCTCCTTAATGCACATGGTGGTATAATATTATAATTACTGGTGCCGCTAAACACTTTCACAGGTCTTTATTCACTGACAACAGTCCCAATCACATACCAAAAATTATGCTATCTTGATACAGAGTGGTATATGAAATAAAACCATCATAACTTCTGAACGGTTTGCGTTAGGTCGTTGAAACTGCACGGTTGCCGACGATGGGTCTGATGGGAATTGCATGGTTTGCCTTAGTGACAAAGTCCACTTTCATTTGGATGGGTTCGTCAGTAAGCAAAATAGGCGCATTTGGAGGATTGAGAATCCACATTTCGCGATCGAAAAGTCGTTTCATCTTCAACGGTTGGCTTTGTGCTGTGCAATGTCCAATCATGGAATAATCGGTGCGATATTCCTTGATGTCACGGTGACTACCGAACGGTACGTGAAGGTTTTGGAACCACTTTACCTAAAGTGACCCTGATTTCACATGTGATTCTCGCAAGACGGACCTCTACCCCATTGAAACAGGAGAGTGTGTGATGTCCTGGAGGAGCACTTTGGGGATTGCATTCTGATCTAGGGTATCCAGAGGCCACTGGCGTAGGCCTCTATTGGCCGCCATATTCTCCGGATCTGAACAATGTGATTCCTTTTTATGGGACTATATTAAAGACAAGGTGTATAGCAATACTCCCAAAACCGTTGCTGAGCTGCAAACAGCCTTTGAGGAGGTCATCTACAACATCGGTGTTCCGATACTTCATAGGGTGATGCAGAATATCGTTATTCTTCTGCGCCACATCATCGCCGATGATGGCAGTCATATCGAACATGTCATACACTAAATCCGAATATCTGTTGTGACGTTCACATGTTGAATAAAGCGTGTGCATACCATAGTTTATAGCTAATTTACGTTTTTCTTCATATAGTTCAGTAATTGTCACCCGTTTATGTATTGTACACATCAGTGCCACCAATAGTACTGCTGTCAGCACAAAAAATCTGTATGTCAAGTCACAGTACCTATAAACAATCTTGCTCCTATGCTACAATGTTTGCATATAACGTAATATTCATTGATATACAATCCCACTCACACACAACCCTAGGAAACCAATCGAATTCTTAATACTTGCAATATAAGTACAAGCTGCGAAGATTAAAACTTAATCAGTACTAAGGAGTTTAGGTTGATGGTTGGTTTTTCGGTAAAACACCACTTAATTGCCTTTTTGTTTAACATGGTGAATCATTCAGCAGTCAATGCACAAAATAATTCTATTTCTCTTAAATTTGACAACAGCCAACCTTTCTACTCTAAATGGAATATATTCAAGCTATATGTGATGCTACCTAACCGTTGCCGGTCATTCGTAAGATACTTTTCTACAGCCAATGGATCATTCTGTTTACTGTATCCTTTCAACATTTTTTAAAGTATCTTGTTGTCCACAAAGGAAGAAAGATAAACTATCTTGGAATAATGAAAATTACAAAACATATGTCCATCAATACAAGCTTAGTACTGGATGATCAGATATACATTCGTGTTCAGAAAAAAAAAAAACAGAACAACTTGAACGACTAGAGACCGGTCGTTCATAGTCACAGGACATGCACATTAGTATGTTCGGCAGAAATGATAAGCATTTGAACCATGTCGGCCCACGGATTCAAGATCAACACAGATATCGCAGCGCAATTCCACCCACAGGTAAAATGCGCCTGCCGCTCTCGTGCTTGCTATGAAACGAAGGTAATTGGTCAGTTGACTTGAGCAGACGTGCAGGCTGCCTCGCAGATGTAGGCGCGAACCGTACCGTCAAATCAGTGAGTTTGAATGAGGGCGCATTTCTGCTGTGAGAGAATATGACGCATCCATCCGGGAAATTGCTGCTCGTGGGGATAAAGTGTTTTGGCAGTGCAACAAGTGTTTGCAGAATGGTTCAAGGAAGGCCGTAGAACACGACGAGATGGGTCAGGTCGCACCAACCACATGACTCACTGGGAAAACCGATACCTCATCCGAATGACATTTCTTGACATATTTCGGTTCTGGCTCAAGAATGGAACAGTGGCACGCATCGAACACTACCATGGGTGACATGTCGTCGCCGTTTCTTATGGCATGAGTTACGTGCGCGTTGTCCACTTCTCGGCCTATCTTTAACGAATGTGCAGAAACATGCTAGACAGCAGTAGTGTGTGGAACGACGTCAGTGTGGACAGGAATGGCATCAGATAGTGTCTTCGGACAAGCCCCGGTTCTGTTTGTTTGAAAATCATGGCCGCATTTTGATTCGCTATAGACAGAGGCAGCGGTACCAAAGTGCCTGTATTAGCACAAGGCATGCAGTGTCGAGTCAAAATCTTTTGCTGCGGGGTGCTATTGGGTACAACCACAAATCATAGTTGGTGCCCGTCCACTGCACTGTGACCAGTCCTGCAACCCGCAAGCCATACCCTTTCTGCACAACGCCACTTTTCATCCAAACAATGCACGACCACATATAACCGCATGAGCACATGCCTTCTTCCTGTCACAGGGCGTCAGATTTTTGCCCTGGCCCGCCAGATCACCAGACTTGTCGCCTATCGAAAATGTGTGCGATATAGTGAAGCGATGGGTGCATTGCTGTGACTTTGGAAGCAGGTGAATGCAACATGGATGGCTATACCGGAGGACGCCATTGGCCCCTTGTAAGGCGATACCATCATGCATCGAGCAAGTTATCAGGACCCTTGGCGAACCCTGTGCCTTCTAGGCAACAGGACACATGCTGAACTGAGGTGATTGGCATGTTAATCATTTCTGCAGACCACACTAATGATCACGCCATGCGAATACGAGAGTTCTATCTCTAGTCGTCCAAGGTGCTCTGTTTTTTTCTTAACATGAGTACAGTAACCTTACTCACCACTTCTAACTGAAGATACTATTCATAATCCCATTCAGGCCATGTTGTAAATTACCCTTCTTATTCACATGTCCCATTTCCTTTACTTCAGTTACTATAATTTCTCTCGCTGTGTTAAAAATTTACTTTGTATAATCACAGTTGCTTCAGTCACCTGCTTATCACTATTGTATCTTATCTGTTTATGCTTTAGGATGTATTAAAGACAAGATTATTTTGTTGAGCCACATCTTCGGAATATGTCACGAAACTTTATTGTTCATTTATATTCTTCTACGTACAGCTGTTGTAATTTGTCTGCAGTTGATTAGTTAATGTGTCACGTATTTTATCTCAGTTAGTTAATCTTACGTCGCCTTTACACTGAAATAATCCCCCTTGTTTTATTCCAAATTCTAACATTAACATATTTCATCTCTGGATTCGAATTAGTTTCAAATCTTTGATCCAACAAAATTTCACTGCATCACACATTTTTCTTTGTACCTGATATTGGCGTGACAGCCGAAAACTGGTTAATGTTACAAATAATAAATATTACAGAATATTATACCAGTGTCGTGTGTGTTTCATTCATAACGTATAAAATATTCCGCTAAGAACAGGCGTAACAGCCAGTCAATGCAGTAGCCTATTTCTACCCTCTCTTTCTCTTCAGGACTTGCCTGTTATATTCTAGAGCGAATAATGTTCCAGAAATATGTCGTTATTGAAAATGATAGTTTGCAATAAATAGGGGCATCTTTCCTTCAGTGAAACCATTATTGTCCTGAGGAAAGACGATTAACACGGTCGAAACGTCGATTTTATGGTTCATATATTTTAAAGTATTTTGTGTCTTATACGACGAGGTACAAGACACAGAAAAGTTTTAATCATCTTGAGACCAGCCACGAAAGCCGCCTTAGTTACGCATAGAACGTTAGATTGTCGTACAACAAAATTCATAACAGCTTCTAGTGGATCAACTGTTACGCAGTTCCTACTTCACCATAAGGAAAATCAATGCTGATAACTGTTTCTCATCATAGGCGCAACAATAGTTAATCTATGTGAGCCGTTTTTTGTGACTAAAATGGAAAATTGTGGTGCAGCAGAATAATTTTACTGTGCAGGCTTAAAATTTTGTCAGTGTTCAACACGGCGAGCCTGGAAGAGCGTAGTTAACGCTGGGTAGGTGTGCCAATCATTAGGTCAAGAAGATATACCGCCAATGCAACAGATCTCAGAAGGCGCTGACAGGAATACAAGCTTTGCTGAGCTACTTAACAAGGCACTATGAGGTCACACCATGTAACTTCATCGACCTAACGCCACTACACAATGAAACATAAACAGAAAGGACAGAGATCAGCGACCCAGAATCATTACTGAAATCATTACAGTGAGACAAGGAACACTGAGGGACCCTATAAATGAGGAAAAAAGTGCTCATACATCCAGAGCCACTATGTCACAGGCGCTGGCCCGACCGATTAAATGGAAAGGCTTTTGCAGCTCAAGAACACATTCCGTCATGGTACCATTCTGCCCTTGTCACTACAACCAAGGTTAATGACAGTCTACTGAATTTCAGAGAAACCACTAGACGCAGATTTATGATGGCCCGCCAGCTACTTGCTAGCTGAACCTAACACCGAGAGGCAGCCAGCCTGATTCATACAGCAGCCGTGGTCTGCCGCTGGTGCCTGCTGGGTCATCACAGATGAGAAGAGAGTGAACGGTGCCGGCCGGTGTGGCCGTGCGGTTCTAGGCGCTTCAGTCTGGAACCGCGTGACCGCTACGGTCGCAGGTTCGAATCCTGCCTCGGGAATGGATGTGTATGATGTCCTTAGGTTAGTTAGGTTTAAGTAGTTCTAAGTTCTAGGGGACTGATGACCACAGATGTTAAGTCCCGTAGTGCTCAGAGCCATTTGAACCATTTTTTTTAACCATATGAATCAGTATGAACGGCCAGCCCTCCTCCACTACTGGGTCGTCAGTGCTGATCTGGAAACTGCCATCTTTGCACCGACCACGCAAGGCACTCCTGGACAACCATCTGGCCGATTCGTGAGCATCAGCTAAAATCTTGTACGATCCATGGTGGGTGACGTGTAGACTTTGCGGCAACCAGCACGTTGGACCGCAGTCGGTAGTGTCAACCTGAGCGCATCGAGAGTGCTGAGGTGGTGGCTGTAGTATGGGTGGGCAGCGCCTTCCTCGCTCTGTCACAGTCGACAACACAACACGCGGCCGTGGCACTGATCTGCAGCGGTGACGTCACGATTCGCTGACAAGGTGTCAGCACTTATTCGTGGCACGTACGTAGGCAGCTAGCTGCTCTCTGCAGCTCTGAAGACAATTACACCTTTAGATTAGGGAAGATAAACTTCTTTTCCAATATCGCTAATAGTAACCCACATTCTCGATAACAGGTTTCGGTAATCAGTGCTACCATCTTTAGATCTGGAAAGCATACATACAGTATAATTACATACAATACAACTGTAGTATACAGTATTTGGTACAATATAAAAGAAAAACCAGAAATATCACATACTTTGACAGGGAGATTCTTGCATATTTATTAAAATAACACTAACTCTTTCTCATGAATTGGCATTTATCACATACATCTGTCTTATGCCACTCAGTACAGAGCACATTATTGGAGGCAGGGGCGCCGCTAGACTGGCAGGTGTAACTACATCAACGATGCGATCACCTACTTCAGAGACACATACAGTCTATCCATACACTGTAACTGCATTACAGTGTGAATGCTAATTTCGTGGAAGAGCTCTAAAGTCATGTTTCAAAAATATTGTTGCCAAATAAATGCTGTTTACAGAGGCTAAAAATTTATTCTTACAGCGCTCATTACGTAATGTACCTATTTTGACTGCATTAACATTTGATAGAGTTACTAGAACTGATATAAATTGATTACTTAATACACGTTTAGTAATTTGTAAAATTCACATACACGGTTATAAGACCATCAAAAACCTATAAAATGTTTTTTTTTCATTTTATTATGTGATTACGAAGGATTATTTCAGACTACAATCGGAGCGTGCACAGCTGGTCAAATGACTTTGTCACCGTTCGGTTTGTAACATGTATCAAATGTTAAAGCAGCCCCTATGTAGATACATTGCGTAATGAGCACTAAAAGAATAATTTTTTAGCTTCTGCAAACAATAATTATTTGGAAATAAATTTTTGAAACTTGCCTTTAGATCCATTCCATGGTTTTACCATTCACACCGTAATGTAAATACAGTGTGTGGATGGACTGTGTCTGTAAGTGATCACATCGTCGATATGGTTACGCCTGCTTGTCTAGCGGCGCACTGGCTGCAATGATGCACTCTGTTGTGAGATAAGACGAATGTATGTGATGAACTCTGTAACAGTTATTTTAATTTTGACATCTTGATGCATCAGTCTTCTAGTCTGTTACGCAACCGCCAGTTCATGAAAAAGAGTGCTCTTAATTGCATTTTAAGAAATGTGCAATAACCTCTTTGTTGAGATATGTAGTATTTCTGGGTTTTCTTTTATATTGCACCAGATACTGTATATTACAATTGCTTTGTGTATAGTTACGCTGCATTAATGCTTTCCAGATGTGAAGATGGTAACATTAATTACCGAAACCGGCTATCGAGAACGTACGTTATAATTAGCAGTCTTGCCAAAGAAGTTTATCTTCTTTAATTCGTTATCACAGATTGCCCTTTGCGGCTCAAATTGAGTAAATTGAAGGATATTACGCCTTTGTACACTTTGCAACCCCAATAAATGTTATTAAAGACATAGTTGTATCACTAACGCCTTCGCATATGCGCTGGACCTCTCACCTTCTCTCTACATTCGATCTCCTGATTACAGCGCGACCGCTGCACTCTGAAGCCGCAACATTGGTGCCAGTAAGTGTTCAAATGGTTCAAATGGCTCTGAGCACTATGGGACTCAACTGCTGAGGTCATGAGTCCCCTAGAACTTAGAACTAGTTAAACCTAACTAACCTAAGGACATCACAAACATCCATGCCCGAGGCAGGATTCGAACCTGCGACCGTAGCGGTCTTGCAGTTCCAGACTGCAGCGCCTTTAACCGCACGGCCACTTCGGCCGGCCGGTGCCAGGAAGTGTCTGGTCGGAACAAAATGTATATATACTGTTAATTAAAAAAAAACAAGCAACAACAGTGGGTTCATGAGGGTAATACGGAACGCCGTACTGGATCCCAACGGCCTCGTATCACGAGCAGTCGAGATGACAGACATCTTATCCGCTAGGCTGTAACGGATCGTTCAGCCACGTCTCGATCACTGAGTCAACAGATGGGGACGTTTGCAAGACAACAACCATCTGCACGATCAGTTCGACGACGTTTGCAGCAGCATGGACTATCAGCTCGGAGACAAGGGCTGAGGTTACCCTTGACGCTGCATCACAGACAGGAGCGCCTGTGATGGTTTACTGGCGTATCACCCGGTGTGATGGTATGGAGTGCCATTGGTTACACGTCTCGGTCACCTCTTGTTCGCATTGACGGCAGTTTGAACAGTGGACGTTACATTTCAGATGTGTTACGAGCCGTGGCTCTACCCTTCATTCGATCCCTGCGAAACCCTACATTTCAGCAGGATAATGCACGACCGCATGTTGCAGGTCCTGTACGGGCCTTTCTGGATACAGAAAATGTTCGACTGCTGCCCTGGCTAGCACATTCTCCAGATCTCTTACCAATTGGAAACGTCTGGTCAATGGTGGCTCGTCACAATAAGCCAGTCACTACTCTTGATGTACTGTGGTATCGTGTTGAAGCTGCATGGGCAGCTGTACCTGTACACGCCATCCAAGCTCTGTTTGACTCGATGCCCAGGCGTTTCAAGGCCGTTATTACGGCCAGGGGTGGTTGTTCTGGGTACTGATTTCTCGGGATCTATGCACCCAAATTGCGTGAAAATGTAATCACATGTCAGTTCTAGTATAATATATTTGTCCAATCAATAGCCGTTTATCATCTGCATTTCTTCTTGGTGTATCAATTTTAATGGCCAGTAGTGTATATTTGCTTGTAACCCACAGATTGCATAGCAGTTCCTCTTGCGAGGCATTTTTAAATTAAAGTTAGTAAGTATCTTACGTATCAGTTTCCCTAGGCAGCCTTTATTATGATCGAAATTATGCATGCTACTTACAATGTATGTCCTACGAGCGAGCTCCATTCGCAGCCAAAGGGTTCGAATACCTGACAGCGCCATACCACTTAAACACACAAATGCCTTTCTCGTCAGTGGTCGGCTTCCACAGGGAAAGGCAAACACAGACTTCAGGCTGTTCCGGGCAGGTAGCAGTTTCAGCGATTAGAGCGGCAGCTCCGTGCGCACCGGCCTTGCAACCGCGGCGCGGTTGGAGCGGAGGGGAGCTGCCTGCGTCAAAGGGCTGCAAAGGAAGGTCCGCCGCGGCGGAAGCGGCGCCGCCTTCACGGTGCGGCTGGCGTGCGCATTAAACGTGTTTCATTACACGCAGATCTTCCTATCCGAGCGGCTCAGTTCAAAGGATTATTTGCATGATAGCTCGCCAGCGGGGCTTAAAACTGCACGTCCGGTCATTATGAAAGGGCTGCCTGCCATTGGCTCTGATTATAGCGCTGAAAAGAGGACGAAACTGTTTTTCAAAAAGCTGCTTGCTGCACACTGTGTGCCACTTGTGAAATAATCTTTTATCCCTCTCTTTCTCTTTATAACAACCAGTACTTGCATTTATTTCTAGACTTTTTTTAAAGGAAGAGGATGTGATAAAATTAACAACACTGTGTTTATAGCGGTAATGTGGACGTTAATATAACTAAATCAAAAATATTGTAGTACCTTTCTGAACAAAACATCATCGAGGTAAGCTTTATTTTTCTTCAAGTACTGCTCTGAACGTCGCTTAGGGGAATCGAGGATGTCGCCTACACTTCGCAAAATCGTTTATTTTGATTCATTTCTTTAATTTCGTTTGTGGCCTTCGTAAGAAGCAGTTACTTGACAATAAATCTTTCGAGCGAGGATGTCAAGCGAAGTCATCTTATCTCGATTTGACAAGTCCAGAGAAAATTTATCTTACTGTTGGGACCGAGAGAAGTGGCCCACAACCGATAATTTACAAGAATATTCCATTAAAAATCTGAAAACCTACCTCTCATCTCAACTTACATAGTCACATAAGTGCTGCCCTGGTGCTTGTATGCACGCTTCCAGCGCTTTTCCCATTGCTGGAAACAGTGCTGAAAGTCTGTTTACTGACCGCGTTAGTAGCGATGCCGCTACAATCTCTGAAGTCAAAATGCTACCCTTTTCATTTTCGGGAAGAAGATAAGATAGCAATGGGCTGGATTAGGCGAGTAGTGTGGGTGGATGATTGTTGTCACGTTGTTTTTCTTTGCATCAGTAGCCTCTTTTACATTGTCAGGATGCAGCAACCAGTCGTTGTTTCCCCATCTCTCAAATCATTTGCGTTTAATATTATCCATCAGTCTTCTCAAGGCATAGTATTAGAAAAAAAAGTCATTTGCGTTGACTTGATGCTGCGAAACTTAAATCGCTCACACCACTCAGATGTTTTTGCTTGGGTCAAAGCTTCCTCTTCAAAAGCCGTCTTTAGAATACAATCAATTTCAACTGCAGTTTATCAGAGATTAAAAGAAAACTTAATTCATTTAAAATGGCTCTGAGCACTATGGGACTTAAGATCTGTGGTCATCAGTCCCCTAGAACTTAGAACTACTTAAACCTAACTAACCTAAGGACATCACACACATCCATGCCCGAGGCAGGATTCGAACCTGCGACCGTAGCGGTCACGCGGTTCCAGACTGAAGCGCCTAGAACCGCACGGCCACACCGGCCGGCTAATTCCTTTACTTATTCAAGTCATCCATTTTGAAATTCGCAGACACCGTGTTCAGAAATGAGCAACAATATTCAGACTGCTGCTCGCACACTCGCACTACGCAAGGACGCAGCTAGAGACGCGTATTGATGGCTTCATATTCAGTCTATCCGAAATTTTGGGTAGCACTCCGTATGTGACACCTGCAACGAAACAAATGTTAGCTTAGCATAAAAGTTTTCTGGGTATGGTACCGCGTCATGACGTAAAAACTACTGCTGCTGGAGAAAAACGTTTCGGCCACGGTTGCAGCGGCCTTCTTCTGGGTCTAGACCCAGTAGTTTTTGCATCATGACGCGGTACCATACCCAGAAAACTTTTATGTCGACTGACTCTGGCCGCGGAAGCCTACGCAATTATAAATGTTAGCTTGGCCCCTCCACAAGGACGTCACACAACATCAAAACGCGTTACACATTTTTCTAAAACGCATCAACAAAAATGCAATAAATTTACAAAAAAATATACTTAAGTACCAAACTAAACATATAAAAAAATGAAACAAAGGTGCAATGTTAAGACACTGGACAACCTCTGGAGGACGGTGGTTTAGCCTCTCGTCCGGTCATCGATGTTAGATTTTCAAATGTGTTCCCTAAAGTGCTTAACTTAATTATAACTTGTATCTTGCTTAGCTAAAAACGTGACAGGCGAATTAAAAACGCAGCTGATTAGAAAGCATGAGAAGTAAAGTACTTACGGTAATCATCTTGTAAGATGTTGATTTGATCTGTAGCAGGGATAGTTCATCTATTCTGCAACCGTATTTTTTTCTGGGTACGAAGTACTTACATCAGTTGTGAAGTTCTAATACAAACGCATTAAATGCCGCCGGGAAAGGAAACACAGCCCAATTTCATTCACATGCTGCGGTGCTAATACGTAGTTGGCATTTAGTCGATTGGCTGGAGCGTGTTTCGTCGTGTTATTCTACTTGCAGGCCTGAGAACTCATGGTTGACTGGAAGTATTTTACTCATAAGCACTGAAGGTAGTCAGTAAACTGAGTTCTTTATGCCAAAATAATATACCGAAACAGGCAAATGGTTCTTGGACACTCCTAGCTGTGTTTAAAGTCGACAATAGTTCCACCCAAATGGAAGGGCTTGCCCTTTCACCTTCTGTCAGCTACGTATTCCCCCAGCAAGCTTACGGCCTTGTGTCACTCAAGAGAAGTTAGCCAACACTACTGAATTTATATAAATTTTGTTTCCTAGTACTTACAGTAAAAATCCTTCTCATTTATCCTTCTCATTTACAGTAATAAAATAGAGCAGATAAAACCCTAGAGCTGAAATAAATCTGCGGCCTTATCCTCATCTTTTACACGCGGTGAACAATCGGTTTTACACGACGCTGTAAGTGCACCTTAGCGCCATGGAAGACACAAATACCAGAAGTGGAACACATATGAAATGAGAGTTATTTAAACTGGACTATATCGGGCGAAGAGCTGCAGTGGTTAAAACACTGGACTCACATTCAGCATTACTACTGTTCAAATCCGCCTTAGGCTATCTACATTTAGTTCTTCTGTCATTTTCCTCAATTACTCCTAGAAAATGCAGGGTAGGCTTCTTTGCGAGGACACGGTCGGTTTCATTCCCTTTCCTTGAAATATTTAGAATTTATACTTCGTCTCTCCTTCACTTGAACTACTTTCAATAAACTGACATGGAAACTCTCAATATTTACTCCAAATGTTTGGTTATTACAATTTACCGACGAAAACTTTTTGGAAAGAACCTTATTGTATGAACACACTCGATGATATGTGCACAGGAATGATATTGACTGGTTAGATACCGGTAAGGTATTTGAAACAACAACGATTTAAGATCAGTCACTATATACTGAAGTTATGCTCTAGACTTGGTGCAGTGGTTAGTAAGCAAGCAAAAGGGGGTGGTGAAATGCCGGGCTACAAAAAACATGTCACCCAAATAAAAATTCAGTTAATTTTAACAAGTTTTGCAAACAGTTATTACGAACTTCTTTTAAATTCGTGAAATTTGATAAGGTCAGATGAATGTAATTACGTATTTATGACCATCCAAAAAGAACAACAAATATTCAGTATTTCAGATTGATGGATATTAAGCTAAAATCTCTTATCGTGATCTCATAGTGTTTCATGCTACACAGATGGTTCTGTTTCAAAATAAATTCAATAAAGCAGAGTAAAAATTCAAGCACTACTAGAACACATCTAACAAGTGTTCCTGAATGATACATCGAGTATGAATAAACATTTCCTTAGCTCATCCGTTGACACCCGTAAACACAACAGATCGAAGCAGGCAACGAGTAACAATAAAACTTTACTTACCGTATTCTGTGCGGTCAGAAGCAGATGACAGCGTGACGTCTCCACTTTTCCAAGACTCACAGCCGCAGCAAGTCTTGTCTTCCCCACCCACCCATCCATCTCTTCCTAGGTCTTCCCACTGTTCTGATGCCTAATGGGTTCCAGTCCATTGCAATTTTGACCCATCTCCTTTCTTCCATTCTAACTACGCACCCAGAGCCTTTGAGACTTTTCATCAGTCCACCGATGTTAGACTCCTTGCATACATACTGCACTGGCCATTAAAATTGCTACACGAAGAAAAAATGCAGATGATAAACGGGTATTCATTGGACAAATATATTATAGCAGAACTGACATGTGATTACATCTTCACGCAATTTGGGTGCATAGAACCTGAGAAATCAGTACCCAGAACAACCACCTCTGGCCGTAATAACGGCTTGGATGGCGTGTACAGGTACAGCTGCCCATGCAGCTTCAACACAATACCCTAGTTCATCAAGAGTAGTGACTGGCGCATTGTGAAGAGCCAGTTGCTCGGCCACCATTGACCAGACGTTTCCAATTGGTGAGAAGGCCTGTACAGGACCTGCAAAATGCGGTCGTGCGTTATCCTGCTGAAATGTACGGTTTCGCAAGGATCGAATGAAGGGTAGAGCCACGGGTAGTAACACATCTGAAATGTAACGTCCACTGTTCAAAGTGCCGTCAATGCGAACAATAGGTGACCGACACATGTAACCAATGGCACCCCATACCATTATGCCGGGTGATACGCCAGTATGGCGATGACGAATACACGCTTCCAATGTGCGTTCATCGCGATGTCGCCAAACACGGATGCGACCATCATGATGCTGTAAACAGAACCTGGATTCATTCGAAAAAATGACGTTTTGCCATTCGTGCACCCACGTTCGTCGTTGAGTACAGCATCGGAGGCGCTCCTGTCTGGGATGCAGCGTCAAGGGTAACCGCAGCCATGGTCTCCGAGCTGATAGTCCATGCTGCCGCAAACGTCGTCGAACTGTTCGTGCAGATGGTTGTTCTCTTGCAAACGTCCCCATCTATTGACTCAGGGATCGAGACGTGGCTGCACGATCCGTTACAGCCATGCGGAAAAGATGCCTGTTATCTCGACTGCTAGTGATACGAGGCCGTTGGGATCCAGCACGGCGTTCCGTATTACCCTCATGAATCCAGCGATTTCATATTCTGCTAACAGTCATTGGATCTCGACCAACACGAGCAGCAATGTCGCGATACGATAAACCGCAGTCGCTATAGGCTACAATCCGACCTTTATCAAAGTCGGAAACGTGATGACACGCATTTCTCCTCCTTACACGAGGCGTCACAACAACGTTTCACCAGGCAACGCCGCTCAACTGCTGTTTGTGAATGAGAAATCGGTTGGAAACTTTCCTCATGTCAGCACGTTGTAAGTGTCGCCACCGGCGCCAGCCTTGTGTGAATGCTCTGAAAAGCTAATCATCTGCGTATCACAGCATCTTTTTCCTGTCGGTTAAATTTCGAATTTCGCGTCTGTAGCACGTCATCTTCGTGGTGTAGCAATTGTAATGGCCAGTAGTGTACATTGCCGATCAAAAGTTTTGATCACCTATGATAAAGCTATACAGGGTGAGTCACCTAACGTTACCGCTGGATATATTTCGTAAACCACATCAAATACTGACGAACCGATTCCACAGACCGAACGTGAGGAGAGGGGCTAGTGTAATTGTTTAATACAAACCATACAAAAATGCACGGAAGTATGTTTTTTAACACAAACCTACGTTTTTTTTAAATGGAACCACGTTAGTTTTGTTAGCAGATCTGAACATATAAACAAATACGCAATCAGTGCCGTTTTTGCATTGTAAAATGTTAATTACATCCGGAGATATTGTAACCTAAAGTTGACGCTTGAAACCTCCGACGTTCAGTTGCGTGTTGTGACAAACACGGGCCACGGTCGGCGAGCAGCATCTGCAGGGACATGTTTACAATGACGACCGTGTTCACGAGTGTGACTGTAGTGAACTGTTGTGGTTTGGTCTAGCTGCCGCAGTGTCCGCATGTAGCGCTTGCTGCTATTGTTATTCAGCATTCGTCTCCGCACGCAGACCAACTGTAGTACACCGTGTTACCAGACGTCTGTGATAGTGTAGTGTTGTAGGAACTGTGACCATGGTGCATTCGAACTCTGAAAAGGCGGAGATGATATCTATGGCGAGTGTTGACGAAATGCAGCTGAAGCCTGCAGGGTGTGTGCAGAACGGTATCCGAACAGAGAGCATCCAACGTGCCGCACATTGCAAAACATCTAACGCCAACTGTATGCAACAGGTATGGTCGTAGCACGCAAACGGGTCCGTAACAGGCCCGTCACAGGAGAAGCGGGTGCAGTTGGTGTGTTAGCTGCTGTTGCCATGAACCCACACATGAGTACACGGGACATTGCGAGAGCCGGTGGACTGAGTCAAAGTAGTGTCATGCGCATACTGCATCGTCACCGCTTTCACCCGTTTCATGTGTCGCTACATCAGCAATTACATGGTGATGACTTTAATCATCGAGTGCAATTCTGTCAATGGGCATTAACAGAGAATGCGTTGTAGTTCTACCTGTTTACCGATGAAGCGGGTTTCACAAAACACGGTGCAGTGAATCTACGGAACATGCATTACTGGTCCGTGGACAATCCTCACTGGCTCAGACAGGTAGAGCGACAGCGACCGTGGACTGTAAATGTATGGTGCGGAATCATTGGCGACCACCTCATGGGTCCTCACTTCATTGCAGGGGCCCAAACAGCTGCAACATACATCGCGTTTCTACAGAATGATCTGCCAACGTTGCTCGAAAATGTCCCACTGGAAACGTGTCGATGTATGTGGTATCAGTATGATGGTGCACCTGCACATTCCGCAATTAACACTAGGCTGACCCTTGACAGGATGTTCGACGGGCGTTTCATAGGACGTTGAGGACGCATAAATTGGCCAGCTCGTTCTCCTGATCTTACACCTCTGGACTTCTTTCTGTGGGGTACGTTAAAGGAGAATGTGTACCGTGATGTGCCTACAACCCCAGAGGATATGAAACAACGTATTCTGGAAGCCTGCGGCGACATTACACCATGGCTCTGAGCACTATGGGACTCAACTTCTGAGGTCATCAGTCCCCTAGAACTTAGAACTACTTAAACCTAACTAACCGAAGGACATCACACACATCCATGCCCGAGGCAGGATTCGAACCTGCGACCGTAGTGGTCTCGCGGTTCCAGACTGTAGCGCCTAGAACCGCACGGCCACTTCGGCCGACATTACACCAGATGTACTGCGGCGTGTACGACATTGATTATGCCAGAGATTGCAATTGTGTGCAGCAAATGATGGCCACCACATTGAACATCTATTGGCCTGACATGTCGGGACACACTCTATTCCACTCCGTAATTGAAAACGGAAACCACGTGTGTACGTGTACCTCACCCCTCATGGTAATGTACATGTGCGTCAGTGAAAAACACCAATAAAAAGGTGTTAGCATGTGGACGTAATGTGCCGTTCCAGTCTCTTCTGTACCTAAGGTCCATCACCGTTCACTTTGGATCCCTACGTAATTCGGTGCTCTCCGATACACACGATCGAGCAGCGGAGGAGTGGTACTCAAGCGTCAACTTTAGGTTGCAATATCTCCGGATGTAATTAACATTTTACAATGCAACAAATGGCACTGATTACGTATTTGTTTATATGTTCAGATGTGCTAACAAAACTAACGGGGTTCCACTTAAAAAAAAGGAGGTTTGTGTTAAAAAAAATACTTCCCGTGCATTTTTTATGGTTTGTATTAACCAATTAAACTAGCCCCTCTCCTCACGTTCGGTCTGTGGAATCGATTCGTCAGTATTTGATGTGGTTTACGAATTATATCCAGCGGTAATGTTAGGTGACTCACCCTGTATACTTTATTTTAATTTACAAACACATCGTGTAAACTAAACTGGGCAACATAATAAGCATTTTAGCGCTGCATCATTAGCTACAATACAAAATAATTTTGATTTTAGCATATTCAAACTACCCATTGTTGCTCTCAAATGAATTGCCAAACTCTTCAATTCTGGACATAAAATTCTGTAATATTTTTGAAGCTGCTGCAGTCCAACACCTCTGTAAATTTTTCCATAAATCTTCAACATTAGATGACTAACTTTCTTACTACCCTTCATCCCGTAAGAGTTCAATGGGATTTTAGTCAGTTGAGTCATTTGGCCAAACCGTATTCTTCAGTTCCCCAAATTTCTCTTTCCTTTTGACATATCTTCTGCGCAATTTAGAAGCATATTTTGGATCACTGTCCTGTTGCAGAATGAATTCACGATCAGTAATTCTCTTGTAAGATGGAATTGTGTTGTTGAACAACACCCCCTGATATCCTTTCATCTTTAATGACCCATTAATTATCACTGTGTTACCGACTTCATCATCCACAAAACATCCACAAACCATGACCAATCCTCCTTCATGCTTCACCAATGGCGGCACAACTGACTCTTCATACGATCTTCACGAAATCGACGAACAAACTTTCGACGACGGGTTCCAAATACTTCAAACTTAGGTTCGTTCCTGAATAAATCTTGGACCATTGTTGCACTCTCCAGTGTTTATGTCAATGTAGCAACTGCAATACTTCCGCCTTATTTTTCCGCGTAATAACGGTTTTTTTTCCCTCGGTCCTGGATCGATACCCGCCACGGCTTAAATTTTCATTAATAACCAGCATTGGCGCCCGAAGACTACCGCCGCAAGAAGACACCCTCTTTCTGCCGACGGCCTTGTCAAAGAGGGCTGTGGGGTGGAGGGGCGGACAGAGGTTCAGGGCACACTCTTGTCCTTGGGGTGGGAAACTGAAAGGTGGAAGAACCAGCAATGATCAACGACATGAGAATGCAGAAGGCAATGGAAACCACATGTATCAACAGGACATGAGGCCTGTAACTGTCATGGTTATCTCTCTATGGGCAAAAGATTCCGGAACAGTCCCCTGTTCGGATCTCCGGGAGGGGACTGCCAAGGGGGAGGTCACCATGAGAAAATGATTGAATAACGAAGGAAAGATAACGTTCTACGAGAGGGGGGGGGGGTGAAATTTCAGAAGCTTGAACGTGGTAGGAAAGCTGGAAAGGGAAATGCAAAGGCTCAGTTTAGATACAGTAAGGGTCAGTGAATTGAAATGGAAGACAAGGATTTCTGGTCAAATGAGTATAGGGTACTATCAACAGCAGCGGAAAATGATGTAAAGGGCTTAGGATTCCTTATGAATAGAAAGACAGGGCAGAGAGTGTGGTACTGTGAACAGTTCAGTGACAGGGTTGTTCTTATCAGAATCGTCAGCAAACCAACACCGACAACGATGGTTGATTTATTTATGCCGACGTTACAAGCTGAAGATGAAGATATAGAGAAAGTAAATGAGGATACTGAAAGTGTAATATGGTACATAAAGGGAGATGAAAATCTAATAGGCATTGGGGACAGGATGCGGTTGTAGGGAGAGGGGTAGAAGAAAAGGTTAGAGAAGCTTATGGGCTTGTCACAAGCAATGAGAAAGGAGATAGACTAATTGTTTCTGTAATAAATTTGAGCTAGTAATAGCGAACACTCTGTTCAAGAATCACAATAGCAGGAGGTATACTTGTAAAACGCCGGATAATACGGGAAGATTTCCGTTATATTATACCACTGTCAGACATAGATTCAGAAACCAGATACTAGATTGTAAGGCGTACCCAGGAGCAGATATACACTCAGATCACAATGTAGTAGTAATGAAGAGCAGGCTGAAGTTCAAGAGATTAGTCAGGGCGAATCAATACGCAAAGATGGGATACGCAAATACTAAGGAATGGCGAGATACGCTTAAAGTTCTCTAAGGCTCTAGATACAGCAATAAGTACGTAGTACAGTTGAAGAAAAATGAACATCTCTAAAAAGGGCAATCACAGAAGCTGGAAAGAAAAACATAGTTACAAAGAAGATAACTGCAAAGAAACCGTGGATAACAGAAAAAATACTGCAGTTGATCAATGAAAGTAGGAAGTATAAAAATGTTAAAAGTAATTCAGGAATGCAAAAATACAAGTCGCTGAGGAATGAAATGAATAAGAAATACAGGAAAGCTAAGACGAAACGTGTGCATGAAAAATATGAAGAAATCGAAAAGAAATGATTGTCGTAAGGACTGACTCAGCATATAGGAATATCAAAACAACCTTCGGTGACATTAAAAGCAAGGGTGGTAACATTAAGAGTGCAACAGGAATTCTATTTTTAAATGGAGAAGAGAAATCGGATCGGTGGAAAGAGTACATTGAAGGCCTTTATGAGGGAAAAGATTTGTCTGGTGTGATAGAAGAAGAAACAGGAGTCGATGTAGTAGTGATAGGGGATTCAGTATTAGAATCTGAATTTAAAAGAGCGTTTGGAAACTTAAGATCAAATAAGGCAGAGGGGATAGATAAAATTCCATCAGAATTTCTCAAATCATTAGGGAAGTGCCAACATAACAACTGTTCACGTTTGTGTGTAGAATGTATGAGTCTGGCGACATACCATCTAAATTTTGGAAAAATATCATTCACACAGTTCAGAAGACTGCCACAGCTGACAAGTGCGAGAATTACCGCACGATCAGCTTAACAGCTCATGCATCCAAGCTGCTAATAAGAATAATAAACAGAATAACGGCATAGAAAATTGAGGATGTGTTAGACGACGATTAATTTAGCTTTAGGAAAGGTAGAAGCACGACAGACGCAATTCTGACGTTGCGGTTGATATTGGAAACAAGGCTAAAGGAAAACCAAGAGACCCTTAAATGACATGCTACGTCGTAAAAGAAATTTAATTAATTAACTAACTTGACCTTTGACTTTGACACAGATAAGACAGGTACTGCATTTAAACTCTCTTTTGATTTTTTTTTGCCTAGATGCATACATTTTAAAATTTTTTACCTGTCTAAGATAAAAATGTATGAAAAAATTTGACTATAGGTGATTATGTTTTCTTCGAGGCTACTGCAAGGAGAGAACGAGGTAGGAACAAGATGAGTTGGCGGTCGGAGGTTTCCGTTTCTCCGGTTCTCAGAGAACGCCAGGCAAAGTCGGAGAAAACTGCTACAACTCGCGATGAAGGCTCCGTCTCTCGTGGCAGCTAGTCACAGTCGCCGTAAGATTTTCTGGAAGCACTTTCAGAATGAGAAGGTTGCACAACAGTAGCAGTGTGGTATCTTCTGACTAACAAACTGGTCGCTTAGTGGACGTCTTGAACACACAAGCTGACCGCGAAATATTGCGCGTCGTTCGGACCGTGATAGTAGCAGATTCGCCCAATATTGTTAACTTGCGAAGAAATCACTATTCACTGTATTGCTATAAACACTAATAGTTTTTATGAAGGTCCCGAGCCCCAGCATCGAATGAAAGTTCGTAGATGATATTTACCTTTTTCATAAGAGAAGTTATTTATTCTTGATAATTGTGGTTACAAACTGTATCTCCTCTGCAATTCAAATTACGTCTATATGCAAACTTGTCTGACCCCTCCCGCCCCTCCCCCCCCCCAAATATCCAATAGCCATTCCTTATCTCCAACAATTGCAAAACAGGTTAGATGCTTTTATTACCAGCAAAAAGCGTTGTCGTCACAGGAAAGAGCGTTGTTGTCTCAGTTACGGTAGCGCATCATCGCTGGTACTCGCAACCGGAATATTACAATAATATTACACAACGTAGGGACATTACACCTTCATAGGATCTGTCGACTTCGAAGCATTCGACATGTAAGATGGTACAAGATGTTCAACAATCTGAGTATAGTAGGGGTAATCTGTACGGAGTGACGGATAATACTCAGTATGTACAAGAGCCAGAAAGGAATAATAAGAGTGGACTGCCAGGAATGAACTACTCAGATTAAAAAGGATGCAATACAAGGATGTAGTTTTTCACATTTACTGTTCAATCCGTACATCGAAGAAGCAATGATGGAGATTGTAACCTCCCCGCATGTAATTTGAAAGTCCCCTCAAGAAATTAGAAAGTCAATGATAATAAAAGAATCTGCCTGAAGTTGTCTTCCCACAAAAGTGAATAATAAAAATGAGCCAAGCGTAACCTCCTTGCAAAATTAAAGAATAATAATGGCCCAAATGTAAAGTCCCCACAAAATTAACGTTAAGATGATTGCTCATTAAACCCACAATAATATTAATTAAATAATGAATCGTGAACTGAATGTAACATCTCAACACAAATAATTAAACCTGATAAATTTTATAAGGGCAGCTGCGCTGACATTCGGCCCTGTGAAATAATTAAACCTGACAAATTCTTACCTCAGTAAAACTGCATCTACATCTGCTCTTATTTTTCGGCACAGCTTTGTGCAATGCTGGCGTATATTTAATTCTGATTCTAGGAGGGAATGCATAGGAAATATTCTTTAAATTGAAATGAATGCTTTTTCTTCAAAAGAGTGGAAAAATTCTTTAAATTGAAATGATTACTTTTCTTTAAAAGATTTACTTTATAAAAAATTATTATTGGGGCATTTTTTGAACAAATTAATTACAATTAACATACGTTATTAGCTGAGCGCAATGCTGCTTCATTACCTTCTACAATATTACACATCGTCCACCACAATCCTGACCAGATTCGGAAGAACTGCATGCCGTGGACGCATGGCCACACCCGCTCAGTACAACCGTCCACTCGCTACAACTACTGCCGACTGACTGCTACTACTATCCAACTGACTACTCTCTCTGCCCACTCGCCACACACAACTGCCGACTGACTACTACTGCCGACAGAGTGCAACTCGCAACTGAACTCTCGCGCAGTCAAGTGCAGACTAGCAACGATAAATAACTCTCTGGTCAGAGATTCTGTCATGCCTCCCCATCGCTGGTAATGAATACATATGAAACGTACACGTTTCATAACCCTCCACTGGGGGGGGCAAAAATTTGGCAGCGATGGTGAGTCATTTGGACTTGCCATGAGCAACAAATTTTTTCTTAACTAACGACTTTACAATCACAGAATATACAGATATATAGGTGTAGAACATGAAATAAATATAGTGCACATGCACTGAGTACAGAACATATCAGGTAATGACAAAATACATATACAATGAGTACAAAACATATTCACAATTGGCAAAAGTGCATATGCACTGTAGTTGAGAGCAAATCACAAAAATGTATATGCAATGAGTAGAAATCATGTTTACAAATGACAAAAGTGCACATGCACTGTAGTTCATAACATATTTGCAAATCACAAAAATGTATAGGCCATAAATGCAAATCATGATAACAAAAATGATTTTTTTTACTATGTCACAAGAATTAGGATAGGAAAGGGAAGGATTGCGTCATGGTTGTAGCACTTTAGGTTGCACGCAGCTGCAGTGAAAGTCCATATCTTTCTACAGAAACACAACACCAAGTGAGGCAATCTAAAGTTCTTTTCCCAGAAGTATTAATCAGCGTAGCCAAGACACTGAAATGCCGTAGTAATGTTGCATGTTATCCTTTTGGTAGTACATTAGGTACACCAAACAGTGGGACCATAATAGCATCTTCATCGCGCATGGTGGTGGACAGCATGTCGTGTCAACACCACGTTCTTGTCTGTTACAACAACGTAGAATTAGTGCAAAAACCAAATATAGTGCTCCATGATCATGAGGATATACAGGACAAACGGATATTGCAGTAATTCCAGGTAATTAGGTTAGAAGGTGAAGGACATTAAGTCACGTACTAGTCTTCATTGAGAATTACATTAGTAATGGGTGTCACTCATTGCCCAGTCATTGAACATTTCTGTACCATGTACGTAGTATTACAGAATAATGTTCATGAGTAACTTTACAGAGAACATTGGCACTCATTGCCTAATTACAAACCATAAGAAGTCATTTACAGAGAACATAGGCACTCATTGTCTAATTACAAACCATCAGAAATCATTTACAGAGAACATTGGCACTCATTGACTAATTACAAACAATCACAAGTCATTTACAGA
Source organism: Schistocerca nitens (assembly GCF_023898315.1). NCBI lineage: Eukaryota > Metazoa > Arthropoda > Insecta > Orthoptera > Acrididae > Schistocerca > Schistocerca nitens. The sequence goes on along the minus strand of NC_064614.1, from coordinate 784,134,653 downwards.
AAACATTGGCACTCATTGCCTAATTACAAACCATCAGAAATCATTTATAGAGAACTTTGGCACTCATTGACTAATTACAAACCATCAGAAATCATTTACAGAGAACATTGGCACTCATTGACTAATTACAAACCATCACAAGTCATTTACAGAGAACATTAGCACTCATTGCCTAATTACAAACCATCAGAAATCATTTATAGAGAACATTGGCACTCATTGACTAATTACAAACCATCAGAAATCATTTACAGAGAACATTGGCACTCATTGACTAATTACAAACCATCACAAGTCATTTACAGAGAACATTGGCACTCATTGCCTAATTACAAACCATCAGAAGTCATCATTGAAAATGAATTAATAAATGGCGTAATTAATCTAATTATAGTAAACATTGTCTTCATAGTTCATCTTATTACATTAATCAGTGGCATTCATTTGCCAGTTACAAAGCATTTTTTGTGCTAGCAATGCATTTCGTTGGGTTCGATAATTAATAACAATATTTGCTTTTGAGTTATTGCTGCAAATGAAGATGTGTAACGTCATTCGTCATGAGTCAGCTGTATCAAGTTTATGAAACAAGTAGAGTATATGTAATCACATTCATAACTGACATTGGTTTAAAGAACAACTGCTTATAGTACATTAATTTTATGAATAATTTCTCCTGCAAAATATACAAAAATGGATTATTAGACTGAAAGAAGAAACGCATTTTATGCTGAAAAGTAGTGAACTTCGAATTAACAGGTAGTGAAATGTGTATAAAATGTGTTCTCTAGCTGTCCTTTCCAAAACCTTCAGTCATCATACTATGCAATACAACACATACTGTCAAAACGAACTACAACAAATACTTAAATAACTACGGAGCATAAATACATAAACTTCAACATCATCCTCACCTGTAAAGAAAAAAAGAAAACTTCATTATCCATCACTTCATTATCATAACTCCATTATTATCATCACCTGTAAAGAAAAACTTCATTATTCATAGCTGCATATTCTTCATCATTATTCATCACCAGTCATTATCATCTGCAAAAAAAATCACTTCATTATTCATTACACAACTATTCCTTATTTCTAACATATTTCCTCACTAAAACTAAGATGTGAAGTTCTGTCTGACAGCCTGCATCAATCGATTCGTATTCTGAAAGAAAAAATTAGTTAAGACTGCTATTCTACGATGTGTATAGTATATTCTTGTTAATGCTTGTTAATTCTGATCCATTTACTCTTCCTCATAAGGTTTTTGCATCTTCTTTCGTTTATTCCGTAGGTGAAATTCCCATTTCTGTTTAATTTATTTCCTTTACACGTTATTTCTTTCTGAAAATGATGAACAAAGATTAATGTCTTGCATTTAATTCATATACCCATTAGATAAAAACTGGTTTATAGTGATATAATTAAGCATACAGCATAGCATGACAGAAAACGTATTATGTCAAAAAATATAGACAGTGTTCAGATGCAAAAATGTACACAGAATATCATAATGCAGCAACAAAAAAAAGTGTAAAATAGTCACGATGTTGAGATATCATAAGGCAAAAATGTCAAAGTCAACTGGTGTTTGTTATATCGTAAATATTTCATAGCGCATACAAACAAACAGGAAAACAATCATACATACATAAAAAATGGAAAATGTGCACAGTCTGATGTGTAACGACAAGAAAAGCGACCTGCTAACCTTACCTTGCCGGGCACTTGCCAAGAAAAAATACAATAATCATAAGTAAGTAGTCACATAAATATAATTGCATAAGTGGTCATAAAAATTGTAAGTTTATTTGGAAAAATGTGCACGGTCTAATGTGTAACGACAATAAAAGCGACCTGCTAACCTTACCTTGCCGGGCACTTGCCAAGAAAAAAAATACGATAATCATCAGTAAGTGTTCATGTGAATATAATTGCATAAGTGGTCATAAAAAAATTAGGAAATGGCATTACAATGTGATAAATCATAAAGTATATTCATTCAATAAAGGATTTGATGTTGGAGACGTGGTGGTTTCTTTTCGATTTTCTGGTTCTCAAAGTTGGTGAGGAATGCTGCGAATCCGATATGGACCTGCGTATAGAAGTTCAAATTTACTGCACCTACCTTTTATTTTGTTGGATAAATAGTGTGTACGTACTAATATCTTCTGTCCAACGTGAAAGTCACGGCGTATACAAACCTGTTTTTGTTGTCTTCTCCGGCGCTCTGCGGTACGTTTGATGTTGTGCAGCGCAATGTGAATTATTTCATGGTGTCGTAGTCGACGAGATGTAGGAAATGTTACTAATTCTTTAATTTTTGTTAGGTGTTTCAACGTTTTTCAGTATAACAGACGGAATGGGATAATGCTTTGTTTTAAATGTGTCATGCTGTTTGACTTGAAATTCATACATAAAACCGGACATAGTACCAGGAATGTTGTCGAAAAGTGGAGCTTGCTGTAAAAGAATTTTGTGTAGTTGCGTGCGTTCGTCGTCTGTATTTGCACTGCTCTGTTTAACTTTATCAGAAATCATCTGTATTACGTCATACTCAGCTTCGTTTGGAGTATGATAGTTGTGTACGTACGTGTCTGTGATCAAAATAGAATTACAGTCTATGCTATGTGATACGGAAACGACCTCTGTGCAATTAATTGTTTGTTCTTCTGCAGATAGTGAATGCTGAAATTCTAAAGCCAATTGTACATTTTCATCCTTCAACATTAAATAGGAATTTGGAAAATCAATAACTGCGTCGTGTTGTACCAGAAAATTCCTACCTAAAATAACGTTTGTTGTCAATAAAGGAACAATCCAAAAATTTGAGTGAAAAGTATGACCTGAAATAAAAAATGATAAATGTGTCTGTAATTTAACATCTACTCCTTTGCTCGATACTGCTCCTTTCACTTTCGTTTTGCCAATGGTAATGTAGGATAGGTATTCTCTTTGTTACACTCGTTGAAAGTTTCTTCATTTATTACTGACATAGGTGATCCGGAATCGATTACTGCTGAAAATTTCGATGAACCAATTTTAATTTCGATGACAGGTTGTGAAATGGTTTTCTGAACAATTGGTCTTTCCTGCAAAAGAGTGTCTCTGATATCGTCAAAAGTAATAACATTTTCGTAAACAACATTCTGCGTGTCAAAAGTAGTGCTTGTGTTACTGGAAGATGCGACCTGTACAGTATCTAGTCAAATTCTATCTGACGTGTTATTATTTTCGGGAGGATGCTGTGGCATTTCAACTATTTGTACTGTTCTATTATTTCTTCCTGACGTATTACACTCTGGATGATACCTACTGTCTGGTTCATTCATGATAATATGTTGTTGTTGATGTTCTTGCTGCTGATAAGACCGACTGTTATTAAACATATGTTGATAATTATGCTGATTGTTTTTACGTCTGTCGTGATAGTCATTCCTATACGGTGCATTGCGATAGGAATTGAAGTACTGTGTTTTCTGCACGTAGTTATTTCCTTACTGCCGTGCATTACTCTTTGTTGGAGCTGAGACTATACGTGCACGCGGCGAAACATTAAAGCTTGGTTGGCCTTGTAGACTCCATTGTTGGTTAGGTATGCTAACCGGCTGACTTTCATGCTGTTGTGGTGAAAAACCTCTATTGTTACCAAAATGTGTTTGTTATTGCTGATAATTTTGTACATACTGATGATTAAAAATTTTATCTGATATCAAAATTACGCTGGTAGTTCTGGAGTGCCTAATGAAAATTGTCACTTTCGGTAAAATTTGTCTTATTGGGTTTTCATTATGCATTCTTAATCCTAGGTAGTGCAATAGTTAAAGAGCTGTTTTGATAGATATAAAGGATAGTGGAAGAGAAGGCAGCAGTGTAGAAAACTAAAGATGAAACAGCACTACTACTGCTCGGGGCCCTGTGCACGCTACGGCACATACTCATTAAAGCGTAATGAATCCCATGAGGTCATTTATGCGCTACAAATAAATTTTAGCTTTTGCATTACAGGCAATGCCGGTGAAAATTCAAAAATAAATTGCTGTATCCATGCTAATTGTAGTTTCTGCATTACACGAAATGTTGGTAAAAGTTCAAGAGCAAATTGTCGTATCCAGTTCAATGCATGTACCTGTGTTCTGTCATTATTAAATACTTTAAATTTTCTCACTGATAGAAAATGTTTGTAATCAAAACTATCATCTCTGTATGACGGAACAGGTTCAGGAACGCATAAGAATCTATTTGTCTGTGACTGCTCGGTATCTAATTCACGTATTCTCTGTAGATTACCTAAATTATACTGGCTGTGTGACTGTGAGAAATGTTCGGATTTCGCCGTATGCTGTGACGTGTTATTAACTGAAATATTTTTCATCTCTGTTACTTCTTGCTGTAAACTTGACAATTTTCTACGTAATGTATTATTAGACGAATCTATCTCAATGATCGTCTGCTGTAAATTTTGGAATTCAGGTGTTTGGTTAAACAAAATCGGTGCAGTATCGTATGATTTGCTGTCATTATTACTTTCAATAACTTCAATACAACTGGCCAATTCATCATATTTTTCAGTCAGTATTTTTACCTGATCATCGGTTTTAGTGTCGCAAGCATTAATTTGTTTTTGTATTTTTCGTGTGGTTTCGTTCAATTTTTTAACTTCTGCTTTAATGACATCGGAATCCTGTGTTAGTTCTAATTGTTCGAGTCTGTCTGTCACTGTCTGAAAGTCTGTTGTGTGTGTGTCTGTTTTCGACTTAAGATCGGAAATTTCATCACGTAATTCTGTGTTCAACTGTTTGATGGTATTAATTTCGTCGGACACTGTAGCAATATTGTTGTCTACATATGTTTTTGCTTTCGCAAACAATTTACGTTTATCTTCCTGCCTCTGTGCGGTGATTGTTTCCATTACTTGTCGTTTTACTTTATTCTGATCCTGTATAAATTTACGGAAACGCGTATCACTGTTTTGTAGATGTTGATTAAAACGTTCGTCAATTTGACTGTTCTGTTGTTCGAATTTCGCGTCTATCTTTGCATCCATTGTGCGCGAAAGTTCTGCTGTCATTAATTTAAACTCTGCACGTAATTGTGTTGCCTTTTCAGACCATTGTTTACCGACTGCACTAATTTCGTCTCTAAGTGTTTCTGTTGTAGCTGTTTGCATGTCCCTTAATTCTTGCGCAACAGATCTAATTTCTTCGCTACTTTTCCTAGCACAAGCCTCAATTTCCTCGCGTAATTGTTCCTTAGTATCATGACACTGCGCGGCAATGGCTCTAATCTGTTCACTAAGCTGTCTGGAATTGTTGTCTAATTTTTCATTAAGATTGTCATGTTTTTCATTAAGTTGTTTGAAATTTTCATTAAGGTTGCCTTGTTTTTCATTAAGTTGTTTGATCTGTTCACTAAGTTGTTTGTGATTTTCATTATTTTGTTTGTTCTGTTCATTAAGTTGTTTGGAATTGTTGTCTAGTTTCTTATTCTGTTTTTCATCCATTTGTCGTAAAAATGCCATAACTTGATCCCAGCCAAAATTATCGGCACTATTCTCCATGCTGTGTGATGGCGTACCTGCAATTGTCACGTTTTGTGTGACCATTTGGTCATTCTGTGATTCACCGAAAGGTTTGCCCATCGGATGAGTACTGTTAGTCACTACCTCGGAACTAAATAAATCCGACGCATTCTGATTACATTGTACGTTTTCATTAAAAAGATCTGTCCGTTCGTCACAAAAATCCTGCAAACCGGGTGTGTCAAGCTGGGCAGCACTCCTTGCAATACAACGCCCCGCGTCATCAATTGTCGTAAAATTAACAGAGGACACAATTGAATTTATTTGCTCATCACTAGCAATAAAATCATTACCGGTGATCAGCACGCACTGATTGTCCGTAAATGGGGAACTGTCATTATTGCACTGCGTGTCGCAAGTACTATCGCTCAAATTATTAGAGTCGGTTATTTCATTCATTACACATCGTGATGTACTGTTAACAGATTTTGCGCCATTTTTCTCAAATCCAAAAAATCAAAATTATTCACAAATGAAACAAACACAATGCAAAATCCAACAAACACAAATAGAACAAAGAGCAATGAAGTGCCGATGATCTGTGGAAGAAAATGACAAAATTAGTAAATGCGTTGCGCCAAATACTAATTATTTTTAAGTAAATAAGAGCAGATATATGACTACTTATCAGAAGATTCTCAAAGAAATACGATCCTGGCAGGGTCGCCAAGTATAACCTCCCCGCATGTAATTTGAAAGTCCCCTCAAGAAATTAGAAAGTCAATGATAATAAAAGAATCTGCCTGAAGTTGTCTTCCCACAAAAGTGAATAATAAAAATGAGCCAAGCGTAACCTCCTTGCAGAATTAAAGAATAATAATGGCCCAAATGTAAAGTCCCCACAAAATTAACGTTAAGATGATTGCTCATTAAACCCACAATAATATTAATTAAATAATGAACTGTGAACTGAATGTAACATCTCAACACAAATAATTAAACCTGATAAATTTTATAAGGGCAGCTGCGCTGACCTTCGGCCCTGTGAAATAATTAAACCTGACAAATTCTTACCTCAGTAAAACTGCATCTACATCTGCTCTTATTTTTTGGCACAGCTCTGTGCAATGCTGGCGTATATTTAATTCTGATTCTAGGAGGGAATGCATAGGAAATATTCTTTAAATTGAAATGAATGCTTTTTTTTTCAAAAGAGTGGAAAAATTCTTTAAATTGAAATGATTACTTTTCTTTAAAAGATTTACTTTATAAAAAATTATTATTGGGGCATTACAATTAACATACGTTATTAGCTGAGCGCAATGCTGCTTCATTACCTTCTACACGCTCAGTACAACCGTCCACTCGCTACAACTACTGCCGACTGACTGCTACTACTATCCAACTGACTACTCTCTCTGCCCACTCGCCACACACAACTGCCGATTGACTACTACTGCCGACAGAGTGCAACTCGCAACTGAACTCTCGCGCAGTCAAGTGCAGACTAGCAACGATAAATAACTCTCTGGTCAGAGATTCTGTCATGCCTCCCCATCGCTGGTAATGAATACATATGAAACGTACACATTTCAAGATCAAAGAAAGGTTAATTAGTGGAATTAAAATTCAAGGTGAAAGGATAAAAAGGATAAGATTCGCTGGTGGCATTGCTATCTTAAGTGAAAGTGAAGAAAAATTACATAAGCTGCTGAATGGAACGAACAGTATACAGAATATGAGCTGAGAGTAAATGGAAGAAAGACGAAAGTAATTAGAAGTAGTAGAAATGAGAATAGCAAGAAACTTAACATGAGGATCGATGGTCACGAAGTAAATGAATTTAAGGAAATCAGATACCTAGGTAGTAACACACAGGCGTCACTATTTTGGTCATACTCCTTGCACCGAATACCACTAATCCATTTTCTATACTCCCGCAACCTCAAGAAATCTCTTGAAGTCGCCTTTCTTTCGGCACTCGCGGAGTCACAACAGGGCGCGCAAAATCTCGGACACCCAAGTGTTATGTCACCTGGCGGAAGCAGCGGCCAGTGCCCCTCGCGGCAGGTAGTGCCTAACAAAGGGACAAACCAGTCTGCCACCCTACTCCAGGCTGCTCAGCAGAACGCGTCAGAGCTTTTAGCAGCTCACTGCAACATCCAGTCCTTACCTGCACATTACGAAGAACTTAGCCTCCTCTTCAACCAACTAAACTACCACGAAATCCTCTTATTCGAAACGTGGTTGAAACCACACATATTCTCTGCATCTATTCATCTTCCAGGGTACACATTTCTTAGGGCAGACAGATCAAAAAAGCGAGGTGGCGGGGTCGGCGCGTATATACGAACAGATCTCAAAGCGAAAGTCTTATTTGCGTCAAATCCTGCTGAAGAAAAAGAGGCTGAATTCATGTTCATTGAAATAAATATACAAAGTCGGAAATTCTTGACTGGCGTCGTGTACAAGCCGCCGAAAATAAGGTCAATGAGTTCCTTCCAGTCGGAATTACATTCACTTCAGTGTCAATACGAACATGTCATCGTAATGGGTGACTTGAACATAGACCTGCTAAGAGATACTCCCTCCGCAATAAACCTAAGAAGACTGTTTAGTGGCAATAGCATGAACATTCTTCCATTACAACCTACACACCACACGGCGCACTGTCATACTCTTATAGACGTAATCGCAAGGAAACAGACTGACAAAGTCAGAGATGTTGGTCAAACTTTGGCCCCAGGCCTGTCAGCATATGATGTAATATTCCTGGCCTACTCTGTGCAGCCCCCAAGGATCAAATCGCGTTACATAACTTGTAGGAACATGAAACGTATTGACCTTGACACTCTAACAGCCGATTGCTCAGAAATCTCATGGCATCAAATAATCAGAGAACCTACAATCGACGGCAAAATTAATGAACTTGGTGATAAACTCACTGCCCTTTATGACAAACATGCACCTGCGCGCACAATCCGTGTAAGAAAATCTCCTGCTCCATGGCTGACAGCTGAATTACGTCAAATGATGACTAATAGGTATGCTGCCCACAGGCGTTTCAAGGCAGATCCGAAACCCGAGCGTTTCGAAGAGTATATAAAGCTACGGAACAGAGTGAAACAATGCATTCGCAATGCTAAAATCAGGCACGCTCGCTCCCTTGTATGCAGCGATCTGACGCCCATGACTCTATGGAAGAATCTCCGTAGCTTGGGGGTCGGAAAGGCAAAATCGGAAACTACTTTTCATGTGTCAGCTAACGAATTAAATGAATTCTTCTCTGCACTTCTGAATACCCGCACGGCTGATAATTACCGTCCACAAGAATCCCCAAACAGGATAACTAACAACGATACCTTCCATCTAAAACATGTAACAACAAATACGGCAAGAAAAGCAATAATGAGAATCTCTTCTGATGCAATAGGCAACGACAGTATCGGTATAACCATGATTAAGAATGTTGCCGATATCTTAGTACCTGTCTTAACTGACATATTTAATTTTTCCCTCGTGAACGGAATATACCCCACTGCATGGAAAAGAAGCATAATTCGACCCATCCCTAAGATCGAAAACCCGCAACTGCCTAGTGGTTACCGACCAATTAGCATACTGCCTGCTGTTTCCAAAGCACTTGAATATATTGTTCATGACCAAATCACTGAACACTTGCATGAATTCAGCCTATATGACAAATTTCAATCCGGTTTCCGTAAACATCACAGCACAAACACTGCTCTAATTAAAGTAACTGATGACCTGAAATATGCCATCGACAATCGAAAGGCAACAATATTGACGCTACTGGACTTCAGTAAAGCTTTTGACACTGTCAACTTTGACATATTGCTCAGAAAAATGCAACAGCATAATTTCTCTGATAGTGCAATGAGATGGTTTGAAAGCTACTTAAAAGACAGACAGCAATATGTTGTCTGCGTACATGAAAAATCTTCCTGGAAACATGTTTCCTCGGAAGTGCCACAAGGATCAGTCTTAGGACCACTTTTGTTTTCTTTATATGTCAACGATATTTCGTCGGTTCTGTCCCCTTTAAATATCATTTCTACGCCGCGACCTCCAACTCTACCTAAGCGTCAGACCTGAAGATGTAAACACTGCAATCGCTCAGATGAATGATGATCTGATTCAGTAGTGACATGGGCGAAAAACCTGGGGCTTAAACTAAATGAAAAAAAAACGCAAGTAATCTTAATAGCCCATCAGAAATTAATAAGTTCAGATTTCCGCGAACGGCTACCTCCTATTCTGCTCGACGGTACTCCAATACCATATCAGAAAACAGTGAAGAACTTGGGTGTAACTTTGGATGAGCATCTCAACTGGGCGGAGAAAACAGTCGCAGTGTGTCGAAAGACGTCTGCTTGTCTCTATGCTCTCAAAAATTTTCGGAACATGTTTCCACAGGACTTGAAACGCCACCTCGTGCAAGCACTCGTTCTACCGAACCTCCACTATTGTGACGTGATTCAACAAGGCATGAGTAGTGAAAACAAAAGACGGCTAGAGCTAACCATGAATGCCTGTGTGCGTTACACCTGCAACATTCGCCGATATGATCATGTTAGTGCTTCATACTCCGAGCTAGGGTGGCTGCGGCCGGACAAATTGCGTGACTACCACACTCTATGTCTACTTCACCGACTCCTCGTCGCGCAAGCACCCCAGTACCTTGCTTCAGAGATAAAAAACCTGTCATGCCATCATAATCGAAACACGAGGTCACTCTTATTTGGTATCCTAACTGTGCCCAGTCACAAAACAAAAACTTTTGCAAACTCCTTCTCAGTTGCCGCTGTCCGCCTCTGGAACAAACTGCCCCTTACCCTGCGCAAAATTCGATCTCCTGCTGCTTTCAAGAAGAAGTTGAAGCATTTCCTACTATCATCCTCATAAAGTTCTCCATAAAATTAATGTACAAGGCCAATCATCTCATCTGTCAAATAGCAAAGCTAGCGTATCCTATCTTGCTCCTGAGATGCCTTCCTCTTCATCTATCTCTATTAGCCACGCAATCTTCTTTTCCTTTATATTTCCTTAATTATGTTTCATCATGTCTCTCTATTCTTCTCCTCCCTTCACCATCAGTCTCCCTCATACTCCCTGCTGCCAGCACTCCTATATAAAATCTGTCTCTTCAATAATGTCTAATTATGACAGTACTTATGATCTACGAATATAAACTGTATATGTATGTATTTTTCCAGGTGTACCTTTCTAATTGTTTATTTCACTTTTTGTACTAGATGTAGTTTAACATGCCTACTAAAACATATGAATGTAAAATAAGTAGAATGGTTCAAATGGCTCTGAGCACTATGGGACTCAACTGCTGAGGTCATTAGTCCCCTAGAACTTAGAACTAGTTAAACCTAACTAACCTAAGGACATCACAAACAGCCATGCCCGAGGCAGGATTCGAACCTGCGACCGTAGCGGTCTTGCGGTTCCAGACTGCAGCGCCTTTAACCGCACGGCCACTTCGGCCGGCATAAGTAGAATGCCTGGTTAGATGTAAGAGAGGGCCTCATGGCCCTAATCTTGCCAGGTTAAATAAATAAATAAATAAATAAATAAAAAATAAAATAACCAACGTTCGATGGGGCAAGGAGGACACGAAAAGCAGACTAGCACTGGCAAGAAGGGCATTCATGGCCAAGAGAACTCTACTAGTATGAAACATAGGCTTTAATTTGACGAAGAAATTTGAGAGAACATATGTCTAGAGTACAGCATCATATGGTAGTGAAACATGGACTGTGGGAAAGCTGGAACAGAAGAGAATCGAAGCATTTGAGATGTGGTGCTACAAACGAATGTTGAAAATTAGGTGGACTGATAACGTATGGAATGAGGAGGTTCTGTGCAGAATTGTAGAGGAAAAGTATATGTGGAAAACACTGATAACGTGAAGGAACAGAATGATAGGGCATGTTTTAAGACATGAGGGAATGCCTTCCATGGTACTAGAGGGAGCTGTAGAGGGCAAAAACTGTAGAGGAAGGCAGAGATTGGAATACATCCTGCAAATAACTGAGGACGCTGGTTGCAAGCGCTGCTCTGAGATGAGGAGGTGAGCGCAGGAGAGGAGGAATTCGTGGCAGGCCACATCAAACTAGTCAGAAGACTGATGACCCCCCCCCCCCAAAAAAAAAGGACTGCTGCCTTTCTTGGATAACTTTCTCACATTTCTCATCAAACCACCCCTGTTTTCCCTTAATTCACTAATTCACTTGGAAATTACTTCTTGGGCTGTACCTATAATTGAATCAAGAATTATGTTTCATTTCTGATCTATCTCGGTATTTCAGTCATCTGCATTATCCCATACTTCAAAAGTATTGATCCGTTCTATCTTGAAAGTTGTTCTTATGTTTCCTTTGTTCAGACCTTCCTGAACGTATCGAGTGACATTTTTTGCATTCCTTTGTACTCTTTGGGTCCCCATCGCTACTCTAAAAACAATACAAAATTTAATTTTTATGTAAATCAGAGGAAGACTATTTGAACTAGGTAGTGGTTACCATCATAAAGAGACAAACATGGAATTAGGTGGAACGCAAATCTCAGTCAAGAGAGTCTGCACCAGCCTGCTTTAAAGTTAGTTTTAATCTGTGATAACTCAGGCTAGTTCTATTAAATAAAGTATAAATTAAGTCTAATTAACAACATATGTAGGGCTTAATCTAAGAGCAGATAGTAAAACTGAAATGATATATATCGTGAGTAGCAAACACGTTACACGTAACTAGCACAAATAATATTCATAAAATAAACCGCCCTTAATAACTGTGGCGCAAACGATTTCAGTAATATAAGTTAGCCAAATTGGTACCGAAAGCTGCTGAAATAGAACCGGGGTTAGCTCGAACCCAAAACAACGCAACACACATAGCTTAAAGGAGTCCACGGCACTGCGGATGGCTACGAATAACTGTTCGTGCAGTCTACACACTAACAAGGAGCCCCTTAAGTGCGAGGCCGCGAAAGGCCAATTACGTTTACGGTATTCGACGCCCCACTTATTGTCTACCATGCACCCACAACATTGGATGCTAATGGCAACAGGGAGAGGTATCCTATACAGGTATCCAATGGTGGGTACAACATGAGCCTACGGAGCATTGTTGAATTTCTTAGTCGACAGGTAACTCAAAATGGTGCTGCTTTACTAGTGGCTCTAATACAAAGCAGAGCAATGGCTAAGTTAAACAAAGCAACCGTCGCATTACATCGATAACAACATTTGCCAAAGATGACATTTCGTCAGAAAGGAACCCGCGGAATTTTGCAGAGTGAAAAGGAAGTGTCAGATGAAATGTTAACGTTTTTGCAAGGTGAATCAGTGGAATGTGTATTGTCATATACGCTCGACTGTGTGGACAACGTACAGGAGTACGATGATGATGGTACATGCTTAACAACTGAAAGTGATACTGAAACAAGTGTCGAGCCATGTAGCTCGTCACTTTTGTCGGACAGGATGCCATAAATCCCGTCTCCTACGAAACGTAGTGAAGGACAATGGTTGTTCAAGGAGGTGGCAATAAACATACTTACGTACACGGAAGGTCGTCCTCAGCATAATAAAAAAAGATCGTTGTGAGTAGATTTCGAATAAGTCCGCAGCATTATGACCGAGTAGTACATAAAAAAGCTACGGATCAAGGGAGGACAAGCGGGACTTGGCACAAACAGGTGTTTGTGTGTTTCGAGGGTGCTCGACGCAATTTACGGGACGTGCATGAGAGTGACCCACTACGTTATGCACATCAAATAGCGGGCGACATAGATTTTAGTGGTTTCAAGGGATGCAGTGGATGGTTGTATAACTTCAAATAGTGCTACAGAATTGAAGACATAAGATAAAAAAATTTCAAACAAGCCTCGAACTTGACGATGCACAGCGAACTTCGCCTCCCGAAAATTTCTAGATGAGATAAAGAAACTTATCATCCCATCGTTCAATGAGGAATTTGTTTCCAACTCTGTCCAGTCCGGATTTGAAGAGGAAATTCATGTGACAGGAGCTCTGGAAATTAGAGGTACCAACAGCGTTGTATGAAGATCAAGAAACATCAGTGCCTTCTTTTAAACTCATTTGTATGCAATTATGCCGACTGTTAATGTTAGTGGTAAATTGTCTGGAAGGTTATTTGTGCGCTGCGTGAAATTGGAGGTGCTCTGCTCTCTACGATTCTTTCTCGTGTGCGTGATCTTGAAAGAACAATAGCGAATAATTACGTCACAGTGAGCAAAAGTGGAAAAATAGGCGCTAGAGAATGTTTATAAACATGTGTGTGCCAATGTACATCTTGAACGAAGTGACATGTATTAAAAGGATGGAGAAAAGAGTGTTCACCGGTTCTAAATCGTTATAAAGCTTTCCTTGGATGTTGTAGTGAGTTTACACTGTTCATTTTCCACTATTTTGCACATATTTTCCGCGTTCGACTTACAAAATTCATAACCTAACATTAAACCTTTTCGTGATAGGAATATGCATTTCACCTGACGATGGACCCACAGGGTCCGAAATGCATCGTGTAGTTAATAAAACACGAAAAAGTTGTGACTGAAGGCGTTGTTTAATTCATACCTCCAATGTTTTAAATACAGTCCCGTTTTAAGCTGTACGGTGAAATATGGATAATTAAATTTTCAAATGAGCCATACTAAAGATTGAAATTGCGCCCTTACACTCAAGGGGTTCCTTGTAAGGTGCTCACTAGATAAGTCAAACAAGCGCTGATGACTACAGTTCAATATCTCACTCTGCTTACGAATTCTGTAGCTACAAATAGGTGACAAAATTGTAAGGCCGTTGTCCACCAAATCCGAGAAATGTGTTTCTGGGTAGAATACAGAACCGCACACCCACTGAAAGTCGTATTTAACTCCGGCAAATGCTCATAACACTCACGTGCCACATGACTGACAGCGTCTGTGCTTGGATGACTGGCTATCCTGCAGTTATCTGGCAAGTGAGTGAGAGCGAGCCCATGTCCAACGCCGTTAAGTCGCCGCTGTGGAGTGCGCGCTTACCCCAAAGCTGGAAGCGAAGGACGCGGTGGCTTAGCTGCACAGGCAAAGGGATTATATCTCGCTTTTGAGTTGATATCCAAGTGCTGCAAGGGCCACTTGGACAATATAATCTTACTATTAATGTTCAGAGTTCTTAATCTGAGGAATAAAATCCTACTTGAAGCAGATTCTACCACAACTTTGATAACGCTGCAACGGTACGCAATGGTTACTGCAGTGTAGTTGCTTTTCCAAAGAACAGATCATACGAGAAAACCGGTTGCAGCTATGTCTGATATTGCTCCTACCTTACTTATTTGGGCTGCCCACGGCTCTTTTTGAAAGGATAGCTCCATGTAGTCATAGGCATGAAATAAATATTAAGTGCAGGGAAGCTAAGACGAAATGGCTGTGGGAAAAATATGAAATAATCGAAAAAGAAATGATTGTCGGAAGGACAGACTCAGGAAAGTCAAAACAAGCTTCGGTGACATTAAAAGCAAGGGTGATAACATTAAGAGTGCAACGGAATTTCACTGTTAAATGCAGAGGAGAGAGCGGATAGGTGGAAAGAATACACTGAAAGCCTCTATGAGGGGGAAGATTTGTCTGATGTGATAGAAGAAGAAACAGGAGTCGATTTAGAAGAGATAGGGGAGCCAGTATTAGAATCAGAATTTAAAAGAGCTTTGGAGGACTTAAGATCAAATAAGGCAGAAGGGATACATAATATTCCATTAGAATTTCTATACTCATTGGGGGAAGTAACAACGAAACGAATATTCACGCTGGTGTGCAGAATGTATGAGTATAGTGACATACCATCTGACTTTCGGAAAAGCATCAAAAATGGTTTAAATGGCTCTGAGCACTATGGGACTTAACATCTGAGGTCATCAGTCCCCTAGAACTTAGAACTAATTAAACCTAACTAACCTAAGGACATCATACACATCCATGCCCGACGCAGGATTCGAACCTGCGACCGTAGCGGTCGCGCGGTTCCAGACTGAAGCGCCTAGAACCGCTAGGCCACACCGGCTGGCGAAAAGCATCATCCACATAATTCCGAAGACGGAAAGAACTGACAAGTGCGACAATTATTGCACAATCAGCGTAACAGCTCATCAATCCAAGTTGCTTACAAGAATAATATACAGAAGAATGGAAAAGAAAAATGAGGATGCGATAGATGAGTACCAGTTTGGCATTAGGAAAGGTGAAGGCACGAGACGTTGCAGTTACTAATAGAAGTAAGCCTAAAGAGAAATCGAAACACGTTCATAGGATTTGTCGAGCTGTAAAAAGAATTCGACAATGTAAAATGGCGCAAGATGTTCGAAATTCTGAGAAAAGTAGTGGTAAGTTGTAGGGAAATGTTTGAAATTTGTGGTAAGTTCCTATGGGACCAAACTACTGAGGTCATCGGTCCCTAAGCTTATGCACTACTTAATCTAACTTAAACTAACTTACACTAAGGACAACACACACACACACACACACGCATGCCCGAGGGAGGACTCGAATCTCCGACGGGGAGAGCCGCGTGACACGTGGCAAGGCGCCTTAGACAGCGCGGCTACCCCGCGCGGCAAACTACAAGGAGAGACGCGTGATATACATTATGTACAACAGCCAAGAGTGGACGACCAAAACCGAAGTTCTAGTACTAAAAAGTGTGTAAGACAAGGATGCAGCCTTTCGCCCCTACCGTTCAATCTGTACATCGAGGAAGGAATGATAGAACTCAAAGAAGGGTTCATTAGTGGAATTAAAATTCAACTTTGAAAGGATATCAATGATACGTTCGCAGATAACATTGTTATCTTGAGTGAAAGTGAAGAAGAAATACATGATCTGCTGAACGGAATGAATAGTCTAATAAGTACAGTAAATCGAAGAAAGACAAAGGTAATGAGTAGTAGTAGAAATGAGAACAGCGAGAAACTTAACATCAGGATAAGTGGTCACGAAGTAAAGGAAGTTACGTAATTCTGCTACGATGAAACACGGACTGCCTAAAAAAAAAACAGAAGACAATAAAAGCATTTGAGATGTGGTGCTACAGGCGAATGTTGAAAATTACGTGGACTGATAACGTAAGGAATGAGGCGGTTCTGCGCAGAATCGGAGAGGAAAAGAACATGTGGCAAACACTGATAGGGGAAGGGGCAGGGTGATTGGGTATCTGTTAAGACATGAAGGAATGACTGCGATGGTACTAGAGGAAGCAATACATCCAGCAAATAATTACGGACGTAGGTTGCGAGTGCTACTCTGAGATGAAGAGGTTGGCACAGGAGAGGAATTCGTGGCGGGCCGCATCGAACCAGTCAGAAGAGTGATGATAAAAAAAAAAATTCATAGGATCCGACTATGCACATCTGTTTTGATGCAATAATAATCTGTAGCTGTGATCCTGCAGGAAAATAGTCCATGCATTGGCTTGAATTGCAAGTTAATAAAATACACATAATATAAAATTAAAGATTAATCAATACTCTAATATAAAGGATCTATTCAAATATTTGTAATTGATGTAGATGACAGAGAATTATACTGAATAATGTTTATTCAAGAAAAAAATCTTAAATAAACTAGAAATGGTCTCTCGGTATTCATTCAAAATACAGACACAAAATACCCTTATCACATGCAATAAAGATACGAGAATGGTAGACTCGTGCACACTAAATCCATTTCGCAATCTCAATGCACCGAAGATTCATCAGCTCAAATTAGTTCAGAGGTCAACATGATGATTCACAAATTAACACACGCGATAAGAAGTGTAGTAATTCATACTCTGTTCTCAGTTCCGTAAATAATGCGGCAAAAGTTAGTCCTACTCTGGAGTGCAGTTAAACTTCTCGAAATATAAGTCCTGTCCCAATTTAAAGTATGGTAGCGGTCATTCTTAGTCTAGAATCAACAATGAAATACTACTCGTTACTACAGGCAGGTCTGCCTCCTTCCAGAACTCGCGCAAAAGTGTGCAGAATCGCTCCTCCAGATCTTCACTGGAAATATCAAAGTCTCTGCATGACTCAGTGTTCTGCTGCTATCTGCTTTTCCATTGACTGTAGGCCATCCTCACCAAAAATACATAGTCCTTAAGCTCTACAGACATGATCTGACTCAAGTTGACCACTTTCCTGCGCTAACTGGTATTACAACAGCATTTAATTAAAAGAAATGTTACAAACATTCGGAGTGGCCGAGCGGTTCTACGCGCTTCAGTCTGGAACCGCGCGACCGCTACGGTCGCAGGTTCGAATCCTGCCTCGGGCATGGATGTGTGTGATGTCCTTAGGTTAGTTAGGTTTAAGTAGTTCTAAGTTCTAGGGGACTGATGACCTTAGATGTTAAGTCCCATAGTGCTCAGAGCCATTTGAACCATTTTTTACAAACATTCGTTCACTCTCCGACCATGCACGTGAATGTAAATAAAGGTTTGCCCATAGATAAATAAGTCAGTATTCTTGCTTAATACGCTTACGATGAACAACTACAGATTATCGCTAAATATTACAGGGTGGCGCACGAAATGTGTTACCATTTTGTTTTTGAATATAAACTTTATTGTCAATACATTCTGAAAGGAACATATACTGCAATGAAGGGCCGTCTATGGAGATTTGTTCTAACTCAGCACATCCTCAATATGTCCACCATTTCGTTTCCTAACTTCCTTCAAACGAACACTGAAGTTAGTGATTACCCTACGGCGCATGTCTTCCGCAATTTCACTCCAAGCTTGAAGAATAAGTCTTCTGAGGTCCATTAAATCACGTGCACGTTTCGGGAAAAGTTTTTCCTTTAGTTACCCCCAAAGAAAAAAGTCACATGGATTGAGGTCTGGACTCTTGGGGGGCCAATTTTGTCCGTCATTGAAGCGACCTGGAAACCTGAGTGAAATGATCAGCATGTCGAAATGCTCGTGTAAAAACTCCAACACAGTGTTTGCAGTATGTGGCCTTGCTCCATCTTGCATGAACCACTGCGTGTTGAAGGGCAAGGCAGTAGCAAGAAGCTGTGGAATGAAACTATTGCGATGCATGCTCAAATAACGCTCGCTGTTCACAGTTTCTTCAAAGAAAAAGGGTACAATAAGTCCGTGACTGGAAATTGCTGGCCACGGTGTAATCCTGGGAGCATAATGTTGTGGTTCATGAAGCACTTGTGGGTTTTCAGCGCCCCAAACACGTACATTTTGTTTGTTAACCACACCGTCTAAATGAAAATGCGCCTCGTCTGAAAACCAAACATTGTAGAGAGTTTATTCCCTATCCTCCGCCCACTGAGCAAACAGTAGTCTCTGCTGCTTGTGTTGTTCAGTGAGCTTCTGTGCACAGGTCATCTTGTATGGGTACGTATGGAGGTCACTTTTAAGAACGCGTTGAACGGAGCGTCTGGATATTCCCAGTTGCACTGCTGCCTTTCTACACGATTTCCCGGGACTTCTGTGTACAGCACCTCATACCGCTTCAATATTCTCCGGCGAACAAGCAGGCTTAGGCCGACGTCGCTTCGTTTCCAATACTGTTTCTTCCTGTACAAATTTATCGTACAACCTGTGGATGGTCTTCTTGCAAGGGACCCATCGTGTGTTAAACTGTTGTCGAAAACGCCTCTGAGTCACAACAAGGCTTTTCGGTTCATGAAAAAGTAACACAATTGCTGATCGTTGCTGTGTCGTCAGTCTTCCAGTGTGAGCCATTGCTGCTTGCTAGTCTCCTAGCGGCAGTATCGTGAATTAAACGTCATTTCGTAACTCATTTGTTTTTCCAAGCTATGCTGGTACTGCTGTAGAGATCCCAGCGGGACATCTAATGTGCGTCGTAAGTTGTGAAAGAAACAATTGGTAACACATTTCGTGCGCCACCCTGTATTTAAACAAATATTTATGCCTTGTTAAAAGAAGCGTCTTTTGGTTCCCGTTCCAATTGTTGTGTCCGCTAGCATATGCAACTTCTAAATTAGTACAGTTGCGTGATGGCTGGGTGTTGTGTGCTGTCCTTAGGTTAGTTAGGTTTAAGTAGTTCTAAGTTCTAGGGGACTTATGACCACAGCAGTTGAGTCCCATAGTGCTCAGAGCCATTTAGTACAGTTGTTTAGGAACCCTTTCACTCAACATCTGAATGACGTTCCTGCAAATAGTAAACTGTTCGTTAAATAAATACACAAGAATGACAAAATATGAGGTGTGTAAATGTGAATACGATCTTCTGACTAGCTTTTATATAACGATAAAGATATAAAAGACGTAAATCAATAATTAAGACAGATACAGATGCGTAGCTTTCAGGGATAATAGCTACATTGCAATGTTACCATCTGAGATACTGTTAGTTGAAATCGTATGAAACGATTAATTTTCTTTTATTCAGAGGTTCATTCTGTCAGCGTTTATTCACTGTGAAATATTAACTTTCGTAGTTTTAAAGATATTGAAATATTGTTGTGTCATTGGATGTGCCTCATTTTTCTGAGATCGCAGAAGTATTCAGATTTACACAAATATTTGACTGTGAGCTGCTGTCGAATCTCAAAGAGCTGTAACTTAACCATGTTGAAGATTCTATAACACTCCGCTATATTTTGGAGCATCTTCTGCACAAAGGCCTTGCAAGTAACAGCCGTCCAAATTCCCAGCTTCGAGAGTTTCTCTATTTACGGCGACGCTGCTAGTCTTGTACCTCGGCTCGATAGCACCACTTCCCTAGCCGGAAGCCGGAACTGCAGCGCTCTGAGACCTGGGCCCGCTAGAGTTTCAGCTGTACAACAAATTCAGCTCTTACCAATTCTGGGAGGACGATTAGATCGCCTGATAGCGCTAACGTTACAATGCTCTTTAGTGTCCAGTATATATGCTTCTTAAAATCGAGGGCTAATTATACTGTGAAATAACTACACCAAGAACTACATTAAAATTGCTACACCACGAAGATAACGTGCTACAGACACGAAATTTAACCGACAGGAAGAAGGTGCTGTGATATGCAAATGATTAGCTTTTCAGAGCCTTCACACAAGGTTGGCGCCGGTGGCGACACTTACAACGTGCTGACATGAGGAAAGTTCCCAACCGATTTCTCATACACAAACAGCAGTTGACCGGCGTTGCCTGGTGAAACGTTGTTGTGATGCCTCGTGTACGGAAGAGAAATGCGTACCATCACGTTTACGACTTTGATAAAGGTCGGATTGTAGCCTATCGCGATTGCGGTTTATCGTATCGCGACATTGTGCTCGTGTTGGTCGAGATCCAATGACTGTTAGCAGAGTATGGAATCGGTGGGTTCAGGCAAGTAATACGGAACGCCGTGCTGGATCCCAACGGCCTCGTATCACTAGCAGTCGAGATGACAGGCATCTTATCCGCATGACTGAAAGGGATCGTGCCACGTCTCGATCCCTGAGTCAACAGATGGGGACGTTTGCAACCATCTGCACGAACAGTTCGACGACGTTTGCAGCAGCATGGACTATCAGCTGGGAGACCATTGCTGCGGTTACCCTTGGCGCTGCATCACAGACAGGAGCGCCTGCGATGGTGTACTCAACGACGAACCTGGGTGCACGAATCGCAAAACGAATTTTTTTCGAATGAATCCAGGTTCTGTTTACAGCATCATGATGGTCGCATCCGTGTTTGGCGACATCGCGGTGAACGCACATTGGAAGCGTGTATTCGTCATCGCCATACTGGCGTATCACACTGCGTGATGGTATGGCGTGCCATTGTCCACACGTCTCCGTCACCTCTTGTTCGCATTGACGGCCCTTTGAACAGTGGACGTTACATTTCAGATGTGTTAGGACCAGTGGGTCTACCCTTCATTCGATCCCTGCGAAATCCTACATTTCAGCAGGATAATGCACGACCGCATGTTGCAGGTCTTGTACGGGCCTTTCTGGATGCAGATAATGTTCAACTGCTGCCCTGGCCAGCACAGTCTCCAGATCTCTCACCAATTGGAAACGTCTGGTCAATGGTGGCCGAGCAACTGGCTCGTCGCAATATGCGAGTCACTACTCTTGATGAACTGTGGTAGCGTGTTGAAGCTGCATGGGCAGCTGAACCTATACACTCCCTCCAAGCTCTGTTTGACTCAATGCCCAGGAGTATCACGGCCGTTATTACGGCCAGAGATGGGTGTTCTGGGTACTGATTTCTCAGGATATATGGACCCAAATTGCGTGAAAACGTAATCACATGTCAGTTCTAGCGTAATATATCTGTCCAATGAATACCCGTTTATCATCTGCATTTCTTCTTGGTGTAGCAATTTTAATGGCCAGTAGTGTAGTATCATTGCACAATTGACGCAGCATGACCAACGTGTGTGGAAATTCTCCGAAAGGACCATCCGGCCACTCAGAAGGACACAATTTGACCCTTTTCAAACCGGCTCATTTGGCTGCAGGAAGCACATGCCTTGCTTTCCTGCTTGCTTCACACATTTGCATCACGCTGACGCTTATGGCTATGAACATTCGCTCGGGTAGCTATACCACTGCGCTAAGTGTTGGCGGACGACGTTGAAATCATTATCAGTAGATCTTCTATCCTCCAGGTGGTATAAGTCGTCACCGTCGTCTTTTCAGATGTACTAATTTATTTTCCAGCAGGGCAGTTCTTAGCTATTTTCCGTCTTATGGCAGAAATTTCGAAACATTTTATGGTGATTACCACAAGCCGTTAGTTGTGAAAAGTAATCAGTGATGACTTATCGCTTTGCGAATATGTGACCCTTGCATGTAGCATAACGTCGTCAGGTTTGAAACTTGGTTGTAGATTTCGTTCTTTCTATGTCTACAAGTCCGTAACGCAAAATATAGCCAGATGTTATTGGAAGGCGCCGTGACACGAGTCGCTTGTCAGCTGGAGAAGCAATGCGGCTGTTTCGTGTCCTTACAGTCCAGGCAAAGTTGAGTCCTTGACACCCCAGATATGAGGGTGAGTCAAGTGAAGGCCTGAAAAGTATAATTAAAATAAACATGTGGTGTCACCGCCAGACACCACACTTGCTAGGTGGTAGCTTTAAATCGGCCGCGGTCCATTAGTACATGTCGGACCCGCGTGTCGCCACTGACAGTGATTGCAGACCGAGCGCCACCACACGGCAGGTCTCGAGAGACTTACTAGCACTCGCCCCAGTTGTACAGACGACGTAGCTAGCGATGCACACTGACGAAGCCTCGCTCATTTGCAGAGCCGATAGTTAGAATAGCCGTCAGCTAATTCAATGGCTACGACCTAGCAAGGCACCATTAGCATTACATAGCTTGTATCTAAAGAGTCTCACTTGTATCGTCAAGAGCGATGTACCACAAGGATGGATTAAAGTTAAGTATTCCAGGAGCTACGTACTTTTCTTTATAGCATTCATTACGTATCCTGTTTCAGACCTATCTACTAGCCTGCGTGAGTTAACGCGTGCCTTTCGGCTACTTCCGAGTGGCGTGGCTGTCTTGTTACGCCACAACAGTTGGCGACGAGAGTAAAAGCGGTCTTCTTCTTTATACTTGCTTTGCTTACATTTGCTTGTGTCATGGCTTCGCTACAATCTCCAGATGTACTGTCCGAATTTTATCGCTTGCAGAATCAGCAGACGCAGGCGTTATTGGATGCCCTTGGACAGCTCGTTCAGGGTCACCGGGCAATGCAAAACGATGCGGCAGCCGCCGCTCCACCGCTACCGCAGCCACAACATGCTGTTGCACCCCTGTTCCGGCCATTTGACCCGGCTATGGAAAGCTGGACGGAGTGGTCACGCCAATTTGGATTCCATCTCGCCGCCTACAGAATTCAAGGTAACGAGCGGCAGCCTCATTTATTGGCGTGTGTAGGGGTGCAAACCTACCGTGTGATAGTGAAATTGTTTCCCCGACGCGACGTAGCAACTCTGTCCTACGAAGAAATTTTGTTAGCGTTAGATGCCTATTTCAAAGAAACAGTCAATGTCGTTGCAAAAAGGTATGCGTTCTTTCGTACAAAACGTACGGCCGGTCAGACTAATAGGGAGTGGGTTGCAACATTGCAAGGCCTTACTAGGGATTGTGCTTTTGAGTGTGAATGTGGCCTCCCTTATTCAGATACAATGGTACGTGATGCAATTGCACAGAACGTTTCTGATGTTCGTATACGGGAACAGATTTTGAAACCAGTTAATCCCTCCCTTCAACAAGTGATAGACATATTGGATAGGCAAGACACACTTGACTTTGCTCAGGAATCATTTGCAACTTCGCCAGCCGTGTGTCACCTTACCCGGCCCGCCGGGCGCGCTGCCCGGAACGATAAACAGCCCTCGCGCTCGTCCGCGCAGCTGCCGCCTAGCTCTCCACGTGTGCCGCGTAAGTGAGCAAATGCAGTGAAATCATGCCCGCGGTGTGCAACTCGACATTCGCGTGACAATTGCCCGTCACGCCAAGCTATTTGCTTTTACTGTCATAAGAAAGGACATGTTCAAAGTGTTTGCCACAAAAAGCTCCGATCAGACAATCACAACCATTCCAGGCCCTTTGCTTCGCGCCGGAATCGAACCAAGAATACTCAGGCTCGTGAACCTTCGCCCATGGACATTCATGTAGTCAATTCCACTCCGTCCCGTGCCACTTTCTCTAACAGTGACTGTGTTCGTCCCACAAAAAGTGTGCGTCGACGTCGACGGAAATCTCGTCCGGTCGCAAGTGCTTCTGTACCAGTATCACTTCAAATTGCGCGAGAAAGTCGCTCTTGTCATCAGCAGGAGAATAAACTTTTTGTAGACTTGGACTTTGAAGGCAAAGTGATACCATTCCAGCTCGATACCGGAGCTGCAGTTTCATTGATCAATCACGACACGTACAAACAACTGGGAGAAACCTCCGTTGCGTGCTGCAAATGTTGAATTAACTAGCTACTCAGGTCAGAATATCCCTGTGTGTCGACAGTGCACCCTTCTTGCAACATACAGGGGACAAACAAAACTTGTGTCATTTTACGTTCTTCGTTCTTCTCCTGCAGTGAACTTGTTTGGTTTAGATTTATTTCAGTTGTTTAACTTGTCTATAGTCAATCAGGTCCTATCAGTGAGTCAGACTATGCCTTCCGCCAGTGTTTCTAGTCTATGTGAAGAATTTGCAGACATTTTTGCACCGGGCCTTGGTTGCGCTAAGAACTATGAAGCACATTTGGAACTGAAAGTAAACGCGCAGCCGCAATTTTTCAGAGCGCGCAATGTTCCTCACGCATTGCGTGATGAGGTCGCTAGAACGTTACACGATTTAGAATCACAAGGTGTAATTGAACGTGTGCAGGCTTCTCTCTGGGCCTCACCCTTAGTAATTTTGCCAAAACCTTCCGGAAAACTGAGACTTTGTGTGGACTTCTAGGCAACGGTGACTCCACGTCTAGTGATTGCAACTTTTCCTTTACCCCGCCCAGAAGATCTTTTTGATAAACTGTGCCCGGGTAAATACTTTTCGAAATTGGACCTAGCGGATGCGAAAAACATGGATCGCATGATCGCCCTATTGCCTTTGCGTCAAAATTGCTCTCGTCTGCGCAAAGACATTATTCACAGATCGAGAAAGAAGCTTTGGCTCTCATATTTGGTGTTACTAAGTTCCATGGTTTCTTGTATGGTCGTCACTTTACCATCATCACCGACCAAAAACCTTTGACATCTCTTTTTCATCCGAACAAGCCTGTACCTCCACGTACAGCGCAGAAATTCATTCGCTGGTCAATTTTCCTCTCGCAGTACCGCTACGATATCTTGTATCGGTCCCCTGCTAAGCACGGCAACGCTGATGCGTTGTCCCGTTTGCCTGTTGCTGAGGATAGAGCATTCGAGTCTTCCGAAGTTGCTTGCATGTTCATTGATTTGGAAACCGATGACGTGGTCGAATCGTTTCCGATTGATTTTCGTCGTGTGGCTACCGCCACAGCTGCTGACCCTGTCCTTGCTACTGTTTTGCGTTTTGTTGCTACGCAATGGCCCTTGTCAAAGTCACGGATCGAGGATCCGTTGGTTCGGAATCGATGCTGCGATTACGAATATGTGCTCTACTTGCATGGCGTGTGCCGAACAACAATCCGCACCGCCGCGAAAATTCTTTGCATGGCCGCAAGCCACTTCCCCTTGGCAACGCTTGCACATCGATTTTGCTGGTCCGTTCTGGAATGCTCGATGGTTGGTTCCGGTCGATTCTTTCAGTAATTTTCCTTTTGTTGTCCGGATGTCTTCCACGACGTCATCTGCCACCATCCAAGCGTTGTCTGCTGTCTTTTGCATTGAAGGTCTTCCACAGACTATTGTTTCCGACAGTGGCCCACAATTCATGTCCGCAGAATTTCAGTCATTCTGCAAGGCCAATGGTATTCAACATCTGACATCCGCGCCGTTTTCGCCTCAGTCGAACGGTGCCGCTGAACGATTGGTCCGGACTTTCAAGTCACAGATGTTGAAGTTGAAAGAGTCGCATTCGCGGGAGGACGCGTTATTGCTCTTTTTGTCTTCGTATCGCTCTCAGCCCCGAGATGGTCGCTCGCCGGCTGAGTTGCTCCACGGTCGTCCTCATCGAAGCTTGATGTCTTTGCTGCATCCGCCGCATCAGGTTCCTGTGCAGCGGCAGACTCCTGCTTTTGCTCCAGGCGACGTTGTATTCTATTGCAACTGTCGCGGTTCACAGCGTTGGCACGCGGGGCGCATTCTTCGCTGCCTCGGCCGCGCTATGTATTTGGTTTTGGAGGCCTCTGGTGAGGTGCGTCGGCATCTCAATCAGCTGCGCCTCTGTCGTCGCTCGGGTTCTGCCGCTCCCCGTCTGCTTTCAGCGACGGTGCCTTCCGGTCAGCGCCCTGGGGACCCATCTACTGGCTCGCCTCATCCCCAGGTGTTACCGACGCTGCCTTCCCTTTTGCCCCATGGCGACGCGCCGCCGCCGCCGCCGCCTGTTCTCCCGCCGGCGCCGCCCGCAGTGGACGCGTCGCTGCAGCCGCCAAGCGCCTCCCTGGGTCACGCGCCGCCGATCGCTTCCCGTGACCAGCTGTCCTCCGGCATGGAACTCTTGCCCGCTCCGGACCATCTGTCATCTTCGCCAGTCGGGCGCTCCGACTCGATGGAGGTCGACCCTTCGGCCCCTCCTGTATCTCTACGGGCGCATACACTGCATGTTGGCGTGCACCCTGGAGTAGGTTTTCATGCGTTTCCTAGCTCCCCTCGGACCGAATGGCAGGGTGCGGGTGGCACAGCCTCGCCTGTTGTTCGGCTCCCCACCTCGTCGCATACGTCAACATGGGGTCCTCCCCACGGCGGTTGGAAGCCTTATAACACGACCGTTCGCCGATTTGCGGGGGAGGAATGTGGTGTCACCGCCAGACACCACACTTGCTAGGTGGTAGCTTTAAATCGGCCGCAGTCCATTAGAACATGTCGGACCCGCGTGTCGCCACTGACAGTGATCGCAGACCGAGCGCCACCACACGGCAGGTCTCGAGAGACTTACTAGCACTCGCCCCAGTTGTACGGACGACGTAGCTAGCGATGCACACTGACGAAGCCTCGCTCATTTGCAGAGCCGATAGTTAGAATAGCCTTCAGCTAGGTCAATGGCTACGACCTAGCTAGGCGCCATTAGCATTACTTAGCTTGTATCTAAAGAGTCTCACTTGTATCGCAAGAGCGATGTACCACAAGGATGGATTAAAGTTAAGTATTCCAGGAGCTTCGTACTTTTCTTTATAGCATTCATTACGTATCCTGTTTCAGACCTATCTACTAGCCTGCGTGAGTTAACGCGTGCCTTTCGGCTACTTCCGAGTGGCGTGGCTGTCTTGTTACGCCACAACAAAACATTTCCACCATTGTTCTGAAGTTGACACTGCTGTTCCCAGTGACTTAAAGAATGCCCTACAAGCGGCAGTATACTTACCATAGGCATGCGAAGCGCGGCCGCAACACCAGTTCAAAAAGACTGCCCCGGTTGCGACATACACTAAGAATAGCGTTCCTTTATACGTTTTCTGAGCAGTGAACGCACGAAAGCTATTGAAATACATCGGCAAATGAAGGTCCAGTATGGTGATGTGCCGCGCGGGATTAGCCGAGCGGTCTAAGGCGCTGCTGTCATGGGTTCTGTGGCTGTCCTGACGGAGGTTCGAGTCCTCCCTCGGACATGGGTGTG
This sequence comes from Schistocerca nitens, assembly GCF_023898315.1. NCBI lineage: Eukaryota > Metazoa > Arthropoda > Insecta > Orthoptera > Acrididae > Schistocerca > Schistocerca nitens. Next base: position 784,106,899 of record NC_064614.1, on the reverse strand, counting down.
TGTGTTTGTCCTTAGGATAATTTAGGTTACGTAGTGTGTAAGCTTGGGGAATGATGACCTTAGCAGTTAAGTCCCATAAGATTTCACACTCATTTGAACGTTTATGGTGATGCAAGTCTATCACTGCAGCAAGTGACCTCTGTGATGGGCGCTCAATGGCCGGGTCAGGCACGTCGTGTTGTGACGTCAGAGTCTACTGCAGCGTTGGAATCCATTGACATGCAAAATTGCCGCGTGGCGGCGGATGAAATAACACCAAATCTGAACATTAGTGATGGTTCAACAGATCACATCATTCATGAAGTGCTTCAGTTTCGCAAAGTGTCTGCAAGATGGCTGTCATGGCAGTTCAACCCCGAACTGAAAAGGCGACGCGTCAACGTCTGTGAGGAAATTCTGTGGCGCTTTGAAGCAGAAATTGATGGCTTCTTAGCGAGAATTGTTACAGGAGACGAAATCTGGGCACAGTACCACCAACGCTAAACAAAGTGAGCAAACAAGGATTGGCGTCTTTACTCATCTCCGAAATCCAAGATGTTCTGCACCATGCCATCTGCAAGAAGGTCTTGCAGACTCCCCTTTGCCGGCCGCGGTGGTCTAGCGGTTCTATGCGCTCAGTCCGGAGCCGCGCGACTGCTACGGTCGCAGGTTGGAATCCTGCCTCGGGCATGGATGTGTGTGATGTCCTTGGGTTAGTTAGGTTTAAGTAGTTCTAAGTTCTAGGGGACTGATGACCATAGATGTTAAGTCCCATAGTGCTCAGAGCCATTTTTGAAGACTCCCCTTTGGTATGAATGAGGCGTCGTCTTGGAACACTAAACGACAAGAGGAAACACCACTGCTAGTCCATCATATTGCAGGATGTTAAAAAATCAGCTTCAGCCTGCAATAAGATCATACCGAAATGGACTTCTGACTACAGGTATCACTTTTCAAAATGACAATGCTCGGCCTCATACTGCCTGTGCAACACTTGCAACCGTCGATTACCTTCACTTTGATACTCTGCAACATCCGTCATACTCACCAGGCAGCGCACCGAGTAATTACCACGTGTCTGGACCACACAAACAGGGGACGGGAGGAAAGAAATTTCGTTCCCATGAAGAAGTGCAGCAGGCAGGGAACGAGTGGCTGCAATAGTGACCGAAAGATTTATTTATTTTTCGGGGGAATCATACGTTTGTTAAATTACACTTGTTTCCACTTTTGTTCTATAAAAAGTTTTGAAATGTCTTCATTTGACTTTCCCTCGTATAATGGGCTCCTATCTGACTCACAGCAGACCGTCGATGAACTCGTACGGCTTTGCGGAGGCGACATGGCGATCTATCATCAAACACTTGTTTTCGTCCTGTGCGGCGGTTTACTCGTGTGTTGGGGTTTCAGCCTAAGCTCTGTTGACGTCGGGAAGCTGGATTCTTCTGCAATAGCTGATATGAGATGATGCATGTGTCTTGCACCGATTATCATCATACGTTCATAGTCAGTTGCGTCGTGCTGCTTAGACTTCCATACGCCTGTCTGTTAACAGACTTGCCAGATATCTTGCGTACACGCGCACCACGTGCAACATCTCGAAGTAAAATTTGGGCGTAAGACGGGGAAGTCTAAACGGGTCAACTCAGCCTCGTGAGGCCAAATGAGGAACTGTTTGGATAAAGAAGCAGTGGCATCATCAGGAGTCATGAACTGGCAATAAAGGCTAGAGGGATTGCCGACATGAGGATCATATGTCCCGCGATCATAGATCGCCCTTCGTACGGTTTTATTTGTAGACGCAGTTGACCAGTCGGAAGAAATCTGAGGCGTAATCCGTGACAGGTGTTTTACGCTGTGGAGAACCCTTCCTGCAACCTTTAAACACTCGGTTTCATTGATTAATTGACCAGAGTCTTGGCCGTACGTTTTTTTTTAAATCTTTCGAATGGATACGTAAAAATCTTGAGAAGGGATGATATGACCTTATGTTGTAGTTATGAAACGAAAATACCGGAATACAGGCGCTAACGTAAAATTGGTATAAGGGTGCATTAAAAATGAACTGATTAGAGACTTTCACGGTGGCTCGGAATCGTTTTAAACACCATAGAAATGAATTGTTGGGAAATTGATCAGTGCTGTATGCTCATAAAATGTTGCTTTCAGACTAAGTCGCTGTACTGCAGAATAACAATACAAAACACCAGCATGCAAACTATTTTCTAGCACACATATTGGTATTTACTCGTTAAGTGTCGTTGGATCCAGATTACACATTGAATTTAATTTCTATACACTACACTCAGAATATGTGCCACCACAATAAAACAATTTGAGCTAACTAATTCTGATTTCATAACATCCACCCTTAATAGCCCTTTTGAATATCGAATACCAACTTAAGAGAAGACTCCATGCAAAAATTTAACTTTTCTTCTACTTTGCCGATTTCAGCCGTATTTTCAAATCATGTTCATCACGTAAAGATGTCGCAACACAAAAGCTTTGAATTCTAAAACTTCATTGCCTTTTGAGTTTTGAATTTAAATATGATTTTAATAGTGTTTCCCAAAACCAACTTTTGGTATTCATACATCAATTTTCACATTTCACACTTTTAGGTACATTCACAGCGCAGTCTTCAACTATGCATTCATTTTATGAGAAATTTTAATAATTTGCTTTCAGGATTTTTTTCAAGTTTCGAACTTAAATTTTCTCTAACTATCGGTATTAAAATGGGCAAGCTCCACTGAGCTGACAAAATTCATGAAATAACGATGAGAACATATACAGATGGCGGTAGTACCGCCTACATAAGCTAAAAGGACAATGCATCGGCGGAGCTGTCATTTGTATTCAGGTGATCCAACTGAAAATATTTCCGTCGTGAATATAGCCACACGACGGAATTTAACAACTCTGAACGCGGGTGGTTGGAGCTACACTCATGCTCATAAATCAAGGATAATTGCAGAATGTGGTGCCACACAACATGGCACTACACAAAACTGGTGCTAATAGCAAAGGCACATAGGCAACACACACGACACAGATCTGTAAGTAAACGGTATTGGTGATAAGTTGAGAAAACGGTCGCGAAACACATGTGCTACAAAAAGCCACTGTTTCCTGCCCATGACCCCGACATCAATATGGGATATGATCACCATGCACACGTACACAGACCGCACAACGGACTGGCATAGTCTGGGTCAGCTGGTCGAGTAGCTGCTGGGGTATAGCCTCCCATTCCTGCACCAGTGCCCGTCGGAGCTCCTGAAGTGTCGTAGGGGTTGAAGAAGTGCAGTGATACGTCGCCCGAGACATCCCAGACGTGCTCTATGGGGTATAGGTCTGGAGAATAGGTAGGCCACTCCATTCGCCTGACATCTTCCACTCCTCCACGATGACAGCTCGGTGGGGCCATGCGATATCATCCACCACGAGGAAGGTGGGAGCCACTGCACCCTCAGAAAGCGGACACACTGGTGCAAAATGACATCCCGATACACCTGACCCGTTACAGTTCCTTTGTCAAAGACATGCAGGGCGTATGTGCACCAATTATAATCCCACCCAGCACCATCAAAGCATGACCTCCATACAGGTCCCTTTCAAGGACATAAAGGGGTCGGTCTAGGGGCAGTCTGCCGCCGGCAGTGCTGCGAGGCGGTCGCGCGCCAGAGCGCTGCGGGCGAGGAGCGCACGGTGTGTTTGTGTTTACTTCGGCCGCTGTAAGTGCCGTTTTCCCTTCTAGACCACCATGGCGCACAACTATCGGAAGAAGACATTACGTTTCAACTTTTGTTCCGACTTCGCCCGACCCAAGGCCCTGGAGGTAGAACGATTTATACGCGATGAAGTTAAGATACCACCAACGGATCTAATTGGTATCCACTTGTCCATAGTTAGCAGTACCGTCTACGTCAAAATGATCAACGATGCGGCGTGCGACAAGGTGCTTCAAGAGGCAAAACGTGGACTGCGCTTCTGTCATTCCGACGGCAACGTCGGACCCGTTACCGTCGATCACGCAGGTCTCGGCACACGGACGATACGGATCTTCGAACTGCCGTTCGAACTACCTGCAGACGTCGTCATCGAGGCGCTCCGTCCCTATGGCAACGTTCTGGAACATGTTGCCGAACGATGGGTACAATTTCAAACCTATCCCGTTTTAAACGGTGTTAGACAGGTCCGCATCGAGTTGCAGAAACACGTGCCTTCCTATCTACGTATCGGAGGCTGCCGTGCCATTATAATGTACGACGGCCAACCTCGGACCTGTTCCGGTTGCGGGAAAGAAGGTCACCTACGGTCTGAATGCATTCAACGACGTGTCGCGCAGCTCCCGTTGTCGGAAGCGTCCGTCACACCCACGATGACCGCCCTACCGGTCACTTACGCAGCGGCTCTTGCCACGTCTACAGTTTCGTCCAGTCCGTCGCCCGGTCCTTCCGATCGGCACGTCCCACCGTCCCAGTCACCTTTGGACGGTGCGGACGTCCCACCTGACAACCTTGCCGCCGAACAGGCTCCCGCACCGGAAGCTGAGGAGAACAGTACTTCTTCACAACACCTGTTTGACAATTTCATTGTCCCCACCGACGCCTTCGAACCAGGTCGACGCTCCTCCTTGCCGTCGTCCGACACTGAGGAACACGTGCGCAAACAACGCTCGCCACGTAGGCGCAAACGCCGTCGCCGTTCACCCACGGGCTCTCAAAGCGTCGCCACCCGCGACGACGACGACGACGACACCCAGCCAGCCGACATTTCCACACAGAGGTCGGCGGACAACTTTCAAGATGAACAAGACGTTTCGCAGGACGGGACCACCATGGAGGTCGCCACGCACAATGTAACGATCGGTGCGCAGGTTGAGACGCCTGTCTCCCCGCCGACAACTACAGATCTCTCTCACCACGACGCCATTCCCATGGACATTGGACAGACCCACGGCACAGGAACATGGGCCGACGACGTTGAGGAAGATACGCCCCCTCCTCCGGATGAGTTGCCTCCGCCGGACAAGGCTGCCTGTTAACATCAAAAGCGAGGCATTGCAGCCGATGGGACGGGACTTCCTGTCGGTGCCCTCCCCTTGGTGATGGTAGATGCGCGTCCACCACCACTGAAACAAACGTACCGGTTTGCCACACTGAACATCAACATGATCGGCACTGCACCCAAGCTGCAACTCCTATGTGACATGCTTCGGGCCTCTGACGTCGACGTCGCCCTTCTTCAGGAAGTACGCGTTGCCACCCTACCACCAGTCTACGGCTACGACTCATACACTTCCACATGTGATCAATCAGGGCGTGGAGTGGCTTTCTACATACGCGAAGGAATCCCACTCAAGGACACGACAATCCTTCCCTGTGGAAGAGGCATGGCTGTTACCATCTTCGACACGCGCGTCATCAATATCTACGCTCCGTCTGGCTCCACGAACCGTCGGCAGCGGTCCACCTTCTTCGGACATGACGTGGCGCCCCTGTTTTCTGGACGATATGATCGCCTTATCATGGGAGGCGATTTTAACTGTGTCCTCCATCCGCAGGACCAAGTGCCTGGTTATTCGCCATGCCCGGCGCTGCTCACCTTAATCGAAGATTTTCATCTAGTGGACGTTTGGGAGAAAATTCATGGCAATACCCCCGGTTTTACGCATTATACAGCACATTCTGCGAGCAGACTGGACCGGTTTTATGTCTCTGCCCACCTTGGCAATGAAGTCGCCCAAGCTGAACGTTGGCCCCTTGCATTTTCGGACCACTGCGCCGTCATTTGCTCCCTGGCTCTGCCACCTCAGTCAGTGTGGCGCGGCAGAGGTTACTGGAAGCTTAATACCTCCCTCCTTAATGATCCACAGTGCCGACAATGTATTGCCACTACATGGGCGTCTTGCGAAAGACGCCTTCCGCAGTACACATCCACGTTCCATTGGTGGCTCAAATGTGCCAAACCTGCGATCAGAAAGGCCTTCATACCATGTGGCAAGGAAGCAGCAGCATGGCATCGAGACACCACAAATTTTCACTACGCCGTCCTCCGTGAGCTCGATGCGCTCCCTCCATCACCAGACACCCATAGGGAACGACAGCGTACTAAAGCTCGTCTCCTCTCTCTTCAACGTGCACGACTGCATGGTGTCGTGGTGCGTTCCCGACGACAAGACCTCCTCCACGACGAAACCCCATCCACAATCCATGCCGCATCCGACCATAATCGTCGACGTCGACTTTTTGTCCCCAATATCACGACCTCCGATGGTGTTCACCACACAACACAGGCGGCAGTGGTGTCTGCCTTTGCTGATCATTATCGCCAATTTTATGATGATGAACCGATGGCGACGCCCATTCCTGATGATCTCCGTCCTTCCCCTGATCGGACCCTCACCGCAGCGGAGTCAACGTCCATGATGTCTGCAATCACCGCAGAAGAGGTGGTAGATGCGATCAACAAAGGGGCCAAGAACAAATCACCCGGACCCGATGGTCTCCCAGTGGAGTTTTACCGGGCGTTCACCACGTTAATGCTTCCTCGCTGGACGGAAATGATTCAGGAACTCTTTACTCCGTCCTTCCCAATTCCACCTGAATTCGTCACTGGCATTCTTCTACCTGTGCCTAAACCGAAGGGAGGGTCTCATGTCTCTGCATATCGCCCCCTTACACTACTGAATGCAGACTATAAAATCTATGCACGGCTCTTAGCAGCGCGCTTACGTACCGTCTTACCTACGGTCCTTTCACCTGAGCAGACTGCACGTGGTTGTGGGGCCACCTTACAAACAGCCCTAGGAGAATGCCGTGACCTCATTGCACTGGCGTCGGTTTGTCGCCTTCGTGCAGCACTGGTATCCGTCGATTTCACGAGTGCCTTTGATCGCGTTCGACACCCATTCCTCCTCATGGTGGCGACACGTATGGGGTTCCCATTGCCTTTTGTCGATGCCATTCGCCGGTTACTGCTTCCCGCGGTCTCGATGGTACAAGTCAATGGTAGGCTTGTAGGACCGATTCCTATACGCCGCTCTGTGCGTCAAGGATGCCCTATGTCTACTTTATTATATGCCATTGCACTTGAGCCCCTCATCACTGGACTTACCTCTAGACTGCAGGGCCTCACTTTGCGTGACTACACCTTTCGCTGTAGGGCTTATGCGGACGATCTCCTCTTTCTCACCCGCTCCTCCATGGAACTCAATGACGCCATCCATTGGATCCACCAGTATGGACGTCTTTCTGGTAGCATTCTTAACGTCCGTAAATCGACTATGCTGCACATTGGGCGCGGCCTCCCGGCTATGGTGCCGACCCCACTCCCAGTCGGTGCCACCCTTCGTTACTTGGGTATCGAATTTACGAGCTCCACACACCGCACAGTGGCCCTGGCTTACCGGCGGCTTTTGCAGTCGATTCGGCACCATGTCCGCGTTCAAGTGCACCGTAACTTAAACCAACTCCAACGTGTGTCCTATGTCAACATGTATGTCGCCCCTAAACTGGTACACGTCGCCCAGATCCTCCCACTGCCGTTACTCCTTGGCCGCCGCATCCAATCGGCCTTTGGATATTTCGTGTCAGCCGGGGCACTTTTCAAAGTCCGCTACAACACTCTAACACTGCCTCCTGCAAAAGGTGGCCTCGGACTCGTCAACGTGCGGGCACGATCTTCTGCACTCTTTGTCCACACTCTGTTGCGGCACTGGCAGGGGCCGGTCCCGTCCTTAACACGCAGTCTCTTAGATATCCTCCGACCAGCTTCTCTCGATCCACCGATCAATGTGGCACCTATTTCTCCATTATTGTACCACGTCGCCAATTGTTTCATAGAACTCAGCTACGTTCGGGCCGATCTTCCAGTCACCCGTCCTCACCGTACCAAAGATTATTATCGTTTGTTTCTGCTGTCCAATCCTTGCGACCCCATGGTGCTACAGCATCCTGACATTAACTGGCGCACGGTTTGGGGGTGTGTGCATGCACCCTTTTTACCGTCGTCTGTGTCTGCACTCTGGTATGTTTTAGTCTATCGAAAATTCCCGACTAATAGCCGACTTTATCGCATAGGACTGGCCACCTCCCCACTCTGCCCTGACTGTCAGCTCGAAGACACTGACGAGCACCGTCTTACGTGCCCCCTGAAACAAAACGTATGGCTCCTCATCCAACGAATCGTGGGCTTTTACCTCCGTGCCCCGCCAACGACGGTAACCCCGGATTTCCTGTTGTTGCCCCAGACATTTCACTACCCTCTTGCTAAGCACCATACCCTAATCTGGTTTCGAGGACAGGCTTTAGAATACCTCTTTCAGAGTGGTCCGCATACAGTCCTTGACTTCTGGTACAAAGTTGTGACCGCGCATAGCACCCTCACCCGAAAACCATCTTACCGACAAACTTTTGCCGGTTTTCTCCGCAGCGTCTTCCTTGACCCCCCTCAAAGTTGGGGTGTACCATGCCTACCTGTCACATGATGCAACACCCTTATCCACGTTCTCATGCATCGACCAAAATCAAAAACAAACTTACAAAAAAAATGGAAGAAGACGGAATATGTTATATTTTGTTGTATTTAATGGTTTTCATTTTCATATTTTTTTTGTTTAACTAACAGTCATTTGTATATGTTTCAATGGTACCTTGAGGAACTCTTGCATAGTAAAAATATATGTACTTTTAGTTTGTTCACTAAAAATTATTTAAAAAAAAAAGGAACACTAGATATGTTATATTTTGTTGTGTTGACTGTTATTCCAATAATTTGTTTACCTAACACTCATTTGTATATGTTTAACTGGTACCTTGAAGAACTTTTGCTTTGTGTATATATATATATATGTACTCTACGTTTATTCAATTAAAAAAAAAAAAAAAAAAAAGGGGTAGCGTTTTTGATTCATAATCAAAACGTCTTCGGTCCCGGGTTCGATCCCCGGCACTGCCTAAATTTTGATAAATAATCAGCACTGGCGGCCGAAGACTTCCGGCATAAGAAGTCAGCCTCATTCTGCCAACGGCCTTGTCAAAGAGGACGGAGGAGCGGATAGAGGTTCAGGGTACTCTCTTGTCCTAGTGGTGGGAAATTGCCCCTAAAGGCGGAAGAATCAGCAATGATCAACGACATGAGGATGCAGAAGGCAATGGAAACCACTGCATTAAAGACACGTAACGTGTCTCCACAGGACATGTGGCCTGTAATTGAAGAAGTATCATGATGATCTCTCCATTGGCAAAAGATTCCGGAGTAGTCTCCCATTCGGATCTCCGGGAGGGCACTGCCAAGGGGGAGGTTATCATGAGAAAAAGATTGAATAATCAACGAAAGGATAACGTTCTACGAGTCGGGGCGTGGAATGTCAGAAGCTTGAACGTGGTAGGGAAACTAGAAAATCTGAAAAGGGAAATGCAAAGGCTCAATCTAGATATAGTGGGGGTCAGTGAAATGAAGTGGAAGGAAGACAAGGATTTCTGGTCAGATGAGTATCGGGTAATATCAACAGCAGCAGAAAATGGTATAACAGGTGTAGGATTCGTTATGAATAGGAAGGTAGGGCAGAGGGTGTGTTACTGTGAACAGTTCAGTGACCGGGTTGTTCTAATCAGAATCGACAGCAGACCAACACCGACAGGTATACATGCCGACGTCGCAAGCTGAAGATGAACAGATAGAAAAAGTGTATGAGGATATTGAAAAGGTAATGCAGTATGTAAAGGGGGACGAAAATCTAATAGTCATGGGCGACTGGAATGCAGTTGTAGGGGAAGGAGTAGAGAAAAAGGTTACAGGAGAATATGGGCTTGGGAGAAGGAATGAAAGAGGAGAAAGACTAATTGAGTTCTGTAACAAGTTTCAGCTAGTAATAGCGAATACCCTGTTCAAGAATCACAAGAGGAGGAGGTATACTTGGAAAAGGCAGGGAGATACGGGAAGATTTCAATTAGACTACGTCATGGTCAGACAGAGATTCCGAAATCAGATACTGGATTGTAAGGCATACCCAGGAGCAGATACAGACTCAGATCACAATATAGTAGTGATGAAGAGTAGGCTGAAGTTCAAGACATTAGTCAGGAAGAATCAATACGCAAAGAAGTGGGATACGGAAGTACTAAGGAATGACGAGATACGTTTGAAGTTCTCTAACGCTATAGATACAGCAATAAGGAATAGCGCAGTGGACAGTACAGTTGAAGAGGAATGGACATCTCTAAAAAGGGTCATCACAGAAATTGGGAAGGAAAACATAGGTACAAAGAAGGTAGCTGCGAAGAAACCCTGGGTAACAGAAGAAATACTTCAGTTGATTGATGAAAGGAGGAAGTACAAACATGTTCCGGGAAAATCAGGAATACAGAAATACAAGTCGCTGAGGAATGAAATAAATAGGAAGTGTAGGGAAGCTAAGACGAAATGGCTGCAGGAAAAATGTGAAGACATCGAAAAAGATATGATTGTCGGAAGGACAGACACAGCGTACAGGAAAGTCAAAACAACCTTTGATGACATAAACGGTGGTAACATTAAGAGTGCAACGGGAATTCCACTGTTAAATGCAGAGGAGAGAGCAGATAGGTGGAAAGAATACATTGAAAGCCTCTATGGGGGTGAAGATTTGTCTGATGTGATAGAAGAAGAAACAGGAGTCGATTTAGAAGACATAGGGGATCCAGTATTAGAATCGGAATTTAAAAGAGCTTTGGAGGACTTACGGTCAAATAAGGCAGGAGGGATAGATAACATTCCATCAGAATTTCTAAAATCATTGGGGGAAGTGGCAACAAAACGACTATTCACGTTGGTGTGTAGAATATGAGTCTGGCACATACCATCTGACTTTCGGAAAAGCATCATCCACACAATTCCGAAGACGGCAAGAGCTGACAAGTGCGAGAATTATCGCACAATCAGCTTAACAGCTCATGCATCGAAGCTACTTACAAGACTAATATACAGAAGAATGGAAAAGAAAATTGAGAATGCGCTAGGTGACGATCAGTTTGGCATTAGGAAAAGTAAAGGGACGAGAGAGGCAATTCTGACGTTACGGCTAATAATGGAAGCAAGACTAAAGAAAAATCAGAGGATTTGTCGACCTGGAAAAAGCGTTCGACAGTATAAAATGGTGCAAGCTGTTCGAGATTCTGAAAAAAGTAGGGGTAAGCTATAGGGAGAGACGGGTCATATACAATATGTACAACAACCAAGAGTGGACGATCAAGAACGAAGTGCTCGTATTAAGAAGAGTGTAAGACAAGGCTGTAGCCTTTCGCCCCTACTCTTCAATCTGTACATCGAGGAAGCAATGATGGAAATAGAAGAAAGGTTCAGGAGTGGAATTAAAATACAAGGTGAAAGGATATCAATGATACGATTCGCTGATGACATTGCTATCCTGAGTGAAAGTGAAGAAGAATTAAATGATCTGCTGAACGGAATGAACAGTCTAATGAATACACAGTATGGTTTGAGAGTAAATCGCAGAAAGACGAAGGTAATGAGAAGTAGTAGAAATGAGAACAGCGAGACACTTAACATCAGGATTGATGGTCATGAAGTCAATGAAGTTAAGGAATTCTGCTACCTAGGCAGTAAAATAACCAATGACGAACGGAGCAAGGAGGACATCAAAAGCAGACTCGCTATGGCAAAAAAGGCATTTCTGGCCAAGAGAAGTATACTAACATCAAATACCGGCCTTAATTTGAGGAAGAAATTTCTGAGGATGTACGTCTGGAGTACAGCATTGTATGTTAGTGAAACATGGACTGTGGGAAACCCGAAACAGAAGAGAATCGAAGCATTTGAGATGTGGTGCCATAGACGAATGTTGAAAATTAGGTGGACTGATAAGGTAAGGAATGAGGAGGTTCTACGCAGAATCGGAGATGAATGGAATATGTGGAAAACACTAATAAGGAGAAGGGACAGGATGATAGGACATCTGCTAAGACATGAGGGAATGACTTCCATGGTACTAGAGGGAGCTGTAGAGGGCAAAAACTGTAGAGGAAGACAGAGATTGGAATACGTCAAGCAAATAATTGAGGACGTAGGTTGCAAGTGCTACTCTGAGATGAAGAGGTTAGCACAGGAAAGGAATTCGTGGCGGGCTGCGTCAAACCAGTCAGTAGACTGGTGCACAAAAAAAAAGGGGGGAGGGGGGGTCGGCATCTGGTTCAGGCCAGATGAAAACCCTGCGAGAATCCACAAGTTCATCACGATACTGTTGGTCCATATTGTCCCACTCCTCAACGGCGAATCGGCGTAGATCCCTCAGAGTGGTCGGTGGGTCACATTGTCCATGAACAGCCCTTTTCAATCCATTCCAGGTATGTTCGATAGCGTTCATGTCTGGAGAACATGCTGGGCACTCTAGTCGAGCGATGTCGTGATCCTGAAGGAAGTGATTAACAAGATGTGCGTGATAGGGGCGCGAACTGTCGTCCATGAAGACGAATACCTCGCTAATATGCTGCCTATATGGTTACACTATTGGTCAGAGGATGGCATTTAATTATCGTACAGCCGTTATGGCGCCTTCCATTACAACAGCGGCGTTCGTCGTCCCCACTCAATGCCACCCGAAAACAGCAGGGAACCTCAACCTTACTGCACTCGCTGGACAGTGTATCTAAGGCATTCAACCTCACCAGGTTGCCTCCAAACACGTCTGACGATTGTCTTGCGAAGGCATATGCGACACTCATCGGTGAAGAGAATATCCCTGAACATAACCTGGGACCACTGTTCCAATGACCATGTACTGCGTTCATGACACCAGGCTTCACGGGCTCTACTGTGACAAGGGGTCAGTAAAATGCACCTTGCAAGTCTCCGGGTGAATAAATTATGTCTGTTCAGTCGTCTGTAGACTGTGTGTCTGGAGACAACTGTTCCAGTGGCTGTGGTAAGGTCCCGAGCAAGGCTACTGGCAGTAATCCATGGCCGTCTGCGGGCACTGATGGTGAGATATCGGTCTTCTTGTGGTGTTGTACACTGTGGACAACCCGTACTGTAGCGCCTGGACACTTTTCCGTTGGCATAAACTTGAGATCACGCTTTGTGGCACACGGAGGGCCCATGCTACAACCTGCTGTGTTTGACCGGCCTCCAGTCGCCCTAGTATTCTACCCCTTATAACGTCATCAATATGTCTTCTTTGAGCCATTTTCAACACACAGTCACCATTAGCACGTCTGAAAACATCTGCACACTTACTCACTGCACCGTACTCTGACATGCACCAACACACCTCTGCGTATGTGGACTGCTGCCAGCGCCACCGTGCGACGACCGCAGGTCAAATGCACCGCATGGTCATATCCCAAGGTGATTTCAATCTGCAAAACGCCCACCAGAGCGTTGTTTCACCATCTATCAGCATTATCCTTAATTTATGAGCATGAGTGTAGATGCATGTGATATTCCATTTCTGGAACCGTTACTGAATTCAGTATTCCGAGATACATAGTGTCAAGATTGTGCCGAGAATGCTAAATTTCAGCCATTAATTCTCACCCCGGACAAGATAGTGGCCAACGGCTTTCACTTAACGACCGAGAGCAGTGGCTTTTACATGGAGTTGTCAGTGCTAACAGACAAGCAACACTGCGTGAAATAACCGCAGAAATCAATGTGGGACGCACGATGAACGTATCGATTAGGACAGAACGTCGAAATTTGCCGTTAATGGCCTATGGTAGAGGAAGACCAACGTGAGTGCCATTGCTAACGGCACGATATCGGCTGCAGCGTGTCTCCTGGGCTGGTGACCATATATCAGTAGGTGGGATCCCAGGCGACTGGAAAACCATGGCCTGGTCATATGAGTTCAGATTTCAGTTGGTAAGAGCCGCAGGTAGGGTTCGAGTGGGGCGCAGATACCACAAAGCCATGGATCCAGGTTGTCAACAAGGCACTGTGCAAACTGACATAATGCTGTGAGCTGTGTTTTCACGGAATGGACTGGCTTTTCTGGTCCTTCTGAACCGATCATTGACTGGGAAAGGTTATTTTCGTCTACTTGGAGGCCATTTTCAGACATTCATGGATTTTATATTCCCAAACAACGATGGAATTTTGATGGATGATGGATGTCACTGGGACACAATTCGTGATTGGCTTAAAGAACATTTTGCACAGTTCGAGCGAATGATTTGGCTACTTGAATCCTATCGAACATTTTTGGGACATAATTGAGAGGTCAGTTCGTGAACAAAGTGCTGCACGGGCAACACTTTCGCCACAGTTCTAGAGGCAGCATGGCTGAATATTTCTGCAGGGGACTTTCACCGATTTGTTGAGTCCATGCCAGGGCGACTTTCTGTACTACGCTAGGCAGCAGGAGGTCCGACACGATATTCGGAGGTATCCCATGAATATTGTCGCCTCAGTCTACATTTTTGATAATATTTATGCAACAAACTACTCAAGACTATTCCCTGCAAAAATTTCATTGAGAATGGGTAATATTTAGGAGAAGATAGTTGACACTGATCGTAGAAAACCAAACTTATGTGAGCCGTGGCTGTCTCATGCTATGCGTTGGATTAAACCTTGGTTGCTATTCTGTGTTCAGTCTCCCGCGGTTATCGCGATTATGATATTATCCTCTTATTCCGCGGGTGGCAGCAGCGGTGTGTATCGATGTTCGCACCGTGGACTATCTTTGGCCTGGCGCTTATAGCTTTCTACGCTTATAGTTTCCGGCTGGGCTGTGTGTGGGCAGTTGGCCGGGTGGCGTGGAGGAGCAAGGAAATCTCCACGGCGCGTAGTATGGCTGGGCCCACTGGCTGCCTCTATGCGGTGTCGGAGTGTGTGGTGCTGTTCCCATTGCTACGAGGTTCGTGGCTCACCGATCGTGGACATGAAAGTTGAGTTTTGACTTAATGTACCAGCAACTCACGACTGTTCACATTGTGTCGTTTGGAGTTCGTTGTCGACTGCTGGGATATTCCCACGAGTAACAACGTGTGTTTTCAAGTTGGCAAATTTTAACCACCCTCCGGTGGAGTTTAACTGTATTTGGTTAATTGAAATGAAGTGCACCAGCGGACTCTTGTTCTGGTTGCCTGCCCTGGCCATTGACGTAAATGCAGGCAGTGTATTTTCTTCATCATGTTGTCGCTGTCCAGCACGGTGTGTAGTTTGACAGCTCAATGTATAATTGGTTGTGGGCACCCATACCTTCTACGTTGTTCCATTCCATTGAACTCCCCGTTGCGTGCTGGTCGGGTGAAGCAGAGGTTATCTTGTCGGTGTGTCCGTCGACTGTCTGTCGGTTGGGTTGTCGTTAGATCGACAATGGTTGGGCTGACTGCATGTCTCACCTAAGCCAGCGTTAGTGTTTGAATTCCAGGCTGACCCTCGGAACTTCTGAGCGACCTTGGGTGTACTGCCTTTTCTTGTTTGTTCTTGTTGTTTGTACTTGTATGGCTTCTAGCCGATTCTTAGGCGTGAGATTATTTGGGCCTTCAGCCTAATTTAAGAACTGTTTTATGTAAAGCCTTTGGCATTTTTAAAATTAATGTTATTGAGTCTTAAGTGTTGGGCCTTCAGCCGATTTTAAAGTTGTTTTGCTCTTAAAGTGTCAGATTCTTTGGACCTTCAGCCTAATTAAGGAACTGTTTTAAGATAGGGCTTTGCCTTATAAATTTCTGATTTTGGTTGAGCTTTAAGTTACTGGCTTTCAGCCGTTTTTAAAGTAAAGTGGTCGTGCCCTTAACGCAGGAGATTGTACGGCGCATTCAGCCGCTAATTAAGTTTCAAAACTAAAGCTGTGTTTTTTTTTTAAATTTTTCTTGGCTCTTGTAATGTTTTATCAAATAAATGGTTGTACGTTCGCGTGTAAATGACAGCCACTTATTTTGGTCCCTTTCTACAACTTAAACTACCTGTCCTGTCCTGCGGGTTTAGCTGGGCGTCTCATTATGGAAACATGGATTTTAAAATTTAATTAAAAATTTGAATGCCGGTATAAGACATATTAAAATGCACCTTACTTTTTCTCTTCCTGCTGCTGTGTGGCTTGTTCTTGTAGTAACTTCGAGACCAGGGTAGCCTTTTGCTTGAAATTTTCCTTCTTTAGGTAGCATATTGTGTACTGTTTGACACGGCTTTGTTCTCTAGATAGGTATTCTTCTGGGAGTGTGATAAAGGAGAGCTGCCACTCTTGCGTTCTCCAGTTTTCAGACATCCCAGCCATCCTGAACTGAGAAAGAGCTTCTAAAGGTCCCAAAATATCTTTTTTTTTTTTTTTTTCTTTGGGTCACTCGGACCAAATGGCACTGTGCAAACTTCCATTTGCATTTTGTGTCTTGCGAAAAGCGCATTTTTCAAGCAGAGCATCAGATGTAAGTCTATGATAGACAGGTACTAGCTTCACCACTTTGGCAGCTGTCAGTGTGCAACGGCACTCGCGCAGACTATATTTCAGATATTTCTGAGATCTGCTTGTAACTCGAATACAGCCAAATAGCTTAGAAATCTAAGAGTAAACATTCCGAAGATGTCAAACAGCCATTAATTTTTAATTGAAAGAAAATGCGTTTTTGGTGTGTAGTCTCCCCTTAAATCCATGATTACGTAAGTACTGTAAATCAAATCATTTATAGGCTGATATTTGCTCCAAGACCATTAAACGATCAGTTGCAGCACGACCGTAAGGAGAAATAATCCAAAAATGTCATCTAAGCACAACATTGCAAAAGATAATTTAATATTTCGATAAAAAATTTTCTTGGTTTGTTACAGCTTCGCCAACTTGTTTGGCTCGCCATCATCAAGCGGGCAACGATATCGTCATCATCCCTATGTGGACTGCAGTTATTCGACTCTTCTACTGTGGGACAATAAATTAATGACTGTGCGCTATCGAAATTGATTTCAGTATCGTCGCTTTATCATACAAGTTGTTATTACACTGACGAACGTATTTCACTGACTTCCAAAGATTTTGTCTCGACGCAGGCTTTCTTGCGATTAAATTGTGGGCACAACGTATCTTTCCTTTTACAGTATAAACACCAAAATGTTCCAATAGAATTTGGCGCAGTTATTTGTGTTACTACGTTAATCAGAAATAACCTATGATGCGGTGTCGCAGGGTGCAACTTTATATGTAAAGTGAAATAGCTAATTTCATTCTACCGTTTATTGGAATTTTAAAGTTCGTGTCCACTATGATCACTTTTGTGACAATTCAATACTGAATTAGTCACTGATACACAATGCCTTGCTTCTATGCTTTCACGACGCAAGATAACTAGAGAGTACCACTTAAACGTCCGTAATCACTTGTTGGTTTTAAATCAGTATTACCAAATTGTTAAAGTGTCTCCTCAGTATATAATTTTAAAATTTATCTTTGTCGAAGTAACTTCAAAATAAATCACTACACCAATACCTTTACGTTATTTTCAAAACATCAGACATTTATTGCACACTGCCACAAGTTAATCGGCATGTACGGAAAAGCAATTGTTACTTCATCAGAAATGAAGATATTTCATCAACAACAGCATTTTCTTTTATTTTATACAGTGTTGCAACAGTTAGCACAACAACTATACGCGGCTACAGGCATTTTATTTCTCTGCACGACCGTCGACTCTGGGGTGATTACATCCAGCGACGCAAACTGCTCGTGCAAGCGATGAAAACTGTCGTCGGCTCTCTCTTATTTTCTGCGTCGCTTATGTCACATTCCTCAAACAGCACTGACAAGGAGACCATCAGACGTATTTATCGATGACTGAGTGTTGTGTGATGTCCTTAGGTTAGTTAGGTTTAAGTAGTTCTAAGTTCTAGGGGACTGATGACCATAGATGTTAAGTCCCATAGTGCTCAGAGCCATTTTTTGAACGTATTAATCACTGTTTTTGACGAGTCTCAGGTATGTAGCAGACGTACGAGTCCCGAATACCTGGCTAGCGGCTTTCGTGCTCGTGTTTCGACCAAGAGAGCATTGCGTTCCTATTCAGAAAAAAGATTTGAACACGATTAATCATTCCGTCACAGTACAGTGTACTATAACTGCTTAAGGAAAGACATTCCCTTACGTTATCTTACGTGTACAAGAACCAACCGGGATATTCAGTTGGAGTGTTCAAAAAAGAGATGACGAGTGATCCATAAATTGAAAAGCGTAACTGCGACCTGCACGAAATCAAGGAAGTCTATGGAAGTTCTGCACGAATAGTTTTTAAAATTTTCCACTCTTCCGAGCGTCTGAAAAGAAAAATTTCTCTATGTTATTTATTTGTGGGGAGGGCATGTTGGTCAGAGACTTTACAACCAAATCTTCGTAAATGAATGAAAAACATGCACCTACACCGTAACTGTTGTCCCACCTAAATGTACCCCACTTTACTAACCCTGTGATATTTATTTTTGCCATTAGGTTAAAATGTTCACGAAAAAATTCAAAATACTCTCGACTTGCTAAACACTAACACATGGAGAAATTTCCGTAAAATACGTTCTTCTTTCTGTATGTTTAGTGCACACGTTCTCATAGTAATGATCAAATACGAGTGATTCACATCGAAACTGATCGAAAAATGAACATTCTTTTTTTTAAATTTAAACGAACTGTGTTTTCCGATATCACTTCTGCAAAATCTCTGTGTCTGAAGTTCTTTTCTAGAATACTTAGCGATGCAAGCAGTAGTGTGTAAGACGATTGTGTAATCTATTTTAAAACAAACAGATTTCATATTTTAAAGAAGTTTGCCGTAATGATTGACTTATCAATGAAATTACTACGGTGAGACTCACTGCTTTTTAATAAATTTGCATGACATATACTATTTAAAAATATTCTGTAAGATGAGAAAAAATAAATTTTCAGGATCTGAACCCTTACCGCTAGCGTCCTAGCCGTACCTTAGACCTTTCACTACGATCGCTTGTTCGAAACAAGGCTAACGATATGGGTAAAGGCAGTACGATCAAATGTCATAAATACCTGACAATGTCGACTGGAGAGCGATCAATTAATTCAACGTAAAGAAAGCTTTTGATGTGAAGCTATTTATTGCCTCGGTCACACGTATGTAAAGTGGATTACTAATTTCGACAGGAATAAGATGCCACCTTCAGATCGACAGAGTACAGGTTTGAAAACACGTCGTGCGATGAACCAAACGCTTTATTTCGTTGTTTCGAAAACAAACGTGTGGTTTATCGCCCGGCATGATTTCTTAATCAGTACTCTGTGGATCTGAAGATGGCTTCTTAGTTCTGTCGAAACCATTAATGCATTGGACAAACAAGCAATCGAGGCAATACGAAACGTCATATCAGAAGCTTTTTTTACACTGATACGCTCTTAACTTCAACATCGATTTTCTCGAAAACTGGAGGCCGTTGCGTTAAAAACCGTTAGGACACGTCCCTCAACAATATATCTGTGACTCGTCAAAATCCGCAGCCAGCAGGTCTGATGGTCTCCTTGTAAGGTAAAATTGCATGTGATCCACCATATACCCTTGAGGTGGCGCGAATACGGAATGATACATCGAAGTACGAAGTATCATTACAGTACTCCTGTCCAGAGAATTTTCGGGAAACCGACAACCCCACAATCGTTTAATTCTTCACAAAAAAGGAAAGAACAATCTCGGGCAAGATTTGAAGACAAGAGATGTTACATTGATGATGTCTCATAGCAGGAATGAGGAAACGAGCGATGAAATCTTCTGACATCGCTTGACTCCCGCAAACGTCTACCGCGAAGCAAGTTGTTCAAACAAGTGCGGCGCTTGGCGGCAAATTGGCTGTGCCGCAGCCATCAGGAATAGGGGCGGCCGATCGGCTGCCTAACGGAGCGCATCGCCCTAACGGTCGATAAGGCAGGCCGGCCATTGTCCACGCTATTGGTCCTAATTACAGCTCCACCGTGCCTCCAGACCGTTCTGGGGGATTCTGGATGAAATAGCGATAGGGCGAAATTAATCAGGCAGCTGAGCAAATGGCCAACAATTACTTGGATTTCGGGTATGGTGCTATATGGAGCGTTAAGATCTGAAGCGAACCACGGCGAACTACCATAAATACCTGTTTGAAACATTGACTTTAGTTGTAAAAAGTTACTCTCATTCTAAGGTCGTACAAGAATTGAAATGGCCACTATGTTTCATTAGACTGCGACACAAGCGTTAAAGACGACAATAAGATTACTACACCACCTGTACGAATTGTATGAAACATCTGATGTCTTACTTGCTGAATATTGCTAACCACTCTTGATTGGTATACTGAAAGTTCATTTGCAAATTTTTCATCAGTACCAATGTAGCCATTGGTTGTAAGTTATTAGTCTCTGTTTCCTGAATTTCTGGACTTGGCGGTGTAGCTCATTCCACTTGAAAAGTGGTAAGCCATCTGGTATGACCTTTTCATTTAATATAATAGCACTCTACTTAGAAGTCAACAGCTCGCAGTCTCTCGGTAGCTTTCTCGCTTCCAGATCACGGGGTCCCGGGTTCGATTCCCAGCGGGGTTAGGGATTTTCACTTGCCTGGAGATGAGTGGGTGTTGTTGTGTCGGCTTCATCATCATCATTCATTCCCATTACGGTCGGAGGAAGGCAATGGCACCACCTCCACTAGGACCTTGCCTAGTACGGCGCTGCGGGTCTCTCGCATAGTCAAATGTTCAAATGTGTGTGAAATTTTGTGGGACTTAACTGCTAAGGTCATCACTCCCTAAGCTTACACACTACTTAACCTGAATTATCCTAAGGACAAACACACACACCCATGCCCGAGGGAGGACTCGAACCTCCGCCGGGACCAGCCGCACAGTCCATGACTGCAGCGCCCCTGACCGCTCGGCTAATCCCGAGCGGCTCTCGCATCGTCCCCTACGCTCTGTTACGGAGTTTGGGACTTCATCATTATCATCTACTTAGAGGATAGTGACAGGGCGGAATATGATGATAATGTTTATAAAAACGAACTGTAGAGCAGTGACTGCATGCACTGTAACTTTAAATCTTAACTACATTTAACACTGAGCGGTTCGCCTATTGTTTTAACTTTTGAGAGAGTGTGGGAACAGGGCAGAACGATGGGTCTCGATCAAGCACAGAGTGTCCGATGTAATGAAAACAGCTGCTTCTGGGCTCTGCACACGTAGGCAGCTTCAGGTGTTGTCTGCGTGAAAAAGCGTCGCTGGACGAGGTACAGGGGGTTGCAGCTGTTTGCGTTTGTGAGCCACCTTCAGCTCTGCAGCTGAGCAGATATCAGGAAAGGAATGTTATCAGCTTGAGGTCGTCACTTTCCTGTGCTCTGAAGAGCGCCTTCAGCTTTAAGTAATATGGTTTCCTACGGAAACGTGGCTTGCAGAAAAAAGAGCCTAGTATCGGGTTCAATTGTTCACTTTCAAAGGACCTCTGATGGTAAGCTAGATGCTGGGAGCGAAAACGCATGATTGGTAGAAATGTTTGTGATGTCTTGAAGACGGAGCAAAAGTTGCAGCGTTTTTGAGAAAGAAGGGAGAACCGGTAAGTCATTGGCGTTTTAATGCAACGTGCTTTCTTGGCGGGGTGTTCTTTCAAGGAAGAATCACGCCATTGACTGGGTGAATGTTCTTATTCAACGATAGCTGGGCATGTCCTGTGTGGCGGGAAGAAAAGAGCAGGCTGCGCAATTTATCTAGAACTTAAGGAGTTGGTTGTGGGACAGAGACGCGGACAGATGGAACAGGTATGGATCTTAGCTGCTGATCGGGCTCCAGAGTTCGTGTTGGTGGAAGCATGGCCCTCGTCCTGTACCGCAAAGACACAAGGACGACGAAATCTTTCTGGAATATTTACTTTAAGCATTAGTAGCAGTAACGGCATCACAGGACAGCACTTGATTCACATTTATTCAGATCATTTTGATTATCTGTCTAAGGTCCAGCATTGCTTTAGCAGATGCTTGCTTTCGTTAATCTGTCAGTCCAACAGTCACTGTATTCATTGAAATAAAAGCTCGTGAGAAATTTTAGAACTTCAGTTGCTTCTGAAGGGCAGGTTCTCATTTTTCTTTCAAGTAACACTGAAAACCAGCAGGTTTTATAGGATACAGGTTCCGCCTTTTTGCCAAAATATTGTTATTCCTTTTTACCCATACATGTTTCATCACCTCTGTGCCATCATAAATGGATCTTTATTTACTGAAAACTGTGAAGAGTGAAAATATTTTAGCAAAGTGAGGCCTAAAGGAGGTTTTTGTTCGTTTTGCTTCTTAGCTTGATTTTACATTACATGCTTTTTCAGGACCAACTGTTTGGTGTCCTGCATTGATAGCTCGTCATATGCAAATGTAAACTTCATTGCCCAGTGGAAACTTCCCTTGACTTTTAAAAAACGCGACTAAAATTTTTTGCTTATATATTTGTTACTATTCATGCAAAAATTTTGACACGCTAAAATCACCTTTTTTAAAAATAAAATTTGCATTTACATCGTTTGCTACGCGGTAGGTAGGCATCAAACAAAATTTGGTACTGTACAAAATTATTTAAAATACCCTCTGTTAGGGACCAATATCTATAATTGGAACATGAATTTTCAAATTTCTCAAATTCCTAAACAAAGAGAGCGAATATTTCAGGTCATTACTCTTTCGGCCGGTTTGATTGTAATCATCACAAATTCGCTGACTAGTAGAGGAGAGCTCGTGGTGTATAATTGCTCACCACCATACTATGTACCAACGAGACTGGATAACTTCAGAGCCACACCACAGTGCGTGATGAGCGACACTGTTAATAGTGGTCCGACAATAGAGCGAAAACGTTAAGCCCCTTTGGGTGACACTTTAGAAGGACGGGTATTTACCTGCACTGACTTACATTTTTCTACTTCTGTGGAATTTATTTTTCTTTTTTTATGTTCGTATTCGAAGGACAGAAGGTTTTTTTAATTACATTATATTATGTTTATGTGGCGGAATGCCGTTAATGTGGGCACATCGTCGTTTTAGCCTAATACGACGGAGAAGGCGATATGAATAATGACAACAGTATAGAAATCATGTAAGCTCTCTTATGTGTTTTTAATAGTTCGTATGCTGGGGCTCTGAGGCAGAGATAGGGAACCGTTCAGGAATTTGCTTATACGAATTCGAGAAATCGGCTGAAAAAAATGAATGTGGGGTGTGGGTACCAGAACAGTGGATGGTTACGTGTATCGCGATTTCAGTCTGGGTAAGACGTACTTCCTGTCATACAAAATAGCGCTTCACGGGTCAGGCCAAAGCAGGACGCCCTTCATTTCTATAGTGATCCAAATTATCACAAATCGAGGAGTACGCTGATCACGCTCTCATCGAAGTCACACACACAACACAGATACACTATGTAATCAAAAGTATCCGGACATCCCCAACAACATACGTTTTTCATATTAGGTGCAATGTGCTGCCATCTACGGCAAGGTACTACATATCAGAGACCTCAGTAGTCTTTAGACATCGTGAGACAGCAGACTGGGGCGCTCCGCGGAGCTCACGGACTTCGAACGTGGTCAGGTTGATCGGGTTTCACTTGTGTCACATGTCTGGACATCCCTAGGTCCACTGTTTCCGATGTTATAGTGAAGTGGAAACGTGAAGGGACTTGTACATCTCAAAAGCGTACAGCCCCACCTCGTCTGTTGACTGACAGTGACCGCCGACAGTTGAAAATGGTCGTGATGTGTAATAGGCAGACCATCACACAGGAATTCCAAACTGCACCAGGATCCACTGCAAGTACTATGACAGTTAGGTGGCAAGAGAGGAAACTTTTATTTCATGGTCGAGCGGCTGCTCATAAGCCACACATCACGCCGGTGAATGACGAACGACGCCTGGCTTGGTGTGAGGAGCGTAATCATTGGACGATTGAACAGTGGAAAAACGTTGTGTGAAGTGACGAATCACGGTACACAATGTGGCAATCCGATGGCAGGGTATGGGTATGGCGAATGTCCGGTGAACGCCATCTGCCAGCATGTGCAGTGCCAACAGTAAAATTCGGAGGCGGTGGTGTTGTGGTGTGATCGTGTCTTTCATGGATGGGCTTGTTCTGCGTGGCACTATCACAGCACGGGCCTACATTGATGTTTTAAGCACCTCCTTGCTTCCCACTGTTGAAGAGCAAATCGGGGATGGCGATTGCATAAATCAACACAATAGAGCACCTGTTCGTAATGCACGGCCTGTGGCGGAGTGGTTACACGGCAATAACATCCCTGTAATGGAATGGCCTGTACAGAATCCTGACCTGAACCCTATAGAACACCTTTCGGATGTTTTGGACTTCGTGCCAGCCTCACCGACCGACATCGATAGTTTTCTTCAGTCAAGCACTCCATGAAGAACGGGCTGCCATTCCCCAAGAATCCTTCCAGCACCTGTTTGAATGTATGCCTACGAGAGTGAAAGCTGGCATCAAGGCTAAGGGTGGATCAACACCATATTGAATTCCAGCATTACCGATGGAGCGCGCCACGAACTTGTAAGACATTTTCAGCCAGAATCCTGACCTGAACCCTATAGAACACCTTTTGGATGTTTTGGACTTCGTGCCAGGCCTCACCGACCGACATCGAT
The DNA here is from genome assembly GCF_023898315.1 of Schistocerca nitens. Classification (NCBI taxonomy): domain Eukaryota; kingdom Metazoa; phylum Arthropoda; class Insecta; order Orthoptera; family Acrididae; genus Schistocerca; species Schistocerca nitens. The sequence goes on along the minus strand of NC_064614.1, from coordinate 784,082,309 downwards.
AGTTTTCTTCAGTCAAGCACTCCATGAAGAACGGGCTGCCATTCCCCAAGAATCCTTCCAGCACCTGTTTGAATGTATGCCTACGAGAGTGAAAGCTGGCATCAAGGCTAAGGGTGGATCAACACCATATTGAATTCCAGCATTACCGATGGAGCGCGCCACGAACTTGTAAGACATTTTCAGCCAGGTGTCAGGATACTTTTGATCACATAGTGTAAATATTTGGCACACTTGGCTGATTGGAAAAATGAATGTAACATAGCATTTGATCATATTGTATGGAAGTAAGTTACCGCATTCCAGCTGGGATTTCCCGCGCCTAGTACGTAAAGTTCGCAGCTCGTTACTTAGGGCCAGCCGCTTTGGCCAAACTGTTCTAGGCGCTTCAGTACGGAACCGCGCTGCTGCTACGGTCGCAGGTTCGAATCCTGCCTCGGGCATCGATGTGTGTGCTGTCCTATGGTTGGTTTGGTTTAAGTAGTTCCTAAGTCTAGGGGCTGATGACCTCACATGTTAAGTCCCGTACTGCTTAGAGCCATTTCAACGTTACTCAGGCTGGGGCTGTAGCTGTGTTCGTGGCTTAGGTGAAATTAAGGAGAATACGATTCCGATGGTTGTTATGGTAAGCCCTCTGTGTGCATACAGGGAGGCGCGTATTGTATCTAGCTATTGAAGTTCTCAATGCTGATCAAATGCGCGTCGAATACTGCGCATAGCTACGTCGCTAAAAAAGGAGAGAAAAGAGGAGGTATTTGCCGAGAAGCAGCGCTCCTCTGACGCGAACTGCGGTGATGAAAGCCTTGACCCTAGAAATACCAAGAATTCGTAAAAAGAATAATTATTTTTTAAAATTTTAAATCACAAAGTAACTGACTAGATTACAATATTTTTAAAAGGCAGGCATAAAGTACCCCCTCACCGTGGTATTGCGACCTGGTTCTGCCACGGTGGCTCAGCCGGCATTGCAACGGAAGCGATGATGATCGCCATTTGCTGAACCAAAGAAGGATAGTATTCTCGGGCGACGCCGGTATCATCCAACATGTGAGAACCTGGAACGAGTGCGATATCATTTTGAACATTGTCCATACGGCGACGTCCACAAACATTACGAAAGTGCGACATTCATCGAACTACTTGCTAGATGATTTGAAGTTTCATCCTTATAAACTGAACGTGGTTTAATAGTTGAGAGACATTGATTGGTAAAACAAACTCGTCAAGTGCCCTGACATGCTTGCAATGCTTAACTGAGAACCACAGTTTCTCCAACAACTGCTGATCATGGACACTTAATTGAAACAATCTGAACAGCATTACCAGCAATTACCCTAATTTTTATTGCCCTATCCGAAGAGGCAAAATTTTTTGACGTATGCTCCGCAAAGGGCATGCGTGTGACTATTGGTCCCGATACTTTTAAGATAACTGATACGGCAAAATTTTGCAGAATATACTCATTCTGGAATTACGTACGAGTGAGTTTACTGAATACTATTGGGTTTCAGCAGCACAGTGCAAGGACACACAAAGCAAACCGAAGTATGTGTACAATTCGACAAAAGTTGAAAAAAGAAAAAAAAGGAAGATTATGTTTAACGACCCGTCGATATCGAAGTCATTAGCGACGGAGCACAATCTCGGAAAGGATCAAGGATGGGGAAAGGAACTGCTGTGCACTTTAAAAGATCCTGGCAATTGCCTGTAGGGATTTAGGAAAACCCCAGAAAACGTACGTCTGGATGGTTGGACGTGCATTTGAACCGCTGGCCTCCATCATGAGAGTCCAGAAACATTTTCAAGCCGCGTGATATCTCACTTTGGCGATGTGATGTGGCCATCACATTTCCCAGACGCAACAAATCCGGATTACTTTCTTTTGGGTAACGTGAAGGAAAGGAATTTTGTCAGTCACTTGACAATTAACGAACTTTGATATTCGCCGACAGGAACTAAGTGGCATTACGCGGGCTATATTAGGACTTTTTGTGGAGGGCTTCCCGCGACGCCTTCAACAGTGCATCTAGACGAAACGGAGGACATTTGGAGGTGTAGGGAAGGTGTAGATCAGTCTGCCGATAAGTGTTACCTACTGTAGTAACTGTCAATTTATGTACTCCTATTTCACAACTGTATTCACCATGTTTCTGTTATCGTTTGAAGTTGGTAGGTAAAACACGATACGCCCTGTGGTACGAATAGATAACCGTCAGTAAGCAGTGCTGTGTGCTCCAAAATGTTTTTGTTTTGCATGGTGGTATTCCGGTTGCTGTTATTCATCGACTGTCATTTTGTATTTGTTGATCACTGTTACTATTAGATTACAGTTTGTCATTTGGAGATAGTGAGTGGAGCAATGAACGCTAGAAAATGAAATGGCAAGTGGAGAAATGGAAATATTTCCCCTTTTTGGGGATAATACCGTGGTTTTCTCGTATTAAGGAGATGTTCGGAGTTTGATGAAGATGGTTTAAACGTACGAGGGCTATCCAGAAAGTAGGGAACGTTTCCGTCTGACGCTGCTAAGCGCGCGCCGATCGCGTATATTTGGGTATGTGCGTGCACGGAAGTTCAGTCAGCATCCATCCGTGACAGCGGGAACGTCTCTGCGCCTGTGGGTTTTTCGATATTCGAATTTGAAACGTGCGCTGCAATCGAAAATCCTGCCAGTTGTGAGGTGCGGTCTGTGATACGGTTTTTGTTAACAAAAAACCTAAAACCTATAGAAATTTATCGTGAACTGTGCGAAGTGTACGGAAACAACGTAACGAGGATAAGTTCCGTCCGGAAATGGTGCATTTGGTTTAAAAATGGCAGAGCCAGCGTTCATGATGAAGAGAAGAGTGGACGTCCGAGCATTGTGACTGACGATCTTGTCACTAAACTTGATGAAACGATTCGTGAAAACCGTCGCTTCACAATAACGGAGCTTTCGCTTTCTCTTCCACAAGTTTCAAAACAAACGCTGAGGAAAGCTGAGGTCCAAAACTTTGTTTTTGCACGACAATGCCCGACCTCACACGGCAAACCGCACTGAAGAACTCCTTAATTCATTCAAAAGGGAGATATTCCCTCATCTACCCTACACCCCCGATCTTGCACCAAGCCACCTCCACTTGTTTCCAAAGGTGAAGAACTGGCTTGCAACGCAGCGCTTTGAACTCCAGGCGGGCGTGACTCGCTGGCTGAAGTCTCAGGCGGTAGAATTTCACGACGAAGGTCTTTCAAAGCCAGTCCACCGCTATGATAAGTGCCTCAATGTGTTTGCTGATTATGTGGAAAAGTTGTATGTCAGTCGATCTTTCAGATGTACATAATGAAATGTATTTCTTGTACTTACTTTTTTTAATGCCAAAACGTTCCCTACTTTCTGAATGGCCCTCGTATTAATCCACAGCGAGTGTACTGGAGCTTGGCTGAACTGTGATCATTGTTACATCATGCGACATCTGTGTGCAGCGGGGAAAAGTCAAAAATTGGGTCAATGGGTACCGCAAGCTCTAAGGCAAAACGACAAATATCATCCGGCCGAGGTGGTAAAGAGGTTCTAGGCGCTTCAGTCTGGAACTGCGCGACCGCTACGGTCGCAGGTTCGAATCCTGCCTCGGGCATGGATGTGTGTGATGTCCATAGGTTAGTTAGGTTTAAGTAGTTCTAAGTTCTAGGGGACTGATGACCTCAGCAGTTAAGTCCCATAGTGCTCAGAGCCATTTGAACCATTTTGAACCACGAATATCAGTACGTGGCCATATGTGCATCTCTGCTAGCCTCTCATAAACTGCCTCGTGAAGAACACCAACTACTTCTACCCTCTCCACCGAGCGAGGTGGCGCAGTGGTTAGCACACTGGACTCGCATTCGGGAGGACGACGGTTCAATCCCGCGTCCGGCCATCCTGATTTAGGTTTTCCGTGATTTTCCTAAATCGCTCCAGGCAAATGCCGAGATGGTTCCTTTGAAAGGGCACGGCCGACTTCCTTCCCCATCCTTCCCTAATCCGATGAGACCGAGGACCTCGCTGTTTGGTCTCTTCCCCCAACCCCCCCCTCCCCCCCCCCCCCCGACCTCTACCGTTACTGGTGGCGAGAAATGGTGTCTTTATGTTAATGTTTGGAAAAGGAAGGAATAGTTGAACCCAAACAAAGCAGCTCCCCGTACAAGGATCTGTACGCATCCACAAAAGATAATGTTATGCATCTAATGGAACAGCGGATCCACCATATTCACATGATCCTTCGGCCTCAGTTTTTAACCTTTTCTGCTCCCCATCGCCGTCCGGAGTGGCCGAGCGGTTCTAGGCGCTTTAGTCTGGAACCGTGAAACCGCTACGGTTGCAGGTTCGAATCCTGCCTCGGGCGTGGATGTGCGTGATGTCATTAGGTTAGTTATGTTTAAGTAGTTATAAGTTCTAGGGGACTGATGGCCTCAAGTGTTAAGTCCCATAGTGCTCAGAGCCATTTGAACCGTTTTGCTCTCCATCGAACAACCTTTAAGGAACTCCTTTTTCGGATGAAAATGGCTCGACGAGTCCTTCGCCTCAAAATCTCGTGGTTTCTGCACTTATGGAACAGTGGAAGACTGTTGTAAATAGTGAAGGAGCATATGTTACTGATGACTGAAGTCTCTGTTATGTGTACCGGTTATATTTATTGAACTTATGAAGGAAGGTGGGAACTTACGCACCAACCAAATATAAGCAGTCTGACAATACATTATGGATTCAGCCGCCGGTGGGCTCGTGCGCTGGTAGCAGACGGTCCCGGTTGGTTCCCAGCTCAGTTCCCGCAGGAAGTGCTCTACTGTCGGGCGTCAGTTGGAGGGTGAGCGCTGGATGAACTCCTTTCTGGTGGTCTGAGACTGGACCGATTATTACAGTCGATTCGCTTCCAATAAGAGGCCGAGGTGCGCGCCATTCGCCTTTGAGGCGTTTACCTTTGAAGCTGCGCGGCGTGTCTGTGCGGTGGGAACGAAATATTTGTTTGTAGAGAGTCCCCCGTCGCCCGCCGCCGGTGAACTGCCTGGCGCTCCCTCCGTGGCTTTCGGGAAGACGGCGGCCTCGGTGGCTGGTGTTTACACAAGTCTGCGGCGGCTGCCTGGCGAGCGACTACGATGGAAATGGCTTCCTACTCTGACGCTCAGTCGCGGGATCACATTTGTGGAGCAGGCGAAGCGGATATTTTTCCACCTAGGTTTCTTTCATCTCATCCCGTCTTTCCCATTGAGGTAGTTACTGTTTTATTTTCGTTTTTCTGCTCTTCAGTACATTGTCATAAATATTAATAAGTGATTCTCTTACACATGCTACCTGTATATGTATTTGCCATCATCGGGTTCGAAGACCGTGTATTTTTCTACTTTTCTTTCGTCAGGAATTTTGTTTCCAGTCTAATGCTCACCATCCCCGTAGTGTTTACAAGTGTTCTCCGGTAAATATGTCTGCCTCGATAGCTGAATGGTGCCCCGCGGAATTAGCCGAGCGGTCTAAGGCGCTGCAGTCATGGACTGTGCGGCTGGTCCCGGTGGAGGTTCGAGTTCTCCCTCGGGCATGGGTGTGTGTGTTTGTCCTTAGGATAATTTAGGTTAAGTAGTGTGTAAGTGACTGATGACCTTAGCCATTAAGTCCCATAGGATTTCACGCATATATAATGTGTATTCGGTCAGAGGGTTACCTGTCCTCTGTAATAAAAAAAAAACTCAGTTAATAGATCAACAACGAACGTAAAAGGGTGTCTTACGACGTCCGCCCCGATCCGATGAAACGAACAAAATGATAGCCGGACGATAGCTCAGCGTGTTCGGTCAGAGGGGCGGTGGCCCTCTGTAATAAAGAAACTGAATAAAGGAATCAACGATTAACTGGAACGGATGTCATGTGACATCCGCCCAGGCAAAACGCAACGAGCAACACAGAACAAAATAAAGAGAGAGGAAAAAAAAAGGTCAGCGTGACGGACTGCCGTCCAAAGGGGCCCGGGTTCAAGTCCCTGCTGGGTGGCGGATTTTTTCCCGCTCAGGGAGTGGGTGTTGTGTTGTCTTCATCATCATTTAATCCCCATCCTGTTTGCAGGTCAGCCAATGTGGCGTCGAGTGTAATAAGAGCTGCACCAAGGAAGCGGGCCTCCCGGCCAATGACGCCTAAGCCTCATTTTCATTTTCCGGTTAATTTCACTTCTTTCTACTCAGCTGAGGACTTTTAATGTGTATATTATTTCTAAGTCGATCAGCTACAATCGGTCCATTTACATTGCCGTTATAAGGTGCCGTCACAGGTGTTGGGGTGGCACTGTCGTGTAGAGCAGGTGCAGTGACAGCAGTCAGTGAACATGAAGATAAGTGCCTAACTTCGTCTGACGGTAGTTAGTGGAGAAGGCCTTAAAAAATTAATAATCCATTAACTAACAGCCAGTAAAATGAGAAATAGTGGACCAACAGTCTAATGGTAGGAGTAAAGAGCGCAATATCTGACGACAAATGCAAAGCAGTAGAATTCTAGCAGAAATAGTTGAGTGATTGAACAAAGAAAAAACGAGAGAAATATTGAAACTATGGAATAAAATACATAACAAACGGGAATGGCTGAAATGGCTCTGAGCACTCTGGGACTTAACTTCTGAGGTCATCAGTCCCCTAGAACTTAGAACTACTTAAATCTAACTAACCTAAGGACATCACACACATCCATGCCCGAGGTAGGATTCGAACCTGCGACCGTAGCAGTCGCGCGATTCCAGACTGTAGCGCCTATATCCTCTCGGCCACTCCGGCCGGCAATGAGGAAGGAAGAGGCTTACACGCATGTTATATAGACCGAGAATTTGGCATTTTTGCGTGGGATAAACTTAAAACTCTGATGAGAATAAATAGGGGACTAAAAACGCAGGCGTCTTATAAATCCATTGTGTTTCAATTAAAAAGTGGTATCGAGAAGGAACGTACCCTCTTGTCTGAAGTAGGAAAAGCGGTAAGACGAGGCTGATGTGTGTCTCCTAACCGTTTCGGATTATACTTACAGAGTATGACCAGCCACTGCCTGAGCCGTGGCTCAGTTCTGTCGATCTTCGAGCGCTGAAGGTCGATCTCTGTCTGCTTTCCGCGACCGCTGGCAGGTGCTGCCTGCTTAGAGAGGGGTCCTGCTGTGGCGTGCGCAGATCGGCGTTAGGGTGTGTGACGGCGAGCTCTGGTGTGCGGAAGCGCTCGGCAAACGACTGGTCGCTTGAGATGCGTGGTAGCCTCTGTTGTTGTTGTCTCCGTGGAAAGTGGCGGAGGAGAAGAAATGGTGGTGCGGGTGCTCCTTGATGGTGGGAGGTTCATCTCTTTGCTGCTTTTGCGGTGCGGATGAGGCTGAAAGGTGGAGTTTTCGTTTTGTAACCTTTACTGGCCATGATACTTTGTCGTCTGCTAAACTGCAATCACATTCTTCTAAATGGTCTGTAGGTATAAGAGGTAACAGAATTACCATCTCAGTTACCTTGTGACGTGCTCAAGCGAATGTGAGGAAGATATTTAAAAATTTAGATTGGCAAATTATATTTTTAACCTTGTATTTAATGTTAAGCAGCCCCGAATTTAATCAATCAAAATTTTGCTGGTATGATATTGTACCTTGCGTAATGTGTTGTTTTAAATTATTTTAGCTATTGTCAAACCTTGATCCCCATGAAGGTGTATTGTGAGCTTATATACGGTTTATAATGGGCCTGCATAGTAGCTGTCGTACAAGCCGGTTGGATACGGCAGTCTGGTTGCATATGGCAAAAGACTAAGTAGTGTTTAAAATTTTGGGTGATCTCCATCCTAGTCCACAGCATATCCTTATCTTATTTCATTTCCAAGCCATCTTAGTCACTTTAGTTGTTACTATTAATTGTGGCCTGGCCAGTTAAAGTACTGTTGTAATTACTAGAATTCTCTGTATCTCATACTCCTGTGATAAACTGTATTTGAAGGTTCATGTAGCAGCCACTACCACGATCACGCCACTACCACTGATCTATGTTTGCACTATCGTTAAATACGTTCTGAGTTGGCCAAACACCAGGACCGCCGCTTGGGCCATATTTCAGTGGTGCGGTTTCCTTTTGGCAGTGCAGCCGTGTGGGCGCAGTGCATTGCATGATAGCTTGTGGCCATGATTCCTGACTGTTTCCTGCCTGCTGCATTTATACTTTAGTTATTCTGTGTTTCAGTAACCAATATGCACTCCTGTAAATTATATTGCATTTCCTGTCAGTGGCTAGTCAGTCTTTCTGTGTTCAGATAATGCTTGTTTGCCGTAGTCAAACATTGTATGTGTTTCAGAATCGTCCCACTTCAGGGGGCTGGGTTTAATTTTAACTGTTTTGCACTATTATGATTGTGGACCTTTGACGTCGTTCCATTTTAATTGGTTTAGAGAACTGTTTGCTTCTGAAAATTTAAATTAAATGCCCGCGCTGTGAATTCTTATTATTTAATAGTAATTGGACTAACTATTCATGATCGTAAAATTCCTGTAAAATTTAACTTAACAGTTCGCCGCTTTACCTCAGAGGATGTCTCCCGCAGTCGGAGACGAAACGTCAGGGGAGAGTTTTATACGCGTACATCGACCACGACCTATCAGCCAGGAAGTGTAAACGAAGACAATACCGGCCGTGAAAACCTGCATTGAATGATGAACTTAACAAGTTTGAAATTATGTAAAGAACTTTGTGCTGAAAATTTTACCTGATGACCCGCTCCACAGATTGTCACAAGGTAATTATTACTCAGGATGATTATTCATTGTCTTAAAATTTCTGTAAAATTAAACTTATCAAGTTTGAAATTGTCTAAATAACTTTGTGCTGAAAATTTAATCCTGATACTCGCTCCATAGATTCTCACAGTTTGATTGTTGCTCGAGACGGTTATTTATTAAACTTCCTGGCAGATTAAAACTGTGTGCCGGACCGAGACTCGAACTCGGGACCTTTGTGCTCTACGAACCGAGCTACCCAAGCACGACGCCCGCCCCCTCCCCACAGCTTTACTTCTGCCAGTACCTCGTCTCCTACCTTCCAAACTTTGCAGAAGCTCTCCTGCGCACCTTGCAGAACTAGCACTCCTAAAAGCAAGGATATTGTGGAGACATGGCTTAGCCGGACCGAGACTCGAACTCGGGACCTTTGTGCTCTACGAACCGAGCTACCCAAGCACGACGCCCGCCCCCTCCCCACAGCTTTACTTCTGCCAGTACCTCGTCTCCTACCTTCCAAACTTTGCAGAAGCTCTCCTGCGCACCTTGCAGAACTAGCACTCCTAAAAGCAAGGATATTGTGGAGACATGGCTTAGCCGGACCGAGACTCGAACTCGGGACCTTTGTGCTCTACGAACCGAGCTACCCAAGCACGACGCCCGCCCCCTCCCCACAGCTTTACTTCTGCCAGTACCTCGTCTCCTACCTTCCAAACTTTGCAGAAGCTCTCCTGCGCACCTTGCAGAACTAGCACTCCTAAAAGCAAGGATATTGTGGAGACATGGCTTAGCCACAGCCTGGGGGATGTTTCCAGAATGAGATTTTCACTCTGCAGCGGAGTGTGCCCCGATATTAAACTTCCTGGAAGATTAAAACTGTGTTCCGGACCGAGTGAAAATCTCATTCTGGAAACATCCCCCAGGCTGTGGCTAAGCCATGTCTCCACAATATCCTTTCTTTCAAGAGTGCTAGTTCTGCAAGGTTCGCAGGAGAGCTTCTGAAAAGTTTAGAAGGTAGGAGACGAGCTACTGCCAGAAGTGAAGCTGTGGGGACGGGGCGTGGGTCGTGCTTGGGTAGCTCAGTTGGTAGAGCACTTGCCCATGAAAGGCAAAGGTCCCGAGTTCGAGTCTCGGTCCAGCACACAGTTTTAATCCGCAGCCGCCACGGTAGCTCAGCGTGTTCGGCCAGAGAGCTGATTGGCCTCTGTAATAAAAAACTGAGTGGAAGGATCACCAAACGAACGAACCGGACGTCATGTGAAGTCCGCAACGAACGAACACAACGATCAACAACGAACAAACTTAAAAAAAAAAAAAAAAAAAAAAAAGATCCGCCAGGAAATTTCTGCAAAACTCAGTTTAACAACTGTGGAATTGTGTACGGAGCTTTATGCCGAAAATTTAAGCTGGTGGGCCGCTCCACGGATTCTCGCAGTTGAATTGTTCTTCGAGCAGTTTATTCAAAATGGTTCAAATGGCTCTGAGCATTATGGGACTCAACTGCTGAGGTCATTAGTCCCCTAGAACTTAGAACTAGTTAAACCTAACTAATCTAAGGACATCACAAACATCCATGCCCGAGGCAGGATTCGAACCTGCGACCGTAGCGGTCTTGCGGTCCCAGACTGCAGCGCCTTTAACCGCACGGCCATTTCGGCCGGCAGCAGTTTATTCATGTTGGGAAAACTAAATTTATCAAATTTTGTTACGTGAAGATATCTCTCGTTGAAAATTTAACCTGAAATTATATTTTTACGGTTTTCTTGGTTTTATAATAACTATGTTAATATTAATAGTGTGTTTGTAAGCTGCAAAATCTTAGAATTGTTTGAGTAAATTATATATACCTTGATAAGTGGCAAACGGTGGAAGTAAAGTTAAATTTGGGGACCAATCCTTTCACCTTGGATTAATGAGCTGGTGAACCGTTTCATTGCGCACTACAAATAAAGGATAGAATTTGGATTGTATCAATTGAAGTGATCGAACATATAGTCACGACAACAAAATCAACGTCTAGATTGACAGATCATAAAAGACACGTCAGCACTGACGTTCCTAAAAGCTAAGTGTAATTTTCAAGTTGAGATCCATGTCACAATGAAAATGGGTAGAATAGTAATAATCACGAAAAATTATAAAAGAAAGTGAGACGTGGAACTTACGGAAAGCAGCAAAGGTGTGGACGGGGCCTAATCAGTTACCGTTGGTTGCACAGAAAACACGTACACTTTATCTTTTTAAAAACAAAACTCTCAACAATAATTTTTAAAAGAGTTTACTACACTGGTGACTGAAAGCCTTATTAGAATAATTGCAAGTTATTGTCGGCTGAAGGCCACAAGCAATGTTACACACAATCAACAGCTGAAGGGCTGATTAAGAAAGTTAAAAATTATACGTCGGCTGAAGGCCGGAAGCAATTTCAAAAATACACAACGGCTGAAGGCCTGAATTACACGTTAAAAATACCCAACCCTATTAACAATCTTAATAGCTGTTACAAGTTATAGTGACGGCTGAAGGCCATATGAAAACAGAACTGAAACTATTTGTCGGCTGAAAGCCACAAGCAATGTTACAAACAATTAACGGCGGAAGGACTGATTAAGATAGGATTCAAATCATTGAGGGGCTGAAGGCCACTAGCAAATTTTCAGAATACTCAACGGCTGAAGGCCTGAATTACAAGTAAGGAAGGCAGTTGCATGAAAAAATAATAAAACCTTTTTAAAACAGTCTTAACGAACTGTAAAAGGCTATAGTGACGGTTGCAGGCCTTATTAAGAGAAAATTGAAAATAATTCGTCGGCTGAAGGCCACAAGCAGTGTTACAAACAATTAATGGCTGAAGGCCGGAATTACAAGTGGGGAAAGCAATAACATATTAAAACGTTAGGGTAAATTTTAAACAATTATGACAACTTGTCCAAACAAGGAGTGATCCACGGACAGTGCTCCCTGGATCGACCTGAGGAAGGTGACTACAGCTGTGTAAACGGTGAGACAGGCAGCCAAGAGTTGTACTCACGTAACAGGATGGCAACTCACACTGGGGGTAGCTTAAGCACCGACCGACCGACTAAGTAATCCGCCTAACGTCCGATCTGACTTGGGCATCGCACGGTGTCTGCCGAACCGTATGGACCCCAGCAGTTGCAATGTTTAAACGTAGAGCCATCACTCTGTGTCGGATTTAAATGTATGCCTATGCTCGGTGGACGCCAGAAGTGGGGGCGCTGATCCGAAACTAGCCCCTAGTCTGTCGTGAGCGCCCTCTGTGGTGGACACGCGGTGTACGGCCGAGGTGAGCAGTTGTCTGTCGGATCTGTGACTTTTATGCCAGTGAGACGTTTTTCTTCAGATCGCCGAAGTAGCGTTGTGCGGCACGGCATTATGGGGCAGTATGTCAGTGGTTGCTATCCGTGGCCACATCGTTGATGTGCAGGTTTTGTAACTGCTAAATCCTTTTCTGAGTTATCAAGTTGAAAGAATTGCACTACAGCATTCGTTGATGCGAAACCTGCTCTCTCTCTGTGCAGTACTCTGTTATTGAACGGAGACCGTCTATTTATGCTGAGTTTCAGTGGTTTCTGTTACACCTTAGGTCTGACACTAATTGTTTTATTTAACGTCATTGCCGTAGTTGGTGGTCGTCTTGCGCAGGCACACTCTTATGAGCGACATTGTGATTGGCGAGAAGTTGCATTTTTGATCCATCGTTGCTCTCATTGGGAGCTCCTTTGCCTCTATGTTTAGACGACTGTTCACTGTTGGCTTGGAGAAAGAATCTTATACTGAAAACGGGTGCAGCTGCGTCTGAAGCGACCAGGACTGAAATTTTGTGAAATCATTTGGACAGCAGAAGCCACACATTAACTACGGACTTCCTGTGCTAGGCCCTGTGCCACCATCTACGAACAAGAAACAAGGACGGTGTCGTCTGAGTTTGATGGAATGTGCTAGCACGTAGGGCAACACACGTAAGGTGATCCAGTGTTGTCGTACCGTATGACTATTATTCTACGTTTTACGCCACTTTACTCTTTGGAGCATTTATCGCAGGCCGCGGTGGTCTCGCGGTTCTAGGCGCGCAGTCCGGAACCGTGCGGCTGCTACGGTCGCAGGTACGAATCCTGCCTCGGGCATGGATGTGTGTGATGTCCTTAGGTTAGTTAGGTTTAAGTAGTTCTACTGATTGTAATGTAATACCGTGACGAGCGAGAGGAACGTCCAAAGACGGCAAAACTGATTCAAATTTTTAGATAATGGAATGAATGGTTGCTGTTAATACATGAAAACAGCCCATTCACACAATGTTTTAGGTTGATGCTTGTTGATTTTGTTGAGCCACGGCACATCAAGCCAGTGAAACAGTTGCTGTCGTCATCGTTTGAAGACAGCTTACCGATCAAGTAGCAAGATTCTGACGTAAAAAATATAGGCAGGGTACGAAAGGAAATGATCGGCAAATTAATCTCAAGGAGTTTCTGTTTAGCAATACAGTATAAATAACGAAGGAACACATTATGTGTTCGGTCGTCATGTCCTCGAACTATTTGTCACTTGTCTTTCCTTTACGGTGTTTGAAAAAATTCAAAAATTTGTGAAAAGTTATGGTTATTGATATGGGAGATAATCAGAGCTAATATTTTAAACGAATCTCACATACAAAATTACAACAATCCGCTCTATTTAAATCAAAATTACGGTCCATAGAATCAGGGATGCTTACATTACAACTGCTAGACAATATAAGATCCCCCAGTATGGCGAGAATATCAGGAGTAAACTTTTTCGCATGTTTTCATGAAACGTCAAATGGTTCAAATGGCTCTGAGTACTATGGGACTTAACATCTATGGTGCCGGCCGAAGTGGCCGTGCGGTTAAAGGCGCTGCAGTCTGGAACCGCAAGACCGCTACGGTCGCAGGTTCGAATCCTACCTCGGGCATGGATGTTTGTGATGCCCTTAGGTTAGTTATGTTTAACTAGTTCTAAGTTCTAGGGGACTAATGACCTCAGCAGTTGAGTCCCATAGTGCTCAGAGCCATTTGAACCATTTTTGAACATCTATGGTCATCAGTCCCCTAGAACTTAGAACTACTTAAACCTAACTAACCTAAGGACAGCACACGACACCCAGCCATCACGAGGCAGAGAAAATCCCCGACCCCGCCGGGAATCGAACCCGGGAACCCGGGCGTGGAAAGCGAGAACGCTACCGCACGCATGAAACGTCACATGGGTTGTCGTTGTTTCAGCTATCTTGGCCTGTTTATAAAGTCTCTGGCCAAGTCTAAATCGTTAGCTATTAAAGACTTGAAGTATTTCACACAAAGAATGAAATGTATATACACAATATTTTCTTAACAGTGTACAACTATTTCATGGTTTACTTATCACAGCGTATTCATCGGTACTGTATGAATATACACTCCTGGAAATGGTAAAAAGAACACACTGACACCGGTGTGTCAGACCCACCATACTTGCTCCGGACACTGCGAGAGGGCTGTACAAGCAATGATCACACGCGCGGCACAGCGGACACACCAGGAACCGCGGTGTTGGCCGTCGAATGGCGCTAGCTGCGCAGCATTTGTGCACCGCCGCCGTCAGTGTCAGCCAGTTTGCCGTGGCATACGGAGCTCCATCGCAGTCTTTAACACTGGTAGCATGCCGCGACAGCGTGGACGTGAACCGTATGTGCAGTTGACGGACTTTGAGCGAGGGCGTATAGTGGGCATGCGGGAGGCCGGGTGGACGTACCGCCGAATTGCTCAACACGTGGGGCTTGAGGTCTCCACAGTACATCGATGTTGTCGCCAGTGGTCGGCGGAAGGTGCACGTTCCCGTCGACCTGGGACCGGACCGCAGCGACGCACGGATGCACGCCAAGACCGTAGGATCCTACGCAGTGCCGTAGGGGACCGCACCGCCACTTCCCAGCAAATTAGGGACACTGTTGCTCCTGGGGTATCGGCGAGGACCATTCGCAACCGTCTCCATGAAGCTGGGCTACGGTCCCGCACACCGTTAGGCCGTCTTCCGCTCACGCCCCAACATCGTGCAGCCCGCCTCCAGTGGTGTCGCGACAGGTGTGAATGGAGGGACGAATGGAGACGTGTCGTCTTCAGCGATGAGAGTCGCTTCTGCCTTGGTGCCAATGATGGTCGTATGCGTGTTTGGCGCCGTGCAGGTGAGCGCCACAATCAGGACTGCATACGACCGAGGCACACAGGGCCAACACCCGGCATCATGGTGTGGGGAGCGATCTCCTACACTGGCCGTACACCACTGGTGATCGTCGAGGGGACACTGAACAGTGCACGGTACATCCAAACCGTCATCGAACCCATCGTTCTACCATTCCTAGACCGGCAAGGGAACTTGCTGTTCCAACAGGACAATGCACGTCCGCATGTATCCCGTGCCACCCAACGTGCTCTAGAAGGTGTAAGTCAACTACCCTGGCCAGCAAGATCTCCGAATCTGTCCCCCATTGAGCATGTTTGGGACTGGATGAAGCGTCGTCTCACGCGGTCTGCACGTCCAGCACGAACGCTGGTCCAACTGAGGCGCCAGGTGGAAATGGCATGGCAAGCCGTTCCACAGGACTACATCCAGCATCTCTACGATCGTCTCCATGGGAGAATAGCAGCCTGCATTGCTGCGAAAGGTGGATATACACTGTACTAGTGCCGACATTGTGCATGCTCTGTTGCCTGTGTGTATGTGCCTGTGGTTCTGTCAGTGTGATCATGTGATGTATCTGACCCCAGGAATGTGTCAATAAAGTTTCCCCTTCCTGGGACAATGAATTCACGGTGTTCTTATTTCAATTTCC
Source organism: Schistocerca nitens (assembly GCF_023898315.1). Taxonomy (NCBI): domain Eukaryota; kingdom Metazoa; phylum Arthropoda; class Insecta; order Orthoptera; family Acrididae; genus Schistocerca; species Schistocerca nitens. Next base: position 784,066,743 of record NC_064614.1, on the reverse strand, counting down.
AGGAGTGTATATGGAGGATAACACATATAATGCTGTATCATGCGTGCTGATTGTGCAAGATTTTATTATATTTATGTTTTTGGTTCAGACGCATCTTTTGGGCACCGTACATACGTTAAAGCGGCGTGTCTACAAGTTAATGGTATTGCCTGTGAAAGAATTATACGTCATATGAACTATAGTGAAAACTACCAAGAAGCCAGCCAGAGTGGCCGTGCGGTTCTAGGCGCTACAGTCCGGAACCGCGAGACCGCTATGGTCGCAGGTTCGAATCCTGCCTCGGGCATGGATGTGTGTGATGTCCTTAGGTTAGTTAGGTTTAAGTAGTTCTAAGTTCTAGGGGACTGATGACCTCAGATATTAAGTCCCATAGTGCTCAGAGCCAAAACCAAGAAGTATATTTACGGTCGTCCACATCAGTGTGAGTAAAAAAAAAAAACTGACAGTTTCGTAAGCTTGATAAAGCGGAATCGGCGCGGCCTTCCTATACTGGTTGTCAGTATTGCCTTTAATTTAATTACAAGCATTGCTATGAGAAGAGCATTGGTACGAGAATTTCTTTTTGCGCCCAGAAGGATTTCCCCGTAATTCTAAAGTCAGATGTGTTGCACCACGGGCCCTCAGGCTAGTGTACTTATTACTTATTTAGCATAAATCAGACCTACGGAAACCAAGGGCTGTTATGCTGATTTGCTTTAAATCCTATGGTACGGTAGGCTATTTAATTTCGTTGCACGAGAAATGGCTTGCTTGGCTTGCTGATGATTTGGCGAGTAGAGAGCTGGGAGAAAAATGCTGCACAGTTAATATGATTTCTCGGGCACTGGTAGTACTCTGTTTTGTGTGTTGTGTCCTGTGGTGACGGGTGACCAGGGTTCAGTAGTTGCTGCATGTGCCGTAATTTGTATTGCGGGGTTATTCTCACTGACCATCGATGAGGAAGCTATTTACAAGGAGAAGTTCAGCGCTGACGCTATAAAAATTTAAGTTTATATTATCGCATGATTACAGTTAAATCTTTCGATTAAGGGTAACATTTTGAGTCAGTTTGGATTTTAAGGAAATTTTTTATACAGTTTTTTTAAATATTACATTTGTTGTTGTTGTTGTGGTATTCAGTCCTGAGACTGGTTTGATGCAGCCCTCCATGCTACTCTATCCTGTGCAAGCTTCTTCATTTCCCAGTACTTACTGCAACCTACATCCTTCTGAATCTGCTTAGTGTATTCATCTCTTGGTCTCCCTCTACGATTTTTACCCTCCACGCTGCCCTCCAATGCTAAATTTGTGATCCCTTGATGCCTCAGAACATGTTCTACCAACCAGTCCCTTCTTCTTGTCAAGTTGTGCCACAAACTCCTCTTCTCCCCAATTCTATTCAATACCTCCTCATTAGTTATGTGATCTACCCATCGAATCTTCAGCATTCTTCTGTAGCACCACATTTCGAAAGCTTCTATTCTCTTCTTGTCCAAATTATTTATCGTCCATGTTTCACTTCCATACATGGCTACACTCCATACAAATACTTTCAGAAACGCTTTCCTTGCCATTGCGAGTCTACATTTTATATCGTCTCTACTTCGACCATCATAAGTTATTTTGCTCCCCAAGTGGCAAAACTCCTTTACTACTTTAAGCGTCTCATTACCTAATCTAATTCCCTCAGCATCACCCGACTTAATTCGACTACATTCCAATACCCTCGTTTTGCTTTTGTTGATGTTCATATTATATCCTCCTTTCAAGACACTGTCCATTCCGTTCAACTGCTCTTCCAAGTCCTTTGCTGTCTCTGACAGAATTACAATGTCATCGGCAAACCTCAAAGTTTTTATTTCTTCTCCATGGGTTTTAATTACAACTCCGAATTTTTCTTTTGTTTCCTTTACTGCTTCTTCAATATACAGATTGAATAACAACGGAGAGAGCTACAGCCCCGTCTCACTCCCTTCCCAACCACTGCTTCCCTTTCGTGCCCCTCAACTCTTATAACTCCCATCTGGTTTCTGTACAAATTGTAAATGGCCTTTCGCTCCCTGTATTTTACCCCTGCCACTTTTAGAATTTGAAAGAGAGTATTCCAGTCAACATTGTCAAAAGCTTTCTCTAAGTCTACAAATGCTAGAAAAGTAGGTTTGCCTTTCCTTAATCTTTCTTCTAAGATAAGTCGTAAGGTCAGTATTGCCTCACGTGTTCCAACATTTCTACGGAATCCAGACCGGTCTTCCCCGAGGTCGGCTGCTACCAGTTTTTCCATTCGTCTGTAAAGAATTCGCGTTAGTATTTTGCAGCTGTGACTTATTAAACTGATAGTTCGGTAATTTTCACATCTGTCAATACCTGCTTTCTTTGGGAGTGGAATTATTATATTCTTCTTGATGTCTGAGGGTATTTCGCCTGTCTCATACATTTTGCTCACGATATGGTAGAGTTTTGGCAGGACTGGCTCTCCCAAGAGCGTCAGTAGTTCTAATGGAATGCTGTCTACTCCCCGGTGCCTTGTTTTGACTCAGGTCTTTCAGTGCTCTGTCAAACTCTTCACGCAGTATCGTATCTCCCATTTCATCTTCATCTACATCCTCTTCCATCTCCATAATAATGTCCTCAAGTACATCGCCCTTGTATAGACCCTCTATACACTCCTTCCACATTTTTGCTTTCCCTTCTTTGCTTAGAACTGATATTCAAACAAGTGGCTCTCTTTTCTCCAAAGGTCTCTTTAATTTCCCTGTGGGCAGTATCTATCTTAGCCCTAGTGAGATAAGCCTCTACATCCTTACATTTGTCCTCTAGCCATCCCTGCTTAGCCCCTTTGCACTTGCTATCGACCTCATTTTTGAGACGTTTGTATTCTTTTTTGCCTGCTTCATTTACTGCATTTTTATATTTTCTCCTTTCATCAATTAAATTCAATATTTCTTCTATTTCCCAAGGATTTCTACTAGCCCTCGTGTTTTTACCTACTTGATCCTCTGCTGCCTTCACTACGTCATCCCTCAGAGCTAGCCATTCTTCTTCTACTGTATTTCGTTCCCTCATTCCTGTCAATTGTTCCCTTATGCTGTCCCTGAAACTGTGTACAACCTCTTGTCTAGTCAGTTTATCCAGGTCTCATCTCCTTAAATTCCCACCTTTTTGCAGTTTCTTCAGTTTTAATCTACAGTTCATATCCAATAGATTGCGGTCAGAGTCCATATCTGCCCCTGGAAATGTCTTACATGTTAAAACCTGGTTCCTAAATCTCTGTCTTACCATTATATAATGTATGTGATATCTTCTAGTATGTCCAGGATTCTTCCATGTATACAACCTTCTTTTATGATTCTTGAACCAAGTGTTAGCTATGATTAAGTTATGCTCTGTGCAAAATTCTACCAGACGGCTTCCTCTTACATTTCCTACCCCCAATCCATATTTACCTACTATGTTTCCTTGTCTCCCTTTTCCTATTCTCGAATTCCAGTTACCCATGACTATTAAATTTTCATCTCCCTTCACTACTTGAATAATTTCATTTACCTCATCATACATTTCATCAATTTCTTCATCATCTGCAGAGCTAGTTGGCATATAAACTTGTAGTACTGTAGTAGGCGTGGGCTTCGTGTCTATCTTGGCCCCAATAATGCGTTCACTATGCTGTTTGTAGTAGCTTACCCGCACTCCTATTTTTTTAATTCATTATTAAACCTACTCCTGCATTACCCCTATTTCATTTTGTATTTATAACCCTGTATTCACCTGACCAAAAGTCTTGTTCCTCCTGCCACCGAACTTCACTTATTCACACTATATCTAAGTTTAACCTATCCATTTCCCGTTTTTAATTTTCTACCCTACCTGCCCGATTAAGGGATGTGACATTCCACGCTACGAACCGTAGAACGCCAGTTTTCTTTCTCCTGATAACGACATTTACCAAATTTTAAATGTAAAACACCTTCAGTATATCTTTGACATGAAGTTGTCTTGTCTTTCGACATTCATCTCAACTGTTCTATTGCCTGCCGTATTGAAGGGATAGGGCATTGTGACTGGAAGATTGCTATGGACGTTACTGGGGGACCGGTGGTTTCGAGCAGAGGACTGTGTTTTATTGACAAGGTTCAGCTGAATATCATTTACTGACACTTTCTCTTGCGGCAGGCTCAGTAATCTTGAAAGCTACAGCAGAAATTCTGTCAAGGTTGCTTCATAGCCGACTACATCACCAGAACAGCTGGTCGCCCGTAACCCGGCAAAGTGGTGGGAGTAAGTGTTGTACCAACTTTGTTACGGGAAGCTACGATCGTTGGAATCCATAGTCTGCTAGGTGCTATTTATACGCATCCATCGAGCCACCAGGAACCTCCAGTCCGGCGGCTGTGGTTCTACATATGTGCCGTTGGACAGCCGTCGTTCGCAGTCTATCTGCGATTCGTTCGCTGAAGTCTGCATATCGGAGGCGCCTCTCCGCCGCACTGCTGCATCTCACTGTGATCGAACACTGCATCGTAACCCGAGCTGCGAGGCCTTAAGTGGTCCTCATACAGAACGCGTTAGATAATGCTGACGTGGAGCTGTTGTGACGTCATTTATTTTTACTCTGAGGAGCCATTTCCTTCCAGAACTTCTGTGATGTTTCGGGAATGTGCTACAAAACGTTGAGCAAATAAGAGGCAAGAACGATCCCTTTTCCAGAAGCAGAATTTTGGAAGCGCCATATTGCATTTGTGGTTGTCAGTTTCAGCTAATATTTGATGAGTTTTTATATTATAACGTACACCTTATGAATGTATGCTGTTTCTAAGCACTGAGGTTCCCACGAAAACGCGTCATTATCGGTATGATTTGTACTAATAGAATGACAGGAAATATCGTAATGCTACTGACAGAATTTTCTTATTTAGTTGTTTTCGTGTTATCACTCGTGTGCTATGGATGTACCCCGTTTTACGGCAAAAGCATATCGAAGACCCATAAAAAACGCGTCGTTCTTGATAGGGTTAGTAATACTTGAATGTCTTTTGAGCCACGGCAGCATTCTGGATGTCGACACTTGCCCTCTGTTTTCATCTTTCGTCATCGGTTGCGACTCGAGTGCGAGGTAGCGTTCTCTGGTGGGCAGCGAAGATGTCGCTGATAGACGACGGCGGTACAAGGAGTGGGCGTCGATTTGGTCGGCGTCGGCATTACTTGCGGTGTGTTGTGAGGTAGCCGACGAGCCTGGGGGTCTTCAGTGGCTGTTGCTATGTGTTTCTGGTTCACTTATCTGCTAAATGGAGTATTTATGCTTTCAGATGTGGACGCCTGGAAATGTTTTAAGGTGGTTCTTCTGTACTTAGGTCGTCTTATTTGAACATGTTTTCTAGCCTCAATATCTGCAGGTGTGTTTAGCCTAGTTGTTAAGTGCAGTCTGCTGTTTGCTCCTGATCTCTGAATTCATATTCCTCATTTATTGCGAAGGTCAGTGTTACTTTTCCTTAAATTCAGAGTGGCGCTGAATGATAATTAAAGTTATATGTACCAGTGTTTTTGTTTCACTAACATTGTTATCTAGAAAATCTGTGATCGTTGTGGGCATTTGTAGTTTTACCCTCTCTCAGTACTGGCATTTAATATGTTCCAGGGAGCACTGTTTATCGCCGATCAGAGGTAGTATTCGACGGCGTTATTACACTGGCGAGTTTTGGGTGTTGCCTTGCACTGGATAAGCCATGACTTTAAGGCAGATTTATAACTGGATATTTTGAGAACTAATTTTATTGAACTTTTGATGTGTTTTTCACCAAAGTTCACTTGACTTGTCTGTGGCCCCCCATGCATTCGTAATTTATATTTTGTACACTCAGTTGAAATTGGGGTTCATTGAGGTATTCTGGGCTTAGTTGTGATACTTTGATTTTATGTACACGCTGTTGGTGTCTCCGTAATTTGATATTTACTAATGTATGCTCTGCATTCCAGGTGTGTGCGCTATAATTGATTGCTAGTGGGACTTATACTGCCCCCTGATTGGGGCTTGTGATCCTCGTTTCGCACGCCCTTAGTCAAACGGCACACTGTTTGTCCCTTCGCTGGCTGTCAACTGTGTGTGTGTGTGCGTGTGCGTGCGTGTGTGTGTGTGTGTGTGTGTGTGTGTGTGTGTGTGTGTGTGCGTGCGAGCGCGATGGTGTTATGGAAGCCCACTCCGTGCTCGGAGTTCATGTGCAAGGTAAGTTTAACTTGTTTCGTACTACCCCTCAGGGTGTTTGATCCAATTTTGGAGCGTTTGCTTTAATAGCGTGTGCACTACAAGGAGTCGCTAAATTGTATGTCAAGCAAAAGGGTCTCAGTTTTGTATATTAGCATGCCTTCGGGTTGTGTATTGAGATTGGTATCTTTTTTACTGTAGTATTTTTATACTTACAAAATGAAAAAGAGCCGTATGTTAATACTTTTCTAAAAACGTTGGTGGGCATGAAGAATTTCGCCCGTGGTATTCACAATGAGTATGGGGTCTTTTTGTCACCGCGAATAGCGATTATCACGTATCGTTCGAAATTATTTTAATACGCAAAGCCTGTGATCTCCTCGTTTTCCTGGATCGAGCTCTTGTCCTTTATTGCCATCATCTTATTCTTTCTACGAGCGCGCTATTATTAACATGATTGCGCCCCTTGGTGCTTGTTATCTGTTGTAAATTAATTTTGGGAACTGTTTAGTTGCTCAAATTGTTATTTAATTGGTTCGTGTGAAATACTGATCTCTTGCCCACTAATAGGCTGTCATGAATGTTATCCAAACAAATTTTGAAGTTCCTTTAAATTAAATCATTCTTTTCCTATCTAAATGCTTTACGTTGCTGAATTGTTAGTTTAAAAGCGTAAAACTCTTTTGAGTTTAAAGAACTTTTATATGTTCTTGTAAAGTTTATTACTTGTTTTAATTCTAACACTTTTATGAATAAATCATTTTTTACGCAATAAATGATGAATGGCGATCCAAACCTGGTGTTCAGTCCTTACGCTAAAGTCCTTATTAGCGATTTTCAGGCACCGCTATTTCGCCATTACATCTGTTACTGACATGTAGGCATTTAGCGTAGGTGGTAGAGGTGGTAAACAATCTGTAGCGGACTGTATACAATTTTTTTTCACCTTCGTGTTTTCTGAATTAAATTAAAGAAATATTTTCTGTACTATTCGATGTTATGTAAATATAAGTACACTCTCTGTCAAGGGTGAGTGTGTCCGATTTTTTTGCGTTGTCCTTCTTTTTGTTCTATATCGTATTCATCAGTGTAGTGTCCTACTTAGTCCTGCATTGTGCTGAAAGATATAGAAGTTTTTATCTACGTGTTCAAAAGTCAGAACTACATGACTAGCATATGGATAAGGCAAGAAAAGTGCGTTTTAATAGAGCTAATGTGGGAATTTTACACTCGTACAGCTGTGGCCGAGTGGTTCTAGGCGCTTTAGTCTGGAAACGCGCGACTGCTACGGTCGCAGGTTCTAATCCTGCCTCGGGCATGGATGTGTGTGATGTCCTTAGGTTAGTTAGGTTTAAGTAGTTCTAGGTTCTAGGGGACTGATGATCTCAGAAGTTAAGTCTCATAGTGCTCAGAGCCATTTGAACCATGATGAGGATGATGAGCACAACACAAACACCGAGTCCCCGGGAATCGACTACCACTCAGCGATATGCGATGGTCACATCTCATGTTACTGTGTGTCTTTCTCTATTTAATACAGAATTTAAGCGATGACTGTTGACCATACATCACAGTGCTTAGAGGAAGTAGGGAAGAACAATTTTATACAAGTCACTTGTGGTCGGTCAAGTCAGGTAAGTAGGGGAAGGCGGGGCAAGATGCGGAAGCTAACTTTAAACCCATACAAAATGGACAAAAATAAACAGATTCAAGTAGGTTTGATTATCATTTGTTTACTTAACTATTAAATTACAACAGCATGCGAAGAAACCTGCAAACTTGTTAAATTTAGTTAGAAATATCTCGATTTGAAACATAAACTACCAATTCCCCGTCTTGCCCCATATGCGGGGTAAGATTGGGAACTAGCCTGAATTCATCGCTAAATCTCAAATAAGGACTGGAATAACGAAATCATGTGACAATAAGGTTTCAAAACTTGGTTTTGCGAATTGTAGAATCAGCTATTACGTTTTATTTAGGCCTCTTACTTTCACATAGTACACAAGTGTGGACAGCCTCGTCATCATCACTTTCTATCCCTGCACAAGTGTCGTGGGCCCAGCGTCCGCAGCTAATACACCGTGTCCAGCCTCCTTCAGAGAAGTCATAGCAGTATAAACATTCTTCACTCTCTTCCTCGTTGTCATACGACCTCAGTTTATTAGCCCTTGAGCATGGACGGGTGGTTAAGACTTCAGTAAAGTTCGTCACTTTTTCATTGTCATTATGTCCTTTTGGTGGTATCCCAGGTTTATTAAACGTCTTTGAGAAGAGTTTTCGTTTACGTGCACCACGTTTGGGGACTCCTTTCCGTTTAATTTCTTCGGATAGTTCACTCCTATAAGGAGATCCGGTTAAAGCAACGGGTTTTCCACGCCTATTAAATGGTTTCCTTTTGGTTTTTTTATCCACCTTTGGAATAGCTAACACCATTTCAGGGCTGGTAACCTGAAAGTCAGACGAAACAGAGGCTTGATCGTCTGTTGTTAATTGTTCAGGTGTTTTACGTCTTGACAACATCTTTGGTATTTGGTATTCCGTTTCTGTAACTTAATATGTGTGTGCTTGATGAATGTCTTTAGCTGAACAGGTGTCTTTAGTTGAACAGGGAAGGTAATCACTTTCTTGAAACACATTTCTGTTTACAGGCCAAATGCCTGTTTTCCGAAACCCGTTCACTGCTGTGGTCATTGTAGCTGAATAAATGAAGGCTTTGCCGAATAAACTTGCGATCTGATGCAGCGTAACAACTTTTCCAGGATGGGTGCGAAGCCACGGTCTTACGTCATCTTCGTAAAATTTACTGAGAGGTTTCATAAATGCCACGTCGAATGGTTGAAGACGGTGTGAGCAGTGTGGTGGCAAACACAGCATGACAACCCCATTTTCGCGGGCCACATGTATCAGTTCTAAATTCTTGGTGTGCGTTTTGTGGCCGTCCAATATGAGAAGTATTGGTCTTTCCTTTGACGCCCCAGTAAATGCAATAAACTTCTTAAACCAATTCAAAAATAGTTCTTTCGTCATCCAACCAGTTTCTTGGACTTCTGCCCAGGCACCAGGGGACAGGCCAGTCTCAAACGCTTGTTGCATTCATTTTCGAGGATAAATTAACATAGGTGGTACTTAGCACCCAGACGCTGAAACACAGATTTCTGCAGTCACAGTCTGGCTTCGTTCTGCTGGAGTAACTGTTCCCACCTGTCTGCGCCCTTTCAAAGCAACCACCTTTATGTGACCTTTTGGAATGACTGTTGCCGGCCGCGGTGGTCTAGCGATTCTAGGCGCGCAGTCCGGAACCGCGCGACTGCTACGGTCGCAGGTTCGAATCCTGCCTCGGGCATGGATGTGTGTGATGTCCTTAGGTTAGTTACGTTTAAGTAGTTCTAAGTTCTAGGGGACTGATGACCACAGATGTTAAGTCCCATAGTGCTCAGAACCATTTGAACCATTTGAATGACTGTTAAACCAGTCTCATCGCAATTGAAAATTCAGTCTCCCGTAAACTTGAATGTGTCCAATTGACTTTCTAACAGATCGAAAAACCGATCTACAGCAACTCGATTAAACCCGATTGCTCGTGCGATTGATGTGGCCTCTGGTTATCGTATTGTTAAGGTAGGATTTCGCGCAAGAAGCCCATTTAACCAATCTCTTCCAGCAGATTTGGCTGCAGTATTAAATGGATGTTTGATGTTGTTTCGTTCGAGCTAGCCGAAAGGCAAGTTCACAAAGTTCTTTAAGTGTTAGGCCAAAATACTGTGCTTCCATCTGTGTTAAGTAGTCTTTAAGTTCTGCCTCTTGTTCTGGGGTAAACACACTAGTGATTGGTCCTAACCCTTTCACAACTATATAGCCAGGATTAGCACGTTTCTTTGCCACATGTCGTTCAATCGTTGTCTGTGGTACGTTGAACTATCGAGCAGCCCTGAAAGAACCCATATGACCTTCTATAACAGCATTTACAGCGCCTTCCATTGACTACAATGACCAATCTTGCCTAGACGTTTGTCACCGATAGTTGCGGTCCATCTGAAATAAAACGTGGAACGTACTATTGTGTCAGATCATTCCTGGTAATCTATAGTAAATACCATATTTCCGATAGTCAGTCGTTAAAGCATAGCAAGAATACTGACTTTACACGGTTTGTGTATTTGTATTCACCATATAGCCTAAGGCATACTTTGTAATTAATTAGGAAACGTTGGAATAACGAATACCATTCTATTTATATTTGTATTCAACGCATAATGTCCGTGTTCAAAACCCGCAGCGAGGTAAACACACGAGACGATAAGAACGTAATAGTAGGGGCGAGACGGGGAAGCTCCCCATCTTGCCCCACCCTGTCTTGCCCCCTACCGTGCTGTCAGGTTATGTTACGCCTACATGAACACTATTTAGTGAACATTGACTACTGACACAGCAGTTTACTGTTAATAACACTTACCATTCAGTGCTATATATACAGTCTGGACAAATGTACACGAAACACATGTTTTAGGACCTTGAAAGGTGTAAAACATTGCAAATCAGTATAACAATTGTACGTACCTTGCAAAGCTAACAGAAACCGCCGCGAAACTAAGGTTCAGCAATGTCAACACACTGGGACCTGTGTACTGATGATGTTGACGTAGCTATCCACAGATGGCAGCACTCTAACTGTAGCTTATAGCCCTTCCCCGTCTTACCCCACCTCCCCGTCGTGCCCCGCTTTCCCCTACCTCAATTTGACCTATAAGAACCACCTACGCATGCACATCAAGCGACAATTATACATTCTATTGCTCTCTATGCGCGAACTGTTAGTCCTAGAGAAAAACATCAATAGTACGTTTAATTTAGAAAATTTAAAGTAGTTCCATTTTGTACGCTAGAGGCTGTGGACTTCGAGCTATTCAAGGAAAACGTAAGAAAGTAACCTTCGAACACACCCCCACCAACAAAGTTGCGCCCCATCGGTTTAGTACGTTGTTTGTGAGACTCCCTCCTAGCGCTGTACAACGTATTATTTCTCATATTTGACCTTCTTTGTTTTCGTTGATAGGGGTATTACGCCACCTGTTCAGTCGGCTATTGTCGATAACATTATTAATTTAAACGTGCCCTTGAGGGCAACGCAGGGAAAACGACTTTTGCAACGTTACGCAAAAACGAATTACATTTACAATTCGATTCAAACTTAACCCTTAAAAACAGAGTAGTTATGTAGTCAGAAGGCCAGACAAGCAAAATGATTTGTTAATTTTATCTTAAAATTCACAAACATTTTGGGTAAAATTTACGCAAACGTCAATTTTACAATTTGTAAGTACACGACTAAGCCAGAAGCGTAATAACAACCCAATCAATGAAGATAAAAAATAATTCATGTACTCGCAAATTTTTGTACTTTAGTCGGAGGAAGTGCCATAAAAGATCTTAAAAATCCTGACCGCTCGTGAGTGTGTGGCAGCTGGTGTGTTTGAAGATCATGTTTCCTTGAACAACTAAAAAACCGCGGCCTGTAGCAAAAACGTATCGCAGTACAAAATTGAACTACATTAAATTTCCTACAATAAAGATCATATTCATTTTTCCCCCAGGGCTAATGATTTGCACACAGAGAAAGAGAGAATATCAAATTCAGTGCGAGGTGCGTGTGCTACAGCTTAGGCGGTTTTTGCAGGCCAATTAAAGGTACTTTCATGGCTTGATACACCACAGTTGTCCCGTATAAAATTGTTTGTTCGGCTTCCTCTACACCACTGTTATATTCTAGACAACTATTGTTTCCTCCATGTATGTGTGGCTGCGTCAACTACAAAGGTCCACTATTGATTTTTTAGGCTTCACCTGTCGTATAGAATGACACCTTAAGAAGTTGTCCAGATTACTTTACATTGAAACCTTAATGCTGAACTGACTGATTCATGGGAGTAAGGTGTGAAATGAGGAGGAGAAAGACAGTGTCTTTCCTTTAACACCTTTCTTGGACTGGATGTGGTAAAAGTGGTGACATTTGTATTCATTCTGTGCTAGAAAACCAGAGTGGACAACTCAGTTCGGAATAATCACGATTCCGTGACAATTGAGGACAATTAGCATACGTCAGCAGCTTCGTTCTACGTTGTTTTCATGAGTCCAATGACAAGTTATGCAAGTACCTTTTCTAGCAAGAGTTACAGTGAAGATTACTGATATACGTCAAAGGAATAAAATAAAATAAAAGCAGCGCCCTACTGTTTATATCGTACACGCCGTGCTCATTTCACTGTCAGATAACGAGCGTTTCCTTCGTTATGCAAAAATATTTGCTGTCTCGCAGGACAAATGGAGCCATTCGAATACGACTTTTAAATTAGAGTATCCATCAAGCATTTAGGATTTCCAATATCGCGGTGTTATATATCGGTTCCCGATAGATGGAGTGCCTTCGACAGTTGCGCCCAGGTCGATTTATCGTTGCTGTGACGCGTCGCGGCGCTGCGCTCGCGACTAACGCCCTCGTTCGGCACGGGCACAGCAGCCGTGGCCGGCGCGGCCGAGCCCCTAGGACCCCTATTAGCATACCAGAGAGCTTACTGAAGCGCCACCCTTGGATATGGAACGTATTGAAATCAATCAGAGTAAAATTTATTATTTTGCGTCATGTCTTATCTGTGCATGAAATGCATTTTTTAGTGTTTCATTCACTATTAGCAGTGTGTTGATAAAGAGACCATTTGAGGTCCTGCAACCAGCCTGTCTGCGTGCTTGAATTATGGTCAAGGGTGTAATTTCTTATGACAACAGGAGCACTCCCATGGTTATCCTATGCACCGTGACTGCAATTATGTACGTCACTCTGGTGATTCAATCTGCCGTGCTGCTATTCATGGACAGCATTCCAGGAAGTATTTTCCAAGAGGATAACGCTCGCCCACATACCGCTATTGTAACTCAACATGCTTGCAGAGTGTCGACATATTGGCTTGGCCTGCTCGATCAGCAGATCCGTCTGCAATCGGGCTCATATTGGACATCACTGGACGACAACTTCAGCGTCATCCATAACCAGTATTAACCGTCCCTGTATTAACTGACCAAGTGCAACAGGCATGAAACTGCATCCTGTAGACTGATATCTGGCACATTAAAATGCAATGCATGCAAGTTTGCATGTTTGCGCTCAACATTCTGGTGGCTACACTGGTTATTCATGAATCAGCATGTCACGTTTGCAATGGCTTACATTAACCTGTGATCTAGCAACGTTAATCACTTAAATGTGTTACCTAGACAAATGTATTCCTGAAATTTCATTACTCTACGCTAATTACTTTTTGGTGATGTGATTTCTTTTCGGTCAGTGTAATAGCTGGTAGTCTGCATAAAAAGTGAACCAAGCCAAATCGATTATGTTTTGATTAATTGAAATTCGAAAAAAGGAACAATGCAAAGTTATGTATTAATGCAGAGATAATTTTTCCTTTCAGCGAAACTTCCCCAAAACAGGAGCAATTCAAAATTATTATACCCATTCAGACAAAAGCATACTATCCGTGGAATATTTATTGTAAGTCTGTTGTATGTGGTTACTTTACTGTCAAGCCAACTATGAACGTATGAACGAACAGTGAAATAATACTCAGTTGGTAGTATGTGTCCAACAACTTCCAATTATTCTGAAGAAACCAGCAAAAAAAACATAAACGTATGTAGGAAATCAATGTAAGCACTTATAATGCTAGACAATAGTGATAGAGAAATAGAAACACATATTACTCCGTAACCACATTACCACTCTCCTGTTTCTGACGCAACAAACTAAGCTATGTAAATCTGACTTCTGATGTTAGCTAGAGCTGACATGTCATCCCCACACTTATTTTTCCATTCTGTTCTGTAGAGTAACTGCAAACATGAAACATGGCTCCCATTACACGCACTGGCATAACGTATATAACGCTTTGCCTGAACTGATCATAAACTTGTCTCAATTTCAGCTGCGTTAACTGACGTAGAGTCAAAAGTTTGAAACACTGAAGAAATTCGGAAATATCACCCATCAATTACATCTCCAACTTCAATATAAAAATAGATGAGCCATTGTCATACTGTAGAGTCATCCAGCAAGAAGTCGGGAAGTCCCGCTAAATGAGGAGAGACTGAAATAGAAAGCTCTTACACCAAGAATAAAATACAATAAATTTCCGAATTATCTATAGCAGGTGGTGATGTATTAAACACAATTTCGTTTTTACATCAGCTCAGCAATTGTTAATGTTGTGTTGTTACGTCACACAACCAAGATGACAGATTACTCACTTGCCTTTCATTTTGATTCAAAGAGGATTGCATAAAATTATAATAGTTTACCTGTTTCACCTTCTACTTTCGTAGTTATATGAAGTGTCGATAGAAGAGAATTAACGGTGTTTTGAATAACAATTATTAGAGTAACATCAACAAACGTGAAATAGGGAAATGGTGATACTGAGGCAGTTAAATTAGGTAATGAGACACTTAAAATAAAAGACGAGTTTTATTTGGACAAAAGAAAAGAAACTAAATCAAGCACTAGTAAAGGGGGACGAAAAATGTAGCTGGAAATTTAAGTGATAAGAAGTATTGTTCTGTAGAGTAGTCTTACATCGAAGTGGAACGTGGGCGATAAATTGGCTCACACAAGAAGAGAATGGAAGCTTTTGAAATATAATGTTAGAGAATGAAATACAATGTTTGAAAAATAAAGTTTAGAATATAATGAAGATTTGATGAGTAAAATCAAATAACTACTGAAGGTATACTGTATCTAAATGGGAAGAAAAGAGTTTTATAATATAGTTTGAGATAGAGACAGATTGATAGGACGCAAGCTGAAGCAGCAGGGAGTAATTGATTTGGTGATAGAAGGAAGATGGGGATGGTGGAGAGGGTCGCGGGAAGACGGAGATAAAGGTTGCAGTGGCAGACGAGGGTTTCAATACGATAAGCAGGTTTAATCAGTTTTAGGTTGCAGCATTTCTGCAGAGATGAAGAGACGTGCACAGGATGGACTAGCTTAGAATTCTGCAGTATAGCAGTATTCGGAAAAAATACGATTACAGCAGCAGCAGCAGCAGCAACGACAACAACATGGTGTGTGTAATGCTGAGTAAGGTGTTTACAACAATATTTTAGCTGTTGTAGCTAGAAATTTTGTTTTAAATGCAGTAATTTCGATTTTTACACGCATCCTTTGCAAGAAATGCTGTAAATTTCACCAAAGGGAGTGATAACGTAATGAAGCTAGAATGATGTTTGTATTTAACACACCAAATGAAATTAAGAACGATATTTAATCTCTTTGCTACACTTACTACACAAAGCTTTAACAGTTACATGTAGGAAATTTTATCATCACAACTATTAGAAATTCATTTGTCCTTTGAACAAAATGAGTCAAAACTACAGTTAATATTTTGGCAGTTGATAAGTTGTCAAAATCGCTCAGTTCAGAGAAAGCAGTGCTATAACTTGGCATACGAAATATCGACGACTGGAACACGCTTCATTTTAGTCAACGGAAAAATTACCGCCAACTGCAAAATCTACTAAAATTATTAGTTCTGAACTTTCAGTTCTACCCTCGAAAGTTTCTGGAGTTTCAGGGGCTTGGTAGTGCATAAGTGGCTTCAATATCTCGGTGAAAACAGCAGTCGCAGTAACTGGCGACGTCACCAACTATGTAAGTTGTGTGCGGAGTGCTTCAAATTCGCCGTTGAGATTTATGATACCTCGCTTTAATATTATACTGTGAATTAATGATTTCGTCAAACATCACCAATCCAATGTCGCACTTTGTTCCGTTCTCACTTTTACATGCCACTATTAAATAAGTGCATGAAGACAGAATCTCGTGCCCAATGGTTTTGTCATAGAAAAATTAGTAGTAGTAAAAGTTTCTCCGGCTTCTAGCCGCTCTGTGTACTACAGAGCGCTGTTCAATGGTTCCCACGGTCTGTCCGGTATAGAACTGTCCACACCCACATTGTATTTTATTGAACAGCGCTGTGTAGAACACGAGAGATCTATTCGTCTACGGTACCCAGAAAAATCAGCGGTAGCAGAGCATGCATTAGAACACGGCCATCGTATTGCATTCGACGAGACGTCCGTTATCACACGGACTAACAGTTTTTGGGACAGAATAATAAAAGGAGCGGTCGAAATAAAAATTTGTGACAATACGCTCAATAAAGGCGTCGGCCTTCAGCTAAGCACAGCGTGGGACTCGGCCGTCGAAAGGCTGAAGCGGGCATGGCGGCTGCACGACGCAAACATTACCGTATATGGTGGTGGAGCGGGTACCAGTGACGTCACAGAAGGCAGCGCGGCTATATAAGGACGGCAGCAGCAACCAGAAGAGTCACCACTTGACAATGGCCGAGGAGCTGAAAGCTCGTGGATTTTAAACCACTTGACGCAGCTGGAAGCCCGAGAAATTTTTATTAGTAGATATCGGAGTGAAACTATGCACTCGTAAAAAGTGGTATCATTTATTCATATTCAGAAGTATATGCTATTTAATGAATGGGTAGCCGTCATAAATCTAATGAAACACAGACATGAATGAGGAAGACTTAACACAATTTTCTTTAACTGGCCCAGTAGGACATTTCTTTCTCTGCCTCTCTTTCTCGCCCCCCCCCCCCCACATGCATTTATCTAATTCAAAAACAAAACTAAATGAAAATAAATGCATCATGTTAAAAACAGTAGATGAACTGAAGCAAGGTGTTAGGCAGTATATTTATACGAAACATAATATCCTTAGAAGTTTTTTACGCAATATTACGCTCATAAAAAGTAAAGCTCTATCACCAAAATAACATTGTAATAAATGTGAAATCATTTACGCTTTTCCAGTCTTCGATTGACATTTAGTTTTATATTCAAGGACTATACAGAAAGTAGATTACGTTCTGTTATTCTTTTTTAAGAAGGTAAAACGTATAGAGAAAGTGATTTTATTCATCTCAAAGTGATACTTTTCAACGCAGTCTCCACACAAATTATGCAGTTATTATAGCGGCGAACAATCTTTGAAATTCGATTTTAATTCTACTGCCTGAGACTTCATCCATTTAGTCACCCCCTCCTGCAGTTTCGCTTCGTCAACGTGCTTCTTAGCGAGCCAAGTCTTCATCGCTGGGAACAGGTGGCAGTCACTGGTTGCGAGATCCGGAGTATGCGGCAGATAAGGAAACACCTCCGACTTCTCGAGTGCGACTGTGGTGCGCGGTCGAGCGCTGTCGTGCAAGAACCGAATTTTTGAGCTCAACTTGACGCTTATTTTGTATGGCTCTTCTTTATCAAACTGATGGTATATCCGTACAATTGTTCATGTCATACTTAACCAAAAGAATTCAGAAAGCTGTACTTAACACATCACAAATGTAAGCTGAGCAGAGTTTTTTGACTGAGGAGATATCACTTACGAGGGCCATCAAGGCTCAGTCTTAGGCTCACTATTACCTCTCGTGTACGCAAACTCCCATCCATCTAATACACAACAAGCAGGATTAGTTCTCTTTGCAAATGATACTAGTATTATAATCAGTCGAAACATACAGATAGAAAGAGAAGAAATAACAAATAACATTGTTAAAACTATTATTGACTGAATTTCTGCAGATGCTGTCAGTTTCAGTTTGAAAAGGGTGCAACATATTCAATAAAGAAACACTCTCTGGACCAAAACTTTTCATTTATTTACTTATGCTGCAGGCTGAAACCAGTTGTCGGTAGACAAAAGGATGTGATCCAGACGGTGTTTATTTACGTATTATAACAAAGGGTCATGGTTCCTGAGACATGGAGTCAATTATGAAGCAACATATTCAATACTGCAATCTAGTGCACAACACCAACGAAAAATGTAACACTTGGTGAGAAAATAATTGTTAGGTTGTATACTTCCAAAAATTTTAGGTATCCATATTGACAACTTAAACCGAAGAAAGTACATTTTTGATCTTTTAAAACAGCTGCATTTGCACTTCGAATTATTGCAAATCTTCGTGATAGACAAATCAGTACGTTAACTTATTTTACATATTTTCATTCAGTAATGTGTAGAATGATATTCTGGAGTAGCTCGTCCTTAAGAAAGAAAGATCATCTTCTGAAAGTATGTTCACGAAGTTAAACATTTTGATTACTGCTTCATTTTTATTCTCTCATTAAATTTGTTGTAAATAACCCACTAACTTGCAAAAGGAATAATGGTCACTTAATTATAGTACTAGAGGAAAAACTGTATTCATTACTCCACAGTGAAGTTTTACCTTTAGCACAAAATTTTTTTATCATTCACTGACATAAAATTTCTGACAGAGGGAAAAATTTGAAAACAAACTGAAAAACCTATTCCTAGACAGCTTCTTTTCCGTGTGGGAATTAATATTTTGTGAGTGATACTAAATGTGGAGCGTAAGAATTAATAATTCACAATTTCTTAAAGACTTATGTAAACTGTTAGCATGTAATCATTTTTACATACGACTGTCTAAGACGACTGTAAAATGACTGGTTCATCATTACAATCAATGGTAGAAATGATTGATGGAACATAAAACTGACTGACTAATCAGTTTGGGTCCTGAAGAAACGTAGCAACTCGCGAGGCGATACTGGCATTAAAAAAAAATAATGTGAGATTATATTTATCACTTTTGCTGGTGGCAAAGCTTCTGAAATGGTAAAATGGCGCATAAAATTTTTTTGTCATGGATAAGGAAATTATATAATCCCGCCAAACAGCATCAGATTCCCATCAGACCGACGAGAACGTTGACCGACGGCACTGTTTAGAGGCCAGTGACCAATCTCAAAACTACGCAGTTAGCGTAATTACGTTGCCCGGATACTAATAGAAAAAAACCGGTAAAAGAGATCCCAGGGACGCTGAAATAAAAGTTCGCTAAAGTAATAGCAGATTGAACACTAGTTGTGGCCACCAAACAATTCGTCGGCAACTCTCCTTCTCTGCACCCTGAAAAAGTTCTAAAATGCAGCATAATAATTGGAGATGTGGAATTAATGGGAAGGGAAAGCAGATCCTCAATTCAAACACGGCTATTGTAATTAAATTAGCGTGATTATTGAACCAAAAGTTGTAGATACGAGAGCGACTCTTTCAGTTTGTGAAACAGCCATCGAAAACAAACGAGAGAGAGAGAGATATAGCTCACTGATCCTCCTTTTATATAATCCATAAACAACTTACGGCGACTGCCTTCAACTTGCTTAAAAGTTTCGATACATGAACATTTCTAACATTTCTCTGGAACATTCTTCATCGGAACAGCAATGAAACACATTCCTTACATTAAATCGTGACCTTTTCTCCTTACTTTACAGATTTATTTACACAGAGAAAATTAATTATTAATGTATTTATTAATGTATTTTAGTCTTAATTAAACGATTGTGGCATATTCATTTAATTATTCAAAAAAGCATGGACCTACGACATATCGTAGAAGGTAAGTTAAAGAAAGGCTGCTTATGAGAATGCTGTCTGGAATACTCTCTTTAAAACTGGAAAGGCAGAGGGGATGAATAACAGGGAGCGAGCGTTACTTGAAACTTACACAGAAATCGGACAACAGTTGTAAGAGCATATGTGCAGAAAATGGAAGCAGCCGTTGAGGAGGGAGACTGGGTTGTAGACAATCCACGATGTTTTTCAATCTGTAAATTGAGCAATCAGCTTAGGAAGCAAAGGAGAAACCTGGATAGAAACTTTTACAAAGAGAAGAAACACACGTTTGAGGTTTTCCGGTGGCAGTACAGTTTCGTCAGTGACAGCAATGGATTTGGAAGAAAAATTGAAAGGAATGGGCAGTTTCTTGAAAAGAAGTTATGTGACGAAAACCAGGGTAAGTAAAACAATGGTTATGAAATTTAGTCGAATAAAATCAAGTGAAGCTGAGGGAATTAGATTCGAAAATAGGACGCTGAAAGTCGTAGGTGGGTTTTGCTAGCTGGGCAGCAGAATAACTGAAAATGGCCAAAGCAGACAGGACGTAAAATGTAGACTCGATATAAGCAAGAAAAGCATTTCTGAAATAGAGTAGTAGAAATTTAAGTTTTACGGAAGTTAAAAATTGGTGTTGGGTTGTTCGGACAAGAAAAGGGTAGAAGCTTATGAGATATGGTGCTGTAAATTAGATGGGTAGATCGAGTAACTAATGAGTACACACTGAATATATTTGTGCAGAAAGACATTTTGGCACAAACTGATTAAAAGAAGGGATTAACAGAACACGTCTTGAGATGTCAAGGACTCGTGAATTTGGTAATGAAGGGTAAAAAGTAGCACACAGAGACCAAAGGACGAATACAGTAAGCAGGTTCAAATAGAAGTACACTGCAGTGTTTATTCAGAAAGGAACAGACTCACACAAGCTTGGAGAACTGCATGTTCGAACCGAAGACCACAGTAGTGGGGAAAAGGGGATATAGGGTACTTTTGATATAAAATTTATATGTTAATCAAATCAGTTGATCAATTAACTACTCCTTCCCCTGCTGGGAGACTCCCAACACTCCCCTCCCCTCCTCCACTCCCCCTCTTCGCTCCACCATCAGGAAATTGGCTGTAAAAAGACTCAGATTGTCCTGAGGAGTTACACTGGAAGGTACACGTATTACCCTGGCCAGAGATTACATGTCCTATTACGTAATTACACTGCTGCAGAATGGAGGTATCATGTTGTTGGAAAATTTTCGTATGTGTGCCCACCTTGATGTGCAGGGATCGGCTGAGTTAGTGCATAGTGCCACCACCAGAGTACATACCATGCCCCTATCCCTCATCCCACCTCCCTACACCTCCCAGAACAAATTGACAGGAAAAATGTTCAGTCAGTGCTGAGCTGATGAACTGGAAGCATCCCACGACAGGAAAATCAACTGCACTGCAGAGGACACAATAATATAATGCTTATTTAAAAAATTAAATTTGTATATCAATTCACAGTGGTTGAATCTCTTTATTGGGTGGAAAAATCTCATCATTCACTGCTGTATATTTAATTTTGGAAGATGCAGGTCTTGTATAATACATCAAAAAGAAGTAGTGAAATATGTAAACAGATAGCTTTCTTCTGATCATGCAAGAGATGCCATCATGAAATTGATGTCAACATAAAACACTCACCAGTCATAATTACGCTTTTACATATAGCGCTAAACATACTGTATCTGACAAAAAACCTCCCAACTGCATCATTCCATGTGCAGCATTACACCACACATACCAGACAGCTGGCAACAGGTTGAGTCCTGAGTGTTAGACTAAAGGGCACCAGTAGCCTGCAGAGGAATACATGATACCAGGCATCAGATTCATTTGACATTTGATACCAGACTCATTCCTGTTTTGGTCCCAAAGATACACCTTCCACACCAGGTCAGTTGAAGCAGCTGCTATATGCATAGTTATTTCACAATTCCAGTAGCGGAGGACTTTGGGAGAGACAACCTCCCCAACTCTCCACCCTTCAATTTCGTCATCCCCTCCCCTCCTGCCCTTCCAGTTACTTCCTATCAGGCAAAGTATCAGGTGGTAGCAACTGTTTGATATTGATACCTGGGAAATCCCTGCCTAAACACAAGTTCTCTCTCTTTCTCTATCTCTCCTCTCTCTCTCTCTCAATTGTTACTTCTTGAGCAGTGATTGCCTGTCATGTGCCACCAGGAACTCCACTAACCCATCTTTTGTCCTGCACAAAGTAGCAGATACCCTCTGTGTGGGACATTTATTCTTGCTTCCTATTGATGGATACTAATACTGCCGTATTTGGTAGGAAATTCGAGGCTACCTGGGATTTGAGCCCGCTACCATGCACTTTCAAAACACTGCCCATCCCTTATTCTGGATTTTCCTCGCTTTCTATTAGTGGATACTGGCATAGTTATGTCGTCTGATGGAGAATGGTAATGAGAATTTCAAGTTTCCGGTCAACTGTGCTATGTCCTCTAACAATTTAGAGGAGACAAGCAGTGGTTTGACAGGAGTATGATCGATTTTTCACTGTCGGAAAAACTAAACTCGTCAATCAAGAATTTGATCACACGATTGTAACTCGTGCTGTGTAAAATGATGACTGTAATTTCATTTTGGTGACATTAAAAGCAACGTTGGTAACATTAAGAGTGCAACGGGAATTCCACTGTTAAATGCAGAGGAGAGAGCAGATAGGTGGAAAGAATACATTGAAAGCCTCTATGAGGGTGAAGATTTGTGTGATGTGATAGAAGAGGAAACAGGAGTCGATTTAGAAGACATAGGGGATCCAGTATTCGGAATTTAAAAGAGCTTGGGAGCACTTACGGTCAAATAAGGCAGAAGGGATAGATAACATTCCTTCAGAATTTCTAAAATCATTGGGGGAAGTGGCAACAAAACGACTATTCACGTTGGTGTGTAGAATATATGAGTCTGGCGACATACCATCTGACTTTCGGAAAAGCATCATCTACACAATTACGAAGACGGCAAGAGCTGACAAGTGCGAGAATTATCGCACAATCACCTTAACAGCTCATGCATCGAAGCTGCTTACAAGAATAATATACAGAAGAATGGGAAAGAAAATTGAGAATGCGCTAGGTGACGATCAGTTTGGCTTTAGGAAAAGTAAAGGGATGAGAAAGGCAATTCTGACGTTACGGCTAATAATGGAAGCAAGGCTAAAGAAAAATCAAGACACTTTCATAGGATTTGTCGACCTGGAAAAAGCGTTCGACAATATAAAATGGTGCAAGCTGATAAAAAAAGTAGGGGTAAGCTATAGGGAGAGACGGGTCATATACAATATGTACAACAACCAAGACGGAACAATAAGAGTGAACGATCAAGAACGAAGTGCTCTTATTAAGAAGGGTGTAAGACAAGGCTGTAGCCTTTCGCACCTACTCTTCAATCTGTACATCGAGGAAGCAATGATGGAAATAAGAGAAAGCTTCAGGAGTGGAATTAAAATACAAGGTGAAAGGATATCAATGATACGATTCGCTGATGACATTGCTATGCTGAGTGAAAGTGAAGAAGAATTAAATGAACTGCTGAACGGAATGGTCTAATGAGTACACAGTATGGTTTGAGAGTAAATCGGAGAAAGACGAAGGTAATGAGAAGTAGTAGAAAAGAGAACAGCGAGAAACTTAACATCAGGATTGATGGTCACGAAGTCAGTGAAGTTAAGGAATTCTGCTACCTAGGCAGTAAAATAACCAAGGAGGACATCAAAAGCACACTCGCTATGGCAAAAAAGGCATTTCTGGCCAAGAGAAGTCTACTAATATCAAATACCGGCCTTAACTTGAGGAAGATATTTCTGAGGATGTACGTCTGGAGTACAGCATTGTATGGTAGTGAAACATGGACTGTGGGAAAACCGGAACAGAAGAGAATCGAAGCATTTGAGATGTGGTGCTATAGACGACTGTTGAAAATTAGGTGGACTGATAATGTAAGGAATGAGGAGGTTCTACGCAGAATCGGAGAGGAAAGGAATATGTGGAAAACACTGATAAGGAGAAGGGACAGGATGATAGGACATCTGCTAAGACATGAGGGAATGACTTCCATGGTACTAGAGGGAGCTGTAGAGGACAAAAACTGTAGAGGAAGACAGAGATTGAAATACGTCAAGCAAAGTAGGTTGCAAGTGCTGCTCTGAGATGAAGAGGTTAGCACAGGAAAGGAATTCGTGGCGGGCCGCGTCAAACCAGTCAGCAGACTGATAAAAAAAAAAAATCAATTTATGGTGGGAATTTATGCCGACATGAATGTATAATTTCCAACCACCTACAGGTCTGCAAAATATATTTTTAAAGCACTGCAGAATCTTCCCAGGAGGCACACAGTTCTTTCGTGAATTCGTGCATGCCACACACGTGGCCCCGAGCTATTGCAGACAATTCTTCCTTCTCTGGCTGCATTTCCTTCACCCTGCCCTCCATTCCTATCCTCACTCCTTCCCCAATGCCACCTCCTACCCTCTCTCGGGGTTATGATTTATGTTGAGCTGGCTATTCATCTGGTTTCCTGTATTGGTTGCAATTTTGTTTCTTTTGCCTTTTCTTTCACCCTTTTTGGCGTTTAGGTCCCCAGTTGAGGCTTGACCTCCACTTCAAAATTTCCTGTTTTTAGTGTGAGCCATGTGGGGAAGAACTCCTTCCCTAGCATCTACGGCGTGGATTCTTCTCTGTTCCCCACTGTAGTCCCCTTCCACAGGTCACCAGCACATGTAACCAGTCCATGTGATGGGGCTGCTATCTACCCATGTGGCTCAGCCCCTCCACACAGGGATCACACTACTGATACCTGAGCTGTTCCCTCCCCATGTATGCCAAGGAGACAAGCTTATCTTCTTGGAGCATCAGAACTCCTGGCAACGGCTGCTGTGCCAGACAGCCCTTGCTGTGGCTGGGTGGCGCCCATGGAGAGAGCTATGGCCTCAGTGAATGGTATCAGGTCAGATGCTTGACGCATGAAGCTTACCAAGCTGCAAAAATCGGGCCGTTCTCAAAAGACCATCTCTTCAAATGGCAAAGGATCATTGAATGCTGTTTCGTATGACATGGCAACCTTCCCTTTCCTGGTTACATCATGGGAGGAGGCCGAGGCTCGCCATCTTGGGATGAAACTTCTGCGTTACATCGCCTGTACTAGGACGGATGGGGACACATTCACCACCATAAAGCCATTATTTTTCGTAAAAATATCGAGGACGTTTGGTGAAGTGGTCTCTCAGTAAGATGTGGTGGGGCTCCCTGTTGGTCAAAGCTTCTTCTGCCACCCAGTCCACAGTTCTTTGTGCCTGTGATCGTCTTGGCAATGTCCAGGTGCCTATTACTCCTCGCCAATCTCTCAATATGGTCCAGGGGGTAATTTTTCAAAGGGACCTCATCCTGCAAACTTATGAGGAACTCCGGGCTAATCTAGAGCGGCGTGGAATTAATTTTGTTTGGCATTTGCAGAAGGGTCGCAAAGACAACTGCACCAATACTGGCGCCTTCATTCTGGCTTTCGAGGGGGATACCCTCCTAGAGAAGGTCAAAGTTATGTGCTGCAGCCGGCCAGAGTGGCCGTGCGGTTCTAGGCGCTACAGTCTGGAGCCGAGCGACCGCTACAGTCGCAGGTTCGACTCCTGCCTCGGGCATGGATGTGTGTGATGTTCTTAGGTTAGTTAGGTTTAATTAGTTCTAAGTTCTAGGCGACTGATGACCTCAGAAGTTAAGTCGCATAGTGCTCAGAGGCATTTGAACCATTTATGTGCTGCAGTTGTGACATGAAGCGGTACGTCTCTCCACCTATGCGTTGCTTTCGATGATTGAATTTTGGGCATATGTCTCCCCACAGTATGGCCAACCCATTTTGTGGTGACTGAGGCCACCCACTCCACGAGGGAAGCCCCTGCATTCCGCCACCTGTGTGTGTCAATTGTGCTGACCACTACTCGCCTCATGCACAGCTTACAAGAGGGAAAAGAAGGCCCAGTCCCTGGATTGCCTGTCTTATGCTGAGGATCGCCAAAATTATGAGAGACTCCATCCAGAGTCACTGTCTTCAACTTTTGCCTCTGTTACTTCTTATCCTCTTCCTACCTCGTCCTTACACCAGCCCAATCTCTCTCTCCCCTCTCCCTCCCCTGCAGTTCCCACGATCTCCTGTAAGGGAGCCACTCCCCCCTCCCCCCTTCCTAGCCAAAAAAGTGCTCCCATTCTTTGGCAACTGCCAGTGATCGGGCTCCCTCCAGGGACAACTCTCCCTGGCATTACTCGGGCCAGAAGACTCTTACCACCACTCGGCCATGAGCTGCACAATCGCCTGCTCTCTTTCGGTTCCAGAACTTGCAGTTGCCTTTGCCCTGCCCTCCTCCACCTCAGATGGAGTAGAAGAAGAAACATAAATCCCAAAACAAGGTGCCCTTGGTGCCGCCAAGGGTGCCATCTCCTCCCTTGCAACCTGAGCCTGACTTCTTATTTATGGTTCAAATGGCTCTGAGCACTTTGGGACTTAACATCTGAGGTCATCAGTCCCCTGGAACTTAGAACTAATTAAACCTAACTAACCTAAGGACATCACACACATCCATGCTTTTTATTTATGGATTTCACCCCATCCTTGTTGATGACGAGGGTACTGACCAAGTGACTTGACCTCCTCCTTGGCTTCTTCATGTCTACCTTGGACTCTCATCACACGATCATCCAGTTGAATTGCAACAGATACTATAGTCTGCTACCGGAAATGCAATGCCTTGTCTTCTCCTATTCTGCATCCTGTCTTGATCTTCAGGAAACACATTTCTGTGATGACCACTCTGCAACATTTCATGGTTATTGGGAGTTCTGTCAGAACTGTGCTAGCCCTGGGGTAGCATATGATGGGGTCAGCACTTTGGTTTGCTCTGATGTCATTAGCGACTGGATCCCCCTAAGTATCAACCTGGAAGCGATAGTGGTTCGACTGCAAACGACTCTGGCAATCACTATTCGCAATGTCTACCTCCCTCCAGGTAGGTTACTTCCTTTCGCTGCACTATCTACCTTAATACAGCAACTCCTGTGACTGTTTCTCCTCCTTAGGGCACTTCAATGTATACCATGTGGGGGAGTGACACTTCAGTGGTAAGGGGTATCCTAATTGACCAACTTATCACAGACCTCAATGATGGTTCCCCAGCCATTTCAGTGCCACTCATTGCACTTTCTCTGCTATTGATCTCACGATCTCCTCCCCTGCCCTCATGGCTTCCCTACATTGGCCGTCCCATGATGACCATTGTGACAGTGACCACTTTCCAGGATTCTATCATTCCCCTGCTGCTGCCAGTGAGACAGGCCCCCACGTTGGGCATTCCGCAGAGCCAATTGACCTTTATAAACGTTCGCTGTGCACTTTGACACCTCCCTCTCGAATTCCATTGACGTAAGACATCTCTGCCACTTTTCTTCAGCTGCTGGCACTGCTGTCTTCCTATCCACAGGTCCCCCTCGTCGTCGACTGGTACTGTGATGGACCAAGGATGTCGCAGTCACTGTCCAGCACCGCCTACGTGCGCTGCAGCGATTTAAGCGACGCCCTTCATAAGGTGGCGGGATAACTGTGCATCTTAACATAGTATTTTAAATATAGAAACGTAATCTTCTCATCAATCTAAGGAGTTTGATACCATGCATGCCCTGCTTGAAGTAAAATGATACTAATTTGCATAGTATGAAGAGTGATCATTCATGTGTGGCCGACATGAACTCGATACTAACAAGCATTCCCTACTTTGCATGTTAATAGTCACGTAGAATCGCAATCAGTTTGAAATGAAGTGGACGCAGCGAGTTACCAGCCGCCGAGAGAAGTAGAACATGGAACGCATTTCAACAGTGGCAATAAAAGCCAATCCTCTGCATCGGGGAGACAGACACCATTAGCCAACAATAAGCCATTCAGCGAGCTTCTCTCATTCACACCTACGTGGAACAGAAAGAAACATCTTAGCATATGAGGGGTCCATGCGGCCGCTCTTGGAGGACCAATTTATGGAAATCGTCTTCACGGAAAATGTTAAGTCACAAAATAAAGTTAGCAGTGGGCTAGAGATGTCGGGACAGAACACGCATAGAAAGACCACACCTGATGCCGGGGAAAGCTTCTAGGAAAGGAATGCTTTCAGAATCACAACGGGAGGTTTTGAAGGCCACGAAAAACGTTGTCACTGTGTTTCTTTTCACAAAACAGAAAACAGGCCACAGCGGAAAGCACTGCTTTTTTTTAACAAATACTTGCAAATCACATGAAATGCGTGGAGTACACGAGGGTGGACGTAGACGCCTTGTGTATGTGAGGAGTCTGAGAGTATAGGAGCGAAACATGAATGCTATAGGCCAGAAGGGAAATAGTTTCCACCTCCAATAGGCTTCTCAAGCTTCACTGGGCCAAGAAACGATGCAAGTCGTGCCACAATCAGCACTGGCCGCTACTATTTGTGGTAGGGGATGAAAACCAGGTACATTGGGGGGGGGGGGGAATGATATACATACCGGGGCTGTAGGTAGAAGGTAGGAGATCTCTTCAGATCATGGCCGTATCCAGACGGAACACTTAGTGTTCTGTCGGCCTAGAAGAGCTTTTTAGTGAACACTTGTTCACAGGGTTGGAAAATCTCATAATATCTCCAGAGTGAACATTACGGATTTCGACCCGAGTTAGTTTCTTCTGTGGAACAATTGCAGAGGACAGAGGTGTACATGTCACTAAGGCAGAGCTAGTGCATATTGCCAATAGTTTAGCTAGGGAAAAACACAGTTTTTCGCCTCACGAAAACTCAGGGCAGACTGCTGATACAGTCAAGGCCAGAATAGTATTGAGGTTTACAGGTCCGCACAGCGTCGACGCGCCGCCGCCATCATACGCCATTGCCGACCACATCAGCCGCCGAAAAGCATGGGAAATACCGCATGTGCTCAGGCACTCGTAAGGGAGTCACTAGCTTGCGTGTTCACTTCAGTTCTATTGTAGATTCGAGTTATGTTACGTATTTTGTTCCCATTCCCTAGTGTCTATGTTAGCCATGCATCGCATGTGTGTTCATAGGGCATCATTGTCAATAAAGGTATCAGTAAATATATGTTATTGTCCAGCTAAAACAGCATAAACAATAGGGAACACTGAAGTGTTCTGAGTGTAACATTTTGAAAGGTAAATTATTTTGTGATCACTGCATTGTAAGTTACTCTAGGGGCTCTTTTCTAGTGTAGGAACGCTTTTGAAAGGTTGATATGTGTTCATGTTTATCGTGATTAATTTCATTTAGTTTGTGAATTCATTGTCAGGATCTTTCTAATTATAGAGGATTTTCCAATGTCACCAACTACGCACTTGAAACGAGTGTGTATGATGATTATGTAATAAAAAGATTTAGTACAGTTAACAGTTCTTTGTATGTTCTAGAGTAGAGGCTACCCTTTCCTCACTGAAATGTTTTAGGGCTTGTATGACGGCTGTTATTCTAATGGCTAATCGTGACTTCATCCGGGATCTCCTTATCTTTCAGGGCCTGGGTTCACAGGCTCTTTAGTTCTGTCAGATATCTCCGTGCATGGCAAGTGGTAAGGATGGGTCATAACAACTGAGGGACTACATTAGCCCTTCACAGACCAACCTCCTCAGTTTTAATCATCTCTGTGCTAAGGCTCATTACCTTATTAAGTGGAGTAAAAAGGAATGCTGGGAGCCCTATGTTTCCGTCCTGGGGACGTACGCCTGTTCATCAAAGGTTCCATCCAAACTCCGTAGCCTTCTGGGCCACCAGCGACAGTCAACTGTGCAGGGTCTGAACCTCCAAGATGCTCTGTTCACTGATCCATTGGTCCTCACAGAGCACCTCATGACACACTTTGCAACGGCATTGTCGTCCTCTTCCTACCCTACTACCTTTCTCTGGCAGAAACACAGAGTTGAACAGACGCCCCTCTGTTTTATGCTGCACCAGGCTGTGCCCTATAATGAATCCTTCACTGAATGGGAATTGGTGCAGACTCTTCATGAGACACAGCCCTAGGCTCGGATTCCATTCATAACCAGATGATCCAACACCTGGATGTTCCCTAGAGGCAACAGCTCCTCAGGGTCTTCAACCATACTTGTCTCGCGGATGCTTTTCCGCCACAATGGCGAGACAGTGTAGTTATACCTGTCCTTAAGCCCGGGAAAAGCCCAACATCTCTAGATAGCTACTGCCCCGAATGTACTTTGTACACTCCTCGGAAGGATGGTCAGCTTCAGATTATGTTGGGTAATCGAATCTCAGGGCATTATGTCCCTGTTTCAGTGTGGCTTCCGGGCAGGGCGGTCTCCAACTGAGCATTTACTCCAATTGGAATCAGCCATCCGACAGGATTTTACTCACCACTGGCACCCTTGTCGCGGTCTTTTTTGACCTGCATAAGGCATATGACATGGCTTGGCACCATCAAAGTTTAGTTACCCTCCATGACTGGGGCTTCCATGGTCCCCTTCCGATTTTTATCTGAGTTTTTATCTCACTGGCTGTTCCGGGTTGGAGCTGACACTTAGTCAGCACCCCTCAGATTCAGGAGAATGTTATCCCACAGGGTTCTGTGCTAAGTGTCACACTCTTCTTCATTGCCATAAATGGGCCTGCGACGTCTGTTGGGCCTCTGGTTACCCTGGCATTGCATGTCGACAATTTTTGCATCTGCTGCAGCTCCCACTCGATTGCATCTGCTGAGAACCAGCTCCAAGACGCCATCCAACGGGCCTCTGCGTGACTCACCACCCATAACTTCCAGTTTTCTCCCTCCAAAACGCGACTTATGTATTTTTGTCGTCGACCCACTGTACACCCCGATCTAGAACTTTATTCAGGCAGCCAGCTCCTCGACATTGTAGTACAGTCCCATTCCTTGGGATTTATTTTTGATAACAAGCTGACATGGCTGCCCCAAATTCGCCACCTAAAGACTACAGGTGGCAGACGCTTAAGGCTCTCCACCTTCTGGCCCACACATCTTGGGCCACACATCTTGGGGTGCAGACCATTCCACTCTTCTCCATCTTTACCATGCTCTGGTCGTGTCCAGACTCGATCATGGTAGTTATGTTTATGGCTCAGCAGCTCATTCCACATTGAAACTCCTTGACCCTGTCCATCATTGTGCGGTGCATCTGGGGAAGTGGGGATTCCCCCTCTAGATATCCGATGGAGCCAACTCCTTCTTTCTTATGCAATCGCTATTCGCCAGTTCCCTGTCCATCCTGTGTACCTGAACTCTTCACCAACGACGGATGTCTCCCTCTTAACACCCACCGACGTGTGGGATTGCCAATTGGCATGAGTCTCCACTCACTGGATTGCCCCGCATGTCTTTCCTCCCATACCCTACCTTGGCTGATGCCTGGACCAGGAATCAGGACATCTGTTACAGGGTCCTAAGGTCTCTGTCGCTCCTGTGGTTTTCTGGCGTCTTGTATGTCCCATCCTTGCAGAGTTCTAGGGTGCCACCATCCTTTACACTAATGGCTCTAAGACAATCGATAAGGTGGGTTATGCTTTCACATCTCCTACTGGCTTCAAACACTATTTATTGGCGGGATCATGTAGTGTGTTCACAGCAGAGCTCCTAGCCATTCACAGAGTCATCCTTATTGTTTTGCAGGCCTCCCTCCACATTGTTTTAATTTGTTCAGACTCCATAAGAAGCCTGCAGGCTATCGATCAATGCTGATCTCGTCACCCTTTAGTCTCTGCCATCCATGATCTTCTCTCTGCCCTTGAGAGTGCTGCCTGTTCAGTCGTCTTTCTCTGGGCCCCAAGTCAGGTGGACATCCCAGGGAATGAACTGGCTGACCGTTTGGCTAAAGTAGCAGATACTTACTCTCATTTCCTTTCATAAATCCCGCTGTGGATTTGGGGATCTACCTCAAATCCCTCTGTGCCAAAAATTGGAATGCTATCTGGAGCGCTACTGCCCATAGTAATAGACTTTGCACTGCCAAGGAGTCTACTGCAGTTTGACGCTCTTCCTTCCACTCCTCTCAGAAGGAGTCCACTGTTTTATGCCATTTACATATTGGTCATATTCGGCTTACCCATTGTTTCCTCCTACTTAACGACCTACCTCCACAATGTGGTTGTGGTTATCGTTGGGACCTTTTTTACGGTCTTCTCGGTCTGTGACCCCACGATCGCCGCCCTTTTTTACAGTTTTTAGATTTAGTGTCACCTTTTATACCTTTACTGTGTATGTTTAATGTTCATTATTTTATAATTTTCATATTTAGCAGACCCTCTTTCTTCCGTGACTCGCTTTGGAATCGCAGGACCGATGACCTCGCCGATTGGTCCCATAACCACTCTCAATCAATCAATCAATCAAGCAAGCACTACAGAATTCCCAAGTCGGTTCTCTCTGATACACCAGGAAGAAGGAGGGGAAAGGGTCTACTTGTGATAGGATAGTAACAACAACAAATGCCTCTTTATTTAAACAAATAGCACTCCACCTATCGCTGCAAGACTGAGTCCACCGGGATGCACTGAAAAACACTCAACGCCACATACTGCAGGCATCACCATATAGACAGGTCACAGTGTAAACAAATATACTTAAACCACGATGCAGTCAATAATACTTGTTATGGTTAGATGTAAGAGACTGTGGAAACTTTTGTAGGTCCCTATGCGCCAATGCCGCATGTTGGCCATGCTGGCAGCTACATGCCCATCTCCCAGCATCCACATGCCGGCCATACTGGATGCTGAGAGGTTGGAGAGCCTGCCGCTGTGATAACCTGGCCGTTAACAAGTCAATTTACATGGGAGGAAATATCGTCCAGCGCAGACACTCGACAAACTGAATCTTCTCAAATTCCCACGTAAAAATCGGAGAATACTCGCAACAGACTCGACCATAAAGGCTGCCCAACACAGAAGTGGTAACAGTATGCTAATCACCCACCAGCAGGGCGACACAGTTAGGTCAACTGACCATTGTACCTGACCTGATCAGATCAAGAGGCTCAGCAGTGGATAGCACCTTAACCCAGAAATGTTCATTCATTCCAACCACTGTCTACCTTCACCATGCGCCCAGACACTAAGTGGAATCGTCCTAGAAAACCAGCCACATATAGGTTTAATTACAATTAACTATTACTCGTACAACTTCAGCACCAATTTGGTAACATTCAGCACTGAGTGAAGTGCTGGTAATACCGTCTCTTGACGACTGTGGCTGTGGAAATACCAATATCCCACGTAAATCTATATCCCCATTGTGAGTGGACATAATTTTCCACATCAAACCTTTCTTACCCCTTCTGACTATCGATACATTGAAATTGCAGTTTTCTATATCAAGTTTATAACTCCCACATGACCAGACATGTTTTCACTCATATCATTTTCTTTTCACATCTTGGAACATTGAGCACAGTAACTTTACACCTCAACACATACACATTCCAGACAAACAGTGTGATTATCGTTTGTTTGCATATATCGTCAGAAAAATATACAGTATGTGCTCACAAACACCAGCTAGGAATCTCGATTCTCCTCAATTCTAGTATTTGAAATTTAGATCTTACAGCCAATCAGATTCGAGGACAGACTGCAAGAATTTTCAGTCAGAGCTTCCAGAAGGTGCTGTATCTCACCACGACTCTCTCAAACAAGTAAAGCCCCGGTGTCATACTATCCGACAGTCAACAGTGCTTCCATGCACGAAAGGGTTGGAAAGACACCATTATGACTCTGAGCACTATGGGACTTAACATCTGAGGTCATCAGTCCCCCAGAACTTAGAACTACTTAAACCTAACTAACCTAAGGACATCACGCACATCCATGTCCGAGGCAGGATTCGAACCTGTGACCGTAGCGCCTAGAACTACTCGGCCACCACGGCCGGCACACCTTTATGGGTTGGTGTACTGTAATGAACATTGCAGTTGACATTGACACAAAGAACATGTGATGGTCTGGTTAGGGAAGCTAATAAGAGGACGTTCCGTGTACCCATGATGTTGCCTGACCTGTTTGTACACTATAGCAGATCTAGTTGAACCCTTCAATTGGTATATTGTGCAGCAGTTTATTGGAAGAATCTATCACCACTTATGCTCATATATACACTACTGACCATTAAAATTACTACACCAAGGAGATGACGGGCTACAGGCACGAAATTTAACCGACAGGAAGAAGATGCTGTGATATGCGAATGATAAGCTTTTTAGAGCATTCATACAAGGTTGGCGCCGGTCGCGACACCTACAACGTGCTGACATGAGGAAAATTTCCAACCAATTTCTAATACACAAACAGCAGTTGACCGGCCTTGCCTGGTGAAACGTTGTTGTGATGCCTCGTGTAATGAGGAGAAATGCGTACCATCACGTTTCCGATTTTGATAAAGGTCGGATTGTAGACTATCGCGATTGCGGTTTATCCTACATCTACATCTACATCCATACTCCGCAAGCCACCTGACGGTGTGTGGCGGAAGGTACTTTGAGTACCTCTATCGGTTCTCTCTTCTATTCCAGTCTCGTATTGTTCGTGGAAAGAAGGATTGTCAGTATGCTTTTGTGTGGGCTCTAATCTCTCTGATTTTATCCTCATGGTCTCTTCGCGAGATATACGTAAGAGGAAGCGATATACTGCTTGACTCTTCGGTGAAGGTATCTTTTCGAAACTTTAACAAAAGCCCGTACCGAGCTACTGAGCATGTCTCCGGCAGAGTCTTCCACTGGAGTTTACCTATCATCTCCGTAACGCTTTCGCGATTACTAAATGATCCTGTAACGCAGCGCGCTGCTCTCCGTTGGATCTTTTCTATCTCTTCTATCAACCCTATCTCGTACGGATCCCACACTGCTGAGCAGCTGAGCAGTATTCAAGCAGTGGGCGAACAAGCGTACTGTAACCTACTTCCTTTGTTTTCGGATTGCATTTCCTTAGGATTCTTCCAATGAATCTCAGTCTGGCATCTGCTTTACCGACGATCAACTTTATATGATCATTCCATTTTAAATCACTCCTAATGCGTACTCCCAGATAATTTATGGAATTAACTGCTTCCAGTTGCTGACCTGCTATTTTGTAGCTAAATGATAAGGGATCTTTCTTTATATGTATTCGCAGCACATTACACTTGTCTACATTGAGATTCCATTGCCATTCCCTGCACCATGCGTCAATTCGCTGCAGATCCTCTTGCATTTCAGTACAATTTTCCATTGTTACAACCTCTCGATACACCACAGCATCATCTGCAAAAAGCCTCAGTGAATTTCCGATGTCATCCACCAGGTCATTTATGTATATTGTGAATAGCAACGGTCCTGCGGCACACCTGAAATCACTCTTACTTTGGAAGACTTCTCTCCATTGAGAATGACATGCTGCGTTCTGTTATCTAGGAACTCTTTAATCCACTCACACAATTGGTCTGGTAGTCCATATGCTCTTACTTTGTACATTAAACGACTGTGGGGAACTGTATCGGACGCCTTGCGGAAGTCAAGAAACACGGCATCTACCTGGGAACCCGTGTCTATGGCCCTCTGAGTCTCGTGGACGAATAGTGCGAGCTGGGTTTCACACGACCGTCTTTTTCGAAACCCGTGCTGATTCCTACAGAGTAGATTTCTAGTCTCCAAAAAAGTCATTATACTCGAACATAACATGTGTTCCTAAATTCTACAACTGATCGACGGTAGAGATATAGGTCTATAGTTATGCACATCTGTTCGACGACCCTTCTTGAAAACGGG
This sequence comes from Schistocerca nitens, assembly GCF_023898315.1. Taxonomy (NCBI): domain Eukaryota; kingdom Metazoa; phylum Arthropoda; class Insecta; order Orthoptera; family Acrididae; genus Schistocerca; species Schistocerca nitens. The sequence goes on along the minus strand of NC_064614.1, from coordinate 784,031,233 downwards.
GATGACCTGTGCCCTTTTCCAATCCTTCGGAACGCTACGCTCTTCTAGAGACCTACGGTACACCACTGCAAGAAGGGGGGCAAGTTCCTTCGCGTACTCTGTGTAAGATCGAACTGGTATCCCATCAGGTCCAGCCGCCTTTCCTCTTTTGAGCGATTTTAATTGTTTCTCTATCCCTCTGTCGTCTATTTCGATATCTACCATTTTGTAATCTGTGTGACAATCTAGAAAAGGAACTATAGTGCAGTCTTCCTCTGTGAAACAGCTTTGGAAAAAGACATTTAGTATTTCGGCCTTTAGTCTGTCATCCTCTGTTTCAGTACCATTTTGGTCACAGAGTGTCTCGACATTTTGTTTTGATCCACCTACCGCTTTGACATGAGACGAAAATTTCTTAGGAATTTCTTCCAAGTCAGTACATAGAACTTTACTTTCGAATTCATTGAACGCCTCTCGCATAGCCTTCCTCACTCTACATATCGCTTCGCGTAATTTTTGTTTGTCTGCAAGGCTTTGGCTATGTTTATGTTTGCTGTGAAGTTCCCTTTGCTTCCGCAGCAGTTTTCTAACTCGGTTGTTGTGTCACGGTGGCTCTTTTCCGTCTCTTACGATCTTGCTTGGCACATACTCATCTAACGCATATTGTACGATGGTTTTGAACTTTGTCCACTGATCCTCAACACTATCTGTACTTGAGACAAAACTTTTGTGTTGAGCCGTCAGGTACTCTGTAATCTGCTTTTTGTCACTTTTGTTAAACAGAAAAATCTTCCTACCTTTTTTAATATTTCTATTTACGGCTGAATTCATCGATGCAGTAACCCCTTTATGATCGCTGATTCCATGTTCTGCGTTAACTGTTTCAAATAGTTCGGGTCTGTTTGTCACAAGAAGGTCTAATATGTTATCGCCACGAGTCGGTTCTCTGTTTAACTGCTCAAGTTAGTTTCCAGATAAAGCACTTAAAAAAATTTCACTTCGATTCTTTGTCCCTGCCTCCCGTTATGAACGTTTGAGTCTCCCAGTCTATATACGGCAAATTAAAATCTCCACCCAGAACTATAACATGGTGGGGAAATCTACTCGAAATATTTTCCAAATTATCCTTCAGATGCTTAGCCACAACAGCTGCTGAGCCAGGGGGCCTATAGAGACATCCAATTACCATGTCTGCGCCTGCTTTAACCGTGACCTTCACCCAAATTATTTCACATTTCGAATCTCCGTCAATTTCCTTCGATACTATTGCACTTCTTATCGCTATAAACACGCCTCCCCCTTCACTGTCCAGCCTGTTTACGTCTGGTTTCAGCCAACTTTCTGTCCCTAGTACTATATGGGCATTGTGAACGTTATTAATGAGAGCAGTTCTGGGACATTTCTATAGACGCTCCTGCAGTTTACTATTAGCACATTAATATTGTTATTCCCTGTTGCATTTTGCCTACTCCTACCCTGCCACGTATCAGGAGGCGTCTTGTCGGGCCTAGGGAGGGAATTCTCTAACCTAAAAAACCCACATGTGCACTCCACACGTACTCCGCTACCCTTGTAGCCGCTTCCGACGTGTAGTGCACGCGTGACCTATTTAGGGGGATCCTACATTTCTCCACCCGATAGCGGAGATCGAGAAATTTGCACCCCAGACCTCCGCAGAATCGTCTGAGCCTCTGGTTTAAGCCTTCCACTCGGCTCCAAACCAGAGGACCGCGATCGGTTCTGGGAACGATACTACAAATAGTTAGCTCAGATTCCACTCCACGAGCGAGGCTTTCCGCCTTCACCAATTCCGCCAACCGCCTGTACGAACTGAGGATGACCTCTGAACCCAGACGGCAGGAGTCATTGGTGCCGACATGAGCAACAATTTGCAGTCGAGTGCACCCAGTGCTCTCTATCGCCGCCGGCAGGGCCTCCTCCACATCTCGTATGAGACCCCCCGGCAAACAGACAGAGTGAAGACATCGCCACATTGCTGATCGCGTTGGTCGAGATCCAATGACTGTTAGCAGAATATTGAATCGGTGGGTCCAGGAGGGTAATACGGAACGCCGTGCTGGATCCCAACGGCCTCGTATCACTAGCAGTCGAGATGACAGGCATCTTATCCGCATGGCTGTAACGGGTCGTGCAGCCACGTCTCGATCCCTGAGTCAACAGATGGGGACGTTTGCAAGACAACAACCATCTGCACGAACAGTTCGACGACGTCTGCAGTAGCATGGACTATCAGCTCGAAGACCATGGCTGCGGTTACCCCTGACGCTTCATCAGAGACAGGAGCGCCTGCAATGGTGTAGTCAACGACGAACCTGGGTGCACGAATGGCAAATCGTCATTTTTTCGGATGAATCCAGGTTCTGATTACAGCATCATGATAATCGCGTCCGTGTTTAGTGACATCGCGGTGAACGCACATTGGAAGCGTGTATTCGTCACTGTCATACTGGCGTGATGGTATAGGGTGCTATTGGTTACACGTATCGGTCACCTCTTGTTCGCATTGACTCGCACTTCGAACGGTGGACGTTACATTTCAGATGCGTTACAACCCGTGGCTCTACCCTTCATTCGATCCATGCAAAACCCTACATTTCAGCAGGATAATGCACGACCGCACGTTGCAGGTCGTGTAGGGGTCTTTCTGGGTACAGAAAATGTTCGACTGCTGCTCTGGCCAGCACATTCTCCAGATCTCTCACCAACTGAAAACGTCTGGTCAATGGTGGCCGAGCAACTCGCTCGTCACAATACGCCAGTCACTACCCTTCATGAACTGTGCTATCGTGTTGAAGCTGCATGGGCAGCTGTACCTGTACACGCCATCCAAGCTCTGTTTGACTCAATGCCCAGGCGTATCAAAGCCGTTATTACGGCCAGAGGTGGTTGTTCTGGATACTGATTTCTCAGGATCTATGCACCCAAATTGCGTGAAAATGTAATCACATGTCAGTTCTAGTATAATATATTTTTACAATGAATACTCGTTTATCATCTGAATTTCTTCTTTTTTAGCAGTTTTAATGGCCAGTAGTGTACTTGTCAATGCAATGAATTCACAATTGACCATGTCAAATCTGTCACCCCTTGTGGCCAAAAGTAAGTAATTTTTACAGGATTTATAGTTTGATCACTTCTAACACACTTCTGGTGATATGACAGAACACTTGCCACAGTAGCTTAGCCTTCCAATGCTTGGCCACTGCTGAAAGAGGTTCGAGTCCTCCCTCAGGCATGCGTGTGTGTATTGTTCTTAGCATAAGTTAGTTTATGTTAATTGAAGTAGTGTCTACGTCTAGGGACCGATGGCCTCAGCAGTTTGGTGTCTTAGGACTTCACATACATTTGAACATTTGCCTTCCAACAGTATAACATTCCCAACAAGTGACATGATTATCATTTATAGGGGTATAGCATCTGCATCTCTTGTTTACTTTTGTACATTCTTACATAATAATCAGCATGGGACAGAGCAGGAGAACAGACACACCTAATACGGAAAGAGCACTTAATGTAGAAAGAGTACCTTAGAAGTGTCCAGATAACTTCTATAAAAACATCACCACAGCCCCCAAACGTCTCACCCCATGGGATTTCGCCACTTCCGCTAAGTCATTTAACATATAGGTGTTACAGTCAGTCAGAATCGAGAAGCCTGTAGGTATTTCGCTCTTGGGATTTCGTAAATAAATGGATGGTCTCTGCATTTCATCATGAGTGCTGCAACATCATAAATTGATGTGATAGGTAGTGGCTATTTGTATATTCCCATCCACACTCTGCCCTTGTAGTATTGCTGGGAGGATCCACGTGTCAGTGGATGACACATATGTTGGAGTTCAGCACTAACCTGTACCATGCTATTTGAAGCCTTCAGTGCACTTCTGGTCCTACCAAATGGATCGCATGTTGGACCCTGTGCAAGACTGTTTAAGCGTTTTGAACGATATTTACAATGTGCTTCTCTCTACTCTCTACCGATTGTAACCATGTGCTGACAGCTAACAAATATCTTACAGAACATATTCATCATTAGGATGTGCATTTACTTGTGGTTTTCGTGTTTGCAGTTAAAATTGTTGAATGTAAGATCTGCCAGTTATGCAAAACACCGTTTTTTCCAAGTTCTCAAACATGTTTCAGCACCTGTGTGCCATCATCATTGGGTTTCTGTTTTATTTAATCTTTAATGTGAACACATAGTAAAAATTTTCACATTACAGATTAAATAAAACATAAAACCACTGATGATGGCACAGAGATGCTGAAACATGTTTGGGAACTTGAAAAAAAAAAAAAAAAAAAAAAAGAACCGTGTTTTGCATACCTGGCAGACGTTACATCCAACAACCTTACAGAACAGTTGCTGCATAGTTTTAACAACGTTCTGCTGTAAGTGTACTGAAGTAATAAGAATACATGTAAGTTGACTGCTGTCTTGGATGCTTTCCTAGAAAAGAGAACCATCTGTCCCTAAACTGATGTGGATCTGCGTTAAAGAATGATAGAAAGTAGGTGGAGTCATTGGTTGAGAGGGGTTTTACGAGGCGGGGTTTGAAGATAGTCTGATGATGCATTTTAGAGATTGGGAGATGTTGTGGCAGGTCATTTATCATGCATTTAACCATTTTCTCAGTTGTTCTCCCTGGCTGTATCATCTGTGTGGTATAATCTGCACTCTGCTTGTATACAATTGTGTGTTCTGTGTGTGACTTAGAGCACTGTCTACCTGCAGTCGTTAACAGCAAATATCCCCATACCACAGTCAGCAGAAAACTTCCAAAGCAAGTGGGAAGAAATCATGTGAGGACATTTCGTATATTAGTCGGATGCTATATGCATTTAAACAATAATAGCACTGCGTGTCTCGAATGTGTATGTGTTGGAGTGTAAAGTTACTGCAGTGAATGTTCTGAGATGTACAAAGAAAGTGATGGGGGTAGAACTATGAACAGCATAAGGGAGGTATAGATTAGATGTGGAAAACTGCGTTTTCAACTAACGGTAACCGTAACGAGTATGAAAGATTTTACGTGGAAAACTGTGTCCAGGCATGAGGGGGATATAGATCGATGTGGGAAACTTATATTTCGACAGAGACGGTTGTCAGGAGGAGGTATTTCCAATACTATGCTCTTTGTCGAATGTCATCTGATTGGTGTAGCATCCACAGTATTTAGTACTTACTAAATTGACAAAAATGTGTCTAGTTTCCTAGGATGACTCTGCTTGGTTTCCGGACTTGTGGAGGACGTAGCCAGTGGCTCACAATGGTTCAAATGGCTCTGAGCACTATGGGACTTAACATCTGAGGTCATCAGTTCCCTAGAACTTAGAACTACTTAAACCTAACTGACCTAAGGACATCACACACAACCATGCCCGCGGCAGGATTTGAACCTGCGACTGTAGCGGTAGCGCGGTTCCAGACCGAAGCGCCTAGAACCGTTCGGCCACTGCTGCCGGCGTAGCCAGTGGCTGGAAAGACTAACACTTGTAGTGTGAAGTGTGAGCTGCTGCTGCACCTAAAGTGATCAGGTGCAGTTGACCTAACCGTGTGACACTGTGGGCAGGTGAATAGCGAGGTAATATTCACTATGTGCTGAGCAGCGTTTATAATCACATGCGTCGCGATCGCTATGTGGAAATTTGGGAAGATTCAATATGGCGAGTGTGCTGGACGATTATTCTCACCCCTCCACGTAAATTGACTGGCTGACGGCTGGGGGGTGACGGTGGCAATATGCCTGACTCTAAGGGTCCAATAATACTGGCATGTGGATATCAGGAGATAATGATGTATGTGCTGGAATGGTCAATGCGCGGCGGTGCTGCACAGTGGCCTATGTATGTCTCAGCAATTTCTAACATATAACTCTGACAAATAATACTGATTGCATTTTAGTCTAAGTGTAAGTGCTTACAAAGTTTCCTGTACATTTGGTGACAGCTGCTGTGTGTGGCTTTGGGTGCTTCTCAATACATCCCACTGGATTCTGTCTTTCAGGGGAAAAGTGGAGTGGTGTTTCTATAAATAATGTTGTTACTACCCTATCACATGATAAACTCTTTTTCATCCATCTTCTTCCAGTGTAGCAGAGAGAACCAATTTGGAAATTCGATAGTGCTTTAAAAAATATACTTAGCAGACATGTAGGTGGTGGGAATTTGCACAGCCTTGATGACATAAATTAGGGCCGAAATTTGAAATTACGACTATAAATTTATACAGCACCACTTTCAATCCTGATGACCAATTACAGACAAGGATTTACATACTAAAGTCACAGATAACGAAACAAACTCGGCTGAAGGCCTAAAAGCAGAGCAACAAGAATTTTAAATAAAACACGGCTGAAGGCCTAATCTTAAAATAGTTGTCATGACGTTCGGCTGAAGGCCATATATTAAACATAAAACAGACAATATTAATACGCGGCCGAAGTCCTGGCACAGTACCTGCGACCAAATAAAATGCTCAGAAGTGTTCTAAGGGTCGGCCTGAGGAGGAAACTCTAACCACAGCTTAGGTGAGACAGGCAGCCAAGCGTAACACTGAACAATCGGGTTGCAACACGACCCAGGGACGGCTGAAGAACCAACCAACAACCTAATCAATTCTCTCTGCCGCAACTGAGCAACTGCCTATTGCAGTATGCAGAGAGCATTCGTATCCTCAATGGAAATCACAGAAGCTACACACATTTCGACGTAAACACACTTGCACAAGAACTCGAACAATCGTAAAAGCAAACACAGTGGAACAACAAGGACGAATCAATTCAACACACACAGAGTTTCCAAAAGCGGTCGGCGACCAAATACACGTCGTCTGATGAGACGACCGACCGAACGACCAACCCAGGTTACGTGTCGGTGACGGTCGGGCGACTCTTGGCTGTCCGAAGCTAACTGACTCAACTCCATGTCCGTTTGGAACTCGGAGACTAGGCTCAATGAGCTTTTCCCGCCAGGTAAAGGGATCCAGCACCTTTGATTTGCTATGGAAACTGAATTTTATTCCAGCACTCCAGCACTCTATCTTCAGGCCACAAGTGGCCCATCGGGACCATCCGACCGCCGTGTCATCCTCAGTTGAGGATGCGGATAGGAGGGGCGTGTGGTCAGCACACCGCTCTCCTGGTCGTTGCGATTTTTTTTTTTTTTTTTTTTTTTTTTTGTCCGGAGCCGCTACTATTCGGTCGAGTAGCTTCTCAATTGGCATCACGAGGTTGAGTGCACCCCGAAAAATAGCAACAGCGCATGGCGGCTGGATGGTCACCCATCCAAGTGCCAGCCACGCCCGACAGCGCTTAACTTCGGTGATCTCAGGGGAACCGGTGTGTCCACTGTGGCTACCGTTTCCGAATTTTATTGATAAGAAGTATATTATTACAACCTCTGCAATGTAGTCGAACTCCTGTTGTGGGATTCTTCCAGTTTCCCAGTTCAGCACAGACAAGTGACTTTCCCTGCCAGTTTTTTCTGGGAGGGTTGGGGAGGTGGGGGTGAGGGGTACTATGTCCTCTGAGGATGGCGTTGTGCACTAGCTCAGTCCATCCCTGCACATTAAGGTCTCCTGAAGCTCAGCACAGACATAGTCTATTTCCCGCCATTTTCCAGTTGGGGATTGGGGATATAGAAGGGAGGACCAAGGGATTTCTTATGAGGAGGAGGAGGAGGGGGTAATCAGTTGACCAATTTATTTAATTAATTAACATACCAATTTGGTATCAAAAGTCTCCCAGAATCCCCACTACTGACCACAACAGAAACAAGAGTATTTTCACAAAAAGAGTTTTTTATTTCCTTCAAAGCAGACTGAAATTAAACCATGCAGCAAATGTTAAAATGTTTGGTATTTTATTAGTGGGTTGAGCCACAAAACAAATGAAATGGATTCACTGTGAGGCCAAACCGAAGATATTGCCAATGATGGTGTTATGTAATTCATAAATAAAATAAATAAATATAGACAGAAGAATAAGAGAAATGAGGTGTTATATAGTATAATTTTAAGAACTATAATATTGTTAGAAGTTATTTCACTCTATAACAGTGGTGTCTAAAACCGGAAAGCTCAGGAAAATTTTCTATTTAGCGAAAGATACATTTCAGTAAATGGCAATCAAGCATCAAATTATTCAAGAATTTAGTTTCATGTATGACTGTAAGCTAGAATTTTAGGGCTTTCAGTCAGTTCCTCAATATGGAAAACATTCCCCTGGTGGCATAAGATACCTGTGCCAACAGATAGCAACCTTCCATTGGTACTTGTCATAGCTTTCCCATGTTTTTCAAAAAGAGCAATTCTAATTGTAAAATTCCTCTTAGTGTTCACGCATAGGGAATGAGTGTCCCTTTATCAGTATGCGACTGTGAGATACTGAATACCTAGAATACGTGCTTCATTGTCGTTACAGTTCTTCTTTCACAAACTTCTCTTTATCTGACATAGAGGTGCAATAGTTCTCACAATGAATAAAACGGGACAAGCTATTGGAGACATTAATGTGAAGTATCAGGGATGGTTGATTTTGAAGTGCAGCTTCAGGGATCTGCATCCAAGCCCATCAGCTGTCGGTAAGTAGGCGTACCTTTACAGTAAAGGAGCTGCAAACATAGGAGCATCGAGATAGGCATACTGAAGAAATCGCTTAGTAATATTAAGAACAAAAATATGATTTTAGTGACAAGAATATCGAACTGATATATAGATGAAACTATAGTAGGTGCATGTTATGAGGAAACAAATTGTTTTTGCAAATGTTATTTTGTGTATTTCGAGTATGTTATGTTTTCGGAAACATGGATGACTTCTCAATGTTCCAACATAATGCAGTAGGTGCCTCTGCTGACACTTTGGAGCGTACTTTTCACTAGTGTGTCACTGTAAAACTTTTATTGGCTTCGACGAATTCTCTTTAAATAGAGCGCTACTCCTGAATAAAAACTTATTTGCTTTCGACATGACATGGCTTATTACTTTATAAACTAATCTGTCAGTCTTAAGAGTACTTTTTTAAGCCGCATACGAGCGCACAGCGTGCAACTCTATATTGATTATTGATAAGTGCATGCTAGATGCCGATTGACGGCCTGTCGAGAGCAACGGTGCGAAATACGTCAACGGTGAACATACCGACAGTAAAACCCAGTTATGGATGTGTAAAAATAAAAAAACAAAAATACAAAAATAAAATAAAAATAAAAACTGCGTCCTTTATCCGAGGGTTCTGTCGTCCCCTGGGTCGTGTGAGCATCGTGGTGGTCTCAGTTTGCATACCAAGTGTGACATCTGACAGTGTCTGCTAAGAGATATTGATTGCTAACTGTCTTTGTCAGGCGTATACCTGTGAAACATTAAAGTTATAATTCTAAGTTTCATAGCAAGTTCAGATATTCTTACAGTGGAAATTACGATTGTCGCTGAAGATACATTAAATCCGTAAGAGTATTTAATGCCCAAGCGCCTTTACCATTGTTATCCACTGGCGAGTGCTATATCTGTTGCCTATACCTGTACGTGGCTCATTACAAAATAAAAACGTGCATGATACTTTTATATATTCACTAATGGTCAACTAGGGCACGACACAATTTGTGTTAGTCACTCACCTTTCGACGATACATAAGCCGCAACCGTTCACTGTCCACACAGCCGTAGATCGCAGTTGACCGTGTTACCTACGTAGATGGCAGGGAGAGCTCCGAATAACGTACTGAGTACCACAAACTCTAAAATACGCTTGAGTATATTCCGAAAATGACTCTTGAAAATAACGAACTGCACTTTGCATTTTTGATCTAATTATGCGTGTGTTCCGAACTATTTGCTGATTATTCATTGTGGTACGCGTGAGGATAGAACTTACTTTTTTGTTGCGACCTAGAACTGCAATAAAGTTTATAAGTTTGGCGTCGTACTGTAGGTCAATTCGTTAATACTTTTATATAAGTGTTGTTCAGGTTCGTAATGTAACTGAAGTACCTTAGTGGTACAGTCACAAACAACTTGATAATAAGTATTGTTCGTGTGTACAGAAACACGGCGAGGAACAACATTTTCCATTTTTAGTGAATACAGTACATTTCCTTAAAAATGAGATATTTTAAAGGGTTCCACGTCGGCTGTTTTTGACAAGTATTTACTTTGTTAATCTTTATTAAAGTTCCCACGATTGATCAATTTCGGCCTTAGACGCTGAGCCGTGGTAAAAAATTGCTGTTTTGAAGGGCGCGCCGCAGCACGTAGTGTGAAGCAGTCGCCCTCCGTTTCTGGCGGTGGCGCCGCTGTGGCAATCACAGCTTTGGTGTCTCCCTCTGGTGGGAAAGGTTGCCTGTTCACGTGCATTTAAGGGGCGCTATGAGCTCGCCAGTTGGGGAGTCTGGGGCAGTCTGGGTCACTCTCTCGTCCGCAGCTTGCTAGTCTGTCTCTCGTCCGAATTTGTGAGGCAGTTAGTGTCTGTCTGTCGTCCGGAGTGCTAGTATGTCTTTCGTTCGGATAAATCTTTAAAGCCGGATAAATGAGAGTCTTTCCACTCTGCCAGTAAGAGAACTCAGCGAGTGGTCGCCCGGTCGGGGCTTAGTTCCTGCATCTGAGTCTGCGCGTTAGGCCGCCAGTCTGCTCGAGTTGCTCAGGCAATGGTCATTGGCGGTAGTATCGATCGGTTGATCGGTCTTGCACTGAGACACAAGATGACTTGTCCGCCTCGAGCGTCGGTGCATGTGAGGTCACCACGTGAGTCCAGCGGGCCGCGCCGTATAGCGAGGGGTAGTGGCTTCACGGTCGACACGAGAGCAATAGGAGTCAACCCACGACATCGGTCTGGACGGTGCGACGCCGTGAGACGGGAGATCGGCGCGCCTTCCTGCGTCTTCTCGAGAAATCGCAGTTTATTAGAAGTTAAGTGATTGGTGATATGTTGTGTGATTTACTCTTGTTAAATTCTACTTGTTTTCTTGGTCAGTCTCTCGTTCCCACCTTGCTCGTCTGTCTCTTGTCCGCATTTGTTAGGCAGCTAGTGTCTGTTTGTCGTTCGGAGCTGCCTCTGTCATGTTTGTCGGATTCGGTGTGTTAACGAATTTATTGCTTGGAGTGTAACGGCCTAATTCCTGAAATATGTTTTGATCTTGCCTATCATCTTCAGAGCCGGTATCTGTGAACTTTAGAGCATATTAACTTGTTTGGCCATCCTTGTATAATTTTATATAAGATTGCATTACATGGGCTTTTATTTAAATGGTCATTTTAGTATATAAAGTTGCCACCCTTCCACCGTAATCAAGTTGCACCTTCGGTGGCAAAGTTATTATTTTAATTTTAGTGTTTTGTACCATTTCCATCCCTCCTACAGGGTGCATGGGGACGACGTGTAGACAACCTCCAAGATGGTGCTCCCCGGGCAACGCTGCAGTAAAATGCAACGGCAAAAAGTCTACACAGTTCCGGCGACCGGACGCTCAAATGCCTCCCGGCCCACAAGAAGGCAAACGATTCAGAAGTGGAATTACTCCACGAAGATGGTGAGAGTGTGCCACTTCAATATAGAAGGCTACACAAGGACGAAAGGAGAAATCCTTGAAAAAATTGTAACAAGAGAAAGAGTAAGTGTCGTACTCTTGCAGGAGACACACCTGACGGATGAAAACATCGAACGATTATGCATACCAGGATTCACCAATGTGGGATACTCAGGACACGACAAACATGGTATGGCGACCCTGGTGAAAAATGAGCTTCTAGGAAACATCGAGAACAATGTGGAATCGGTTCCACACGCAATAGGCATTAAACTGGGAGAGATGACAATCTACAATGTCTACAAACCACCTTCGCAGCAATGGCCTATAGGAATCTTACCGCAGGCTAATCATCCAGCAATCTATGCCGGCGACTTTAATTCCCAGCACACCAGATGGGGATATCAGAGATCCACTCCGGAAGGCGTTGCACTAAGTGACTGGGCTGACAACCGGGACCTGCACCTCCTGTTTGATCCCAAGGACAGAGCGTCCTTCAGTTCAAAAGTATGGGGCACAAAGACGACACCTGACCTGACCTTCGTCACACGCGGCGCAACGGGAGTCCTCGAAGCTTTCCCACGGAGCCAACACCTCCCGATTATTGTGGAGATCGGCCTTTCCATCCCGATCATAAAGAGCCCCCTGATTCCACGGTGGAATCTGAGAAAAGCAGACTGGGGGAAATTTAAATCTTTTGTTGACAAGACAATAAATCGAATACCACCAAGTCCAGAGAACTACCAAAGGTTTGTAAACCTGATATATAAAGGGGCCCTAAAGGCTATCCCCCCGAGGGGCCCGGAGGGAATACATTCCTTGCTGGTCAGAGGAGTGCGAGTAATTGTTAGAGCAGTATGAGAGGAGTGGGGAGGACGAGACTGCAGAACGACTGATCAACACTATGAACGAGGAACGTAGGAACAGGTGGAAGATGGCAATGGAGAATCTGGACTTTACCCATTCTAGCAGGAAGAGCTGGGGTATACTACGGAAACTGGGTGGTGCTACATCACCACGAAGATCGGCCGCGGGTGTGGGCCCATCCGAAACAGCGACTGCCATGAAACAGACCTCCAAAATACACCTGAAGACTGAGGAGAAGAAAAGGATCTCCAGGAACCTAACCAAGGAATTAGCCAATAATCCAACTAATCTAGATATTGTCAAAGCAGTAGACGTCGAGGAGATTACCCAGGCCCTAACACTAATGAAAACAGGGAAAGCAGCCGGACCCGACGAAATCTTCCCAGAATTTCTGAGGGAGCTGGGACCCATTGGGAGGAAATGGATGGCCAAGCTCTTCACGGAATGCATTGAATCAGGTGCACTCCCGAAGTTATGGAAAGAAGCTAAGGTAATAGCGGTACTGAAACCAGGGAAGGATGGAGATAATCCAAAGAACTATAGACCGATCTCACTGCTTTGTACCTCTTACAAACTATTTGAGAGAATATTACTGGCCAGACTAGCACCATACATTGAGGCGAACCTCCCGGACTATCAATCAGGGTTCCGTGTGCGAAGGAACTGCTGTGAACAAGTTTTGTCCCTTACAACATTTATTGAGAAAGGCTATCAGTACAAGCTGAAAATGGGACTGGTATTAATAGATCATACATCAGCCTATGACACTGTCTGGACCGAAGGACTACTGCTCAAGCTTACTCGAATTATCAAATGCAATCAGACGTGCACATTACTAAAAAATATGCTGACAGGCAGGAAGATCAAGGTCTATCTCCATGGAAAGAGCAGCAAAAGCATGGTCATAAACAATGGCCTGCCGCAGGGGTCAGCCCTGGCGCCGACCCTTTTTAATTTATACATATCTGATATGCCGAGCACCAGGTCGCGTAAATTTGCGTATGCGGATGATCTGGCCATCGCATACCAAAGCAAAAATTTCGAAGATCTTGATAAAACATTGAATGCGGACCTTGAAGCGCTGAACACCTACTACCTTAAGTGGCATTTGCATCCCAACCCCAATAAAACGACCAGTACCATAATGCACCTTAATAGCAGAGCTTCATGCAGGAAACTACAGCTTTCCCTGAATGACCGGCATATCAGACATGAAGATAAGCCTAAATATCTGGGAGTAAAATTAGACCGTACACAAACGTTTAGCTCCCATCTGGAAGACACCAAACAGAAATTAAAATCTCGAAATGCCATTATGTCTAAACTAATTACTATTAAAAACAGTCTTGATCACGATTTACTTAACAAGGTGACCGGTTTCGACCACTACTGTGGTCATCTTCAGACCAGAAAGAGGTTCCTACTCAATGGTCTGAAGATGACCACAGTAGTGGTCGAAACCGGTCACCTTGTTAAATAAATCGTGATCAAGACTGTTTTTAATAGTAATTATTTATAAGACATTGATCACTGCTGTTCCCGTAATGCATTCAAAAGTAATGTCTAAACTAGCCGGAACATCATGGGGGTGCGGAGCTAATACACTGAGGACGTCAGCATTAGCCCTCGTGTACAGCGTGGCTGAATATTGTTCACCAGTCTGGGCGAAAAGTGCGCATGTAAATAAAGTAGACACCCAATTGAAAGAGACGATGAGAATTATCTCAGGCACACTTAGGGCTACCCCATGTGACTGGCTCCCAGTCCTTGCCAACATAGAACCCCCTGATATAAGGCGCTCCATGGCGACCTCAAGAATATACAGAAAGATCGAACAAAATCCAGAACTCCCTATACACCAAGACTTATCACCCATCAACAGGCTAAAATCTAGGTCCCCCTTTTGGAAGATTGGCAGGGAATTACAGGACTTCAACCCAAAGCTAGCCTGGGGGGAATCATGGCGCAAAGGGACACACAAGAACCAAAAGCTTATTGATGACCCCAGCAAGGAGATAAATGGTTTTGATCTCCCTCGGAAGCTCTGGGTTGCCTTAAATCGCCTTAGAACAAGCGTGGGAAGATGCAAACATCTAATGAATAAGTGGGGACTTGCGGAGAGTCCCGTGTGTGAATGTGGTGAAATACAGACAATGGACCACCTACTGGTGTGTGAAGTGGTAGGATATAGTGGTGAAATGAAGGACATACAATACTTGCCTGACCTAGCCATAGATTGGCTCAAAACTATAAGTAGCATTGTGTAGTGTTGTAATTTCCTGGTGGATTGTAATGACACTGTAATATTTGCCTTGTATATGCCGAACGGATAAATAAATAATACAGGGTGCATAGTTTGTGTGCTTGTATGAATTGTTAAAACTCTTAGTTTAAAGTAATCTGGTGTGTTGCAGATTTGCACCAGTCTAGTCTTTCAGAGGTTGTTGTGAGCGTTCGTAACTACGGCCGTGTCAAACAGGAGCGGCAAGGTTCTCAGCCCGAAAGCTCAAACAGTCAAAATTTTTTTCTTTCTGCCTCTGAACAAATTGTAACTTGATATTTAGAGGGTGCTTTCTGATTATAATTTTAAATCTGTTTCTTTAAAAAATCCTTTAGGCACCATTAAAGTGAATAAATTACCAATTGTTAAAAAGGAATTTGCTTATGACTTCATCAGTTACTCCCTGGCAACTATTTCCACGCTCAAATAGTGTGATTAAATGTGTTAATGTTCTTGATGAGTCGCTAGTAAGTAGAATACATTCTCAAGAAAATTCTTTGAAAATAAATCACGGTTCAGACGCCATTTTCAAATGCAGTGGGTATCAATGTATAGCGTGTCCACACCGTTTTGCAAGCGGATAATTTTGCAATATATTGACGCCTACTTCACTTGAAAATGGCCTGTGGGGCCGAAATTGGATAATCATGCGAACCTTAATAAAGACTTAATGAAGTGAATACTTTTCAACAACAACCGAGTGAATTTTGCTGCGAATCCTTCACATTTCGTGACATTATGACAACCATCTTGACAGCGGGTCGCTCCACCTTAGAAACGCAGAAGAGCAGCCATTCTACCTGGCGTGGATTCGACAAGTCATTGGTGGGTTTCTGGAGGTAAGTTGCCCCATGCAGGAGTCAAGCAGTTCCCGTAAGTTAAGAGCCGTTTTGTGGGCATCCGACAGCAGTTGCCCAATAGCGTCCTAGATGTTAGCTCTATCGCACCTACAAGTCAACTCGAAATGGTGATTCAAGCTTCAGTTGTCCATCTTAAAAGCATTTCTTTCGTGATAACATTTTATTTTATGTAACTGAAGGTGTAGGGGAAGAAGGAGAGGAAAGGGAAAGGAAGGAACTCATGAAGCCAGCTGCATCGGGACTTTGTGCGGAATCATCGGCGACGATTGAAAATGTGTGCCAGACTGGGACTCGAACACGGGATTTGCTTATTCGGCTGTTGCGTTAACCACTGCACCATGTGGACAGAGTGTTTATCGTAAATGTGGGGACTATGTCGGTTTCTCGGCACGCACCATGGCCGACTCACGTTCCCACTTAACACCATTACCCACAATCCCATCCACGCCCTCCATACTCGCTAATTTTAGATACCCGCTGGAGGTATCCACCCTCAAGGTTGAGGATTCATCGCCCATGGAGGAGACTCTAAAATCTGCGAGCATGGAGGACTCGGGTGGGTATTGTGGATAATGGTGTTGAGTGGAAATGTCTGCGCATTGGCCATAAACACTCTAACACTCTGTCCGGATTGTGCGGTGTTTAAAGGAACTATTAAGCAGTTCTGGTTGCTTAACCGTTGACTCCGCATTGATGTCATCAGTTCCATCCCTTCCTTTGCCCCCCCCCCCCCATTTCACGTTCAATTACACAATATGTATCACAGCTGCGGATTTCACGTCGTGTCCGTTCTTTTGCACGTGTCTGTGTTTTTTAGATAATTGGAATGCACATGTAATTTGCAGATGAAAATTCCATTTTGATTATTTTGTTCGTGCAGTTTAGTCCCATTAATCACTTATTAGTTCATATGTAAGCCAGTCATACTGAGTGAAACACAGATGCAGCGGGCATGTAATTGTTGCCATGAAGATGATAACTACTATGAAAAAATTCTATGTTGTTGAACTTAAAACAATTCGCAGTTTCTTGTTTTGTGAAGTAAAAAAAAAAGAAAAAAAGGAAGGACACCATTGTTCTAAGTTTTGGGAACTGTTGTCTTTCAAAGATATTCCGTACACAATTTTGCATGAGTCTTTTTGGGACCGATGACCTCGCTGTTTGGTCCCCTCCCACAAATCAGCCAACCTTGCGTCTTTTCTATCAGTTTTATCAGTTTTCTTACAGGTTTAATCACCTCTACTACAATATCGTCTGTTTCCGGTGCATTTCGTTTTATCACACCTCGAATGGATTTAAGTACCAGATTTGGAGTTATTTATGGAATATCTGATTTTCTCTGTTTTGATTCCTGAATTACAAACCATTTTCAAGAAATCTTCGTATCCTTGTAAAATTTTGGTAACTGAGTTACGATACATAACTGATAATATAAGTTCCTGTTTGTTTTCATCACGCTCTTATTGTTTCGATTTTCTACCTTTGCCAAATATTCATGTCTCTCTTCACATCCTTTCAGAGACATTACTGGACAGTTTTGTGTAGTTGAGTATCTTTTACGTTCGTATTATGGTTTGGGCGAAAACCTATTCTCTCTCATAGCTTCCGTGTTCCACGAGATATTTACTTTTCTTTTGCGTTCTTCATATCCGAAACGTATTTTGCTATTGGTTCAGTACCTTTATGAAATAAATGCGTGTTAGTTCAATGACACCATAGTCTTCATTATCTAAGACGTTGATCTTTCTGCTTTATTTAATTTGATATGCCTCCCAATTCTTTAATGCTATAAATTCTCATAATCGACAGTTTTGATCTACCTTCAACTGAATTTGTTTCATTACAGTTTTGTGTCAATTTTCATTCTAGGTCGTTTTATTTTACGACCACCCGAAATTGTAAAGTGGCTTTCATATTGTGTTAAATTTCTTCATCATTTTTTAAAAAAGCTAGTTTAATTTTTAGTTCCGTTTCAGTAATCGTCAGTGAGATATAAATCTTTTTTATTGCAACTGGTGACTACATCTTGTCTGCTTTTATTCTTATCTGAATGCAAGCAGCAACCTTTAAGTAAGTTTGTGATCCCCGTATTCTGAGTCTATCATTCGCCCCATAAAAAGGGCAAAGAGCTCTTTTTTTTTCTTTTTTTTTTTTGCTTGTGAGTGAACCAAGCCGAAATCAGTGCTAATAATATATCGACACTTTAGTGAAAACAACTTCTTAAGGAAGTTCATGACCATGTAAACTTTTTAAGTTTATCGATTGATATCAGTAATCACAAATCAACGAAGTTTATTCTGGTTTTAGTTAAATACTTCATTTAAAAGTTGCGGCGCATCAAAAACTATTGGAAATATTGAAAATCAGACGTTTAATCTAACATCTAACAATGTAATATCGATCCTGCGTGATCACTGCTTAGAATCACAGTTTGTGCTCTTATCTGATGGAATACGAAGAGTGTATTTGGTGGAGTAAGCGGAAGTTGCAAAGAAAATATTTTTGCTAAATTAAAAGCAAGGTGTGGGTTGCATGGCACATATTATCCACAACGGCGTGGAAACAGCTGTTGGGATGCTGCCAATAGAGACAGAGAATATCATTTATTAAATTTACAAATATTTTTATATTTAAACTCTAAGGATGGAAAACCTCAAAGAGTCTGTCTGGTGTAAATGTCAGTTAATGTCAATTGCTAGGTTAGAGCATTTCAAGGTGGCTGGCATTGCTTCCTACACGTGACAGAATTTTTAATTTATATTCTGCTCTAAAATCATTTTTCCTCTCTTAGTGAGGTGGTTATTTATCTTTACAACCACTTTTCAACAAAGGGGAATCTGAATAACAGTTATGGTTTGCTCATAGTCACATTAATCTGTTTAAAAGAAGCATTTAAGAAATTTGAAAAGCGGAATACCTGTCTTGGAGAGACAATTCCTCGTTATGAATTACTCATGACAGAGATTGAAGGAATTTTATGGTAGTGATCAAGCACCTCAAAGCATATTCTACTCCAATGTTCATTCATTCTACAATGTAACGCTTGAACATTTGGTTTCATGTGGAAGCATAACTAACTTCATTGGACCAGTTTGAAAAAGAAGTTACAGTGTAGTGACATAAAGTCAAGTAGTCCACTGTTTCGAGAAGAAAGCAGTGTAGAAATTCATAATGGAGAATGGTTTAATGAATATTATATTGAGAAAACGATTATAGCTGAAAAATTACTAGAAGGATTCTAAGAATGAAGTGCATAATAGATGGATTAGTATATTTAAAGGGTTGAAGGAAAAATGCACGAAGGTAAATGTCATGCCTTAAATTGTAGGAACCGGCCGTTGTGGCCGAGTGGTTCTAGGCGCTTTATTCCAGAACCGCGCGACTGCTACGGTCACAGGGTCGAATCCTGCCTCGGGCATGGATGTGTGTGATGTCCTTGGGTTAGTTAGGTTTAAGTAGGTCTAAGTTCTAGGTGACTGATGACCTCAGATGTTAAGTCCCATAGTGCTCTGAGAAATTTGAACCAAATTGTAGGACTTCATGTGTACATCCCGGGATCGAATGCAATAAGTAAGCGTTTGTTTTCAAGAATGGCTCATTATTGGTCATGTGATAAAACAAGTGTTTTAGATTATAAAATTGCCAATGCAATGATTTTCAAATGTAATATAAACACTTCATGTGCAGGGTTGTATGACAGATTGTTACGAAGTCTTATCAGCAGTAACATGAAATGTGCTTGACGCATATTTGACGGGAAGTCCCCTTTTGGAGGGTTCGGCCGTCTGGTACAAGTTTTTCTTTTTATTTGACGGCATTTCGACGACTTTAAAACGAGCAAAATTCAAAGAATGTGAAGCAGTGCAGTTCACTTAGGGTATTAATAGGCACTGTTGTGATGTAAAGTGTATTTTCCCCCCATGAACCATGGACCTTACCGTTGGTGGGGATGCTTGCGTGCCTCAGCGATACAAATGGCCGTACCGTAGGTGCAACCACAACGGAGGGGTATCTGTTGAGAGGCCAGACAAACGTGTGGTTCCTAAAGAGCGGCAGCAGCCTTTTCAGTAGTTGCAGGGGCTACAGTCTGGATGATTGACTGATCTGGTCTTGTAACACTAACCAAAACGGCCTTGCTGTGCTGGTACTGCGAACGGCTGAAAGCGAGGGGAAACTACAGCAGTAATTTTTCCCGAGGGCATGCAGTTTTACTGTATGGTTAAATGATGATGGCGTCCTCTTGGGTAAAATATTCCGGAGGTAAAATAGTCCCTCATTCGGATCTCCGTGCGGGAACTACTCAGCAGGACGCCGTTATCAGGAGAAAGAAAACCGGCGTTCTACGGATCGGAGCGTGGAATGTCAGATCCCTTAATCGAGCAGGTAGGTTAGAAAATTTAAAAAGGGATAGGTTAAAGTTAACAGGAGGAACAAGACTTCTGGCCAGGTGAATACAGGGTTATAAATGCAAAATCAAATAGGGGTAATGCAGGAGTAGGTTTAACAATGAATAAAAAAAATAGAAGTGATGGTGAGCTATTACAAACAGCATAGTGAACGCATTATTGTGGCCAAGATAAATACGAAGCCCACACCTACTACAGTAGTAGAAGTTTATATGCCAACTAGCTCAGCAGATGATGAAGAAATAGATGAAAGTATGATGAGGTAAAATAAATTATTCAGGTAGTGAAAGGAGATGAAAATTTAATAGTCATGGGTGACTGGAATTCAAGCGTAGGAAAAGGCAGCGAAGGAAACATAGTAGGTGAATGTGGATTGGAGCTAAGAAATGAAAGAGGAAGCCGTCTGGTAGAATTTTGCGCAGAGCATAACTTAATCATACTAACACTTGGTTTAAGAATCATGAAAGAAGGTTGTATACATGGAAGAACCCTCGAGATACTAAAAGGTATCAGATAGATTATATAATGGTAAGACAGAGATTTAGGAACCAAGTTTTAAATTGTAAGACATTTCCAGGGGCAGATGTGGACTCTGGCCACAATCTATTGGTTATGAACTGTAGATTAAAACTGAAGAAACTGCAAAAAGGTGGGAATTTAAGGAGATGGGACCTGGATAAACTGAAAGAATCAGAGGTTGTACAGAGTTTCAGGGAGAGCATAAGGGAACAACTGACAGGAATGGGGGAACGAAATACAGTAGATTAAGAATGGGTAGCTTTGAGGGATGAAGTAGTGAAGGCAGCAGAGGAACAAGTAGGTAAAAAGACGTAGGCTAGTAGAAATCCCTGGGTAACAAAAGATATACTGAATTTAACTGATGAAAGGAGAAAATATAAAAATGCAGTAAATCAAGCAGGCAATAAGGAATACAAACGTCTCAAAAATGAGATTGACAGTAAGTGCAAAATGGCTAAGCAGGGATGGATAGAGGACAAATGTAAGGATGTAGAGGCTTATCTCACTAGGGGTAAGGGGTAAGGAAAGAAGGGAAAGCAAAAATGTGGAAGGAGTGTATAGAGGGTCTATACAAGGGCGATGTAATTGAGGACAATATTATGGAAATGGAAGAGGATGTAGATGAAGATGAAATGGGAGATACGATACTGCGTGAAGAGTTTGACAGAGCACTGAAAGACCTGAGTCGAAACAAGGCCCCGGGAGTAGACAACATTCCATTAGAACTACTGATGGCCTTGGGAGAGCCAGTCCTGACAAATCTCTACCATCTGGTGAGTAAGATGTATGAGACAGGCGAAATATCTTCAGATTTCAAGAAGAATATAATAATTTCAATCCCAAAGAAAGCAGGTGTTGACAGATGTGAAAATTACCGAACTATCAGTGTAATAAGTCGCAGCTGCAAAATACTAATGCGAATTCTTTACAGACGAATGGAAAAACTGATAGACGCCGACCTCGGGGAAGATCAGTTTGGACTCCGTAGAAATGTTGTAACACGTGAGGAAATACTGACCTTACGACTTATCTTAGAAGAAAGGAAAACGAGGATAATGGAAAGTAGTCGCGTTAACTAGGGTGATTAGATTAGAAATGAGACACTCACAGTAGTAAAGGAGTTCTGCTGTTTGGGGAGCAAAATAACTGATGATGGTCGAAGTAGACAGGATATAAAATGTAGACCTGGCAATGGCAAGGAAAGCGTTTCTGAAGAAGAGAAATTTGTTAACATCGAGTATAGATTTAAGTGTCGGGAAATCGTTTCAGAAAGTATTTCTATGGAGTGTAGCCATGTATGGAAGTGAAACATGGACGATAAATAGTTTGGACAAGAATAGAATAGAAGCTTTCGAAATGTGGTGCTACAGAAGAATGCTGAAGATTAGATTGGTAGATCACATAACTAATTAGGAAGTATTGAATAGAATTGGGGAGAAGAGGAGTTTTTGGGACAACTTGACAAAAAGAAGGGACCGGTTGGTAGAACACGTTCTGAAGGATCAGGGGATCACAGATTTAGCATTGGAGGGCTGCGTGGAGGGTAAAAATCGTAGAGGGAGACGAAGAGATGAATACACCAGATTCAGAAGGATGTGGGTTGCAGTAAGTACTGGGAGATGAAGAAGCTTGCACAGGCTAGAGTAGCATGGAGAGCTGTATCAAACCAGTCTGAGGACCAGTCTGAAGACCACAACAACAACAACAGTTCTGGGGGACTGATGACCTCGGATGTTAAACTCCATAGTGCTCAGAGCCATTTGAACCAAATTGTAGGGCTTCATGTGTATATCTCGGGATCGAATGCAGTAAGTAAGTGTTTGTTTTCAAGAATGGCTCATTATTGGTCATGTGATAAAAGAAGTGTTTTAGATTATAAAATTGCCAATGCAATGATTTTCAAGTGTAATATAAGCATTTCATGTACAGGGTTGTACGACAGATTGTTACGAAGTCTAATCAGCAGTAACATGAAACGTGCGTGACTCGTATTTGGCTGGAAGTCCCCTTTTGGAGGCTTCGGCCGTCTTGTTTATTTGACGGCATTTCGACGACTTGAATACAAGCAAAATTCAAGTAATATGAAGGATTTGTAAGTGCAGTTCACTTAGGGTATTAATTAACATTGTTCTGATGTAAAGTGCATTTATTCCGGATCATGTTTCAGACCTCCTAATGTTGTGTTGATAGAGTATTTCAGAAATTATTGATGAACCTTTTCAGGTGTCCTTTATTTTCATGGGAAAAATTGTAGGCTTAACGCATTTTATGGTTGTTCATTCCTTTGAGTAAGGTAGGGGGTACATGGGGTGTATGGACTTTGACTAAGAAATAAACGGGAACAGTCAAACTCTACGTGAATGAAGCACATGAAGGAGAAATATTATCCCAACACAGCGTCTCTTTCGTCCAACTTACAACGAAAATCCGCACACTCCTCTATCCACACTATCTTTATGACATTTGATGCTCGGATTTACTTCTTACTTCCGATTGTTGTAAGGCTAAGGCTGATAATTGTCGGCTCACTTTCTTACGGGAGCTGCTCAAAGTTTCAAACCACCCACGACAAATACGGCATTGACCCTGTCCTCAGTGTCTCGTCTGATTAACCGATTTCATTATTATTCTCTGCTCTGGTGGACGTCTTAACAAGACTTCCCCGTCGTACAGCAGGATTTCCGGCGGAGATACGGTGAAACATAGTACGGCACTGCGGGAGGAGAACGCGGCCGCGTGGAGAGGAACACTAGAGTGGCTGCAAAAGGGAGGAAAAGGGCAATTCGTCCGTTCACATGAAAAGAATCTCTGCGCACCGTGAAAGGTGTCCAATTAGGAGCTACAAAAGCGCCCCGTCTGGCGAATCATTACCCGTGTAAATTGTGAGACACAGCGGTGAATGCAGCGCCCTCTGTGTGACGCGTACGTCGTTTAATTGGATGGGTGCTCCAGTTCCGCAAAACTCATCGCCAACCGCATGCGTTAAAATACCGAGATCTCGGTAATTAGCATAGTTTGCCAGAGCAGACCAGACTGCGTCACTACGAGTCACCCCGCCACACAAACAACGAGGACTGGTGACGGGTCAAACCGATTATTACCCGCAGAACTGGGCTCGCGTCCAAATCCCACCGCCATTCCGAGCGCTATGAAAACATAGTGGCCTCATCGAATGTGGCTGTTCAAGAACTGAAATACAATGAAACGTGAAAAGCAAGTCCCATACAAATTCTGAATAAGGGGCGGAAGGATGTTACAGACTTGTTAATAAATTACACTGATCTGCCAGAAATTTGTTTTAATTCACCCAGAAACCCTTTATGTTTGTAGACGTACTGTTCTCATAATCAGCTGAGTACGCGGACTGCTAATGACGCTATAGCCCGTCTACAGCGCAACGGCTTGGAATTAGGAAATTCTTGCCCTGGCACTCCGTTATCAGTCGATACCGTAATCACATTTGCGCGTTTGCTGTACAAGTCGAGGATAAGGAAAGACGACACTCAGTCGGCGAGATCCCTCGCCGTCGTGTGCATGTTGTATATCCCTGGCGTCCTACCATTTATAAAAATATTCTCGATGTCGAGACTAATTATAAAGTATGGAACAGCTAAAGGATATGCAAGTGGCATCATGTGAGTTTACACTAACGGGGTGTTCTAGTATCTCCCTTCCACGTCGAATCACGAATAGCAAGTCTTCGTACAAATGGTGAAAGCAATGGCTAATGTTTATTCTATTCGTACAAACCGTATTGGTTCAAATGGCTCTGAGCACTATGGGACTTAACATCTGAGGTCATCTGTCCCCTAGGACTTAGAACTACTAAAACCTAACTAACCTAGGGACATCACACACATCCATGCTCGAGGCAGGATTCGAACCTGCGACCGTAGCGGTTGCGCGGTTCCAGACTGAAGCGCCTAGAACCGCTCGGCCAGGTCAAACGGTATTATGTGAGTAGGTTAGAAGCATAACTCACATGCTCCAAAAACATAAATTTTCACAAATGACTAAAAACGTGTTTTACATGCGTCGTGCGCATGTCTCATATATTGACATCAGTATGTGCAAGAACAATGGCTACAAATCATTATGTGTATTTCAGATTATGTTTGCTTATTCAGAAATTACAATTATTTAAGGTTAAATTATGGATCATGTGAGTTTTGTTAATGGGCTATGGAACATGTAAGTTGTGACAATTCCCATTCTGGATGTTGTGAGTTTTGGTACTGAGTTGTTTGGACTATGTTGGTTTCGCGGGAACTATCGTGTTGCGACTCGATATGCAGATCATGAAAGTTTTTTATATCGTTCATAGAAACTGAACAGCAATTAAATGCTTCTTCACGGTGCTGACATGTCGGATAAGGGGCAGCACTGAAGGTTTGTACCTATAATGATAGAACAAACTACACTGTGAGGTTCAGTTTATTTTTCAAAAATGGACTTAAAATATTGAATTTGCGATTCCTCACTGTTAAGTTCCAAAGAAAGAGTCCTATATATTCTACGTGGAGGAACAAATCAAGCCAATAACAAGAATCAGTTTAATTTGAAAACAATGAAGAAAACAGGATATTCTAACCTCACTCGTTTGGCTTCCACATTTCTGGATGCTGTGAACGTTTCCTTGGTCTTCCTCTTTCTCCAATGGGTGAAACGTTTTCTTCCATGACTTGTGTCTCAAATCAGTTTTATTCCAACCACCATATTGAATTATATTCCCCAAAATAACTGAACAGAGCAGAAAACACACTCCACTGGCATCAATATTGACTACTACACAAGAAAATGGCGCCGAGTGAGCTAATCGCTGATTGGTCAAGATGAGGTACGGGAGAAAACTCACTAGATCCCACGGATCATGAGACTTTTGAAACTAACCATGAAGTTTAACACCGGTTTTCTCAAGGATCTTGTGCCAAATGTCAATAATTGTTTCGTGAATTATGTTCTTTGTGTAAAGCTATATGAGAATACGTCGGCATCTCAGTTTTCATTATTTTGGAGCATGTGAGTTATGACTCTAACCTACACATATGATTCTGCAGTATCAAGACTCATTATCATATCGCCTTTCCATATCGAGACAGAAAGACAATTGCTGTAACCGGTTTTAGCTAACACGTGACAACATGGCTCTTATTATCTGTTGGAAACGTAATCTTAAGACGGTGCCCATTATGGATTTTCTGCTGGTGCATAATCGATTTGAATGGCCCCGCTGATAATAGTCCACTGGAGTGAGGTCTCGTGACCTTGGTGGCCATTCCTGCCGGATCATGTCGTCCGATCCAATGTCCAGTTAACTGATAGTCTAACCAACGGCGCACTTCAGTGTCTTAACCCTCCGTTGCTCGTGCGGAAGGCACTCGTCATCCCTATGACTTTCCCGCTCATTTTTATCTGTCAGGACTGGATTGAGTTCGTGCCATTTTCAGTACCTTTCTGTTATCTCTCCGTCTGTTAGCTCCAATCATTGTTGGCTTTCAGTTACGGAAGATACATTGTTTATGAAACATTATTATAGTCTGGACACACTTGTAATCCACGCGAGTTCTGCTGTCACAATCTGAAACAACTTAAGTCTGTATTACTTTATTGCTTTCGTAGTTTCAATCGATCTTTCATGTGCTTAAATTTAGACGCATTGAAATTGATTGCAATTACCTTCCATGTTACCTAGTATTCTCTTTTTTCTTTGTGGAAGAAATGTCAAAGACAAAAAACCTCGGACAGAGTTTAGTTGAGATCCTAATGTATGGTAGGAATGGTTCAATGAGCCGAGTGATGAAGATGCTCACAGTGATAGCGCTGACTCAGAGACTGAGGATTGTGTTCATGAAAGCGGTCATGATTCAGGAACAGAACAAGAAGTGTCAAAAAATAGTGAATATGAATCACAGGAAGAAGTAACTCAAGAGGATGCATTTTTTAAGGAAAGATGGAATAACTAAACGGAGGAAGCCGGCCGATGTGACCGAGCGGTTCTAGGTGTTTCAGTCTGGAACCGCGCGACCGCTACGGTCGCAGGTTCGTATCCTGCCTCGGGCATGGATGTTTGTGATGTCCTTAGGTTGGTTAGGTTTAAGTAGTTCTAAGTTCTAGGAGACTAATGACCTCAGCTGTTAAGTCCCATAGTGCCCAGAGCCGTTTTTTAAATGGAGGAAAAAGAAATATCTTACCAGTGTTAGAGGCAGGTCTTCTAATTTTATTACGCTTTTGCCTGGAACAAAAAATCAAGCTCGTATAAAAACGACAGAAATAGAAATTCTGAATTTGTTCTTGGATGAAAACATAACAAGCATTATCGCAAGCCCGCATCTCGTGGTCGTGCGGTAGCGTTCTCGCTTCCCGGGTTCGATTCCCGGCGGGGTCAGGGATTTTCTCTGCCTCGTGATGGCTGGGTGTTGTGTGCTGTCCTTAGGTTAGTTAGGTTTAAGTAGTTCTAAGTTCTAGGGGACTTATGACCACAGCAGTTGAGTCCCATAGTGCTCAGAGCCATTTGAACCATTATCGCAACATGCACTAATATCTACATCAATTAAGTTCGTGGTAACCTCTCCAGGAAAAGGGTCGCTAAAGAAACAGATGCGATAGAGATCAGGGCTTTCATTGGTTTGTTATGTCTATGTGGATCTTTGAGATGTTATAGGAAGAGTATATCGAAATTGTGGGATAACTCAAAGGGGAACGGACTTGAATCATGTTATTTATGCATAAGTGAAAACCGATTCAGGTTTCTGTTGAGTTGTCTGAGATTTGATAATATCCGTGATAGAGGTGTTCGCAGGGAGATTGACAAGTTGTCTGCTATCAGAGAGGTACTTGCACTATTTACAAACAATTGCAAAAAATATTTTTCACCTAGTGAATATCTTACTCTTGACGAACAGCTTTAGGCATTTAGAGAAACTGACCGTTCAGGCAATATATTCCTAACAAACCAGCAACGTACGGGTTAAAACTGTTTGCACTGGTTGACGTGGAAAGAGCTTACACTTTGAGTTTAGAACTGTACGTCGGTAAGCAACAACAGTGACCATGTAATTCCAGTAATTTAGCTGAAGATATTGTTCTTAGAATGGTCAAACTGTTTCAGACGCTAGAATATATTATACTGTGTACAAATATTAAATGTATTATATTTAAATTTAATAAAAAATCATATAACCAGTCATAAAGACCGTTCAAAATATACAAATAGACCGCTTGCTTCGTGGATGACACCAATCATCTTCGCGAGTGACGATGTCACGAATTTTCGTGCGAGTAACGGAGGGTTAATGTGGTGGTACACCATCTTGCTGGAAGAAAGACCCAGGCAAGTCCTCACTGTCGTCCAGAACTGATATGAAAATATAATTTTTCAACACATTGTCGCTCTGAGGATTCCTCCAATAAGAAAATGACTAACACTCCAAATACTGCAACACATCATTACTTCGCAACTTTTACTTTTCCGGTCCTACATCCAATGTGGATCGCTATCCATACAGTGCCTGAAAATTTGTTCACTTTGTTACTGACATAAAATTTCCTCACCTGAAGGAAAAAAAAAAAAAAAAACGAAACGAACACTGTCATGTATGTTCAGTGTCTATTCATAAAATTCTCCCCTAGAGTTAAGACCGCTCTGTCGTCATCTGTCATATGTTGTAACACTGGAGTTGATATGAGTCCCACGTGTTAGCTTGTCAGATGTGCATGGAGAGCTTTAGATGATTAGAGACACGTCGGGTCCCCCTTTGATCTGCCCATCGCTGCTGTCACTTACGTTGACGTGTCTTCATGTGTTCATGGGTCCTTTCGGAAACGTATCGGCGTGCTTGCAGTGTTACCAGTCTACGATGTTGATGTTTGCGTGTTTGTGCAGTGGCTACGGTCTGCGTGTGAACTCGTCGACGTTTGCTTTAACACACCATCATTCCAACCAAGGCTCGGCAGTCCTGAGTGCAATCTGTAATCATGAATTTAAGTCCAATGGTTTCCAGTCTTGTGCAAGAACGGCTGCGTAATACTCGTAGAGGGCCAACGTTGTGTTTTGTGTTGCTGAATGTCATTAATGTAGGGGTTGAACAAGATGGGTGCCAGAATGCTTCCCTGGGGTACTCTGGCTTGGATACGGTGCTGTATTGATTGTTTGCCCTGCACGTCGGGTTGAAACGTTTGTCCGTGAGACATTAATGTATGAGGCGGATGAGTCCGTCGGGGAAACCAGCATCGCTTAGTTTGCGTATGAGGCCGTTGTGCCACGGTCGAAAGGTTTCTCGATGTCCAGGAATGTGGGATCTGTTGCTTTGTTCGTGTTGTAGCCATGTGTTACATGCTCGACTACGCGGAGGAGCTTTTGTACTGTAGATTGATGATTCATAAAGCCGAATTGCTACTGTCTTAGGGTGTCATTGGCGATGCAGCGCCAAGTGGTGCGTTTTAACATTACCTTCTCATCAATCTTGCTTGTAGGGAAGCAATGTAAGTATCTGGCTAGCTTCCACACGCTAGGGCGTATGGTATCTATCGCTGATAATTTCTGCCCCCATTGCTCGTTTCTAAATGTTTGTATTTTCTCCCGTATTGGTTCCTGGAGTCTGTTAATGTGCAGTTTGTAGATCGGGTGCCTGGTACGCTGCCAGTATCTACTGAGGCGATTCCTCATTGAGATAAGCCCCAGGATTTTCTGGGGCTAGGTCATCGAGGGTTCTTGTGGTGTTGTATGTGGAAAGACATCGTGTCTTAGGCCGTTCCCTACGTGAGCGATAGAAACGACCGACAGCGAGCGACGTCTGGATAACGCGACACTTCAGCGACAAGCAGTAGCTTCGGGCGAAAAGGTCGAGAGTCCTGCGTGCGAGCGACCATCGCTACAGGGTGGCTGCTTAGAGCCCACCAGCTGTTTCTATAAAACGGCGCCCCTAAACTTTAGAATACTGTAGGTAGAGAGTAAGGCTACAAAATTAGCTTTGCTTAGGAAAATAAAGCGAAAAGGAATGCTTGCATGTAATTTACAAACGGCGGAATCTTCATGGAGAATTTCATAATTTATATAATCAACTACGAATATTACCAGACAATTCTTCGAACACACGTGAATGAGCGGAGGAGCATTCGACTGCCTCATAAATAAATTAAAGACGAATGATTTTTTACATGATCAAGAACTTTTAACAGCCCATAAATGCGGAAGAATGACTGACTAGCGTAAATAACAAGAATGAACATAGCCAACATAGAGTGAGCTGTATTTTAACTGTCTGAGCTACAATTCTGTATACTGTTTACACTGTAACACGGAGTATATTTTTACGGTCGTGCCAAAGTACTTGATCTTTAAGGGTGTACACACCTATCCCAGTATATGACACACACTAAATTCCTAATAAATTACAATGAACAACCATGAAATTTTACACATATTTGATGTTGCGAACGTAATTCATCAGCAGTCAGTGTTAAGGCCAAGTGTGTCAGTTAATATTAACAGTCTGTAAAAGTGAAGGATAGAAATTTTTTGAAAAGAAACTCAAACGTTCTGTGAAATGATTTGTCTATGAAATAAATAAATACTAGGGAAACGTTTGATGAGCCTCATTTTCTGTTCATGATTTCGAGCATCATTCAAAGGTATGTAGAACGTTTCTCTGGTCTATTTATTTCTTTTACACAAATCACTTGACAAAATATTTGACCGATTAATTTCGTTTTTTATTTTCAAATTTTATTCAGAAAGCATGATCTTACTGACTCCTCGTTTCCGTTCCTGACGTCTTCTGTTCTCGAAAATCCTAACTTTGACACTTGATTCTAGCCGCCCGGCGTGGCCGTGCGGTTCTAGGCGCTTCAGTCTGGAACCGCGTGACCGCTACGGTCGCAGGTTCGAATCCTGCCTCGGGCATGGATGTGTGTGATGTCCTTAGGTTAGTTAGGTTTAAGTAGTTCTAAGTTCTACGGGACTGATGACCACAGATGTTAAGTCCCATAGAGCTCAGAGCCACTTGAACTTGATTCGAAGGAAGCCTTTTTGACGTTTAAATACCGCACCAATGTTCTTTTTATACGCAAAATAGCTAGGCCCTGAACAGATAAACTTTTTCACATTTCATTTACACAGCTTTTCGTAAAATATTTCAATTTCCTCAACTCGTTAATTAAGTTTTACTTAATTGCCCTGATTACTTTCAAGCAGTTAAATGTTCTCATGCTGATCACTTTGTGATCACTTGTACTGTAGATTGATGATTCATAAAGCCGAATTGCTACTGTCTTAGGGTGTCATTGGCGATGCAGCGCCAAGTGGTGCGTTTTAACATTACCTTCTCATCAATCTTGCTTGTAGAGAAGCAATGTAAGTATCTGGCTAGCTTCCACACGCTAGGGCGTATGGTATCTATCGCTGATAATTTCTGCCCCCATTGCTCGTTTCTAAATGTTTGTATTTTCTCCCGTATTGGTTTGAATTCAAACGCCGCTAGTTGTAGCAAAGAACAGGCAGTGCAACGGGTGTCGCCCACGTAGGACACATCCGTAACTGTACCTGCGGTTGTGTTTCGTCGCCTGAAGCTGTCGCGCGCTGTTGGTCGCTTCTGTCGCTCACACGGCCTTAGACAGCAGTAGAGAGAGCCTCCACCACCTCGTCAATTTGTTGTGTGTTGTTAATTTCGTGAGTTTGGCTGTGTCTCTCTTTGTTTGGCTATGAAAATTCGGACAAAAACTCATGGTGTAATTTATAGGGAGTCTTGTTTTCGCTCTGCTTACACGTTTACCAAAACGAATCGAGTGTATATCATACGATGAAATAGTCCTTTCTGCTTGCTGTCATTTCCAAAATACGTCGTTTCGATATCTTGAACCGTTTATGAGAGACGACGGTTTTTACAATCACATGGTTCTCGAAGCGCAGGAAAGGATTCGGACGCACCGTGAGCGAAATTGCCGCCGATATAACAATCAGTTCTCAAAGTGAAAAAAGGTATCATTCCGGTCTCAACTTTAAATACAATTTAGATGTATTGGTTAGATTTCATACGCAATGATGTATAGCTTTAAAGGAACTATATGGGAAGTCTACGCAATGTGATTTTACCTCTGCAAATTCTTAAAAATTTCATGCAGCCATGTATTCAGTTACGTGCAGCACAGTAACTATGACGAATAACCTTTATCGAAGAAAGATACCAAGCTATAAGATGTGAATTAATCAAATTTTTTCACAGAATCGCTTACCTAAAATCGGATGATAAGTATTCCATAGCCGCCGTCGCGTCCGCTCCACTGCTTTGCCGATAAGACGGTGGCTGTCGCTCTCACTGTCGCGCATGCTGCAGCGACAAGATTCAAACACGTTTGAATTCAAACGCCGCTAGTTGTAGCAAAGAACAGGCAGTGCAACGGGTGTCGCCCACGTAGGACACATCCGTAACTGTAACTGCGGTTGTGTTTCGTCGCCTGAAGCTGTCGCGCGCTGTTGGTCGCTTCTGTCGCTCACACGGCCTTAGACAGCAGTAGAGAGAGCCTCCACCACCTCGTCAATTTGTTGTGTGTTGTTAATTTCGTGAGTGTCCGGAATACGACTATCAAGCATTTTCTAGAACAGGGTCCAATTCGCGCCCTTGTAGTTCAGTATTTTGCGTGGTTCCGTGTCCTGCAGTGTGCAATATTACAGGCATGTGGTCTGAGTCCAGATCGTTTTCAACCGTAAGGCTGAGTGTGCACGTGATGCCCTTGATGAAGGTTATGTCTAACACGTTTGGGCGGAGTGGGGCCCGTGCGGGCACGTACGTGGGGACATCCGGCCCAAGTTTAACGTAGTTTAGGCCTAGTGCATGCTCGTATAGTTGCTTACCGTTGGAGGTACGTATTCGTGATTTCCAGTCGGGGTGTTTTGCTTTTAAATCTCCAGCGGCGATTACCCGTGGTGCAATGTTGATAACTGTACTGATAGCGGGTGTGACTATGTTTTTCGGCGGTTTGTATACCGATACCAGTGCTGTATTGGCTCCATTGAACTTGATCCTGAACGGCCATAGCTCTAGTTTCTCAAGTGCAGGGAGCTGGATGTTCGTGTGTTCTATGTGTTCGCGTATGATGATGGCTGTGCCGCCCCCCTTCCTGCCGTCCATTCGGGATGTACGATAGACGCAATAATCTGGGGTGTTTAGCTGTCTGTGAGGCATAAGCAATGTTTCCCTCGAAAGGGCGACTGCGATACACTTTCGCTCCATTACCGCAACAATTTTTGTTCTTTTGTTTATGATCCCTTTGGCATTTCAAAACAGGCTCTATGAGTTTGTGTTGACATTTGCGTTTCGGGGCTGGTGTGGCATGTTACTCATGTATTCATGTAGTGGTGTAAACAGTGGTGTGATAATAGTTTGTATGTTAGTCCAGTTGAGCGAGCCCGACATAAACTTTGTAAAGAGTTGTGAGACACACCCCATAATCGATATGACTACATCAGTGGTCCGGAGTCCGGGGAATAATGTCTCCATTATTCTTTGGAGTGTTGAGTTGATGTTGGGAGTGTCGGCCTGTGGGATGTTGGTTGTATTGGCGGCCGCTGGTACTTGTTTTGGCGTCTGGCTCGCTCTGGCTTGCTCAAAATGGTTCAAATGGCTCGGAGCACTATGGGACTTGACTGCTTAGGTCATCAGTCCCCTGGAACTTAGTTTGTGTTAGCAGAAGAGACAACACCGTGTTACGAATGGAGGCCGAAATGCACGCGTTTTAGCTCAAGCAGGTTAGCGTGCGGAGGGAAGAATTATACTGACGTGACGTCTGGAACATGACAAGGAATGAGAGTTCAGGAAGCGGACGTAATTAGTTTGATACTTAGCTTTAATCCATTAAGGATGAACGTCGCTCTTGACGGTACATTCACATCATTATCTGAATACATTCTGGATGGTAGTACATTTAGTAACTGAATACGGCGCCTTGCTAGGTCGTAGCAAATGACGTAGCTGAAAGCTATACTAAACTGTCGTCTCTGCAAATGAGAGCGTATGTAGACAGTGAACCATCGCTACCATAGTCGGCTGTACAGCTGGGGCGAGTGCTAGGGAGTGTCTCTAGACTAGACCTGCCGTGTGGCGGCGCTCGGTCTGCAATCACTGACAGTGGCGACACACGGGTCCAACGTATACTAACGGACCGTGGCCGACTTAAAGGCTACCACCTTCCAAGTATGGCGTCTGGCGGTGACACCACACTTAGAACTACTTGAACCTAACTAACCTAAGGACAGTACACACATCCATGCCCGAGGCAGGATTCGAACCTGCGACCGTAGCGGTCGAGCGGTTCCACACTGAAGCACGTAGAACTACTCGACCACACCGGTCGGCCTGGCTTGTTAGTCAGCTGTTTGTGGAGTAGTTTTGGGCGCTTACCTGTGTGGTCTCTGAAGTGAGTTGGTGTGTTGTGTGGATCATTGGGATGGCATATGGTAGTGTGTGTGCTGACTGGTTTCCCGTTGTCTGTGTACTTGACGTGGTGTGGTCGTTTTCCCGCTGTTCCAGAAGTTTCTCCTCCTCCACCTTCTCTGGCATTGTGCCTGTCTCCAGGTAGGTGCATTTTTTGTGGCTTGTGGTGCGCTGTAATCCATGGTCTCCGGAGAAGGGGGGGAGGGGGTGGGGTTGGTGGTGTTTTTATGTCTTCTGGTTTAACCGATGAAGGTGTGGTGTTGGGTTTTGTATGTCTTGTCTGTGTGTCTGTTGCTGCGGGTGGTTGTTTTATGGGTGTGCAGCTCTGACGTTTCTCGGCCTGCCCCATGATGCTGGAGATGGCACTCCAGCAAAGGAGTGCGCGTGGCAGGGGAGTGGGGAGGGTTCGGAGATGCGATGGCGACAGTTTTCACGTGTTTAGCTATTTTACACCTCAGAGCCTCCTTTTAGGCAATGTAAATGTGTGTGTATGTGTGAAATCTTATGGGACTTAACTGCTAAGGTCATCAGTCCATAAGCTTACACACTACTTAACCTTATCCTAAGGACAAACACACACACCCATGCCCGATGGAGGATTCGAACCTCCGCTGGGACGAGCCGCACAGTCCTTGACTGCAGCGCCTGAGACCGCTCGGCTAATACCGCGCTGCTTTTAGGCAATGTACCTCCTGTAGTTGGTCATATGTAAAACTAGCACACTCATGAACAGTAGAAGGAGACATACTCCTTAGCAACATGTAGAATGCAAAGCCGCTATGATGACCATGGCAACGCATGGTGGAACTGTCTCCATGGTGTATATTCTCTGTTCCTCCATCTCCACACAAATCCCGCAAGTACCTCTCTCACTGCCCCTCTCCTGCTCCTGATGATGATGATGATGTGTGGTTTGTGGGGAGCTCAACTGCGCGGTTATCAGCGCCTGTACAAATTCCCAACCTTTGCACAGTCCAAACTCGCCACTTTCGTAAATGATGATGAAATGATGAGGACAAGACAGAAACCCAGTCATCTCGAGGCAGGTGAAAATCCCTGACCCCGGCGGGAATCGAACCCGGGACCCCGCGCTCGGGAAGCGAAAACGCTACCGCGAGACCACGAGCTTCCGACTCTCCTGCTCCTGTATGTACATATTTGAAATGTACTACACACAGAAAATTCAAGAATAGGGCAACATCCTGTAAAACAGGTAGAAATACCTTAAACTGAAATGAAACATATGTGGTGAGCGACGTAATATCTACAACATTTTTTTACGTGTCCAGAAACGGTTGAAGATGAAGCATGTAAACACCTGTCATGTGTACCCACATCTGTAGCCGAGACCGCTAAGTTATCAACTGATGGGACTCGCTTTCATCAGGTAGGTCGCAGACGCACGCCTGTGTTGTGGTGCTCCACTCGGAGGCAGCCTGTTCGAGTTCTAGTAAGTGTTAATATAGGGAGTCTATGAAAACTTGAAATGTAGTGGAATGTACATTGTATCTCTTACATCATGAACTACAATAGTGTGATTCAAAAATCGAATAATTGCAGTGCTAAGGTTACATTTATCCCGAATGTGTGTAGCTGCTCCTTTATAAATCTCTTGTAAATTTTCAGCCCAGTCTGCATCAACTCATTAAAAAAAATCTTCAAAAATTCCATTACTAACGAAAGCGGATAAAATAATGTTTGCAACTGCCTCGCCTGTTAATGTATTTTACTGTAAGCTATCATAAAAGTAGTTGCGTGGTGTGCCATGTTGACAAAACACGATTTGTTTGCTTCGTTGGTCCTCTGTTCTATTAAAATGCTGAAAACATATTGGGAATCAATTAAGAATTTTGATAGGAGAGATGACGTGTGCTTGCTAATGAATTGGATTGTATTTGCACGCGTATGATCTAAATAGAGCGTGCTATTTATATCCAGACCACTGAATACTTGCAGTTCACATAAAATATTAAAAACGGAGAATGGCTCGTTTCCTATACATACGAGATACGCTATACTAAAAACGCGCAGTCACTTGTAATGAATGGGAGTTCTTTTCTTCCCACTTTGTGGAATCTTCAGAGAAGGACTTTTCTATTACTTTCTTTTTCTTTTCATTCAAAATACAGGCACAAGTTAAGTGAAATTGTCTCCTGTCTTGATCACTAATTTTGTCATTCAATTTTATGCTGTTCTTTGCACTTAACCCTTCAATAAACGCTAGCCAGCTGTGCATTTACTGTCCTTAAGAGCACAGTGATTTTCTGTTTCTGAGCAGTTCAGGCCTATAACTCTCCCGGAAGTGTTAAATAAAAACTAGGCGCGGCTTTTTGACCGACGGGTGTATCGCGTCAGCGATCTGCGGGCCAGTCATCCAAGCAACACTATGCCTCTCAGGTCAAACACCTGGACCACCAAAAACATCACGTTACAAATTGATCTTCAGTTACATTGCGTACTTTCATACGGCGAGAGGCGGGAACACCCAGGAACATTGTCCAACACAATCGTTTTCGTGGTTCAGGTGTTATGATGGGGAGCCATAATGTTGCATTGGCGTACTGATCTCCACGTAATTTGAATACGGTACACTCACTCTGACGGTATGCGCCTTTCGAATTTGCGTCATTTCAGGGTTACACTGGGCTCTGGCTCTCATGGATAAAAATGCGTGACCTCTTCGAACTGTGAAGGAGGTCATGGAACGAGTGGATATCCGATGGATGGACTGGCTGTTTCTCGGACTTAAATCCCATCAGGCACGTGTGGGACGTGTTGGGGATATGTATTGGAACACTTCGACATGCACCAAACACCATCCAGCGGTTATGAACCGTGCTGATTGAACAGTAAACACCCTACCGCATGAACTCCTCACCAGCAGGGCATACACTGACGTCAGAGTTGACCACATACCCTGTTATGAAGCACGTTTCGCCTTTTTTAATATTCGGGAGACCACCATAAATCGCGGTGACTTCAGTGTAATTATTGTCTTTGAATAAAGTGTTGGTCCCTTGCCTATTACTTCGTTACCTTTTGTACCATTCTGTAGCAGTTTTTTCTGCGCATTGTGCAAGTGTCACTGAGTTGTGTTATTTGGCAGTGATACATCACGTGAAATTCGTCCTTTTCCCCAACTGATCTAGTTTATTGACATCGCCATCAACAAGACCTACCTTCCTTTTTATGTCTTACACAACAAAGATCACACTGACTTAATGATCTTACATAGCTTACTTTATTACAAGCTTCCTCTAAAAAGGTTGAGTTTACACCTTCGTTTGAAGCTTGCTTATCGCACAGCGCGGTCAGGAGCTTCGGTGCGAATTTCTGGATGTACTGTACAGGAAATATTGATGTCCCTACGACATCAATACACAGGACATTAAACTCTGCTCTGTGCTGGTAGTAAGCCCTGCGCTGGTGGTGAGCACATGGATCAGTTCATTTCGATTAGTGCTATCGGACACTGGTTTAGCAATAATTAAGATAAAATTTAGTTTAATATCTGCTTCGTCGAGGTATTCGTTTAAGCGAATTTCAAATGTAATTTTCAATTAACCGCTTTGTTCACGCTGAATAATCAAGAGGCACCTAATTTCAATATTTCACCACCGATTAAATGTTAATCTTTGGTAGGGCGAAGCCGCTGGCTAAAATTCAATCCCACGAAAGAATTATAAACGCGACAAGGAATTAAGTGAGACTCAGATTTCATTACACCCTTTAACATATTTGTCTGTTTTGTCTCAATTAAGGTTAGTTTTTCTCTAATTCTTTATTAGCTGGAAGTAAAATACACTGTTATAATCTTCCGGACATTTTGTATCATTGATTTCTTTTCTCATCGTTCCCTTTAAAGTGAAGGTACATTCATGGAGTCCCTTAGAACATTCCCTTGTCTCTGCTTGCAACATCACTGTCAGCAGTTATCACGGGGTACTGCGCTCTTTGCGCTCTTTTCTCTTCCTTTCTCTAACCGATCTAGTTTATAGACATCACCGTCGCTTTACAAAGTCCATTTCTATAACAAAAACTGTCTGCAAAAAGTTTATATTACTGGTTATTTCTATTGTCGTACGATTTCGCCAACTAGCTGAGCTTCAGTGAGTTGTGGCGAACGCAAGGACGTGCCGGTAGTAAGCCCTGTTTGAGTGAGATTTGGCTAATACCATCATCTTACAGAAAAATCTTGCAATACATTGATCAGTTTGATGTGAACGTAGTTTGTCCCTGTGTGAGGCCTATCCGCTAGACTATTGTTGAGTTCTTTTAATTCCTTATTGGTACTGTTAGGAAAATTCAGAATCGTCTTTTCCTAGCAGCAATATTCGGCATTATGAGAAATCAAGAATTAATTACAAACAATTCGCCATTGTGAGAAAGCCATACCTGTGACTTTAAAGTTAGTCTGCTCTGAGTGGCACACCATTCTTGTAACCATTTTGGACAGTCCTAATCGATTTTTCAACTTATTCATGATGTGATCGTGGGTGCTTCGAAACATGATTCCTGCCATCCTGTCACGTCTCTACGACGACCCACCTTAATCACATACAACCGACATGAACACTATTTCACTGCCATGACTTACGTGCGCGATGGATCAATTTTACTGCATTTACAGAGCCCCAAAGGTACCACTACGTGTTGTTAATGGTGTTATATTGATTCCTATCCCTTCCTGTGTAATTCATTAGGGTGACAAGAAGTGCTACTGCGTCACAGGTGTTAATAGCACAATTTGTTCCTCGCGAATTGTTGCATGTGGAGAGCTATGTTGACCAACTAGCAAGGAGAACGCCCTTCAAACCATATGTCCCCTAATTTACTTACCTCGTGTCTTCTAAAGTTGTCTCGGTGTCCCAGTGGGTCTTCTCCGCCAGCCAAGGTTCCATAAGAGCAACAATCGACTGATTAATGCAATGGAAAATCCCAAAGCTACTTCAATGAAAGCATCAAAATAATGTTAAGCCACGTTGTTTTTTTTAATGGAAAATCGAGGGAAAAACAGTATTTGGAGTCAGTCTAGCTTTATTACTTGATTGTAAGTTCATGGATATTAGTCATCACATATTGCACACCAACTGAGCTTTATAAAATTACATCCAAACGACTTTTGTGTAGTTATGACTGAGCCATCGACTTACCCTTGCGGTTGCCAGAAAGAGCTGTACCGTGTGAGCTTATCGATAATCAGCTAGCTCCCAACAGAATCACGCGAATCTGTTTGCAGGTGTTGTGCTACGTATAGCTTAATGAATTTTATTTCTAAGCAGGGATGGCCCTAGATACAAAAACATGGTTGTTGTACCTCGCACTATGACAAACTAGAGAGTTCACTAAAATACTGGATGAAAGAATGGCCACTGTAAACCCCTATCTACGATTTACTGCGGGCTTCAAGTTAAACAAAAATACAAAATGCCATAAAATCGTTTCGTTCATTAAGTCTTAATACCAGTTACAATGGAATTAAAACAAGAGCATCTTGGCGAAGATCGAGTGATAAGATTGAGATGACATCTGAGGGAGCGATAAAGTTGGTGGTAATCGCACAGTGATTGTCGAATATCAATCGGAGATGGAAAGGAAGAACTACAGAAACAATCATTCACGCACCCACTATCTTGACTGAGCTCATCATGAGCTTCAGATTGCTAATAAGTACATTGGAACTGGAAACGTAAAATCCCTCATGTCAATTTGAAAAATGCACTTTTGTCTTTTAATTCGATTTACGAACGCTACAGTTGCTCACCAAAAAGCATTAACGATGCCTCCGAGTGCCAGATGCGGTGGCTAATTATTATAATTCATCTGGCCTGCACGAAGGCTGCTATCACTCAGATCTCCGATTCAAAGTCTCTCTGTCGCCTCAAATGTTCCCTGACGAATCTCTGACGGAAGTTAGTTCCAAAGAACGCTCCTAGCAAGAAGCAGAATTTTTACTCTGTCTTTTTGCGTCTGAGGTCTGTGCAAGGTTCTGGGCACCGACGGCAGTGGTTCTTCAAAGTGCTAACCAATCAGGTCCGTCATAAAAGGCAACAATCTGCCTTCCATATTCAGTTTAAACACAGTTGACCAGTTGTGTGAATTTTTAGTGCTGGAGTTGAGAAATAAAGCTCTTGACTCCCACCATCCGTCCTCTTTTCACGTCTTATCAACGAGGCACAAAAACACAGCGATTTCTTTTCTCCAAATCTACAATTTATACACATTATCCGATGGTAGCTGCTCTTACTGTTTTATAAGAGACTCAGCAACAAGGCAGTTAAGTTGGTGCCGGCGTGATAGCTGCAGATTCCGTGTACTTACACACTTTAGAGATCGTGGCTCTGCACTGCATTAAGTGTAGCACTTCCTAGAGTACTGTCCTCCTGCGAAAGAAAGGGCACCAAGATACGGCGCTCCCTCGTGTTCACGGCATATCTCTGGCGCCAACGGATAGTCCACATAAAAACGTGATAGAATAACTTTCCATCGTTTAGGACACAAAAGAGACGGCTCCTCTTTGGCGTAGTTCATCCCACATGAAATACACTGATCTGAACTTTCTACCTGCTCTCGCCCTTCCCTTGGCGGGAGTTCTACGATTCCTCTTAACGGCTGGCCGCTGGTTATATCCACAGCTCAGGTGGCAGTCTGTGCAACCTGCACTCAATAAGACTCCCAGCCGCATCGAAACGGACCTCCAGAAGACGAATTTAATCTGGAAACACAGTAATTGGAAATGGAAACTGTAAACATTAACTTTAATCATACTTTTGCTCTTGTCTATAACTTGGGGTTACTCTAGATTAAATGAGTTTTACTAATTTATTAGTGTTTAATTATGGGATATGGCAGGTTTGAGGAAAACGGAAGCGT
Source organism: Schistocerca nitens (assembly GCF_023898315.1). Lineage (NCBI taxonomy): Eukaryota > Metazoa > Arthropoda > Insecta > Orthoptera > Acrididae > Schistocerca > Schistocerca nitens. The sequence continues at coordinate 783,990,477 of NC_064614.1, read as the reverse complement.
AATATCACTCCTCCCTAAATTTCAAAATATGTGCAGATGTAATTATGCTTAGACTTGCCACAGCACAAGTTTATCAAAAAAAAATTTCATTCATCTAGCATTGAGTTTGTGTGCTCGTTATGGCATAGACTATCATCTAAGAGAAACGAGCTTTGTCAGAGATCATCTTACCAATTAATGCATTCACACTTATTTTAAGCCATTACACGTTCGAATTAACTGCTAGTCTAAAGTTAAACTTTATTTCGTGGAACGTCATATCAGAGGTATTCCCAGTTCACACAATTTCATTAATCTTTTTATATGAAATCTGCAAATTATTCTCTATTTAAATTCTTCAGCCCGCATCTCGTGGTCGTGCGGTAGCGTTCTCACGCCCGGGTTCCCGGGTTCGATTCCCGGCGGGGTCAGGGATTTTCTCTGCCTCGTGATGGCTGGGTGTTGTGTGATGTCCTTAGGTTAGTTAGATTTAAGTAGTTCTAAGTTCTAGGGGACTGATGACCATAGATGTTAAGTCCCATAGTGCTCGGAGCCATTTTTAAAAAAATTCTTCAGTCGCTCATTTATTTTACAAATTTGCATTGCCCCAATGTTATCACTCAATCACTTACGGCCTACAATCTAATTCAGACATACTGTTCATGAATACAGAGCCATTCAATCACAGTCGCACTTAACTTACACAGGTAAGTATTCACTATCATTCCCAGGTTGTGAACTGGCTGTTTCTGTGTCATAGGACTGTTTTGCAGCTTTAGATGGATTGTGGAATCTTTGTTGCAGTTTCCTCTTTATCGTCAGTTGAGGTGGCTTATTTGGGATGTCAGTGTGGGTCCTGCGTTCCACACAAGTTTAATATTATCTGCGTTTATGAACTGGTTTTGTTCGAAATGTAGCGAACGAAACCTAATATTATTATACAGGTAAACTGGGTCTTTTCATGTCTTCTTGTCTGCTGTTAACTAGCCATTTTCTGCTCCTAAAACGAAACATTAATCATTAATACACATGTAGTTTGCAAGTGAATCCTGACGATACAGTTTAGTAACATGATGGAAACCTAAAAAAAAAGACATCTGTTGTGTCTTCTTCCTGTTGTTGCTGCTAAAAACGCCCCCGCTTGTAAAAACAATTGTAGAAATCAAAATAAACAACCACTATTCGCTTTCACGATCGCACCGAATTCACAGTTTAAGTTACTGGGCACTTGGGGCGCTGCTGGCGCGGTAGGCAACAAAATCGAGGCGAAGTGTCGCGACTGTTATGTCAGACTGTGATTGTACCCTGTCCACTACATGCAGCGTCCTGGACTCCTTGCAAATGTCAACACATTCCCTTTCCGTACACGTGTGTCTCCATGCAAGTGTCACAAACTCGCAACAAACATATGGTCGGACGGCTCGTTGCTTCAGGTAAACGAAACCTCTGCTACACCGGTCTTCAGCAGTGGGCTGCAGTGCGATACGGTGTTGTGTTCGACATAACTCGTTTTCTTGACCCACGTCAAGGTCAAAGTCATTGTGCTTTCTTGGGTGAGATGTGCTAAGTGCTTTGCGTACTGTAACGTTTATGTCTATCTACTTGTCACTCCCATGCCTGTAACCTCCCCACAAAATTTTTTAAATATGTAACCTCCCCACAAAATAAATAATAATAATAATAATATTCTAATTTTTTTTAGTGCAACCCCAGAAAAAAATTGGTTCCCATTTATAGCCTCCCTACAGGAATTCATTCACATTTAACCTCCACACAAAATTTGTTTCCCATTTAATGTACCCACAAAATTCTTTTCTCATTTAATGTAAGCTCAAAACAGACAAATTCCTAAACCTCGTAATAAAAAATAAATTCAGTAACCTGGTAAATTTTGGACGACAGCAGTGCTTCGTCATGGCCCTGTAAGATCATTCTGAATAAAAAAGCAAAAAATTCTTACCTCAAGAAAGTCGCCAAATATCTGCTCTTACACTAAATTTTTCTGGCACTGCTCTGTACAATGCTGGCCGATAGATTTGTCATTTATGAAAGGAAGCAACTGATTTTTCTTTTGCAACAATCGGAATGATCATGGATTGGAGAAATTAGTAAATTCTTTAAATTGAAATGAATGCTTGTAAAAAAATTACTTTATATGACAAAGATTATTATTAGGATGCCCGCATCTCGTGGTCGTGCGGTAGCGTTCTCGCTTCCCACGCCCGGGTTCCCAGGTTCGATTCCCGGCGGGGTCAGGGATTGTCTCTGCCTCGTGATGGCTGGGTGTTGTGTGCTGTCCTTAGGTTAGTTAGGTTTAAGTAGTTCTAAGTTCTAGGGGACTTATGACCACAGCAGTTGAGTCCCATAGTGCTCAGAGCCATTTGAACCATTTTTTTGCCATTATTAGGACATTTTTAAAACATTTGCATGGGAGTTCAGATAACATTACTAGATATGCGCGAGGCTGCTTTTTACTTTATACAATAATACTCAGGCTCCGGCATCGCTGCACCGCGACCGGCCCAGCCAACATGATACACTATTCCAGACCAGAGCAGACTGCAGACCAAACAAGCGCAGACTAGCCACTAGCAACAACTTACTGCTACAGCTACACACTTCCTACTCAGTCAACATTGCTCTCTGGTCAGCGATTCTCTTATACCTTGCATATCGCAGGCAGCGCATCGCAATTACATCTGCTCGGACTTCTTACATACCTCTTACATAAAATTACATCTGCTCGGACCTCTTACATAACCCTCCACTGGGGGGGGGGGCAAACATTTGGCACCGATGGTGAGTCAATTGGACTTTCCATGAGCAACAAATTTTTCTTAATTAGCTACGTTTACAGTCACAGAGTATATACATAATACACTCCTGGAAATGGAAAAAAGAACACATTGACACCGGTGTGTCAGACCCACCATACTTGCTCCGGACACTGCGAGAGGGCTGTACAAGCAATGATCACACGCACGGCACAGCGGACACACCAGGAACCGCGGTGTTGGCCGTCGAATGGCGCTAGCTGCGCAGCATTTGTGCACCGCCGCCGTCAGTGTCAGCCAGTTTGCCGTGGCATACGGAGCTCCATCGCAGTCTTTAACACTGGTAGCATGCCGCGACAGCGTGGACGTGAACCGTATGTGCAGTTGACGGACTTTGAGCGAGGGCGTATAGTGGGCATGCGGGAGGCTGGGTGGACGTACCGCCGAATTGCTCAACACGTGGGGCGTGAGGTCTCCACAGTACATCGATGTTGTCGCCAGTGGTCGGCGGAAGGTGCACGTGCCCGTCGACCTGGGACCGGACCGCAGCGACGCACGGATGCACGCCAAGACCGTAGGATCCTACGCAGTGCCGTAGGGGACCGCACCGCCACTTCTCAGCAAATTAGGGACACTGTTGCTCCTGGGGTATCGGCGAGGACCATTCGCAACCGTCTCCATGAAGCTGGGCTACGGTCCCGCACACCGTTAGGCCGTCTTCCGCTCACGCCCCAACATCGTGCAGCCCGCCTCCAGTGGTGTCGCGACAGGCGTGAATGGAGGGACGAATGGAGACGTGTCGTCTTCAGCGATGAGAGTCGCTTCTGCCTTGGTGCCAATGATGGTCGTATGCGTGTTTGGCGCCGTGCAGGTGAGCGCCACAATGAGGACTGCATACGACCGAGGCACACAGGGCCAACACCCGGCATCATGGTGTGGGGAGCGATCTCCTACACTGGCCGTACACCACTGGTGATCGTCGAGGGGACACTGAATAGTGCACGGTACATCCAAACCGTCATCGAACCCATCGTTCTACCATTCCTAGACCGGCAAAGGAACTTGCTGTTCCAACAGGACAATGCACGTCCGCATGTATCCAGTGCCACCCAACGTGCTCTAGAAGGTGTAAGTCAACTACCCTGGCCAGCAAGATCTCCGGATCTGTCCCCCATTGAGCATGTTTGGGACTGGATGAAGCGTCGTCTCACGCGGTCTGCACGTCCAGCACGAACGCTGGTCCAACTGAGGCGCCAGGTGGAAATGGCATGGCAAGCCGTTCCACAGGACTACATCCAGCATCTCTACGATCGTCTCCATGGGAGAATAGCAGCCTGCATTGCTGCGAAAGGTGGATATACACTGTACTAGTGCCGACATTGTGCATGCTCTGTTGCCTGTGTCTATGTGCCTGTGGTTCTGTCAGTGTGATCATGTGATGTATCTGACCCCAGGAATGTGTCAATAAAGTTTCCCCTTCCTGGGACAATGAATTCATGGTGTTCTTATTTCAATTTCCAGGAGTGTATATAAGTGCAGAACAGGAAATGAAATATAGTGCACATGCACTGAGTACAGAACATGTCAAGCAATGACAAAATGTATACGCAATGAGTACAAATCATATTAACAAATGACATAAAGTGCACACGCACTGTATACATTTTTTACCATTTTACAAGATCTAGGATAGAAAAGGGAAGGATTGCATCATGGTTGTAGCACAGTAGGTTGCACATAGCTGCACTGAGAGTCCATATCTTTCTACAGAAGCACAACACCAAGTGATACAATCTGAAGTTCTCTTCCCTGAAGTATTAATCAGTGTAGCCAAGACACTGAAATGTCGTATTAATATTCAATGTTATCAATTTGGTAGTACATTAGGTACACCAAACAGTGGGACCATAATAACATCTCCATCGCTCAAGGTGGTGGACAGCATGATGTGTCGACACCACACTCTTGCAGAATCCATACTCTTTCACCAACGGAGAATTAGTGCAAAAACCAAGTATAGTGCTCCATGATCATGAGGATGGACAGGACAAACGGATATTGCAGTAATTTCTGGTAATTATGTCAGAAGGTGAGGGACATTAAGTCGTATGCTAGTCATCATTGAGAATTACTCTAGTCTATCAACTGATTGGAGTAATTGGTGGCATTCATTGCCTAGTTACTAAATATTTCTGTACTATTTATGGAGTATTACAGAATATTATTCATAAGTCATCTGATTGCAGTGAACATTGGCACTCATTGGTCAGTTAAAAGCCATTTTTATGCATTATTCAAAAGTGATCATTCAAAGCAAGAGTTAATTAATGGCATACCATTTACATAATTCGTCTAGTTATAGTAATCATTGGCACTCATTGGCCAGTTACAAACCATCAGAAGTCATCATTCAAAACAGGAGCTAATGAGTGTAGCATCGAGCTACTGGTATTCATATATAATAGCATGTAAGTGACATAAGACAAATTTAAAATATAAGAAACGGTGGCATTCATGAGCCAGTTACTAAACATATAGCAAGTATTGAATATTACAAAACATTTTTCATCATTCAAGTGACATACGACATATTTAAAAATAATTATTGGCACCCATTGGTCAGTTACAAACCATTTTTATACATAATTCAGAAGTCATCATTCAAAATGAGAGTTAATTATTGGCATAGCATTTATAGAGTATAACAAAAATATTATTTACAGAAATTATTGGCATAGCATTTATACATTGTTACAAAACATCATTCAGTATTACTCAGAACTCATCATTCAAGTGACATAGGACATATTTAAAATGTAACACACTGTAACTATTACTCAAGGTCTGTGGTTAGAAAACATCATTCAGTATTACTCAGAACTCATCATTCAAGTGACATAGGACATATTTAAAATGTAACACACTGTAACTATTACTCAAGGTCTGTGGTTAGAAAACATCATTCAGTATTACTCAGAACTCTTTTAAACTGGAAGCATTATTTGGGACTGGTAATACATTTGTTTGTGCTAGCAATGCATTGCGTTGGGATCGATAATTAATTGCTGGGGCATAAAAATATTTGCTTTTGACTTATTGCTGCAAATAAGGATTAGTAACGTCATTCGTCATGAGTCAGCTGTAGCAAGGTTATGAAACAAGTAGAGTATATGTGATCACATTCAAGAATGACACACACAAATGGGTAAAAAAAATGCAAGTACTAGAACAGGTTTAATAACTAACTGCTTATAGCACATTAATTTCATGAATAGCTTCTCCTGGAAAAAATACAAAATGGATTATTCAGCTGAAAGAAGAAACGCATATTATGCTGAAAAGTAGTGAACTTCGAATTAACAGCTAATGAAACGTGTACTCAATATGTATGTACTCTAGCTCTCCTTTCCAAAACATTCAGTCATTATACCATGCAACATAAGACATACTGTCGAAACGAACTGCAACAAATAATTAAATAACTACATAGCATTTATTAACTAACAGCAAATATATAAACATCATCATTATTCTCATCTGCAAAGGAAAACTTAAAAGTGGTGCGTTAAGTGTCCATATAAAATTCATCACTATCATCACCTGCAAAGAAAAACTTCATTATTCATATTATCATATTCTTCATATAACTATTCATCATCATTCATTATCATCTGAAAAAAATAGACACTTCATTATTCATATTACCATTTACTTCACACAACTATTCATAGTATAGAGTTTCTTATTTCTAGCATATTTCATCACTAAAACTAAGATGTGTAGTTCTGTCTGACAGCCTGCATCAATCGCCTCGTATTCTGAAAGAAAAATAAATAGTTAGGACTGCTATCATACGATGTGTATAGTATATTCTTGTTAATGCTTGTTAATTCTGATCCATTTACTCTTCGTGACGAGGTATTACATCTTCTTTCGTTCATTCCGAAGGTGAAATTACGATTTCATAGTAATCCACTGTGGTTTGTTTAATTTATTTCTTTTACACGTTATTGCTTTCTGAAAATGATGAATAAGGATTAATATCTTGCATTTAAATCATATACCCATTAAATAAAAACTGGTTTCTAGTGATATAATTACGCATACAGCATAGCATGACAGAAAACGTATTATGTCAAAAACATAGACAGTGTTCAGGTGCAAAAATGTACACAGAGTATCATAATGTAGTAACAAAAAAAATGTAAAATAGTCACGATGTTGAGATATCATATGGCAAAATGTCAAAGTCAACTGGTGTTTGTTATATCTTAAAGATTTCGTAGTGCATACAAACAAAACAGGAAAACAATCATACATACACAAAAAATGGAAAATGTGCACGGTCTGATATATAACGACAAGAAAAGCGACCTGCTAACCTTACCTTGCCGGGCACTTGCCAAGAAAAAATATAATAATCATCAGTAAGTAGTCACATAAATATAATTGCATCATTGGCCATATAAATATCAGAAAATGGCATTACAGTGTGATAAATCATAAAGTATGTTCACTCAATAAAGGGTTTAATATTGGAGACATGGTGATTGCCCTTGCTTTTTCTGGTTCTCAAAGTTTCGACGTGTACTACATCGGGGTGAGGAATACTGCGAATTCGATATGGATCTGCGTATAGAAGCTCAAATTTACATCTACTCTTTCCTCTGTTGGATAAATAATGTGTGCGTACTAATATCTTCTGTCCAATGTGAAAGTCACGGCGTGTACAAACCTGTTTTTGCTGTCTTCTCCGGCGCTCTGCGGCACGTTTGAGGTTGTTGAGTGCAATGTCAATTATTTCATGGTGTCGTAGTCGACGAGAGGTAGGAAAGGATACTATTCTTTAATTTTGTTAGGGGGTTCAACATTTTTCATTATAACAGTCGGAGATAGCATAGTAGATTCATTTGGTATCGAGTTAATTACATCCTGTAATGGCAGTATGTGTGTATCCCAATCAATATGTTTTTTATGGCAGTATATTCTACATAGTTTACCAATTTCTTTCATTAGTCGTTCACAAGGGTTCGAGGAAGCATGATACTTGGATATATAGATCGGAGAAATGTTTCTAGGTCGTAACATACATGTCCATATAGCAGATCGGAACTGTGATCCATTGTCGGAAATTACTTTCAATACATGCCCTACATGGAATAGAAAATGTTTTATAAATGCTTTCGAAACAGATTTAGCAGTAGCTTTGCGTAACGGAGTGAAGGTAACAAATTTTGAAGTGAGTTCAACAGCGACAAAGATGTAGCAAAACCCTCTATTAGTTCTGGCAATCGGACCAAAAATGTCTACAGCGGCCATGTGTCTCAATGTAACAGGTACAATGGGATGTAACGAAGGAATATGTGAAGTGTCTGACTTAGCTTTCTGGCAGATTTTACATGACGCTAAAACTCGTCGAATACGTTTCTCCATGTTGGCAAAATAACAGTTCTGTCTCAGTATAAGAAAACATTTTCTGGCTCCGTAATGTGCGTAACTTAAATGAGTATACCAAATTACGTAATTTGTTGACAAGCTCGTCAGGAATGCATAATAACCAATTGTTGCTGTCAGGGTGAGAGCTGCGAAACAATATTATTGCGTATAGTGTAATGGTTTCTAATGGTAACATTATTCCTATCTTGCCAAAGGTGTTTAATTTCTTTCCACACGTTGTCTTTACCCTGCTCTTGTGCTATGACTCGTAATGACGAAATGAAATTTTCAAATGCAACTTGTTGAATATACATGACGCTGAAATTTGCTTTGCAGAAGTTGGTTGCGATGTCTTGCTGATTGTTGCTGAGAGAACAGGATAGTGCGTTTGCTACAATATTTTGTGTACCGGGAATGTGAACAATTGTAAAATTAAATTCCTGTAAATAAAGTTTCCATCTGCTTAACCTGTGGTGTGTGAATTTTGCGGAAAGTAAAAACTGTATAGCTCTATGATCTGTGTAAACGGTAGTGTGTCTTCCATAAAGAAAATGCCTAAATCTCATAAATGCCCATACAATACATAATGTTTCAAGTTCTGTAACAGAATAATTGCGTTCAGCAGGTGACAGAATGCGATTCGCAAAGGCGATGTTTTTAATTACTGCACGACATCTTCTTCAATTTCCTGAAAAATGTGTACGCCTAAAGCGTTGTTAGAACTGTCGGTGGCAATGGAAATATTTCTAGTAAGATCTGGATGTGATAAAAGTGGTGCATTCAACAAAGCTTGTTTCAGATTGACACATTCAGAATGTGCTTGGCTATCCCAGGACCAAATAGTGTTTTTTCCTGTCAATTGACATAATCTAGGGGTGTCTAAAGCAGAGTAATGAATAAACTTACGAAAAAGTTAATTAAACCCAAAAACCTGCGTAGTTGTTTCTTCGTCGTAGGAACGGTATGTCACGTAAAGCTTGAAGTTTTTCCGGGTCAGGCGCTATGCCTTCTGCTGAAATTACATGTCCAAGAAATTTTATAGAAGTTTTGCCAAAGTGCGATTTACTGAGATTACCTGTGAGTCCTTTGCACGAAAAGTTCGTAACAGTTGACAAACTGCCTATTGGCTTCTGTCTCGGGTTCTTCGGCCGACGTTCATCTAATGATTTTTCTGACGTTTCGCCAGCACGAGTGGCTGGCATTGTCAAAGCTTCACCCTCCATTGCCGGTGGTGAACTGGAGCCGAGCTCGCGGGCGCAGACTATATGTACCTGGCGCGCCAACGTCCGAGGGCTTCTCCGCGGTCATTTCCGGTGCGGTTCTCCTCTTCCTACCTGCGACAGTCGTTCGCTGCAGTACGGGAAGCCAGGATCCGTTTACCTTAATGCTTTCCTCTTTCTTGTTCAAACTGTTCGCCTGTTTTTGTATTTCTACAGCTTCTCTGAACAAGCGCGTCTGATAGTGGTTCTCTACAGCCAGAACTTCCGTGTCGGCGAATTTTATTACGTGGTCGGTCTCATTCAGTGCGTGTTCTGACACGGCCGATTTCTCCACCTGCCCCAACCTGCAATGTCGCTTATGCTCCTTAATCCTGGTGTTAATGGATCGTCCAGTCATTCCGACATAAACTTTTCCGCATGTGCATGGTATGCGGTATATTCCCGACATTGCAAGTGGGTCTCTTTTCTCCTTCGCCGATCTAAGACACTCTTTGATCTTCCTTGTCGGTTTGAAAATCGTCTTTACGCCATGTTTGCGCAATATACGGCCGATTCTATCCGTCACTCTGGGAATGTATGGCAGAAAGGCCGTACCTGACATTTCTTTTTCTGGTTCCTTACTTCGCCAAGTGTTTGGCTCAGTTACACTTCTAATATAATTTGTGGAGTACCCATTGCTCCTCAGGACAGTTTCCAGGTGTTGCATTTCTCGTTTGACGTGTTGCGGCTCACATATTCGTCCTGCTCTCGTTACGAGCGTACTAATCATGCCTCTTTTCTGGCTCGGGTGGTGGTTTGACAGTTTGTGCAGGTATCGGTCCGTGTGAGTCGGTTTTCGATACACGCTGTGTCCCAGGTTTTCGTCGTCCCTTGTGACCAGCACATCTAGAAATGGCAGTTGCTTGTCCTTTTCTACTTCCATGGTAAATGTTATGTTGGCATGGAGGCAGTTCAAGTGTCTTAGGAAGTCACCGAGCTGTTCTTCACCATGGCTCCACACCACGAAAGTATCATCGACGTACCTGTACCACACCTTAGGTTTACAAGTCGCCGAGTCCAGTGCCTGTGCTTCGAATTGTTCCATGAAGAAGTTGGCCACCACTGGACTGAGAGGACTACCCATGGCGACGCCTTCCAGCTGTTCGTAGAAATCACCATTCCACGTGAAATAGTTCGTGGTGAGACATGCATGGAAGAGCTTTCTGAAGTCTAGCGGGAAAATGGAATCGATGTGCTCCAGAGCGTCACTGAGTGGCACTTTCGTAAATAACGAAACAACATCAAAGCTGACCAGGATGTCGTTTGGTGCAAGTTTCAGTTTCTTCAGCTTCTCAATGAAATGTCCTGAGTCCTTAATGTATGTGTCGGTCTTCCCCACGTGTGGCTGGAGCAGAGAGGCCAAGTGTTTTGCCAGTTTACCGCATACCGCATACCGCATACCATGCACATACGGAAAAGTTTATGTCGGAATGACTGGACGATCCATTAACACAAGGTTCAAGGAGCATAAGCGACATTGCAGGTTGGGGCAGGTGGAGAAATCGGCCGTGGCAGAACACGCACTGAATGAGACCGACCACGTAATAAAATTCGCCGACACGGAAGTTCTGGCTGTAGAGAACCACTATCAGACGTACTAGTTCAGAGAAACTGTAGAAATACAAAAACAGGCGAACAGTTTGAACAAGGAAGAGGAAAGCCTTAAGGTAAACGGATCCTGGCTTCCCGTACTGCAGCGAACGACCGTCGCAGGTAGGAAGAGGAGAACCGCACCAGAAATGACCGCGGAGAAGCCCTCGGACCGTGGCGCGCCAGGTACACTCTTTGACATAAAACTCGACCGGCGGCCGGCCGCTTCAGAGGCTAAGTCCGCGCCGATCGCGACATGGGACGAAAATACTGGCCAACTCGCTAATTCTCTAAGTCCGGTTATCTGCACAATCTGGCAACACTGTAGACTGCGGCACTTCCTGGAGGAAAACTTGTCCCAAGATAGAGAAAGTGGAGGCTGATTACGCCTGTGGTCTAGCGGTAGCGTGCGTTGTTTCTGTTCATAATGTCAGTGGATCGAGAGCAGCTGGCATAAAATATTTTTATAGCCTCTTCTGTCTGAATACTGAACACGTGAATGTAATGGTAGCGCAGATTCAATCTATTTCGCTTTGTGACACACCGATATCAAAATTTTATCCAGTAACGATTTTGCGCCAGATTTCCTGCAGACTGTCCTCCTCTGGACGCCGTATGCGGCAAAGCTCCGGGATCCATTTGCTGGCTACTGGCAGCGGCCGTGGCGACAGCAGCGGCGCTGCACTCCCCCGTTCTTTATCGAAAGCGCCTGCTTCCGCTCATCGCTTTTGATGATTTAAAACGCTTTATTATTAAATGTTGCTCCACAGAAAATTTCTACAATTTCCATTCACGCTCAAAAGCAACGGAGACAGACGCCCTGATTAGTAGGCGGGTAATCGGCAAGAGCTGAGTATGGCCCGAAATTAATTTTATAGACTGGGACGAAATTAAACCACCTCACTACATTCGATGATTTTATAAATGCTTCATACCTCGTTTCTTTTCCTTTCAAACTTAATTATTTGTGCAACTTTTGGTCAATGTTTGGATGTTTTCGTCAAGCCAGAGTGAGCGTCTGTGGTGTAAAGTGTATTACAGTTCTTGTTTCATTCCTTATGGTAAGTCTATGCGATAAACTGTGTGAATACCTTACAATGCATGCTCTGTAGCAGTGCAGGCACACTGCACATTTGGAGTTCCATGTGTGGGTTCATGAAGTATTTATTGTTGATCGGAAGTGATAGTTAAGGTCATCAGATTTAAACCAGAAAAATTGGTCGTTTTGAAGGTTTCAGAGAACGGAAAGGAATTGCTAACGCCGGTGTTAGAAAACGTCTACAGTTAAATGCTATTGCAAAAATTTAGAAGAAGGGAACTATATTAATGAACATGTGCACTTCATAAACAACCTTCTGACATGGACGACCTATATGACGAACAAAGCTCAAATTTATATCGTTGACAGTCGGTTTGAATCTTTTCAGGACCTATTTTACAGTGAAGCACCTTGGAATTTGCAAAGCAGAAATCCATGATATTAACTTAATTTACTAAGTCGAAATCGGACGAAGATTGATGTTTAAAGGCATTCTTCAGATTTCGCATAAGAAATTTTTACTAGCAGTTTGCAACTCCATTAATTAAAATGGAAAATAAAAGGTTGTAGTCAGCGGCTTCTACCGTGATTCGAACTTATAGTACAAGCACTGCAACGCACAAGGGAACCTCTTTTTTTTTATTTTCAGATTTCGCATAAGAAATTTTTACTAGCAGTTTGCAACTCCATTAATTAAAATGGAAAATAAAAGGTTGTAGTCAGCGGCTTCTACCGTGATTCGAACTGCTATGTCTTATAGTACAAGCACTGCAACGCACAAGGGAACCTCTTTTTTTGTTTTTTTGTTTTTTTCTTTTCTTTTTTTACTTTTTTTATTTCTTTTTTTTTTTTTTTTTTTTTTTTTTTTTTTTTTTTTTTTTTTGATGTGGAAACGCGCTTCTTCTGAACGACGAACGAAGTATGCCCCTTCTGTTGCCTTTGTTTGCAACATGGCTTGAATAAAAATAAATGTAATTTCCATGGAGAAGGCAGTCTCATAATTGTTGTGGAAATGTAACTGCATCTGTAAATTTCGTTCTCCGTGCGTGGAAAAACGGAAAGAAGCAAACTCATTATTCCTGATAAGTATAATTTCCTTTTTCAGAAGGTAATGAAGTAAAATAGGCTTCTTCTGCTTGATTTTACACTTAATTAACATAAATGTGTCTTCTTGTGAAAAGAAAAGAAAGAAAGACAGAAACTAAATAAATGGTGAATACCAGTTTCATCACTGTTTCCCCGAAACCAAAGTAATAGATACACATAGGCTTAATTGGTCTATACTGATGATCTTCTCTGACTACATTCTGTTGGAAATCGTCCCCCTGCTACTTGAAGTACAAACTTTAACCAAAAATCATTCGTCTAATATACGAAATGCTTGGATGTGCAATGTAAATTACGCATTTCTATTGGTTACAGGATTGTTTTAGTTAAAAAGTTTGCGTAATTTTCTTTGTATTTTTTAGTACACATCAACTTGTGGTGCTCAGTTGTAAGGTATACCCAGAAGTCCTCCCTATTGCTTGATTCTTTTGTTAGGACGTAATGCATCGTTTGGCCTTTCAACCAGTTAATTGCATTTCGTTTTGTTTTAGGGTAAGGTATACCGTCAGGGGTTAAAAATTCAGCAGGCGTAACGGCGTTGGGCGTAGTTCTGCTGATGCTCGCTATCTTTTGTCTTATGTAGAGCCATATTTCTTTTACCCTGTCACACAGCAATCTATGCTCTTCGGTATCTGGTATTTTACATAATGGACACAGCGGTGACTCGGCCAATCGAATAGAGTGAAGTTTAGAGTTCGTCGTAATTTTTCTGTTTACAGCAAAGTACCAGGTCGATTTGACATACGTTGGCAAGTTCCGGCAGTGAATATTTTCCCATATTGTTTCCCAGTTATAACAAGGATACTTTTGTTCTATGTCGTTTCTGGGTTTGTCTTTCATCAAGTTATTATAAAGGTCTTTTACTTTCATGATGTCTTTCCCAGGAATCCTTGCCTGTATATAGCTGTATTCTACGAAAAAGTATTTCAAGTGGTATAGTCCGTTGGGTATGTGTTGGACATTTATAGGTGCACTGACGTCAGCAGGAGCTATTTCGTTTAACAAATGTGCAGCAAGGGTACCACTTGGCTCTTTCCAGTGTTTGTATGTGGTAACAAGGTATAAGGCTTGCGCTTTTTTGCTGACATCGGTAAGATTTAACCCACCACATTTCGTAGGGAGCATCAGAATGTCATATTTGACTTTGAAAATACGTCCGCGTCTCACAAAGTGTCCTAGTGCAGATGCGATGCTGTTCAACAAAGTCGCAGGTGGTGGCAGAACTTGTGCTACATAATTAACTTTGGATGTGATGTATACATTTGCCACTGTTACTTTTTGAAGTTCATCGAGTTTCCTAATACTATGTGCTTGTACAGAGGCGCGTATGCTGTTAAGTAATTTTCGATAATTCGCAGCAATAGTGTGCTTGATATTTCTTTTAAAATCTATGCCGAGACATTTCATGGTTACAAGCTCGCGTAACAGATTCTGCGTTTGCGTCCCAATTCCACGGCCGATGTTGAAAATCCCCGACTTTGTTCTATTAAGTTTTGCACCAGATGCCTGTTCATATTTTGTTACTATTCGTAGTGCGCTCTGTACTTCAGCGCCATTCACGACTAGGAAGCCAACATCATCAGCGTATGCCTTGCACACGATCTTTTCTCCATGTATTTGTAGACCTTGTAGATGGTTCATAAGGGAGGCAAGCAGGGGCTCGATGGCGATGGCGAAGAGTGCCATTGACATTGGACACCCTTGCCTAATGGAGCTGGTGACGTCAATCGGACGGCTAATGTGTCCATTGATGACAAATCTAGCTGAATTGTTTGTTAATGTATTTCTTATTACCGCAATGAATCGAGGTGGGAAGCCCATTGCGCCCATGGTGCGAAGGAGAAAACTATGGTTAACTCTATCGAAGGCTTTGTCAAAGTCGAGTGAGATGAGTGCACATTTTATTTTGCAGACGTCGGCCGTTGAGATTAGGTCCCTGTAATCACAATTCTTCTGTCTTTGCCCACACTTGTTTGATAAGGGCCAGTGACGCTGGTCATTGTGGTTTTCAGCCTGCGAACGAGGATGCGGCCAAAGATTTTGTAATCGCTGTTTAAAAGCGTAATTGGCCTCAGAGCGCTTACAGATTTCGTATTCGTAGTTTTTGGCACTAGCACTACGAGTCCCTCACGAAATTCTTTCGGGATGTCATTCGCAGGGTTTAGCAGTTCGTTGCAGATGAGAGTAAACTTGCCTTTTACGAGGCCACTGAATCTGCGATAAAATTCTGCTGGAATTCCATCTGCCCCTGGAGCCTTATTTTTCGTGCTTCCATATATAGCTTCTTCGACATCTTCTTCAGTCACTTCCGAGAGGAGAGTCTGTGCTTCCGCGTGGCATACTTTGCCCTGGAGGTTGATCATTAACTCGTCTTGAAGCTGTTCGTCAACCGGCTGACTAGACATTAAGGATTCAAAATGCTGTACGATTGCCTCTTTAATCTCTCTTTGCTTCGTCAGCTTCCTTCCATCATCAGTTGTTATTTCAGATAATATCTTGCGAGACGCCCTTTTGCTTTCACGAATGACATGATAAATGGAAGTAACCTCGTGCTGGGCTATGTTCTGGGCACGCGACCTTATTTGGTAGCCTTCCAGTTGTTTACGCCGTAGTGCTAAAATTTTTGCTTTAATTTTGTTAATTCTTTCGTGGTTGTCCACAACTGTTGCATCGCACTTGTACAAATCCCTTAGACACTGAAAGTAAAATTCTATAGTTGATTTGTACCAAAAGTTTTTGTCTTTGGAGTAGTTTATGAAAAACCTCCGTATTTTAGGTTTGGCATGTTTCAGCCACCAGTCAGTGCCAGAGTTGTACGAGCTAACTTTGCTTTCACACTCTCTCCATACCTTGTGAAATGCCTCCTGACAAGCATGGTCTTCCAGATGTGACACATTGAGCTTCCATGTGCCTCTACCTCTGAATGTCCCTTGTTTTATCAGATTGATTGTGCATATGTATGCAGCATGATCTGAAAAAACGGTAGGCCATACTTCGGACTGCAAAATGAGGTGTTTCAAATTGTGCGTTACATATATCCTGTCGAGACGGCTCGCCGAGTGACTTGTGGCGTGGGTGAAGCCAGGGGCTGCACCGTGCATATGTTCCCATGAGTCTATTAGTCGTAAGTCATTAACTATACGTTCCAGTTCAGTACACTTGTTGAAATTGGGAGTTTGGTCTTTGGCATGCAAAACACAATTAAAATCCCCTCCTAGGATAAGGTGTTCATATCGAGTTCCAAATAGTGGGACAATTTCTTCTTTATAGAACTCCGTTCTGCGGTGCCTGTTACTGGATCCTGAAGGGGCATACACGTTAATGAGTCGGATTTTGTTTATTGTGGCCGCTATGCCTTTACTGTTTGGTAGTTTTACTACATCTTGGACTACTATGCCCTCCTTTGTGAGCAGAGCCGTGCCCATTTCCGCTCCATGCCCTGGGTTTGTAATGGCGTTGAAGCCAGGTACGTTACCAAGCTCAATGTCTGTCACTTCTTGTAAAAGTATTATGTCACTGTCAGAAGCGTATATAAAATCTTTTAAGTTCTGTAGTTTAAAGGAACTATGAATCTTATGAAGGTTTACTGTCGCGATTTTGTATGCTTGTAGGTCAGACATTCTTCGTTCTAGTTGATCTAACTTTAAAAAACATTCTTCCGTTTTGTCTCGCAAACGTCAGCTTTAAAACGCGTCTTAATAATATTCACCGGTAGCAAATGTTTCAGCGGTGTGTCCTTGTTCTTTAGAATGTTCGTTCGCGGAGACGTCGTCGTTGAGGATATCAGCCACCTGTGGGGCTAGCTTACAGTCTGTCTTAGTTTCTGAAATTTCTGTCATTTCAGCGTCGGGATTGTTATGGTCGCTTTCGTCTGTCCAGCTGGTTGAGGTTGTCGTCGTGGGTGGGACGAGTGAAGCTTCATGAGAGTGACTCGTTTCTTGAGGGTGGTTGGATGCTTTCTTTGTTGGTTTTCCTTGGACGTCTCGTTTTTCCAGCGCAGAAGGGGAACGCTCCACAGAAACTGGTGTCACTTTCGTGTTGCTACAGATCTGTTGGCTTAAGGTACTACCTATTTCCTTCGCTTTTTGTCGGAGTATGGGAGCTGTCTCCTCTGCACCTTTGCGCGCCAGCCGGCGTTTCTTATTTTTCTTCGGAGAATTGCCTCTCGACGGACTTTCTTCAGCATCCAAGTTAGTGTCGCTTTCCTGCAAGGTGTGTCGGTCTTCAGCTTCCGGCGGATCTGCTGCCTTTACAATTGCAGGCGCCTGTGTCGGTGGAACTTCAACTGTTTCCGTAGATTGACGGGACTCTTGTAAGTCGTCAGCGATGACGGCACTGACGTCCATCGGAATTCCAGTGTTTGGAGAATTTGTATTTGCACACGATTCAGGGGCTGAGGAGACAGTCGGCCGTTCGCGTGCCACGGCGGCGTAGGTTCCTGGCAGTGTTGTCATCGCCGGTGGCCTGGCGGCCTCGCCGGCCGGCAGCTGTGCAACGCGCCGCTGTATACATTCTGCGCGAACGTGCCCAGGCTTGTTACAGGCGGCACAGGTTCGCGGTTGGTCGTCATAAATTACAATCCCTCTATATCCGCAGACATTGATGTACGACGGGATGTGCTTTTGTAACTCTACACGAAGCTGCCGTACGCCATTTAGTACTGGGAATTTATGCGCGCTTGACCATTTCTCGGCAAAGTTGCTGAGCACTTTCCCAAAGGGCGAAATTACAGCATTAATTTGGTCTGTTGTAATCTCAAAGGGTAACTCGAAGATTCGAATCGTGCGAATGCCGAAACCAGCATGTGCAACGGTGACTTCACCAACGTTTCCATCTGAGTGTTTAAATTTCATGACACCTCCGGAAGACTCAACTATTTTCTCGCACAACTCGGAACTACGCATTTTAACAAACACGACACAAGCTACAATCGACAGGTGGATCCCAATTACATCATTAAAGGAAAGCTTCACATCTTCTTCTAACCAATTTTCTACTTCAAACGACTTGGGTCTGGCATATCGAGGATCAAAAGTAAGTTTCAACGTATCTTTTCGACTTGGATGAGCCATCACTGCATGCTACTCATTACTTCTCGAAGCGTTCTATAACAGAGTTTTAAGCCGCAGCAAGCGCAAGACTTACCACGCGGAAGCATAGACGGCGCAGCGCACACCACACTACGTGCTACCTCCACGCCGTCCGCCGGCGAACTTACCTCTGAGCTAACGACACACTGGCGGCCAGAGGCGGACTATAGTCACTGCGATGTTGCCTGAGCCTCAAAACGCAACCTTAAACACACAAACAGAGGAGGTGGAGATTACTGTTTTAACGTCACGTCGACAACGATGTCATTAGAGACGGAGCACAAGCTCGGATTAGGGAAGGATGGGGAAGGAAATCGGCCGTGCCCTTCCTAAGGAACCATCCCGGCATTTGCCTGAAGCGATTTAGGGAAATCATTGAAAACCTAAATCAGGATGGCCGGGCGCGGGATTGCACCGTCGTCCTCCCGAATGCACACACAAACAGGTGTTACTTATGTGAAGAACGCCGTTCTTGGAGTCCAGAAATTAAATATACTTTCTAATTGTGTCATCTTGCAGTGGATTATATCGTACGAGTCTTCGATGTGGAAAACGAATGTCAAGTGAATTTAGCGAGGTAACGCCGACCTACAACCGGAAGTAAATGCACTATCAGAGTGTTGACAAATACTTGCTACGACGCTGCCATTTCTCGGCTCTCTGACGAGGCAGCTCTTCAGCGAAATGCTTGCCGTGATTCTCCGATACGGTTCTTCAGAGTGGAGACGCGCGCGCACGTTTGGTTTTTATGCGGCGTTCTCCCCTGATGGTTTCTGACGTCGCCTTGTGGGCTATGTATACATATGAGACATTCAATTATCATTAATCCTGAATGATACAAGTTTCAGCTTCCGGCGTGGAAGAAGGCTGTTGACGCCGACATTATATCATTTCAACGTAGGGAAAGCAAAACGGATCATTCAATGTTTCTCATTCAACATAAAGCATGTGGATAAATTTCCGTAACGTTCATAATCATCTAAAAATACAAACGAAGTAAAAATACACCGGAAGCTTATTCGAATTGAATATAATGTAAGACACCAAATGCTTTGCACCTCGATGTCGAATTTGTCCACTTGCAATCGTTTGCAGCATGCACATAGAATGTCATGATTACCACGAGAATGAAGAAATATGTTGGTAAGGATGGAAGCAAGAAGAGACGCAGTCAACAAATATTCTATTCCTCATGGCATTCATTTCATTTGACACGTAAGAAGAGGTAAAGCGGGAATTTACTTTCGTTAACACGGAAGATATGCCGCACATATTGATAACGAGGAAGTCTGCGTCTTCATACGTTTCCTCCTTGAAATCTGTATGCTCTATTATATACTAAGTAGCCCGATCATTTTTTCAGTAATGTTACCCTCTTGTTTGACCCCGTAACGATGAACAGATTCCAAATGCATGTCTCTGCGTGAAAGTAGCTGTTCGAACCCTTCCTGGGTTGTTTTTTGTGTTTTATTGCTTGGAATTCCTGAAGCAGACCACTGTGCCTTCCCCCCTCGTGGGTTAGGTCTCAAAACTAAACCGCTTTGTATCCAATGGCATAATTTATTCATACAGCATCAGCATAAGACTCTTGCGAGTGAGAGAATGACAATAACAATCGTAACAAGAACAAGCAAATAATGAATGATGTTTATTCCAACGCAGAACGAGAATGGCTTTAAATATAAAAATCTATATCTATATCCATATCTACTGATCTTTGAGTTGGCGCAATGCAAATATATTCTTAGCGTTTAGTTACTGAATTTAGTTCTGGATGTTTGCAGAGAAAAGGAAAAATCGGTACTTCTCGCTAGTGTAATATAATGTGAACCAGCAACTACCCTTTCCTTAGAACACGACTCAAGCAGGTCCTCAAGTAGGCACTGCTGCATTCTGTTCCCTGACATTGCTCTGATGATGGTTAATGCAGATAGTTCCGATTATGAAATACAAAACGTATTGCAGGTTAGTTCCTAGGATAGTAACATTAAATTTGCGTTGTAGACGGCACATGAACGTGACGACTATCCATATTACTCATCAATATAAAAAGACAATATTTTGGGAATTTAGCAGGATTACTCAAAATGAATTCTGAAATTGGGTGACTGACCGCACAGGTGCTAAACGTCGTCAAGAGTATACGATGTCCTAATCGCATTAGGAATATGAAGATCGTCTTCGACAGCTCGCAACTTTCACATTGCTATCTCCACCCTACTCCAGACAGCTCTCGGTGGAGTTGCACAACGTTGCCGATGTTATGGAAGGCCTTCAAACCGACAACAGACCACATATTGAAAAATACAAGCGAATTCTCTTGCAGCGTAAGCTTATTGTAACTAATCTAAAAATTATTGGAGAGGAACATTGTCCTATTCGAAAAAAGTAAAATGTTACACACTGTTGACGTCAAACGGACATTATCTATGTCCTGTCTTGTGTCCTACTCATCTATAATATCAAGTGTACTATGAAAATGATTATATATAATGGATTATAAGGTAATGCATTGATACCAGATGGTGGGGGCCGGCCTTTGTGGCCGTGCGGTTCTAGGCGCTTTAGTCTGGAACCGCGTGACTGCTACGGTCGCAGGTTCGAATCCTGCCTCGGGCATGGATGTGTGTGATGTCCTAAGGTTAGTTAGGTTTAAGTAGTTCTAAGTTCTAGGGGACTGATGACCTTAGAAGTTAAGTCCCATAGTGCTCAGAGCCATTTGAACCATTTGAACTATTTAACACAAAATGACATTAAAAATTTAAGTTATTCACGAGCAGCTAGTTGAGAATATGTATGAACATTAAATG
Organism: Schistocerca nitens; assembly: GCF_023898315.1. Classification (NCBI taxonomy): domain Eukaryota; kingdom Metazoa; phylum Arthropoda; class Insecta; order Orthoptera; family Acrididae; genus Schistocerca; species Schistocerca nitens. Next base: position 783,969,393 of record NC_064614.1, on the reverse strand, counting down.
ACACGACGAACCGTCTTGTTCTGCATATGGATTCAAACCCAGCTCATGCAGACTAAGCAAAGATTTCGTGACTGACGGAAACTAACAGTCATTCCTGATTAGGCATACAGAGAGTGATATACCTCGATTTTAGACAGTATCAGTTAGCAAATATCAACTTTAAATTGCATAACGCAAACATTTTTAACAGACGCGAATTCCTACCCAGCATCTATTGTCCCTGTTAACGAACTACGAGAGATGTTAATTATTGCTTCTTCACAAGTAACTTACTTGAAATGCCGTGAGGTAAAGTTGTGTGTTGGACACGGATTCGAACCCGGAACCTAATCGGATTGCTATCGAAGCACAGTCAAATGTGACATATCGGAATTTCGCGGCAGTAACTAGATGTTTTAACTGAAATGACGAGACGAAACATTAATTTTTTCCTTCCCAGGACTCCAACCCGGCACCTATCGCTGTCATATTATAGAGAAAACGAACGTTAAATATGGGTTTGTTGCACCAGCAGTGACATGTGAGCATGTTTGAACTGAAATAATATGACGAAGAGTTCAGCGCTCACTGGGAATAGAGCCCCACACATATCGTTGTTGACTACACACAAAGAGACGTCAGCTACCGAATTTTTCTCCACCAGCTGCTCAGAATAGCATCTTGAACTTACAGTCATCTCGCAAATAGTTCTGTGTCTCACTGGGAGTTAAAAACGTCAGATATCGTTAGTGTTGACAGCGAATGAAAATACATTAAAAATCAAAATTATTATCCACCAGCAGATAGGTGTTCTCATGCTAGAGCTTGATAATACATAATTAAATCTTTAGTGCCGGGCCAGGATTCGATCCCATTCACGCATAATATGTGAAGGTGTTGAGGAATCTGCAGTTTTGAACAAACAACAAATTGTAGCCGAGCTGTATTGCCACGAAGGGATCAAATTCCGCGTTAAGGGCGGTCTGAGTTGCATTCCCAGTTCAGAACCAATTTTATCGACATACAGAAGCTCAAATAAAAGATGGAATAAGTGTCCTGTGACCATACATAGCGTCTGTGTCGTCACTTGAAATAAATAACTAGTATAAGAAAGGTTACTGGTGATAGAGTTAATACATGTCGCCACTCCAGACTTTATTGTGGTTCAACCTACCGTCTACTTGGTAAAGAAGGAATATCATCTTTAATGTGAATTTTCAGACCACGCAGCCATTATATCTCCTTCACTTGGTGTAGCCGGGAGAGAATGGAATCTGTCTCTCCCTATCTAAAATCATTGACAGAAGTGGGAATTGAACCCAGACCATAGGTATAACAACCTACCATCCGTCCAACAGACCACGAAATCCTCTTCTCTGCGAGTCATTTTTCTATCGTAACGCAGTTGCGCCACACTGGATGAGAATTCTGACACACAGGCTCCCTGTAGTAATTTGCAGCATGTTCTGTAAATTCATTTACTTGGTTGACCGAATCACCATGAACTAGCTGCCTCGGCTACCCAGTGCATACATTCGACTATTTTGTAATCACAGAAATAAAATCACGTATCTGCCACCTACACACAACTGCCAACATTGTAGGATGCAGAAGTTTAAATAGGAAGTGTTCCTTTCCACTTGAGCTATTCTATTGCGCTATCTGTTACTAGAAAACGTCGTTCAGTCCAAAAGAAAAGCTGTAACTGTTTGTCTCTCAGAAGTCAAGACCTGGCCATATGCATAATCTCACAGTGCTGTGGAATCCAAAAGTTCTGGAGGAATAGTTGCCGAGCTCTGGAGCTGTTGTAGCTACGTGTCAGCTTGTAGCATAGATAAGATGTCGCGAGTTCGAATACATTCAGTGCTACATTTTTTAAAACGCAATTCTGCTCTCTGCTGAAGTTATCAATCTAATGGAACTTTGAACATAATTCCCTTCACTTCTCAACCCAAAGTAGTCGCATGTGGAAAAAGGACTAACTACTGTGACATTTTGTTCTATTCAGGTTTAATAGACAGCAGGCAGCAGATGCATCTCGAAGATGTGCAGGGAGAGCGCATCGTGCCATAATATGTCAGAAAAGTATTTTCTACATTAGCCGTCGTGTGGTAGTGATATTTTATTCTTCTTCGAACTTTGATTGACAGCTTTAACTCAGAACAAGTTTTCTACATGCATGTAATCAATAAACTGCATGTGCATTGTCAGACTGTCATAGGTAACATCAGAGAATTCGCATATATCGTTGATGATTAATTTCTCTCTCATGTTTACTATTGTTTTAACAACACTAAAGGAAACCTTACGAAAATTGTGCACTGTATCATAAGAAATGAAATAAAACTAACCATGATAACCTTACGACGAAAGTATCTGTACACAAGCATGCCTCTATCGACACGAATTAGTAAAATACTACTCACTTAGATTTTGATTGGGTCTGTGTTTAATTGGTATGCTGTGTCATACTCAAGAGGTATGCAAATGTGGCATTTCATAAATATAGTTACGTATTCCTAGAAACCCAAAATTCGCTTGTCAGCAGCGGAAAGAGGCGTTACCTGTTGTGCAGCATTGTAAGTTTTTCAACATTGCACTATGAGCTGAAAGCATTTTCTTGCGATTTCCTTATTGATGTTTGATCTGACTGCTTGTAGCTCTTTCACAGAAGGGATAAAAACGTTACAGTCAGTGAGACTGGAACTGCGAACCGTAACAGACGCTGTTTCAGAGGTCAGCACGTTACCACAGAGCTGGCGAGGAGGTATGGGTCTCAGCTTCCTATTATGACGGCAATCGTAACTAGAACTCGTAAACCGCTATTTAAAGGTCGAGATTAGTTGCGATTTCCACCTGCAACGACTTTCCTGGGCTGAAAACCGTAAATTTTCAATCTTTTGTTACCCTTCAAGCTATAATAACTCAGATTATTCAATGGAAATGACAGGTAAAATCAAGTGAACTTTGAGTCTTAATTCCGTGCACACCAGGAAGTAACTCGTCGATCACAGAGTTGCCAAACATACGTTGCCTTGTTGCCAAATCTCAGTTACAGTACCAGCAGGAAGAAGACGAACCGATGTGATCCTACAGCGGTCTGGGAAGTGACCATAGCTGGTGTCTCCAAGTCGCGGCTGCTACGGCCTGGAATATGTAATGCGTCTGATTCGCTTTCTGTAACTAGGTTTAGGGACTGGAGCGTGGTTACTAATAACACTCAGAACTGACTGCAAACTGAGCATCATAAATCAGTAACTCTCATTGTTGTTTTTATATTTCTTTCGTAAGTGCACTCAAAACTAAGAAAGTCATTCACAGGCGTTTTCGTGCCTCGCCGATAGTCGAGCACAACAAACAAATAAAAATAAAAAAGAATGTGTGTGTGTGTGTGAGAAAGAGAGAGAGAGAGAGAGAGAGAGAGAGAGAGAAATAAAAAGCAATGAGAGAGAGTGTAAAAAATTGTTGTAAAGAAATTGAATCATGGTATTTAAAGAAATCTTTCATTAAAATGACACGTTCCACATCATTACGAAATGTCGTATTCATGATCTATGGAACAAGAGTTAATCTAATGTAATGTAATCTAATCTAATCTAATCACATCATATTGATGATTAGCCAAGAAGAGTCATGAATTACCGAAATTTTTGCCAATACCAGTAACCAAATCTAGTAATAAACCGTGACTCCTATCAAGACCCTTTCATCCCTGTTATCTAACCACGAAAGATGTCTGATATACCTCCATTCTGAAGTAACAAAGTGTGCATGCATTTAAAGATGAAGTGCATGATGTGAAGTTCTGTGACGGAGATACGAACCCAACACGTAATCCGATTGTTAACTAAGAAAAATCAAATGTTACGTATCGGTTTTTCTTACGAGCCGCTAGGTGTCTGAATCTAAAATAAGGATACAAACTTTTGTGCCTAAGCGACAATCGAACTGCACACCTACCGTGCATCCACGAATATAGCTTAAGTATCAGTTGCTTACTCATGAACAGTAGGATGTGTGCGTGTTTGACCAGAAATAACGACACCTGTTGCGATTGTTGGCAACACATGAACAGACATTGAAATTGCGCGTTAATTTTCACTAGCAGGTGGGTGTGCACTTGATAAAGCTAGAAATGAAATTATGAATATTTTTGTACTGGATCAGGTTTCAGACCCACATACTTACCTTTGGAGGAGACCTAGAGAAGATTGCAGTCTTGGGAAAAGGAACGAAATGACTGAACTATACTGTTCCGAGAGATTCAGATCCTCGAAAGAGGAGATACGAATTCGAATCACAGTCCAGCACCAAATTTTTAAACGTATCTAGTTCAATCAAGTACAAGTAAAATAAGAGCCCTGTCCCTTTAAATGGCTATCGGTTCATCAAATAAAATAAAATTTTCTAATGTAAGTAAGCTTACTGGCGACTGTATTTCTGTTTACCATGACTTCCGCTGTGTCATTTCCCAACGTAAACCGGCTCTGCCCAGTTGGTAATGAAGGAACATGATGTTTAATGCGGATTCTGGATTATAACGTCTTTCTCTTGAGGTTACCAGAGGTAAAATAAACCTGTTTGTGCCTCTTAAAAGTAAATGCCTGAACCCACGCATTGCACCTGTGATAGCTCGTTCCACCAGACCATTGTGGCCACATTACCCAGCCCCAGGAGGGTGCTGTAACGGATGATATGCTTAGCTTACAAAATTAGTCACGGTGGAAAAAATGCGAGTCTATTAAATGGTCAAGTAGAAGCAAGCTTCTGACGCAGAGATTATGCTATTCTCATGTCAGCAGGATGTAAAGACTCTTCTAGGCATCATAGGCTGGATGTGAAGCCATTTTGATTTTTCACAAATTCAGCAAATTTCTTAGTTCGAGAAAATCCACTGTGAAGTGTGAAGTTGCCGGATAATTCGATTATTACTGTTATTATTACTATCATTTTATTCATACCGCTGATGGAACACGACCGTAGTCTTGAGGTAAAACGCGAGACCAGCTAATATGACGTCTGGCGACCGAAAGCACATATCGACAAAATTTTTATGGCCCCTTTCCTCTCGATGCTGAAGCTATGAGTGTAATTCAAGCGAATCTACAATATCATATTAGCTGGTCTCGCGTTTTACCTCAAGACTACGGTCGTAGTCAAGAGTAATGTACTAAGACTGGAGTCAAGACTTCCTCTGGGAAGTGCCGCAGTCTACATGTTGCTAGATCGAGCATATTGCCAGACATAGAATTCTGAGAGGAGCATGACTGTATTGTCCACCTTACGTGAACGACTCGGCGGTCAATTTTTTGGTCTGAGACTGTATCTACAACACATATTGCACGCTTAAGACCCAGAAGAATTAAAAAAAAAGTAGTTTATGAGAGCAACGTTAACCATAGCGTTCGAAGTATTCATAGTATTGTATACGTGTGTGTAAACGCCTTCCAATGACCACTCAAGAAAGACAAGGATACACAGTCTAGCTTCATTATTATAAATACGCCTCAGTTTGTGGATGAACTCAGACTTAGGTTGATAATAATTTTGAAAATTTAGCAGCACTGTACCCATTGGTGTTAAACTCGTTTTCAACCAATGATTCCCACAGCTACAGGGATACTACTTGTGATACCTCTTAGACAAAATACTTAAGCAGTGTTATCAGACGAAAAGATCAACCTGACACAAACTGTGGGAAGTTTGTTTTACAACCTTCGTACCTGGATATTCAGCTTTTTCCTATTTGAGATATCTGTGAACGTTGCTGCTTAAGACGATTTAAGCAGAAACTAAATTCCCTCAGCTTCGACAATGTTTAAAGAAATCGTCTTATCGGCACTAAATCGTGGTTTGTGAATTGTTTACCGGCCGTACTCTTCCGTATTTTGCCGGTTGGAAGGCGAAAGCTTACTGACAAATTTCACACAGAAATTACTGTTACAGTGTACTTATGGAGCCAAATGAGTCAATTGCGTATTTTCCGGTGAGAAAGAGCACTGGCAAACAGTCTTCGCTACATTAGGTTATTTAAACTGGTGTCACTCTGAGATAGAATTTATGGTCAGCGACTAAATGTAAGGTCAACGTTTCGGATGCGAGTTTTGCGACTGTGAAATACTTTCCTACATTATAGAAGCGAATATTATATTTGAACTAATATTGCGAAAATTTTGTACTTGGACAGCTTAGAATGAAAATACTTCTGTTTATTGCAAAGGGAAACAATAGATTTTCTAAAACACTGTCTGTCATACACTACTTGAAACAGGTCATGTCGACCAAATCATGTGGAAGAACTAAGAGGAACGTATATCGGAAGGCAGTAAGATCTGTTGCCTTTTGGTTTGTCAGTACTCGATAGCCATTTCTAGGCGAAAGTAAATGAAGAAAGGCAGTGCGTTTTTGTTACCAAGTAACGTCTTCGTCAATTACTTTAGTTTTAATGTAATCTACGAGTAATTGCTGGTGTTTGATATTAACATGAAAAGGATTCCGTAGACAGGGAAAGAACCTGTTCTCGGGAAACTACTTCTATAGTGACCAAAAGGCACTAAATGATGTTCAAGCACTAGTGTTACAGCAGCGGTATCAATAAAATGATAGTAATAATAACAGTAATAATCGAATTATCCGGCAACTTCACACTTCACAGTGGATTTTCTCGAACTAAGAAATTTGCTGAATTTGTGAAAAATCAAAATGGCTTCACATCCAGCCTATGATGCCTAGAAGAGTCTTTACATCTTGCTGACATGAGAATAGCATAATCTCTGCGTCAGAAGCTTGCTTCTACTTGACCATTTAATAGACTCGCATTTTTTCCACCGTGACTAATTTTGTAAGCTAAGCACATCATCCGTTACAGCACCCTCCTGGGGCTGGGTAATGTGGCCACAATGGTCTGGTGGAACGAGCTATCACAGGTGCAATGCGTGGGTTCAGGCATTTACTTTTAAGAGGCACAAACAGGTTTATTTTACCTCTGGTAACCTCAAGAGAAAGACGTTATAATCCAGAATCCGCATTAAACATCATGTTCCTTCATTACCAACTGGGCAGAGCCGGTTTACGTTGGGAAATGACACAACGGAAGTCATGGTAAACAGAAATACAGTCGCCAGTAAGCTTACTTACATTAGAAAATTTTATTTTATTTGATGAACTGATAGCCATTTAAAGGGACAGGGCTCTTATTTTACTTGTACTTGATTGAACTAGAGACGTTTAAAAATTTGGTGCTGGACTGTGATTCGAATTCGTATCTCCTCTTTCGAGGATCTGAATCTCTCGGAACAGTATAGTTCAGTCATTTCGTTCCTTTTCCCAAGACTGCAATCTTCTCTAGGTCTCCTCCAAAGGTAAGTATGTGGGTCCGAAACCTGATCCAGTACAAAAATATCCATAATTTCATTTCTAGCTTTATCAAGTGCACACCCACCTGCTAGTGAAAATTAACGCGCAATTTCAATGTCTGTTCATGTGTTGCCAACAATCGCAACAGGTGTCGTTATTTCTGGTCAAACACGCACACATCCTACTGTTCATGAGTAAGCAACTGATACTTAAGCTATATTCGTGGATGCACGGTAGGTGTGCAGTTCGATTGTCGCTTAGGCACAAAAGTTTGTATCCTTATTTTAGATTCAGACACCTAGCGGCTCGTAAGAAAAACCGATATGTAACATTTGATTTTTCTTAGTTAACAATCGGATTACGTGTTGGGTTCGTATCTCCGTCACAGAACTTCACATCATGCACTTCATCTTTAAATGCATGCACACTTTGTTACTTCAGAATGGAGGTATATCAGACATCTTTCGTGGTTAGATAACAGGGATGAAAGGGTCTTGATAGGAGTCACGGTTTATTACTAGATTTGGTTACTGGTATTGGCAAAAATTTCGGTAATTCATGACTCTTCTTGGCTAATCATCAATATGATGTGATTAGATTAGATTAGATTACATTACATTAGATTAACTCTTGTTCCATAGATCATGAATACGACATTTCGTAATGATGTGGAACGTGTCATTTTAATGAAAGATTTCTTTAAATACCATGATTCAATTTCTTTACAACAATTTTTTACACTCTCTCTCATTGCTTTTTATTTCTCTCTCTCTCTCTCTCTCTCTCTCTCTCTCTCACACACACACACACACACACACACACATTCTTTTTTATTTTTATTTGTATGTTGTGCTCGACTATCGGCGAGGCACGAAAACGCCTGTGAATGACTTTCTTAGTTTTGAGTGCACTTACGAAAGAAATATAAAAAAAACAATGAGAGTTACTGATTTATGATGCTCAGTTTGCGGTCAGTTCTGAGTGTTATTAGTAACCACGCTCCAGTCCCTAAACCTAGTTACAGAAAGCGAATAAGACGCATTACGTATTCCAGGCCGTAGCAGCCGCGACTTGGAGACACCAGCTATGGTCACTTCCCAGACCGCTGTAGGATCACATCGGTTCGTCTTCTTCCTGCTGGTACTGTAACTGAGATTTGGCAACAAGGCAACGTATGTTTGGCAACTCTGTGATCGACGAGTTACTTCCTGGTGTGCACGGAATTAAGACTCAAAGTTCACTTGATTTTACCTGTCATTTCCATTGAATAATCTGAGTTATTATAGCTTGAAGGGTAACAAAAGATTGAAAATTTACGGTTTTCAGCCCAGGAAAGTCGTTGCAGGTGGAAATCGCAACTAATCTCGACCTTTAAATAGCGGTTTACGAGTTCTAGTTACTATTGCCGTCGTAATAGGAAGCTGAGACCCATACCTCCTCGCCAGCTCTGTGGTAACGTGCTGACCTCTGAAACAGCGTCTGTTACGGTTCGCAGTTCCAGTCTCACTGACTGTAACGTTTTTATCCCTTCTGTGAAAGAGCTACAAGCAGTCAGATCAAACATCAATAAGGAAATCGCAAGAAAATGCTTTCAGCTCATAGTGCAATGTTGAAAAACTTACAATGCTGCACAACAGGTAACGCCTCTTTCCGCTGCTGACAAGCGAATTTTGGGTTTCTAGGAATACGTAACTATATTTATGAAATGCCACATTTGCATACCTCTTGAGTATGACACAGCATACCAATTAAACACAGACCCAATCAAAATCTAAGTGAGTAGTATTTTACTAATTCGTGTCGATAGAGGCATGCTTGTGTACAGATACTTTCGTCGTAAGGTTATCATGGTTAGTTTTATTTCATTTCTTATGATACAGTGCACAATTTTCGTAAGGTTTCCTTTAGTGTTGTTAAAACAATAGTAAACATGAGAGAGAAATTAATCATCAACGATATATGCGAATTCTCTGATGTTACCTATGACAGTCTGACAATGCACATGCAGTTTATTGATTACATGCATGTAGAAAACTTGTTCTGAGTTAAAGCTGTCAATCAAAGTTCGAAGAAGAATAAAATATCACTACCACACGACGGCTAATGTAGAAAATACTTTTCTGACATATTATGGCACGATGCGCTCTCCCTGCACATCTTCGAGATGCATCTGCTGCCTGCTGTCTATTAAACCTGAATAGAACAAAATGTCACAGTAGTTAGTCCTTTTTCCACATGCGACTACTTTGGGTTGAGAAGTGAAGGGAATTATGTTCAAAGTTCCATTAGATTGATAACTTCAGCAGAGAGCAGAATTGCGTTTTAAAAAATGTAGCACTGAATGTATTCGAACTCGCGACATCTTATCTATGCTACAAGCTGACACGTAGCTACAACAGCTCCAGAGCTCGGCAACTATTCCTCCAGAACTTTTGGATTCCACAGCACTGTGAGATTATGCATATGGCCAGGTCTTGACTTCTGAGAGACAAACAGTTACAGCTTTTCTTTTGGACTGAACGACGTTTTCTAGTAACAGATAGCGCAATAGAATAGCTCAAGTGGAAAGGAACACTTCCTATTTAAACTTCTGCATCCTACAATGTTGGCAGTTGTGTGTAGGTGGCAGATACGTGATTTTATTTCTGTGATTACAAAATAGTCGAATGTATGCACTGGGTAGCCGAGGCAGCTAGTTCATGGTGATTCGGTCAACCAAGTAAATGAATTTACAGAACATGCTGCAAATTACTACAGGGAGCCTGTGTGTCAGAATTCTCATCCAGTGTGGCGCAACTGCGTTACGATAGAAAAATGACTCGCAGAGAAGAGGATTTCGTGGTCTGTTGGACGGATGGTAGGTTGTTATACCTATGGTCTGGGTTCAATTCCCACTTCTGTCAATGATTTTAGATAGGGAGAGACAGATTCCATTCTCTCCCGGCTACACCAAGTGAAGGAGATATAATGGCTGCGTGGTCTGAAAATTCACATTAAAGATGATATTCCTTCTTTACCAAGTAGACGGTAGGTTGAACCACAATAAAGTCTGGAGTGGCGACATGTATTAACTCTATCACCAGTAACCTTTCTTATACTAGTTATTTATTTCAAGTGACGACACAGACGCTATGTATGGTCACAGGACACTTATTCCATCTTTTATTTGAGCTTCTGTATGTCGATAAAATTGGTTCTGAACTGGGAATGCAACTCAGACCGCCCTTAACGCGGAATTTGATCCCTTCGTGGCAATACAGCTCGGCTACAATTTGTTGTTTGTTCAAAACTGCAGATTCCTCAACACCTTCACATATTATGCGTGAATGGGATCGAATCCTGGCCCGGCACTAAAGATTTAATTATGTATTATCAAGCTCTAGCATGAGAACACCTATCTGCTGGTGGATAATAATTTTGATTTTTAATGTATTTTCATTCGCTGTCAACACTAACGATATCTGACGTTTTTAACTCCCAGTGAGACACAGAACTATTTGCGAGATGACTGTAAGTTCAAGATGCTATTCTGAGCAGCTGGTGGAGAAAAATTCGGTAGCTGACGTCTCTTTGTGTGTAGTCAACAACGATATGTGTGGGGCTCTATTCCCAGTGAGCGCTGAACTCTTCGTCATATTATTTCAGTTCAAACATGCTCACATGTCACTGCTGGTGCAACAAACCCATATTTAACGTTCGTTTTCTCTATAATATGACAGCGATAGGTGCCGGGTTGGAGTCCTGGGAAGGAAAAAATTAATGTTTCGTCTCGTCATTTCAGTTAAAACATCTAGTTACTGCCGCGAAATTCCGATATGTCACATTTGACTGTGCTTCGATAGCAATCCGATTAGGTTCCGGGTTCGAATCCGTGTCCAACACACAACTTTACCTCACGGCATTTCAAGTAAGTTACTTGTGAAGAAGCAATATTTAACATCTCTCGTAGTTCGTTAACAGGGACAATAGATGCTGGGTAGGAATTCGCGTCTGTTAAAAATGTTTGCGTTATGCAATTTAAAGTTGATATTTGCTAACTGATACTGTCTAAAATCGAGGTATATCACTCTCTGTATGCCTAATCAGGAATGAATGTTAGTTTCCGTCAGTCACGAAATCTTTGCTTAGTCTGCATGAGCTGGGTTTGAATCCATATGCAGAACAAGACGGTTCGTCGTGTCATTTAATGTTCATACATATTCTCAACTAGCTGCTCGTGAATAACTTAAATTTTTAATGTCATTTTGTGTTAAATAGTTCAAATGGTTCAAATGGCTCTGAGCACTATGGGACTTAACTTCTAAGGTCATCAGTCCCCTAGAACTTAGAACTACTTAAACCTAACTAACCTTAGGACATCACACACATCCATGCCCGAGGCAGGATTCGAACCTGCGACCGTAGCGGTCACGCGGTTCCAGACTAAAGCGCCTAGAACCGCACGGCCACAAAGGCCGGCCCCCACCATCTGGTATCAATGCATTACCTTATAATCCATTATATATAATCATTTTCATAGTACACTTGATATTATAGATGAGTAGGACACAAGACAGGACATAGATAATGTCCGTTTGACGTCAACAGTGTGTAGCATTTTACTTTTTTTGAATAGGACAATGTTCCTCTCCAATAATTTTTAGATTAGTTACAATAAGCTTACGCTGCAAGAGAATTCGCTTGTATTTTTCAATATGTGGTCTGTTGTCGGTTTGAAGGCCTTCCATAACATCGGCAACGTAGTGCAACTCCACCGAGAGCTGTCTGGAGTAGGGTGGAGATAGCAATGTGAAAGTTGCGAGCTGTCGAAGACGATCTTCATATTCCTAATGCGATTAGGACATCGTATACTCTTGACGACGTTTAGCACCTGTGCGGTCAGTCACCCAATTTCAGAACTCATTTTGAGTAATCCTGCTAAATTCCCAAAATATTATCTTTTTATATTGATGAGTAATATGGATAGTCGTCACGTTCATGTGCCGTCTACAACGCAAATTTAATGTTACTATCCTAGGAACTAACTTGCAATACGTTTTGTATTTCATAATCGGAACTATCTGCATTAACCATCATCAGAGCAATGTCAGGGAACAGAATGCAGCAGTGCCTACTTGAGGACCTGCTTGAGTCGTGTTCTAAGGAAAGGGTAGTTGCTGGTTCACATTATATTACACTAGCGAGAAGTACCGATTTTTCCTTTTCTCTGCAAACGTCCAGAACTAAATTCAGTAACTAAATGCTAAGAATATATTTGCATTGCGCCAACTCAAAGATCAATAGATATGGATATAGATATAGATTTTTATATTTAAAGCCATTCTCGTTCTGCGTTGGAATAAACATCATTCATTATTTGCTTGTTCTTGTTACGATTGTTATTGTCATTCTCTCACTCGCAAGAGTCTTATGCTGATGCTGTATGAATAAATTATGCCATTGGATACAAAGCGGTTTAGTTTTGAGACCTAACCCACGAGGGGGGAAGGCACAGTGGTCTGCTTCAGGAATTCCAAGCAATAAAACACAAAAAACAACCCAGGAAGGGTTCGAACAGCTACTTTCACGCAGAGACATGCATTTGGAATCTGTTCATCGTTACGGGGTCAAACAAGAGGGTAACATTACTGAAACAATGATCGGGCTACTTAGTATATAATGGAGCATACAGATTTCAAGGAGGAAACGTATGAAGACGCAGACTTCCTCGTTATCAATATGTGCGGCATATCTTCCGTGTTAACGAAAGTAAATTCCCGCTTTACCTCTTCTTACGTGTCAAATGAAATGAATGCCATGAGGAATAGAATATTTGTTGACTGCGTCTCTTCTTGCTTCCATCCTTACCAACATATTTCTTCATTCTCGTGGTAATCATGACATTCTATGTGCATGCTGCAAACGATTGCAAGTGGACAAATTCGACATCGAGGTGCAAAGCATTTGGTATCTTACATTATATTCAATTCGAATAAGCTTCCGGTGTATTTTTACTTCGTTTGTATTTTTAGATGATTATGAACGTTACGGAAATTTATCTCACATGCTTTATGTTGAATGAGAAACATTGAATGATCCGTTTTGCTTTCCCTCCGTTGAAATGATATAATGTCGGCGTCAACAGCCTTCTTCCACGCCGGAAGCTGAAACTTGTATCATTCAGGATTAATGATAATTGAATGTCTCATATGTATACATAGCCCACAAGGCGACGTCAGAAACCATCAGGGGAGAACGCCGCATAAAAACCAAACGTGCGCGCGCGTCTCCACTCTGAAGAACCGTATCGGAGAATCACGGCAAGCATTTCGCTGAAGAGCTGCCTCGTCAGAGAGCCGAGAAATGGCAGCGTCGTAGCAAGTATTTGTCAACACTCTGATAGTGCATTTACTTCCGGTTGTAGGTCGGCGTTACCTCGCTAAATTCACTTGACATTCGTTTTCCACATCGAAGACTCGTACGATATAATCCACTGCAAGATGACACAATTAGAAAGTATATTTAATTTCTGGACTCCAACAACGGCGTTCTTCACATAAGTAACACCTGTTTGTGTGTGCATTCGGGAGGACGACGGTGCAATCCCGCGCCCGGCCATCCTGATTTAGGTTTTCAATGATTTCCCTAAATCGCTTCAGGCAAATGCCGGGATGGTTCCTTAGGAAGGGCACGGCCGATTTCCTTCCCCATCCTTCCCTAATCCGAGCTTGTGCTCCGTCTCTAATGACATCGTTGTCGACGGGACGTTAAAACAGTAATCTCCACCTCCTCTGTTTGTGTGTTTAAGGTTGCGTTTTGAGGCTCAGGCAACATCGCAGTGACTATAGTCCGCCTCTGGCCGCCAGTGTGTCGTTAGCTCAGAGGTTCCCTTGTGCGTTGCAGTGCTTGTACTATAAGTTCGAATCACGGTAGAAGCCGCTGACTACAACCTTTTATTTTCCATTTTAATTAATGGAGTTGCAAACTGCTAGTAAAAATTTCTTATGCGAAATCTGAAGAATGCCTTTAAACATCAATCTTCGTCCGATTTCGACTTAGTAAATTAAGTTAATATCATGGATTTCTGCTTTGCAAATTCCAAGGTGCTTCACTGTAAAATAGGTCCTGAAAAGATTCAAACCGACTGTCAACGATATAAATTTTAGCTTTGTTCGTCATATAGGTCGACCATGTCAGAAGGTTGTTTATGAAGTGCACATGTTCATTAATATAGTTCCCTTCTTCTAAATTTTTGCAATAGCATTTAACTGTAGACGTTTTCTAACACCGGCGTTAGCAATTCCTTTCCGTTCTCTGAAACCTTCAAAACGACCAATTTTTCTGGTTTAAATCTATCACTTCCGATCAACAATAAATACTTCATGAACCCACACATGGAACTCCAAATGTGCAGTGTGCCTGCACTGCTACAGAGCATGCATTGTAAGGTATTCACACAGTTTATCGCATAGACTTACCATAAGGAATGAAACAAGAACTGTAATACACTTTACACCACAGACGCTCACTCTGGCTTGACGAAAACATCCAAACATTGACCAAAAGTTGCACAAATAATTAAGTTTGAAAGGAAAAGAAACGAGGTATGAAGCATTTATAAATTCATCGAATGTAGTGAGGTGGTTTAGTTTCGTCCCAGTCTATAAAATTAATTTCGGGCCATACTCAAAAATATGGCTCTGAGCACTATGGGACGCAACTGCTGTGGTCATAAGTCCCCTAGAATTTAGAACTACTTAAACCTAACTAACCTAAGGACAGCACACAACACCCAGCCATCACGAGGCAGAGAAAATCCCTGACCCCGCCGAGAATCGAACCCGGGCGTGGGAAGCGAGAACGCTACCACACGACCACGAGATGCGGGCGGGCCATACGCAGCTCTTGCCGATTACCCGCCTACTAATCAGGGCGTCTGTCTCCGTTGCTTTTGAGCGTGAATGGAAATTGTAGAAATTTTCTGTGGAGCAACATTTAATAATAAAGCGTTTTAAATCATCAAAAGCGATGAGCGGAAGCAGGCGCTTTCGATAAAGAACGGGGGAGTGCAGTGCCGCTGCTGTCGCCACGGCCGCTGCCAGTAGCCAGCAAATGGATCCCGGAGCTTTGCCGCATACGGCGTCCAGAGGAGGACAGTCTGCAGGAAATCTGCCGCAAAGTCGTTACTGGATAAAATTTTGATATCGGTGTGTCACAAAGCGAAATAGATTGAATCTGCGCTACCATTACATTCACGTGTTCAGCATTCAGACAGAAGAGGCTATAAAAATATTTTATGTCAGCTGCTCTCGATCCACTGACATTATGAACAGAAACAACGCACGCTACCGCTAGACCACAGGCGTAATCAGCCTCGACTTTCTCTATCTTGGGACAATAACGGGGGAGTGCAGCGCCGCTGCTGTCGCCACGGCCGCTGCCAGTAGCCAGCAAATGGATCCCGGAGCTTTGCCGCATACGGCGTCCAGAGGAGGACAGTCTGCAGGAAATCTGCTGCAAAGTCGTTACTGGATAAAATTTTGATATCGGTGTGTCACAAAGCGAAATAGATTGAATCTGCGCTACCATTACATTCACGTGTTCAGCATTCAGACAGAAGAGGCTATAAAAATATTTTATGTCAGCTGCTCTCGATCCACTGACATTATGAACAGAAACAACGCACGCTACCGCTAGACCACAGGCGTAATCAGCCTCGACTTTCTCTATCTTGGGACAAGTTTTCCTCCAGGAAGTGCCGCAGTCTACAGTGTTGCCAGATTGTGCAGATAACCGGACTTAGAGAATTAGCGAGTTGGCCAGTTTTTTTTTGTCCCATGTCGCGATCGGCGCGGACTTAGCCTCTGAAGCGGCCGCCCGCCGGTCGAGTTTTATGTCAAAGAGTGTACATATAGTCTGCGCCCGCGAGCTCGGCTCCAGTTCACCACCGGCAATGGAGGGTGAAGCTTTGACAATGCCAACCACTCGTGCTGGTGAAACGACAGAAAAATCATTAGATGAACGTCGGCCGAAGAACCCGAGACAGAAGCCAATAGGCAGTTTGTCAACAAGTGGCCACGAAAGCCTCAACAATTTTGTATTACGCTTGTACGGGGAGGAGATAAGCAGATTGTACCGACGCCTTGACCAACGACGGAAGGAGAAAGCGCGACTGATGTCCTCTCTCGCCTTTCTGTCACGTTGCCGAGATGAATGTGCTACACCGAAGTTCTTGATATGTAAGCTCCTATTCACCACCGCCCAAGCACATCGTATCTACGACAGAATGGAACGAGCTTTTCTTCGTGAGCGAATACATACAACACGGAGAGAGTTGGCAAGAACGGATCAGGAATTTCTGGACATTTTCTATCAACTAAGTAGCAGAATGCATCGAGACGACTGGGACAAGATCGACAGAATCACTCACAGGAGCATACAGAACGAACTCGAGCGCTGCACCGAGCGACAGAAGAAAAAGTTTGAAAGATGCCGGAAGCAGACCGACAAGGCGACTCCCGACATGTCACACACAGTGGTCAACCTCACTGAATGACAATTGACCGAAGAGGAAGTGTCTGTTCTTCAAAAAGGAGGGAATTTCGCTATCATCCCGAGAACTATACCTATGCAGGACATCATTGCCAACACCGAAGCAGCCATTCGTGCCCTTCCTTGTGAAAGGGCAGAGGAAATACGCACAGAAACAGCCAGGATACTGCGCCGAGCAAAACCACCAGCTTGAAACCTGAAGAAAGAAGAGGTACAAGCCATTAAGAATCTCAACGCCGACAAGAGTATATTGGTACTGCCTGCCGATAAGGGGAATGAGACAGTCGTAATGAAGACCGAAGATTATGAGCAAAAGATCCGAGACCTATTAGATCCGACGACGTACCGAAAACTAATCGCAGATCCGACGCAACAATCGATTAATCAAGGCGTCTTCTCTGCCGGCGGACATACAGAGAAACCTGCGCAACACAGAAGCCCTACCACCTCGGCTGTATGGGTTACCCAAGATCCATAATAACAAACGTTCCACTGAGACCGATCGTTAGCGCTCCTGGATCACCGACATATAAACTGGCAAAACACTTGGCCTCTCTGCTCCAGCCACACGTGGGGAAGACCGACACATACATTAAGGACTCAGGACATTTCATTGAGAAGCTGAAGAAACTGAAACTTGCACCAAACGACATCCTGGTCAGCTTTGATGTTGTTTCGTTATTTACGAAAGTGCCACTCAGTGACGCTCTGGAGCACATCGGTTCCATTTTCCCGCTAGACTTCAGAAAGCTCTTCCATGCATGTCTCACCACGAACTATTTCACGTGGAATGGCGATTTCTACGAACAGCTGGAAGGCGTCGCCATGGGTAGTCCTCTCAGTCCAGTGGTGGCCAACTTCTTCATGGAACAATTCGAAGCACAGGCACTGGACTCGGCGACTTGTAAACCTAAGGTGTGGTACAGGTACGTCGATGATACTTTCGTGGTGTGGAGCCATGGTGAAGAACAGCTCGGTGACTTCCTAAGACACTTGAACTGCCTCCATGCCAACATAACATTTACCATGGAAGTAGAAAAGGACAAGCAACTGCCATTTCTAGATGTGCTGGTCACAAGGGACGACGAAAACCTGGGACACAGCGTGTATCGAAAACCGACTCACACGGACCGATACCTGCACAAACTGTCAAACCACCACCCGAGCCAGAAAAGAGGCATGATTAGTACGCTCGTAACGAGAGCAGGACGAATATGTGAGCCGCAACACGTCAAACGAGAAATGCAACACCTGGAAACTGTCCTGAGGAGCAATGGGTACTCCACAAATTATATTAGAAGTGTAACTGAGCCAAACACTTGGCGAAGTAAGGAACCAGAAAAAGAAATGTCGGGTACGGCCTTTCTGCCATACATTCCCAGAGTGACGGATAGAATCGGCCGTATATTGCGCAAACATGGCGTAAAGACGATTTTCAAACCGACAAGGAAGATCAAAGAGTGTCTTAGATCGGCGAAGGAGAAAAGAGACCCACTTGCAATGTCGGGAATATACCGCATACCATGCACATGCGGAAAAGTTTATGTCGGAATGACTGGACGATCCATTAACACAAGGATCAAGGAGCATAAGCGACATTGCAGGTTGGGGCAGGTGGAGAAATCGGCCGTGTCAGAACACGCACTGAATGAGACCGACCACGTAATAAAATTCGCCGACACGGAAGTTCTGGCTGTAGAGAACCACTATCAGACGCGCTTGTTCAGAGAAGCTGTAGAAATACAAAAACAGGCGAACAGTTTGAACAAGAAAGAGGAAAGCATTAAGGTAAACGGATCCTGGCTTCCCGTACTGCAGCAAACGACCGTCGCAGGTAGGAAGAGGAGAACCGCACCGGAAATGACCGCGGAGAAGCCCTCGGACGTTGGCGCGCCAGGTACATATAGTCTGCGCCCGCGAGCTCGGCTCCAGTTCACCACCGGCAATGGAGGGTGAAGCTTTGACAATGCCAACCACTCGTGCTGGCGAAACGTCAGAAAAATCATTAGATGAACGTCGGCCGAAGAACCCGAGACAGAAGCCAATAGGCAGTTTGTCAACAAGTGGCCACGAAAGCCTCAACAATTTTGTATTCGTAACAGTTGTTCAAGAATCAGATTGTGTTCAGACCAGTTACCTTATGCAATAAGAATGTCGTCAACATCCGTTGTGATTCTGTCTTTTAATTCTGTCGGAAGTATAGTATTCAATCTGCGAATAAATGCTGCTGAAGAAATAGTTAAACCGAACGGTAATTTACAAAATTGATAACAGTCACCAAAACAGAGAAAAGCCGTGTACTTTCTGCAGTCCGGATGGAGCTGAATTTGCCAAAATCCAGACTTCAAATCTAATGTGGAATAAATAGCAGTACCATGAAATTTCTGTAGAAGTTCTTCTAGTGTCTGTGGGCGATCTGTTTCATTAATAATAATGTCATTAATGTGACGCGAATCAAGTACGAGGCGAAGTGAACCATCCTTTTTCTTAACAAAATGGAGTGGGTTTATGTACGGACTAACTGCCGATTCAATAATTCCTTGGTCAAGCATAGCTTGCAATTCTTTCTTAACTTGTTCTCTGTGAATATACGGAATGGGATAATGTTTGGCTTTAAACGTGTGTGCTGTTTAACTTGAAATTCATACATAAAACCGGACATAGTACCAGAGACGTTGTGAAAAACTGGAGCTTGCTGTAAAAGAATTTTGCGTAGTTGCGTGCGTTCGTCTTCTGTATTTGCACTGCTCTGTTTATCAGACATCATCTGTATAACGTCATAGTCGGCTTCGTCTGGAGTATTATAGTTGTGTACGTACGTATCTGTGGAATGACAGTCTATGTTACGTGATGCGGAAATGACCTCTGTACGATTAATTGTTTGTTCTTCTGCAGATAAAGAGTGCTGAAATTATAAAGCCAGTTGTACATTTTCATCCTTTAACATTAAATAGGAATTTTGAAAGTCAATAACTGCGTCGTGTTGTACCAGAAAATTCGTACCTAAAATAACGTCTGTTGTCAATAAGGGAACAATCCAAAACTTTGAGTGAAATGTATGACCTCCAATACAAAATGTTAAATGTGTCTGCAATTTTACATCTGCTCCCTTACCAGATCTTGCTCCTTTTACTTTGGTTTTGCCTAATGGTAACGTAGGATAGGTATTCTCTTTGTTACATTCGTTGAAAGTTTCCTCATTTATAACTGACATAGGTGATCCAGAATCGATTACTGCTGAAAATTTGGATGATCCAATCTTTACTTCAATGACAGGGTGTGAAATGGTTTTTTGAATAACTGGTCTTTCCCGCAAAAGAGTGTCTCGGATGAGCCGGTCGAAGTGGCCGTGCGGTTAAAGGCGCTGCAGTCTGGAACCGCGGGACCGCTACGGTCGCAGGTTCGAATCCTGCCTCGGGCATGGATGTTTGTGATGTCCTTAGGTTAGTCAGGTTTAACTAGTTCTAAGTTCTAGGGGACTAATAACCTCAGCAGTTGAGTCCCATAGTGCTCAGAGCCATTTGTCTCGGATGTCGTCAAAAGTAATAACATTTTCGTGAACAAGATTCTGCGTGTCAAAAGTATTGCTTGCGTTGCTGGAAGATGCAACCTGTACTGTATCTAGTCAAATTCTATCTGACGTGCTATTATTTTCCGGAGGATGCTGTGGCTTTTTCGACTATTTGTACTGTTCTGTTATTTCGTCCTGACGTATTACGTTCGGGATGATCTCTACTGTCTGGTTCATTCATGATAATCTGTTGTTGCGGATGATTTTGCTGCTGGTAAAACCGACTGTTATTAAACGTACGCTGAAAACTGTGCTCATTACTTTTACGTCTGTCATGATAGTCATTTCTATAGGGTGCATTGTGATATGAGTTGAAATGGTGTGTTTTCTGTACGTACTGATTTCCTTGTTGCTGTGCGTTACTACTTGGTGTGGCCGACGCTATACGTGTAGGCGGCGAAACATTAAAGCTTGGTTGACCTTGCACATTGCATTGTTGGTTAGGTATGCTAACCGGTTGGTTTCGTTGCTGTCGTAGGGAAAAGCCTCTATTGTTGCCTAAATGTATCTGCGATTGCTAAAAATTTTGGAACATACTGATGATTAAAATTTTTGTCTGGTATTAAATGGTTCAAATTTCTCTGAGCACTATGGGACTTAACAGCTGTGGTCATCAGTCCCCTAGAACTTAGAGCTACTTAAACCTAACTAACCTAAGGACATCACACACATCCATGCCCGAGGCAGGATTCGAACCTGCGACCGTAGCAGTTGCCCGGTTCCGGACTGCGCGCCTAGAACCGCGAGACCACCTCGGCCGGCTGTCTGGTATTAAAGTTCTCGTGGTTGTCATTTCTGGAGCGTCTAATGAAAACTGTCACAGGAGGAGGACAAGGCACGAATATAGTTGTAACCCTTACATCACACAATGCAGCTAACCTAATAAAGAATTGGATAGTCGTAATCAATGCCACCACGAGTGACCACAACTTAATAACCTTCACTTTAAGTGAAAGAGAGTGCCGCTGGACCATGGGGTGGGAGGTGCAATTTAACTACAACAAAGCAAATTGGGAACTTCTAGCAAGGGAGTGCGACATTCCTGCCTTACCAGAAGGTGACGCACATCAAGACCTTGACGTAGACGAAAGAGCTGAGGAACTGGTGGGTGCAATACATAGAGCGTTGAGGGCCGCTGTACCAACCAGGAGGAAGACCGTGGCGGCCTCGCCGTCACCATGGTCGCCCGAATTAGAGGATTTACGTCAGTCTGTCAGAAGGCTAAGGAGAAACTACCAGCGCAGTGTCGTCTGGCTGGAAAGACAAAGATGGCAGTTGCGATACAGGGAGTCCAAGCAGAGATTCCAGAAGGAGTTACGCGAAGTGAGAATGCGTAGCTGGGAAAGCTACGTGCTGAACCAGTTGGCCTTAGATCCGTGGGGTCTCCCTTATAAATAAGTAAGGGAAAAAATCCGCTCTCCCCTGGAGTTATCAACAGTCAGGCGAGGGGATGGGATGACGGAGTCTTGGCAGGAAACTGCTGAGGTCCTTCTCCAATCCCTGCTGCCTGACGACAATGCGGACGGAGAAACCGAAAGCCAGAAGCAACTGCGTGACGCATATCTAATGGATTATAACAACAACACGGCAGTCTACCCATTCTCGGAAGAGGAGGTGGCTGCACAAATAAGATCCCTAAAAAGAGGGAAAGCTCCAGGACCAGACGGCATTGTGGCTGAGGTGGTGCAATTCCTGGCACCCCAGTTAGTCGCGCCGCTGACCCACCTATTCAACGAGTGTCTTAGACAAAGAAGGTTTCCCAAGAGATGGAAAACCGCGAACGTGATAATAATTAAAAAAGGACCGGAGAAAGATCCAACCGAAGTTAAATCTTACAGGCCAATCTGCCTATTGGACCTATTCGGGAAGCTCCTGGAGAAACTGCTGGCTGACAGATTGACGGCTCACCGGGTACTGTGGGGGATGAGCAGCAGGCAGTTTGGCTTCAGGCCGGGGCGGTCGGCATCTGATGCCATCGCTCTGGCGGCTGAGGTCTGTGACTCGACCCCGCATAAGTACGTCGTCGGCATCATGGTGGATATCAGTGGCGCCTTTGACAACCTGTGGTGGCCTTCGCTCTTCTCCTGTTTGCGGGAGAAAGAGTGTCCAGGGCTGCTTTATGGGTGTCTGAGGAGCTATTGTAAGGACAGGGAGGTTCGGCAATCATCCCCTAGCGGGAGAATTGGAAAAGTAATCACCAAGGGGTGTCCCCAAGGCTCTGTTCTGGGGCCCCTGTTCTGGGATATCCACATGGAACCACTACTAGACGAACTGCAACAAAGTGAAGAAGTGCTAGAGGTGATAGCCTACGCAGATGACCTCCTCCTGCTGGTCGGCGGTCGTAGCCGAGAGGACATCGAGCCAAAGATCGAAAGGGCCATCGAAAAACTGCACCAATGGTGCCTTAACACGAAGATGAAAATATCTCCAACTAAATCCACATATTTACTGCTAAAAGGTCAGCTTATCAGGAATCCCACTGTCAGAATCGATGGCTCACCAGTTCTTCGGCGACGAGAGGCGCGATATCTGGGAGTCATAATTGACGAGAGATGGAACTTTGGAAAACACATAGAAACCGTAACTCAGAGAGCCCTCCAGTTACTAAATAATCTCATTTACATTGGACATAAACGTTTTCATCTCCCCCCTCATCTCATCAAACTCAATCACAATAGCATCTTGACCTCAGTAGTGGGTTACGGCTCGGGAGTCTGGGCGCACAGGCTCACGCGGGTCGTGCCCGCCATGATAGTGAGAAGAGTCCAAAGAAATATGATTCTAAGATCAGTAGGGGCCTACAGGACATCGCCAGGGGGTGCTCTGTTAGTCATAATGGGGCTCTGCCCGTTAGATATCAAGATACGTGAACAAGCGGCATGGTATTGGGCTAAAAAAGGGAATGGGGAAAAAATAACAGATATCATGGGTGTGAGAGTAGAGGATAAGAGGGAAATAAGAAACAGAGGGGAGGAACTGTGGCAGAGGAATTGGGAGGAAGATGAAACGGGGAGAAGAACATTCCAGTTTTTACCTGATGTTAAAGAACGCGGGACCATGAAATATTTCGAACCTACACGAGGACTCATCCGCTTTTTCACTGGTCATGGACCCTATCCGACATACTTATGTCGGTTTGGGAAAAGGGCAACCCCCGAGTGTGACTGTGGCGCGGCGGAAGGAACTCCTGATCATGTGGTTTTCGAGTGCCCTCTCTTCAACAACGTGGCGACAACACTCAGAGACAGACTTCCAAACAACGAGACATACAATCTCCTAAGACACGTAGACACTTTCCATACCCTGAATGCTCTGGCAGAAGAGGTATCGCGAAAAGTCTTAATAGAATACTTGAGGGATCAAGAATAGACACCGAACTCTCTAACCAACCGATTAAGACCTGATCCCAATCCCATACCGCCTGTGCGTGGAATGGCCGACTTCCATCAGTTGGAAACCGCCACGTACGAGATTAGGGGGGTGGGGTCAATCACACCGATCACGACAAGCACCAACTATGACGTAGGTTAAGTTAGTAGTAGTAGGACTTAGTTTAGAATACTAACATAGGAAACTGCAGCGATTACTAACCTTGGCCGCCCAGTGCCAGGGGCATGCTCTCCGGGGCTAGCTCGAGGAGCCTAGCCACTCCAAGTAGGTTTGTATTTACTGGCACACCTGTGACGCTGCAGTTAGTAGTCATTTCTAGGTTAGAAGTAGGGAAAACTAAACTGCCCATTGTTGCTGTAGGAATCTAACACTACATTAGGAACTTAAATAGTAGCTCACTAACAAAAAAATTGTAATCTAAGCTGCAAAAAAACTTAGTCTTATGTAACAATTAATGGCCCACTAATCATGTTAGGAGGTGGGCCAAATATGTATAATTAATATTGTTGTGTCAATAAAGATAAAAAAAAAGAACTCGTCATATCAGATTTCATTACTCATTTCTAATCCTAGATAGATCGATAGTTGAAGAGCTGTTTTGATAGATATAAAGGATAGTAAAAGAGAAGGCAGCAGTGCAGGAAAATAAAGATGAAATAGCACTACTACGGCTCGGGGCCCTGTGCACGCTACGGCACATATTCATCGAAGTGTAATGAATCCCCTGAGGTCAATTACGCGCTACAAATAAATTTTAGTTTCTGTGTTACAGGCAATGCCGGTGAAAATTCAAAAGCAAGTTGTTGTATCCAGTCAAATTCCAGTTTCTGCATTACAGGCCAAGCTGATGAAAATACTAAAACAAATTGTCGTATACAGTCCAAAGCGTGACTTTGTGTTCTGTCATTATTAAGTACCTTAGATTTTTTTACGGATAAAAGTTGCTTATAATCAACGTTATCGTCTCTAAATGTCTGAACAGGTTAAGGATTGTATGATAATCTGTTTGTCTGTGTCTCTTCGGATTCTAAGTCACGTGGTCTCTGTAAATTACTTAAGTTATTCTGGCTGTGTGAATGTGACAAATGTTCGGAACGTGGCGTATGTTGTGACGTGTTAGTGACTGAAACATCATTCATTTCTGCCACTTTAAAACGTTCATCAATTTTGCTGATCTGTTGTTCAAATTTCTTATCGACTTCCGTATCCAGAGTGCGTGAAACTTTCTGCTGACATTAATTTAAATTCGTCGCGTAACTGTGTTGCGTTTTCAGAACATTGTTTAGCGACTGCGCTAATTTCATCTCTAAGTGATTTAGTTGTGGCTGCATGTGTTTTATTTAATTCTTGTGCAACAGATGTAATTTCTTCACTACTATTTCTAGCACAAGCCTTAATTTCCTCACATAATTGTTCTTTAGTATCATGGCGTTGCACGGAAACGGCTGTAGCCTGTTCACTAAGTTGTTTGTTCTGTTCATTAAGGTTGTCGTGTTTTTCATTCGACTGTTTGAAACTTTCATTCAACTGTTTGGAATTGTTGTCTAGTTTTTCAATCCACTGTTCGAGAATTTTATTATGTTGTTTGTACGATTCATTAATTTTTAGCAATACTGCCATAACTTGATCCAAGCCAATATTACCTACTCTATTCTCTGTGCTGTTTGATGGCGTACCTGCAATTGTCACGTTTTGTGTAACCATTTGGTCATTCTCTGATTCACAAAAAGGTTTGCCCATCGGATGTGCACTGTTGGTCGTTAAATCGGAATCAAATAAATTTGACGTACTTTGAGTACATTGTTCACCTTCGTTAGAAACAATTATCTGTTCGTTACGAAAATTTTGCAAATCGGGTGTGTCAAGCTGAGCAGCGTTCACTGTAATGGAACGTGCCGCGTCATCAATTGTCGTTAAATTAACAGAGGACACAATTCAATTTGTTTGCTCATCATTAGAATTAAAATCATTACAAGTGGTCGGTAAGCACTGATTGTCTGTAGATAGAGGATTGTCACTATTACACTGACTGTTGCTAGTATGATCGGTCAAATTATTCGAGTCGGCTATTGCATTCATTGCACATCGCGATGTACTGTTAACAGTTTTTCGCGGCATTTTCACTAATCAAAATTAAGCACAAAATGAAACAAAGTCAAAGCAAAAATGGAACAAATACAACTACAACAAAGAGCAATAAATTGCCGATGATCTGTGAAAGAAAAAGTGACAAATTAGTAAATGCGTTGCGCCAAATGCAAACTACATTTAAGTAAATAAGAGCAGATACATGACTACTTCTCAGAGATTCACAAAGAAATATGATCCTGGCCGGTTGTCGCCAAGTGTAACCTTCCCGCAAAATTTTTGTAATATGTAACATCCCCACAAAATAAATAATAATAATAATAATAATAATATTCTAATTTTTTTAGTGCAATCCCAGAACAAAATTGATTCCCATTTATAACCTCCCTACAGGAATTCATTCACATTTAACCTCCACACAAAATTTGTTTCCCATTTAATGTACCCACAAAATTCTTTTCTCATTTAATGTAAGCTCAAAACAGAAAAATTCCTAAACCTCGTAATAAAAAATAAATTCAGTAACCTGGTAAATTTTGGACGACAGCAGTGCTGCGTCATGGCCCTGTAAGATCATTCTGAATAAAAAAGCAAAAAATTCTTACCTCAAGAAAGTCGCCCAATATCTGCTCTTACAATAAATTTTTCCGGCACAGCTCTGTGCAATGCTGGCCGATAGATTTGTCATTTATGAAAGGAAGCAACTGATTTTTCTTTTGCAACAATCGGAATGATCATGGATTGGAGAAATTAGTAGATTCTTTAAATTGAAATGAATGCTTGTAAAAAAATTACTTTATATGACAAAGATTATTATTAGGACATTTTTAAAACATTTGCATGGGAGTTCAGATAACATTACTAGATATGCGCGAGGCTGCTTTTTACCTTATACAATAATACTCAGGCTCCGGCATCGCTGCACCGCGACCGGCCCAGCCAACACGATACACTATTCCAGACCAGAGCAGACTGCAGAGCAGACAAGCGCAGACTAGCCACTAGCAACAACTTACTGCTACAGCTACACACTTCCTACTCAGTCAACACTGCTCTCTGGTCAGCGATTCTCTTATACCTTGCATATCGCAGGCAGCGCATCGCAATTACATCTGCTCGGACCTCTTACATACCTCTTACATAAAATTACATCTGTACGGACCTCTTACATGCCTTCTCTCGACGTATAGCCCATGCAACCTCGAACCGGATAACAAAATGCATTACAAACAAATAATGAAAACCAACGTTACGTTTTCATCATAGGCTACTCCTTTTCCCTATACTTGCAAAACCCCACGGTGCGTGGATATGAAGTCGTACTGGAATGGTGGTATTGCCCAGACTCCATCACACACCCTTTAAGATTCGATATTCAATTTTAACTGCCCAATAGTATCGCCATATCAAAAATGACCCTAACATGAAATCCTAAGACATGGAATTGCTATAAAATCGTACTTACTATTTTTACTCAATCGGGAACCAACAATTAATTGAAGGAAAGTACAAGTTACTTCAAATGAGATACAAATAAAATTAAACTAATTTTTTATTATATTAAAAGCGATTTCATATTATGAGACTAAGTGACATGATTATTAGAAAGACTCATATGAAGCAGTAGGGGGGGGGGGGGGGGAGGGGAGCACTGCCGTATTCTAGCTGCACATTCAATTACTAATACGAATGCATCTCACTAAATGTTTTAGTTACTCCAGTGGTTGAATAGATGAAAACGATACCAACACTGGAACTGTGGTTAACGAAACTGTGGCAACGATGCGTCCCCTTTGCAAAGATCAACGTACACTTACCGCCAGTGCTGATGCATATTTTCAACAGTCTGCCGTGATGGAAAGTCGGCCGTGTGTGATCGCATGTGAAGGACCAGAATCTCTCTCGTCAGGAATGTGAAATCCTACCCTGTCAGAGCTCTGACACCCCGCCGTCTAAAACAAGCGACCTTTCACATTCCACAGCCAAACAAAGAGTGGCCCTTTTCACATGGCCTTGTTCTCGAATCATTGGTTGCGCCGTTACGGCCGCAACCGACAATCATGAAACATGTAACTAAAAAAGAACACTGTTTTTAACCTTGTTTCACAATTTATTATTAATGTTACTGCACAATCTAAACATTCTGCGTGGTGTCTGTTTGTTCTATATCGTGTCTCCCTACCACTTTCGCGCAACGACGCTCTGAGCGTGTTTTTTAGGGAATTGACTAGTTTGAACCTGGGACCTGTTGCTGGTAGGAGACGCCAGACCACACGTGACATGTAGAATTCAGAAGAGTTCAGTGAGACTAGCGATGATATAACCAAATACTTAATGATTTCAGCGTCAGCTCCACTGCACTCCCTGTAAAAGAATCTTAATACTAACTAAATTTAGTGGAAGGGGTTCAAGGCTTTCCTATTTTTAGTTAGCTGGTAAAATAACGTCGAAAAAGCAGTTAAGTTTACCATTGGAAATTTTATTCTAACATTGTTTATAACATTGTTTATAAATTGCACTATTTATAAAAGGAAATGTTTTAATACAGGATGGTAAAAACCGACTGCGTTCAACAAAAATGTGAACGAATATTCCCTGAATGGGTTTCCAAGTTCTACAATGGATCGAAGGATGACCTATGCCATATCACATCTATAATCTAGGTTTAAATAAAGTTTCACAAAAGAGAAAACTATCAAAATGGTCTACAGTGACCCTCAATTATCTTTAATTACTTATCTAACTTGTCGTAAATTACAGTGGTTGATGTGGCTTCTCAATAACTATATAACAGAAAAATCATCGCGTTTCAGATTTTTACTTCAAGTGGCAAATGTGAACATCATGAGCTTTAATTGACGATCGACACTAGTATTACGCAAAAAGGGGATGTAACAGATGAGACTTCTGCAGTTCTGAGTGAAGCCTTATGCGCTCAAAAATGCGGCATCGCGTGCGTTCATTACCTTGTCGGTGTTCGTCAGGGGGCGGTGGACAGCACAGCTCCGCTCACCTCGCTGTCTCGGAAGCAACTCTTCTCCTAACTTCTCCTTACTACAATTTACCGAAGTTGGTTTAAAATAAAACTATCTGGCTGTGTTTTCATCTGACGAATCAGGGTCTCAATGTTAACCTTAAGCTCCGCCTACAAATATTCTGTCTATCCAATGAGAAACGTTATACTTTTCGTGGTGGGGCAATGTTTCTAAAGTTTGCAACGTAACAGAAACGCGAAAAAGTCTCACGCTGAAACTTGCAGCTGGTGTGGTCCTTTAGTGTTATCGTAAGATCTATATTGCTCTTCTGGAGGGCTTAACATGGGCTGGGGGGGGGGGGTCGTCCTAACGTAACAGAGACGCGAAAAAGTCTCACGCTAAAACTTGCGGGTGGTGTAGCCCTTTTTGTGTTATCGTAAGAGCTATACTGTTCTTCTGGAGGGCTCTAGCTTTTAACATGACAGTGACAGAGACGCGAAAAAGTCTCACGCTAAAACTTGTGGGTGGTGTGGTCCTAGCAGTTAGCTGGCGACATGGGTGTCCGTCCGTCCCTTATCGTAGGGCCTTCCAGCTTGACACGGTTCTGCTCTCGGCTTCTGTTCTCGTTTCTCCCCTCGGAACTGCGTCTGTCTCACGGTGGGAAGGTATGACATGCATTTAGGCATTCTTGTGTTAGTCTGTGGTATTCCATTTGCTCACTCGTTACTCGTATTACTTTGGTTAATTTAATGTCACGATTTATTCGGAGCTATGTGACATACTACTGGATTTGCTTATCATGTCAGGGTTTTCATGGAAGGTGTTGGATTTGCCTGACACCTTACAACAACCTAGATTTCGGGTTATAAGCTCATTTTCAAGTACATTACTAATTCCCAAAAATGATGATACATTGATGAACATGATGACGAGGCAAGGATAATCTCACCTTCTTAGGTATCGATCCATAGCTTAATGTACACTTAGATCAATGACCATTTTTTTAATAAATTTCAACCATTATTATACATCACCAATTACACTACAATGACAGGACTAAAGTTATACATCAGCTAAGATATTTTTAATTACGATGGACTGGGGCCCAGAGTTTTGCTTCTATCCTGGGGTTGTGATCTGATCTAAAAGAGGCGAATAATTGAATTGGTTTTTCTCGTTTAATAATAGGTGTGGGAATAGACACCTGGTTTTTTTTAAATTTTTAAAATTTCTAATTGGTCGATTTTGGCCCCCTTTCCCTCTATGTGTAGGATTGTACATCTACAGGGTTATTACAAATGATTGAAGCGATTTCACAGCTCTACAATAACTTTATTATTTGAGATATTTTCACAATGCTTTGCACACACATACAAAAACTCAAAAAGTTTTTTTAGGCATTCACAAATGTTCGATATGTGCCCCTTTAGTGATTCGGCAGACATCAAGCCGATAATCAAGTTCCTCCCACACTCGGCGCAGCACGTCCCCATCAATGAGTACGAAAGCATCGTTGATGCGAGCTCGCAGATCTGGCACGTTTCTTGGTAGAGGAGGTATAAACTTTAAATCTTTCACATAATCCCACAGAAAGAAATCGCATGGGGTTAAGTCGGGAGAGCGTGGAGGCCATGACATGAATTGCTGATCATGATCTCCACCACGACCGATCCATCGGTTTTCCAATCTCCTGTTTAAGAAATGCCGAACATCATGATGGAAGTGCGGTGGAGCACCATCCTGTTGAAAGATGAAGTCGGCGCTGTCGGACTCCAGTTGTGGCATGAGCCAATTTTCCAGCATATCCAGATACACGTGTCCTGTAACGTTTTTTTCGCAGAACAAAAAGGTGCGGAAAATTTTAAACCGTGAGATTGCACAAAACACGTTAACTTTTGGTGAATTGCGAATTTGCTGCACGAATGCGTGAGGATTCTCTACCGCCAAGATTCGCACATTGTGTCTGTTCACTTCACCATTAAGAAAAAATGTTGCTTCATCACTGAAAACAAGTTTCGCACTGAACGCGTCCTCTTCCATGAGCTGTTGCAACCGCGCCGAAAATTCAAAGCGTTTGACTTTGTCATCGGGTGTCAGGGCTTGTACCAATTGTAAACGGTAAGGCTTCTGCTTTAGCCTTTTCCGTAAGATTTTCCAAACCGTCGGCTGTGGTACGTTTAGCTCCCTGCTTGCTTAATTCGTCGACTTCCGCGGGCTACGCGTGAAACTTGCCTGCACGCGTTCAACCGTTTCTTCGCTCACTGCAGGCCGACCCGTTGATTTCCCCTTACAGAGGTATCCAGAAGCTTTAAACTGCGCATACCATCGCCGAATCGACTTAGCAGTTGGTGGATCTTTGTTGAACTTCGTCCTGAGGTGTCGTTGCACTGTTATGACTGACTGATGTGAGTGAATTTCAAGCACGACATGCGCTTTCTCGGCTTCTGTCGCCATTTTGTCTCTCTCGCACCTGAAGTGCGGCTTCAGCCGAACAAAACTTTATGAGTTTTTCTACGTATATGTAGTGTGTCGTGACCATATGTCAATGAATGGAGCTACAGTGAATTTATGAAATCGCTAGAATCATTTGTAATAGCCCTGTATTGTGTATTTATGATTATTGTTTAGGCAATGGTCTGAAAAGGCTAAATCTGGCTTCCTCAATCTCCAGCCTCTGTGGTATTCCTTAGGCCTGGCGCAGATTGACCTCGCCGTTTGTCCAAAGTAGCAAGACTGACACCCCCGGCATGTGATTTTATAAACCCCACTTTTTGTGACAGCTGGTTGTTTTTCTTCTTCATTGAGCAACAAATCACCTATTGTCTGAGGGACATAGAAAAGCACAGAGAAACCCTTTGCCTTCAAGATATTTCTTACGCTATTTGATGTTTTCCCTAAAAATGGTAATCTGCACCATTTCTTTTCCTGAATGTCTGTTTTTCATTGGGGACAGTAGGGACCTGTCTTACTTATTCATTTTTTACCTAAAATTTTATGAATGGTGTTGGGGTCAAGCCGGCTGGAGTGGCCGTGCGGTTCTAGGTGCTACAGTCTGGAACCGCGAGACCGCTACGGTCGCAGGTTCGAATCCTGCCTCGGGCATGGACGTGTGTGATGTCCTTAGGTTAGTTAGGTTTAAGTAGTTCTAAGTTCTAGGGGACTGATGACCTCAGTAGTTAAGTCACATAGTGCTCAGAGCCATTTGAACCTTTTTTTTTTGTTGGGTTCAAATTCATTATTTATGGCTATTGTTTTTATTGTGTGAAGTTCCTGGTCAAAGTCTTCTTGGGACATAGGGATAGTAAGGAGACGGTGGATTATGTGATGGAATGCTGCAAGTTTGTTGGTTGTAGGATGTTGGGAGGAAGCTCGGATGAAAGTGTCAGTAAAGGATTATTTTTGGTAGATTTTAAATTTATGGTTACTGTATTCTATCTGTAAGCTAATGTCCAGGAAATTTATGTTGCCCCCCCCCCCCCCCCCAACTCTATGGTGACCTTTATGTTAGTGTGCCACTGGTTAATATTTTCCTCAAATTTATGGAGTTGTCTGTTGGAACCTTTCCACATACAAGGAATATCATCTACATATCTGTAGCAATACACAACATGTTTGCCAGTGGTTCTCTCTTCAGAAAATTAGTCTCCCACTTGTCCATGAACATTTCTCCTAGTAAAGGGGGATAAGGGTGAGCCCATTGCCAGACCAGCTGATAATAGCTGCCTTGAAAGTAGCATAATTTTGATTTAAACATTATTCCACTGTACTGCTCAGCTTTTATTTTAGATTTATGTTGTGTGAATACAATGGTTGTGACACAATATCTATACAGTATTGCACTGGAATACATGTGGACAAGCAATGCACATCAAAAGAGATTAATTTTGCATTTGTAGGAACCTCAAGATCTCTAAAGTGTTACTAATATTACATTTACCTTTGAGATTCAGTTTCTTCTTCAAGATGGTGTTGATTCTCCTGGCAGTCTTGTGTACTGGAACATGTTTTGCAGATACCACTGCGCTGATTGGCACATTCATAAAAGAAATTGGAGGACTTTTTTACTACCTAGTTAACCTGATCATTGTACCTAGCTGTCGGGTCTCTCTGTAGGTTTTTTAGCTGCACTGACTGGAAGAAGTCCTCTACTTTGCTTGTATAATGTGTTTTATTTAACAGCACTACAGTCCCTCCTTTATCTGCCCTAGTCACCATCACATTACTGTTTTCAATCCAAGTTGTAAGTTCATTCATGACTAAGAATTCGTTGTTCTTCCGATATTGTGCTTGTTGTTGTTGTTGTTGTTTCTGTGCCTGCTTGATTTCTTCCACACATTTTTCACTTTCGTTACCATATCTTCCTGTAGGGCTACTTCCAGATCTACCCTTAGATGGTATAACACTTGGGGTGTTGTTATCACTTATGGAGCGTATTTGTGGCCTTTTGATAATACCTTTTCTTTTGGTTCAGAAAGGGTTAACATCTTAGCTTGATTGACAGAGGAGTTCCGTGAGCCTTGTCAGGGAGCTTCTTGACTCGCGTAAGCAGGTACAAAGTCTCTGAATGCTATGTGGTCTCTCCTGTTGCTCTCAGAGTTCTGTGCGAAATGGGCGGTTCTCGCGCCTCTTAGAACGGAACAAGCCTCGACCGACAACCCCTGTCGTTTTATAAAATACATTCCCAGCATTAAATAACGTTATGAAGCTTTTAGCATGATGAAAGTGTCCTGTCTATCACCAATCGTTACAAGGGACAGACGAATTTAGCATATAAATGTAAAGAGGCAAATCGTTGTTTATGAAATCTACAACGTATTTTCTTACCAGTTTACCTCTAAGTTTCTGTGGTTTATATATAAAAAAACAATACAATTGCCTTATTTACATATACTTTATTTACAGACGAATCAAACATTCACGATGTAGTGAAAATTTCTTGCTTAAATGAACGTGTAACAATTCTTATTTGTTCCCTGGACATACAGGTTGGCTTGTCAGGTTTGATTGGCCAATCATTTTATTCGCAACTACCATGCCAATGCACCTACTGTGTCCACTATTAACACTGTTAACACTACCATATCACTCTTCTCCTTCATTCTTATCTCACCCCTCTTTCGCTGTTCAATTGCTGCTCTTCATTGAACGTATTTATACTTTACAGTTACTCACAGGCTGCATCTGATGGACGCGGACGGGTACCCAGTCTGGTGCCCGCGTCCAAATAACCAAAGGAAGGACTAATCCAGGTTTTATTCATTTTCGCATAGTTGATGGGTAGGTAACACAGACTTTATTTAACATTAAGTTAGCCTTGACAGGCTAGTCATCCTTAACGATTTTTGAGTTATTTTAAAAACACTGGTAACAACCTAGCCAGATAAAATCCTTCGCACACAGCGTGAAGGGCTAATATAAAAAAACAAACTAAGACGGAAAAACAACAAGTTCCCAAAGCAAAACGCCAAAAGGACTGATATTAAGAAATAGCAACTACAACCAATGTTGCTGGAAGAGCTAATTAACGAAATGCAATTAAAAACTCAATAATTAACTAGTACTTGGAAAGTTAATTTCGAAACAGGCATGAAAGGCTTTGTTAAACACAGATTATTTGACAACAAGGTATTTGACTGAATAATTCAGAAGACACTTTAAAAAGAAGCAAAAGGTTAAACAAATCAATCACAATAATGAACAGACTTTAAAATTTCCGCTGACGATAATTACAATCGGCAGTGAAATAACTGAAGATTTGGTGTTAATCTCTCAATTAGTGCGAGGTGCTTCACATTTCGCTCATACATGACATTACCGGTACACTACAGCCAGCTAGCAAACCACCAGTTTAGCGCGGGAGGGTATACAAGTCTACAACAGACTAAAACATTCAATTAGCAGACGGTACTGACAATTAAATACAATAATAACTGAAATGAGAGCTTGAAGTGAATTATGCTGGCCCCGTGTTAATAATTTGGCGCCGCAAGGAAACATTTTGTTCCTGAAATATAAGTTTGCGGCCCCTGCCGCCAATTAAGCAAACACAGGTGAGATAACCAACACGCCAGACGAATCGTACACAGCAAACACTCTCTCCGTGAAGTTGTTAAAGAAACAGAGCATAAAATATCTTAATACAGGAAGGGGCAGATTGAGCCGACACAGTCAGGAAATTCAAATTGCGTAACGACTAACTAGAATTGCTGGTGATATCGGAAGAATTGTGAGGAGGTGGCACACACAGTAGTAGTCTGTAGAAGCAAATAATAATTATGCTCACCGTAGCAGCAGGGTACTGATTTCAGTGCTGATCTAGCAGGATCGGAGCGGATAGCCTCCAAAGAATCCCACCTGTAGGCCAGCCGCTGTGGTCGAGCGGTTCTAGGCCCTTCAGTCCGGAACCGCGCTGCTGCTACGGTCGCAGGTTCGAATCCTGCCTCGGGCATGGATGTGTGTGACGTCCTTAGGTTAGTTAGGTTTAAGTAGTTATAGGTCTAGGGGACTGATAACCTCAGATGTTAAGTCCGATAGTGCTTAGAGCCATTTTAACCCGCCTGTGCGTCTCATACAAACACCGGGGCCGTCATTTCATAATTCCTTACGGGTTGCAACTAGCATGTAGCACCGTGCCAACAGCCTGTACTGAAACTGTCACAAGCAACTGCGTTCGGCATATTCGTTCCTCTCTAGCAAGGCCGGGAGTGTTCACTTCCTCGTACAGGCCACTACTTCCCACTTGAAGTACACACCGTGAAACCTACACTATCACGTGCCAAGCCAATCCAGAGCTCACCGCATGACCGTTCTCATCGACAGCCAAAGCGCGACTCTCTACTGCACACGTCCAAACTCTCTCCCCCTGAGCTCACTAACCTCTCTGACAAAGATCACTAGCCCTAAATAGGAAAGATAAACTATTCGCTGATGACGATCAGCCATCCGGCTCAGTATCAAATTATTTATCCTGCAACTTACCATGCAAGTAGTATTCTTTATCTTTCACATTAAAAATACCGCAGAATTCCTTTACCCCACAGATTATTTTATCAGATCATATACTTACCTCATTACGTTGCTTCGAACTTATCATTACTTCCACATATTGTGGTTTCATTACTTCCGTTGCCCACACACTAACTACTTCTCGTTATGCTAGTCCTTGTCGTATCTAAACAAATCGTTTCTTTTAATAACTCTCCTTTTCTGTTAGTTTGCTATTGGTTTCGTCCAACAGACCAGACGTACATGCTGTATGTGAAAAACACACAAATTTACACATCTTGCTCTTACTGGACTTACCCTATCATCAAGTAAAATTGAATATGATTTAACTTATCAAATTAATATCCATGGCACACTGCTACCTCAGAACAGGCTTACGCATAGTTTAAATACTCGTAGAAGTCGCGTACGCCTGAATAGGCATATAAACATACCCCAAGGCAATCACTAAATCACTTTTGTATGAATAACACTAAAACTTGTAAAGCACGCAAATACTTTTCACCTGAAAGTTGGTGACGAATTAGCTCCTGAGATAGCTTCGGTGTTTCACACGTGCCAGCAAAGGCCCCATTTCTGATTGGTCAGTTTAATCGTCGAATGACTGACAATCTGAAAGAAAAATGGAATTAAATGGTGAGCTTGATTTTGGATTTGCTGATACCATGGTTAAGAAGCTGTCAGTGTGCATAAGTCGATAGCGTAACTGGAGTCACATATAAACATTTAAACAATTAATATTAATAAACAAATTTGTGCATTTGCCGCCAAGCATCGTAGTTTTAATCACCGTATTCTCTGTATAATACAGTACCATGCGGCTCCTAACAGTGGCGAATACAGAAAAACCTCAAGGAGGGGGCTCTAAAGATACCTTGAGCTGCCTTTACCTTACTAGCTATCCGTGTGCCAGACAGAAACTTATAAAATGAGATGACACGCACGCGCGTGCTACAAAGGAAAGTACAACTAATCGATAACTCGATTCAGTCGAGCCGACAGACGAAAGAAACGAACGAATGGCGTGCGGGCTGACTGGCGGGGGCGACTGAGCGGATGGCAGTGCGGGTGGTCCCGAAAGGTGGGGGCGGGGGGGAAGGGGGCGCCTCGCGTGCCCACCATATGTATCCGCCACTGGCTCCTCCTCACATCTCCTTTCTCACGCTTCATGACCTTCTGTCGTTTTATGGGACGGGGATTGTTACCGATCGTAACTGCTCACTAGTGTATAGCGACATAAGCCTTTCAATACTGTATTATAAAATGTGGGTCAACCTGGGGGATCAATGCGACCTGTTTCCTTAGCAAAGCGTTTTTTTAAGATTTTCGGAGCACAGTACAAGCTCCCTAATGTTTTTGAATTAATAACTTTTTTCAAAGTCGTAAATTTATTTTATTCCCTACGGTGCTTGTCCCTACTATCGGGTACCACTTTTTATTACTTTATATGACAGTCAGTCCTCACTCTGAGGCTATGATAAGTTAACTTTTGCGAGTAAAATAATATTTCAGGTTTTTACAATGTCGTGCGACTAGAGCCTCACGTCGCGTAGACGGTTCGCCGGGTGTAATCTCTGTAATTCATACTTACGACACAGCCACATTACTGGTTGCTTTGCTTGTATTTGTTGAGGTAAGTCTCATTTCTCAGGCTGATTACGCATTCAGATGTAAGTGACACACCATCTTCGTCATTGCCCTCTCCCTATACAACATTTAACATTAAACAAGGTATACGTTATAAAATAATATACAGTATAATGATACAATCTTGCTGAAAAAGAAACATTATTTGCATTACTTCTTAAAATCATGAACAAACTTACTATAACGTAACCCATCCATAAACGTGTTCCATGTAAATTGAAGGTGGACGGGAGAAAAAGGAAAGTGAAGCGATTACTGACGTCAGCTGCATAGGGACATTAGGCAGAATCAGCAGGGCCAGTGAAAATGTTTACTGGACAGAACTCGAACCCAGGACCTCTTGCTTACTAGGCAGGTGCAGTGATTACTGTGCCATCCGGGACACAGTGTTACTGTCACTGCGTGGACTATTTCAGCACGCCTTACGGCCGGCCCACACTTCCACCGAGCTCCATCTATCCGCAGTTTCTGTCCATTTCCTTCATGATCGCCACTCTGAGATTCCTGCAGGAAGTCAAACGTACTTGGGTATCCTCAATGAAGAAGGTGGATCCATTGCCCATCTAGGCGAATCAGTTATATGAATACATGTTGTCTTTTCTGTCGGGCAAATGGTTCAAATGGCTCTGAGCACTATGGGACTTAACATCTGTGCTCATCAGTCCCCTAGAACGTAGAACTACTTAAACCTAACTAACCTAAGGACATCACACACATCCATGCCCGAGGCAGGATTCGAACCTGCGACCGTAGCAGTCGCGCGGTTCCGGACTGAGCGCCTAGAACCGCGAGACCACCGCGGCCGGCTTCTGTCGGGCATGTCTTGGAATTGTTGGCAAGTTGCGCTGGTCGTGACGTGTTTACGGCGGCTCTGCACAACTGAGTACGGAGGAAGTGACGCCTTGACCTTGTGTTCATTGTCATTTGTCAGTGATATGGAAGCGACAATCTGGGAAGTTTCATATTTGTAGCGCTAACCACAGCACAGAATTATCTTCTCAAAGTGGATCAAATGTTAACGGTGAGGGTTGGCTTTGGCATTACCTGAAGGTTTCTGCCTGTTCCTCAAAGCTTCCTGCTTTCCATCTTCTTGGTTATGTGCGACTTGTACTATCTGGCTGTAGTGTCAGGCCGCTTAAGATTCTAAAAGTTTCTCTGCCTTACTCGTTGGTACCACGCATTGTCAGTCACTGTGTGGCTGTTCAAGAATTTAAATGTCTGGAAGAAATTGGAAATTTATGGTAAGACCTAAGGGACAAAACTGATGAGGTCATGGGTCCCTAAGTTTACACACTACTTAATCCAACTTAAACTAACTTACGCTAAGAACATCACACACACCTATGCCCGAGAGAGGACTCGCACCTCCGAGAGAGGGGGGGGGGTGGCGGAGGGAGGGGGATGAGATATATGACACCCGATGTTGTTATTTTTGTAATGTTGGCTACTGACTACCTCTGCTGCGTAGTCATTTGGAAGCGAGATAATTCTCAGGGGTTGGATGCTGTCTTTATTTCTTGTGTGTTGCGTCTCTTATAAGGTGTTAGAATTGACCGGCAAGCCATGTGCAGGTTTTCACGTTTCTCGTGACTATTGGCTCAAATGGCTCTGAGCACTAAGGGACTTAACATCTGAGGTCATCAGTCCCCTAGAACTACTTAAACTTAACTAACCTAAGGACATCACACATATGTATGCCCGAGGCAGGATTCGAACCTGCGTCCGTAGCGGTCGCGCCGTTCCAGACTGAAGCGCCTAGAACCGCCTGGCCACATAGGCTGGCTCGTGACTATTGACAGTTGTTTGCGTTCCTTTAGAGTTCAGATATGGAGAAGGCTATTTACGCGTACAGTAGGAATGTCCTTAATTCATTAGATGACAAATTAGAGACTACCGGCATTTTCTGTCTGTCTGAGTGTGTGTGTCACAACATTTTCTTAAGCAAGTTAGAATGTTAAAGAATGACTGTCAGTGGTCAGTGGTGCGATATGGTTCGAGTTTAACCTAACTAAGAGGGAAGGCCCCCCCATGAACCATGGACCTTGCCGTTGGTGGGGAGGCTTGCGTGCCTCAGCGATACAGATGGCCGTACCGTAGGTGCAACCACAACGGAGGGGTATCTGTTGAGAGGCCAGACAAACATGTGGTTCCTGAAGAGGGGCAGCAGCCTTTTCAGTAGTTGCAGGGGCAACAGTCTGGATGATTGACTGATCTGGCCTAGTAACATTAACCAAAACGGCCTTGCTGTGCTGGTACTGCGAACGGCTGAAAGCAAGGGGAAACTACAGCCGTATTTTTTCCCGAGGACATGCAGCTTTACTGTATGATTAAATGATGATGGCGTCCTCTTGGGTAAAATATTCCGGAGGTAAAATAGTCCCCCATTCGGATCTCCGGGCGGGGACTACTCAGGAGGACGTCGTTATCAGGAGAAAGAAAACTGGCGTTCTACAGATCGGAGCGTGGAATGTCAGATCCCTTAATCGGGCAGGTAAGTTAGAAAATTTAAAAAGGGAAATGGATAGGTTAAAGTTAGATATAGTGGGAATTAGTGAAGTTCGGTGGCAGGAGGTTCAAATGGCTCTGAGCACTATGCGACTTAACATCTTAGGTCATCAGTCGCCTAGAACTTAGAACTAATTAAACCTAACTAACCTAAGGACATTACACACATCCATGCCCGAGGCAGGATTCGAACCTGCGACCGTAGCGGTCGCTCGGTTCCAGACTGTAGCGCCCAGAACCGCACGGCCACTCCAGCCGGCCGGTGGCAAGAGGCACAAGACTTTTGGTCAGGTGAATACAGGGTTATAAATACAAAATCAAATAGGGGTAATGCAGGAGTAGGTTTAATAATGAATAAAAAAATAGGAGTCCGTGTTAGCTACTACAAACAGCATAGTGAACGCATTATTGTGGCCAAGATAGACACGAAGCCCACGCCCACTACAGTAGTACAAGTTTATATGCCAACTAGCTCTGCAGATGATGAAGAAACAGATGAAATGTATGACGAGATAAAAGAAATTATGCAGGTAGTGAAGGGAGACGAGAATTTAATAGTCATGGGTGACTGGAATTCGTCAGTAGGAAAAGGGAGAGAAGGAAACATAGTAGGTGAATATGGATTGGGGGGAAGAAATGAAAGAGGAAGCCGCCTTGTAGAATTTTGCACAGAGCATAACTTAATCATAACTAACACTTGGTTCAAGAATCATAAAAGAAGGTTGTATACCTGGAAGAATCCTGGAGATACTAAAAGGTATCAGATAGATTTTATAATGGTAAGACAGAGATTTAGGAACCAGGTTTTAAATTGTAAGACATTTCCAGGGGCACATGTGGATTCTGACCACAATCTATTGGTTATGAACTGCAGATTGAAACTGAAGAAACTGCAAAAAGGTGGGAATTTAAGGAGATGGGACCTGGATAAACTGAA
The DNA here is from genome assembly GCF_023898315.1 of Schistocerca nitens. Taxonomy (NCBI): domain Eukaryota; kingdom Metazoa; phylum Arthropoda; class Insecta; order Orthoptera; family Acrididae; genus Schistocerca; species Schistocerca nitens. The sequence continues at coordinate 783,928,409 of NC_064614.1, read as the reverse complement.
AGTACCAGAGGTTGTAGAGAGTTTCAGGGAGAGCATAAGGGAACAATTGCCAGGAATGGGGGAAATAAAAACAGTAGAAGAAGAATGGGTAGCTCTGAGGTATGAAGTAGTGAAGGCAGCAGACGATCAAGTAGGTAAAAAGACGAGGGCTAATAGAAATCCTTGGGTAACAGAAGAAATATTGAATGTAATTGATGAAAGGAGAAAACATAAAAATGCAGTAAATGAAACAGGCAAAAAGGAATACAAACGTCTCAAAAATGAGATCGACAGGAAGTGCAAAATGGCTAAGCAGGGATGGCTAGAGGACAAATGTAAGGATGTAGAGGCTTGTCTCACTAGGGGTAAGATAGATACTGCCTACAGGAAAATTAAAGAGACCTTTGGAGAGAAGAGAACCACTTGTATGAATATCAAGAGCTCAGATGGCAACCCAGTTCTGAGCAAAGAAGGGAAGGCAGAAAGGTGGAAGGAGTATATAGAGGGTTTATACAAGGACAAAGTACTTGAGGACAATATTATGGAAATGGAAGAGGATGTAGATGAAGACGAAATGGGAGATAAGATACTGCGTGAAGAGTTTGACAGAGCACTGAAAGACCTGAGTCGAAACAAGACCCCGGGAGTAGACAACATTCCATTAGAACTACTGATGGCCTTGGGAGAGCCAGTCATGACAAAACTCTACCATCTGGTGAGCAAGATGTATGAGACAGGCGAAATACCATCATACTTCAAGAAGAATATAATAATTCCAATCCCAAAGAAAGCAGGTGTTGACAGATGTGAAAATTACCGAACTATCAGTTTAATAAGTCACAGCTGCAAAATACTAACGCGAATTCTTTACAGACGAATGGAGAAACTGGTAGAAGCGGACCTCAGGAAAGATCAGTTTGGATTCCGTAGAAATGTTGGATCACGTGAGGCAATACTAACCTTACGACTTATCTTAGAAGAAAGATTAAGAAAAGGCAAACCTACGTTTCTAGCATTAACTGGAATACTCTCTTTCAAATTCTGAAGGTGGCAGGGGTAAAATACAGGGAGCGAAAGGCTATTTACAATTTGTACAGAAACCAGATGGCAGTTACAAGAGTCGAGGGGCATGAAAGGGAAGCAGTGGTTTGGGAAAGGAGTGAGACAGGGTTGTAGCCTCTCCCCGATGTTATTCAATCTTTATATTGAGCAAGCAGTAAAGGAAACAAAAGAAAAATTCGGAGTAGGTATTAAAATTCATGGAGAAGAAGTAAAAACTTTGAGGTTCGCCGATGACATTGTAATTCTGTCAGAGACAGCAAAGGACTTGGAAGAGCTGTTGAACGGAATGGACAGTGTCTTGAAAGGAGGATATAAGATGAACATCAACAAAAGCAAAACGAGGATAATGGAATGTAGTCAAATTAAATCGGGTGATGCTGAGGGAATTAGATTAGGAAATGAGACACTTAAAGTAGTAAAGGAGTTTTGCTATTTAGGGAGTAAAATAACTGATGATGGTCGATGTAGAGAGGATATAAAATGTAGACTGGCAATGGCAAGGAAATCGTTTCTGAAGAAGAAAAATTTGTTAACATCGAGTATAGATTTAAGTGTCAGGAAGTCGTTTCTGAAAGTATTTGTATGGAGTGTAGCCATGTATGGAAGTGAAACATGGACGATAAATAGTTTGGACAAGAAGAGAATAGAAGCTTTCGAAATGTGGTGCTACAGAAGAATGCTGAAGATAAGGTGGGTAGATCACGTAACTAATGAGGAGGTATTGAATAGGATTGGGGAGAAGAGAATTTTGTGGCACAACTTGACTAGAAGAAGGGATCGGTTGGTAGGACATGTTTTGAGGCATCAAGGAATTACAAATTTAGCATTGGAGGGCTGCGTGGAGGGTAAAAATCGTAGAGGGAGACCAAGAGATGAATACACTAAGCAGATTCCGATGGATGTGGGTTGCAGTAAGTACTGGGAGATGAAGAAGCTTGCACAGGATAGAGTAGCATGGAGAGCTGCATAAACCAGCCTCAGGACTGAAGACTACAATAACAGAGAAGGAAGAATGCAGCAGCGAAATACCTGTTGCATAATAAATATGTAATGTACTGAATCGACTGTGAGAAAGCTAAGTGGCAAGGACGTTATCTTAGAGACTCTATGATAGTTATAGCGTTGAATCGGAATATTACTCTCTCTGTGGTTTACTCGTAGCTACGGGTAACCAGAGTTTTCTGTTCGCTTCTTTTGATGTTATGTGGAGAATTGTACAAGATACACAATAAACTGTTATTATTTCATGAGAACAAAGGTGAGCGTCATGACATTTATTAGTATTTTTGGAAGTATTGAAATAGCACGCCGGCCGCGGTGGTCTAGCGGTTCTGGCGCTGCAGTCCGGAACCGCGGGACTGCTACGGTCGCAGGTTCGAATCCTGCCTCGGGCATGGGTGTGTGTGATGTCCTTAGGTTAGTTAGGTTTAAGTAGTTCTAAGTTCTAGGGGACTTATGACCTAAGATGTTGAGTCCAATAGTGCTCAGAGCCATTTGAACCATTTTGAAATAGCAGAATTGTTTCATATTGAATGCGACGTTTACGGGAAGACACGTGGACAACAGCACTCGAACCTGCAATCTCATGTAGGAATAGTTGCTAAAAGTATCCAGCCGACTCTCCCAAGACTCTTCATACGCGCAACAAACAGTAATTCTTTTAACAGCACTATCAGAGACAATTTTATCACGTCGTTACGATATTTTACTGCGAGCATAATACATCGACAACAGACAAACAAAATATAGGCAAACACATAACAGAATCTACCACTCTGTGAAGTAAGCAGTCAGTCTTCATCAGATTTCGAATTAGTAAATGTGATGTTCCTCAACGTCCCATCTTGTGTCCGTGTACATTAATGACCTCTGATCTTTTACAATATGCCTTTTCTAGATCGTTGAAGCACATGTAGAAGTCTCTTCCATTTTCAATAAACCTTTATCCCAAGATTCGTAGGAGCCCTATTGAATCTGTGGTGCCCGAATTCTGTCAAAAGCCAAACTGCTCCTCGCTAAGATTCTACTCCATTACTTTTTCAAGTCTCTTATCAGTCATTCTTAACATCACTTTGGCTGCATGTGAAATGAGGCAGATTGTCCTGTGCGCACTGCATTTCGTGGTTCCTTGTTTTTTCGATAATGGAATCATTACTGCTGTCGGGAAGTTCTCAGGCCATTCACCACTGTCATATATTTTATTACATAACCTCAATATTTCTCTTATTCCGTCTTGGTTCAAATATTTCAATATTTCTCCCGGTATCGTATCTGTACCTACTGGTTTGCCAGGTATCATTCCAGCTATGGCAGGCTTTACTTCTTCCATTATGATGGCTGGTCCTTTCTCGTCATCACTTACACTGTTGAGTGATTCAAGTTCCAGAGTTCCTGGTTTGCGATCTGTGTCATATAGCTCTTTTAGATATCCTTCCCGTCTCTGGAGAGCATCGTCACGATCTTTGTACACTACCTCTTTGTCTTTATTCTAAATTTCCATAGTAGCACTTCCTGCTCTGCATTGATCCCATGTCATACTATGTTGTATGGTAAGTCGTATCTTCCCTTCCTGTTCAGTTCTTCAGTTGCATCACATTCTTCTTTCAGCCATTTTTTCCTAGCCTGCTCTGTTTCCCTTCACATTTCATTATTTACCCTTCGGTACATCTTCAGTGTCCTTGTTTTTAAATTTTCTTCTCTCCTCCATCCTGGAAATCATTTCTTGTGTGACCCATGGGTTTTCTGCCCTTTTCCCTTTTACATATCCTATATTCTGCTGTCCTGCTTTAATGATTCCTTCTTTCAGCATATTTCGATACTCGTTGACATTATCAGGTGGTTCCTTGTCGCGTAATGTGTTTAGGAACTCAAGTCACAGCATTTCTGTAATTTGTTCTTTGTTGGGCCTTATATTCTCTAGATCCCACTTCTTCACCGTGGTCACCTTCTTCAGTTTTTTCATTCTTATTTCTGCCATAAGTAAGTTGTGATCGCTATTAATATATATATCTGGTAATGTGTGCCCCTTCTTGATTCCATTCCTGTATCTTTCTTCTACCAGTATAAAATCGATTTGGCTTCTGGATTTATCCCCTGGTAACTTCCAAGTGCAGAGCCTCCTCTAGTGGTTCTAGAACAATGTATTTGCCACTATCAGCTGCCTTTCCCTGCAGAAGTCCATTAGCCATCTACCTCTATCATATTTCTTTCCAAGACCATGACTGCCTACAGTGTTTCCCTCTTTCCTTTTTCCCACAATGGCGTTCCAGTCTCCCATTACTGTTTTGCAGCATTTTTTTATTTTCGGCCATTATTCTCTCTATTACATTGTACGTTTCCTCTAAAATTTGGTCATCATGTTCTGAAGTTGACATAGACACCTGGACAACCAATATATCTTTTTGTGCTCCTTTCAGCCTTACGCCAATAACCTGGTCATTTGGATAGTTCACATATTCCACACATTTATCCAATTCCTTTGTCATAATCATTCCTGCTCAATTCATTCCTTTTACTTCTCCTCCTGAGTAGCACAATACATATTCATCTGACTGTAACTTTCCACATCCATCTTACCTCAGCAGCTCCTACGAGATCCATATGATTCTTTTCCACCTCTCTTTTAAGGATTTCCAGGTGTTCTAACATTCCAGGTACAATTCTCGTTTTGATATTTTTACCTCCTTTCAAGTTGTCCTCCCCCCCCCCCCCCTCCCACCCACTCTGTAGATCCTAATGGGGGACTATTTTACCTCCGGATACTGATTTAACATGAGAGGAAGTCATTTTTGGGCACAAAATGGAGACTGCATTATGCAGGGAAGATAATCTACGGTGGTATTCCGTTGCCTTCCGCAGTTTCAGAGGCCGCTCCTAACATGAGACGGATTCACAGCCGCTCGCTCTGGGTCAGACACTGCATGAAAAGTATAGGGTGGAAAATGAAAGACCCCCCAGCCCTCGAAACCTAATAAAGTCAGGGTCGGAAAAGAACAAGAGTTGGCCGAGGGTGGCCAGATAGGAAAGATAAAAGTGAGGAGCTTGGCTTAAGTAAGTGGAAGCAATTCCAGGACAGCTCGGGGCCCCCATGGTCGCCAGCCACGTACTCACTTGGTGTGAGTGCCTGACGTCATTTTGACAATCTCCTGACAAAAAATTAGAGTAATGAATATTATATTCAGATGTTTTACATTTCTTATTTTAGATTTTCTGACCTGTTCCACACTCACGAGAATCATTTCATTCTTAGGTCTATGGAACGAAAACTGTATTTAGTCTATAGTAACGTGTTTGTTGTATAAATTATTGAGTGCTTCAGGGAAATTAGGTAATTCGTAATTAATGTCAAAGTTATTTCATTCCATTGCCCACCAAGAAACGTCACAGGGGTCAGCTGCAAGCTGAGATATATTCAAGCACTTAAAATCTATTTGAGTCGTCACTTGCGGTTTGTTCTTTGGAAATCACAACGAATAAGCCATGGCTATTGTATCATGAGCAGACAAGGCAGGCTCGAAAGATCTCATCAATTCGTATTTGTTTGGAGGTTTGATTGCGGATAAGTCGATAGAGGTATGAGTATCTGCTGTGCGATGAGCTGGCCAAAGTGGAAATAGTGTAAGGTTTCAGCACGAAAGAATACACGTCAATTCTGATACGGGAGGACTGTTGTTTAGAAAATTTATAGTCATATCTCAGATTACCATTATGTATTAATACAAATATTAGAGACCTGAGAGCGCACGCTGAAAGCTAGAGAGTTGTCCAGCTTTGGGCGGATTGTATATGGCACAGGTGAGACACTAGCTGCTGATAGCTTCACTTTGGTGAACACGTATTCGGTGTGTTTCTCCTCCTTTCCGGACTTGAGGACGAAAATGGAAATGGAAATGAGCGTTCGGCGTCATTGGCAGGGAGGTACCTTACGGGGCAGGTCCGGCCGCCTTGGTGCAGGTCTTCTTTCATTCGACACCACATTGGGTGACCTGCGCGCCGGATGGGGATAACACAACACCTACTCTCTGAGCGGAGAAAATCCTCGACCCAGTCGGCAATCGAACCCGGGCCCGTAGGACGACAATCCGTCACGCTGACCACTCAGCTATCAGGGCGGACAGGACGAAAATGGGGGAAGCGGACAGGTTCAAGGTCGGATACGCTTGCCTCACACAAAGCGTGGAAGTCGGTGCGAATACAGAGGAGCACCAGAGAGTACTCGTTATGAGAAAATGTGCCTGAATATATTGACGATGTGAAAACGATTAACCCTCTGTATTACAGGATGAAAAGTAGTCTGTGTATTGTGCAGCACAGGGTGGTAGGAGATAAGGGGATGACTTGCAAGGCTAGTGATGCTAAGAGAGAAAGGATAGTTTAATAACTACAAGATTACCACAGAAAGTTAAAATTAAATTATAAATTACTAAAATAAGACAGATAGCGATTTTGTTTTTGACATTTTACACCAGGACGGTGAGAGAGTAATGTAAGCAGGAAAAGAGTAATAATTACAGTGCTACTACTACATACAAAGTAGAAAATTCTCAGACACATAGTGTTAATGATGACTACAATTAAGTATTGCTACGATAACGGTCAATTAGGATAATAAGTGAAGGCACTAGTAGAAAGATAAATACAGCATTATAATTGCAGGAGCAATAGGTGAAAGCAAAGATGGTTACAGAGTTATTATGGTTTCTGGATAGTATTCAGAGTGCAAGGGATGTTACACTAGGTCAGTATTAAGCCAGTGTGAAAGATTTTAGATTTTCACTTTGGCTGGTATAGTTTCACTTAATGCTATTCAGTTTCTTCATTACTTACATTCCGTTTCACAGTAGCCTTACCTTCAACATATCCCTCAACTTCTGTGTTTTACTAACTTCAAACATCTCCTCACGTTTATTATTAACTGTAGCATTTACGTTAATCGTGTGTGGTCGTATAAAAAACTGAGCGAATGGATCAACGATGAACTTGATCGAGTGTCGTGGGACATCCAACTCGAGCAGATGCAACGAACAATAACGAAAAGAAATGAGATTAAAAGAAAAGTAGAAACGCAGATTGTTGATATTACACATGTATTGCTGGTTCGCGTCCCAGATGTCCAATATATTGTTTTACTAGTCTCCGCGTTTCCTAAATGGTTCTGATATTTGTTGTTAGTTCCATAGAAGGATAGTTTGTAATATTGTATGTTATGAAAACATAAAAGCGTTCATTTGAGGAGTGAGTTTGTTCTACAAGACAGTTTGCACTTCGTAGCTTCAAGTTTTGTATCTCACATGTTATAAGTATTCTGTTACTGAACAGGAACAGTGATCAAGTAAGAATTACATTTAGGCCTATTAAAAAGTAAGATTTTTTATTGTATATGAAAAACTATTGTAAATTGGCATTCCTAGTGGGACTTATGGGGTGACACTTATTGAACTATGTGAAGAAAACGTAAATTAGTTACAAACAACGTGGCGTGCACACACTTTATTCAACATGTAAACGTCACTGCAGATATTCGGATTTAGGTTATGACATCTTCGATATGCCTACCACCATTGGCGTTGATGTGGCGCAGACGGATAGCGACATTCTGCATGACCCGCTGGAGTGCCGGAACATCGATGCTGTCGACGACCTCCTGAATGGCTGCTACCCAACATCTTTAGACTCACTTATCCAGGAACCCATACACAGAGTATTGAAACGAAAAGTCAAATCAGCGGTCACCAAAGTTTTTCAACCACTCGCTAACAGGTAGTAAAACACCATACAATTCAAACCACCAACCTCCGGAAAAAAATAGTACTCGTCGGCTATCTAGTCTTCAACATATATTTCGTACTTTGTTACGTTGGCAACAAGTAGGTAAAAATGCCAAAGACGAGGAAAGACGTAACTGAGTCGCAACATTTACGTTGTGAAAAGCAGTGTCGAGCGAAATAGTTACATCGAGTAACAATAGAAGATGATGACCACAGGTAAAATGAGAAACATGGTGAACAGTATGAAGAAGGTAAGAACGCGAAGTTGTGCTTATATGGCAGTAATAAAAGTGGTAGTGTGACCTCTAGACCAGATGTGATGAATCGCAGATCAGCAAATCGTAACTAATTACTTTTTTACAAAAAACAATCGCGATATGAACTGTTTCACAATACAAAACTAACGAAACTGTATCCTTATAGATTCCATTGATGATGCCTTAGAACAAGATAAGGCGAAACGCGTATGCGATAAATAAATTAAGAGCAGCAGAAATAGGCAGTTCTATTAACAAAACAAGTGTATACATATAACAACTTTCCGACGACATTATAATTCTGTCAGAGACAGCCAAGGACCTGGAAGAGCAGTTGAACGAAATAGACAGTGTCTTGACAGGAGGTTATAAGATGAACATCAACAAAGCAAAACAAGGATAATAGCGTGTAGTCGAATAAAAACCAGGTGATGCTGAGGGAATAGATTAGGAAATGAAACATTTAAAGTGGTTGATGAGTTTTGCTATTTGTGGAGCAAAATAACTGATGATGGTCGAAGAAGAGAGGATATAAAATGTAGACTGGCTATGGTAAGGAAAGCGTTTCTGAGGAAGAGAAATTTGTTAACATCGATTATAGATTTAAGTGTCAGAAATCTTTCCTAAAAGTATAGCCATGTATAGATGTGAAAGATGAACGATAAATAGTTTAGAAAAGAAGGGATGGAAGCTTCTGAAATGTGGTGCTCCAGAAGAATGCTGAAGATTAGATGGGTAGATGGCACAACTTGACTAGAAGAAGGGATCGGTTGGTAGGACGTGTTCTGAGGCATCAAGGGATCAACAGGTTGGTAATGGAGGGCAGCGTGGAGGGTAAAAATCGTAGAGGGAGACCATGAGATGAATACAGAAAGCAGATTCAGAAGGATGTAGGTTGCAGTAGTTACTCGGAAACGAAGAAGCTTGCACAGGATAGAGCAGCATGGAGAACTGCATCAAACCGGTCTCTGTACTGAGGACCACAACAACAAGAACTAAATAATATTCATCACAATATTCATCTGTCTATATTTTGAATGTTAAGTAGCGTATTTGTATTTGCGGCTACTAGACGCATTCCTGGTGTAATGTTCATGCCCGCGATTGCTAACGCGGGTGCCTCAGTCTGTTGCTACCTGTGGCTTGACATGTGTGAGCAACTCATGGTGCCTTGCCTTCCCTGTATTCTTTTTAAAAATTTTGTGACTTAAACTTTATCGCTTGATATTTATGTTATATGTGACATGTAACTACTGTTTCTTTCTTGTGCTTGTAGTCAGTATTTACACATAAAAAAATTTTCCAATAATTTTGTGCTTACGTAATAGGCCAGTTTGAATGTTTTACTTCTGATGAAGGCACTGACAGTGGTGCCGAAACCAAGTCAAAAGGTATAATTATTGCGACCAAGGGCTGTTATTAGTTCATTTTACTTTCAAAACGGTCCCTGAGCATGCATCCATGTTTAAAACATTAAAAAAAATTACGAAAGTGGTTTAGAGAAAGTTACCCACTTCTACAAATTTATTCAACTTTTTCGATCTTCGGTGTGAAAATATTCAGAACACACACAACTACTTACTACGGATCTATATTGAAATGTAAACTTTTGGATTAAATCCTCATCAAAGTTGGGGTGAATTTCCACCCGGAGCCGCATCTTATCGAGAACTACAACGCTGGTTCAGCCTGCTTCATGTTCAAATTTGCTGATGAGTTTTCTTCAATGTAACATATAACTTACACGATTAAACACGTAGGAGGAAGGAGAGTTATGACAGCAACCAACTTGTGACTAGAAACCACTAGAGTGAGGTCTGTTACAGCAAGACTAAAAATTTCGATGTAGTTACTCTGAAGAAAATTGCATCGAGGTAACTGTTAACGTCACCCAGGAGAGACACTTCCACTGCACAGTTGTGTTCTTTTGCATATATTTGAGATCTGATAGTTCGTACTTTCGGACACACTTTACATTGTTGTTACTACTTGAGCCATGTGTGGCTCGGGTTCATGCCATTTGTTCGTGGGCATTTTGTCACATCGAGTGTCGTCTTGTTTCTTCCTTACTTACTTGCATAACGAAGTTGCTGGCTTGCTTCCTTGAGTGGCAGCAGCAGCGCTTATCGCTACTAGTACTGTCGTACTATCTTTGGTGTGACCGCTAGTATTTCCGGGTGGTGGTTAACGTCACCCAGGAGAGACACTTCCACTGCACAGTTGTGTTCTTTTGCATATATTTGAGATCTGATAGTTCGTACTTTCGGACACACTTTACATTGTTGTTACTACTTGAGCCATGTGTGGCTCGGGTTCATGCCATTTGTTCATTGGCATTTTGTCACATCGAGTGTCGTCTTGTTTCTTCCTTACTTACTTGCATAACGAAGTTGCTGGCTTGCTTCCTTGAGCGGCAGGAGCAGCGCTTATCGCCACTAGTACTGTCGTACTATCTTTGGTGTGACCGCTAGTATTTCCGGGTGGTGGTTAACGTCACCCAGGAGAGACACTTCCACTGCACAGTTGTGTTCTTTTGCATATATTTGAGATCTGATACTTCGTACTTTCGGACACACTTTACATTGTTGTTACTACTTGAGCCATGTGTGGCTCGTGTTCATGCCATTTGTTCGTTGGCATTTTGTCACATCGAGTGTCGTCTTGTTTCTTCCTTACTTACTTGCATAACGAAGTTGCTGGCTTGCCTCCTTGAGTGGCAGCAGCAGCGCTTATCGCTACTAGTACTGTCGTACTATCTTTGGTGTGACCGCTAATATTTCCGGGTGGTGGTTAACGTCACCCAGGAGAGACACTTCCACTGCACAGTTGTGTTCTTTTGCATATATTTGAGATCTGATACTTGGTACTTTCGGACACACTTTACATTGTTGTTACTACTTGAGCCATGTGTGGCTCGGGTTCATGCCATTTGTTCTTTGGCATTTTGTCACATCGAGTGTCGTCTTGTTTCTTCCTTACTTACTTGCATAACGAAGTTGCTGGCTTGCTTCCTTGAGTGGCAGCAGCAGCGCTTATCGCTACTAGTACTGTCGTACTATCTTTGGTGTGACCGCTAGTATTTCCGGGTGGTGGTTAACGTCACCCAGGAGAGACACTTCCACTGCACAGTTGTGTTCTTTTGCATATATTTGAGTTCTGATAGTTCGTACTTTCGGACACACTTTACATTGTTGTTACTACTTGAGCCATGTGTGGCTCGGGTTCATGCCATTTGTTCGTTGGCATTTTGTCACATCGAGTGTCGTCTTGTTTCTTCGTTACTTACTTGCATAACGAAGTTGCTGGCTTGCTTCCTTGAGTGGGAGCAGCAGCGCTTATCGCTACTAGTACTGTCGTACTATCTTTGGTGTGACCGCTAGTATTTCCGGGTGGTGGTTAACGTCACCCAGGAGAGACATTCCCACTGCACAGTTGTGTTCTTTTGCATATATTTGAGATCTGATAGTTCGTACTTTCGGACACACTTTACATTGTTGTTACTACTTGAGCCATGTGTGGCTCGGGTTCATGCCATTTGTTCGTTGGCATTTTGTCACATCGAGTGTCGTCTTGTTTCTTCCTTACTTACTTGCATAACGAAGTTGCTGGCTTGCTTCCTTGAGTGGCAGCAGCAGCGCTTATTGCTACTAGTACTGTCGTACTATCTCTGGTGTGACCGCTAGTATTTCCGGGTGGTGGTTAACGTCACCCAGGAGAGACACTTCCACTGCACAGTTGTGTTCTTTTGCATATATTTGAGATCTGATACTTCGTACTTTCGGACACACTTTACATTGTTGTTACTACTTGAGCCATGTGTGGCTCGGGTTCATGCCATTTGTTCTTTGGCATTTTGTCACATCGAGTGTCGTCTTGTTTCTTCCTTACTTACTTGCATAACGAAGTTGCTGGCTTGCTTCCTTGAGTGGCAGCAGCAGCGCTTATCGCTACTAGTACTGTCGTACTATCTTTGGTGTGACCGCTAGTATTTCCGGGTGGTGGTTAACGTCACCCAGGAGAGACACTTCCACTGCACAGTTGTGTTCTTTTGCATATATTTGAGATCTGATAGTTCGTACTTTCGGACACACTTTACATTGTTGTTACTACTTGAGCCATGTGTGGCTCGGGTTCATGCCATTTGTTCGTGGGCATTTTGTCACATCGAGTGTCGTCTTGTTTCTTCCTTACTTACTTGCATAACGAAGTTGCTGGCTTGCTTCCTTGAGTGGCAGCAGCAGCGCTTATCGCTACTAGTACTGTCGTACTATCTTTGGTGTGACCGCTGGTATTTCCGGGTGGTGGTTAACGTCACCCAGGAGAGACACTTCCACTGCACAGTTGTGTTCTTTTGCATATATTTGAGATCTGATACTTGGTACTTTCGGACACACTTTACATTGTTGTTACTACTTGAGCCATGTGTGGCTCGGGTTCATGCCATTTGTTCTTTGGCATTTTGTCACATCGAGTGTCGTCTTGTTTCTTCCTTACTTACTTGCATAACGAAGTTGCTGGCTTGCTTCCTTGAGTGGCAGCAGCAGCGCTTATCGCTACTAGTACTGTCGTACTATCTTTGGTGTAACCGCTAGTATTTCCGGGTGGTGGTTAACGTCACCCAGGAGAGACACTTCCACTGCACAGTTGTGTTCTTTTGCATATATTTGAGATCTGATAGTTCGTACTTTCGGACACACTTTACATTGTTGTTACTAGTTGAGCCATGTGTGGCTCGGGTTTATGCCATTTGTTCTTTGGCATTTTGTCACATCGAGTGTCGTCTTGTTTCTTCGTTACTTACTTGCATAACGAAGTTGCTGGCTTGCTTCCTTGAGTGGGAGCAGCAGCGCTTATCGCTACTAGTACTGTCGTACTATCTTTGGTGTGACCGCTAGTATTTCCGGGTGGTGGTTAACGTCACCCAGGAGAGACACTTCCACTGCACAGTTGTGTTCTTTTGCATATATTTGAGATCTGATACTTCGTACTTTCGGACACACTTTACATTGTTGTTACTACTTGAGCCATGTGTGGCTCGGGTTCATGCCATTTGTTCGTGGGCATTTTGTCACATCGAGTGTCGTCTTGTTTCTTCCTTACTTACTTGCATAACGAAGTTGCTGGCTTGCTTCCTTGAGTGGCAGCAGCAGCGCTTATCGCTACTAGTACTGTCGTACTATCTTTGGTGTGACCGCTGGTATTTCCGGGTGGTGGTTAACGTCACCCAGGAGAGACACTTCCACTGCACAGTTGTGTTCTTTTGCATATATTTGAGATCTGATACTTCGTACTTTCGGACACACTTTTCATTGTTGTTACTACTTGAGCCATGTGTGGCTCGGGTTCATGCCATTTGTTCTTTGGCATTTTGTCACATCGAGTGTCGTCTTGTTTCTTCCTTACTTACTTGCATAACGAAGTTGCTGGCTTGCTTCCTTGAGTGGCAGCAGCAGCGCTTATCGCTACTAGTACTGTCGTACTATCTTTGGTGTAACCGCTAGTATTTCCGGGTGGTGGTTAACGTCACCCAGGAGAGACACTTCCACTGCACAGTTGTGTTCTTTTGCATATATTTGAGATCTGATAGTTCGTACTTTCGGACACACTTTACATTGTTGTTACTAGTTGAGCCATGTGTGGCTCGGGTTTATGCCATTTGTTCTTTGGCATTTTGTCACATCGAGTGTCGTCTTGTTTCTTCGTTACTTACTTGCATAACGAAGTTGGTGGCTTGCTTCCTTGGCTGGCAGCAGCAGCGCTTATCGCTACTAGTACTGTCGTACTATCTTTGGTGTGACCGCTAATATTTCCGGGTGGTGGTTAACGTCACCCAGGAGAGACACTTCCACTGCACAGTTGTGTTCTTTTGCATATATTTGAGATCTGATACTTGGTACTTTCGGACACACTTTACATTGTTGTTACTACTTGAGCCATGTGTGGCTCGGGTTCATGCCATTTGTTCTTTGGCATTTTGTCACATCGAGTGTCGTCTTGTTTCTTCCTTACTTACTTGCATAACGAAGTTGCTGGCTTGCTTCCTTGAGTGGCAGCAGCAGCGCTTATCGCTACTAGTACTGTCGTACTATCTTTGGTGTAACCGCTAGTATTTCCGGGTGGTGGTTAACGTCACCCAGGAGAGACACTTCCACTGCACAGTTGTGTTCTTTTGCATATATTTGAGATCTGATAGTTCGTACTTTCGGACACACTTTACATTGTTGTTACTAGTTGAGCCATGTGTGGCTCGGGTTTATGCCATTTGTTCTTTGGCATTTTGTCACATCGAGTGTCGTCTTGTTTCTTCGTTACTTACTTGCATAACGAAGTTGGTGGCTTGCTTCCTTGGCTGGCAGCAGCAGCGCTTATCGCTACTAGTACTGTCGTACTATCTTTGGTGTGACCGCTAATATTTCCGGGTGGTGGTTAACGTCACCCAGGAGAGACACTTCCACTGCACAGTTGTGTTCTTTTGCATATATTTGAGATCTGATACTTGGTACTTTCGGACACACTTTACATTGTTGTTACTACTTGAGCCATGTGTGGCTCGGGTTCATGCCATTTGTTCTTTGGCATTTTGTCACATCGAGTGTCGTCTTGTTTCTTCCTTACTTACTTGCATAACGAAGTTGCTGGCTTGCTTCCTTGAGTGGCAGCAGCAGCGCTTATCGCTACTAGTACTGTCGTACTATCTTTGGTGTGACCGCTGGTATTTCCGGGTGGTGGTTAACGTCACCCAGGAGAGACACTTCCACTGCACAGTTGTGTTCTTTTGCATATATTTGAGATCTGATACTTGGTACTTTCGGACACACTTTACATTGTTGTTACTACTTGAGCCATGTGTGGCTCGGGTTCATGCCATTTGTTCTTTGGCATTTTGTCACATCGAGTGTCGTCTTGTTTCTTCCTTACTTACTTGCATAACGAAGTTGCTGGCTTGCTTCCTTGAGTGGCAGCAGCAGCGCTTATCGCTACTAGTACTGTCGTACTATCTTTGGTGTAACCGCTAGTATTTCCGGGTGGTGGTTAACGTCACCCAGGAGAGACACTTCCACTGCACAGTTGTGTTCTTTTGCATATATTTGAGATCTGATAGTTCGTACTTTCGGACACACTTTACATTGTTGTTACTACTTGAGCCATGTGTGGCTCGGGTTTATGCCATTTGTTCTTTGGCATTTTGTCACATCGAGTGTCGTCTTGTTTCTTCGTTACTTACTTGCATAACGAAGTTGCTGGCTTGCTTCCTTGAGTGGGAGCAGCAGCGCTTATCGCTACTAGTACTGTCGTACTATCTTTGGTGTGACCGCTAGTATTTCCGGGTGGTGGTTAACGTCACCCAGGAGAGACACTTCCACTGCACAGTTGTGTTCTTTTGCATATATTTGAGATCTGATAGTTCGTACTTTCGGACACACTTTACATTGTTGTTACTACCTGAGCCATGTGTGGCTCGGGTTCATGCCATTTGTTCTTTGGCATTTTGTCACATCGAGTGTCGTCTTGTTTCTTCCTTACTTACTTGCATAACGAAGTTGGTGGCTTGCTTCCTTGGCTGGCAGCAGCAGCGCTTATCGCTACTAGTACTGTCGTACTATCTTTGGTGTGACCGCTAATATTTCCGGGTGGTGGTTAACGTCACCCAGGAGAGACACTTCCACTGCACAGTTGTGTTCTTTTGCATATATTTGAGATCTGATACTTGGTACTTTCGGACACACTTTACATTGTTGTTACTACTTGAGCCATGTGTGGCTCGGGTTCATGCCATTTGTTCTTTGGCATTTTGTCACATCGAGTGTCGTCTTGTTTCTTCCTTACTTACTTGCATAACGAAGTTGCTGGCTTGCTTCCTTGAGTGGCAGCAGCAGCGCTTATCGCTACTAGTACTGTCGTACTATCTTTGGTGTGACCGCTAGTATTTCCGGGTGGTGGTTAACGTCACCCAGGAGAGACACTTCCACTGCACAGTTGTGTTCTTTTGCATATATTTGAGATCTGATAGTTCGTACTTTCGGACACACTTTACATTGTTGTTACTACTTGAGCCATGTGTGGCTCGGGTTCATGCCATTTGTTCGTTGGCATTTTGTCACATCGAGTGTCGTCTTGTTTCTTCCTTACTTACTTGCATAACGAAGTTGCTGGCTTGCTTCCTTGAGTGGCAGCAGCAGCGCTTATCGCTACTAGTACTGTCGTACTATCTCTGGTGTGACCGCTAGTATTTCCGGGTGGTGGTTAACGTCACCCAGGAGAGACACTTCCACTGCACAGTTGTGTTCTTTTGCATATATTTGAGATCTGATAGTTCGTACTTTCGGACACACTTTACATTGTTGTTACTACTTGAGCCATGTGTGGCTCGGGTTCATGCCATTTGTTCTTTGGCATTTTGTCACATCGAGTGTCGTCTTGTTTCTTCCTTACTTACTTGCATAACGAAGTTGCTGGCTTGCTTCCTTGAGTGGCAGCAGCAGCGCTTATCGCTACTAGTACTGTCGTACTATCT
This sequence comes from Schistocerca nitens, assembly GCF_023898315.1. Lineage (NCBI taxonomy): Eukaryota > Metazoa > Arthropoda > Insecta > Orthoptera > Acrididae > Schistocerca > Schistocerca nitens. The sequence goes on along the minus strand of NC_064614.1, from coordinate 783,911,829 downwards.
TTGGTGTGACCGCTAGTATTTCCGGGTGGTGGTTAACGTCACCCAGGAGAGACACTTCCACTGCACAGTTGTGTTCTTTTGCATATATTTGAGATCTGATAGTTCGTACTTTCGGACACACTTTACATTGTTGTTACTACTTGAGCCATGTGTGGCTCGGGTTCATGCCATTTGTTCGTTGGCATTTTGTCACATCGAGTGTCGTCTTGTTTCTTCCTTACTTACTTGCATAACGAAGTTGCTGGCTTGCTTCCTTGAGTGGCAGCAGCAGCGCTTATCGCTACTAGTACTGTCGTACTATCTTTGGTGTGACCGCTGGTATTTCCTGGTGGTGGTTAACGTCACCCAGGAGAGACACTTCCACTGCACAGTTGTGTTCTTTTGCATATATTTGAGATCTGATACTTGGTACTTTCGGACACACTTTACATTGTTGTTACTACTTGAGCCATGTGTGGCTCGGGTTCATGCCATTTGTTCTTTGGCATTTTGTCACATCGAGTGTCGTCTTGTTTCTTCCTTACTTACTTGCATAACGAAGTTGCTGGCTTGCTTCCTTGAGTGGCAGCAGCAGCGCTTATCGCTACTAGTACTGTCGTACTATCTTTGGTGTAACCGCTAGTATTTCCGGGTGGTGGTTAACGTCACCCAGGAGAGACACTTCCACTGCACAGTTGTGTTCTTTTGCATATATTTGAGATCTGATAGTTCGTACTTTCGGACACACTTTACATTGTTGTTACTACTTGAGCCATGTGTGGCTCGGGTTTATGCCATTTGTTCTTTGGCATTTTGTCACATCGAGTGTCGTCTTGTTTCTTCGTTACTTACTTGCATAACGAAGTTGCTGGCTTGCTTCCTTGAGTGGGAGCAGCAGCGCTTATCGCTACTAGTACTGTCGTACTATCTTTGGTGTGACCGCTAGTATTTCCGGGTGGTGGTTAACGTCACCCAGGAGAGACACTTCCACTGCACAGTTGTGTTCTTTTGCATATATTTGAGATCTGATAGTTCGTACTTTCGGACACACTTTACATTGTTGTTACTACTTGAGCCATGTGTGGCTCGGGTTCATGCCATTTGTTCTTTGGCATTTTGTCACATCGAGTGTCGTCTTGTTTCTTCCTTACTTACTTGCATAACGAAGTTGGTGGCTTGCTTCCTTGGCTGGCAGCAGCAGCGCTTATCGCTACTAGTACTGTCGTACTATCTTTGGTGTGACCGCTAGTATTTCCGGGTGGTGGTTAACGTCACCCAGGAGAGACACTTCCACTGCACAGTTGTGTTCTTCTGCATATATTTGAGATGTGATACTTCGTACTTTCCGACACACTTTACATTGTTGTTACTACTGTAGCCATGTGTGGCTCGGGTTCATGCCATTTGTTCTTTGGCATTTTGTCACATCGAGTGTCGTCTTGTTTCTTCCTTACTTACTTGCATAACGAAGTTGCTGGCTTGCTTCCTTGAGCGGCAGGAGCAGCGCTTATCGCCACTAGTACTGTCGTACTATCTTTGGTGTGACCGCTAGTATTTCCGGGTGGTGGTTAACGTCACCCAGGAGAGACACTTCCACTGCACAGTTGTGTTCTTTTGCATATATTTGAGATCTGATAGTTCGTACTTTCGGACACACTTTACATTGTTGTTACTACTTGAGCCATGTGTGGCTCGGGTTCATGCCATTTGTTCGTTGGCATTTTGTCACATCGAGTGTCGTCTTGTTTCTTCCTTACTTACTTGCATAACGAAGTTGCTGGCTTGCCTCCTTGAGTGGCAGCAGCAGCGCTTATCGCTACTAGTACTGTCGTACTATCTTTGGTGTGACCGCTAATATTTCCGGGTGGTGGTTAACGTCACCCAGGAGAGACACTTCCACTGCACAGTTGTGTTCTTTTGCATATATTTGAGATCTGATACTTCGTACTTTCGGACACACTTTACATTGTTGTTACTACTTGAGCCATGTGTGGCTCGGGTTCATGCCATTTGTTCGTTGGCATTTTGTCACATCGAGTGTCGTCTTGTTTCTTCCTTACTTACTTGCATAAAGAAGTTGCTGGCTTGCTTCCTTGAGTGGCAGCAGCAGCGCTTATCGCTACTAGTACTGTCGTACTATCTTTGGTGTGACCGCAAGTATTTCCGGGTGGTGGTTAACGTCACCCAGGAGAGACACTTCCACTGCACAGTTGTGTTCTTTTGCATATATTTGAGATCTGATACTTCGTACTTTCGGACACACTTTACATTGTTGTTACTACTTGAGCCATGTGTGGCTCGGGTTCATGCCATTTGTTCTTTGGCATTTTGTCACATCGAGTGTCGTCTTGTTTCTTCCTTACTTACTTGCATAACGAAGTTGCTGGCTTGCTTCCTTGAGTGGCAGCAGCAGCGCTTATCGCTACTAGTACTGTCGTACTATCTCTGGTGTGACCGCTAGTATTTCCGGGTGGTGGTTAACGTCACCCAGGAGAGACACTTCCACTGCACAGTTGTGTTCTTTTGCATATATTTGAGATCTGATAGTTCGTACTTTCGGACACACTTTACATTGTTGTTACTACTTGAGCCATGTGTGGCTCGGGTTCATGCCATTTGTTCTTTGGCATTTTGTCACATCGAGTGTCGTCTTGTTTCTTCCTTACTTACTTGCATAACGAAGTTGCTGGCTTGCTTCCTTGAGTGGCAGCAGCAGCGCTTATCGCTACTAGTACTGTCGTACTATCTTTGGTGTGACCGCTAGTATTTCCGGGTGGTGGTTAACGTCACCCAGGAGAGACACTTCCACTGCACAGTTGTGTTCTTTTGCATATATTTGAGATCTGATAGTTCGTACTTTCGGACACACTTTACATTGTTGTTACTACTTGAGCCATGTGTGGCTCGGGTTCATGCCATTTGTTCTTTGGCATTTTGTCACATCGAGTGTCGTCTTGTTTCTTCCTTACTTACTTGCATAACGAAGTTGCTGGCTTGCTTCCTTGAGTGGCAGCAGCAGCGCTTATCGCTACTAGTACTGTCGTACTATCTTTGGTGTGACCGCTGGTATTTCCGGGTGGTGGTTAACGTCACCCAGGAGAGACACTTCCACTGCACAGTTGTGTTCTTTTGCATATATTTGAGATCTGATACTTGGTACTTTCGGACACACTTTACATTGTTGTTACTACTTGAGCCATGTGTGGCTCGGGTTCATGCCATTTGTTCTTTGGCATTTTGTCACATCGAGTGTCGTCTTGTTTCTTCCTTACTTACTTGCATAACGAAGTTGCTGGCTTGCTTCCTTGAGTGGCAGCAGCAGCGCTTATCGCTACTAGTACTGTCGTACTATCTTTGGTGTAACCGCTAGTATTTCCGGGTGGTGGTTAACGTCACCCAGGAGAGACACTTCCACTGCACAGTTGTGTTCTTTTGCATATATTTGAGATCTGATAGTTCGTACTTTCGGACACACTTTACATTGTTGTTACTACTTGAGCCATGTGTGGCTCGGGTTCATGCCATTTGTTCTTTGGCATTTTGTCACATCGAGTGTCGTCTTGTTTCTTCCTTACTTACTTGCATAACGAAGTTGCTGGCTTGCTTCCTTGAGTGGCAGCAGCAGCGCTTATCACTACTAGTACTGTCGCACTATCTTTGGTGTGACCGCTAGTATTTCCGGGTGGTGGTTAACGTCACCCAGGAGAGACACTTCCACTGTACAGTTGTGTTCTTTTATATATATTTGAGATCTGATACTTCGTACTTTCGGACACACTTTACATTGTTGTTACTACTTGAGCCATGTGTGGCTCGGGTTCATGCCATTTGTTCGTTGGCATTTTGTCACATCGAGTGTCGTCTTGTTTCTTCCTTACTTACTTGCATAAAGAAGTTGCTGGCTTGCTTCCTTGAGTGGCAGCAGCAGCGCTTATCGCTACTAGTACTGTCGTACTATCTTTGGTGTGACCGCAAGTATTTCCGGGTGGTGGTTAACGTCACCCAGGAGAGACACTTCCACTGCACAGTTGTGTTCTTTTGCATATATTTGAGATCTGATACTTCGTACTTTCGGACACACTTTACATTGTTGTTACTACTTGAGCCATGTGTGGCTCGGGTTCATGCCATTTGTTCTTTGGCATTTTGTCACATCGAGTGTCGTCTTGTTTCTTCGTTACTTACTTGCATAACGAAGTTGCTGGCTTGCTTCCTTGAGTGGGAGCAGCAGCGCTTATCGCTACTAGTACTGTCGTACTATCTTTGGTGTGACCGCTAGAATTTCCGGGTGGTGGTTAACGTCACCCAGGAGAGACACTTCCACTGCACAGTTGTGTTCTTTTGCATATATTTGAGATCTGATACTTCGTACTTTCGGACACACTTTACATTGTTGTTACTACTTGAGCCATGTGTGGCTCGGGTTCATGCCATTTGTTCGTGGGCATTTTGTCACATCGAGTGTCGTCTTGTTTCTTCCTTACTTACTTGCATAACGAAGTTGCTGGCTTGCTTCCTTGAGTGGCAGCAGCAGCGCTTATCGCTACTAGTACTGTCGTACTATCTTTGGTGTGACCGCTGGTATTTCCGGGTGGTGGTTAACGTCACCCAGGAGAGACACTTCCACTGCACAGTTGTGTTCTTTTGCATATATTTGAGATCTGATACTTGGTACTTTCGGACACACTTTACATTGTTGTTACTACTTGAGCCATGTGTGGTTCGGGTTCATGCCATTTGTTCTTTGGCATTTTGTCACATCGAGTGTCGTCTTGTTTCTTCCTTACTTACTTGCATAACGAAGTTGCTGGCTTGCTTCCTTGAGTGGCAGCAGCAGCGCTTATCGCTACTAGTACTGTCGTACTATCTTTGGTGTAACCGCTAGTATTTCCGGGTGGTGGTTAACGTCACCCAGGAGAGACACTTCCACTGCACAGTTGTGTTCTTTTGCATATATTTGAGATCTGATAGTTCGTACTTTCGGACACACTTTACATTGTTGTTACTACTTGAGCCATGTGTGGCTCGGGTTTATGCCATTTGTTCTTTGGCATTTTGTCACATCGAGTGTCGTCTTGTTTCTTCGTTACTTACTTGCATAACGAAGTTGCTGGCTTGCTTCCTTGAGTGGGAGCAGCAGCGCTTATCGCTACTAGTACTGTCGTACTATCTTTGGTGTGACCGCTAGTATTTCTGGGTGGTGGTTAACGTCACCCAGGAGAGACACTTCCACTGCACAGTTGTGTTCTTTTGCATATATTTGAGATCTGATAGTTCGTACTTTCGGACACACTTTACATTGTTGTTACTACCTGAGCCATGTGTGGCTCGGGTTCATGCCATTTGTTCTTTGGCATTTTGTCACATCGAGTGTCGTCTTGTTTCTTCCTTACTTACTTGCATAACGAAGTTGGTGGCTTGCTTCCTTGGCTGGCAGCAGCAGCGCTTATCGCTACTAGTACTGTCGTACTATCTTTGGTGTGACCGCTAATATTTCCGGGTGGTGGTTAACGTCACCCAGGAGAGACACTTCCACTGCACAGTTGTGTTCTTTTGCATATATTTGAGATCTGATACTTGGTACTTTCGGACACACTTTACATTGTTGTTACTACTTGAGCCATGTGTGGCTCGGGTTCATGCCATTTGTTCTTTGGCATTTTGTCACATCGAGTGTCGTCTTGTTTCTTCCTTACTTACTTGCATAACGAAGTTGCTGGCTTGCTTCCTTGAGTGGCAGCAGCAGCGCTTATCGCTACTAGTACTGTCGTACTATCTTTGGTGTGACCGCTAGTATTTCCGGGTGGTGGTTAACGTCACCCAGGAGAGACACTTCCACTGCACAGTTGTGTTCTTTTGCATATATTTGAGATCTGATAGTTCGTACTTTCGGACACACTTTACATTGTTGTTACTACTTGAGCCATGTGTGGCTCGGGTTCATGCCATTTGTTCGTTGGCATTTTGTCACATCGAGTGTCGTCTTGTTTCTTCCTTACTTACTTGCATAACGAAGTTGCTGGCTTGCTTCCTTGAGTGGCAGCAGCAGCGCTTATCGCTACTAGTACTGTCGTACTATCTTTGGTGTGACCGCTAGTATTTCCGGGTGGTGGTTAACGTCACCCAGGAGAGACATTCCCACTGCACAGTTGTGTTCTTTTGCATATATTTGAGATCTGATAGTTCGTACTTTCGGACACACTTTACATTGTTGTTACTACTTGAGCCATGTGTGGCTCGGGTTCATGCCATTTGTTCGTTGGCATTTTGTCACATCGAGTGTCGTCTTGTTTCTTCCTTACTTACTTGCATAACGAAGTTGCTGGCTTGCTTCCTTGAGTGGCAGCAGCAGCGCTTATCGCTACTAGTACTGTCGTACTATCTCTGGTGTGACCGCTAGTATTTCCGGGTGGTGGTTAACGTCACCCAGGAGAGACACTTCCACTGCACAGTTGTGTTCTTTTGCATATATTTGAGATCTGATACTTCGTACTTTCGGACACACTTTACATTGTTGTTACTACTTGAGCCATGTGTGGCTCGGGTTCATGCCATTTGTTCTTTGGCATTTTGTCACATCGAGTGTCGTCTTGTTTCTTCCTTACTTACTTGCATAACGAAGTTGCTGGCTTGCTTCCTTGAGTGGCAGCAGCAGCGCTTATCGCTACTAGTACTGTCGTACTATCTTTGGTGTGACCGCTAGTATTTCCGGGTGGTGGTTAACGTCACCCAGGAGAGACACTTCCACTGCACAGTTGTGTTCTTTTGCATATATTTGAGATCTGATAGTTCGTACTTTTGGACACACTTTACATTGTTGTTACTACTTGAGCCATGTGTGGCTCGGGTTCATGCCATTTGTTCGTTGGCATTTTGTCACATCGAGTGTCGTCTTGTTTCTTCCTTACTTACTTGCATAACGAAGTTGCTGGCTTGCTTCCTTGAGTGGCAGCAGCAGCGCTTATCGCTACTAGTACTGTCGTACTATCTTTGGTGTGACCGCTGGTATTTCCGGGTGGTGGTTAACGTCACCCAGGAGAGACACTTCCACTGCACAGTTGTGTTCTTTTGCATATATTTGAGATCTGATACTTGGTACTTTCGGACACACTTTACATTGTTGTTACTACTTGAGCCATGTGTGGCTCGGGTTCATGCCATTTGTTCTTTGGCATTTTGTCACATCGAGTGTCGTCTTGTTTCTTCCTTACTTACTTGCATAACGAAGTTGCTGGCTTGCTTCCTTGAGTGGCAGCAGCAGCGCTTATCGCTACTAGTACTGTCGTACTATCTTTGGTGTAACCGCTAGTATTTCCGGGTGGTGGTTAACGTCACCCAGGAGAGACACTTCCACTGCACAGTTGTGTTCTTTTGCATATATTTGAGATCTGATAGTTCGTACTTTCGGACACACTTTACATTGTTGTTACTACTTGAGCCATGTGTGGCTCGGGTTTATGCCATTTGTTCTTTGGCATTTTGTCACATCGAGTGTCGTCTTGTTTCTTCGTTACTTACTTGCATAACGAAGTTGCTGGCTTGCTTCCTTGAGTGGGAGCAGCAGCGCTTATCGCTACTAGTACTGTCGTACTATCTTTGGTGTGACCGCTAGTATTTCCGGGTGGTGGTTAACGTCACCCAGGAGAGACACTTCCACTGCACAGTTGTGTTCTTTTGCATATATTTGAGATCTGATAGTTCGTACTTTCGGACACACTTTACATTGTTGTTACTACTTGAGCCATGTGTGGCTCGGGTTCATGCCATTTGTTCTTTGGCATTTTGTCACATCGAGTGTCGTCTTGTTTCTTCCTTACTTACTTGCATAACGAAGTTGGTGGCTTGCTTCCTTGGCTGGCAGCAGCAGCGCTTATCGCTACTAGTACTGTCGTACTATCTTTGGTGTGACCGCTAGTATTTCCGGGTGGTGGTTAACGTCACCCAGGAGAGACACTTCCACTGCACAGTTGTGTTCTTCTGCATATATTTGAGATGTGATACTTCGTACTTTCCGACACACTTTACATTGTTGTTACTACTGTAGCCATGTGTGGCTCGGGTTCATGCCATTTGTTCTTTGGCATTTTGTCACATCGAGTGTCGTCTTGTTTCTTCCTTACTTACTTGCATAACGAAGTTGCTGGCTTGCTTCCTTGAGCGGCAGGAGCAGCGCTTATCGCCACTAGTACTGTCGTACTATCTTTGGTGTGACCGCTAGTATTTCCGGGTGGTGGTTAACGTCACCCAGGAGAGACACTTCCACTGCACAGTTGTGTTCTTTTGCATATATTTGAGATCTGATAGTTCGTACTTTCGGACACACTTTACATTGTTGTTACTACTTGAGCCATGTGTGGCTCGGGTTCATGCCATTTGTTCGTTGGCATTTTGTCACATCGAGTGTCGTCTTGTTTCTTCCTTACTTACTTGCATAACGAAGTTGCTGGCTTGCCTCCTTGAGTGGCAGCAGCAGCGCTTATCGCTACTAGTACTGTCGTACTATCTTTGGTGTGACCGCTAATATTTCCGGGTGGTGGTTAACGTCACCCAGGAGAGACACTTCCACTGCACAGTTGTGTTCTTTTGCATATATTTGAGATCTGATACTTGGTACTTTCGGACACACTTTACATTGTTGTTACTACTTGAGCCATGTGTGGCTCGGGTTCATGCCATTTGTTCTTTGGCATTTTGTCACATCGAGTGTCGTCTTGTTTCTTCCTTACTTACTTGCATAACGAAGTTGTTGGCTTGCTTCCTTGAGTGGCAGCAGCAGCGCTTATCGCTACTAGTACTGTCGTACTATCTTTGGTGTGACCGCTAGTATTTCCGGGTGGTGGTTAACGTCACCCAGGAGAGACACTTCCACTGCACAGTTGTGTTCTTTTGCATATATTTGAGATCTGATAGTTCGTACTTTCGGACACACTTTACATTGTTGTTACTACTTGAGCCATGTGTGGCTCGGGTTCATGCCATTTGTTCGTTGGCATTTTGTCACATCGAGTGTCGTCTTGTTTCTTCCTTACTTACTTGCATAACGAAGTTGCTGGCTTGCTTCCTTGAGTGGCAGCAGCAGCGCTTATCGCTACTAGTACTGTCGTACTATCTTTGGTGTGACCGCTAGTATTTCCGGGTGGTGGTTAACGTCACCCAGGAGAGACACTCCCACTGCACAGTTGTGTTCTTTTGCATATATTTGAGATATGATAGTTCGTACTTTCGGACACACTTTACATTGTTGTTACTACTTGAGCCATGTGTGGCTCGGGTTCATGCCATTTGTTCGTTGGCATTTTGTCACATCGAGTGTCGTCTTGTTTCTTCCTTACTTACTTGCATAACGAAGTTGCTGGCTTGCTTCCTTGAGTGGCAGCAGCAGCGCTTATCGCTACTAGTACTGTCGTACTATCTTTGGTGTGACCGCTGGTATTTCCGGGTGGTGGTTAACGTCACCCAGGAGAGACACTTCCACTGCACAGTTGTGTTCTTTTGCATATATTTGAGATCTGATACTTCGTACTTTCGGACACACTTTACATTGTTGTTACTACTTGAGCCATGTGTGGCTCGGGTTCATGCCATTTGTTCTTTGGCATTTTGTCACATCGAGTGTCGTCTTGTTTCTTCCTTACTTACTTGCATAACGAAGTTGCTGGCTTGCTTCCTTGAGTGGCAGCAGCAGCGCTTATCGCTACTAGTACTGTCGTACTATCTTTGGTGTAACCGCTAGTATTTCCGGGTGGTGGTTAACGTCACCCAGGAGAGACACTTCCACTGCACAGTTGTGTTCTTTTGCATATATTTGAGATCTGATAGTTCGTACTTTCGGACACACTTTACATTGTTGTTACTACTTGAGCCATGTGTGGCTCGGGTTTATGCCATTTGTTCTTTGGCATTTTGTCACATCGAGTGTCGTCTTGTTTCTTCGTTACTTACTTGCATAACGAAGTTGCTGGCTTGCTTCCTTGAGTGGCAGCAGCAGCGCTTATCGCTACTAGTACTGTCGTACTATCTTTGGTGTGACCGCTAGTATTTCCGGGTGGTGGTTAACGTCACCCAGGAGAGACACTTCCACTGCACAGTTGTGTTCTTTTGCATATATTTGAGATCTGATAGTTCGTACTTTCGGACACACTTTACATTGTTGTTACTACTTGAGCCATGTGTGGCTCGGGTTCATGCCATTTGTTCTTTGGCATTTTGTCACATCGAGTGTCGTCTTGTTTCTTCCTTACTTACTTGCATAACGAAGTTGGTGGCTTGCTTCCTTGGCTGGCAGCAGCAGCGCTTATCGCTACTAGTACTGTCGTACTATCTTTGGTGTGACCGCTAGTATTTCCGGGTGGTGGTTAACGTCACCCAGGAGAGACACTCCCACTGCACAGTTGTGTTCTTTTGCATATATTTGAGATCTGATAGTTCGTACTTTCGGACACACTTTACATTGTTGTTACTACTTGAGCCATGTGTGGCTCGGGTTCATGCCATTTGTTCGTTGGCATTTTGTCACATCGAGTGTCGTCTTGTTTCTTCCTTACTTACTTGCATAACGAAGTTGCTGGCTTGCTTCCTTGAGTGGCAGCAGCAGCGCTTATCGCTACTAGTACTGTCGTACTATCTCTGGTGTGACCGCTAGTATTTCCGGGTGGTGGTTAACGTCACCCAGGAGAGACACTTCCACTGCACAGTTGTGTTCTTTTGCATATATTTGAGATCTGATACTTCGTACTTTCGGACACACTTTACATTGTTGTTACTACTTGAGCCATGTGTGGCTCGGGTTCATGCCATTTGTTCTTTGGCATTTTGTCACATCGAGTGTCGTCTTGTTTCTTCCTTACTTACTTGCATAACGAAGTTGCTGGCTTGCTTCCTTGAGTGGCAGCAGCAGCGCTTATCGCTACTAGTACTGTCGTACTATCTTTGGTGTGACCGCTAGTATTTCCGGGTGGTGGTTAACGTCACCCAGGAGAGACACTTCCACTGCACAGTTGTGTTCTTTTGCATATATTTGAGATCTGATACTTCGTACTTTCGGACACACTTTACATTGTTGTTACTACTTGAGCCATGTGTGGCTCGGGTTCATGCCATTTGTTCTTTGGCATTTTGTCACATCGAGTGTCGTCTTGTTTCTTCCTTACTTACTTGCATAACGAAGTTGCTGGCTTGCTTCCTTGAGTGGCAGCAGCAGCGCTTATCGCTACTAGTACTGTCGTACTATCTTTGGTGTGACCGCTGGTATTTCCGGGTGGTGGTTAACGTCACCCAGGAGAGACACTTCCACTGCACAGTTGTGTTCTTTTGCATATATTTGAGATCTGATACTTGGTACTTTCGGACACACTTTACATTGTTGTTACTACTTGAGCCATGTGTGGCTCGGGTTCATGCCATTTGTTCTTTGGCATTTTGTCACATCGAGTGTCGTCTTGTTTCTTCCTTACTTACTTGCATAACGAAGTTGCTGGCTTGCTTCCTTGAGTGGCAGCAGCAGCGCTTATCGCTACTAGTACTGTCGTACTATCTTTGGTGTAACCGCTAGTATTTCCGGGTGGTGGTTAACGTCACCCAGGAGAGACACTTCCACTGCACAGTTGTGTTCTTTTGCATATATTTGAGATCTGATAGTTCGTACTTTCGGACACACTTTACATTGTTGTTACTACTTGAGCCATGTGTGGCTCGGGTTCATGCCATTTGTTCTTTGGCATTTTGTCACATCGAGTGTCGTCTTGTTTCTTCCTTACTTACTTGCATAACGAAGTTGCTGGCTTGCTTCCTTGAGTGGCAGCAGCAGCGCTTATCACTACTAGTACTGTCGCACTATCTTTGGTGTGACCGCTAGTATTTCCGGGTGGTGGTTAACGTCACCCAGGAGAGACACTTCCACTGTACAGTTGTGTTCTTTTGCATATATTTGAGATCTGATAGTTCGTACTTTCGGACACACTTTACATTGTTGTTACTACTTGAGCCATGTGTGGCTCGGGTTCATGCCATTTGTTCGTTGGCATTTTGTCACATCGAGTGTCGTCTTGTTTCTTCCTTACTTACTTGCATAACGAAGTTGCTGGCTTGCTTCCTTGAGTGGCAGCAGCAGCGCTTATCGCTACTAGTACTGTCGTACTATCTTTGGTGTGACCGCAAGTATTTCCGGGTGGTGGTTAACGTCACCCAGGAGAGACACTTCCACTGCACAGTTGTGTTCTTTTGCATATATTTGAGATCTGATACTTCGTACTTTCGGACACACTTTACATTGTTGTTACTACTTGAGCCATGTGTGGCTCGGGTTCATGCCATTTGTTCTTTGGCATTTTGTCACATCGAGTGTCGTCTTGTTTCTTCGTTACTTACTTGCATAACGAAGTTGCTGGCTTGCTTCCTTGAGTGGGAGCAGCAGCGCTTATCGCTACTAGTACTGTCGTACTATCTTTGGTGTGACCGCTAGAATTTCCGGGTGGTGGTTAACGTCACCCAGGAGAGACACTTCCACTGCACAGTTGTGTTCTTTTGCATATATTTGAGATCTGATACTTGGTACTTTCGGACACACTTTACATTGTTGTTACTACTTGAGCCATGTGTGGCTCGGGTTCATGCCATTTGTTCTTTGGCATTTTGTCACATCGAGTGTCGTCTTGTTTCTTCCTTACTTACTTGCATAACGAAGTTGCTGGCTTGCTTCCTTGGCTGGCAGCAGCAGCGCTTATCGCTACTAGTACTGTCGTACTATCTTTGGTGTGACCGCTAGTATTTCCGGGTGGTGGTTAACGTCACCCAGGAGAGACACTTCCACTGCACAGTTGTGTTCTTCTGCATATATTTGAGATGTGATACTTCGTACTTTCCGACACACTTTACATTGTTGTTACTACTGTAGCCATGTGTGGCTCGGGTTCATGCCATTTGTTCTTTGGCATTTTGTCACATCGAGTGTCGTCTTGTTTCTTCCTTACTTACTTGCATAACGAAGTTGCTGGCTTGCTTCCTTGAGTGGCAGCAGCAGCGCTTATCGCTACTAGTACTGTCGTACTATCTTTGGTGTGACCGCTAGTATTTCCGGGTGGTGGTTAACGTCACCCAGGAGAGACACTCCCACTGCACAGTTGTGTTCTTTTGCATATATTTGAGATCTGATAGTTCGTACTTTCGGACACACTTTACATTGTTGTTACTACTTGAGCCATGTGTGGCTCGGGTTCATGCCATTTGTTCGTTGGCATTTTGTCACATCGAGTGTCGTCTTGTTTCTTCCTTACTTACTTGCATAACGAAGTTGCTGGCTTGCTTCCTTGAGTGGCAGCAGCAGCGCTTATCGCTACTAGTACTGTCGTACTATCTCTGGTGTGACCGCTAGTATTTCCGGGTGGTGGTTAACGTCACCCAGGAGAGACACTTCCACTGCACAGTTGTGTTCTTTTGCATATATTTGAGATCTGATACTTGGTACTTTCGGACACACTTTACAATGTTGTTACTACTTGAGCCATGTGTGGCTCGGGTTCATGCCATTTGTTCTTTGGCATTTTGTCACATCGAGTGTCGTCTTGTTTCTTCCTTACTTACTTGCATAACGAAGTTGCTGGCTTGCTTCCTTGAGTGGCAGCAGCAGCGCTTATCGCTACTAGTACTGTCGTACTATCTTTGGTGTGACCGCTAGTATTTCCGGGTGGTGGTTAACGTCACCCAGGAGAGACACTTCCACTGCACAGTTGTGTTCTTTTGCATATATTTGAGATCTGATACTTCGTACTTTCGGACACACTTTACATTGTTGTTACTACTTGAGCCATGTGTGGCTCGGGTTCATGCCATTTGTTCTTTGGCATTTTGTCACATCGAGTGTCGTCTTGTTTCTTCCTTACTTACTTGCATAACGAAGTTGCTGGCTTGCTTCCTTGAGTGGCAGCAGCAGCGCTTATCGCTACTAGTACTGTCGTACTATCTTTGGTGTGACCGCTGGTATTTCCGGGTGGTGGTTAACGTCACCCAGGAGAGACACTTCCACTGCACAGTTGTGTTCTTTTGCATATATTTGAGATCTGATACTTCGTACTTTCGGACACACTTTACATTGTTGTTACTACTTGAGCCATGTGTGGCTCGGGTTCATGCCATTTGTTCGTTGGCATTTTGTCACATCGAGTGTCGTCTTGTTTCTTCCTTACTTACTTGCATAACGAAGTTGCTGGCTTGCTTCCTTGAGTGGCAGCAGCAGCGCTTATCGCTACTAGTACTGTCGTACTATCTTTGGTGTGACCGCAAGTATTTCCGGGTGGTGGTTAACGTCACCCAGGAGAGACACTTCCACTGCACAGTTGTGTTCTTTTGCATATATTTGAGATCTGATACTTCGTACTTTCGGACACACTTTACATTGTTGTTACTACTTGAGCCATGTGTGGCTCGGGTTCATGCCATTTGTTCTTTGGCATTTTGTCACATCGAGTGTCGTCTTGTTTCTTCCTTACTTACTTGCATAACGAAGTTGCTGGCTTGCTTCCTTGAGTGGGAGCAGCAGCGCTTATCGCTACTAGTACTGTCGTACTATCTTTGGTGTGACCGCTAGTATTTCCGGGTGGTGGTTAACGTCACCCAGGAGAGACACTTCCACTGCACAGTTGTGTTCTTTTGCATATATTTGAGATCTGATACTTGGTACTTTGGGACACACTTTACATTGTTGTTACTACTTGAGCCATGTGTGGCTCGGGTTCATGCCATTTGTTCTTTGGCATTTTGTCACATCGAGTGTCGTCTTGTTTCTTCCTTACTTACTTGCATAACGAAGTTGCAGGCTTGCTTCCTTGGCTGGCAGCAGCAGCGCTTATCGCTACTAGTACTGTCGTACTATCTTTGGTGTGACCGCTAGTATTTCCGGGTGGTGGTTAACGTCACCCAGGAGAGACACTTCCACTGCACAGTTGTGTTCTTCTGCATATATTTGAGATGTGATACTTCGTACTTTCCGACACACTTTACATTGTTGTTACTACTGTAGCCATGTGTGGCTCGGGTTCATGCCATTTGTTCTTTGGCATTTTGTCACATCGAGTGTCGTCTTGTTTCTTCCTTACTTACTTGCATAACGAAGTTGCTGGCTTGCTTCCTTGAGTGGCAGCAGCAGCGCTTATCGCTACTAGTACTGTCGTACTATCTTTGGTGTGACCGCTAGTATTTCCGGGTGGTGGCTAACGTCACCCAGGACAGACACTTCCACTGCACAGTTGTGTTCTTTTGCGTATATTTGAGATGTGATACTTCGTACTTTCGGACACACTTTACATTGTTGTTACTACTTGAGCCATGTGTGGCTCGGGTTCATGCCATTTGTTCTTTGGCATTTTGTCACATCGAGTGTCGTCTTGTTTCTTCCTTACTTACTTGCATAACGAAGTTGCTGGCTTGCTTCCTTGAGTGGCAGCAGCAGCGCTTATCGCTACTAGTACTGTCGTACTATCTTTGGTGTGACCGCTAGTATTTCCGGGTGGTGGTTAACGTCACCCAGGAGAGACACTTCCACTGCACAGTTGTGTTCTTTTGCATATATTTGAGATCTGATACTTCGTACTTTCGGACACACTTTACATTGTTGTTACTACTTGAGCCATGTGTGGCTCGGGTTCATGCCATTTGTTCTTTGGCATTTTGTCACATCGAGTGTCGTCTTGTTTCTTCCTTACTTACTTGCATAACGAAGTTGCTGGCTTGCTTCCTTGAGTGGGAGCAGCAGCGCTTATCGCTACTAGTACTGTCGTACTATCTTTGGTGTGACCGCTAGTATTTCCGGGTGGTGGTTAACGTCACCCAGGAGAGACACTTCCACTGCACAGTTGTGTTCTTTTGCATATATTTGAGATCTGATACTTCGTACTTTCGGACACACTTTACATTGTTGTTACTACTTGAGCCATGTGTGGCTCGGGTTCATGCCATTTGTTCTTTGGCATATTGTCACATCGAGTGTCGTCTTGTTTCTTCCTTACTTACTTGCATAACGAAGTTGCTGGCTTGCTTCCTTGAGTGGCAGCAGCAGCGCTTATCGCTACTAGTACTGTCGTACTATCTTTGGTGTGACCGCTAGTATTTCCGGGTGGTGGTTAACGTCACCCAGGAGAGACACTTCCACTGCACAGTTGTGTTCTTTTGCATATATTTGAGATCTGATAGTTCGTACTTTCGGACACACTTTACATTGTTGTTACTACTTGAGCCATGTGTGGCTCGGGTTCATGCCATTTGTTCTTTGGCATTTTGTCACATCGAGTGTCGTCTTGTTTCTTCCTTACTTACTTGCATAACGAAGTTGCTGGCTTGCTTCCTTGAGTGGCAGCAGCAGCGCTTATCGCTACTAGTACTGTCGTACTATCTTTGGTGTGACCGCTAGTATTTCCGGGTGGTGGTTAACGTCACCCAGGAGAGACACTTCCACTGCACAGTTGTGTTCTTTTGCATATATTTGAGATCTGATACTTCGTACTTTCGGACACACTTTACATTGTTGTTACTACTTGAGCCATGTGTGGCTCGGGTTCATGCCATTTGTTCTTTGGCATTTTGTCACATCGAGTGTCGTCTTGTTTCTTCCTTACTTACTTGCATAACGAAGTTGCTGGCTTGCTTCCTTGAGTGGCACCAGTAGCGCTTATCGCTACTAGTACTGTCGTACTATCTTTGGTGTGACCGCTAGTATTTCCGGGTGGTGGTTAACGTCATCCAGGAGAGACACTTCCACTGCACAGTTGTGTTCTTTTGCATATATTTGAGATCTGATACTTGGTACTTTCGGACACACTTTACATTGTTGTTACTACTTGAGCCATGTGTGGCTCGGGTTCATGCCATTTCTTCTTTGGCATTTTGTCACATCGAGTGTCGTCTTGTTTCTTCGTTACTTACTTGCATAACGAAGTTGCTGGCTTGCTTCCTTGAGTGGCAGCAGCAGCGCTTATCGCTACTAGTACTGTCGTACTATCTTTGGTGTGACCGCTAGTATTTCCGGGTGGTGGTTAACGTCACCCAGGAGAGACACTTCCACTGCACAGTTGTGTTCTTTTGCATATATTTGAGATCTGATACTTCGTACTTTCGGACACACTTTACATTGTTGTTACTACTTGAGCCATGTGTAGCTCGGGTTCATGCCATTTGTTATTTGGCATTTTGTCACATCGAGTGTCGTCTTGTTTCTTCCTTACTTACTTGCACAACAAAGTTGCTGGCTTGCTTCCTTGAGTGGCAGCAGCAGCGCTTATCGCTACTAGTACTGTCGTACTATCTTTGGTGTGACCGCTAGTATTTCCGGGTGGTGGTTAACGTCACCCAGGAGAGACACTTCCACTGCACAGTTGTGTTCCTTTGCATATATTTGAGATCTGTTACTTCGTACTTTCGGACACACTTCACATTGTTGTTACTACTTGAGCCATGTGTGGCTCGGGTTCATGCCATTTGTTCGTTGGCATTTTGTCACATCGAGTGTCGTCTTGTTTCTTCCTTACTTACTTGCATAACGAAGTTGCTGGCTTGCTTCCTTGAGTGGCAGCAGCAGCGCTTATCGCTACTAGTACTGTCGTACTATCTTTGGTGTGACCGCTAGTATTTCCGGGTGGTGGTTAACGTCACCCAGGAGAGACACTTCCACTGCACAGTTGTGTTCTTTTGCATATATTTGAGATCTGATAGTTCGTACTTTCGGACACACTTTACATTGTTGTTACTACTTGAGCCATGTGTGGCTCGGGTTCATGCCATTTGTTCTTTGGCATTTTGTCACATCGAGTGTCGTCTTGTTTCTTCCTTACTTACTTGCATAACGAAGTTGCTGGCTTGCTTCCTTGAGTGGCAGCAGCAGCGCTTATCGCTACTAGTACTGTCGTACTATCTTTGGTGTGACCGCTAGTATTTCCGGGTGGTGGTTAACGTCACCCAGGAGAGACACTTCCACTGCACAGTTGTGTTCTTTTGCATATATTTGAGATCTGATACTTCGTACTTTCGGACACACTTTACATTGTTGTTACTACTTGAGCCATGTGTGGCTCGGGTTCATGCCATTTGTTCTTTGGCATTTTGTCACATCGAGTGTCGTCTTGTTTCTTCCTTACTTACTTGCATAACGAAGTTGCTGGCTTGCTTCCTTGAGTGGGAGCAGCAGCGCTTATCGCTACTAGTACTGTCGTACTATCTTTGGTGTGACCGCTAGTATTTCCGGGTGGTGGTTAACGTCACCCAGGAGAGACACTTCCACTGCACAGTTGTGTTCTTTTGCATATATTTGAGATCTGATACTTCGTACTTTCGGACACACTTTACATTGTTGTTACTACTTGAGCCATGTGTGGCTCGGGTTCATGCCATTTGTTCTTTGGCATATTGTCACATCGAGTGTCGTCTTGTTTCTTCCTTACTTACTTGCATAACGAAGTTGCTGGCTTGCTTCCTTGAGTGGCAGCAGCAGCGCTTATCGCTACTAGTACTGTCGTACTATCTTTGGTGTGACCGCTAGTATTTCCGGGTGGTGGTTAACGTCACCCAGGAGAGACACTTCCACTGCACAGTTGTGTTCTTTTGCATATATTTGAGTTCCGATAGTTCGTACTTTCGGACACACTTTACATTGTTGTTACTACTTGAGCCATGTGTGGCTCGGGTTCATGCCATTTGTTCTTTGGCATTTTGTCACATCGAGTGTCGTCTTGTTTCTTCCTTACTTACTTGCATAACGAAGTTGCTGGCTTGCTTCCTTGAGTGGCAGCAGCAGCGCTTATCGCTACTAGTACTGTCGTACTATCTTTGGTGTGACCGCTAGTATTTCCGGGTGGTGGTTAACGTCACCCAGGAGAGACACTTCCACTGCACAGTTGTGTTCTTTTGCATATATTTGAGATCTGATACTTCGTACTTTCGGACACACTTTACATTGTTGTTACTACTTGAGCCATGTGTGGCTCGGGTTCATGCCATTTGTTCTTTGGCATTTTGTCACATCGAGTGTCGTCTTGTTTCTTCCTTACTTACTTGCATAACGAAGTTGCTGGCTTGCTTCCTTGAGTGGCACCAGTAGCGCTTATCGCTACTAGTACTGTCGTACTATCTTTGGTGTGACCGCTAGTATTTCCGGGTGGTGGTTAACGTCATCCAGGAGAGACACTTCCACTGCACAGTTGTGTTCTTTTGCATATATTTGAGATCTGATACTTGGTACTTTCGGACACACTTTACATTGTTGTTACTACTTGAGCCATGTGTGGCTCGGGTTCATGCCATTTCTTCTTTGGCATTTTGTCACATCGAGTGTCGTCTTGTTTCTTCGTTACTTACTTGCATAACGAAGTTGCTGGCTTGCTTCCTTGAGTGGCAGCAGCAGCGCTTATCGCTACTAGTACTGTCGTACTATCTTTGGTGTGACCGCTAGTATTTCCGGGTGGTGGTTAACGTCACCCAGGAAAGACACTTCCACTGCACAGTTGTGTTCTTTTGCATATATTTGAGATCTGATACTTCGTACTTTCGGACACACTTTACATTGTTGTTACTACTTGAGCCATGTGTAGCTCGGGTTCATGCCATTTGTTATTTGGCATTTTGTCACATCGAGTGTCGTCTTGTTTCTTCCTTACTTACTTGCACAACAAAGTTGCTGGCTTGCTTCCTTGAGTGGCAGCAGCAGCGCTTATCGCTACTAGTACTGTCGTACTATCTTTGGTGTGACCGCTAGTATTTCCGGGTGGTGGTTAACGTCACCCAGGAGAGACACTTCCACTGCACAGTTGTGTTCTTTTGCATATATTTGAGATCTGTTACTTCGTACTTTCGGACACACTTCACATTGTTGTTACTACTTGAGCCATGTGTGGCTCGGGTTCATGCCATTTGTTCGTTGGCATTTTGTCACATCGAGTGTCGTCTTGTTTCTTCCTTACTTACTTGCATAACGAAGTTGCTGGCTTGCTTCCTTGAGTGGCAGCAGCAGCGCTTATCGCTACTAGTACTGTCGTACTATCTTTGGTGTGACCGCTAATATTTCCGGGTGGTGGTTAACGTCACCCAGGAGAAACACTTCCACTGCACAGTAGTGTTCTTTTGCATATATTTGAGATCTGATAGTTCGTACTTTCGGACACACTTTACATTGTTTTACTACTTGGGCCATGTGTGGCTCGGGTTCATGCCATTTGTTCTTTGGCATTTTGTCACATCGAGTGTCGTCTTGTTTCTTCCTTACTTACTTGCATAACGAAGTTGCTGGCTTGCTTCCTTGAGTGGGAGCAGCAGCGCTTATCGCTACTAGTACTGTCGTACTATCTTTGGTGTGACCGCTAGTATTTCCGGGTGGTGGTTAACGTCACCCAGGAGAGACACTTCCACTGCACAGTTGTGTTCTTTTGCATATATTTGAGATTTGATAGTTCGTACTTTCGGACACACTTTACATTGTTGTTACTACTTGAGCCATGTGTGGCTCGGGTTCATGCCATTTGTTCTTTGTCATTTTGTCACATCGAGTGTCGTCTTGTTTCTTCCTTACTTACTTGCATAACGAAGTTGCTGGCTTGCTTCCTTGAGTGGCAGCAGCAGCGCTTATCGCTACTAGTACTGTCGTACTATCTTTGGTGTGACCGCTAGTATTTCGGGGTGGTTAACGTCACCCAGGAGAGACACTTCCACTGCACAGTTGTGTTCTTTTGCATATATTTGAGATCTGATACTTCGTACTTTCGGACACACTTTACATTGTTGTTACTACTTGAGCCATGTGTGGCTTGGGTTCATGCCATTTGTTCTTTGGCATTTTGTCACATCGAGTGTCGTCTTGTTTCTCCCTTACTTACTTGCATAACGAAGTTGCTGGCTTGCTTCCTTGAGTGGCAGCAGCAGCGCTTATCGCTACTAGTACTGTCGTACTATCTTTGGTGTGACCGCTAGTATTTCCGGGTGGTGGTTAACGTCACCCAGGAGAGACACTTCCACTGCACAGTAGTGTTCTTTTGCATATATATGAGATCTGATAGTTCGTACTTTCGGACACACTTTACATTGTTGTTACTACTTGAGCCATGTGTGGCTCGGGTTCATGAAATTTGTTGTTTGGCATTTTGTCACATCGAGTGTCGTCTTGTTTATTCCTTACTTACTTGCATAACGAAGTTGCTGGCTTGCTTCCTTGAGTGGCAGCAGCAGCGCTTATCGCTACTAGTACTGTCGTACTATCTTTGGTGTGACCGCTAGTATATCCGGGTGGTGGTTAACGTCACCCAGGAGAGACACTTCCACGGCACAGTTGTGTTCTTTTGCATATATTTGAGATTTGATAGTTCGTAGTTTCGGACACACTTTACATTGTTGTTACTACTTGTGCCATGTGTGGCTCGGGTTCATGCCATTTGTTCTTTGGCATTTTGTCACATCGAGTGTCGTCTTGTTTATTCCTTACTTACTTGCATAACGAAGTTGCTGGCTTGCTTCCTTGAGTGGGAGCAGCAGCGCTTATCGCTACTAGTACTGTCGTACTATCTTTGGTGTGACCGCTAGTATTTCCGGGTGGTGGTTAACGTCACCCAGGAGAGACACTTCCACTGCACAGTTTTGTTCTTTTGCATATATTTGAGATCTGATAGTTCGTACTTTCGGACACACTTTACATTGTTGTCACTACTTGAGCCATGTGTGGCTCGGGTTCATGCCATTTGTTCTTTGGCATTTTGTCACATCGAGTGTCGTCTTGTTTCTTCCTTACTTACTTGCATAACGAAGTTGCTGGCTTGCTTCCTTGAGTGGCAGCAGCAGCGCTTATCGCTACTAGTACTGTCGTACTATCTCTGGTGTGACTGCTAGTATTTCCGGGTGGTGGTTAACGTCACCCAGGAGAGACACTTCCACTGCACAGTTGTGTTCTTTTTCATATATTTGAGATCTGATACTTCCTACTTTCGGACACACTTTACATTGTTGTTACCACTTAAGCCATGTGCGGCTCGGGTTCATGCCATTTGTTCTTTGGCATTTTGTCACATCGAGTGTCGTCTTGTTTCTTCCTTACTTACTTGCATAACGAAGTTGCTGGCTTGCTACCTTGAGTGGCAGCAGCAGCGCTTATCGCTACTAGTACTGTCGTACTATCTTTGGTGTGACCGCTAGTATTTCCGGGTGGTGGTTAACGTCACCCAGGAGAGACACTTCCACTGCACAGTTGTGTTCTTTTGCATATATTTGAGATCTGATACTTCGTACTTTCGGACACGCTTTACATTGTTGTTACTACTTGAGCCATGTGTGGCTCGGGTTCATGCCATTTGTTCTTTGGCATTTTGTCACATCGAGTGTCGTCTTGTTTCTTCCTTACTTACTTTCATAACGAAGTTGCTGGCTTGCTTCCTTGAGTGGCAGCAGCAGCGCTTATCGCTACTAGTACTGTCGTACTATCTTTGGTGTGACCGCTAGTATTTCTGGGTGGTGGTTAACGTCACCCAGGAAAGACACTTCCACTGCACAGTTGTGTTCTTTTGCATATATTTGAGATCTGATAGTTCGTACTTTCGGACACACTTTACATTGTTGTTACTACTTGAGCCATGTGTGGCTCGGGTTCATGCCATTTGTTCTTTGGCATTTTGTCACATCGAGTGTCGTCTTGTTTCTTCCTTACTTACTTGCATAACGAAGTTGCTGGCTTGCTTCCTTGAGTGGCAGCAGCAGCGCTTATCGCTACTAGTACTGTCGTACTATCTTTGGTGTGACCGCTAGTATTTCCGGGTGGTGGTTAACGGCACCCAGGAGAGACACTTCCACTGCACAGTTGTGTTCTTATCCATATATTTGGGATCTGATACTTTGTACTTTCGGACACACTTGACATTGTTGTTACTACTTGAGCCATGTGTGGCTCGGGTTCATGCCATTTGTTCTTTGGCATTTTGTCACATCGAGTGTCGTCTTGTTTCTTCCTTACTTACTTGCATAACGAAGTTGCTGGCTTGCTTCCTTGAGTGGCAGCAGCAGCGCTTATCGCTACTAGTACTGTCGTACTATCTTTGGTGTGACCGCTAGTATTTCCGGGTGGTGGTTAACGTCACCCAGGAGAGACACTTCCACTGCACAGTTGTGTTCTTTTGCATATATTTGAGTTCTGATACTTCGTACTTTCGGACACACTTTACATTGTTGTTACTACTTGAGCCATGTGTGGCTCGGGTTCATGCCATTTGTTCGTTGGCATTTTGTCACATCGAGTGTCGTCTTGTTTCTTCCTTACTTACTTGCATAACGAAGTTGCTGGCTTGCTTCCTTGAGTGGCAGCAGCAGCGCTTATCGCTACTAGTACTGTCGTACTATCTTTGGTGTGACCGCTAGTATTTCCGGGTGGTGGTTAATGTCACCCAGGAGAGACACTTCCACTGCACAGTTGTGTTCTTTTGCATATATTTGAGATCTGATAGTTCGTACTTTCGGACACACTTTACATTGTTGTTACTACTTGAGCCATGTGTGGCTCGGGTTCATGCCATTTGTTCGTTGGCATTTTGTCACATCGAGTGTCGTCTTGTTTCTTCCTTACTTACTTGCATAACGAAGTTGCTGGCTTGCTTCCTTGAGTGGCAGCAGCAGCGCTTATCGCTACTAGTACTGTCGTACTATCTTTGGTGTGACCGCTAGTATTTCCGGGTGGTGGTTAACGTCACCCAGGAGAGACACTCCCACTGCACAGTTGTGTTCTTTTGCATATATTTGAGATCTGATAGTTCGTACTTTCGGACACACTTTACATTGTTGTTACTACTTGAGCCATGTGTGGCTCGGGTTCATGCCATTTGTTCGTTGGCATTTTGTCACATCGAGTGTCGTCTTGTTTCTTCCTTACTTACTTGCATAACGAAGTTGCTGGCTTGCTTCCTTGAGTGGCAGCAGCAGCGCTTATCGCTACTAGTACTGTCGTACTATCTCTGGTGTGACCGCTAGTATTTCCGGGTGGTGGTTAACGTCACCCAGGAGAGACACTTCCACTGCACAGTTGTGTTCTTTTGCATATATTTGAGATCTGATACTTGGTACTTTCGGACACACTTTACATTGTTGTTACTACTTGAGCCATGTGTGGCTCGGGTTCATGCCATTTGTTCGTTGGCATTTTGTCACATCGAGTGTCGTCTTGTTTCTTCCTTACTTACTTGCATAACGAAGTTGCTGGCTTGCTTCCTTGAGTGGCAGCTGCAGCGCTTATCGCTACTAGTACTGTCGTACTATCTTTGGTGTGACCGCTAGTATTTCCGGGTGGTGGTTAACGTCACCCAGGAGAGACACTTCCACTGCACAGTTGCGTTCTTTTGCATATATTTGAGATCTGATACTTCCTACTTTCGGACACACTTTACATTGTTGTTACTACTTGAGCCATGTGTGGCTCGGGTTCATGCCATTTGTTCTTTGACATTTTGTCACATCGAGTGTCGTCTTGTTTCTTCCTTACTTACTTGCATAACGAAGTTGCTGGCTTGCTTCCTTGAGTGGCAGCAGCAGCGCTTATCGCTACTAGTACTGTCGTACTATCTTTGGTGTGACCGCTAGTATTTCCGGGTGGTGGTTAACGTCACCCAGGAGAGACACTTCCACTGCACAGTTGTGTTCTTTTGCATATATTTGAGATCTGATACTTGGTACTTTGGGACACACTTTACATTGTTGTTACTACTTGAGCCATGTGTGGCTCGGGTTCATGCCATTTGTTCTTTGGCATTTTGTCACATCGAGTGTCGTCTTGTTTCTTCCTTACTTACTTGCATAACGAAGTTGCTGGCTTGCTTCCTTGAGTGGCAGCAGCAGCGCTTATCGCTACTAGTACTGTCGTACTATCTTTGGTGTGACCGCTAGTATTTCCGGGTGGTGGTTAACGTCACCCAGGAGAGACACTTTCACTGCACAGTTGTGTTCTTTTGCATATATTTGAGATCTGATAGTTCGTACTTTCGGACACACTTTATATTGTTGTTACTACTTGAGCCATGTGTGGCTCGGGTTCATGCCATTTGTTCTTTGGCATTTTGTCACATCGAGTGTCGTCTTGTTTCTTCCTTACTTACTTGCATAACGAAGTTGCTGGCTTGCTTCCTTGAGTGGGAGCAGCAGCGCTTATCGCTACTAGTACTGTCGTACTATCTTTGGTGTGACCGCTAGTATTTCCGGGTGGTGGTTAACGTCACCCAGGAGAGACACTTCCACTGCACAGTTGTGTTCTTTTGCATATATTTGAGATCTGATACTTCGTACTTTCGGACACACTTGACATTGTTGTTACTACTTGAGCCATGTGTGGCTCGGGTTCATGCCATTTGTTCTTTGGCATTTTGTCACATCGAGTGTCGTCTTGTTTCTTCCTTACTTACTTGCATAACGAAGTTGCTGGCTTGCTTCCTTGAGTGGGAGCAGCAGCGCTTATCGCTACTAGTACTGTCGTACTATCTTTGGTGTGACCGCTAGTATTTCCGGGTGGTGGTTAACGTCACCCAGGAGAGACACTTCCACTGCACAGTTGTGTTCTTTTGCGTATATTTGAGATCTGATACTTCGTACTTTCGTACACACTTTACATTGTTGTTACTCGAGGCGCAGGCGTCGGCTCGTAGTGGCGTTGGGGCAACTGTGGTGAGACCTATGCCTACTTCGGTGGCCTTGGAATCACATGGAACCCCTGATGTCGCTGCGTCTTCCGGCAGTGAGCATCTTACCGGTCAGCCATCACTCCAGGGTGAATGGCGGACAGTGGTGGGCTCGCGCGAGCCTGGCCGAAAGGCGAAGGTGGGATCTGGCCGCGTGGCAGCTGCCTTACCCCTTTCCAACAGGTACGGGGTGCTTCCTAGTGGTGATGACATCGTTTCCGAGCCACCACAGGATGCCTCGCCTGTTGGGCCAGTGGCCGATTCTCCGGCAAGGTCCCGACAGTCACAGAGGGCGGGCCTATTAGTTATAGGGAGCTCCAACGTTAGGCGGGTTATGGAGCCCCTCAGGAAAATAGCGGGTAGGTCGGGGAAGAATGCCAGTGTGCACTCAGTGTGCTTGCCGGGGGGTCTCGTCCGTAATGTGGAGGAGGCCCTTCCGGCAGCTATTGAACGCACTGGGTGTGACCGGCTGCAGATAGTAGCACATGTCGGAACGAATGACGCCTGCCGCTTGGGTTCTGAGGCCATCCTTGGTTCCTTCCGGCGGCTGGCTGATTTGGTGAAGACAACCAGCATCGCACGCGGAGTGCAAGCTGAGCTTAATATCTGCAGCATAGTGCCCAGAGTCGATCGCGGTCCTCTGGTTTGGAGCCGTGTGGAGGGTCTAAACCAGAGGCTCAGACGACTCTGCGACTATAATGGTTGCAAATTCATCGACCTCCGTTATTGGGTGGAGAACTGTAGGGCCCCCCTAGACAGGTCAGGCGTGCACTACACACCGGAAGCAGCTACTAGGGTAGCAGAGTACGTGTGGCGTGCACACGGGGGTTTTTTAGGTTAGAGGGACCCCCCCTTGGGCGAAACGATAAAATACCTGACTGCTTACCAGAGAGAACATTATCATCATTGATAAAGAACGTCCGTCCTCAGAGACCAAAAACAGGAAAAGTTAACGTAATATTGGTAAACTGCAGGAGTATCCAGGGCAAGGTTCCTGAATTAGTATCTCTTATTGAAGGAAATAGTGCGAATATAGTATTAGGAACGGAAAGTTGGTTAAAACCGGAAGTGAACAGTAACGAAATCCTAGACACAGAATGGAATATATACCGCAAGGATAGGATAAACGCCAATGGTGGAGGAGTATTTATAGCAGTAAAGAATTCAATAATATCCAGTGAAGTTATTAGCGAATGCGAATGTGAAATAATCTGGGTTAAGTTAAGTATCAAAGGTGGGTCAGATATGATAGTCGGATGCTTCTATAGACCACCTGCATCAGCAACCGTAGTGGTTGAGCGCCTCAGAGAGAACCTGCAGAACGTCGTGAAGAAGTTTCGTGATCATACTATTGTAATAGGGGGAGACTTCAATCTACCAGGTATAGAATGGGATAGTCACACAATCAGAACTGGAGCCAGGGACAGAGACTCTTGTGACATTATCCTGACTGCCTTGTCCGAGAATTACTTCGAGCAGATAGTTAGAGAACCAACTCGTGAAGCTAACGTTTTAGACCTCATAGCAACAAATAGACCGGAACTTTTCGACTCCGTGAATGTAGAAGAGGGTATCAGTGATCATAAGTCAGTGGTTGCATCAATGACTACAAGTGTAATAAGAAATGCCAAGAAAGGAAGGAAAATATATTTGCTTAACAAGAGTGATAGGGCACAAATCGCAAAATATCTGAGTGACCACCATCAAACGTTCATTTCTGAGGAAGAGGATGTGGAACAAAAATGGAAAAAATTCAGAAACATCGTCCAGTACGCCTTAGATAAGTTCGTACCGACTAAGGTCCAAAGCGAGGGGAAAGATCCACTGTGGTATAACAATCATGTACGAAAGGTACTACGGAAACAAAGAAAGCTTCATCATAGGTTTAAGAGTAGTCGAATCATAGCTGATAAGGAAAAGCTGAACGAAGCGAAAAAGAGCGTAAAGAGAGCAATGAGAAAAGCATTCAACGAATTCGAACATAAAACACTGGCAAACAATCTAAACAAGAACCCTAAAAAGTTTTGGTCATATGTAAAATCGGTAAGCGGATCTAAATCCCATATTCAGTCACTTGTTGACCACGATGGCACCGAAACAGAGGACGACCGAAGAAAGGCAGAAATACTGAATTCAGTGTTCCGAAACTGTTTCACTGCGGAAAATCGTAACACAGTCCCTGACTTCAGCCGTCGCACGGACGCCAAAATGGAAAATATTGAAATAAACGATATCGGAATTGAAAAACAACTGCTATCACTTAGTAGCGGAAAAGCATCCGGACCAGACGAGATACCCTTAAGATTCTACAGTGATTATGCTAAAGAACTTGCCCCCTTTCTATCAGCAATTTATCGTAGATCTCTGGAAGAACGTAAAGTACCTAGCGACTGGAAGAAAGCGCAGGTCGTTCCCATATTCAAGAAGGGTCATAAATCAGATGCGAATAATTATAGGCCTATTTCGCTTACGTCAATCTGTTGTAGAATAATGGAACATGTTTTGTGTTCTCGTATTATGACGTTCTTAGATAATGCAAATCTCCTTCATCATAACCAACATGGATTCCGCAAACAGAGATCATGTGAAACTCAGCTCGCCCTATTTGCCCAAGAAATTCACAGTGCCGTAGACACTGGCGAGCAGATTGATGCCGTATTCCTGGACTTCAGGAAGGCATTTGATACGGTTCCGCACTTACGTTTAGTGAAAAAAATACGAGCTTACGGAATATCGGACCAGGTTTGTGATTGGATTCAGGATTTCCTAGAAGAAAGAACACAACATGTCATTCTTAACGGTTCAAAATCTGCAGATGTAGAGGTAATTTCGGGAGTACCGCAAGGAAGCGTGATAGGACCTTTATTGTTTACAATATACATAAATGACTTAGTTGACAACATCGGTAGCTCCGTGAGGCTATTTGCGGATGACACGGTTGTCTACAAGAAAGTAGCAACATCAGAAG
Source organism: Schistocerca nitens (assembly GCF_023898315.1). NCBI lineage: Eukaryota > Metazoa > Arthropoda > Insecta > Orthoptera > Acrididae > Schistocerca > Schistocerca nitens. The sequence continues at coordinate 783,883,218 of NC_064614.1, read as the reverse complement.
ACTCGTACGTACTCCAGGAAGACCTGCAGAGGATTAATGAATGGTGCGACAGCTGGCAGCTTTCCCTAAACGTAGATAAATGTAATATAATGCGCATACATAGGGGCAGAAATCCATTCCAGTACGATTATGCCATAGGTGGTAAATCATTGGAAGCGGTAACGACCGTAAAATACTTAGGAGTTACTATCCGGAGCGATCTGAAGTGGAATGATCACATAAAACAAATAGTGGGAAAAGCAGGCGCCAGGTTGAGATTCATAGGAAGAATTCTAAGAAAATGTGACTCATCGACGAAAGAAGTAGCTTACAAAACGCTTGTTCGTCCGATTCTTGAGTATTGCTCATCAGTATGGGACCCTTACCAGGTTGGATTAATAGAAGAGATAGACATGATTCAGCGAAAAGCAGCGCGATTCGTCATGGGGACATTTAGTCAGCGCGAGAGCGTTACGGAGATGCTGAACAAGCTCCAGTGGCGGACACTTCAAGAAAGGCGTTACGCAATACGGAGAGGTTTATTATCGAAATTACGAGAGAGCACATTCCGGGAAGAGATGGGCAACATATTACTACCGCCCACATATATCTCGCGTAATGATCACAACGAAAAGATCCGAGAAATTAGAGCAAATACGGAGACTTACAAGCAGTCGTTCTTCCCACGCACAATTCGTGAATGGAACAGGGAAGGGGGTATCAGATAGTGGTACAATAAGTACCCTCCGCCACACACCGTAAGGTGGCTCGCGGAGTATAGATGTAGATGTAGATGTACTTGAGCCATGTGTGGCTCGGGTTCATGCCATTTGTTCGTTGGCATTTTGTCACATCGAGTGTCGTCTTGTTTCTTCCTTACTTACTTGCATAACGAAGTTGCTGGCTTGCTTCCTTGAGTGGCAGCAGCAGCGCTTATCGCTACTAGTACTGTCGTACTATCTTTGGTGTGACCGCTAGTATTTCCGGGTGGTGGTTAACGTCACCCAGGAGAGACACTTCCACTGCACAGTTGTGTTCTTTTGCGTATATTTGAGATCTGATAGTTCGTACTTTCGGACACACTTTACATTGTTGTTACTACTTGAGCCATGTGTGGCTCGGGTTTATGCCATTTGTTCTTTGGCATTTTGTCACATCGAGTGTCGTCTTGTTTCTTCCTTACTTACTTGCATAACGAAGTTGCTGGCTTGCTTCCTTGAGTGGCAGCAGCAGCGCTTATCGCTACTAGTACTGTCGTACTATCTTTGGTGTGACCGCTAGTATTTCCGGGTGGTGGTTAACGTCACCCAGGAGAGACACTTCCACTGCACAGTTGTGTTCTTTTGCATATATTTGAGATCTGATACTTGGTACTTTGGGACACACTTTACATTGTTGTTACTACTTGAGCCATGTGTGGCTCGGGTTCATGCCATTTGTTCTTTGGCATTTTGTCACATCGAGTGTCGTCTTGTTTCTTCCTTACTTACTTGCATAACGAAGTTGCTGGCTTGCTTCCTTGAGTGGCAGCAGCAGCGCTTATCGCTACTAGTACTGTCGTACTATCTTTGGTGTGACCGCTAGTATTTCCGGGTGGTGGTTAACGTCATCCAGGAGAGACACTTCCACTGCACAATTGTGTTCTTTTGCATATATTTGAGAACTGATACTTCGTACTTTCGGACACACTTTATATTGTTGTTACTACTTGAGACATGTGTGGCTCGGGTTCATGCCATTTGTTCTTTAGCATTTTGTCACATCGAGTGTCGTCTTGTTTCTTCCTTACTTACTTGCATAACGAAGTTGCTGGCTTGCTTCCTTGAGTGGCAGCAGCAGCGCTTATCGCTACTAGTACTGTCGTACTATCTTTGGTGTGACCGCTAGTATTTCCGGGTGGTGGTTAACGTCACCCAGGAGAGACACTTCCACTGCACAGTTGTGTTCTTTTGCATATATTTGAGATCTGATAGTTCGTACTTTCGGACACACTTTACATTGTTGTTACTACTTGAGCCATGTGTGGCTCGGGTTCATGCCATTTGTTCTTTGGCATTTTGTCACATCGAGTGTCGTCTTGTTTCTGCCTTACTTACTTGCATAACGAAGTTGCTGGCTTGCTTCCTTGAGTGGCAGCAGCAGCGCTTATCGCTACTAGTACTGTCGTACTATCTTTGGTGTGACCGCTAGTATTTCCGGGTGGTGGTTAACGTCACCCAGGAGAGACACTTCCACTGCACAGTTGTGTTCTTTTGCATATATTTGAGATCTGATACTTCGTACTTTCGGACACACTTTACATTGTTGTTACTACTTGTGCCATGTGTGGCTCGGGTTCATGCCATTTGTTCTTTGGCATTTTGTCACATCGAGTGTCGTCTTGTTTCTTCCTTACTTACTTGCATAACGAAGTTGCTGGCTTGCTTCCTTGAGTGGCAGCAGCAGCGCTTATCGCTACTAGTACTGTCGTACTATCTTTGGTGTGACCGCTAGTATTTCCGGGTGGTGGTTAACGTCACACAGGAAAGACACTTCCACTGCACAGTTGTGTTCTTTTGCATATATTTGAGATCTGATAGTTCGTACTTTCGGACACACTTTACATTGTTGTTACTACTTGAGCCATGTGTGGCTCGGGTTCATGCCATTTGTTCTTTGGCATTTTGTCACATCGAGTGTCGTCTTGTTTCTTCCTTACTTACTTGCATAACGAAGTTGCTGGCTTGCTTCCTTGAGTGGCAGCAGCAGCGCTTATCGCTACTAGTACTGTCGTACTATCTTTGGTGTGACCGCTAGTATTTCCGGGTGGTGGTTAACGTCACCCAGGAGAGACACTTCCACTGCACAGTTGTGTTCTTTTGCATATATCTGAGATCTGATACTTCGTACTTTCGGACACACTTTACATTGTTGTTACTACTTGAGCCATGTGTGGCTCGGGTTCATGCCATTTGTTCTTTGGCATTTTGTCACTTCGAGTGTCGTCTTGTTTCTTCCTTACTTACTTGCATAACGAAGTTGCTGGCTTGCTTCCTTGAGTGGCAGCAGCAGCGCTTATCGCTACTAGTACTGTCGTACTATCTTTGGTGTGACCGCTAGTATTTCCGGGTGGTGGTTAACGTCACCCAGGAGAGACACTTCCACTGCACAGTTGTGTTCTTTTGCATATATTTGAGATCTGATACTTGGTACTTTCGGACACACTTTACATTGTTGTTACTACTTGAGCCATGTGTGGCTCGGGTTCATGCCATTTGTTCTTTGGCATTTTGTCACATCGAGTGTCGTCTTGTTTCTTCCTTACTTACTTGCATAACGAAGTTGCTGGCTTGCTTCCTTGAGTGGCAGCAGCAGCGCTTATCGCTACTAGTACTGTCGTACTATCTTTGGTGTGACCGCTAGTATTTCCGGGTGGTTGTTAACGTCGCCCAGGAGAGACACTTCCACTGCACAGTTGTGTTCTTTTGCATATATTTGAGATCTGATACTTCGTACTTTCGGACACACTTTACATTGTTGTTACTACTTGAGCCATGTGTGGCTCAGGTTCATGCCATTTGTTCTTTGGCATTTTGTCACATCGAGTGTCGTCTTGTTTCTTCCTTACTTACTTGCATAACGAAGTTGCTGGCTTGCTTCCTTGAGTGGCAGCAGCAGCGCTTATCGCTACTAGTACTGTCGTACTATCTTTGGTGTGACCGCTAGTATTTCCGGGTGGTGGTTAACGTCACCCAGGAGAGACACTTCCACTGCACAGTTGTATTCTTTTGCATATATTTGAGATCTGATAGTTCGTACTTTCGGACACACTTTACATTGTTGTTACTACTTGAGCCATGTGTGGCTCGGGTTCATGCCATCTGTTCTTTGGCATTTTGTCACATCGAGTGTCGTCTTGTTTCTTCCTTACTTACTTGCATAACGAAGTTGCTGGCTTGCTTCCTTGAGTGGCAGCAGCAGCGCTTATCGCTACTAGTACTGTCGTACTATCTTTGGTGTGACTGCTAGTATTTCCGGGTGGTGGTTAACGTCACCCAGGAGAGACACTTCCACTGCACAGTTGTGTTCTTTTCCATATATTTGAGATCTGATAGTTCGTACTTTCGGACACACTTTACATTGTTGTTACTACTTGAGCCATGTGTGGCTCGGGTTCATGCCATCTGTTCTTTGGCATTTTGTCACATCGAGTGTCGTCTTGTTTCTTCCTTACTTACTTGCATAACGAAGTTGCTGGCTTGCTTCCTTGAGTGGCAGCAGCAGCGCTTATCGCTACTAGTACTGTCGTACTATCTTTGGTGTGACCGCTAGTATTTCCGGGTGGTGGTTAACGTCACCCAGGAGAGACACTTCCACTGCACAGTTGTGTTCTTTTGCATATATTTGAGATCTGATAGTTCGTACTTTCGGACACACTTTACATTGTTGTTACTACTTGAGCCATGTGTGGCTCGGGTTCATGCCATTTGTTCTTTGGCATTTTGTCACATCGAGTGTCGTCTTGTTTCTTAATTACTTACTTGCATAACGAAGTTGCTGGCTTGCTTCCTTGAGTGGGAGCAGCAGCGCTTATCGCTACTAGTACTGTCGTACTATCTTTGGTGTGACCGCTAGTATTTCCGGGTGGTGGTTAACGTCACCCAGGAGAGACACTTCCACTGCACAGTTGTGTTCTTTTGCATATATTTGAGATCTGATACTTCCTACTTTCGGACACACTTTACATTGTTGTTACTACTTGAGCCATGTGTGGCTCGGGTTCATGCCATTTGTTCTTTGGCATTTTGTCACATCGAGTGTCGTCTTGTTTCTTCCTTACTTACTTGCATAACGAAGTTGCTGGCTTGCTTCCTTGAGTGGCAACAGCAGCGCTTATCGCTACTAGTACTGTCGTACTATCTTTGGTGTGACCGCTAGTATTTCCGGGTGGTGGTTAACGTCACCCAGGAGAGACACTTCCACTGCACAGTTGTGTTCTTTTGCATATATTTGAGATCTGATAGTTCGTTCCTTCGGACACACTTTACATTGTTGTTACTACTTGAGCCATGTGTGGCTCGGGTTCATGCCATTTGTACTTTGGCATTTTGTCACATCGAGTGTCGTCTTGTTTCTTCCTTACTTACTTGCATAACGAAGTTGCTGGCTTGCTTCCTTGAGTGGCAGCAGCAGCGCTTATCGCTACTAGTACTGTCGTACTATCTTTGGTGTGACCGCTAGTATTTCCGGGTGGTGGTTAACGTCACCCAGGAGAGACACTTCCACTGCACAGTTGTGTTCTTTTGCATATATTTGAGATCTGATACTTGGTACTTTGGGACAAACTTTACATTGTTGTTACTACTTGAGCCATGTGTGGCTCGGGTTCATGCCATTTGTTCTTTGGCATTTTGTCACATCGAGTGTCGTCTTGTTTCTTCCTTACTTACTTGCATAACGAAGTTGCTGGCTTGCTTCCTTGAGTGGCAGCAGCAGCGCTTATCGCTACTAGTACTGTCGTACTATCTTTGGTGTGACCGCTAGTATTTCCGGGTGGTGGTTAACGTCACCCAGGAGAGACACTTCCACTGCACAGTTGTGTTCTTTTGCATATATTTGAGATCTGATAGTTCGTACTTTCGGACACACTTTACATTGTTGTTACTACTTGAGCCATGTGTGGCTCGGGTTCATGCCATTTGTTCTTTGGCATTTTGGCACATCGAGTGTCGTCTTGTTTCTTCCTTACTTACTTGCATAACAAAGTTGCTGGCTTGCTTCCTTGAGTGGCAGCAGCAGCGCTTATCGCTACTAGTACTGTCGTACTATCTTTGGAGTGACCGCTAGTATTTCCGGGTGGTGGTTAACGTCACCCAGGAGAGACACTTCCACTGCACAGTTGTGTTCTTTGGCATATATTTAAGAACTGATACTTCGTACTTTCGGACACACTTCACATTATTGTTACTACTTGAGCCATGTGTGGCTCGGGTTCATGCCATTTGTTCTTTGGCATTTTGTCACATCGAGTTTCGTCTTTTTTCTTCCTTACTTACTTGCATAACGAAGTTGCTGGCTTGCTTCCTTGAGTGGCAGCAGCAGCGCTTATCGCTACTAGTACTGTCGTACTATCTTTGGTGTGACCGCTAGTATTTCCGGGTGGTGGTTAACGTCACCCAGGAGAGACACTTCCACTGCACAGTTGTGTTCTTTTGCATATATTTGAGATCTGATAGTTCGTACTTTCGGACACACTTTACATTGTTGTTACTACTTGAGCCATGTGTGGCTCGGGTTCATGCCATTTGTTCTTTGGCATTTTGTCACATCGAGTGTCGTCTTGTTTCTTCCTTACTTACTTGCATAACGAAGTTGCTGGCTTGCTTCCTTGAGTGGCAGCAGCAGCGCTTATCGCTACTAGTACTGTCGTACTATCTTTGGTGTGACCGCTAGTATTTCCGGGTGGTGGTTAACGTCACCCAGGAGAGACACTTCCACTGCACAGTTGTGTTCTTTTGCATATATTTGAGATCTGATAGTTCGTACTTTCGGACACACTTTACATTGTTGTTACTACTTGAGCCATGTGTGGCTCGGGTTCATGCCATTTGTTCTTTGGCATTTTGTCACATCGAGTGTCGTCTTGTTTCTTCCTTACTTACTTGCATAACGAAGTTGCTGGCTTGCTTCCTTGAGTGGCAGCAGCAGCGCTTATCGCTACTAGTACTGTCGTACTATCTTTGGTGTGACCGCTAGTATTTCCGGGTGGTGGTTAACGTCACCCAGGAGTGACACTTCCACTGCACAGTTGTGTTCTTTTGCATATATTTGAGATCTGATAGTTCGTACTTTCGGACACACTTTACATTGTTGTTACTACTTGAGCCATGTGTGGCTCGGGTTCATGCCATATGTTCTTTGGCATTTTGTCTCATCGAGTGTCGTCTTGTTTCTTCCTTACTTACTTGCATAACGAAGTTGCTGGCTTGCTTCCTTGAGTGGCAGCAGCAGCGCTTATCGCTACTAGTACTGTCGTACTATCTTTGGTGTGACCGCTAGTATTTCCGGGTGGTGGTTAACGTCACCCAGGAGAGACACTTACACTGCACAGTTGTGTTCTTTTGCATATATTTGAGATCTGATAGTTCGTACTTTCGGACACACTTTACATTGTTGTTACTACTTGAGCCATGTGTGGCTCGGGTTCATGCCATTGTTCTTTGGCATTTTGTCAAATCGAGTGTCGTCTTGTTTCTTCCTTACTTACTTGCATAACGAAGTTGCTGGCTTGCTTCCTTGAGTGGCAGCAGCAGCGCTTATCGCTACTAGTACTGTCGTACTATCTTTGGTGTGACCGCTAGTATTTCCGGGTGGTGGTTAACGTCACCCAGGAGAGACACTTCCACTGCACAGTTGTGTTCTTTTGCATATATTTGAGATCTGATAGTTCGTACTTTCGGACACACTTTACATTGTTGTTACTACTTGAGCCATGTGTGGCTCGGGTTCATGCCATTTGTTCGTTGGCATTTTGTCACATCGAGTGTCGTCTTGTTTCTTCCTTACTTACTTGCATAACGAAGTTGCTGGCTTGCTTCCTTGAGTGGCAGCAGCAGCGCTTATCGCTACTAGTACTGTCGTACTATCTTTGGTGTGACCGCTAGTATTTCCGGGTGGTGGTTAACGTCACCCAGGAGAGACACTTCCACTGCACAGTTGTGTTCTTTTGCATATATTTGAGATCTGATACTTCATACTTTCGGACACACTTTACATTGTTGTTACTACTTGAGCCATGTGTGGCTCGGGTTCATGCCATTTGTTCTTTGGCATTTTGTCACATCGAGTGTCGTCTTGTTTCTTCCTTACTTACTTGCATAACGAAGTTGCTGGCTTGCTTCCTTGAGTGGCAGCAGCAGCGCTTATCGCTACTAGTACTGTCGTACTATCTTTGGTGTGACCGCTAGTATTTCTGGGTGGTGGTTAACGTCACCCAGGAAAGACACTTCCACTGCACAGTTGTGTTCTTTTGCATATATTTGAGATCTGATAGTTCGTACTTTCGGACACACTTTACATTGTTGTTACTACTTGAGCCATGTGTGGCTCGGGTTCATGCCATTTGTTCTTTGGCATTTTGTCACATCGAGTGTCGTCTTGTTTCTTCCTTACTTACTTGCATAACGAAGTTGCTGGCTTGCTTCCTTGAGTGGCAGCAGCAGCGCTTATCGCTACTAGTACTGTCGTACTATCTTTGGTGTGACCGCTAGTATTTCCGGGTGGTGGTTAACGGCACCCAGGAGAGACACTTCCACTGCACAGTTGTGTTCTTATCCATATATTTGGGATCTGATACTTTGTACTTTCGGACACACTTGACATTGTTGTTACTACTTGAGCCATGTGTGGCTCGGGTTCATGCCATTTGTTCTTTGGCATTTTGTCACATCGAGTGTCGTCTTGTTTCTTCCTTACTTACTTGCATAACGAAGTTGCTGGCTTGCTTCCTTGAGTGGCAGCAGCAGCGCTTATCGCTACTAGTACTGTCGTACTATCTTTGGTGTGACCGCTAGTATTTCCGGGTGGTGGTTAACGTCACCCAGGAGAGACACTTCCACTGCACAGTTGTGTTCTTTTGTATATATTTGAGATCTGATAGTTCCTACTTTCGGACACACTTTACATTGTTGTTACCACTTAAGCCATGTGCGGCTCGGGTTCATGCCATTTGTTCTTTGGCATTTTGTCACATCGAGTGTCGTCTTGTTTCTTCCTTACTTACTTGCATAACGAAGTTGCTGGCTTGCTTCCTTGAGTGGCAGCAGCAGCGCTTATCGCTACTAGTACTGTCGTACTATCTTTGGTGTGACCGCTAGTATTTCCGGGTGGTGGTTAACGTCACCCAGGAGAGACACTTCCACTGCACAGTTGTGTTCTTTTGCATATATTTGAGATCTGATAGTTCGTACTTTCGGACACACTTTACATTGTTGTTACTACTTGAGCCATGTGTGGCTCGGGTTCATGCCATTTGTTCTTTGGCATTTTGTCACATCGAGTGTCGTCTTGTTTCTTCCTTACTTACTTGCATAACGAAGTTGCTGGCTTGCTTCCTTGAGTGGCAGCAGCAGCGCTTATCGCTACTAGTACTGTCGTACTATCTTTGGTGTGACCGCTAGTATTTCCGGGTGGTGGTTAACGTCACCCAGGAGAGACACTTCCACTGCACAGTTGTGTTCTTTTGCATATATTTGAGATCTGATACTTCATACTTTCGGACACACTTTACATTGTTGTTACTACTTGAGCCATGTGTGGCTCGGGTTCATGCCATTTGTTCTTTGGCATTTTGTCACATCGAGTGTCGTCTTGTTTCTTCCTTACTTACTTGCATAACGAAGTTGCTGGCTTGCTTCCTTGAGTGGCAGCAGCAGCGCTTATCGCTACTAGTACTGTCGTACTATCTTTGGTGTGACCGCTAGTATTTCTGGGTGGTGGTTAACGTCACCCAGGAAAGACACTTCCACTGCACAGTTGTGTTCTTTTGCATATATTTGAGATCTGATAGTTCGTACTTTCGGACACACTTTACATTGTTGTTACTACTTGAGCCATGTGTGGCTCGGGTTCATGCCATTTGTTCTTTGGCATTTTGTCACATCGAGTGTCGTCTTGTTTCTTCCTTACTTACTTGCATAACGAAGTTGCTGGCTTGCTTCCTTGAGTGGCAGCAGCAGCGCTTATCGCTACTAGTACTGTCGTACTATCTTTGGTGTGACCGCTAGTATTTCCGGGTGGTGGTTAACGGCACCCAGGAGAGACACTTCCACTGCACAGTTGTGTTCTTATCCATATATTTGGGATCTGATACTTTGTACTTTCGGACACACTTGACATTGTTGTTACTACTTGAGCCATGTGTGGCTCGGGTTCATGCCATTTGTTCTTTGGCATTTTGTCACATCGAGTGTCGTCTTGTTTCTTCCTTACTTACTTGCATAACGAAGTTGCTGGCTTGCTTCCTTGAGTGGCAGCAGCAGCGCTTATCGCTACTAGTACTGTCGTACTATCTTTGGTGTGACCGCTAGTATTTCCGGGTGGTGGTTAACGTCACCCAGGAGAGACACTTCCACTGCACAGTTGTGTTCTTTTGTATATATTTGAGATCTGATAGTTCCTACTTTCGGACACACTTTACATTGTTGTTACCACTTAAGCCATGTGCGGCTCGGGTTCATGCCATTTGTTCTTTGGCATTTTGTCACATCGAGTGTCGTCTTGTTTCTTCCTTACTTACTTGCATAACGAAGTTGCTGGCTTGCTTCCTTGAGTGGCAGCAGCAGCGCTTATCGCTACTAGTACTGTCGTACTATCTTTGGTGTGACCGCTAGTATTTCCGGGTGGTGGTTAACGTCACCCAGGAGAGACACTTCCACTGCACAGTTGTGTTCTTTTGCATATATTTGAGATCTGATACTTCGTACTTTCGGACACACTTTACATTGTTGTTACTACTTGAGCCATGTGTGGCTCGGGTTCATGCCATTTGTTCTTTGGCATTTTGTCACATCGAGTGTCGTCTTGTTTCTTCCTTACTTACTTGCATAACGAAGTTGCTGGCTTGCTTCCTTGAGTGGCAGCAGCAGCGCTTATCGCTACTAGTACTGTCGTACTATCTTTGGTGTGACCGCTAGTATTTCCGGGTGGTGGTTAACGTCACCCAGGAGAGACACTTCCACTGCACAGTTGTGTTCTTTTGCATATATTTGAGATCTGATACTTCGTACTTTCGGACACACTTTACATTGTTGTTACTACTTGAGCCATGTGTGGCTCGGGTTCATGCCATTTGTTCGTTGGCATTTTGTCACATCGAGTGTCGTCTTGTTTCTTCCTTACTTACTTGCATAACGAAGTTGCTGGCTTGCTTCCTTGAGTGGCAGCAGCAGCGCTTATCGCTACTAGTACTGTCGTACTATCTTTGGTGTGACCGCTAGTATTTCCGGGTGGTGGTTAACGTCACCCAGGAGAGACACTTCCACTGCACAGTTGTGTTCTTTTGCATATATTTGAGATCTGATAGTTCGTACTTTCGGACACACTTTACATTGTTGTTACTACTTGTGCCATGTGTGGCACGGGTTCATGCCATTTGTTCTTTGGCATTTTGTCACATCGAGTGTCGTCTTGTTTCTTAATTACTTACTTGCATAACGAAGTTGCTGGCTTGCTTCCTTGAGTGGCAGCAGCAGCGCTTATCGCTACTAGTACTGTCGTACTATCTTTGGTGTGACCGCTAGTATTTCCGGGTGGTGGTTGACGGCACCCAGGAGAGACACTTCCACTGCACAGTTGTGTTCTTATCCATATATTTGGGATCTGATACTTCGTACTTTCGGACACACTTGACATTGTTGTTACTACTTGAGCCATGGGTGGCTCGGGTTCATGCTATTTGTTCTTTGGCATTTTGTCACATCGAGTGTCGTCTTGTTTCTTCCTTACTTACTTGCATAACGAAGTTGCTGGCTTGCTTCCTTGTGTGGCAGCAGCAGCGCTTATCGCTACTAGTACTGTCGTACTATCTTTGGTGTGACCGCTAGTATTTCCGGGTGGTGGTTAACGTCACCCAGGAGAGACACTTCCACTGCACAGTTGTGTTCTTTTGCATATATTTGAGATCTGATAGTTCGTACTTTCGGACACACTTTACATTGTTGTTACTACTTGAGCCATGTGTGGCTCGGGTTCATGCCATTTGTTCGTTGGCATTTTGTCACATCGAGTGTCGTCTTGTTTCTTCCTTACTTACTTGCATAACGAAGTTGCTGGCTTGCTTCCTTGAGTGGCAGCAGCAGCGCTTATCGCTACTAGTACTGTCGTACTATCTTTGGTGTGACCGCTAGTATTTCCGGGTGGTGGTTAACGTCACCCAGGAGAGACACTTCCACTGCACAGTTGTGTTCTTTTGCATATATTTGAGATCTGATACTTCGTACTTTCGGACACACTTTACATTGTTGTTACTACTTGAGCCATGTGTGGCTCGGGTTCATGCCATTTGTTCTTTGGCATTTTGTCACATCGAGTGTCGTCTTGTTTCTTCCTTACTTACTTGCATAACGAAGTTGCTGGCTTGCTTCCTTGAGTGGCAGCAGCAGCGCTTATCGCTACTAGTACTGTCGTACTATCTTTGGTGTGACCGCTAGTATTTCCTGGTGGTGGTTAACGTCACCCAGGAAAGACACTTCCACTGCACAGTTGTGTTCTTTTGCATATATTTGAGATCTGATAGTTCGTACTTTCGGACACACTTTACATTGTTGTTACTACTTGAGCCATGTGTGGCTCGGGTTCATGCCATTTGTTCTTTGGCATTTTGTCACATCGAGTGTCATCTTGTTTCTTCCTTACTTACTTGCATAACGAAGTTGCTGGCTTGCTTCCTTGAGTGGCAGCAGCAGCGCTTATCGCTACTAGTACTGTCGTACTATCTTTGGTGTGACCGCTAGTATTTCCGGGTGGTGGTTAACGTCACCCAGGAGAGACACTTCCACTGCACAGTTGTGTTCTTTTGCATATATTTGAGATCTGATAGTTCGTACTTTCGGACACACTTTACATTGTTGTTACTACTTGAGCCATGTGTGGCTCAGGTTCATGCCATTTGTTCTTTGGCATTTTGTCACATCGAGTGTCGTCTTGTTTCTTCCTTACTTACTTGCATAACGAAGTTGCTGGCTTGCTTCCTTGAGTGGCAGCAGCAGCGCTTATCGCTACTAGTACTGTCGTACTATCTTTGGTGTGACCGCTAGTATTTCCGGGTGGTGGTTAACGTCACCCAGGAGAGACACTTCCACTGCACAGTTGTGTTCTTTTGCATATATTTGAGATCTGATAGTTCGTACTTTCGGACACACTTTACATTGTTGTTACTACTTGAGCCATGTGTGGCTCGGGTTCATGCCATCTGTTCTTTGGCATTTTGTCACATCGAGTGTCGTCTTGTTTCTTCCTTACTTACTTGCATAACGAAGTTGCTGGCTTGCTTCCTTGAGTGGCAGCAGCAGCGCTTATCGCTACTAGTACTGTCGTACTATCTTTGGTGTGACCGCTAGTATTTCCGGGTGGTGGTTAAGGAGAGACACTTCCACTGCACAGTTGTGTTCTTTTGCATATATTTGAGATCTGATAGTTCGTACTTTCGGACACACTTTACATTGTTGTTACTACTTGAGCCATGTGTGGCTCGGGTTCATGCCATTTGTTCGTTGGCATTTTGTCACATCGAGTGTCGTCTTGTTTCTTCCTTACTTACTTGCATAACGAAGTTGCTGGCTTGCTTCCTTGAGTGGCAGCAGCAGCGCTTATCGCTACTAGTACTGTCGTACTATCTTTGGTGTGACCGCTAGTATTTCCGGGTGGTGGTTAACGTCACCCAGGAGAGACACTTCCACTGCACAGTTGTGTTCTTTTGCATATATTTGAGATCTGATAGTTCGTACTTTCGGACACACTTTACATTGTTGTTACTACTTGAGCCATGTGTGGCTCGGGTTCATGCCATTTGTTCGTTGGCATTTTGTCACATCGAGTGTCGTCTTGTTTCTTCCTTACTTACTTGCATAACGAAGTTGCTGGCTTGCTTCCTTGAGTGGCAACAGCAGCGCTTATCGCTACTAGTACTGTCGTACTATCTTTGGTGTGACCGCTAGTATTTCCGGGTGGTGGTTAACGTCACCCAGGAGAGACACTTCCACTGCACAGTTGTGTTCTTTTGCATATATTTGAGATCTGATACTTCATACTTTCGGACACACTTTACATTGTTGTTACTACTTGAGCCATGTGTGGCACGGGTTCATGCCATTTGTTCTTTGGCATTTTGTCACATCGAGTGTCGTCTTGTTTCTTCCTTACTTACTTGCATAACGAAGTTGCTGGCTTGCTTCCTTGAGTGGCAGCAGCAGCGCTTATCGCTACTAGTACTGTCGTACTATCTTTGGTGTGACCGCTAGTATTTCCGGGTGGTGGTTAACGTCACCCAGGAAAGACACTTCCACTGCACAGTTGTGTTCTTTTGCATATATTTGAGATCTGATAGTTCGTACTTTCGGACACACTTTACATTGTTGTTACTACTTGAGCCATGTGTGGCTCGGGTTCATGCCATTTGTTCTTTGGCATTTTGTCACATCGAGTGTCGTCTTGTTTCTTCCTTACTTACTTGCATAACGAAGTTGCTGGCTTGCTTCCTTGAGTGGCAGCAGCAGCGCTTATCGCTACTAGTACTGTCGTACTATCTTTGGTGTGACCGCTAGTATTTCCGGGTGGTGGTTAACGGCACCCAGGAGAGACACTTCCACTGCACAGTTGTGTTCTTATCCATATATTTGGGATCTGATACTTTGTACTTTCGGACACACTTGACATTGTTGTTACTACTTGAGCCATGTGTGGCTCGGGTTCATGCCATTTGTTCTTTGGCATTTTGTCACATCGAGTGTCGTCTTGTTTCTTCCTTACTTACTTGCATAACGAAGTTGCTGGCTTGCTTCCTTGAGTGGCAGCAGCAGCGCTTATCGCTACTAGTACTGTCGTACTATCTTTGGTGTGACAGCTAGTATTTCCGGGTGGTGGTTAACGTCACCCAGGAGTGACACTTCCACTGCACAGTTGTGTTCTTTTGCATATATTTGAGATCTGATACTTCGTACTTTCGGACACACTTTACATTGTTGTTACTACTTGAGCCATGTGTGGCTCGGGTTCATGCCATATGTTCTTTGGCATTTTGTCACATCGAGTGTCGTCTTGTTTCTTCCTTACTTACTTGCATAACGAAGTTGCTGGCTTGCTTCCTTGAGTGGCAGCAGCAGCGCTTATCGCTACTAGTACTGTCGTACTATCTTTGGTGTGACCGCTAGTATTTCCGGGTGGTGGTTAACGTCACCCAGGAGAGACACTTCCACTGCACAGTTGTGTTCTTTTGCATATATTTGAGATCTGATAGTTCCTACTTTCGGACACACTTTACATTGTTGTTACCACTTAAGCCATGTGCGGCTCGGGTTCATGCCATTTGTTCTTTGGCATTTTGTCACATCGAGTGTCGTCTTGTTTCTTCCTTACTTACTTGCATAACGAAGTTGCTGGCTTGCTTCCTTGAGTGGCAGCAGCAGCGCTTATCGCTACTAGTACTGTCGTACTATCTTTGGTGTGACCGCTAGTATTTCCGGGTGGTGGTTAACGTCACCCAGGAGAGACACTTCCACTGCACAGTTGTGTTCTTTTGCATATATTTGAGATCTGATACTTCGTACTTTCGGACACACTTTACATTGTTGTTACTACTTGAGCCATGTGTGGCTCGGGTTCATGCCATTTGTTCTTTGGCATTTTGTCACATCGAGTGTCGTCTTGTTTCTTCCTTACTTACTTGCATAACGAAGTTGCTGGCTTGCTTCCTTGAGTGGCAGCAGCAGCGCTTATCGCTACTAGTACTGTCGTACTATCTTTGGTGTGACCGCTAGTATTTCCGGGTGGTGGTTAACGTCACCCAGGAGAGACACTTCCACAGCACAGTTGTGTTCTTTTGCATATATTTGAGATCTGATACTTCGTACTTTCGGACACACTTTACATTGTTGTTACTACTTGAGCCATGTGTGGCTCGGGTTCATGCCATTTGTTCGTTGGCATTTTGTCACATCGAGTGTCGTCTTGTTTCTTCCTTACTTACTTGCATAACGAAGTTGCTGGCTTGCTTCCTTGAGTGGCAGCAGCAGCGCTTATCGCTACTAGTACTGTCGTACTATCTTTGGTGTGACCGCTAGTATTTCCGGGTGGTGGTTAACGTCACCCAGGAGAGACACTTCCACTGCACAGTTGTGTTCTTTTGCATATATTTGAGATCTGATAGTTCGTACTTTCGGACACACTTTACATTGTTGTTACTACTTGAGCCATGTGTGGCACGGGTTCATGCCATTTGTTCTTTGGCATTTTGTCACATCGAGTGTCGTCTTGTTTCTTAATTACTTACTTGCATAACGAAGTTGCTGGCTTGCTTCCTTGAGTGGCAGCAGCAGCGCTTATCGCTACTAGTACTGTCGTACTATCTTTGGTGTGACCGCTAGTATTTCCGGGTGGTGGTTAACGGCACCCAGGAGAGACACTTCCACTGCACAGTTGTGTTCTTATCCATATATTTGGGATCTGATACTTCGTACTTTCGGACACACTTGACATTGTTGTTACTACTTGAGCCATGGGTGGCTCGGGTTCATGCTATTTGTTCTTTGGCATTTTGTCACATCGAGTGTCGTCTTGTTTCTTCCTTACTTACTTGCATAACGAAGTTGCTGGCTTGCTTCCTTGAGTGGCAGCAGCAGCGCTTATCGCTACTAGTACTGTCGTACTATCTTTGGTGTGACCGCTAGTATTTCCGGGTGGTGGTTAACGTCACCCAGGAGAGACACTTCCACTGCACAGTTGTGTTCTTTTGCATATATTTGAGATCTGATAGTTCGTACTTTCGGACACACTTTACATTGTTGTTACTACTTGAGCCATGTGTGGCTCGGGTTCATGCCATTTGTTCGTTGGCATTTTGTCACATCGAGTGTCGTCTTGTTTCTTCCTTACTTACTTGCATAACGAAGTTGCTGGCTTGCTTCCTTGAGTGGCAGCAGCAGCGCTTATCGCTACTAGTACTGTCGTACTATCTTTGGTGTGACCGCTAGTATTTCCGGGTGGTGGTTAACGTCACCCAGGAGAGACACTTCCACTGCACAGTTGTGTTCTTTTGCATATATTTGAGATCTGATACTTCGTACTTTAGGACACACTTTACATTGTTGTTACTACTTGAGCCATGTGTGGCTCGGGTTCATGCAATTTGTTCTTTGGCATTTTGTCACATCGAGTGTAGTCTTGTTTCTTCCTTACTTACTTGCATAACGAAGTTGCTGGCTTGCTTCCTTGAGTGGCAGCAGCAGCGCTTATCGCTACTAGTACTGTCGTAGTATCTTTGGTGTGACCGCTAGTATTTCCGGGTGGTGGTTAACGTCACCCAGGAGAGACACTTCCACTGCACAGTTGTGTTCTTTTGCATATATTTATGATCTGATAGTTCGTACTTTCGGACACACTTTACATTGTTGTTACTACTTGAGCCATGTGTGGCTCGGGTTCATGCCATTTGTTCGTTGGCATTTTGTCACATCGAGTGTCGTCTTGTTTCTTCCTTACTTACTTGCATAACGAAGTTGCTGGCTTGCTTCCTTGAGTGGCAGCAGCAGCGCTTATCGCTACTAGTACTGTCGTACTATCTTTGGTGTGACCGCTAGTATTTCCGGGTGGTGGTTAACGTCACCCAGGAGAGACACTTCCACTGCACAGTTGTGTTCTTTTGCATATATTTGAGATCTGATAGTTCGTACTTTCGGACACACTTTACATTGTTGTTACTACTTGAGCCATGTGTGGCTCGGGTTCATGCCATTTGTTCGTTGGCATTTTGTCACATCGAGTGTCGTCTTGTTTCTTCCTTACTTACTTGCATAACGAAGTTGCTGGCTTGCTTCCTTGAGTGGCAGCAGCAGCGCTTATCGCTACTAGTACTGTCGTACTATCTTTGGTGTGACCGCTAGTATTTCCGGGTGGTGGTTAACGTCACCCAGGAGAGACACTTCCACTGCACAGTTGTGTTCTTTTGCATATATTTGAGATCTGATAGTTCGTACTTTCGGACACACTTTACATTGTTGTTACTACTTGAGCCATGTGTGGCTCGGGTTCATGCCATTTGTTCTTTGGCATTTTGTCACATCGAGTGTCGTCTTGTTTCTTCCTTACTTACTTGCATAACGAAGTTGCTGGCTTGCTTCCTTGAGTGGCAGCAGCAGCGCTTATCGCTACTAGTACTGTCGTACTATCTTTGGTGTGACCGCTAGTATTTCCGGGTGGTGGTTAACGTCACCCAGGAGAGACACTTCCACTGCACAGTTGTGTTCTTTTGCATATATTTGAGATCTGATAGTTCGTACTTTCGGACACACTTTACATTGTTGTTACTACTTGAGCCATGTGTGGCTCGGGTTCATGCCATTTGTTCTTTGGCATTTTGTCACATCGAGTGTCATCTTGTTTCTTCCTTACTTACTTGCATAACGAAGTTGCTGGCTTGCTTCCTTGAGTGGCAGCAGCAGCGCTTATCCCTACTAGTACTGTCGTACTATCTTTGGTGTGACCGCTAGTATTTCCGGGTGGTGGTTAACGTCACCCAGGAGAGACACTTCCACTGCACAGTTGTGTTCTTTTGCATATATTTGAGATCTGATACTTCGTACTTTCGGACACACTTTACATTGTTGTTACTACTTGAGCCATGTGTGGCTCAGGTTCATGCCATTTGTTCTTTGGCATTTTGTCACATCGAGTGTCGTCTTGTTTCTTCCTTACTTACTTGCATAACGAAGTTGCTGGCTTGCTTCCTTGAGTGGCAGCAGCAGCGCTTATCGCTACTAGTACTGTCGTACTATCTTTGGTGTGACCGCTAGTATTTCCGGGTGGTGGTTAACGTCACCCAGGAGAGACACTTCCACTGCACAGTTGTGTTCTTTTGCATATATTTGAGATCTGATAGTTCGTACTTTCGGACACACTTTACATTGTTGTTACTACTTGAGCCATGTGTGGCTCGGGTTCATGCCATCTGTTCTTTGGCATTTTGTCACATCGAGTGTCGTCTTGTTTCTTCCTTACTTACTTGCATAACGAAGTTGCTGGCTTGCTTCCTTGAGTGGCAGCAGCAGCGCTTATCGCTACTAGTACTGTCGTACTATCTTTGGTGTGACCGCTAGTATTTCCGGGTGGTGGTTAACGTCACCCAGGAGAGACACTTCCACTGCACAGTTGTGTTCTTTTGCATATATTTGAGATCTGATAGTTCGTACTTTCGGACACACTTTACATTGTTGTTACTACTTGAGCCATGTGTGGCTCGGGTTCATGCCATCTGTTCTTTGGCATTTTGTCACATCGAGTGTCGTCTTGTTTCTTCCTTACTTACTTGCATAACGAAGTTGCTGGCTTGCTTCCTTGAGTGGCAGCAGCAGCGCTTATCGCTACTAGTACTGTCGTACTATCTTTGGTGTGACCGCTAGTATTTCCGGGTGGTGGTTAACGTCACCCAGGAGAGACACTTCCACTGCACAGTTGTGTTCTTTTGCATATATTTGAGATCTGATAGTTCGTACTTTCGGACACACTTTACATTGTTGTTACTACTTGAGCCATGTGTATCTCGGGTTCATGCCATTTGTTCTTTGGCATTTTGTCACATCGAGTGTCGTCTTGTTTCTTCCTTACTTACTTGCATAACGAAGTTGCTGGCTTGCTTCCTTGAGTGGCAGCAGCAGCGCTTATCGCTACTAGTACTGTCGTACTATCTTTGGTGTGACCGCTAGTATTTCCGGGTGGTGGTTAACGTCACCCAGGAGAGACACTTCCACTGCACAGTTGTGTTCTTTTGCATATATTTGAGATCTGATACTTCCTACCTTCGGACACACTTTACATTGTTGTTACTACTTGAGCCATGTGTGGCTCGGGTTCATGCCATTTCTTCTTTGGCATTTTGTCACATCGAGTGTCGTCTTGTTTCTTCCTTACTTACTTGCATAACGAAGTTGCTGGCTTGCTTCCTTGAGTGGCAACAGCAGCGCTTATCGCTACTAGTACTGTCGTACTATCTTTGGTGTGACCGCTAGTATTTCCGGGTGGTGGTTAACGTCACCCAGGAGAGACACTTCCACTGCACAGTTGTGTTCTTTTGCATATATTTGAGATCTGATAGTTCGTTCCTTCGGACACACTTTACATTGTTGTTACTACTTGAGCCATGTGTGGCTCGGGTTCATGCCATTTGTACTTTGGCATTTTGTCACATCGAGTGTCGTCTTGTTTCTTCCTTACTTACTTGCATAACGAAGTTGCTGGCTTGCTTCCTTGAGTGGCAGCAGCAGCGCTTATCGCTACTAGTACTGTCGTACTATCTTTGGTGTGACCGCTAGTATTTCCGGGTGGTGGTTAACGTCACCCAGGAGAGACACTTCCACTGCACAGTTGTGTTCTTTTGCATATATTTGAGATCTGATACTTGGTACTTTCGGACACACTTTACATTGTTGTTACTACTTGAGCCATGTGTGGCTCGGGTTCATGCCATTTGTTCTTTGGCATTTTGTCACATCGAGTGTCGTCTTGTTTCTTCCTTACTTACTTGCATAACGAAGTTGCTGGCTTGCTTCCTTGAGTGGCAGCAGCAGCGCTTATCGCTACTAGTACTGTCGTACTATCTTTGGTGTGACCGCTAGTATTTCCGGGTGGTGGTTAACGTCACCCAGGAGAGACACTTCCACTGCACAGTTGTGTTCTTTTGCATATATTTGAGATCTGATACTTCGTACTTTAGGACACACTTTACATTGTTGTTACTACTTGAGCCATGTGTGGCTCGGGTTCATGCCATTTGTTCTTTGGCATTTTGTCACATCGAGTGTAGTCTTGTTTCTTCCTTACTTACTTGCATAACGAAGTTGCTGGCTTGCTTCCTTGAGTGGCAGCAGCAGCGCTTATCGCTACTAGTACTGTCGTAGTATCTTTGGTGTGACCGCTAGTATTTCCGGGTGGTGGTTAACGTCACCCAGGAGAGACACTTCCACTGCACAGTTGTGTTCTTTTGCATATATTTATGATCTGATAGTTCGTACTTTCGGACACACTTTACATTGTTGTTACTACTTGAGCCATGTGTGGCTCGGGTTCATGCCATTTGTTCGTTGGCATTTTGTCACATCGAGTGTCGTCTTGTTTCTTCCTTACTTACTTGCATAACGAAGTTGCTGGCTTGCTTCCTTGAGTGGCAGCAGCAGCGCTTATCGCTACTAGTACTGTCGTACTATCTTTGGTGTGACCGCTAGTATTTCCGGGTGGTGGTTAACGTCACCCAGGAGAGACACTTCCACTGCACAGTTGTGTTCTTTTGCATATATTTGAGATCTGATAGTTCGTACTTTCGGACACACTTTACATTGTTGTTACTACTTGAGCCATGTGTGGCTCGGGTTCATGCCATTTGTTCGTTGGCATTTTGTCACATCGAGTGTCGTCTTGTTTCTTCCTTACTTACTTGCATAACGAAGTTGCTGGCTTGCTTCCTTGAGTGGCAGCAGCAGCGCTTATCGCTACTAGTACTGTCGTACTATCTTTGGTGTGACCGCTAGTATTTCCGGGTGGTGGTTAACGTCACCCAGGAGAGACACTTCCACTGCACAGTTGTGTTCTTTTGCATATATTTGAGATCTGATAGTTCGTACTTTCGGACACACTTTACATTGTTGTTACTACTTGAGCCATGTGTGGCTCGGGTTCATGCCATTTGTTCTTTGGCATTTTGTCACATCGAGTGTCGTCTTGTTTCTTCCTTACTTACTTGCATAACGAAGTTGCTGGCTTGCTTCCTTGAGTGGCAGCAGCAGCGCTTATCGCTACTAGTACTGTCGTACTATCTTTGGTGTGACCGCTAGTATTTCCGGGTGGTGGTTAACGTCACCCAGGAAAGACACTTCCACTGCACAGTTGTGTTCTTTTGCATATATTTGAGATCTGATAGTTCGTACTTTCGGACACACTTTACATTGTTGTTACTACTTGAGCCATGTGTGGCTCGGGTTCATGCCATTTGTTCTTTGGCATTTTGTCACATCGAGTGTCATCTTGTTTCTTCCTTACTTACTTGCATAACGAAGTTGCTGGCTTGCTTCCTTGAGTGGCAGCAGCAGCGCTTATCGCTACTAGTACTGTCGTACTATCTTTGGTGTGACCGCTAGTATTTCCGGGTGGTGGTTAACGTCACCCAGGAGAGACACTTCCACTGCACAGTTGTGTTCTTTTGCATATATCTGAGATCTGATAGTTCGTACTTTCGGACACACTTTACATTGTTGTTACTACTTGAGCCATGTGTGGCTCAGGTTCATGCCATTTGTTCTTTGGCATTTTGTCACATCGAGTGTCGTCTTGTTTCTTCCTTACTTACTTGCATAACGAAGTTGCTGGCTTGCTTCCTTGAGTGGCAGCTGCAGCGCTTATCGCTACTAGTACTGTCGTACTATCTTTGGTGTGACCGCTAGTATTTCCGGGTGGTGGTTAACGTCACCCAGGAGAGACACTTCCACTGCACAGTTGTGTTCTTTTGCATATATTTGAGATCTGATAGTTCGTACTTTCGGACACACTTTACATTGTTGTTACTACTTGAGCCATGTGTGGCTCGGGTTCATGCCATCTGTTCTTTGGCATTTTGTCACATCGAGTGTCGTCTTGTTTCTTCCTTACTTACTTGCATAACGAAGTTGCTGGCTTGCTTCCTTGAGTGGCAGCAGCAGCGCTTATCGCTACTAGTACTGTCGTACTATCTTTGGTGTGACCGCTAGTATTTCCGGGTGGTGGTTAACGTCACCCAGGAGAGACACTTCCACTGCACAGTTGTGTTCTTTTGCATATATTTGAGATCTGATAGTTCGTACTTTCGGACACACTTTACATTGTTGTTACTACTTGAGCCATGTGTGGCTCGGGTTCATGCCATCAGTTCTTTGGCATTTTGTCACATCGAGTGTCGTCTTGTTTCTTCCTTACTTACTTGCATAACGAAGTTGCTGGCTTGCTTCCTTGAGTGGCAGCAGCAGCGCTTATCGCTACTAGTACTGTCGTACTATCTTTGGTGTGACCGCTAGTATTTCCGGGTGGTGGTTAACGTCACCCAGGAGAGACACTTCCACTGCACAGTTGTGTTCTTTTGCATATATTTGAGATCTGATAGTTCGTACTTTCGGACACACTTTACATTGTTGTAACTACTTGAGCCATGTGTATCTCGGGTTCATGCCATTTGTTCTTTGGCATTTTGTCACATCGAGTGTCGTCTTGTTTCTTCCTTACTTACTTGCATAACGAAGTTGCTGGCTTGCTTCCTTGAGTGGCAGCAGCAGCGCTTATCGCTACTAGTACTGTCGTACTATCTTTGGTGTGACCGCTAGTATTTCCGGGTGGTGGTTAACGTCACCCAGGAGAGACACTTCCACTGCACAGTTGTGTTCTTTTGCATATATTTGAGATCTGATACTTCCTACCTTCGGACACACTTTACATTGTTGTTACTACTTGAGCCATGTGTGGCTCGGGTTCATGCCATTTGTTCTTTGGCATTTTGTCACATCGAGTGTCGTCTTGTTTCTTCCTTACTTACTTGCATAACGAAGTTGCTGGCTTGCTTCCTTGAGTGGCAACAGCAGCGCTTATCGCTACTAGTACTGTCGTACTATCTTTGGTGTGACCGCTAGTATTTCCGGCTGGTGGTTAACGTCACCCAGGAGAGACACTTCCACTGCACAGTTGTGTTCTTTTGCATATATTTGAGATCTGATAGTTCGTTCCTTCGGACACACTTTACATTGTTTTTACTACTTGAGCCATGTGTGGCTCGGGTTCATGCCATTTGTACTTTGGCATTTTGTCACATCGAGTGTCGTCTTGTTTCTTCCTTACTTACTTGCATAACGAAGTTGCTGGCTTGCTTCCTTGAGTGGCAGCAGCAGCGCTTATCGCTACTAGTACTGTCGTACTATCTTTGGTGTGACCGCTAGTATTTCCGGGTGGTGGTTAACGTCACCCAGGAGAGACACTTCCACTGCACAGTTGTGTTCTTTTGCATATATTTGAGATCTGATACTTGGTACTTTGGGACACACTTTACATTGTTGTTACTACTTGAGCCATGTGTGGCTCGGGTTCATGCCATTTGTTCTTTGGCATTTTGTCACATCGAGTGTCGTCTTGTTTCTTCCTTACTTACTTGCATAACGAAGTTGCTGGCTTGCTTCCTTGAGTGGCAGCAGCAGCGCTTATCGCTACTAGTACTGTCGTACTATCTTTGGTGTGACCGCTAGTATTTCCGGGTGGTGGTTAACGTCACCCAGGAGAGACACTTCCACTGCACAGTTGTGTTCTTTTGCATATATTTGAGATCTGATACTTCGTACTTTCGGACACACTTTACATTGTTGTTACTACTTGAGCCATGTGTGGCTCGGGTTCATGCCATTTGTTCTTTGGTATTTTGGCACATCGAGTGTCGTCTTGTTTCTTCCTTACTTACTTGCATAACAAAGTTGCTGGCTTGCTTCCTTGAGTGGCAGCAGCAGCGCTTATCGCTACTAGTACTGTCGTACTATCTTTGGAGTGACCGCTAGTATTTCCGGGTGGTGGTTAACGTCACCCAGGAGAGACACTTCCACTGCACAGTTGTGTTCTTTTGCATATATTTGAGATCTGATAGTTCGTACTTTCGGACACACTTTACATTGTTGTTACTACTTGAGCCATGTGTGGCTCGGGTTCATGCCATTTGTTCTTTGGCATTTTGTCACATCGAGTGTCGTCTTGTTTCTTCCTTACTTACTTGCATAACGAAGTTGCTGGCTTGCTTCCTTGAGTGGCAGCAGCAGCGCTTATCGCTACTAGTACTGTCGTACTATCTTTGGTGTGACCGCTAGTATTTCCGGGTGGTGGTTAAGGAGAGACACTTCCACTGCACAGTTGTGTTCTTTTGCATATATTTGAGATCTGATAGTTCGTACTTTCGGACACACTTTACATTGTTGTTACTACTTGAGCCATGTGTGGCTCGGGTTCATGCCATTTGTTCGTTGGCATTTTGTCACATCGAGTGTCGTCTTGTTTCTTCCTTACTTACTTGCATAACGAAGTTGCTGGCTTGCTTCCTTGAGTGGCAGCAGCAGCGCTTATCGCTACTAGTACTGTCGTACTATCTTTGGTGTGACCGCTAGTATTTCCGGGTGGTGGTTAACGTCACCCAGGAGAGACACTTCCACTGCACAGTTGTGTTCTTTTGCATATATTTGAGATCTGATACTTCGTACTTTCGGACACACTTTACATTGTTGTTACTACTTGAGCCATGTGTGGCTCGGGTTCATGCCATTTGTTCTTTGGCATTTTGTCACATCGAGTGTCGTCTTGTTTCTTCCTTACTTACTTGCATAACGAAGTTGCTGGCTTGCTTCCTTGAGTGGCAGCAGCAGCGCTTATCGCTACTAGTACTGTGGTACTATCTTTGGTGTGACCGCTAGTATTTCCGGGTGGTGGTTAACGTCACCCAGGAGTGACACTTCCACTGCACAGTTGTGTACTTTTGCATATATTTGAGATCTGATACTTCGTACTTTCGGACACACTTTACATTGTTGTTACTACTTGAGCCATGTGTGGCTCGGGTTCATGCCATATGTTCTTTGGCATTTTGTCACATCGAGTGTCGTCTTGTTTCTTCCTTACTTACTTGCATAACGAAGTTGCTGGCTTGCTTCCTTGAGTGGGAGCAGCAGCGCTTATCGCTACTAGTACTGTCGTACTATCTTTGGTGTGACCGCTAGTATTTCCGGGTGGTGGTTAACGTCACCCAGGAGAGACACTTCCACTGCACAGTTGTGTTCTTTTGCATATATTTGAGATCTGATAGTTCGTACTTTCGGACACACTTTACATTGTTGTTACTACTTGAGCCATGTGTGGCTCGGGTTCATGCCATTTGTTCTTTGGCATTTTGTCACATCGAGTGTCGTCTTGTTTCTTCCTTACTTACTTGCATAACGAAGTTGCTGGCTTGCTTCCTTGAGTGGCAGCAGCAGCGCTTATCGCTACTAGTACTGTCGTACTATCTTTGGTGTGACCGCTAGTATTTCCGGGTGGTGGTTAACGTCACCCAGGAGAGACACTTCCACTGCACAGTTGTGTTCTTTTGCATATATTTGAGATCTGATAGTTCGTACTTTCGGACACACTTTACATTGTTGTTACTACTTGAGCCATGTGTGGCTCGGGTTCATGCCATTTGTTCGTTGGCATTTTGTCACATCGAGTGTCGTCTTGTTTCTTCCTTACTTACTTGCATAACGAAGTTGCTGGCTTGCTTCCTTGAGTGGCAGCAGCAGCCCTTATCGCTACTAGTACTGTCGTACTATCTTTGGTGTGACCGCTAGTATTTCCGGGTGGTGGTTAACGTCACCCAGGAGAGACACTTCCACTGCACAGTTGTGTTCTTTTGCATATATTTGAGATCTGATACTTCATACTTTCGGACACACTTTACATTGTTGTTACTACTTGAGCCATGTGTGGCTCGGGTTCATGCCATTTGTTCTTTGGCATTTTGTCACATCGAGTGTCGTCTTGTTTCTTCCTTACTTACTTGCATAACGAAGTTGCTGGCTTGCTTCCTTGAGTGGCAGCAGCAGCGCTTATCGCTACTAGTACTGTCGTACTATCTTTGGTGTGACCGCTAGTATTTCCGGGTGGTGGTTAACGTCACCCAGGAAAGACACTTCCACTGCACAGTTGTGTTCTTTTGCATATATTTGAGATCTGATAGTTCGTACTTTCGGACACACTTTACATTGTTGTTACTACTTGAGCCATGTGTGGCTCGGGTTCATGCCATTTGTTCCTTGGCATTTTGTCACATCGAGTGTCGTCTTGTTTCTTCCTTACTTACTTGCATAACGAAGTTGCTGGCTTGCTTCCTTGAGTGGCAGCAGCAGCGCTTATCGCTGCTAGTACTGTCGTACTATCTTTGGTGTGACCGCTAGTATTTCCGGGTGGTGGTTAACGGCACCCAGGAGAGACACTTCCACTGCACAGTTGTGTTCTTATCCATATATTTGGGATCTGATACTTTGTACTTTCGGACACACTTGACATTGTTGTTACTACTTGAGCAATGTGTGGCTCGGGTTCATGCCATTTGTTCTTTGGCATTTTGTCACATCGAGTGTCGTCTTGTTTCTTCCTTACTTACTTGCATAACGAAGTTGCTGGCTTGCTTCCTTGAGTGGCAGCAGCAGCGCTTATCGCTACTAGTACTGTCGTACTATCTTTGGTGTGACCGCTAGTATTTCCGGGTGGTGGTTAACGTCACCCAGGAGTGACACTTCCACTGCACAGTTGTGTTCTTTTCCATATATTTGAGATCAGATACTTCGTACTTTCTGACACACTTTACATTGTTGTTACTACTTGAGCCATGTGTGGCTCGGGTTCATGCCATATGTTCTTTGGCATTTTGTCACATCGAGTGTCGTCTTGTTTCTTCCTTACTTACTTGCATAACGAAGTTGCTGGCTTGCTTCCTTGAGTGGCAGCAGCAGCGCTTATCGCTACTAGTACTGTCGTACTATCTTTGGTGTGACCGCTAGTATTTCCGGGTGGTGGTTAACGTCACACAGGAGAGACACTTCCACTGCGCAGTTGTGTTCTTTTGCATATATTTGAGATCTGATAGATCCTACTTTCGGACACACTTTACATTGTTGTTACCACTTAAGCCATGTGCGGCTCGGGTTCATGCCATTTGTTCTTTGGCATTTTGTCACATCGAGTGTCGTCTTGTTTCTTCCTTACTTACTTGCATAACGAAGTTGCTGGCTTGCTTCCTTGAGTGGCAGCAGCAGCGCTTATCGCTACTAGTACTGTCGTACTATCTTTGGTGTGACCGCTAGTATTTCCGGGTGGTGGTTAACGTCACCCAGGAGAGACACTTCCACTGCACAGTTGTGTTCTTTTGCATATATTTGAGATCTGATACTACGTACTTTCGGACACACTTTACATTGTTGTTACTACTTGAGCCATGTGTGGCTCGGGTTCATGCCATTTGTTCTTTGGCATTTTGTCACATCGAGTGTCGTCTTGTTTCTTCCTTACTTACTTGCATAACGAAGTTGCTGGCTTGCTTCCTTGAGTGGCAGCAGCAGCGCTTATCGCTACTAGTACTGTCGTACTATCTTTGGTGTGACCGCTAGTATTTCCGGGTGGTGGTTAACGTCACCCAGGAGAGACACTTCCACTGCACAGTTGTGTTCTTTTGCATATATTTGAGATCTGATACTTCGTACTTTCGGACACACTTTACATTGTTGTTACTACTTGAGCCATGTGTGGCTCGGGTTCATGCCATTTGTTCGTTGGCATTTTGTCACATCGAGTGTCGTCTTGTTTCTTCCTTACTTACTTGCATAACGAAGTTGCTGGCTTGCTTCCTTGAGTGGCAGCAGCAGCGCTTATCGCTACTAGTACTGTCGTACTATCTTTGGTGTGACCGCTAGTATTTCCGGGTGGTGGTTAACGTCACCCAGGAGAGACACTTCCACTGCACAGTTGTGTTCTTTTGCATATATTTGAGATCTGATAGTTCGTACTTTCGGACACACTTTACATTGTTGTTACTACTTGAGCCATGTGTGGCACGGGTTCATGCCATTTGTTCTTTGGCATTTTGTCACATCGAGTGTCGTCTTGTTTCTTAATTACTTATTTGCATAACGAAGTTGCTGGCTTGCTTCCTTGAGTGGCAGCAGCAGCGCTTATCGCTACTAGTACTGTCGTACTACCTTTGGTGTGACCGCTAGTATTTCCGGGTGGTGGTTAACGTCACCCAGGAGAGACACTTCCACTGCACAGTTGTGTTCTTTTGCATATATTTGAGATCTGATACTTCGTACTTTCGGACACACTTTACATTGTTGTTACTACTTGAGCCATGTGTGGCTCGGGTTCATGCCATTTGTTCTTTGGCATTTTGTCACATCGAGTGTCGTCTTGTTTCTTCCTTACTTACTTGCATAACGAAGTTGCTGGCTTGCTTCCTTGAGTGGCAGCAGCAGCGCTTATCGCTACTAGTACTGTCGTACTATCTTTGGTGTGACCGCTAGTATTTCCGGGTGGTGGTTAACGGCACCCAGGAGAGACACTTCCACTGCACAGTTGTGTTCTTATCCATATATTTGGGATCTGATACTTTGTACTTTCGGACACACTTGACATTGTTGTTACTACTTGAGCCATGTGTGGCTCGGGTTCATGCCATTTGTTCTTTGGTATTTTGTCACATCGAGTGTCGTCTTGTTTCTTCCTTACTTACTTGCATAACGAAGTTGCTGGCTTGCTTCCTTGAGTGGCAGCAGCAGCGCTTATCGCTACTAGTACTGTCGTACTATCTTTGGTGTGACCGCTAGTATTTCCGGGTGGTGGTTAACGTCACCCAGGAGTGACACTTCCACTGCACAGTTGTGTTCTTTTCCATATATTTGAGATCTGATACTTCGTACTTTCGGACACACTTTACATTGTTGTTACTACTTGAGCCATGTGTGGCTCGGGTTCATGCCATATGTTCTTTGGCATTTTGTCACATCGAGTGTCGTCTTGTTTCTTCCTTACTTACTTGCATAACGAAGTTGCTGGCTTGCTTCCTTGAGTGGCAGCAGCAGCGCTTATCGCTACTAGTACTGTCGTACTATCTTTGGTGTGACCGCTAGTATTTCCGGGTGGTGGTTAACGTCACCCAATAGAGACACTTCCACTGCACAGTTGTGTTCTTTTGCATATATTTGAGATCTGATAGTTCCTACTTTCGGACACACTTTACATTGTTGTTACCACTTAAGCCATGTGCGGCTCGGGTTCATGCCATTTGTTCATTGGCATTTTGTCACATCGAGTGTCGTCTTGTTTCTTCCTTACTTACTTGCATAACGAAGTTGCTGGCTTGCTTCCTTGAGTGGCAGCAGCAGCGCTTATCGCTACTAGTACTGTCGTACTATCTTTGGTGTGACCGCTAGTATTTCCGGGTGGTGGTTAACGTCACCCAGGAGAGACACTTCCACTGCACAGTTGTGTTCTTTTGCATATATTTGAGATCTGATACTACGTACTTTCGGACACACTTTACATTGTTGTTACTACTTGAGCCATGTGTGGCTCGGGTTCATGCCATTTGTTCTTTGGCATTTTGTCACATCGAGTGTCGTCTTGTTTCTTCCTTACTTACTTGCATAACGAAGTTGCTGGCTTGCTTCCTTGAGTGGCAGCAGCAGCGCTTATCGCTACTAGTACTGTCGTACTATCTTTGGTGTGACCGCTAGTATTTCCGGGTGGTGGTTAACGTCACCCAGGAGAGACACTTCCACTGCACAGTTGTGTTCTTTTGCATATATTTGAGATCTGATACTTCGTACTTTCGGACACACTTTACATTGTTGTTACTACTTGAGCCATGTGTGGCTCGGGTTCATGCCATTTGTTCGTTGGCATTTTGTCACATCGAGTGTCGTCTTGTTTCTTCCTTACTTACTTGCATAACGAAGTTGCTGGCTTGCTTCCTTGAGTGGCAGCAGCAGCGCTTATCGCTACTAGTACTGTCGTACTATCTTTGGTGTGACCGCTAGTATTTCCGGGTGGTGGTTAACGTCACCCAGGAGAGACACTTCCACTGCACAGTTGTGTTCTTTTGCATATATTTGAGATCTGATAGTTCGTACTTTCGGACACACTTTACATTGTTGTTACTACTTGAGCCATGTGTGGCACGGGTTCATGCCATTTGTTCTTTGGCATTTTGTCACATCGAGTGTCGTCTTGTTTCTTAATTACTTACTTGCATAACGAAGTTGCTGGCTTGCTTCCTTGAGTGGCAGCAGCAGCGCTTATCGCTACTAGTACTGTCGTACTATCTTTGGTGTGACCGCTAGTATTTCCGGGTGGTGGTTAACGTCACCCAGGAGAGACACTTCCACTGCACAGTTGTGTTCTTTTGCATATATTTGAGATCTGATACTTCGTACTTTCGGACACACTTTACATTGTTGTTACTACTTGAGCCATGTGTGGCTCGGGTTCATGCCATTTGTTCGTTGGCATTTTGTCACATCGAGTGTCGTCTTGTTTCTTCCTTACTTACTTGCATAACGAAGTTGCTGGCTTGCTTCCTTGAGTGGCAGCAGCAGCGCTTATCGCTACTAGTACTGTCGTACTATCTTTGGTGTGACCGCTAGTATTTCCGGGTGGTGGTTAACGTCACCCAGGAGAGACACTTCCACTGCACAGTTGTGTTCTTTTGCATATATTTGAGATCTGATAGTTCGTACTTTCGGACACACTTTACATTGTTGTTACTACTTGAGCCATGTGTGGCACGGGTTCATGCCATTTGTTCTTTGGCATTTTGTCACATCGAGTGTCGTCTTGTTTCTTAATTACTTATTTGCATAACGAAGTTGCTGGCTTGCTTCCTTGAGTGGCAGCAGCAGCGCTTATCGCTACTAGTACTGTCGTACTACCTTTGGTGTGACCGCTAGTATTTCCGGGTGGTGGTTAACGTCACCCAGGAGAGACACTTCCACTGCACAGTTGTGTTCTTTTGCATATATTTGAGATCTGATACTTCGTACTTTCGGACACACTTTACATTGTTGTTACTACTTGAGCCATGTGTGGCTCGGGTTCATGCCATTTGTTCTTTGGCATTTTGTCACATCGAGTGTCGTCTTGTTTCTTCCTTACTTACTTGCATAACGAAGTTGCTGGCTTGCTTCCTTGAGTGGCAGCAGCAGCGCTTATCGCTACTAGTACTGTCGTACTATCTTTGGTGTGACCGCTAGTATTTCCGGGTGGTGGTTAACGGCACCCAGGAGAGACACTTCCACTGCACAGTTGTGTTCTTATCCATATATTTGGGATCTGATACTTTGTACTTTCGGACACACTTGACATTGTTGTTACTACTTGAGCCATGTGTGGCTCGGGTTCATGCCATTTGTTCTTTGGTATTTTGTCACATCGAGTGTCGTCTTGTTTCTTCCTTACTTACTTGCATAACGAAGTTGCTGGCTTGCTTCCTTGAGTGGCAGCAGCAGCGCTTATCGCTACTAGTACTGTCGTACTATCTTTGGTGTGACCGCTAGTATTTCCGGGTGGTGGTTAACGTCACCCAGGAGTGACACTTCCACTGCACAGTTGTGTTCTTTTCCATATATTTGAGATCTGATACTTCGTACTTTCGGACACACTTTACATTGTTGTTACTACTTGAGCCATGTGTGGCTCGGGTTCATGCCATATGTTCTTTGGCATTTTGTCACATCGAGTGTCGTCTTGTTTCTTCCTTACTTACTTGCATAACGAAGTTGCTGGCTTGCTTCCTTGAGTGGCAGCAGCAGCGCTTATCGCTACTAGTACTGTCGTACTATCTTTGGTGTGACCGCTAGTATTTCCGGGTGGTGGTTAACGTCACCCAATAGAGACACTTCCACTGCACAGTTGTGTTCTTTTGCATATATTTGAGATCTGATAGTTCCTACTTTCGGACACACTTTACATTGTTGTTACCACTTAAGCCATGTGCGGCTCGGGTTCATGCCATTTGTTCATTGGCATTTTGTCACATCGAGTGTCGTCTTGTTTCTTCCTTACTTACTTGCATAACGAAGTTGCTGGCTTGCTTCCTTGAGTGGCAGCAGCAGCGCTTATCGCTACTAGTACTGTCGTACTATCTTTGGTGTGACCGCTAGTATTTCCGGGTGGTGGTTAACGTCACCCAGGAGAGACACTTCCACTGCACAGTTGTGTTCTTTTGCATATATTTGAGATCTGATACTACGTACTTTCGGACACACTTTACATTGTTGTTACTACTTGAGCCATGTGTGGCTCGGGTTCATGCCATTTGTTCTTTGGCATTTTGTCACATCGAGTGTCGTCTTGTTTCTTCCTTACTTACTTGCATAACGAAGTTGCTGGCTTGCTTCCTTGAGTGGCAGCAGCAGCGCTTATCGCTACTAGTACTGTCGTACTATCTTTGGTGTGACCGCTAGTATTTCCGGGTGGTGGTTAACGTCACCCAGGAGAGACACTTCCACTGCACAGTTGTGTTCTTTTGCATATATTTGAGATCTGATACTTCGTACTTTCGGACACACTTTACATTGTTGTTACTACTTGAGCCATGTGTGGCTCGGGTTCATGCCATTTGTTCGTTGGCATTTTGTCACATCGAGTGTCGTCTTGTTTCTTCCTTACTTACTTGCATAACGAAGTTGCTGGCTTGCTTCCTTGAGTGGCAGCAGCAGCGCTTATCGCTACTAGTACTGTCGTACTATCTTTGGTGTGACCGCTAGTATTTCCGGGTGGTGGTTAACGTCACCCAGGAGAGACACTTCCACTGCACAGTTGTGTTCTTTTGCATATATTTGAGATCTGATAGTTCGTACTTTCGGACACACTTTACATTGTTGTTACTACTTGAGCCATGTGTGGCACGGGTTCATGCCATTTGTTCTTTGGCATTTTGTCACATCGAGTGTCGTCTTGTTTCTTAATTACTTACTTGCATAACGAAGTTGCTGGCTTGCTTCCTTGAGTGGCAGCAGCAGCGCTTATCGCTACTAGTACTGTCGTACTATCTTTGGTGTGACCGCTAGTATTTCCGGGTGGTGGTTAACGGCACCCAGGAGAGACACTTCCACTGCACAGTTGTGTTCTTATCCATATATTTGGGATCTGATACTTCGTACTTTTGGACACACTTGACATTGTTGTTACTACTTGAGCCATGGGTGGCTCGGGTTCATGCTATTTGTTCTTTGGCATTTTGTCACATCGAGTGTCGTCTTGTTTCTTCCTTACTTACTTGCATAACGAAGTTGCTGGCTTGTTTCCTTGAGTGGCAGCAGCAGCGCTTATCGCTACTAGTACTGTCGTACTATCTTTGGTGTGACCGCTAGTATTTCCGGGTGGTGGTTAACGTCACCCAGGAGAGACACTTCCACTGCACAGTTGTGTTCTTTTGCATATATTTGAGATCTGATAGTTCGTACTTTCGGACACACTTTACATTGTTGTTACTACTTGAGCCATGTGTGGCTCGGGTTCATGCCATTTGTTCGTTGGCATTTTGTCACATCGAGTGTCGTCTTGTTTCTTCCTTACTTACTTGCATAACGAAGTTGCTGGCTTGCTTCCTTGAGTGGCAGCAGCAGCGCTTATCGCTACTAGTACTGTCGTACTATCTTTGGTGTGACCGCTAGTATTTCCGGGTGGTGGTTAACGTCACCCAGGAGAGACACTTCCACTGCACAGTTGTGTTCTTTTGCATATATTTGAGATCTGATACTTCGTACTTTAGGACACACTTTACATTGTTGTTACTACTTGAGCCATGTGTGGCTCGGGTTCATGCCATTTGTTCTTTGGCATTTTGTCACATCGAGTGTCGTCTTGTTTCTTCCTTACTTACTTGCATAACGAAGTTGCTGGCTTGCTTCCTTGAGTGGCAGCAGCAGCGCTTATCGCTACTAGTACTGTCGTACTATCTTTGGTGTGACCGCTAGTATTTCCGGGTGGTGGTTAACGTCACCCAGGAGAGACACTTCCACTGCACAGTTGTGTTCTTTTGCATATATTTGAGATCTGATACTTCGTACTTTCGGACACACTTTACATTGTTGTTACTACTTGAGCCATGTGTGGCTCGGGTTCATGCCATTTGTTCGTTGGCATTTTGTCACATCGAGTGTCGTCTTGTTTCTTCCTTACTTACTTGCATAACGAAGTTGCTGGCTTGCTTCCTTGAGTGGCAGCAGCAGCGCTTATCGCTACTAGTACTGTCGTACTATCTTTGGTGTGACCGCTAGTATTTCCGGGTGGTGGTTAACGTCACCCAGGAGAGACACTTCCACTGCACAGTTGTGTTCTTTTGCATATATTTGAGATCTGATACTTCGTACTTTCGGACACACTTTACATTGTTGTTACTACTTGAGCCATGTGTGGCTCGGGTTCATGCCATTTGTTCGTTGGCATTTTGTCACATCGAGTGTCGTCTTGTTTCTTCCTTACTTACTTGCATAACGAAGTTGCTGGCTTGCTTCCTTGAGTGGCAGCAGCAGCGCTTATCGCTACTAGTACTGTCGTACTATCTTTGGTGTGACCGCTAGTATTTCCGGGTGGTGGTTAACGTCACCCAGGAGAGACACTTCCACTGCACAGTTGTGTTCTTTTGCATATATTTGAGATCTGATAGTTCGTACTTTCGGACACACTTTACATTGTTGTTACTACTTGAGCCATGTGTGGCACGGGTTCATGCCATTTGTTCTTTGGCATTTTGTCACATCGAGTGTCGTCTTGTTTCTTAATTACTTACTTGCATAACGAAGTTGCTGGCTTGCTTCCTTGAGTGGCAGCAGCAGCGCTTATCGCTACTAGTACTGTCGTACTATCTTTGGTGTGACCGCTAGTATTTCCGGGTGGTGGTTAACGGCACCCAGGAGAGACACTTCCACTGCACAGTTGTGTTCTTTTGCATATATTTGAGATCTGATAGTTCCTACTTTCGGACACACTTTACATTGTTGTTACTACTTGAGCCATGTGTGGCTCGGGTTCATGCCATTTGTTCGTTGGCATTTTGTCACATCGAGTGTCGTCTTGTTTCTTCCTTACTTACTTGCATAACGAAGTTGCTGGCTTGCTTCCTTGAGTGGCAGCAGCAGCGCTTATCGCTACTAGTACTGTCGTACTACCTTTGGTGTGACCGCTAGTATTTCCGGGTGGTGGTTAACGTCACCCAGGAGAGACACTTCCACTGCACAGTTGTGTTCTTTTGCATATATTTGAGATCTGATACTTCGTACTTTCGGACACACTTGACATTGTTGTTACTACTTGAGCCATGTGTGGCTCGGGTTCATGCCATTTGTTCTTTGGCATTTTGTCACATCGAGTGTCGTCTTGTTTCTTCCTTACTTACTTGCA
Organism: Schistocerca nitens; assembly: GCF_023898315.1. Lineage (NCBI taxonomy): Eukaryota > Metazoa > Arthropoda > Insecta > Orthoptera > Acrididae > Schistocerca > Schistocerca nitens. The sequence goes on along the minus strand of NC_064614.1, from coordinate 783,847,524 downwards.
TAACGAAGTTGCTGGCTTGCTTCCTTGAGTGGCAGCAGCAGCGCTTATCGCTACTAGTACTGTCGTACTATCTTTGGTGTGACCGCTAGTATTTCCGGGTGGTGGTTAACGGCACCCAGGAGAGACACTTCCACTGCACAGTTGTGTTCTTATCCATATATTTGGGATCTGATACTTTGTACTTTCGGACACACTTGACATTGTTGTTACTACTTGAGCCATGTGTGGCTCGGGTTCATGCCATTTGTTCTTTGGCATTTTGTCACATCGAGTGTCGTCTTGTTTCTTCCTTACTTACTTGCATAACGAAGTTGCTGGCTTGCTTCCTTGAGTGGCAGCAGCAGCGCTTATCGCTACTAGTACTGTCGTACTATCTTTGGTGTGACCGCTAGTATTTCCGGGTGGTGGTTAACGTCACCCAGGAGTGACACTTCCACTGCACAGTTGTGTTCTTTTCCATATATTTGAGATCTGATACTTCGTACTTTCGGACACACTTTACATTGTTGTTACTACTTGAGCCATGTGTGGCTCGGGTTCATGCCATATGTTCTTTGGCATTTTGTCACATCGAGTGTCGTCTTGTTTCTTCCTTACTTACTTGCATAACGAAGTTGCTGGCTTGCTTCCTTGAGTGGCAGCAGCAGCGCTTATCGCTACTAGTACTGTCGTACTATCTTTGGTGTGACCGCTAGTATTTCCGGGTGGTGGTTAACGTCACCCAGGAGAGACACTTCCACTGCACAGTTGTGTTCTTTTGCATATATTTGAGATCTGATAGTTCCTACTTTCGGACACACTTTACATTGTTGTTACCACTTAAGCCATGTGCGGCTCGGGTTCATGCCATTTGTTCTTTGGCATTTTGTCACATCGAGTGTCGTCTTGTTTCTTCCTTACTTACTTGCATAACGAAGTTGCTGGCTTGCTTCCTTGAGTGGCAGCAGCAGCGCTTATCGCTACTAGTACTGTCGTACTATCTTTGGTGTGACCGCTAGTATTTCCGGGTGGTGGTTAACGTCACCCAGGAGAGACACTTCCACTGCACAGTTGTGTTCTTTTGCATATATTTGAGATCTGATACTACGTACTTTCGGACACACTTTACATTGTTGTTACTACTTGAGCCATGTGTGGCTCGGGTTCATGCCATTTGTTCTTTGGCATTTTGTCACATCGAGTGTCGTCTTGTTTCTTCCTTACTTACTTGCATAACGAAGTTGCTGGCTTGCTTCCTTGAGTGGCAGCAGCAGCGCTTATCGCTACTAGTACTGTCGTACTATCTTTGGTGTGACCGCTAGTATTTCCGGGTGGTGGTTAACGTCACCCAGGAGAGACACTTCCACTGCACAGTTGTGTTCTTTTGCATATATTTGAGATCTGATACTTCGTACTTTCGGACACACTTTACATTGTTGTTACTACTTGAGCCATGTGTGGCTCGGGTTCATGCCATTTGTTCGTTGGCATTTTGTCACATCGAGTGTCGTCTTGTTTCTTCCTTACTTACTTGCATAACGAAGTTGCTGGCTTGCTTCCTTGAGTGGCAGCAGCAGCGCTTATCGCTACTAGTACTGTCGTACTATCTTTGAGTGACCGCTAGTATTTCCGGGTGGTGGTTAACGTCACCCAGGAGAGACACTTCCACTGCACAGTTGTGTTCTTTTGCATATATTTGAGATCTGATAGTTCGTACTTTCGGACACACTTTACATTGTTGTTACTACTTGAGCCATGTGTGGCACGGGTTCATGCCATTTGTTCTTTGGCATTTTGTCACATCGAGTGTCGTCTTGTTTCTTAATTACTTACTTGCATAACGAAGTTGCTGGCTTGCTTCCTTGAGTGGCAGCAGCAGCGCTTATCGCTACTAGTACTGTCGTACTATCTTTGGTGTGACCGCTAGTATTTCCGGGTGGTGGTTAACGGCACCCAGGAGAGACACTTCCACTGCACAGTTGTGTTCTTATCCATATATTTGGGATCTGATACTTCGTACTTTTGGACACACTTGACATTGTTGTTACTACTTGAGCCATGGGTGGCTCGGGTTCATGCTATTTGTTCTTTGGCATTTTGTCACATCGAGTGTCGTCTTGTTTCTTCCTTACTTACTTGCATAACGAAGTTGCTGGCTTGCTTCCTTGAGTGGCAGCAGCAGCGCTTATCGCTACTAGTACTGTCGTACTATCTTTGGTGTGACCGCTAGTATTTCCGGGTGGTGGTTAACGTCACCCAGGAGAGACACTTCCACTGCACAGTTGTGTTCTTTTGCATATATTTGAGATCTGATAGTTCGTACTTTCGGACACACTTTACATTGTTGTTACTACTTGAGCCATGTGTGGCTCGGGTTCATGCCATTTGTTCGTTGGCATTTTGTCACATCGAGTGTCGTCTTGTTTCTTCCTTACTTACTTGCATAACGAAGTTGCTGGCTTGCTTCCTTGAGTGGCAGCAGCAGCGCTTATCGCTACTAGTACTGTCGTACTATCTTTGGTGTGACCGCTAGTATTTCCGGGTGGTGGTTAACGTCACCCAGGAGAGACACTTCCACTGCACAGTTGTGTTCTTTTGCATATATTTCAGATCTGATACTTCGTACTTTAGGACACACTTTACATTGTTGTTACTACTTGAGCCATGTGTGGCTCGGGTTCATGCCATTTGTTCTTTGGCATTTTGTCACATCGAGTGTCGTCTTGTTTCTTCCTTACTTACTTGCATAACGAAGTTGCTGGCTTGCTTCCTTGAGTGGCAGCAGCAGCGCTTATCGCTACTAGTACTGTCGTACTATCTTTGGTGTGACCGCTAGTATTTCCGGGTGGTGGTTAACGTCACCCAGGAGAGACACTTCCACTGCACAGTTGTGTTCTTTTGCATATATTTGAGATCTGATACTTCGTACTTTCGGACACACTTTACATTGTTGTTACTACTTGAGCCATGTGTGGCTCGGGTTCATGCCATTTGTTCGTTGGCATTTTGTCACATCGAGTGTCGTCTTGTTTCTTCCTTACTTACTTGCATAACGAAGTTGCTGGCTTGCTTCCTTGAGTGGCAGCAGCAGCGCTTATCGCTACTAGTACTGTCGTACTATCTTTGGTGTGACCGCTAGTATTTCCGGGTGGTGGTTAACGTCACCCAGGAGAGACACTTCCACTGCACAGTTGTGTTCTTTTGCATATATTTGAGATCTGATAGTTCCTACTTTCGGACACACTTTACATTGTTGTTACTACTTGAGCCATGTGTGGCTCGGGTTCATGCCATTTGTTCGTTGGCATTTTGTCACATCGAGTGTCGTCTTGTTTCTTCCTTACTTACTTGCATAACGAAGTTGCTGGCTTGCTTCCTTGAGTGGCAGCAGCAGCGCTTATCGCTACTAGTACTGTCGTACTATCTTTGGTGTGACCGCTAGTATTTCCGGGTGGTGGTTAACGTCACCCAGGAGAGACACTTCCACTGCACAGTTGTGTTCTTTTGCATATATTTGAGATCTGATACTTCGTACTTTCGGACACACTTTACATTGTTGTTACTACTTGAGCCATGTGTGGCTCGGGTTCATGCCATTTGTTCTTTGGCATTTTGTCACATCGAGTGTCGTCTTGTTTCTTCCTTACTTACTTGCATAACGAAGTTGCTGGCTTGCTTCCTTGAGTGGCAGCAGCAGCGCTTATCGCTACTAGTACTGTCGTACTATCTTTGGTGTGACCGCTAGTATTTCCGGGTGGTGGTTAACGTCACCCAGGAAAGACACTTCCACTGCACAGTTGTGTTCTTTTGCATATATTTGAGATCTGATAGTTCGTACTTTCGGACACACTTTACATTGTTGTTACTACTTGAGCCATGTGTGGCTCGGGTTCATGCCATTTGTTCTTTGGCATTTTGTCACATCGAGTGTCGTCTTGTTTCTTCCTTACTTACTTGCATAACGAAGTTGCTGGCTTGCTTCCTTGAGTGGCAGCAGCAGCGCTTATCGCTACTAGTACTGTCGTACTATCTTTGGTGTGACCGCTAGTATTTCCGGGTGGTGGTTAACGGCACCCAGGAGAGACACTTCCACTGCACAGTTGTGTTCTTATCCATATATTTGGGATCTGATACTTTGTACTTTCGGACACACTTGACATTGTTGTTACTACTTGAGCCATGTGTGGCTCGGGTTCATGCCATTTGTTCTTTGGCATTTTGTCACATCGAGTGTCGTCTTGTTTCTTCCTTACTTACTTGCATAACGAAGTTGCTGGCTTGCTTCCTTGAGTGGCAGCAGCAGCGCTTATCGCTACTAGTACTGTCGTACTATCTTTGGTGTGACCGCTAGTATTTCCGGGTGGTGGTTAACGTCACCCAGGAGTGACACTTCCACTGCACAGTTGTGTTCTTTTCCATATATTTGAGATCTGATACTTCGTACTTTCGGACACACTTTACATTGTTGTTACTACTTGAGCCATGTGTGGCTCGGGTTCATGCCATATGTTCTTTGGCATTTTGTCACATCGAGTGTCGTCTTGTTTCTTCCTTACTTACTTGCATAACGAAGTTGCTGGCTTGCTTCCTTGAGTGGCAGCAGCAGCGCTTATCGCTACTAGTACTGTCGTACTATCTTTGGTGTGACCGCTAGTATTTCCGGGTGGTGGTTAACGTCACCCAGGAGAGACACTTCCACTGCACAGTTGTGTTCTTTTGCATATATTTGAGATCTGATAGTTCCTACTTTCGGACACACTTTACATTGTTGTTACCACTTAAGCCATGTGCGGCTCGGGTTCATGCCATTTGTTCTTTGGCATTTTGTCACATCGAGTGTCGTCTTGTTTCTTCCTTACTTACTTGCATAACGAAGTTGCTGGCTTGCTTCCTTGAGTGGCAGCAGCAGCGCTTATCGCTACTAGTACTGTCGTACTATCTTTGGTGTGACCGCTAGTATTTCCGGGTGGTGGTTAACGTCACCCAGGAGAGACACTTCCACTGCACAGTTGTGTTCTTTTGCATATATTTGAGATCTGATACTACGTACTTTCGGACACACTTTACATTGTTGTTACTACTTGAGCCATGTGTGGCTCGGGTTCATGCCATTTGTTCTTTGGCATTTTGTCACATCGAGTGTCGTCTTGTTTCTTCCTTACTTACTTGCATAACGAAGTTGCTGGCTTGCTTCCTTGAGTGGCAGCAGCAGCGCTTATCGCTACTAGTACTGTCGTACTATCTTTGGTGTGACCGCTAGTATTTCCGGGTGGTGGTTAACGTCACCCAGGAGAGACACTTCCACTGCACAGTTGTGTTCTTTTGCATATATTTGAGATCTGATACTTCGTACTTTTGGACACACTTGACATTGTTGTTACTACTTGAGCCATGGGTGGCTCGGGTTCATGCTATTTGTTCTTTGGCATTTTGTCACATCGAGTGTCGTCTTGTTTCTTCCTTACTTACTTGCATAACGAAGTTGCTGGCTTGCTTCCTTGAGTGGCAGCAGCAGCGCTTATCGCTACTAGTACTGTCGTACTATCTTTGGTGTGACCGCTAGTATTTCCGGGTGGTGGTTAACGTCACCCAGGAGAGACACTTCCACTGCACAGTTGTGTTCTTTTGCATATATTTGAGATCTGATAGTTCGTACTTTCGGACACACTTTACATTGTTGTTACTACTTGAGCCATGTGTGGCTCGGGTTCATGCCATTTGTTCGTTGGCATTTTGTCACATCGAGTGTCGTCTTGTTTCTTCCTTACTTACTTGCATAACGAAGTTGCTGGCTTGCTTCCTTGAGTGGCAGCAGCAGCGCTTATCGCTACTAGTACTGTCGTACTATCTTTGGTGTGACCGCTAGTATTTCCGGGTGGTGGTTAACGTCACCCAGGAGAGACACTTCCACTGCACAGTTGTGTTCTTTTGCATATATTTCAGATCTGATACTTCGTACTTTAGGACACACTTTACATTGTTGTTACTACTTGAGCCATGTGTGGCTCGGGTTCATGCCATTTGTTCTTTGGCATTTTGTCACATCGAGTGTCGTCTTGTTTCTTCCTTACTTACTTGCATAACGAAGTTGCTGGCTTGCTTCCTTGAGTGGCAGCAGCAGCGCTTATCGCTACTAGTACTGTCGTACTATCTTTGGTGTGACCGCTAGTATTTCCGGGTGGTGGTTAACGTCACCCAGGAGAGACACTTCCACTGCACAGTTGTGTTCTTTTCCATATATTTGAGATCTGATACTTCGTACTTTCGGACACACTTTACATTGTTGTTACTACTTGAGCCATGTGTGGCTCAGGTTCATGCCATTTGTTCGTTGGCATTTTGTCACATCGAGTGTCGTCTTGTTTCTTCCTTACTTACTTGCATAACGAAGTTGCTGGCTTGCTTCCTTGAGTGGCAGCAGCAGCGCTTATCACTACTAGTACTGTCGTACTATCTTTGGTGTGACCGCTAGTATTTCCGGGTGGTGGTTAACGTCACCCAGGAGAGACACTTCCACTGCACAGTTGTGTTCTTTTGCATATATTTGAGATCTGATAGTTCCTACTTTCGGACACACTTTACATTGTTGTTACTACTTGAGCCATGTGTGGCTCGGGTTCATGCCATTTGTTCGTTGGCATTTTGTCACATCGAGTGTCGTCTTGTTTCTTCCTTACTTACTTGCATAACGAAGTTGCTGGCTTGCTTCCTTGAGTGGCAGCAGCAGCGCTTATCGCTACTAGTACTGTCGTACTATCTTTGGTGTGACCGCTAGTATTTCCGGGTGGTGGTTAACGTCACCCAGGAGAGACACTTCCACTGCACAGTTGTGTTCTTTTGCATATATTTGAGATCTGATAGTTCGTACTTTCGGACACACTTTACATTGTTGTTACTACTTGAGCCATGTGTGGCTCGGGTTCATGCCATTTGTTCTTTGGCATTTTGTCACATCGAGTGTCGTCTTGTTTCTTCGTTACTTACTTGCATAACGAAGTTGCTGGCTTGCTTCCTTGAGTGGCAGCAGCAGCGCTTATCGCTACTAGTACTGTCGTACTATCTTTGGTGTGACCGCTAGTATTTCCGGGTGGTGGTTAACGTCACCCAGGAAAGACACTTCCACTGCACAGTTGTGTTCTTTTGCATATATTTGAGATCTGATAGTTCGTACTTTCGGACACACTTTACATTGTTGTTACTACTTGAGCCATGTGTGGCTCGGGTTCATGCCATTTGTTCTTTGGCATTTTGTCACATCGAGTGTCGTCTTGTTTCTTCCTTACTTACTTGCATAACGAAGTTGCTGGCTTGCTTCCTTGAGTGGCAGCAGCAGCGCTTATCGCTACTAGTACTGTCCTACTATCTTTGGTGTGACCGCTAGTATTTCCGGGTGGTGGTTAACGGCACCCAGGAGAGACACTTCCACTGCACAGTTGTGTTCTTATCCATATATTTGGGATCATATACTTTGTACTTTCGGACACACTTGACATTGTTGTTACTACTTGAGCCATGTGTGGCTCGGGTTTTTGCCATTTGTTCTTTGGCATTTTGTCACATCGAGTGTCGTCTTGTTTCTTCCTTACTTACTTGCATAACGAAGTTGCTGGCTTGCTTCCTTGAGTGGCAGCAGCAGCGCTTATCTCTACTAGTACTGTCGTACTATCTTTGGTGTGACCGCTAGTATTTCCGGGTGGTGGTTAACGTCACCCAGGAGAGACACTTCCACTGCACAGTTGTGTTCTTTTCCATATATTTGAGATCTGATACTTCGTACTTTCGGACACACTTTACATTGTTGTTACTACTTGAGCCATGTGTGGCTCGGGTTCATGCCATATGTTCTTTGGCATTTTGTCACATCGAGTGTCGTCTTGTTTCTTCCTTACTTACTTGCATAACGAAGTTGCTGGCTTGCTTCCTTGAGTGGCAGCAGCAGCGCTTATCGCTACTAGTACTGTCGTACTATCTTTGGTGTGACCGCTAGTATTTCCGGGTGGTGGTTAACGTCACCCAGGAGAGACACTTCCACTGCACAGTTGTGTTCTTTTGCATATATTTGAGATCTGATAGTTCCTACTTTCGGACACACTTTACATTGTTGTTACTACTTGAGCCATGTGTGGCTCGGGTTCATGCCATTTGTTCGTTGGCATTTTGTCACATCGAGTGTCGTCTTGTTTCTTCCTTACTTACTTGCATAACGAAGTTGCTGGCTTGCTTCCTTGAGTGGCAGCAGCAGCGCTTATCGCTACTAGTACTGTCGTACTATCTTTGGTGTGACCGCTAGTATTTCCGGGTGGTGGTTAACGTCACCCAGGAGAGACACTTCCACTGCACAGTTGTGTTCTTTTGCATATATTTGAGATCTGATAGTTCGTACTTTCGGAAACACTTTACATTGTTGTTACTACTTGAGCCATGTGTGGCTCGGGTTCATGCCATTTGTTCGTTGGCATTTTGTCACATCGAGTGTCGTCTTGTTTCTTCCTTACTTACTTGCATAACGAAGTTGCTGGCTTGCTTCCTTGAGTGGCAGCAGCAGCGCTTATCGCTACTAGTACTGTCCTACTATCTTTGGTGTGACCGCTAGTATTTCCGGGTGGTGGTTAACGTCACCCAGGAAAGACACTTCCACTGCACAGTTGTGTTCTTTTGCATATATTTGAGATCTGATAGTTCGTACTTTCGGACACACTTTACATTGTTGTTACTACTTGAGCCATGTGTGGCTCGGGTTCATGCCATTTGTTCTTTGGCATTTTGTCACATCGAGTGTCGTCTTGTTTCTTCCTTACTTACTTGCATAACGAAGTTGCTGGCTTGCTTCCTTGAGTGGCAGCAGCAGCGCTTATCGCTACTAGTACTGTCGTACTATCTTTGGTGTGACCGCTAGTATTTCCGGGTGGTGGTTAACGGCACCCAGGAGAGACACTTCCACTGCACAGTTGTGTTCTTATCCATATATTTGGGATCTGATACTTTGTACTTTCGGACACACTTGACATTGTTGTTACTACTTGAGCCATGTGTGGCTCGGGTTCATGCCATTTGTTCTTTGGCATTTTGTCACATCGAGTGTCGTCTTGTTTCTTCCTTACTTACTTGCATAACGAAGTTGCTGGCTTGCTTCCTTGAGTGGCAGCAGCAGCGCTTATCGCTACTAGTACTGTCGTACTATCTTTGGTGTGACCGCTAGTATTTCCGGGTGGTGGTTAACGTCACCCAGGAGTGACACTTCCACTGCACAGTTGTGTTCTTTTCCATATATTTGAGATCTGATACTTCGTACTTTCGGACACACTTTACATTGTTGTTACTACTTGAGCCATGTGTGGCTCGGGTTCATGCCATATGTTCTTTGGCATTTTGTCACATCGAGTGTCGTCTTGTTTCTTCCTTACTTACTTGCATAACGAAGTTGCTGGCTTGCTTCCTTGAGTGGCAGCAGCAGCGCTTATCGCTACTAGTACTGTCGTACTATCTTTGGTGTGACCGCTAGTATTTCCGGGTGGTGGTTAACGTCACCCAGGAGAGACACTTCCACTGCGCAGTTGTGTTCTTTTGCATATATTTGAGATCTGATAGTTCCTACTTTCGGACACACTTTACATTGTTGTTACCACTTAAGCCATGTGCGGCTCGGGTTCATGCCATTTGTTCTTTGGCATTTTGTCACATCGAGTGTCGTCTTGTTTCTTGCTTACTTACTTGCATAACGAAGTTGCTGGCTTGCTTCCTTGAGTGGCAGCAGCAGCGCTTATCGCTACTAGTACTGTCGTACTATCTTTGGTGTGACCGCTAGTATTTCCGGGTGGTGGTTAACGTCACCCAGGAGAGACACTTCCACTGCACAGTTGTGTTCTTTTGCATATATTTGAGATCTGATACTTCGTACTTTCGGACACACTTTACATTGTTGTTACTACTTGAGCCATGTGTGGCTCGGGTTCATGCCATTTGTTCTTTGGCATTTTGTCACATCGAGTGTCGTCTTGTTTCTTCCTTACTTACTTGCATAACGAAGTTGCTGGCTTGCTTCCTTGAGTGGCAGCAGCAGCGCTTATCGCTACTAGTACTGTCGTACTATCTTTGGTGTGACCGCTAGTATTTCCGGGTGGTGGTTAACGTCACCCAGGAGAGACACTTCCACTGCACAGTTGTGTTCTTTTGCATATATTTGAGATCTGATACTTCGTACTTTCGGACACACTTTACATTGTTGTTACTACTTGAGCCATGTGTGGCTCGGGTTCATGCCATTTGTTCGTTGGCATTTTGTCACATCGAGTGTCGTCTTGTTTCTTCCTTACTTACTTGCATAACGAAGTTGCTGGCTTGCTTCCTTGAGTGGCAGCAGCAGCGCTTATCGCTACTAGTACTGTCGTACTATCTTTGGTGTGACCGCTAGTATTTCCGGGTGGTGGTTAACGTCACCCAGGAGAGACACTTCCACTGCACAGTTGTGTTCTTTTGCATATATTTGAGATCTGATAGTTCGTACTTTCGGACACACTTTACATTGTTGTTACTACTTGAGCCATGTGTGGCACGGGTTCATGCCGTTTGTTCTTTGGCATTTTGTCACATCGAGTGTCGTCTTGTTTCTTAATTACTTACTTGCATAACGAAGTTGCTGGCTTGCTTCCTTGAGTGGCAGCAGCAGCGCTTATCGCTACTAGTACTGTCGTACTATCTTTGGTGTGACCGCTAGTATTTCCGGGTGGTGGTTAACGGCACCCAGGAGAGACACTTCCACTGCACAGTTGTGTTCTTATCCATATATTTGGGATCTGATACTTCGTACTTTCGGACACACTTGACATTGTTGTTACTACTTGAGCCATGGGTGGCTCGGGTTCATGCTATTTGTTCTTTGGCATTTTGTCACATCGAGTGTCGTCTTGTTTCTTCCTTACTTACTTGCATAACGAAGTTGCTGGCTTGCTTCCTTGAGTGGCAGCAGCAGCGCTTATCGCTACTAGTACTGTCGTACTATCTTTGGTGTGACCGCTAGTATTTCCGGGTGGTGGTTAACGTCACCCAGGAGAGACACTTCCACTGCACAGTTGTGTTCTTTTGCATATATTTGAGATCTGATAGTTCGTACTTTCGGACACACTTTACATTGTTGTTACTACTTGAGCCATGTGTGGCTCGGGTTCATGCCATTTGTTCGTTGGCATTTTGTCACATCGAGTGTCGTCTTGTTTCTTCCTTACTTACTTGCATAACGAAGTTGCTGGCTTGCTTCCTTGAGTGGCAGCAGCAGCGCTTATCGCTACTAGTACTGTCGTACTATCTTTGGTGTGACGGCTAGTATTTCCGGGTGGTGGTTAACGTCACCCAGGAGAGACACTTCCACTGCACAGTTGTGTTCTTTTGCATATATTTGAGATCTGATACTTCGTACTTTCGGACACACTTTACATTGTTGTTACTACTTGAGCCATGTGTGGCTCGGGTTCATGCCATTTGTTCTTTGGCATTTTGTCACATCGAGTGTAGTCTTGTTTCTTCCTTACTTACTTGCATAACGAAGTTGCTGGCTTGCTTCCTTGAGTGGCAGCAGCAGCGCTTATCGCTACTAGTACTGTCGTACTATCTTTGGTGTGACCGCTAGTATTTCCGGGTGGTGGTTAACGTCACCCAGGAGAGACACTTCCACTGCACAGTTGTGTTCTTTTGCATATATTTGAGATCTGATAGTTCCTACTTTCGGACACACTTTACATTGTTGTTACTACTTGAGCCATGTGTGGCTCGGGTTCATGCCATTTGTTCTTTGGCATTTTGTCACATCGAGTGTCGTCTTGTTTCTTCCTTACTTACTTGCATAACGAAGTTGGTGGCTTGCTTCCTTGAGTGGCAGCAGCAGCGCTTATCGCTACTAGTACTGTCGTACTATCTTTGGTGTGACCGCTAGTATTTCCGGGTGGTGGTTAACGTCACCCAGGAGAGACACTTCCACTGCACAGTTGTGTTCTTTTGCATATATTTGAGATCTGATACTTCGTACTTTCGGACACACTTTACATTGTTGTTACTACTTGAGCCATGTGTGGCTCGGGTTCATGCCATTTGTTCGTTGGCATTTTGTCACATCGAGTGTCGTCTTGTTTCTTCCTTACTTACTTGCATAACGAAGTTGCTGGCTTGCTTCCTTGAGTGGCAGCAGCAGCGCTTATCGCTACTAGTACTGTCCTACTATCTTTGGTGTGACCGCTAGTATTTCCGGGTGGTGGTTAACGGCACCCAGGAGAGACACTTCCACTGCACAGTTGTGTTCTTATCCATATATTTGGGATCATATACTTTGTACTTTCGGACACACTTGACATTGTTGTTACAACTTGAGCCATGTGTGGCTCGGGTTTTTGCCATTTGTTCTTTGGCATTTTGTCACATCGAGTGTCGTCTTGTTTCTTCCTTACTTACTTGCATAACGAAGTTGCTGGCTTGCTTCCTTGAGTGGCAGCAGCAGCGCTTATCTCTACTAGTACTGTCGTACTATCTTTGGTGTGACCGCTAGTATTTCCGGGTGGTGGTTAACGTCACCCAGGAGTGACACTTCCACTGCACAGTTGTGTTCTTTTCCATATATTTGAGATCTGATACTTCGTACTTTCGGACACACTTTACATTGTTGTTACTACTTGAGCCATGTGTGGCTCGGGTTCATGCCATATGTTCTTTGGCATTTTGTCACATCGAGTGTCGTCTTGTTTCTTCCTTACTTACTTGCATAACGAAGTTGCTGGCTTGCTTCCTTGAGTGGCAGCAGCAGCGCTTATCGCTACTAGTACTGTCGTACTATCTTTGGTGTGACCGCTAGTATTTCCGGGTGGTGGTTAACGTCACCCAGGAGAGACACTTCCACTGCACAGTTGTGTCCTTTTGCATATATTTGAGATCTGATAGTTCCTACTTTCGGACACACTTTACATTGTTGTTACTACTTGAGCCATGTGTGGCTCGGGTTCATGCCATTTGTTCGTTGGCATTTTGTCACATCGAGTGTCGTCTTGTTTCTTCCTTACTTACTTGCATAACGAAGTTGCTGGCTTGGTTCCTTGAGTGGCAGCAGCAGCGCTTATCGCTACTAGTACTGTCGTACTATCTTTGGTGTGACCGCTAGTATTTCCGGGTGGTGGTTAACGTCACCCAGGAGAGACACTTCCACTGCACAGTTGTGTTCTTTTGCATATATTTGAGATGTGATACTTCGTACTTTCGGACACACTTTACATTGTTGTTACTACTTGAGCCATGTGTGGCTCGGGTTCATGCCATTTGTTCGTTGGCATTTTGTCACATCGAGTGTCGTCTTGTTTCTTCCTTACTTACTTGCATAACGATGTTGCTGGCTTGCTTCCTTGAGTGGCAGCAGCAGCGCTTATCGCTACTAGTACTGTCGTACTATCTTTGGTGTGACCGCTAGTATTTCCGGGTGGTGGTTAACGTCACCCAGGAGAGACACTTCCACTGCACAGTTGTGTTCTTTTGCATATATTTGAGATCTGATAGTTCGTACTTTCGGAAACACTTTACATTGTTGTTACTACTTGAGCCATGTGTGGCTCGGGTTCATGCCATTTGTTCGTTGGCATTTTGTCACATCGAGTGTCGTCTTGTTTCTTCCTTACTTACTTGCATAACGAAGTTGCTGGCTTGCTTCCTTGAGTGGCAGCAGCAGCGCTTATCGCTACTAGTACTGTCGTACTATCTTTGGTGTGACCACTAGTATTTCCGGGTGGTGGTTAACGTCACCCAGGAGAGACACTTCCACTGCACAGTTGTGTTCTTTTGCATATATTTGAGATCTGATACTTCATACTATCGGACACACTTTACATTGTTGTTACTACTTGAGCCATGTGTGGCTCGGGTTCATGCCATTTGTTCTTTGGCATTTTGTCACATCGAGTGTCGTCTTGTTTCTTCCTTACTTACTTGCATAACGAAGTTGCTGGCTTGCTTCCTTGAGTGGCAGCAGCAGCGCTTATCGCTACTAGTACTGTCGTACTATCTTTGGTGTGACCGCTAGTATTTCCGGGTGGTGGTTAACGTCACCCAGGAGAGACACTTCCACTGCACAGTTGTGTTCTTTTGCATATATTTGAGATCTGATAGTTCGTACTTTCGGACACACTTTACATTGTTGTTACTACTTGAGCCATGTGTGGCACGGGTTCATGCCGTTTGTTCTTTGGCATTTTGTCACATCGAGTGTCGTCTTGTTTCTTAATTACTTACTTGCATAACGAAGTTGCTGGCTTGCTTCCTTGAGTGGCAGCAGCAGCGCTTATCGCTACTAGTACTGTCGTACTATCTTTGGTGTGACCGCTAGTATTTCCGGGTGGTGGTTAACGGCACCCAGGAGAGACACTTCCACTGCACAGTTGTGTTCTTATCCATATATTTGGGATCTGATACTTCGTACTTTCGGACACACTTGACATTGTTGTTACTACTTGAGCCATGGGTGGCTCGGGTTCATGCTATTTGTTCTTTGGCATTTTGTCACATCGAGTGTCGTCTTGTTTCTTCCTTACTTACTTGCATAACGAAGTTGCTGGCTTGCTTCCTTGAGTGGCAGCAGCAGCGCTTATCGCTACTAGTACTGTCGTACTATCTTTGGTGTGACCGCTAGTATTTCCGGGTGGTGGTTAACGTCACCCAGGAGAGACACTTCCACTGCACAGTTGTGTTCTTTTGCATATATTTGAGATCTGATAGTTCGTACTTTCGGACACACTTTACATTGTTGTTACTACTTGAGCCATGTGTGGCTCGGGTTCATGCCATTTGTTCGTTGGCATTTTGTCACATCGAGTGTCGTCTTGTTTCTTCCTTACTTACTTGCATAACGAAGTTGCTGGCTTGCTTCCTTGAGTGGCAGCAGCAGCGCTTATCGCTACTAGTACTGTCGTACTATCTTTGGTGTGACGGCTAGTATTTCCGGGTGGTGGTTAACGTCACCCAGGAGAGACACTTCCACTGCACAGTTGTGTTCTTTTGCATATATTTGAGATCTGATACTTCGTACTTTCGGACACACTTTACATTGTTGTTACTACTTGAGCCATGTGTGGCTCGGGTTCATGCCATTTGTTCTTTGGCATTTTGTCACATCGAGTGTAGTCTTGTTTCTTCCTTACTTACTTGCATAACGAAGTTGCTGGCTTGCTTCCTTGAGTGGCAGCAGCAGCGCTTATCGCTACTAGTACTGTCGTACTATCTTTGGTGTGACCGCTAGTATTTCCGGGTGGTGGTTAACGTCACCCAGGAGAGACACTTCCACTGCACAGTTGTGTTCTTTTGCATATATTTGAGATCTGATAGTTCCTACTTTCGGACACACTTTACATTGTTGTTACTACTTGAGCCATGTGTGGCTCGGGTTCATGCCATTTGTTCTTTGGCATTTTGTCACATCGAGTGTCGTCTTGTTTCTTCCTTACTTACTTGCATAACGAAGTTGGTGGCTTGCTTCCTTGAGTGGCAGCAGCAGCGCTTATCGCTACTAGTACTGTCGTACTATCTTTGGTGTGACCGCTAGTATTTCCGGGTGGTGGTTAACGTCACCCAGGAGAGACACTTCCACTGCACAGTTGTGTTCTTTTGCATATATTTGAGATCTGATACTTCGTACTTTCGGACACACTTTACATTGTTGTTACTACTTGAGCCATGTGTGGCTCGGGTTCATGCCATTTGTTCGTTGGCATTTTGTCACATCGAGTGTCGTCTTGTTTCTTCCTTACTTACTTGCATAACGAAGTTGCTGGCTTGCTTCCTTGAGTGGCAGCAGCAGCGCTTATCGCTACTAGTACTGTCCTACTATCTTTGGTGTGACCGCTAGTATTTCCGGGTGGTGGTTAACGGCACCCAGGAGAGACACTTCCACTGCACAGTTGTGTTCTTATCCATATATTTGGGATCATATACTTTGTACTTTCGGACACACTTGACATTGTTGTTACAACTTGAGCCATGTGTGGCTCGGGTTTTTGCCATTTGTTCTTTGGCATTTTGTCACATCGAGTGTCGTCTTGTTTCTTCCTTACTTACTTGCATAACGAAGTTGCTGGCTTGCTTCCTTGAGTGGCAGCAGCAGCGCTTATCTCTACTAGTACTGTCGTACTATCTTTGGTGTGACCGCTAGTATTTCCGGGTGGTGGTTAACGTCACCCAGGAGTGACACTTCCACTGCACAGTTGTGTTCTTTTCCATATATTTGAGATCTGATACTTCGTACTTTCGGACACACTTTACATTGTTGTTACTACTTGAGCCATGTGTGGCTCGGGTTCATGCCATATGTTCTTTGGCATTTTGTCACATCGAGTGTCGTCTTGTTTCTTCCTTACTTACTTGCATAACGAAGTTGCTGGCTTGCTTCCTTGAGTGGCAGCAGCAGCGCTTATCGCTACTAGTACTGTCGTACTATCTTTGGTGTGACCGCTAGTATTTCCGGGTGGTGGTTAACGTCACCCAGGAGAGACACTTCCACTGCACAGTTGTGTCCTTTTGCATATATTTGAGATCTGATAGTTCCTACTTTCGGACACACTTTACATTGTTGTTACTACTTGAGCCATGTGTGGCTCGGGTTCATGCCATTTGTTCGTTGGCATTTTGTCACATCGAGTGTCGTCTTGTTTCCTCCTTACTTACTTGCATAACGAAGTTGCTGGCTTGGTTCCTTGAGTGGCAGCAGCAGCGCTTATCGCTACTAGTACTGTCGTACTATCTTTGGTGTGACCGCTAGTATTTCCGGGTGGTGGTTAACGTCACCCAGGAGAGACACTTCCACTGCACAGTTGTGTTCTTTTGCATATATTTGAGATGTGATACTTCGTACTTTCGGACACACTTTACATTGTTGTTACTACTTGAGCCATGTGTGGCTCGGGTTCATGCCATTTGTTCGTTGGCATTTTGTCACATCGAGTGTCGTCTTGTTTCTTCCTTACTTACTTGCATAACGAAGTTGCTGGCTTGCTTCCTTGAGTGGCAGCAGCAGCGCTTATCGCTACTAGTACTGTCGTACTATCTTTGGTGTGACCGCTAGTATTTCCGGGTGGTGGTTAACGTCACCCAGGAGAGACACTTCCACTGCACAGTTGTGTTCTTTTGCATATATTTGAGATCTGATAGTTCGTACTTTCGGAAACACTTTACATTGTTGTTACTACTTGAGCCATGTGTGGCTCGGGTTCATGCCATTTGTTCGTTGGCATTTTGTCACATCGAGTGTCGTCTTGTTTCTTCCTTACTTACTTGCATAACGAAGTTGCTGGCTTGCTTCCTTGAGTGGCAGCAGCAGCGCTTATCGCTACTAGTACTGTCGTACTATCTTTGGTGTGACCACTAGTATTTCCGGGTGGTGGTTAACGTCACCCAGGAGAGACACTTCCACTGCACAGTTGTGTTCTTTTGCATATATTTGAGATCTGATACTTCATACTATCGGACACACTTTACATTGTTGTTACTACTTGAGCCATGTGTGGCTCGGGTTCATGCCATTTGTTCTTTGGCATTTTGTCACATCGAGTGTCGTCTTGTTTCTTCCTTACTTACTTGCATAACGAAGTTGCTGGCTTGCTTCCTTGAGTGGCAGCAGCAGCGCTTATCGCTACTAGTACTGTCGTACTATCTTTGGTGTGACCGCTAGTATTTCCGGGTGGTGGTTAACGTCACCCAGGAAAGACACTTCCACTGCACAGTTGTGTTCTTTTGCATATATTTGAGATCTGATAGTTCGTACTTTCGGACACACTTTACATTGTTGTTACTACTTGAGCCATGTGTGGCTCGGGTTCATGCCATTTGTTCTTTGGCATTTTGTCACATCGAGTGTCGTCTTGTTTCTTCCTTACTTACTTGCATAACGAAGTTGCTGGCTTGCTTCCTTGAGTGGCAGCAGCAGCGCTTATCGCTACTAGTACTGTCGTACTATCTTTGGTGTGACCGCTAGTATTTCCGGGTGGTGGTTAACGGCACCCAGGAGAGACACTTCCACTGCACAGTTGTGTTCTTATCCATATATTTGGGATCTGATACTTTGTACTTTCGGACACACTTGACATTGTTGTTACTACTTGAGCCATGTGTGGCTCGGGTTCATGCCATTTGTTCTTTGGCATTTTGTCACATCGAGTGTCGTCTTGTTTCTTCCTTACTTACTTGCATAACGAAGTTGCTGGCTTGCTTCCTTGAGTGGCAGCAGCAGCGCTTATCGCTACTAGTACTGTCGTACTATCTTTGGTGTGACCGCTAGTATTTCCGGGTGGTGGTTAACGTCACCCAGGAGTGACACTTCCACTGCACAGTTGTGTTCTTTTCCATATATTTGAGATCTGATACTTCGTACTTTCGGACACACTTTACATTGTTGTTACTACTTGAGCCATGTGTGGCTCGGGTTCATGCCATATGTTCTTTGGCATTTTGTCACATCGAGTGTCGTCTTGTTTCTTCCTTACTTACTTGCATAACGAAGTTGCTGGCTTGCTTCCTTGAGTGGCAGCAGCAGCGCTTATCGCTACTAGTACTGTCGTACTATCTTTGGTGTGACCGCTAGTATTTCCGGGTGGTGGTTAACGTCACCCAGGAGAGACACTTCCACTGCGCAGTTGTGTTCTTTTGCATATATTTGAGATCTGATAGTTCCTACTTTCGGACACACTTTACATTGTTGTTACCACTTAAGCCATGTGCGGCTCGGGTTCATGCCATTTGTTCTTTGGCATTTTGTCACATCGAGTGTCGTCTTGTTTCTTCCTTACTTACTTGCATAACGAAGTTGCTGGCTTGCTTCCTTGAGTGGCAGCAGCAGCGCTTATCGCTACTAGTACTGTCGTACTATCTTTGGTGTGACCGCTAGTATTTCCGGGTGGTGGTTAACGTCACCCAGGAGAGACACTTCCACTGCACAGTTGTGTTCTTTTGCATATATTTGAGATCTGATACTTCGTACTTTCGGACACACTTTACATTGTTGTTACTACTTGAGCCATGTGTGGCTCGGGTTCATGCCATTTGTTCTTTGGCATTTTGTCACATCGAGTGTCGTCTTGTTTCTTCCTTACTTACTTGCATAACGAAGTTGCTGGCTTGCTTCCTTGAGTGGCAGCAGCAGCGCTTATCGCTACTAGTACTGTCGTACTATCTTTGGTGTGACCGCTAGTATTTCCGGGTGGTGGTTAACGTCACCCAGGAGAGACACTTCCACTGCACAGTTGTGTTCTTTTGCATATATTTGAGATCTGATACTTCGTACTTTCGGACACACTTTACATTGTTGTTACTACTTGAGCCATGTGTGGCTCGGGTTCATGCCATTTGTTCGTTGGCATTTTGTCACATCGAGTGTCGTCTTGTTTCTTCCTTACTTACTTGCATAACGAAGTTGCTGGCTTGCTTCCTTGAGTGGCAGCAGCAGCGCTTATCGCTACTAGTACTGTCGTACTATCTTTGGTGTGACCGCTAGTATTTCCGGGTGGTGGTTAACGTCACCCAGGAGAGACACTTCCACTGCACAGTTGTGTTCTTTTGCATATATTTGAGATCTGATACTTCGTACTTTCGGACACACTTTACATTGTTGTTACTACTTGAGCCATGTGTGGCACGGGTTCATGCCGTTTGTTCTTTGGCATTTTGTCACATCGAGTGTCGTCTTGTTTCTTAATTACTTACTTGCATAACGAAGTTGCTGGCTTGCTTCCTTGAGTGGCAGCAGCAGCGCTTATCGCTACTAGTACTGTCGTACTATCTTTGGTGTGACCGCTAGTATTTCCGGGTGGTGGTTAACGGCACCCAGGAGAGACACTTCCACTGCACAGTTGTGTTCTTATCCATATATTTGGGATCTGATACTTCGTACTTTCGGACACACTTGACATTGTTGTTACTACTTGAGCCATGGGTGGCTCGGGTTCATGCTATTTGTTCTTTGGCATTTTGTCACATCGAGTGTCGTCTTGTTTCTTCCTTACTTACTTGCATAACGAAGTTGCTGGCTTGCTTCCTTGAGTGGCAGCAGCAGCGCTTATCGCTACTAGTACTGTCGTACTATCTTTGGTGTGACCGCTAGTATTTCCGGGTGGTGGTTAACGTCACCCAGGAGAGACACTTCCACTGCACAGTTGTGTTCTTTTGCATATATTTGAGATCTGATAGTTCGTACTTTCGGACACACTTTACATTGTTGTTACTACTTGAGCCATGTGTGGCTCGGGTTCATGCCATTTGTTCGTTGGCATTTTGTCACATCGAGTGTCGTCTTGTTTCTTCCTTACTTACTTGCATAACGAAGTTGCTGGCTTGCTTCCTTGAGTGGCAGCAGCAGCGCTTATCGCTACTAGTACTGTCGTACTATCTTTGGTGTGACGGCTAGTATTTCCGGGTGGTGGTTAACGTCACCCAGGAGAGACACTTCCACTGCACAGTTGTGTTCTTTTGCATATATTTGAGATCTGATACTTCGTACTTTCGGACACACTTTACATTGTTGTTACTACTTGAGCCATGTGTGGCTCGGGTTCATGCCATTTGTTCTTTGGCATTTTGTCACATCGAGTGTAGTCTTGTTTCTTCCTTACTTACTTGCATAACGAAGTTGCTGGCTTGCTTCCTTGAGTGGCAGCAGCAGCGCTTATCGCTACTAGTACTGTCGTACTATCTTTGGTGTGACCGCTAGTATTTCCGGGTGGTGGTTAACGTCACCCAGGAGAGACACTTCCACTGCACAGTTGTGTTCTTTTGCATATATTTGAGATCTGATAGTTTCTACTTTCGGACACACTTTACATTGTTGTTACTACTTGAGCCATGTGTGGCTCGGGTTCATGCCATTTGTTCGTTGGCATTTTGTCACATCGAGTGTCGTCTTGTTTCTTCCTTACTTACTTGCATAACGAAGTTGGTGGCTTGCTTCCTTGAGTGGCAGCAGCAGCGCTTATCGCTACTAGTACTGTCGTACTATCTTTGGTGTGACCGCTAGTATTTCCGGGTGGTGGTTAACGTCACCCAGGAGAGACACTTCCACTGCACAGTTGTGTTCTTTTGCATATATTTGAGATGTGATACTTCGTACTTTCGGACACACTTTACATTGTTGTTACTACTTGAGCCATGTGTGGCTCGGGTTCATGCCATTTGTTCGTTGGCATTTTGTCACATCGAGTGTCGTCTTGTTTCTTCCTTACTTACTTGCATAACGAAGTTGCTGGCTTGCTTCCTTGAGTGGCAGCAGCAGCGCTTATCGCTACTAGTACTGTCGTACTATCTTTGGTGTGACCGCTAGTATTTCCGGGTGGTGGTTAACGTCACCCAGGAGAGACACTTCCACTGCACAGTTGTGTTCTTTTGCATATATTTGAGATCTGATACTTCGTACTTTCGGACACACTTTACATTGTTGTTACTACTTGAGCCATGTGTGGCTCGGGTTCATGCCATTTGTTCTTTGGCATTTTGTCACATCGAGTGTCGTCTTGTTTCTTCCTTACTTACTTGCATAACGAAGTTGCTGGCTTGCTTCCTTGAGTGGCAGCAGCAGCGCTTATCGCTACTAGTACTGTCGTACTATCTTTGGTGTGACCGCTAGTATTTCCGGGTGGTGGTTAACGTCACCCAGGAAAGACACTTCCACAGCACAGTTGTGTTCTTTTGCATATATTTGAGATCTGATAGTTCGTACTTTCGGACACACTTTACATTGTTGTTACTACTTGAGCCATGTGTGGCTCGGGTTCATGCCATTTGTTCTTTGGCATTTTGTCACATCGAGTGTCGTCTTGTTTCTTCCTTACTTACTTGCATAACGAAGTTGGTGGCTTGCTTCCTTGAGTGGCAGCAGCAGCGCTTATCTCTACTAGTACTGTCGTACTATCTTTGGTGTGACCGCTAGTATTTCCGGGTGGTGGTTAACGTCACCCAGGAGTGACACTTCCACTGCACAGTTGTGTTCTTTTCCATATATTTGAGATCTGATACTTCGTACTTTCGGACACACTTTACATTGTTGTTACTACTTGAGCCATGTGTGGCTCGGGTTCATGCCATATGTTCTTTGGCATTTTGTCACATCGAGTGTCGTCTTGTTTCTTCCTTACTTACTTGCATAACGAAGTTGCTGGCTTGCTTCCTTGAGTGGCAGCAGCAGCGCTTATCGCTACTAGTACTGTCGTACTATCTTTGGTGTGACCGCTAGTATTTCCGGGTGGTGGTTAACGTCACCCAGGAGAGACACTTCCACTGCACAGTTGTGTTCTTTTGCATATATTTGAGATCTGATAGTTCGTACTTTCGGACACACTTTACACTGTTGTTACTACTTGAGCCATGTGTGGCTCGGGTTCATGCCACTTGTTCGTTGGCATTTTGTCACATCGAGTGTCGTCTTGTTTCTTCCTTACTTACTTGCATAACGGAGTTGCTGGCTTGCTTCCTTGAGTGGCAGCAGCAGCGCTTATCGCTACTAGTACTGTCGTACTATCTTTGGTGTGACCGCTAGTATTTCCGGGTGGTGGTTAACGTCACCCAGGAGAGACACTTCCACTGCACAGTTGTGTTCTTTTGCATATATTTGAGATCTGATAGTTCGTACTTTCGGACACACTTTACATTGTTGTTACTACTTGAGCCATGTGTGGCTCGGGTTCATGCCATTTGTTCTTTGACATTTTGTCACATCGAGTGTCGTCTTGTTTCTTCCTTACTTACTTGCATAACGAAGTTGCTGGCTTGCTTCCTTGAGTGGCAGCAGCAGCGCTTATCGCTACTATTACTGTCGTACTATCTTTGGTGTGACCGCTAGTATTTCCGGGTGGTGGTTAACGTCACCCAGGAGAGACACTTCCACTGCACAGTTGTGTTCTTTTGCATATATTTGAGATCTGATAGTTCGTACTTTCGGAAACACTTTACATTGTTGTTACTACTTGAGCCATGTGTGGCTCGGTTCAAATGGCTCTGAGCACTATGGGACTCAACTGCTGAGGTTATTAGTCCCCTAGAACTTAGAACTAGTTAAACCTAACTAACCTAAGGACATCACAAATATCCATGCCCGAGGCAGGATTCGAACCTGCGACCGTAGCGGTCTTGCGGTTCCAGACTGCAGCGCCTTTAACCGCACGGCCACTTCGGCCGGCTGTGTGGCTCGGGTTCATGCCATTTGTTCGTTGGCATTTTGTCACATCGAGTGTCGTCTTGTTTCTTCCTTACTTACTTGCATAACGAAGTTGCTGGCTTGCTTCCTTGAGTGGCAGCAGCAGCGCTTATCGCTACTAGTACTGTCGTACTATCTTTGGTGTGACCGCTAGTATTTCCGGGTGGTGGTTAACGTCACCCAGGAGAGACACTTCCACTGCACAGTTGTGTTCTTTTGCATATATTTGAGATCTGATACTTCATACTTTCGGACACACTTTACATTGTTGCTACTACTTGAGCCATGTGTGGCTCAGGTTCATGCCATTTGTTCTTTGGCATTTTGTCACATCGAGTGTCGTCTTGTTTCTTCCTTACTTACTTGCATAACGAAGTTGCTGGCTTGCTTCCTTGAGTGGCAGCAGCAGCGCTTATCGCTACTAGTACTGTCGTACTATCTTTGGTGTGACCGCTAGTATTTCCGGGTGGTGGTTAACGGCACCCAGGAGAGACACTTCCACTGCACAGTTGTGTTCTTATCCATATATTTGGGATCTGATACTTTGTACTTTCGGACACACTTGACATTGTTGTTACTACTTGAGCCATGTGTGGCTCGGGTTTATGCCATTTGTTCTTTGGCATTTTGTCACATCGAGTGTCGTCTTGTTTCTTCCTTACTTACTTGCATAACGAAGTTGCTGGCTTGCTTCCTTGAGTGGCAGCAGCAGCGCTTATCGCTACTAGTACTGTCGTACTATCTTTGGTGTGACCGCTAGTATTTCCGGGTGGTGGTTAACGTCACCCAGGAGTGACACTTCCACTGCACAGTTGTGTTCTTTTCCATATATTTGAGATCTGATACTTCGTACTTTCGGACACACTTTACATTGTTGTTACTACTTGAGCCATGTGTGGCTCGGGTTTATGCCATTTGTTCTTTGGCATTTTGTCACATCGAGTGTCGTCTTGTTTCTTCCTTACTTACTTGCATAACGAAGTTGCTGGCTTGCTTCCTTGAGTGGCAGCAGCAGCGCTTATCGCTACTAGTACTGTCGTACTATCTTTGGTGTGACCGCTAGTATTTCCTGGTGGTGGTTAACGACACCCAGGAGAGACACTTCCACTGCACAGTTGTGTTCTTTTGCATATATTTGAGATCTGATAGTTCGTACTTTCGGACACACTTTACATTGTTGTTACCACTTAAGCCATGTGCGGCTCGGGTTCATGCCATTTGTTCTTTGGCATTTTGTCACATCGAGTGTCGTCTTGTTTCTTCCTTACTTACTTGCATAACGAAGTTGCTGGCTTGCTTCCTTGAGTGGCAGCAGCAGCGCTTATCGCTACTAGTACTGTCGTACTATCTTTGGTGTGACCGCTAGTATTTCCGGGTGGTGGTTAACGTCACCCAGGAGAGACACTTCCACTGCACAGTTGTGTTCTTTTGCATATATTTGAGATCTGATAGTTCGTACTTTCGGACACACTTTACATTGTTGTTACTACTTGAGCCATGTGTGGCTCGGGTTCATGCCATTTGTTCGTTGGCATTTTGTCACATCGAGTGTCGTCTTGTTTCTTCCTTACTTACTTGCATAACGAAGTTGCTGGCTTGCTTCCTTGAGTGGCAGCAGCAGCGCTTATCGCTACTAGTACTGTCGTACTATCTTTGGTGTGACCGCTAGTATTTCCGGGTGGTGGTTAACGTCACCCAGGAAAGACACTTCCACTGCACAGTTGTGTTCTTTTGCATATATTTGAGATCTGATAGTTCGTACTTTCGGACACACTTTACATTGTTGTTACTACTTGAGCCATGTGTGGCTCGGGTTAATGCCATTTGTTCTTTGGCATTTTGTCACATCGAGTGTCGTCTTGTTTCTTCCTTACTTACTTGCATAACGAAGTTGCTGGCTTGCTTCCTTGAGTGGCAGCAGCAGCGCTTATCGCTACTAGTACTGTCCTACTATCTTTGGTGTGACCGCTAGTATTTCCGGGTGGTGGTTAACGGCACCCAGGAGAGACACTTCCACTGCACAGTGGTGTTCTTATCCATATATTTGGGATCTGATACTTTGTACTTTCGGACACACTTGACATTGTTGTTACTACTTGAGCCATGTGTGGCTCGGGTTTATGCCATTTGTTCTTTGGCATTTTGTCACATCGAGTGTCGTCTTGTTTCTTCCTTACTTACTTGCATAACGAAGTTGCTGGCTTGCTTCCTTGAGTGGCAGCAGCAGCGCTTATCTCTACTAGTACTGTCGTACTATCTTTGGTGTGACCGCTAGTATTTCCGGGTGGTGGTTAACGTCACCCAGGAGTGACACTTCCACTGCACAGTTGTGTTCTTTTCCATATATTTGAGATCTGATACTTCGTACTTTCGGACACACTTTACATTGTTGTTACTACTTGAGCCATGTGTGGCTCGGGTTCATGCCATATGTTCTTTGGCATTTTGTCACATCGAGTGTCGTCTTGTTTCTTCCTTACTTACTTGCATAACGAAGTTGCTGGCTTGCTTCCTTGAGTGGCAGCATCAGCGCTTATCGCTACTAGTACTGTCGTACTATCTTTGGTGTGACCGCTAGTATTTCCGGGTGGTGGTTAACGTCACCCAGGAGAGACACTTCCACTGCACAGTTGTGTTCTTTTGCATATATTTGAGATCTGATAGTTCGTACTTTCGGACACACTTTACATTGTTGTTACTACTTGAGCCATGTGTGGCTCGGGTTCATGCCATTTGTTCGTTGGCATTTTGTCACATCGAGTGTCGTCTTGTTTCTTCCTTACTTACTTGCATAACGAAGTTGCTGGCTTGCTTCCTTGAGTGGCAGCAGCAGCGCTTATCGCTACTAGTACTGTCGTACTATCTTTGGTGTGACCGCTAGTATTTCCGGGTGGTGGTTAACGTCACCCAGGAGAGACACTTCCACTGCACAGTTGTGTTCTTTTGCATATATTTGAGATCTGATACTTCGTACTTTCGGACACACTTTACATTGTTGTTACTACTTGAGCCATGTGTGGCTCGGGTTCATGCCATTTGTTCTTTGGCATTTTGTCACATCGAGTGTCGTCTTGTTTCTTCCTTACTTACTTGCATAACGAAGTTGCTAGCTTGCTTCCTTGAGTGGCAGCAGCAGCGCTTATCGCTACTAGTACTGTCGTACTATCTTTGGTGAGACCGCTAGTATATCCGGGTGGTGGTTAACGTCACCCAGGAGAGACACTTCCACTGCACAGTTGTGTTCTTTTGCATATATTTGAGATCTGATAGTTCGTACTTTCGGAAACACTTCACATTGTTGTTACAACTTGAGCCATGTGTGGCTCGGGTTCATGCCATTTGTTCGTTGGCATTTTGTCACATCGAGTGTCGTCTTGTTTCTTCCTTACTTACTTGCATAACGAAGTTGCTGGCTTGCTTCCTTGTGTGGCAGCAGCAGCGCTTATCGCTACTAGTACTGTCGTACTATCTTTGGTGTGACCGCTAGTATTTCCGGGTGGTGGTTAACGTCACCCAGGAGAGACACTTCCACTGCACAGTTGTGTTCTTTTGCATATATTTGAGATCTGATACTTCATACTTTCGGACACACTTTACATTGTTGTTACTACTTGAGCCATGTGTGGCTCGGGTTCATGCCATTTGTTCTTTGGCATTTTGTCACATCGAGTGTCGTCTTGTTTCTTCCTTACTTACTTGCATAACGAAGTTGCTGGCTTGCTTCCTTGAGTGGCAGCAGCAGCGCTTATCGCTACTAGTACTGTCGTACTATCTTTGGTGTGACCGCTAGTATTTCCGGGTGGTGGTTAACGTCACCCAGGAAAGACACTTCCACTGCACAGTTGTGTTCCTTTGCATATATTTGAGATCTGATAGTTCGTACTTTCGGACACACTTTACATTGTTGTTACTACTTGAGCCATGTGTGGCTCGGGTTCATGCCATTTGTTCTTTGGCATTTTGTCACATCGAGTGTCGTCTTGTTTCTTCCTTACTTACTTGCATAACGAAGTTGCTGGCTTGCTTCCTTGAGTGGCAGCAGCAGCGCTTATCGCTACTAGTACTGTCGTACTATCTTTGGTGTGACCGCTAGTATTTCCGGGTGGTGGTTAACGGCACCCACGAGTGACACTTCCACTGCACAGTTGTGTTCTTATCCATATATTTGGGATCTGATAATTTGTACTTTCGGACACACTTGACATTATTGTTACTACTTGAGCCATGTGTGGCTCGGGTTTATGCCATTTGTTCTTTGGCATTTTGTCACATCGAGTGTCGTCCTGTTTCTTCCTTACTTACTTGCATAACGAAGTTGCTGGCTTGCTTCCTTGAGTGGCAGCAGCAGCGCTTATCGCTACTAGTACTGTCGTACTATCTTTGGTGTGACCGCTAGTATTTCCGGGTGGTGGTTAACGTCACCCAGGAGTGACACTTCCACTGCACAGTTGTGTTCTTTTCCATATATTTGAGATCTGATACTTCGTACATTCGGACACACTTTACATTGTTGTTACTACTTGCGCCATTTGTGGCTCGGGTTCATGCCATATGTTCTTTGGCATTTTGTCACATCGAGTGTCGTCTTGTTTCTTCCTTACTTACTTGCATAACGAAGTTGCTGGCTTGCTTCCTTGAGTGGCAGCAGCAGCGCTTATCGCTACTAGTACTGTCGTACTATCTTTGGTGTGACCGCTAGTATTTCCGGGTGGTGGTTAACGTCACCCAGGAGAGACACTTCCACTGCACAGTTGTGTTCTTTTGCATATATTTGAGATCTGATACTTCGTACTTTCGGACACACTTTACATTGTTGTTACTACTTGAGCCATGTGTGGCTCGGGTTCATGCCATTTGTTCTTTGGCATTTTGTCACATCGAGTGTCGTCTTGTTTCTTCGTTACTTACTTGCATAACGAAGTTGCTGGCTTGCTTCCTTGAGTGGCAGCAGCAGCGCTTATCGCTACTAGTACTGTCGTACTATCTTTGGTGTGACCGCTAGTATTTCCGGGTGGTGGTTAACGTCACCCAGGAGAGACACTTCCACTGCACAGTTGTGTTCTTTTGCATATATTTGAGATCTGATACTTCGTACTTTCGGACACACTTTACATTGTTGTTACTACTTGAGCCATGTGTGGCTCGGGTTCATGCCATTTGTTCGTTGGCATTTTGTCACATCGAGTGTCGTCTTGTTTCTTCCTTACTTACTTGCATAACGAAGTTGCTGGCTTGCTTCCTTGAGTGGCAGCAGCAGCGCTTATCGCTACTAGTACTGTCGTAGTATCTTTGGTGTGACCGCTAGTATTTCCGGGTGGTGGTTAACGTCACCCAGGAGAGACACTTCCACTGCACAGTTGTGTTCTTTTGCATATATTTGAGATCTGATAGTTCGTACTTTCGGACACACTTTACATTGTTGTTACTACTTGAGCCATGTGTGGCTCGGGTTCATGCCATCTGTTCTTTGGCATTTTGTCACATCGAGTGTCGTCTTGTTTCTTCCTTACTTACTTGCATAACGAAGTTGCTGGCTTGCTTCCTTGAGTGGCAGCAGCAGCGCTTATCGCTACTAGTACTGTCGTACTATCTTTGGTGTGACCGCTAGTATTTCCGGGTGGTGGTTAACGTCACCCAGGAGAGACACTTCCACTGCACAGTTGTGTTCTTTTGCATATATTTGAGATCTGATAGTTCGTACTTTCGGACACACTTTACATTGTTGTTACTACTTGAGCCATGTGTGGCTCGGGTTCATGCCATTTGTTCTTTGGCATTTTGTCACATCGAGTGTCGTCTTGTTTCTTCCTTACTTACTTGCATAACGAAGTTGCTGGCTTGCTTCCTTGAGTGGCAGCAGCAGCGCTTATCGCTACTAGTACTGTCGTACTACCTTGGTGTGATCGCTAGTATTTCCGGGTGGTGGTTAACGTCACCCAGGAGAGACACTTCCACTGCACAGTTGTGTTCTTTTGCATGTATTTGAGATCTGATACTTCGTACTTTCGGACACACTTTACAGTGTTGTTACTACTTGAGCCATGTGTGGCTCGGGTTCATGCCATTTGTTCTTTGGCATTTTGTCACATCGAGTGTAGTCTTGTTTCATCCTTACTTACTTGCATAACGAAGTTGCTGGCTTGCTTCCTTGAGTGGCAGCAGCAGCGCTTATCGCTACTAGTACTGTCGTACTATCTTTGGTGTGACCGCTAGTATTTCCGGGTGGTGGTTAACGGCACCCAGGAGAGACACTTCCACTGCACAGTTGTGTTCTTATCCATATATTTGGGATCTGATACTTTGTACTTTCGGACACACTTGACATTGTTGTTACTACTTGAGCCATGGGTGGCTCGGGTTCATGCTATTTGTTCTTTGGCATTTTGTCACATCGAGTGTCGTCTTGTTTCTTCCTTACTTACTTGCATAACGAAGTTGCTGGCTTGCTTCCTTGAGTGGCATCAGCAGCGCTTATCGCTACTAGTACTGTCGTACTATCTTTGGTGTGACCGCTAGTATTTCCGGGTGGTGGTTAACGTCACCCAGGAGAGACACTTCCACTGCACAGTTGTGTTCTTTTGCATATATTTGAGATCTGATAGTTCCTACTTTCGGACACACTTTACATTGTTGTTACCACTTAAGCCATGTGCGGCTCGGGTTCATGCCATTTGTTCTTTGGCATTTTGTCACATCGAGTGTCGTCTTGTTTCTTCCTTACTTACTTGCATAACGAAGTTGCTGGCTTGCTTCCTTGAGTGGCAGCAGCAGCGCTTATCGCTACTAGTACTGTCGTACTATCTTTGGTGTGACCGCTAGTATTTCCGGGTGGTGGTTAACGTCACCCAGGAGAGACACTTCCACTGCACAGTTGTGTTCTTTTGCATATATTTGAGATCTGATACTTCGTACTTTTGGACACACTTTACATTGTTGTTACTACTTGAGCCATGTGTGGCTCGGGTTCATGCCATTTGTTCGTTGGCATTTTGTCACATCGAGTGTCGTCTTGTTTCTTCCTTACTTACTTGCATAACGAAGTTGCTGGCTTGCTTCCTTGAGTGGCAGCAGCAGCGCTTATCGCTACTAGTACTGTCGTACTATCTTTGGTGTGACCGCTAGTATTTCCGGGTGGTGGTTAACGTCACCCAGGAGAGACACTTCCACTGCACAGTTGTGTTCTTTTGCATATATTTGAGATCTGATAGTTCGTACTTTCGGACACACTTTACATTGTTGTTACTACTTGAGCCATGTGTGGCACGGGTTCATGCCATTTGTTCTTTGGCATTTTGTCACATCGAGTGTCGTCTTGTTTCTTAATTACTTACTTGCATAACGAAGTTGCTGGCTTGCTTCCTTGAGTGGCAGCAGCAGCGCTTATCGCTACTAGTACTGTCGTACTATCTTTGGTGTGACCGCTAGTATTTCCGGGTGGTGGTTAACGTCACCCAGGAAAGACACTTCCACTGCACAGTTGTGTTCTTTTGCATATATTTGAGATCTGATAGTTCGTACTTTCGGACACACTTCACATTGTCGTTAGTACTTGAGCCATGTGTGGCTCGGGTTCATGCCATTTGTTCTTTGGCATTTTGTCACATCGAGTGTCGTCTTGTTTCTTCGTTACTTACTTGCATAACGAAGTTGCTGGCTTGCTTCCTTGAGTGGGAGCAGCAGCGCTTATCGCTACTAGTACTGTCGTACTATCTTTGGTGTGACCGCTAGTATTTCCGGGTGGTGGTTAACGTCACCCAGGAGAGACACGTCCACTGCACAGTTGTGTTCTTTTGCATATATTTGAGATCTGATAGTTCGTACTTTCGGACACACTTTACATTGTTGTTACTACTTGAGCCATGTGTGGCTCGGGTTCATGCCATTTGTTCTTTGGCATTTTGTCACATCGAGTGTCGTCTTGTTTCTTCCTTACTTACTTGCATAACGAAGTTGCTGGCTTGCTTCCTTGAGTGGCAGCAGCAGCGCTTATCGCTACTAGTAGTGTCGTACTACCTTGGTGTGATCGCTAGTATTTCCGGGTGGTGGTTAACGTCACCCAGGAGAGACACTTCCACTGCATAGTTGTGTTCTTTTGCATGTATTTGAGATCTGATACTTCGTACTTTCGGACACACTTTACAGTGTTGTTACTACTTGAGCCATGTGTGGCTCGGGTTCATGCCATTTGTTCTTTGGCATTTTGTCACATCGAGTGTAGTCTTGTTTCATCCTTACTTACTTGCATAACGAAGTTGCTGGCTTGCTTCCTTGAGTGGCAGCAGCAGCGCTTATCGCTACTAGTACTGTCGTACTATCTTTGGTGTGACCGCTAGTATTTCCGGGTGGTGGTTAACGGCACCCAGGAGAGACACTTCCACTGCACAGTTGTGTTCTTATCCATATATTTGGGATCTGATACTTTGTACTTTCGGACACACTTGACATGGTTGTTACTACTTGAGCCATGGGTGGCTCGGCTTCATGCTATTTGTTCTTTGGCATTTTGTCACATCGAGTGTCGTCTTGTTTCTTCCTTACTTACTTGCATAACGAAGTTGCTGGCTTGCTTCCTTGAGTGGCAGCAGCAGCGCTTATCGCTACTAGTACTGTCGTACTATCTTTGGTGTGACCGCTAGTATTTCCGGGTGGTGGTTAACGTCACCCAGGAGAGACACTTCCACTGCACAGTTGTGTTCTTTTGCATATATTTGAGATCTGATAGTTCGTACTTTCGGACACACTTTACATTGTTGTTACTACTTGAGCCATGTGTGGCTCGGGTTCATGCCATTTGTTCGTTGGCATTTTGTCACATCGAGTGTCGTCTTGTTTCTTCCTTACTTACTTGCATAACGAAGTTGCTGGCTTGCTTCCTTGAGTGGCAGCAGCAGCGCTTATCGCTACTAGTACTGTCGTACTATCTTCGGTGTGACCGCTAGTATTTCCGGGTGGTGGTTAACGTCACCCAGGAGAGACACTTCCACTGCACAGTTGTGTTCTTTTGCATATATTTGAGATCTGATACTTCGTACTTTAGGACACACTTTACATTGTTGTTACTACTTGAGCCATGTGTGGCTCGGGTTCATGCCATTTGTTCTTTGGCATTTTGTCACATCGAGTGTAGTCTTGTTTCTTCCTTACTTACTTGCATAACGAAGTTGCTGGCTTGCTTCCTTGAGTGGCAGCAGCAGCGCTTATCGCTACTAGTACTGTCGTACTATCTTTGGTGTGACCGCTAGTATTTCCGGGTGGTGGTTAACGTCACCCAGGAGAGACACTTCCACTGCACAGTTGTGTTCTTTTGCATATATTTGAGATCTGATACTTCGTACTTTCGGACACACTTTACATTGTTGTTACTACTTGAGCCATGTGTGGCTCGGGTTCATGCCATTTGTTCGTTGGCATTTTGTCACATCGAGTGTCGTCTTGTTTCTTCCTTACTTACTTGCATAACGAAGTTGCTGGCTTGCTTCCTTGAGTGGCAGCAGCAGCGCTTATCGCTACTAGTACTGTCGTACTATCTTTGGTGTGACCGCTAGTATTTCCGGGTGGTGGTTAACGTCACCCAGGAGAGACACTTCCACTGCACAGTTGTGTTCTTTTGCATATATTTGAGATCTGATACTTCGTACTTTCGGACACACTTTACATTGTTGTTACTACTTGAGCCATGTGTGGCTCGGGTTCATGCCATTTGTTCTTTGGCATTTTGTCACATCGAGTGTCGTCTTGTTTCTTCGTTACTTACTTGCATAACGAAGTTGCTGGCTTGCTTCCTTGAGTGGCAGCAGCAGCGCTTATCGCTACTAGTACTGTCGTACTATCTTTGGTGTGACCGCAAGTATTTCCGGGTGGTGGTTAACGTCACCCAGGAGAGACACTTCCACTGCACAGTTGTGTTCTTTTGCATATATTTGAGATCTGATACTTCGTACTTTCGGACACACTTTACATTGTTGTTACTACTTGAGCCATGTGTGGCTCGGGTTCATGCCATTTGTTCTTTGGCATTTTGTCACATCGAGTGTCGTCTTGTTTCTTCCTTACTTACTTGCATAACGAAGTTGCTGGCTTGCTTCCTTGAGTGGCAGCAGCAGCGCTTATCGCTACTAGTACTGTCGTACTATCTTTGGTGTGACCGCTAGTATTTCCGGGTGGTGGTTAACGTCACCCAGGAGAGACACTTCCACTGCACAGTTGTGTTCTTTTGCATATATTTGAGATCTGATAGTTCGTACTTTCGGACACACTTTACATTGTTGTTACTACTTGAGCCATGTGTGGCTCGGGTTCATGCCATTTGTTCTTTGGCATTTTGTCACATCGAGTGTCGTCTTGTTTCTTCCTTACTTACTTGCATAACGAAGTTGCTGGCTTGCTTCCTTGAGTGGCAGCAGCAGCGCTTATCGCTACTAGTACTGTCGTACTATCTTTGGTGTGACCGCTAGTATTTCCGGGTGGTGGTTAACGTCACCCAGGAGAGACACTTCCACTGCACAGTTGTGTTCTTTTGCATATATTTGAGATCTGATACTTCGTACTTTCGGACACACTTTACATTGTTGTTACTACTTGAGCCATGTGTGGCTCGGGTTCATGCCATTTGTTCGTTGGCATTTTGTCACATCGAGTGTCGTCTTGTTTCTTCCTTACTTACTTGCATAACGAAGTTGCTGGCTTGCTTCCTTGAGTGGCAGCAGCAGCGCTTATCGCTACTAGTACTGTCGTACTATCTTTGGTGTGACCGCTAGTATTTCCGGGTGGTGGTTAACGTCACCCAGGAAAGACACTTCCACTGCACAGTTGTGTTCTTTTGCATATATTTCAGATCTGATACTTCGTACTTTTGGACACACTTTACATTGTTGTTACAACTTGAGCCATGTGTGGCTCGGGTTCATGCCATTTGTTCTTTGGCATTTTGTCACATCGAGTGTCGTCTTGTTTCTTCCTTACTTACTTGCATAACGAAGTTGCTGGCTTGCTTCCTTGAGTGGCAGCAGCAGCGCTTATCGCTACTAGTACTGTCGTACTATCTTTGGTGTGACCGCTAGTATTTCCGGGTGGTGGTTAACGTCACCCAGGAGAGACACTTCCACTGCACAGTTGTGTTCTTTTGCATATATTTGAGATCTGATAGTTCGTACTTTCGGACACACTTTACATTGTTGTTACTACTTGAGCCATGTGTGGCTCGGGTTCATGCCATTTGTTCTTTGGCATTTTGTCACATCGAGTGTCGTCTTGTTTCTTCCTTACTTACTTGCATAACGAAGTTGCTGGCTTGCTTCCTTGAGTGGCAGCAGCAGCGCTTATCGCTACTAGTACTGTCGTACTATCTTTGGTGTGACCGCTAGTATTTCCGGGTGGTGGTTAACGTCACCCAGGAAAGACACTTCCACTGCACAGTTGTGTTCTTTTGCATATATTTGAGATCTGATACTTCGTACTTTCGGACACACTTTACATTGTTGTTACTACTTGAGCCATGTGTGGCTCGGGTTCATGCCATTTGTTCGTTGGCATTTTGTCACATCGAGTGTCTTCTTGTTTCTTCCTTACTTACTTGCATAACGAAGTTGCTGGCTTGCTTCCTTGAGTGGCAGCAGCAGCGCTTATCGCTACTAGTACTGTCGTACTATCTTTGGTGTGACCGCTAGTATTTCCGGGTGGTGGTTAACGTCACCCAGGAGAGACACTTCCACTGCACAGTTGTGTTCTTTTGCATATATTTGAGATCTGATACTTCGTACTTTTGGACACACTTTACATTGTTGTTACTACTTGAGCCATGTGTGGCTCGGGTTCATGCCATTTGTTCTTTGGCATTTTGTCACATCGAGTGTCGTCTTGTTTCTTCGTTACTTACTTGCATAACGAAGTTGCTGGCTTGCTTCCTTGAGTGGCAGCAGCAGCGCTTATCGCTACTAGTACTGTCGTACTATCTTTGGTGTGACCGCTAGTATTTCCGGGTGGTGGTTAACGTCACCCAGGAGAGACACTTCCACTGCACAGTTGTGTTCTTTTGCATATATTTGAGATCTGATACTTCGTACTTTCGGACACACTTTACATTGTTGTTACTACTTGAGCCATGTGTGGCTCGGGTTCATGCCATTTGTTCTTTGGCATTTTGTCACATCGAGTGTAGTCTTGTTTCTTCCTTACTTACTTGCATAGCGAAGTTGCTGGCTTGCTTCCTTGAGTGGCAGCAGCAGCGCTTATCGCTACTAGTACTGTCGTACTATCTTTGGTGTGACCGCTAGTATTTCCGGGTGGTGGTTAACGTCACCCAGGAGAGACACTTCCGCTGCACAGTTGTGTTCTTTTGCATATATTTGAGATCTGATAGTTCGTACTTTCGGACACACTTTACATTGTTGTTACTACTTGAGCCATGTGTGGCTCGGGTTCATGCCATTTGTTCGTTGGCATTTTGTCACATCGAGTGTCGTCTTGTTTCTTCCTTACTTACTTGCATAACGAAGTTGCTGGCTTGCTTCCTTGAGTGGCAGCAGCAGCGCTTATCGCTACTAGTACTGTCGTACTATCTTTGGTGTGACCGCTAGTATTTCCGGGTGGTGGTTAACGTCACCCAGGAGAGACACTTCCACTGCACAGTTGTGTTCTTTTGCATATATTTGAGATCTGATACTTCGTACTTTAGGACACACTTTACATTGTTGTTACTACTTGAGCCATGTGTGGCTCGGGTTCATGCCATTTGTTCTTTGGCATTTTGTCACATCGAGTGTAGTCTTGTTTCTTCCTTACTTACTTGCATAACGAAGTTGCTGGCTTGCTTCCTTGAGTGGTAGCAGCAGCGCTTATCGCTACTAGTACTGTCGTACTATCTTTGGTGTGACCGCTAGTATTTCCGGGTGGTGGTTAACGTCACCCAGGAGAGACACTTCCACTGCACAGTTGTGTTCTTTTGCATATATTTGAGATCTGATAGTTCGTACTTTCGGACACACTTTACATTGTTGTTACTACTTGAGCCATGTGTGGCTCGGGTTCATGCCATTTGTTCGTTGGCATTTTGTCACATCGAGTGTCGTCTTGTTTCTTCCTTACTTACTTGCATAACGAAGTTGCTGTCTTGCTTCCTTGAGTGGCAGCAGCAGCGCTTATCGCTACTAGTACTGTCGTACTATCTTTGGTGTGACCGCTAGTATTTCCGGGTGGTGGTTAACGTCACCCAGGAGAGACACTTCCACTGCACAGTTGTGTTCTTTTGCATATATTTGAGATCTGATACTTCGTACTTTCGGACACACTTTACATTGTTGTTACTACTTGAGCCATGTGTGGCTCGGGTTCATGCCATTTGTTCTTTGGCATTTTGTCACATCGAGTGTCGTCTTGTTTCTTCGTTACTTACTTGCATAACGAAGTTGCTGGCTTGCTTCCTTGAGTGGCAGCAGCAGCGCTTATCGCTACTAGTACTGTCGTACTATCTTTGGTGTGACCGCAAGTATTTCCGGGTGGTGGTTAACGTCACCCAGGAGAGACACTTCCACTGCACAGTTGTGTTCTTTTGCATATATTTGAGATCTGATACTTCGTACTTTCGGACACACTTTACATTGTTGTTACTACTTGAGCCATGTGTGGCTCGGGTTCATGCCATTTGTTCGTTGGCATTTTGTCACATCGAGTGTCGTCTTGTTTCTTCCTTACTTACTTGCATAACGAAGTTGCTGGCTTGCTTCCTTGAGTGGCAGCAGCAGCGCTTATCGCTACTAGTACTGTCGTACTATCTTTGGTGTGACCGCTAGTATTTCCGGGTGGTGGTTAACGTCACCCAGGAAAGACACTTCCACTGCACAGTTGTGTTCTTTTGCATATATTTGAGATCTGATACTTCGTACTTTTGGACACACTTTACATTGTTGTTACAACTTGAGCCATGTGTGGCTCGGGTTCATGCCATTTGTTCTTTGGCATTTTGTCACATCGAGTGTCGTCTTGTTTCTTCCTTACTTACTTGCATAACGAAGTTGCTGGCTTGCTTCCTTGAGTGGCAGCAGCAGCGCTTATCGCTACTAGTACTGTCGTACTATCTTTGGTGTGACCGCTAGTATTTCCGGGTGGTGGTTAACGTCACCCAGGAGAGACACTTCCACTGCACAGTTGTGTTCTTTTGCATATATTTGAGATCTGATACTTCGTACTTTCGGACACACTTGACATTGTTGTTACTACTTGAGCCATGTGTGGCTCGGGTTCATGCCATTTGTTCTTTGGCATTTTGTCTCATCGAGTGTAGTCTTGTTTCTTCCTTACTTACTTGCATAACGAAGTTGCTGGCTTGCTTCCTTGAGTGGCAGCAGCAGCGCTTATCGCTACTAGTACTGTCGTACTATCTTTGGTGTGACCGCTAGTATTTCCGGGTGGTGGTTAACGTCACCCAGGAGAGACACTTCCACTGCACAGTTGTGTTCTTTTGCATATATTTGAGATCTGATAGTTCGTACTTTCGGACACACTTTACATTGTTGTTACTACTTGAGCCATGTGTGGCTCGGGTTCATGCCATTTGTTCGTTGGCATTTTGTCACATCGAGTGTCGTCTTGTTTCTTCCTTACTTACTTGCATAACGAAGTTGCTGGCTTGCTTCCTTGAGTGGCAGCAGCAGCGCTTATCGCTACTAGTACTGTCGTACTAGCTTTGGTGTGACCGCTAGTATTTCCGGGTGGTGGTTAACGTCACCCAGGAAAGACACTTCCACTGCACAGTTGTGTTCTTTTGCATATATTTGAGATCTGATACTTCGTACTTTTGGACACACTTTACATTGTTGTTACTACTTGAGCCATGTGTGGCTCGGGTTCATGCCATTTGTTCTTTGGCATTTTGTCACATCGAGTGTAGTCTTGTTTCTTCCTTACTTACTTGCATAACGAAGTTGCTGGCTTGCTTCCTTGAGTGGCAGCAGCAGCGCTTATCGCTACTAGTACTGTCGTACTATCTTTGGTGTGACCGCTAGTATTTCCGGGTGGTGGTTAACGTCACCCAGGAGAGACACTTCCACTGCACAGTTGTGTTCTTTTGCATATATTTGAGATCTGATAGTTCGTACTTTCGGACACACTTTACATTGTTGTTACTACTTGAGCCATGTGTGGCTCGGGTTCATGCCATTTGTTCATTGGCATTTTGTCACATCGAGTGTCGTCTTGTTTCTTCCTTACTTACTTGCATAACGAAGTTGCTGGCTTGCTTCCTTGAGTGGCAGCAGCAGCGCTTATCGCTACTAGTACTGTCGTACTATCTTTGGTGTGACCGCTAGTATTTCCGGGTGGTGGTTAACGTCACCCAGGAGAGACACTTCCACTGCACAGTTGTGTTCTTTTGCATATATTTGAGATCTGATAGTTCGTACTTTCGGACACACTTTACATTGTTGTTACTACTTGAGCCATGTGTGGCTCGGGTTCATGCCATTTGTTCTTTGGCATTTTGTCACATCGAGTGTAGTCTTGTTTCTTCCTTACTTACTTGCATAACGAAGTTGCTGGCTTGCTTCCTTGAGTGGCAGCAGCAGCGCTTATCGCTACTAGTACTGTCGTACTAGCTTTGGTGTGACCGCTAGTATTTCCGGGTGGTGGTTAACGTCACCCAGGAAAGACACTTCCACTGCACAGTTGTGTTCTTTTGCATATATTTGAGATCTGATACTTCGTACTTTTGGACACACTTTACATTGTTGTTACTACTTGAGCCATGTGTGGCTCGGGTTCATGCCATTTGTTCTTTGGCATTTTGTCACATCGAGTGTAGTCTTGTTTCTTCCTTACTTACTTGCATAACGAAGTTGCTGGCTTGCTTCCTTGAGTGGCAGCAGCAGCGCTTATCGCTACTAGTACTGTCGTACTATCTTTGGTGTGACCGCTAGTATTTCCGGGTGGTGGTTAACGTCACCCAGGAGAGACACTTCCACTGCACAGTTGTGTTCTTTTGCATATATTTGAGATCTGATAGTTCGTACTTTCGGACACACTTTACATTGTTGTTACTACTTGAGCCATGTGTGGCTCGGGTTCATGCCATTTGTTCATTGGCATTTTGTCACATCGAGTGTCGTCTTGTTTCTT
Organism: Schistocerca nitens; assembly: GCF_023898315.1. Classification (NCBI taxonomy): domain Eukaryota; kingdom Metazoa; phylum Arthropoda; class Insecta; order Orthoptera; family Acrididae; genus Schistocerca; species Schistocerca nitens. The sequence continues at coordinate 783,808,250 of NC_064614.1, read as the reverse complement.
CCTTACTTACTTGCATAACGAAGTTGCTGGCTTGCTTCCTTGAGTGGCAGCAGCAGCGCTTATCGCTACTAGTACTGTCGTACTATCTTTGGTGTGACCGCTAGTATTTCCGGGTGGTGGTTAACGTCACCCAGGAGAGACACTTCCACTGCACAGTTGTGTTCTTTTGCATATATTTGAGATCTGATAGTTCGTACTTTCGGACACACTTTACATTGTTGTTACTACTTGAGCCATGTGTGGCTCGGGTTCATGCCATTTGTTCTTTGGCATTTTGTCACATCGAGTGTAGTCTTGTTTCTTCCTTACTTACTTGCATAACGAAGTTGCTGGCTTGCTTCCTTGAGTGGCAGCAGCAGCGCTTATCGCTACTAGTACTGTCGTACTATCTTTGGTGTGACCGCTAGTATTTCCGGGTGGTGGTTAACGTCACCCAGGAGAGACACTTCCACTGCACAGTTGTGTTCTTTTGCATATATTTGAGATCTGATAGTTCGTACTTTCGGACACACTTTACATTGTTGTTACTACTTGAGCCATGTGTGGCTCGGGTTCATGCCATTTGTTCATTGGCATTTTGTCACATCGAGTGTCGTCTTGTTTCTTCGTTACTTACTTGCATAACGAAGTTGCTGGCTTGCTTCCTTGAGTGGCAGCAGCAGCGCTTATCGCTACTAGTACTGTCGTACTATCTTTGGTGTGACCGCTAGTATTTCCGGGTGGTGGTTAACGTCACCCAGGAGAGACACTTCCACTGCACAGTTGTGTTCTTTTGCATATATTTGAGATCTGATAGTTCGTACTTTCGGACACACTTTACATTGTTGTTACTACTTGAGCCATGTGTGGCTCGGGTTCATGCCATTTGTTCTTTGGCATTTTGTCACATCGAGTGTAGTCTTGTTTCTTCCTTACTTACTTGCATAACGAAGTTGCTGGCTTGCTTCCTTGAGTGGCAGCAGCAGCGCTTATCGCTACTAGTACTGTCGTACTATCTTTGGTGTGACCGCTAGTATTTCCGGGTGGTGGTTAACGTCACCCAGGAGAGACACTTCCACTGCACAGTTGTGTTCTTTTGCATATATTTGAGATCTGATAGTTCGTACTTTCGGACACACTTTACATTGTTGTTACTACTTGAGCCATGTGTGGCTCGGGTTCATGCCATTTGTTCATTGGCATTTTGTCACATCGAGTGTCGTCTTGTTTCTTCCTTACTTACTTGCATAACGAAGTTGCTGGCTTGCTTCCTTGAGTGGCAGCAGCAGCGCTTATCGCTACTAGTACTGTCGTACTATCTTTGGTGTGACCGCTAGTATTTCCGGGTGGTGGTTAACGTCACCCAGGAGAGACACTTCCACTGCACAGTTGTGTTCTTTTGCATATATTTGAGATCTGATACTTCCTACTTTCGGACACACTTTACATTGTTGTTACTACTTGAGCCATGTGTGGCTCGGGTTCATGCCATTTGTTCTTTGGCATTTTGTCACATCGAGTGTCGTCTTGTTTCTTCCTTACTTACTTGCATAACGAAGTTGCTGGCTTGCTTCCTTGAGTGGCAGCAGCAGCGCTTATCGCTACTAGTACTGTCGTACTATCTTTGGTGTGACCGCTAGTATTTCCGGGTGGTGGTTAACGTCACCCAGGAGAGACACTTCCACTGCACAGTTGTGTTCTTTTGCATATATTTGAGATCTGATACTTCGTACTTTCGGGCACACTTTACATTGTTGTTACTACTTGAGCCATGTGTGGCTCGGGTTCATGCCATTTGTTCGTTGGCATTTTGTCACATCGAGTGTCGTCTTGTTTCTTCCTTACTTACTTGCATAACGAAGTTGCTGGCTTGCTTCCTTGAGTGGCAGCAGCAGCGCTTATCGCTACTAGTACTGTCGTACTATCTTTGGTGTGACCGCTAGTATTTCCGGGTGGTGGTTAACGTCACCCAGGAGAGACACTTCCGCTGCACAGTTGTGTTCTTTTGCATATATTTGAGATCTGATAGTTCGTACATTCGGACACACTTTACATCGTTGTTACTACTTGAGCCATGTGTGGCTCGGGTTCATGCCATTTGTTCTTTGGCATTTTGTCACATCGAGTGTCGTCTTGTTTCTTCCTTACTTACTTGCATAACGAAGTTGCTGGCTTGCTTCCTTGAGTGGCAGCAGCAGCGCTTATCGCTACTAGTACTGTCGTACTATCTTTGGTGTGACCGCTAGTATTTCCGGGTGGTGGTTAACGTCACCCAGGAAAGACACTTCCACTGCACAGTTGTGTTCTTTTGCATATATTTGAGATCTGATACTTCGTACTTTCGGACACACTTTACATTGTTGTTACTACTTGAGCCATGTGTGGCTCGGGTTCATGCCATTTGTTCTTTGGCATTTTGTCACATCGAGTGTCGTCTTGTTTCTTCCTTACTTACTTGCATAACGAAGTTGCTGGCTTGCTTCCTTGAGTGGCAGCAGCAGCGCTTATCGCTACTAGTACTGTCGTACTATCTTTGGTGTGACCGCTAGTATTTCCGGGTGGTGGTTAACGTCACCCAGGAGAGACACTTCCACTGCACAGTTGTGTTCTTTTCCATATATTTGGGATCTGATGCATTGTACTTTCGGACACACTTGACATTGTTGTTACTACTTTAGCCATGGGTGGCTCGGGTTCATGCCATTTGTTCTTTGGCATTTTGTCACATCGAGTGTCGTCTTGTTTCTTCCTTACTTACTTGCACAACGAAGTTGCTGGCTTGCTTCCTTGAGTGGCAGCAGCAGCGCTTATCGCTACTAGTACTGTCGTACTATCTTTGGTGTGACCGCTAGTATTTCCGGGTGGTGGTTAACGTCACCCAGGAGAGACACTTCCACTGCACAGTTGTGTTCTTTTCCATATATTTGAGATCTGATAGTTCGTACTTTCGGACACACTTTACATTGTTGTTACTACTTGAGCCATGTGTGGCTCGGGTTCATGCCATTTGTTCGTTGGCATTTTGTCACATCGAGTGTCGTCTTGTTTCTTCCTTACTTACTTGCATAACGAAGTTGCTGGCTTGCTTCCTTGAGTGGCAGCAGCAGCGCTTATCGCTACTAGTACTGTCGTACTATCTTTGGTGTGACCGCTAGTATTTCCGGGTGGTGGTTAACGTCACCCAGGAGAGACACTTCCACTGCATAGTTGTGTTCTTTTGCATATATTTGAGATCTGATAGTTCGTACTTTCGGACACACTTTACATTGTTGTTACTACTTGAGCCATGTGTGGCTCGGGTTCATGCCATTTGTTCTTTGGCATTTTGTCACATCGAGTGTCGTCTTGTTTCTTCCTTACTTACTTGCATAACGAAGTTGCTGGCTTGCTTCCTTGAGTGGCAGCAGCAGCGCTTATCGCTACTAGTACTGTCGTACTATCTTTGGTGTGACCGCTAGTATTTCCGGGTGGTGGTTAACGTCACCCAGGAGAGACACTTCCACTGCACAGTTGTGTTCTTTTGCATATATTTGAGATCTGATACTTCGTACTTTCGGACACACTTTACATTGTTGTTACTACTTGAGCCATGTGTGGCTCGGGTTCATGCCATTTGTTCTTTGGCATTTTGTCACATCGAGTGTCGTCTTGTTTCTTCCTTACTTACTTGCATAACGAAGTTGCTGGCTTGCTTCCTTGAGTGGCAGCAGCAGCGCTTATCGCTACTAGTACTGTCGTACTATCTTTGGTGTGACCGCTAGTATTTCCGGGTGGTGGTTAACGTCACCCAGGAGAGACACTTCCACTGCACAGTTGTGTTCTTTTGCATATATTTGAGATCTGATACTTCGTACTTTCGGACACACTTTACATTGTTGTTACTACTTGAGCCATGTGTGGCTCGGGTTTATGCCATTTGTTCGTTGGCATTTTGTCACATCGAGTGTCGTCTTGTTTCTTCCTTACTTACTTGCATAACGAAGTTGCTGGCTTGCTTCCTTGAGTGGCAGCAGCAGCGCTTATCGCTACTAGTACTGTCGTACTATCTTTGGTGTGACCGCTAGTATTTCCGGGTGGTGGTTAACGTCACCCAGGAAAGACACTTCCACTGCACAGTTGTGTTCTTTTGCATATATTTGAGATCTGATAGTTCGTACTTTCGGACACACTTGACATTTTTGTTACTACTTGAGCCATGTGTGGCTCGGGTTCATGCCATTTGTTCTTTGGCATTTTGTCACATCGAGTGTCGTCTTGTTTCTTCCTTACTTACTTGCATAACGAAGTTGCTGGCTTGCTTCCTTGAGTGGCAGCAGCAGCGCTTATCGCTACTAGTACTGTCGTACTATCTTTGGTGTGACCGCTAGTATTTCCGGGTGGTGGTTAACGTCACCCAGGAGAGACACTTCCACTGCACAGTTGTGTTCTTTTGCATATATTTGAGATCTGATAGTTCGTACTTTCGGACACACTTTACATTGTTGTTACTACTTGAGCCATGTGTGGCTCGGGTTCATGCCATTTGTTCGTTGGCATTTTGTCACATCGAGTGTCGTCTTGTTTCTTCCTTACTTACTTGCATAACGAAGTTGCTGGCTTGCTTCCTTGAGTGGCAGCAGCAGCGCTTATCGCTACTAGTACTGTCGTACTATCTTTGGTGTGACCACTAGTATTTCCGGGTGGTGGTTAACGTCACCCAGGAGAGACACTTCCACTGCACAGTTGTGTTCTTTTGCATATATTTGAGATCTGATAGTTCGTACTTTCGGACACACTTTACATTGTTGTTACTACTTGAGCCATGTGTGGCTCGGGTTCATGCCATTTGTTCTTTTGCATTTTGTCACATCGAGTGTCGTCTTGTTTCTTCCTTACTTACTTGCATAACGAAGTTGCTGGCTTGCTTCCTTGAGTGGCAGCAGCAGCGCTTATCGCTACTAGTACTGTCGTACTATCTTTGGTGTGACCGCTAGTATTTCCGGGTGGTGGTTAACGTCACCCAGGAGAGACACTTCCACTGCACAGTTGTGTTCTTTTGCATATATTTGAGATCTGATAGTTCGTACTTTCGGACACACTTTACATTGTTGTTACTACTTGAGCCATGTGTGGCTCGGGTTCATGCCATTTGTTCTTTGGCATTTTGTCACATCGAGTGTCGTCTTGTTTCTTCCTTACTTACTTGCATAACGAAGTTGCTGGCTTGCTTCCTTGAGTGGCAGCAGCAGCGCTTATCGCTACTAGTACTGTCGTACTATCTTTGGTGTGACCGCTAGTATTTCCGGGTGGTGGTTAACGTCACCCAGGAGAGACACTTCCACTGCACAGTTGTGTTCTTTTGCATATATTTGAGATCTGATAGTTCGTACTTTCGGACACACTTTACATTGTTGTTACTACTTGAGCCATGTGTGGCTCGGGTTCATGCCATTTGTTCTTTGGCATTTTGTCACATCGAGTGTCGTCTTGTTTCTTCCTTACTTACTTGCATATCGAAGTTGCTGGCTTGCTTCCTTGAGTGGCAGCAGCAGCGCTTATCGCTACTAGTACTGTCGTAGTATCTTTGGTGTGACCGCTAGTATTTCCGGGTGGTGGTTAACGTCACCCAGGAGAGACACTTCCACTGCACAGTTGTGTTCTTTTGCATATATTTGAGATCTGATAGTTCGTACTTTCGGACACACTTTACATTGTTGTTACTACTTGAGCCATGTGTGGCTCGGGTTCATGCCATTTGTTCGTTGGCATTTTGTCACATCGAGTGTCGTCTTGTTTCTTCCTTACTTACTTGCATAACGAAGTTGCTGGCTTGCTTCCTTGAGTGGCAGCAGCAGCGCTTATCGCTACTAGTACTGTCGTACTATCTTTGGTGTGACCGCTAGTATTTCCGGGTGGTGGTTAACGTCACCCAGGAGAGACACTTCCACTGCACAGTTGTGTTCTTTTGCATATATTTGAGATCTGATACTTCGTACTTTCGGACACACTTTACATTGTTGTTACTACTTGAGCCATGTGTGGCTCGGGTTCATGCCATTTGTTCTTTGGCATTTTGTCACATCGAGTGTCGTCTTGTTTCTTCCTTACTTACTTGCATAACGAAGTTGCTGGCTTGCTTCCTTGAGTGGCAGCAGCAGCGCTTATCGCTACTAGTACTGTCGTACTATCTTTGGTGTGACCGCTAGTATTTCCGGGTGGTGGTTAACGTCACCCAGGAGAGACACTTCCACTGCACAGTTGTGTTCTTTTGCATATATTTGAGATCTGTTACTTCGTACTTTCGGACACACTTTACATTGTTGTTACTACTTGAGCCATGTGTGGCTCGGGTTCATGCCATTTGTTCTTTGGCATTTTGTCACAACGAGTGTCGTCTTGTTTCTTCCTTACTTACTTGCATAACGAAGTTGCTGGCTTGCTTCCTTGAGTGGCAGCAGCAGCGCTTATCGCTACTAGTACTGTCGTACTATCTTTGGTGTGACCGCTAGTATTTCCGGGTGGTGGTTAACGTCACCCAGGAGAGACACTTCCGCTGCACAGTTGTGTTCTTTTGCATATATTTGAGATCTGATAGTTCGTACATTCGGACACACTTTACATCGTTGTTACTACTTGAGCCATGTGTGGCTCGGGTTCATGCCATTTGTTCTTTGGCATTTTGTCACATCGAGTGTCGTCTTGTTTCTTCCTTACTTACTTGCATAACGAAGTTGCTGGCTTGCTTCCTTGAGTGGCAGCAGCAGCGCTTATCGCTACTAGTACTGTCGTACTATCTTTGGTGTGACCGCTAGTATTTCCGGGTGGTGGTTAACGTCACCCAGGAAAGACACTTCCACTGCACAGTTGTGTTCTTTTGCATATATTTGAGATCTGATACTTCGTACTTTCGGACACACTTTACATTGTTGTTACTACTTGAGCCATGTGTGGCTCGGGTTCATGCCATTTGTTCTTTGGCATTTTGTCACATCGAGTGTCGTCTTGTTTCTTCCTTACTTACTTGCATAACGAAGTTGCTGGCTTGCTTCCTTGAGTGGCAGCAGCAGCGCTTATCGCTACTAGTACTGTCGTACTATCTTTGGTGTGACCGCTAGTATTTCCGGGTGGTGGTTAACGTCACCCAGGAGAGACACTTCCACTGCACAGTTGTGTTCTTTTGCATATATTTGAGATCTGATAGTTCCTACTTTCGGACACACTTTACATTGTTGTTACTACTTGAGCCATGTGTGGCTCGGGTTCATGCCATTTGTTCGTTGGCATTTTGTCACATCGAGTGTCGTCTTGTTTCTTCCTTACTTACTTGCATAACGAAGTTGCTGGCTTGCTTCCTTGAGTGGCAGCAGCAGCGCTTATCGCTACTAGTACTGTCGTACTATCTTTGGTGTGACCGCTAGTATTTCCGGGTGGTGGTTAACGTCACCCAGGAGAGACACTTCCACTGCACAGTTGTGTTCTTTTGCATATATTTGAGATCTGATACTTCGTACTTTCGGACACACTTTACATTGTTGTTACTACTTGAGCCATGTGTGGCTCGGGTTCATGCCATTTGTTCTTTGGCATTTTGTCACATCGAGTGTCGTCTTGTTTCTTCCTTACTTACTTGCATAACGAAGTTGCTGGCTTGCTTCCTTGAGTGGCAGCAGCAGCGCTTATCGCTACTAGTACTGTCGTACTATCTTTGGTGTGACCGCTAGTATTTCCGGGTGGTGGTTAACGTCACCCAGGAGAGACACTTCCACTGCATAGTTGTGTTCTTTTGCATATATTTGAGATCTGATAGTTCGTACTTTCGGACACACTTTACATTGTTGTTACTACTTGAGCCATGTGTGGCTCGGGTTCATGCCATTTGTTCTTTGGCATTTTGTCACATCGAGTGTCGTCTTGTTTCTTCCTTACTTACTTGCATAACGAAGTTGCTGGCTTGCTTCCTTGAGTGGCAGCAGCAGCGCTTATCGCTACTAGTACTGTCGTACTATCTTTGGTGTGACCGCTAGTATTTCCGGGTGGTGGTTAACGTCACCCAGGAGAGACACTTCCACTGCACAGTTGTGTTCTTTTGCATATATTTGAGATCTGATAGTTCGTACTTTCGGACACACTTTACATTGTTGTTACTACTTGAGCCATGTGTGGCTCGGGTTCATGCCATTTGTTCTTTGGCATTTTGTCACATCGAGTGTCGTCTTGTTTCTTCCTTACTTACTTGCATAACGAAGTTGCTGGCTTGCTTCCTTGAGTGGCAGCAGCAGCGCTTATCGCTACTAGTACTGTCGTACTATCTTTGGTGTGACCGCTAGTATTTCCGGGTGGTGGTTAACGTCACCCAGGAGAGACACTTCCACTGCACAGTTGTGTTCTTTTGCATATATTTGAGATCTGATACTTCGTACTTTCGGACACACTTTACATTGTTGTTACTACTTGAGCCATGTGTGGCTCGGGTTTATGCCATTTGTTCGTTGGCATTTTGTCACATCGAGTGTCGTCTTGTTTCTTCCTTACTTACTTGCATAACGAAGTTGCTGGCTTGCTTCCTTGAGTGGCAGCAGCAGCGCTTATCGCTACTAGTACTGTCGTACTATCTTTGGTGTGACCGCTAGTATTTCCGGGTGGTGGTTAACGTCACCCAGGAAAGACACTTCCACTGCACAGTTGTGTTCTTTTGCATATATTTGAGATCTGATAGTTCGTACTTTCGGACACACTTGACATTTTTGTTACTACTTGAGCCATGTGTGGCTCGGGTTCATGCCATTTGTTCTTTGGCATTTTGTCACATCGAGTGTCGTCTTGTTTCTTCCTTACTTACTTGCATAACGAAGTTGCTGGCTTGCTTCCTTGAGTGGCAGCAGCAGCGCTTATCGCTACTAGTACTGTCGTACTATCTTTGGTGTGACCGCTAGTATTTCCGGGTGGTGGTTAACGTCACCCAGGAGAGACACTTCCACTGCACAGTTGTGTTCTTTTGCATATATTTGAGATCTGATAGTTCGTACTTTCGGACACACTTTACATTGTTGTTACTACTTGAGCCATGTGTGGCTCGGGTTCATGCCATTTGTTCGTTGGCATTTTGTCACATCGAGTGTCGTCTTGTTTCTTCCTTACTTACTTGCATAACGAAGTTGCTGGCTTGCTTCCTTGAGTGGCAGCAGCAGCGCTTATCGCTACTAGTACTGTCGTACTATCTTTGGTGTGACCACTAGTATTTCCGGGTGGTGGTTAACGTCACCCAGGAGAGACACTTCCACTGCACAGTTGTGTTCTTTTGCATATATTTGAGATCTGATAGTTCGTACTTTCGGACACACTTTACATTGTTGTTACTACTTGAGCCATGTGTGGCTCGGGTTCATGCCATTTGTTCTTTTGCATTTTGTCACATCGAGTGTCGTCTTGTTTCTTCCTTACTTACTTGCATAACGAAGTTGCTGGCTTGCTTCCTTGAGTGGCAGCAGCAGCGCTTATCGCTACTAGTACTGTCGTACTATCTTTGGTGTGACCGCTAGTATTTCCGGGTGGTGGTTAACGTCACCCAGGAGAGACACTTCCACTGCACAGTTGTGTTCTTTTGCATATATTTGAGATCTGATAGTTCGTACTTTCGGACACACTTTACATTGTTGTTACTACTTGAGCCATGTGTGGCTCGGGTTCATGCCATTTGTTCTTTGGCATTTTGTCACATCGAGTGTCGTCTTGTTTCTTCCTTACTTACTTGCATAACGAAGTTGCTGGCTTGCTTCCTTGAGTGGCAGCAGCAGCGCTTATCGCTACTAGTACTGTCGTACTATCTTTGGTGTGACCGCTAGTATTTCCGGGTGGTGGTTAACGTCACCCAGGAGAGACACTTCCACTGCACAGTTGTGTTCTTTTGCATATATTTGAGATCTGATAGTTCGTACTTTCGGACACACTTTACATTGTTGTTACTACTTGAGCCATGTGTGGCTCGGGTTCATGCCATTTGTTCTTTGGCATTTTGTCACATCGAGTGTCGTCTTGTTTCTTCCTTACTTACTTGCATATCGAAGTTGCTGGCTTGCTTCCTTGAGTGGCAGCAGCAGCGCTTATCGCTACTAGTACTGTCGTAGTATCTTTGGTGTGACCGCTAGTATTTCCGGGTGGTGGTTAACGTCACCCAGGAGAGACACTTCCACTGCACAGTTGTGTTCTTTTGCATATATTTGAGATCTGATAGTTCGTACTTTCGGACACACTTTACATTGTTGTTACTACTTGAGCCATGTGTGGCTCGGGTTCATGCCATTTGTTCGTTGGCATTTTGTCACATCGAGTGTCGTCTTGTTTCTTCCTTACTTACTTGCATAACGAAGTTGCTGGCTTGCTTCCTTGAGTGGCAGCAGCAGCGCTTATCGCTACTAGTACTGTCGTACTATCTTTGGTGTGACCGCTAGTATTTCCGGGTGGTGGTTAACGTCACCCAGGAGAGACACTTCCACTGCACAGTTGTGTTCTTTTGCATATATTTGAGATCTGATACTTCGTACTTTCGGACACACTTTACATTGTTGTTACTACTTGAGCCATGTGTGGCTCGGGTTCATGCCATTTGTTCTTTGGCATTTTGTCACATCGAGTGTCGTCTTGTTTCTTCCTTACTTACTTGCATAACGAAGTTGCTGGCTTGCTTCCTTGAGTGGCAGCAGCAGCGCTTATCGCTACTAGTACTGTCGTACTATCTTTGGTGTGACCGCTAGTATTTCCGGGTGGTGGTTAACGTCACCCAGGAGAGACACTTCCACTGCACAGTTGTGTTCTTTTGCATATATTTGAGATCTGTTACTTCGTACTTTCGGACACACTTTACATTGTTGTTACTACTTGAGCCATGTGTGGCTCGGGTTCATGCCATTTGTTCTTTGGCATTTTGTCACAACGAGTGTCGTCTTGTTTCTTCCTTACTTACTTGCATATCGAAGTTGCTGGCTTGCTTCCTTGAGTGGCAGCAGCAGCGCTTATCGCTACTAGTACTGTCGTACTATCTTTGGTGTGACCGCTAGTATTTCCGGGTGGTGGTTAACGTCACCCAGGAGAGACACGTCCACTGCACAGTTGTGTTCTTTTGCATATATTTGAGATCTGATACTTGGTACTTTCGGACACACTTTACATTGTTGTTACTACTTGAGCCATGTGTGGCTCGGGTTCATGCCATTTGTTCTTTGGCATTTTGTCACATCGAGTGTCGTCTTGTTTCTTCCTTACTTACTTGCATAACGAAGTTGCTGGCTTGCTTCCTTGAGTGGCAGCAGCAGCGCTTATCGCTACTAGTACTGTCGTACTATCTTTGGTGTGACCGCTAGTATTTCCGGGTGGTGGTTAACGTCACCCAGGAGAGACACTTACACTGCACAGTTGTGTTCTTTTGCATATATTTGAGATCTGATAGTTCGTACTTTCGGACACACTTTACATTGTTGTTACTACTTGAGCCATGTGTGGCTCGGGTTCATGCCATTTGTTCTTTGGCATTTTGTCACATCGAGTGTCGTCTTGTTTCTTCCTTACTTACTTGCATAACGACGTTGCTGGCTTGCTTCCTTGAGTGGCAGCAGCAGCGCTTATCGCTACTAGTACTGTCGTACTATCTTTGGTGTGACCGCTAGTATTTCCGGGTGGTGGTTAACGTCACCCAGGAGAGACACTTCCACTGCACAGTTGTGTTCTTTTGCATATGTTTGAGATCTGATAGTTCGTACTTTCGGACACACTTTACATTGTTGTTACTACTTGAGCCATGTGTGGCTCGGGTTCATGCCATTTGTTCTTTGGCATTTTGTCTCATCGAGTGTCGTCTTGTTTCTTCCTTACTTACTTGCATAACGAAGTTGCTGGCTTGCTTCCTTGAGTGGCAGCAGCAGCGCTTATCGCTACTAGTACTGTCGTACTATCTTTGGTGTGACCGCTAGTATTTCCGGGTGGTGGTTAACGTCACCCAGGAGAGACACTTCCACTGCACAGTTGTGTTCTTTTGCATATATTTGAGATCTGATAGTTCGTACTTTCGGACACACTTTACATTGTTGTTACTACTTGAGCCATGTGTGGTTCGGGTTCATGCCATTTGTTCTTTGGCATTTTGTCACATCGAGTGTCGTCTTGTTTCTTCCTTACTTACTTGCATAACGAAGTTGCTGGCTTGCTTCCTTGAGTGGCAGCAGCAGCGCTTATCGCTACTAGTACCGTCGTACTATCTTTGGTGTGACCGCTAGTATTTCCGGGTGGTGGTTAACGTCACCCAGGAGTGACACTTCCACTGCACAGTTGTGTTCTTTTGCATATATTTGAGATCTGATAGTTCGTACTTTCGGACACACTTTACATTGTTGTTACTACTTGAGCCATGTGTGGCTCGGGTTCATGCCATTTGTTCTTTGGCATTTTGTCACATCGAGTGTCGTCTTGTTTCTTCCTTACTTACTTGCATAACGAAGTTGCTGGCTTGCTTCCTTGAGTGGCAGCAGCAGCGCTTATTGCTACTAGTACTGTCGTACTATCTTTGGTGTGACCGCTAGTATTTCCGGGTGGTGGTTAACGTCACCCAGGAGAGACACTTCCACTGCACAGTTGTGTTCTTTTGCATATATTTGAGATCTGATAGTTCGTACTTTCGGACACACTTTACATTGTTGTTACTACTTGAGCCATGTGTGGCTCGGGTTCATGCCATTTGTTCTTTGGCATTTTGTCACATCGAGTGTCGTCTTGTTTCTTCCTTACTTACTTGCATAACGAAGTTGCTGGCTTGCTTCCTTGAGTGGCAGCAGCAGCGCTTATCGCTACTAGTACTGTCGTACTATCTTTGGTGTGACCGCTAGTATTTCCGGGTGGTGGTTAACGTCACCCAGGAGAGACACTTCCACTGCACAGTTGTGTTCTTTTGCATATATTTGAGATCTGATAGTTCGTACTTTCGGACACACTTTACATTGTTGTTACTACTTGAGCCATGTGTGGCTCGGGTTCATGCCATTTGTTCTTTGGCATTTTGTCACATCGAGTGTCGTCTTGTTTCTTCCTTACTTACTTGCATAACGAAGTTGCTGGCTTGCTTCCTTGAGTGGCTGCAGCAGCGCTTATCGCTACTAGTACTGTCGTACTATCTTTGGTGTGACCGCTAGTATTTCCGGGTGGTGGTTAACGTCACCCAGGAGAGACACTTCCACTGCACAGTTGTGTTCTTTTGCATATATTTGAGATCTGTTACTTCGTACTTTCGGACACACTTTACATTGTTGTTACTACTTGAGCCATGTGTGGCTCGGGTTAATGCCATTTGTTCTTTGGCATTTTGTCACAACGAGTGTCGTCTTGTTTCTTCCTTACTTACTTGCATATCGAAGTTGCTGGCTTGCTTCCTTGAGTGGCAGCAGCAGCGCTTATCGCTACTAGTACTGTCGTACTATCTTTGGTGTGACCGCTAGTATTTCCGGGTGGTGGTTAACGTCACCCAGGAGAGACACGTCCACTGCACAGTTGTGTTCTTTTGCATATATTTGAGATCTGATACTTCGTACTTTCGGACACACTTTACATTGTTGTTACTACTTGAGCCATGTGTGGCTCGGGTTCATGCCATTTGTTCTTTGGCATTTTGTCACATCGAGTGTCGTCTTGTTTCATCCTTACTTACTTGCATAACGAAGTTGCTGGCTTGCTTCCTTGAGTGGCAGCAGCAGCGCTTATCGCTACTAGTACTGTCGTACTATCTTTGGTGTGACCGCTAGTATTTCCGGGTGGTGGTTAACGTCACCCAGGAGAGACACTTCCACTGCACAGTTGTGTTCTTTTGCATATATTTGAGATCTGATACTTCGTACTTTCGGACACACTTTACATTGTTGTTACTACTTGAGCCATGTGTGGCTCGGGTTCATGCCATTTGTTCTTTGGCATTTTGTCACATCGAGTGTCGTCTTGTTTCTTCCTTACTTACTTGCATAACGAAGTTGCTGGCTTGCTTCCTTGAGTGGCAGCAGCAGCGCTTATCGCTACTAGTACTGTCGTACTATCTTTGGTGTGACCGCTAGTATTTCCGGGTGGTGGTTAACGTCACCCAGGAGAGACACTTCCACTGCACAGTTGTGTTCTTTTGCATATGTTTGAGATCTGATAGTTCGTACTTTCGGACACACTTTACATTGTTGTTACTACTTGAGCCATGTGTGGCTCGGGTTCATGCCATTTGTTCTTTGGCATTTTGTCTCATCGAGTGTCGTCTTGTTTCTTCCTTACTTACTTGCATAACGAAGTTGCTGGCTTGCTTCCTTGAGTGGCAGCAGCAGCGCTTATCGCTACTAGTACTGTCGTACTATCTTTGGTGTGACCGCTAGTATTTCCGGGTGGTGGTTAACGTCACCCAGGAGAGACACTTCCACTGCACAGTTGTGTTCTTTTGCATATATTTGAGATCTGATAGTTCGTACTTTCGGACACACTTTACATTGTTGTTACTACTTGAGCCATGTGTGGCTCGGGTTCATGCCATTTGTTCGTTGGCATTTTGTCACATCGAGTGTCGTCTTGTTTCTTCCTTACTTACTTGCATAACGAAGTTGCTGGCTTGCTTCCTTGAATGGCAGCAGCAGCGCTTATCGCTACTAATACTGTCGTACTATCTTTGGTGTGACCGCTAGTATTTCCGGGTGGTGGTTAACGTCACCCAGGAGAGACACTTCCACTGCACAGTTGTGTTCTTTTGCATATATTTGAGATCTGATAGTTCGTACTTTCGGACACACTTTACATTGTTGTTACTACTTGAGCCATGTGTGGCTCGGGTTCATGCCATTTGTTCTTTGGCATTTTGTCACATCGAGTGTCGTCTTGTTTCTTCCTTACTTACTTGCATAACGAAGTTGCTGGCTTGCTTCCTTGAGTGGCAGCAGCAGCGCTTATCGCTACTAGTACTGTCGTACTATCTTTGGTGTGACCGCTAGTATTTCCGGGTGGTGGTTAACGTCACCCAGGAGAGACACTTCCACTGCACAGTTGTGTTCTTTTGCATATATTTGAGATCTGATAGTTCGTACTTTCGGACACACTTTACATTGTTGTTACTACTTGAGCCATGTGTGGCTCGGGTTCATGCCATTTGTTCTTTGGCATTTTGTCACATCGAGTGTCGTCTTGTTTCTTCCTTACTTACTTGCATAACGAAGTTGCTGGCTTGCTTCCTTGAGTGGCAGCAGCAGCGCTTATCGCTACTAGTACTGTCGTACTATCTTTGGTGTGACCGCTAGTATTTCCGGGTGGTGGTTAACGTCACCCAGGAGAGACACTTCCACTGCACAGTTGTGTTCTTTTGCATATATTTGAGATCTGTTACTTCGTACTTTCGGACACACTTTACATTGTTGTTACTACTTGAGCCATGTGTGGCTCGGGTTAATGCCATTTGTTCTTTGGCATTTTGTCACAACGAGTGTCGTCTTGTTTCTTCCTTACTTACTTGCATATCGAAGTTGCTGGCTTGCTTCCTTGAGTGGCAGCAGCAGCGCTTATCGCTACTAGTACTGTCGTACTATCTTTGGTGTGACCGCTAGTATTTCCGGGTGGTGGTTAACGTCACCCAGGAGAGACACGTCCACTGCACAGTTGTGTTCTTTTGCATATATTTGAGATCTGATACTTCGTACTTTCGGACACACTTTACATTGTTGTTTCTACTTGAGCCATGTGTGGCTCGGGTTCATGCCATTTGTTCTTTGGCATTTTGTCACATCGAGTGTCGTCTTGTTTCTTCCTTACTTACTTGCATAACGAAGTTGCTGGCTTGCTTCCTTGAGTGGCAGCAGCAGCGCTTATCGCTACTAGTACTGTCGTACTATCTTTGGTGTGACCGCTAGTATTTCCGGGTGGTGGTTAACGTCACCCAGGAGAGACACTTCCACTGCACAGTTGTGTTCTTTTGCATATATTTGAGATCTGATACTTCGTACTTTCGGACACACTTTACATTGTTGTTACTACTTGAGCCATGTGTGGCTCGGGTTCATGCCATTTGTTCTTTGGCATTTTGTCACATCGAGTGTCGTCTTGTTTCTTCCTTACTTACTTGCATAACGAAGTTGCTGGCTTGCTTCCTTGAGTGGCAGCAGCAGCGCTTATCGCTACTAGTACTGTCGTACTATCTTTGGTGTGACCGCTAGTATTTCCGGGTGGTGGTTAACGTCACCCAGGAGAGACACTTCCACTGCACAGTTGTGTTCTTTTGCATATGTTTGAGATCTGATAGTTCGTACTTTCGGACACACTTTACATTGTTGTTACTACTTGAGCCATGTGTGGCTCGGGTTCATGCCATTTGTTCTTTGACATTTTGTCTCATCGAGTGTCGTCTTGTTTCTTCCTTACTTACTTGCATAACGAAGTTGCTGGCTTGCTTCCTTGAGTGGCAGCAGCAGCGCTTATCGCTACTAGTACTGTCGTACTATCTTTGGTGTGACCGCTAGTATTTCCGGGTGGTGGTTAACGTCACCCAGGAGAGACACTTCCACTGCACAGTTGTGTTCTTTTGCATATATTTGAGATCTGATAGTTCGTACTTTCGGACACACTTTACATTGTTGTTACTACTTGAGCCATGTGTGGCTCGGGTTCATGCCATTTGTTCGTTGGCATTTTGTCACATCGAGTGTCGTCTTGTTTCTTCCTTACTTACTTGCATAACGAAGTTGCTGGCTTGCTTCCTTGAATGGCAGCAGCAGCGCTTATCGCTACTAGTACTGTCGTACTATCTTTGGTGTGACCGCTAGTATTTCCGGGTGGTGGTTAACGTCACCCAGGAAAGACACTTCCACTGCACAGTTGTGTTCTTTTGCATATATTTGAGATCTGATAGTTCGTACTTTGGGACACACTTTACATTGTTGTTACTACTTGAGCCATGTGTGGCTCGGGTTCATGCCATTTGTTCTTTGGCATTTTGTCACATCGAGTGTCGTCTTGTTTCTTCCTTACTTACTTGCATAACGAAGTTGCTGGCTTGCTTCCTTGAGTGGCAGCAGCAGCGCTTATCGCTACTAGTACTGTCGTACTATCTTTGGTGTGACCGCTAGTATTTCCGGGTGGTGGTTAACGTCACCCAGGAGAGACACTTCCACTGCACAGTTGTGTTCTTTTGCATATATTTGAGATCTGATAGTTCGTACTTACGGACACACTTTACATTGTTGTTACTACTTGAGCCATGTGTGGCTCGGGTTCATGCCATTTGTTCTTTGGCATTTTGTCACATCGAGTGTCGTCTTGTTTCTTCCTTACTTACTTGCATAACGAAGTTGCTGGCTTGCTTCCTTGAGTGGCAGCAGCAGCGCTTATCGCTACTAGTACTGTCGTACTATCTTTGGTGTGACCGCTAGTATTTCCGGGTGGTGGTTAACGTCACCCAGGAGTGACACTTCCACTGCACAGTTGTGTTCTTTTGCTTATATTTGAGATCTGATACTTCGTACTTTCGGACACACTTTACATTGTTGTTACTACTTGAGCCATGTGTGGCTCGGGTTCATGCCATATGTTCTTTGGCATTTTGTCACATCGAGTGTCGTCTTGTTTCTTACTTACTTACTTGCATAACGAAGTTGCTGGCTTGCTTCCTTGAGTGGCAGCAGCAGCGCTTATCGCTACTAGTACTGTCGTACTATCTTTGGTGTGACCGCTAGTATTTCCGGGTGGTGGTTAACGTCACCCAGGAGAGACACTTCCACTGCACAGTTGTGTTCTTTTGCATATATTTGAGATGTGATAGTTCCTACTTTCGGACACACTTTACATTGTTGTTACCACTTAAGCCATGTGCGGCTCGTGTTCATGCCATTTGTTCTTTGGCATTTTGTCACATCGAGTGTCGTCTTGTTTCTTCCTTACTTACTTGCATAACGAAGTTGCTGGCTTGCTTCCTTGAGTGGCAGCAGCAGCGCTTATCGCTACTAGTACTGTCGTACTACCTTGGTGTGACCGCTAGTATTTCCGGGTGGTGGTTAACGTCACCCAGGAGAGACACTTCCACTGCACAGTTGTGTTCTTTTGCATATATTTGAGATCTGATACTTCGTACTTTCGGACACACTTTACATTGTTGTTACTACTTGAGCCATGTGTGGCTCGGGTTCATGCCATTTGTTCTTTGGCATTTTGTCACATCGAGTGTAGTCTTGTTTCATCCTTACTTACTAGCATAACGAAGTTGCTGGCTTGCTTCCTTGAGTGGCAGCAGCAGCGCTTATCGCTACTAGTACTGTCGTACTATCTTTGGTGTGACCGCTAGTATTTCCGGGTGGTGGTTAACGTCACCCAGGAGAGACACTTCCACTGCACAGTTGTGTTCTTTTGCATATATTTGAGATCTGATACTTCATACTTTCGGACACACTTTACATTGTTGTTACTACTTGAGCCATGTGTGGCTCGGATTCATGCCATTTGTTCTTTGGCATTTTGTCACATCGAGTGTCGTCTTGTTTCTTCCTTACTTACTTGCATAACGAAGTTGCTGGCTTGCTTCCTTGAGTGGCAGCAGCAGCGCTTATCGCTACTAGTACTGTCGTACTATCTTTGGTGTGACCGCTAGTATTTCCGGGTGGTGGTTAACGTCACCCAGGAAAGACACTTCCACTGCACAGTTGTGTTCTTTTGCATATATTTGAGATCTGATACTTCGTACTTTCGGACACACTTTACATTGTTGTTACTACTTGAGCCATGTGTGGCTCGGGTTCATGCCATTTGTTCTTTGGCATTTTGTCACATCGAGTGTCGTCTTGTTTCTTCCTTACTTACTTGCATAACGAAGTTGCTGGCTTGCTTCCTTGAGTGGAAGCAGCAGCGCTTATCGCTACTAGTACTGTCGTACTATCTTTGGTGTGACCGCTAGTATTTCCGGGTGGTGGTTAACGGCACCCAGGAGAGACACTTCCACTGCACAGTTGTGTTCTTTTGCATATATTTGAGATCTGATACTTCGTACTTTCGGACACACTTGACATTGTTGTTACTACTTGAGCCATGGGTGGCTCGGGTTCATGCTATTTGTTCTTTGGCATTTTGTCACATCGAGTGTCGTCTTGTTTCTTCCTTACTTACTTGCAATAACGAAGTTGCTGGCTTGCTTCCTTGAGTGGCAGCAGCAGCGCTTATCGCTACTAGTACTGTCGTACTATCTTTGGTGTGACCGCTAGTATTTCCGGGTGGTGGTTAACGTCACCCAGGAGAGACACTTCCACTGCACAGTTGTGTTCTTTTGCATATATTTGAGATCTGATAGTTCGTACTTTCGGACACACTTTACATTGTTGTTACTACTTGAGCCATGTGTGGCTCGGGTTCATGCCATTTGTTCGTTGGCATTTTGTCACATCGAGTGTCGTCTTGTTTCTTCCTTACTTACTTGCATAACGAAGTTGCTGGCTTGCTTCCTTGAGTGGCAGCAGCAGCGCTTATCGCTACTAGTACTGTCGTACTATCTTTGGTGTGACCGCTAGTATTTCCGGGTGGTGGTTAACGTCACCCAGGAGAGACACTTCCACTGCACAGTTGTGTTCTTTTGCATATATTTGAGATCTGATACTTCGTACTTTCGGACACACTTTACATTGTTGTTACTACTTGAGCCATGTGTGGCTCGGGTTCATGCCATTTGTTCTTTGGCATTTTGTCACATCGAGTGTCGTCTTGTTTCTTCCTTACTTACTTGCATAACGAAGTTGCTGGCTTGCTTCCTTGAGTGGCAGCAGCAGCGCTTATCGCTACTAGTACTGTCGTACTATCTTTGGTGTGACCGCTAGTATTTCCGGGTGGTGGTTAACGTCACCCAGGAGAGACACTTCCACTGCACAGTTGTGTTCTTTTGCATATATTTGAGATCTGATACTTCGTACTTTCGGACACACTTTACATTGTTGTTACTACTTGAGCCATGTGTGGCTCGGGTTCATGCCATTTGTTCGTTGGCATTTTGTCACATCGAGTGTCGTCTTGTTTCTTCCTTACTTACTTGCATAACGAAGTTGCTGGCTTGCTTCCTTGAGTGGCAGCAGCAGCGCTTATCGCTACTAGTACTGTCGTACTATCTTTGGTGTGACCGCTAGTATTTCCGGGTGGTGGTTAACGTCACCCAGGAGAGACACTTCCACTGCACAGTTGTGTTCTTTTGCATATATTTGAGATCTGATACTTCGTACTTTCGGACACACTTTACATTGTTGTTACTACTTGAGCCATGTGTGGCTCGGGTTCATGCCATTTGTTCTTTGGCATTTTGTCACATCGAGTGTCGTCTTGTTTCTTCCTTACTTACTTGCATAACGAAGTTGCTGGCTTGCTTCCTTGAGTGGCAGCAGCAGCGCTTATCGCTACTAGTACTGTCGTACTATCTTTGGTGTGACCGCTAGTATTTCCGGGTGGTGGTTAACGTCACCCAGGAGAGACACTTCCACTGCACAGTTGTGTTCTTTTGCATATATTTGAGATCTGATACTTCGTACTTTCGGACACACTTTCCATTGTTGTTACTACTTGAGCCATGTATGGCTCGGGTTCATGCCATTTGTTCTTTGGCATTTTGTCACATCGAGTGTCGTCTTGTTTCTTCCTTACTTACTTGCATAACGAAGTTGCTGGCTTGCTTCCTTGAGTGGCAGCAGCAGCGCTTATCGCTACTAGTACTGTCGTAGTATCTTTGGTGTGACCGCTAGTATTTCCGGGTGGTGGTTAACGTCACCCAGGAGAGACACTTCCACTGCACAGTTGTGTTCTTTTGCATATATTTGAGATCTGATACCTCCTACTTTCAGACACACTTTACATTGTTGTTACTACTTGACCCATGTGTGGCTCGGGTTCATGCCATTTGTTCTTTGGCATTTTGTCACATCGAGTGTCGTCTTGTTTCTTCCTTACTTACTTGCATAACGAAGTTGCTGGCTTGCTTCCTTGAGTGGCAGCAGCAGCGCTTATCGCTACTAGTACTGTCGTACTATCTTTGGTGTGACCGCTAGTATTTCCGGGTGGTGGTTAACGTCACCCAGGAGAGACACGTCCACTGCACAGTTGTGTTCTTTTGCATATATTTGAGATCTGATAGTTCGTACTTTTGGACACACTTTACATTGTTGTTACTACTTGAGCCATGTGTGGCTCGGGTTCATGCCATTTGTTCTTTGGCATTTTGTCACATCGAGTGTCGTCTTGTTTCTTCCTTACTTACTTGCATAACGAAGTTGCTGGCTTGCTTCCTTGAGTGGCAGCAGCAGCGCTTATCGCTACTAGTACTGTCGTACTATCTTTGGTGTGACCGCTAGTATTTCCGGGTGGTGGTTAACGTCACCCAGGAGAGACACTTCCACTGCACAGTTGTGTTCTTTTGCATATATTTGAGATCTGATAGTTCGTACTTTCGGACACACTTTACATTGTTGTTACTACTTGAGCCATGTGTGGCTCGGGTTCATGCCATTTGTTCTTTGGTATTTTGTCACATCGAGTGTCGTCTTGTTTCTTCCTTACTTACTTGCATAACGAAGTTGCTGGCTTGCTTCCTTGAGTGGCAGCAGCAGCGCTTATCGCTACTAGTACTGTCGTAGTATCTTTGGTGTGACCGCTAGTATTTCCGGGTGGTGGTTAACGTCACCCAGGAGAGACACTTCCACTGCACAGTTGTGTTCTTTTGCATATATTTGAGATCTGATACTTCGTACTTTCGGACACACTTTACATTGTTGTTACTACTTGAGCCATGTGTGGCTCGGGTTCATGCCATTTGTTCGTTGGCATTTTGTCACATCGAGTGTCGTCTTGTTTCTTCCTTACTTACTTGCATAACGAAGTTGCTGGCTTGCTTCCTTGAGTGGCAGCAGCAGCGCTTATCGCTACTAGTACTGTCGTACTATCTTTGGTGTGACCGCTAGTATTTCCGGGTGGTGGTTAACGTCACCTAGGAGAGACACTTCCACTGCACAGTTGTGTTCTTTTGCATATATTTGAGATCTGATACTTCGTACTTTCGGACACACTTTACATTGTTGTTACTACTTGAGCCATGTGTGGCTCGGGTTCATGCCATTTGTTCTTTGGCATTTTGTCACATCGAGTGTCGTCTTGTTTCTTCCTTACTTACTTGCATAACGAAGTTGCTGGCTTGCTTCCTTGAGTGGCAGCAGCAGCGCTTATCGCTACTAGTACTGTCGTACTATCTTTGGTGTGACCGCTAGTATTTCCGGGTGGTGGTTAACGTCACCCAGGAGAGACACTTCCACTGCACAGTTGTGTTCTTTTGCATATATTTGAGATCTGATAGTTCGTACTTTCGGACACACTTTACATTGTTGTTACTACTTGAGCCATGTGTGGCTCGGGTTCATGCCATTTGTTCTTTGGCATTTTGTCACATCGAGTGTCGTCTTGTTTCTTTCTTACTTACTTGCATAACGAAGTTGCTGGCTTGCTTCCTTGAGTGGCAGCAGCAGCGCTTATCGCTACTAGTACTGTCGTACTATCTTTGGTGTGACCGCTAGTATTTCCGGGTGGTGGTTAACGTCACCCAGGAGAGACACTTCCACTGCACAGTTGTGTTCTTTTGCATATATTTGAGATCTGATACTTCCTACTTTCGGACACACTTTACATTGTTGTTACTACTTGACCCATGTGTGGCTCGGGTTCATGCCATTTGTTCTTTGGCATTTTGTCACATCGAGTGTCGTCTTGTTTCTTCCTTACTTACTTGCATAACGAAGTTGCTGGCTTGCTTCCTTGAGTGGCAGCAGCAGCGCTTATCGCTACTAGTACTGTCGTACTATCTTTGGTGTGACCGCTAGTATTTCCGGGTGGTGGTTAACGTCACCCAGGAGAGACACGTCCACTGCACAGTTGTGTTCTTTTGCATATATTTGAGATCTGATAGTTCGTACTTTTGGACACACTTTACATTGTTGTTACTACTTGAGCCATGTGTGGCTCGGGTTCATGCCATTTGTTCTTTGGCATTTTGTCACATCGAGTGTCGTCTTGTTTCTTCCTTACTTACTTGCATAACGAAGTTGCTGGCTTGCTTCCTTGAGTGGCAGCAGCAGCGCTTATCGCTACTAGTACTGTCGTACTATCTTTTGTGTGACCGCTAGTATTTCCGGGTGGTGGTTAACGTCACCCAGGAGAGACACTTCCACTGCACAGTTGTGTTCTTTTGCATATATTTGAGATCTGATACTTCGTACTTTCGGACACACTTTACATTGTTGTTACTACTTGAGCCATGTATGGCTCGGGTTCATGCCATTTGTTCTTTGGCATTTTGTCACATCGAGTGTCGTCTTGTTTCTTCCTTACTTACTTGCATAACGAAGTTGCTGGCTTGCTTCCTTGAGTGGCAGCAGCAGCGCTTATCGCTACTAGTACTGTCGTACTATCTTTTGTGTGACCGCTTGTATTTCCGGGTGGTGGTTAACGTCACCCAGGAGAGACACTTCCACTGCACAGTTGTGTTCTTTTGCATATATTTGAGATCTGATACTTCGTACTTTCGGACATACTTTACATTGTTGTTACTACTTGAGCCATGTGTGGCTCGGGTTCATGCCATTTGTTCTTTGGCATTTTGTCACATCGAGTGTCGTCTTGTTTCTTCCTTACTTACTTGCATAACGAAGTTGCTGGCTTGCTTCCTTGAGTGGCAGCAGCAGCGCTTATCGCTACTAGTACTGTCGTACTATCTTTGGTGTGACCGCTAGTATTTCCGGGTGGTGGTTAACGTCACCCAGGAGAGAC
The DNA here is from genome assembly GCF_023898315.1 of Schistocerca nitens. NCBI lineage: Eukaryota > Metazoa > Arthropoda > Insecta > Orthoptera > Acrididae > Schistocerca > Schistocerca nitens. The sequence continues at coordinate 783,784,475 of NC_064614.1, read as the reverse complement.
ACTTCCACTGCACAGTTGTGTTCTTTTGCATATATTTGAGGTCTGATACTTCCTACTTTCGGACACACTTTACATTGTTGTTACTACTTGACCCATGTGTGGCTCGGGTTCATGCCATTTGTTCTTTGGCATTTTGTCACATCGAGTGTCGTCTTGTTTCTTCCTTACTTACTTGCATAACGAAGTTGCTGGCTTGCTTCCTTGAGTGGCAGCAGCAGCGCTTATCGCTACTAGTACTGTCGTACTATCTTTGGTGTGACCGCTAGTATTTCCGGGTGGTGGTTAACGTCACCCAGGAGAGACACGTCCACTGCACAGTTGTGTTCTTTTGCATATATTTGAGATCTGATAGTTCGTACTTTTGGACACACTTATATTGTTGTTACTACTTGAGCCATGTGTGGCTCGGGTTCATGCCATTTGTTCTTTGGCATTTTGTCACATCGAGTGTCGTCTTGTTTCTTCCTTACTTACTTGCATAACGAAGTTGCTGGCTTGCTTCCTTGAGTGGCAGCAGCAGCGCTTATCGCTACTAGTACTGTCGTACTATCTTTGGTGTGACCGCTAGTATTTCCGGGTGGTGGTTAACGTCACCCAGGAGAGACACTTCCACTGCACAGTTGTGTTCTTTTGCATATATTTGAGATCTGATACTTCGTACTTTCGGACACACTTTACATTGTTGTTACTACTTGAGCCATGTGTGGCTCGGGTTCATGCCATTTGTTCTTTGGTATTTTGTCACATCGAGTGTCGTCTTGTTTCTTCCTTACTTACTTGCATAACGAAGTTGCTGGCTTGCTTCCTTGAGTGGCAGCAGCAGCGCTTATCGCTACTAGTACTGTCGTACTATCTTTGGTGTGACCGCTAGTATTTCCGGGTGGTGGTTAACGTCACCCACGAGTGACACTTCCACTGCACAGTTGTGTTCTTTTGCATATATTTGAGATCTGATACTTCGTACTTTCGGACACACTTTACATTGTTGTTACTACTTGAGCCATGTGTGGCTCGGGTTCATGCCATATGTTCTTTGGCATTTTGTCACATCGAGTGTCGTCTTGTTTCTTCCTTACTTACTTGCATAACGAAGTTGCTGGCTTGCTTCCTTGAGTGGCAGCAACAGCGCTTATCGCTACTAGTACTGTCGTACTATCTTTGGTGTGACCGCTAGTATTTCCGGGTGGTGGTTAACGTCACCCAGGAGAGACACTTCCACTGCACAGTTGTGTTCTTTTGCATATATTTGAGATGTGATAGTTCCTACTTTCGGACACACTTTACATTGTTGTTACCACTTAAGCCATGGGTGGCTCGGGTTCATGCCATTTGTTCTTTGGCATTTTGTCACATCGAGTGTCGTCTTGTTTCTTCCTTACTTACTTGCATAACGAAGTTGCTGGCTTGCTTCCTTGAGTGGCAGCAGCAGCGCTTATCGCTACTAGTACTGTCGTACTACCTTGGTGTGACCGCTAGTATTTCCGGGTGGTGGTTAACGTCACCCAGGAGAGACACTTCCACTGCACAGTTGTGTTCTCTTGCATATATTTGAGATCTGATACTTCGTACTTTCGGACACACTTTACATTGTTGTTACTACTTGAGCCATGTGTGGCTCGGGTTCATGCCATTTGTTCTTTGGCATTTTGTCACATCGAGTGTAGTCTTGTTTCATCCTTACTTACTAGCATAACGAAGTTGCTGGCTTGCTTCCTTGAGTGGCAGCAGCAGCGCTTATCGCTACTAGTACTGTCGTACTACCTTGGTGTGACCGCTAGTATTTCCGGGTGGTGGTTAACGTCACCCAGGAGAGACACTTCCACTGCACAGTTGTGTTCTTTTGCATATATTTGAAATCTGATACTTCGTACTTTCGGACACACTTTACATTGTTGTTACTACTTGAGCCATGTGTGGCTCGGGTTCATGCCATTTGTTCTTTGGCATTTTGTCACATCGAGTGTAGTCTTGTTTCATCCTTACTTACTAGCATAACGAAGTTGCTGGCTTGCTTCCTTGAGTGGCAGCAGCAGCGCTTATCGCTACTAGTACTGTCGTACTATCTTTGGTGTGACCGCTAGTATTTCCGGGTGGTGGTTAACGTCACCCAGGAGAGACACTTCCACTGCACAGTTGTGTTCTTTTGCATATATTTGAGATCTGATACTTCATACTTTCGGACACACTTTACATTGTTGTTACTACTTGAGCCATGTGTGGCTCGGGTTCATGCCATTTGTTCTTTGGCATTTTGTCACATCGAGTGTCGTCTTGTTTCTTCCTTACTTACTTGCATAACGAAGTTGCTGGCTTGCTTCCTTGAGTGGCAGCAGCAGCGCTTATCGCTACTAGTACTGTCGTACTATCTTTGGTGTGACCGCTAGTATTTCCGGGTGGTGGTTAACGTCACCCAGGAAAGACACTTCCACTGCACAGTTGTGTTCTTTTGCGTATATTTGAGATCTGATAGTTCGTACTTTCGGACACACTTTACATTGTTGTTACTACTTGAGCCATGTGTGGCTCGGGTTCATGCCATTTGTTCTTTGGCATTTTGTCACATCGAGTGTCGTCTTGTTTCTTCCTTACTTACTTGCATAACGAAGTTGCTGGCTTGCTTCCTTGAGTGGCAGCAGCAGCGCTTATCGCTACTAGTACTGTCGTACTATCTTTGGTGTGACCGCTAGTATTTCCGGGTGGTGGTTAACGGCACCCAGGAGAGACACTTCCACTGCACAGTTGTGTTCTTATCCATATATTTGGGATCTGATACTTTGTACTTTCGGACACACTTGACATTGTTGTTACTACTTGAGCCATGGGTGGCTCGGGTTCATGCTATTTGTTCTTTGTCATTTTGTCACATCGAGTGTCGTCTTGTTTCTTCCTTACTTACTTGCAATAACGAAGTTGCTGGCTTGCTTCCTTGAGTGGCAGCAGCAGCGCTTATCGCTACTAGTACTGTCGTACTATCTTTGGTGTGACCGCTAGTATTTCCGGGTGGTGGTTAACGTCACCCAGGAGAGACACTTCCACTGCACAGTTGTGTTCTTTTGCATATATTTGAGATCTGATAGTTCGTACTTTCGGACACACTTTACATTGTTGTTACTACTTGAGCCATGTGTGGCTCGGGTTCATGCCATTTGTTCGTTGGCATTTTGTCACATCGAGTGTCGTCTTGTTTCTTCCTTACTTACTTGCGTAACGAAGTTGCTGGCTTGCTTCCTTGAGTGGCAGCAGCAGCGCTTATCGCTACTAGTACTGTCGTACTATCTTTGGTGTGACCGCTAGTATTTCCGGGTGGTGGTTAACGTCACCCAGGAGAGACACTTCCACTGCACAGTTGTGTTCTTTTGCATATATTTGAGATCTGATAGTTCGTACTTTCGGACACACTTTACATTGTTGTTACTACTTGAGCCATGTGTGGCTCGGGTTCATGCCATTTGTTCTTTGGCATTTTGTCACATCGAGTATCGTCTTGTTTCTTCCTTACTTACTTGCATAACGAAGTTGCTGGCTTGCTTCCTTGAGTGGCAGCAGCAGCGCTTATCGCTACTAGTACTGTCGTACTATCTTTGGTGTGACCGCTAGTATTTCCGGGTGGTGGTTAACGTCACCCAGGAGAGACACTTCCACTGCACAGTTGTGTTCTTTTGCATATATTTGAGATCTGATACTTCGTACTTTCGGACACACTTTACATTGTTGTTACTACTTGAGCCATGTGTGGCTCGGGTTCATGCCATTTGTTCTTTGGCATTTTGTCACATCGAGTGTCGTCTTGTTTCTTCCTTACTTACTTGCATAACGAAGTTGCTGGCTTGCTTCCTTGAGTGGCAGCAGCAGCGCTTATCGCTACTAGTACTGTCGTACTATCTTTGGTGTGACCGCTAGTATTTCCGGGTGGTGGTTAACGTCACCCAGGAAAGACACTTCCACTGCACAGTTGTGTTCTTTTGCATATATTTGAGATCTGATACTTCCTACTTTCGGACACACTTTACATTGTTGTTACTACTTGAGCCATGTGTGGCTCGGGTTCATGCCATTTGTTCGTTGGCATTTTTTCACATCGAGTGTCGTCTTGTTTCTTCCTTACTTACTTGCATAACGAAGTTGCTGGCTTGCTTCCTTGAGTGGCAGCAGCAGCGCTTATCGCTACTAGTACTGTCGTACTACCTTGGTGTGACCGCTAGTATTTCCGGGTGGTGGTTAACGTCACCCAGGAGAGACACTTCCACTGCACAGTTGTGTTCTTTTGCATATATTTGAGATCTGATACTTCGTACTTTCGGACACACTTTACATTGTTGTTACTACTTGAGCCATGTGTGGCTCGGGTTCATGCCATTTGTTCTTTGGCATTTTGTCACATCGAGTGTAGTCTTGTTTCATCCTTACTTACTAGCATAACGAAGTTGCTGGCTTGCTTCCTTGAGTGGCAGCAGCAGCGCTTATCGCTACTAGTACTGTCGTACTATCTTTGGTGTGACCGCTAGTATTTCCGGGTGGTGGTTAACGTCACCCAGGAGAGACACTTCCACTGCACAGTTGTGTTCTTTTGCATATATTTGAGATCTGATACTTCATACTTTCGGACACACTTTACATTGTTGTTACTACTTGAGCCATGTGTGGCTCGGGTTCATGCCATTTGTTCTTTGGCATTTTGTCACATCGAGTGTCGTCTTGTTTCTTCCTTACTTACTTGCATAACGAAGTTGCTGGCTTGCTTCCTTGAGTGGCAGCAGCAGCGCTTATCGCTACTAGTACTGTCGTACTATCTTTGGTGTGACCGCTAGTATTTCCGGGTGGTGGTTAACGTCACCCAGGAAAGACACTTCCACTGCACAGTTGTGTTCTTTTGCGTATATTTGAGATCTGATAGTTCGTACTTTCGGACACACTTTACATTGTTGTTACTACTTGAGCCATGTGTGGCTCGGGTTCATGCCATTTGTTCTTTGGCATTTTGTCACATCGAGTGTCGTCTTGTTTCTTCCTTACTTACTTGCATAACGAAGTTGCTGGCTTGCTTCCTTGAGTGGCAGCAGCAGCGCTTATCGCTACTAGTACTGTCGTACTATCTTTGGTGTGACCGCTAGTATTTCCGGGTGGTGGTTAACGGCACCCAGGAGAGACACTTCCACTGCACAGTTGTGTTCTTATCCATATATTTGGGATCTGATACTTTGTACTTTCGGACACACTTGACATTGTTGTTACTACTTGAGCCATGGGTGGCTCGGGTTCATGCTATTTGTTCTTTGTCATTTTGTCACATCGAGTGTCATCTTGTTTCTTCCTTACTTACTTGCAATAACGAAGTTGCTGGCTTGCTTCCTTGAGTGGCAGCAGCAGCGCTTATCGCTACTAGTACTGTCGTACTATCTTTGGTGTGACCGCTAGTATTTCCGGGTGGTGGTTAACGTCACCCAGGAGAGACACTTCCACTGCACAGTTGTGTTCTTTTGCATATATTTGAGATCTGATAGTTCGTACTTTCGGACACACTTTACATTGTTGTTACTACTTGAGCCATGTGTGGCTCGGGTTCATGCCATTTGTTCGTTGGCATTTTGTCACATCGAGTGTCGTCTTGTTTCTTCCTTACTTACTTGCGTAACGAAGTTGCTGGCTTGCTTCCTTGAGTGGCAGCAGCAGCGCTTATCGCTACTAGTACTGTCGTACTATCTTTGGTGTGACCGCTAGTATTTCCGGGTGGTGGTTAACGTCACCCAGGAGAGACACTTCCACTGCACAGTTGTGTTCTTTTGCATATATTTGAGATCTGATAGTTCGTACTTTCGGACACACTTTACATTGTTGTTACTACTTGAGCCATGTGTGGCTCGGGTTCATGCCATTTGTTCTTTGGCATTTTGTCACATCGAGTATCGTCTTGTTTCTTCCTTACTTACTTGCATAACGAAGTTGCTGGCTTGCTTCCTTGAGTGGCAGCAGCAGCGCTTATCGCTACTAGTACTGTCGTACTATCTTTGGTGTGACCGCTAGTATTTCCGGGTGGTGGTTAACGTCACCCAGGAGAGACACTTCCACTGCACAGTTGTGTTCTTTTGCATATATTTGAGATCTGATACTTCGTACTTTCGGACACACTTTACATTGTTGTTACTACTTGAGCCATGTGTGGCTCGGGTTCATGCCATTTGTTCTTTGGCATTTTGTCACATCGAGTGTCGTCTTGCTTCTTCCTTACTTACTTGCATAACGAAGTTGCTGGCTTGCTTCCTTGAGTGGCAGCAGCAGCGCTTATCGCTACTAGTACTGTCGTACTATCTTTGGTGTGACCGCTAGTATTTCCGGGTGGTGGTTAACGTCACCCAGGAAAGACACTTCCACTGCACAGTTGTGTTCTTTTGCATATATTTGAGATCTGATACTTCCTACTTTCGGACACACTTTACATTGTTGTTACTACTTGAGCCATGTGTGGCTCGGGTTCATGCCATTTGTTCTTTGGCATTTTGTCACATCGAGTGTCGTCTTGTTTCTTCCTTACTTACTTGCATAACGAAGTTGCTGGCTTGCTTCCTTGAGTGGCAGCAGCAGCGCTTATCGCTACTAGTACTGTCGTACTATCTTTGGTGTGACCGCTAGTATTTCCGGGTGGTGGTTAACGTCACCCAGGAGAGACACTTCCACTGCACAGTTGTGTTCTTTTGCATATATTTGAGATCTGATACTTCGTACTTTCGGACACACTTTACATTGTTGTTACTACTTGAGCCATGTGTGGCTCGGGTTCATGCCATTTGTTCGTTGGCATTTTTTCACATCGAGTGTCGTCTTGTTTCTTCCTTACTTACTTGCATAACGAAGTTGCTGGCTTGCTTCCTTGAGTGGCAGCAGCAGCGCTTATCGCTACTAGTACTGTCGTACTATCTTTGGTGTGACCGCTAGTATTTCCGGGTGGTGGTTAACGTCACCCAGGAGAGACACTTCCACTGCACAGTTGTGTTCTTTTCCATATTTTTGGGATCTGATGCTTTGTACTTTCGGACACACTTGACATTGTTGTTACTACTTGAGCCATGGGTGGCTCGGGTTCATGCCATTTGTTCTTTGGCATTTTGTCACATCGAGTGTCGTCTTGTTTCTTCCTTACTTACTTGCATAACGAAGTTGCTGGCTTGCTTCCTTGAGTGGCAGCAGCAGCGCTTATCGCTACTAGTACTGTCGTACTATCTTTGGTGTGACCGCTAGTATTTCCGGGTGGTGGTTAACGTCACCCAGGAGAGACACTTCCACTGCACAGTTGTGTTCTTTTGCATATATTTGAGATCTGATAGTTCGTACTTTCGGACACACTTTATATTGTTGTTACTACTTGAGCCATGTGTGGCTCGGGTTCATGCCATTTGTTCGTTGGCATTTTGTCACATCGAGTGTCGTCTTGTTTCTTCCTTACTTACTTGCATAACGAAGTTGCTGGCTTGCTTCCTTGAGTGGCAGCAGCAGCGCTTATCGCTACTAGTACTGTCGTACTATCTTTGGTGTGACCGCTAGTATTTCCGGGTGGTGGTTAACGTCACCCAGGAGAGACACTTCCACTGCACAGTTGTGTTCTTTTGCATATATTTGAGATCTGATAGTTCGTACTTTCGGACACACTTTACATTGTTGTTACTACTTGAGCCATGTGTGGCTCGGGTTCATGCCATTTGTTCTTTGGCATTTTGTCACATCGAGTGTCGTCTTGTTTCTTCCTTACTTACTTGCATAACGAAGTTGCTGGCTTGCTTCCTTGAGTGGCAGCAGCAGCGCTTATCGCTACTAGTACTGTCGTACTATCTTTGGTGTGACCGCTAGTATTTCCGGGTGGTGGTTAACGTCACCCAGGAGAGACACTTCCACTGCACAGTTGTGTTCTTTTGCATATATTTGAGATCTGATACTTCGTACTTTCGGACACACTTTACATTGTTGTTACTACTTGAGCCATGTGTGGCTTGGGTTCATGCCATTTGTTCTTTGGCATTTTGTCACATCGAGTGTCGTCTTGTTTCTTCCTTACTTACTTGCATAACGAAGTTGCTGGCTTGCTTCCTTGAGTGGCAGCAGCAGCGCTTATCGCTACTAGTACTGTCGTACTATCTTTGGTGTGACCGCTAGTATTTCCGGGTGGTGGTTAACGTCACCCAGGAGAGACACTTCCACTGCACAGTTGTGTTCTTTTGCATATATTTGAGATCTGATACTTCGTACTTTCGGACACACTTTACATTGTTGTTACTACTTGAGCCATGTGTGGCTCGGGTCATGCCATTTGTTCGTTGGCATTTTGTCACATCGAGTGTCGTCTTGTTTCTTCCTTACTTACTTGCATAACGAAGTTGCTGGCTTGCTTCCTTGAGTGGCAGCAGCAGCGCTTATCGCTACTAGTACTGTCGTACTATCTTTGGTGTGACCGCTAGTATTTCCGGGTGGTGGTTAACGTCACCCAGGAAAGACACTTCCACTGCACAGTTGTGTTCTTTTGCATATATTTGAGATCTGATACTTCGTACTTTTGGACACACTTTATATTGTTGTTACTACTTGAGCGATGTGTGGCTCGGGTTCATGCCATTTGTTCTTTGGCATTTTGTCACATCGAGTGTAGTCTTGTTTCTTCCTTACTTACTTGCATAACGAAGTTGCTGGCTTGCTTCCTTGAGTGGCAGCAGCAGCGCTTATCGCTACTAGTACTGTCGTACTATCTTTGGTGTGACCGCTAGTATTTCCGGGTGGTGGTTAACGTCACCCAGGAGAGACACTTCCACTGCACAGTTGTGTTCTTTTGCATATATTTGAGATCTGATACTTCGTACTTTCGGACACACTTTACATTGTTGTTACTACTTGAGCCATGTGTGGCTCGGGTTCATGCCATTTGTTCTTTGGCATTTTGTCACATCGAGTGTCGTCTTGTTTCTTCCTTACTTACTTGCATAACGAAGTTGCTGGCTTGCTTCCTTGAGTGGCAGCAGCAGCGCTTATCGCTACTAGTACTGTCGTACTATCTTTGGTGTGACCGCTAGTATTTCCGGGTGGTGGTTAACGTCACCCAGGAAAGACACTTCCACTGCACAGTTGTGTTCTTTTGCATATATTTGAGATCTGATACTTCGTACTTTCGGACACACTTTACATTGTTGTTACTACTTGAGCCATGTGTGGCTCGGGTTCATGCCATTTGTTCTTTGGCATTTCGTCACATCGAGTGTCGTCTTGTTTCTTCCTTACTTACTTGCATAACGAAGTTGCTGGCTTGCTTCCTTGAGTGGCAGCAGCAGCGCTTATCGCTACTAGTACTGTCGTACTATCTTTGGTGTGACCGCTAGTATTTCCGGGTGGTGGTTAACGTCACCCAGGAGAGACACTTCCACTGCACAGTTGTGTTCTTTTGCATATATTTGAGATCTGATACTTCGTACTTTCGGACACACTTTACATTGTTGTTACTACTTGAGCCATGTGTGGCTCGGGTTCATGCCATTTGTTCGTTGGCATTTTTTCACATCGAGTGTCGTCTTGTTTCTTCCTTACTTACTTGCATAACGAAGTTGCTGGCTTGCTTCCTTGAGTGGCAGCAGCAGCGCTTATCGCTACTAGTACTGTCGTACTATCTTTGGTGTGACCGCTAGTATTTCCGGGTGGTGGTTAACGTCACCCAGGAGAGACACTTCCACTGCACAGTTGTGTTCTTTTCCATATTTTTGGGATCTGATGCTTTGTACTTTCGGACACACTTGACATTGTTGTTACTACTTGAGCCATGGGTGGCTCGGGTTCATGCCATTTGTTCTTTGGCATTTTGTCACATCGAGTGTCGTCTTGTTTCTTCCTTACTTACTTGCATAACGAAGTTGCTGGCTTGCTTCCTTGAGTGGCAGCAGCAGCGCTTATCGCTACTAGTACTGTCGTACTATCTTTGGTGTGACCGCTAGTATTTCCGGGTGGTGGTTAACGTCACCCAGGAGAGACACTTCCACTGCACAGTTGTGTTCTTTTGCATATATTTGAGATCTGATAGTTCGTACTTTCGGACACACTTTATATTGTTGTTACTACTTGAGCCATGTGTGGCTCGGGTTCATGCCATTTGTTCGTTGGCATTTTGTCACATCGAGTGTCGTCTTGTTTCTTCCTTACTTACTTGCATAACGAAGTTGCTGGCTTGCTTCCTTGAGTGGCAGCAGCAGCGCTTATCGCTACTAGTACTGTCGTACTATCTTTGGTGTGACCGCTAGTATTTCCGGGTGGTGGTTAACGTCACCCAGGAGAGACACTTCCACTGCACAGTTGTGTTCTTTTGCATATATTTGAGATCTGATAGTTCGTACTTTCGGACACACTTTACATTGTTGTTACTACTTGAGCCATGTGTGGCTCGGGTTCATGCCATTTGTTCTTTGGCATTTTGTCACATCGAGTGTCGTCTTGTTTCTTCCTTACTTACTTGCATAACGAAGTTGCTGGCTTGCTTCCTTGAGTGGCAGCAGCAGCGCTTATCGCTACTAGTACTGTCGTACTATCTTTGGTGTGACCGCTTGTATTTCCGGGTGGTGGTTAACGTCACCCAGGAGAGACACTTCCACTGCATAGTTGTGTTCTTTTGCATATATTTGAGATCTGATACTTCGTACTTTTGGACACACTTTACATTGTTGTTACTACTTGAGCCATGTGTGGCTCGGGTTCATGCCATTTGTTCTTTGGCATTTTGTCACATCGAGTGTCGTCTTGTTTCTTCCTTACTTACTTGCATAACGAAGTTGCTGGCTTGCTTCCTTGAGTGGCAGCAGCAGCGCTTATCGCTACTAGTACTGTCGTACTATCTTTGGTGTGACCGCTAGTATTTCCGGGTGGTGGTTAACGTCACCCAGGAGAGACACTTCCACTGCACAGTTGTGTTCTTTTGCATATATTTGAGATCTGATAGTTTGTACTTTCGGACACACTTTACATTGTTGTTACTACTTGAGCCATGTGTGGCTCGGGTTCATGCCATTTGTTCTTTGGCATTTTGTCACATCGAGTGTCGTCTTGTTTCTTCCTTACTTACTTGCATAACGAAGTTGCTGGCTTGCTTCCTTGAGTGGCAGCAGCAGCGCTTATCGCTACTAGTACTGTCGTACTATCTTTGGTGTGACCGCTAGTATTTCTGGGTGGTGGTTAACGTCACCCAGGAGAGACACTTCCACTGCACAGTTGTGTTCTTTTGCATATATTTGAGATCTGATAGTTCGTACTTTCGGACACACTTTACATTGTTGTTACTACTTGAGCCATGTGTGGCTCCTGTTCATGCCATTTGTTCTTTGGCATTTTGTCACATCGAGTGTCGTCTTGTTTCTTCCTTACTTACTTGCATAACGAAGTTGCTGGCTTGCTTCCTTGAGTGGCAGCAGCAGCGCTTATCGCTACTAGTACTGTCGTACTATCTTTGGTGTGACCGCTAGTATTTCCGGGTGGTGGTTAACGTCACCCAGGAGAGACACTTCCACTGCACAGTTGTGTTCTTTTGCATATATTTGAGATCTGATACTTCCTACTTTCGGACACACTTTACATTGTTGTTACTACTTGAGCCATGTGTGGCTCGGGTTTATGCCATTTGTTCGTTGGCATTTTGTCACATCGAGTGTCGTCTTGTTTCTTCCTTACTTACTTGCATAACGAAGTTGCTGGCTTGCTTCCTTGAGTGGCAGCAGCAGCGCTTATCGCTACTAGTACTGTCGTACTATCTTTGGTGTGACCGCTAGTATTTCCGGGTGGTGGTTAACGTCACCCAGGAGAGACACTTCCACTGCACAGTTGTGTTCTTTTACATATATTTTGGATCTGATACTTTGTACTTTCGGACACACTTGACATTGTTGTTACTACTTGAGCCATGGTCGGCTCGGGTTCATGCTACTTGTTCTTTGGCATTTTGTCACATCGAGTGTCGTCTTGTTTCTTCCTTACTTACTTGCATAACGAAGTTGCTGGCTTGCTTCCTTGAGTGGCAGCAGCAGCGCTTATCGCTACTAGTACTGTCGTACTATCTTTGGTGTGACCGCTAGTATTTCCGGGTGGTGGTTAACGTCACCCAGGAGAGACACTTCCACTGCACAGTTGTGTTCTTTTGCATATATTTGAGATCTGATACTTCGTACTTTCGGACACACTTTACATTGTTGTTACTACTTGAGCCATGTGTGGCTCGGGTTCATGCCATTTGTTCGTTGGCATTTTGTCACATCGAGTGTCGTCTTGTTTCTTCCTTACTTACTTGCATAACGAAGTTGCTGGCTTGCTTCCTTGAGTGGCAGCAGCAGCGCTTATCGCTACTAGTACTGTCGTACTATCTTTGGTGTGACCGCTAGTATTTCCGGGTGGTGGTTAACGTCACCCAGGAGAGCCACTTCCACTGCACAGTTGTGTTCTTTTACATATATTTGGGATCTGATACTTTGTACTTTCGGACACACTTTACATTGTTGTTACTACTTGAGCCATGGGTGGCTCGGGTTCATGCTACTTGTTCTTTGGCATTTTGTCACATCGAGTGTCGTCTTGTTTCTTCCTTACTTACTTGCATAACGAAGTTGCTGGCTTGCTTCCTTGAGTGGCAGCAGCAGCGCTTATCGCTACTAGTACTGTCGTACTATCTTTGGTGTGACCGCTAGTATTTCCGGGTGGTGGTTAACGTCACCCAGGAGAGACACTTCCACTGCACAGTTGTGTTCTTTTGCATATATTTGAGATCTGATACTTCGTACTTTCGGACACACTTTACATTGTTGTTACTACTTGAGCCATGTGTGGCTCGGGTTCATGCCATTTGTTCGTTGGCATTTTGTCACATCGAGTGTCGTCTTGTTTCTTCCTTACTTACTTGCATAACGAAGTTGCTGGCTTGCTTCCTTGAGTGGCAGCAGCAGCGCTTATCGCTACTAGTACTGTCGTACTATCTTTGGTGTGACCGCTAGTATTTCCGGGTGGTGGTTAACGTCATCCAGGAAAGACACTTCCACTGCACAGTTGTGTTCTTTTGCATATATTTGAGATCTGATACTTCGTACTTTCGGACACACTTTATGTTGTTGTTACTACTTGAGCCATGTGTGGCTCGGGGTCATGCCATTTGTTCTTTGGCATTTTGTCACATCGAGTGTAGTCTTGTTTCTTCCTTACTTACTTGCATAACGAAGTTGCTGGCTTGCTTCCTTGAGTGGCAGCAGCAGCGCTTATCGCTACTAGTACTGTCGTACTATCTTTGGTGTGACCGCTAGTATTTCCGGGTGGTGGTTAACGTCACCCAGGAGAGACACTTCCACTGCGCAGTTGTGTTCTTTTGCATATATTTGAGATCTGATAGTTCGTACTTTCGGACACACTTTACATTGTTGTTACTACTTGAGCCATGTGTGGCTCGGGTTCATGCCATTTGTTCTTTGGCATTTTGTCACATCGAGTGTCGTCTTGTTTCTTCCTTACTTACTTGCATAACGAAGTTGCTGGCTTGCTTCCTTGAGTGGCAGCAGCAGCGCTTATCGCTACTAGTACTGTCGTACTATCTTTGGTGTGACCGCTAGTATTTCCGGGTGGTGGTTAACGTCACCCAGGAGAGACACTTCCACTGCACAGTTGTGTTCTTTTGCATATATTTGAGATCTGATAGTTCGTACTTTCGGACACACTTTATGTTGTTGTTACTACTTGAGCCATGTGTGGCTCGGGTTCATGCCATTTGTTCTTTGGCATTTTGTCACATCGAGTGTCGTCTTGTTTCTTGCTTACTTACTTGCATAACGAAGTTGCTGGCTTGCTTCCTTGAGTGGCAGCAGCAGCGCTTATCGCTACTAGTACTGTCGTACTATCTTTGGTGTGACCGCTAGTATTTCCGGGTGGTGGTTAACGTCACCCAGGAGAGACACTTCCACTGCACAGTTGTGTTCTTTTGCATATATTTGAGATCTGAAAGTTCGTACTTTCGGACACACTTTACATTGTTGTTACTACTTGAGCCATGTGTGGCTCGGGTTCATGCCATTTGTTCGTTGGCATTTTGTCACATCGAGTGTCGTCTTGTTTCTTCCTTACTTACTTGCATAACGAAGTTGCTGGCTTGCTTCCTTGAGTGGCAGCAGCAGCGCTTATCGCTACTAGTACTGTCGTACTATCTTTGGTGTGACCGCTAGTATTTCCGGGTGGTGGTTAACGTCACCCAGGAGAGACACTTCCACTGCACAGTTGTGTTCTTTTGCATATATTTGAGATCTGTTAGTTCGTACTTTCGGACACACTTTACATTGTTGTTACTACTTGAGCCATGTGTGGCTCGGGTTCATGCCATTTGTTCTTTGGCATTTTGTCACATCGAGTGTTGTCTTGTTTCTTCCTTACTTACTTGCATAACGAAGTTGCTGGCTTGCTTCCTTGAGTGGCAGCAGCAGCGCTTATCGCTACTAGTACTGTCGTACTATCTTTGGTGTGACCGCTAGTATTTCCGGGTGGTGGTTAACGTCACCCAGGAGAGACACTTCCACTGCACAGTTGTGTTCTTTTGCATATATTTGAGATCTGATAGTTCGTACTTTCGGACACACTTTACATTGTTGTTACTACTTGAGCCATGTGTGGCTCGGGTTCATGCCATTTGTTCTTTGGCATTTTGTCACATCGAGTGTCGTCTTGTTTCTTCCTTACTTACTTGCATAACGAAGTTGCTGGCTTGCTTCCTTGAGTGGCAGCAGCAGCGCTTATCGCTACTAGTACTGTCGTACTATCTTTGGTGTGACCGCTAGTATTTCCGGGTGGTGGTTAACGTCACCCAGGAGAGACACTTCCACTGCACAGTTGTGTTCTTTTGCATATATTTGAGATCTGATAGTTCGTACTTTCGGACACACTTTACATTGTTGTTACTACTTGAGCCATGTGTGGCTCGGGTTCATTCCATTTGTTCTTTGGCATTTTGTCACATCGAGTGTCGTCTTGTTTCTTCCTTACTTACTTGCATAACGAAGTTGCTGGCTTGCTTCCTTGAGTGGCAGCAGCAGCGCTTATCGCTACTAGTACTGTCGTACTATCTTTGGTGTGACCGCTAGTATTTCCGGGTGGTGGTTAACGTCACCCAGGAGAGACACTTCCACTGCACAGTTGTGTTCTTTTGCATATATTTGAGATCTGATACTTCGTACTTTCGGACACACTTTACATTGTTGTTACTACTTGAGCCATGTGTGGCTCGGGTTCATGCCATTTGTTCTTTGGCATTTTGTCACATCGAATGTCGTCTTGTTTCTTCCTTACTTACTTGCATAACGAAGTTGCTGGCTTGCTTCCTTGAGTGGCAGCAGCAGCGCTTATCGCTACTAGTACTGTCGTACTATCTTTGGTGTGACCGCTAGTATTTCCGGGTGGTGGTTAACGTCACCCAGGAGAGACACTTCCACTGCACGGTTGTGTTCTTTTGCATATATTTGGGATCTGATACTTCGTACTTTCGGACACACTTGACATTGTTGTTACTACTTGAGCCATGGGTGGCTCGGGTTCATGCTACTTGTTCTTTGGCATTTTGTCACATCGAGTGTCGTCTTGTTTCTTCCTTACTTACTTGCATAACGAAGTTGCTGGCTTGCTTCCTTGAGTGGCAGCAGCAGCGCTTATCGCTACTAGTACTGTCGTACTATCTTTGGTGTGACCGCTAGTATTTCCGGGTGGTGGTTAACGTCACCCAGGAGAGACACTTCCACTGCACAGTTGTGTTCTTTTGCATATATTTGAGATCTGATAGTTCGTACTTTCGGACACACTTTACATTGTTGTTACTACTTGAGCCATGTGTGGCTCGGGTTCATGCCATTTGTTCGTTGGCATTTTGTCACATCGAGTGTCGTCTTGTTTCTTCCTTACTTACTTGCATAACGAAGTTGCTGGCTTGCTTCCTTGAGTGGCAGCAGCAGCGCTTATCGCTACTAGTACTGTCGTACTATCTTTGGTGTGACCGCTAGTATTTCCGGGTGGTGGTTAACGTCACCCAGGAGAGACACTTCCACTGCACAGTTGTGTTCTTTTGCATATATTTGAGATCTGATAGTTCGTACTTTCGGACACACTTTACATTGTTGTTACTACTTGAGCCATGTGTGGCTCGGGTTCATGCCATTTGTTCTTTGGCATTTTGTCACATCGAGTGTTGTCTTGTTTCTTCCTTACTTACTTGCATAACGAAGTTGCTGGCTTGCTTCCTTGAGTGGCAGCACCAGCGCTTATCGCTACTAGTACTGTCGTACTATCTTTGGTGTGACCGCTTGTATTTCCGGGTGGTGGTTAACGTCACCCAGGAGAGACACTTCCACTGCAAAGTTGTGTTCTTTTGCATATATTTGAGATCTGATAGTTCGTACTTTCGGACACACTTTACATTGTTGTTACTACTTGAGCCATGTGTGGCTCGGGTTCATGCCATTTGTTCTTTGGCATTTTGTCACATCGAGTGTCGTCTTGTTTCTTCCTTACTTACTTGCATAACGAAGTTGCTGGCTTGCTTCCTTGAGTGGCAGCAGCAGCGCTTATCGCTACTAGTACTGTCGTACTATCTTTGGTGTGACCGCTAGTATTTCCGGGTGGTGGTTAACGTCACCCAGGAGAGACACTTCCACTGCACAGTTGTGTTCTTTTGCATATATTTGAGATCTGATACTTCGTACTTTCGGACACACTTTACATTGTTCTTACTACTTGAGCCATGTGTGGCTCGGGTTCATGCCATTTGTTCGTTGGCATTTTGTCACATCGAGTGTCGTCTTGTTTCTTCCTTACTTACTTGCATAACGAAGTTGCTGGCTTGCTTCCTTGAGTGGCAGCAGCAGCGCTTATCGCTACTAGTACTGTCGTACTATCTTTGGTGTGACCGCTAGTATTTCCGGGTGGTGGTTAACGTCACCCAGGAGAGACACGTCCACTGCACAGTTGTGTTCTTTTGCATATATTTGAGATCTGATACTTCGTACTTTCGGACACACTTTACATTGTTGTTACTACTTGAGCCATGTGTGACTCGGGTTCATGCCATTTGTTCTTTGGCATTTTGTCACATCGAGTGTCGTCTTGTTTCTTCCTTACTTACTTGCATAACGAAGTTTCTGGCTTGCTTCCTTGAGTGGCAGCAGCAGCGCTTATCGCTACTAGTACTGTCGTACTATCTTTGGTGTGACCGCTAGTATTAGCCGGCCGAAGTGGCCGCGCGGTTCTGGCGCTGCAGTCTGGAACCGCGAGACCGCTACGGTCGCAGGTTCGAATCCTGCCTCGGGCATGGATGTGTGTGATGTCCTTAGGTTAGTTAGGTTTAACTAGTTCTAAGTTCTAGGGGACTAATGACCTCAGCAGTTGAGTCCCATAGTGCTCAGAGCCATTTGAACCATTTTTGAACCGCTAGTATTTCCGGGTGGTGGTTAAGGTCACCCAGGAGAGACACTTCCACTGCACAGCTGTGTTCTTTTGCATATATTTGAGATCTGATACTTCGTACTTTCGGTCACACTTTACATTGTTGTTACTACTTGAGCCATGTGTGACTCGGGTTCATGCCATTTGTTCTTTGGCATTTTGTCACATCGAGTGTCGTCTTGTTTCTTCCTTACTTACTTGCATAACGAAGTTGCTGGCTTGCTTCCTTGAGTGGCAGCAGCAGCGCTTATCGCTACTAGTACTGTCGTACTATCTTTGGTGTGACCGCTAGTATTTCCGGGTGGTGGTTAACGTCACCCAGGAGAGACACTTCCACTGCACAGTTGTGTTCTTTTGCATATATTTGAGATCTGATACTTCGTACTTTCGGACACACTTGACATTGTTGTTACTACTTGAGCCATGTGTGGCTCGGGTTCATGCCATTTGTTCTTTGGCATTTTGTCACATCGAGTGTCGTCTTGTTTCTTCCTTACTTACTTGCATAACGAAGTTGCTGGCTTGCTTCCTTGAGTGGCAGCAGCAGCGCTTATCGCTACTAGTACTGTCGTACTATCTTTGGTGTGACCGCTAGTATTTCCGGGTGGTGGTTAACGTCACCCAGGAGAGACACTTCCACTGCACAGTTGTGTTCTTTTGCATATATTTGAGATCTGATAGTTCGTACTTTCGGACACACTTTATATTGTTGTTACTACTTGAGCCATGTGTGGCTCGGGTTCATGCCATTTGTTCTTTGGCATTTTGTCACATCGAGTGTCGTCTTGTTTCTTCCTTACTTACTTGCATAACGAAGTTGCTGGCTTGCTTCCTTGAGTGGCAGCAGCAGCGCTTATCGCTACTAGTACTGTCGTACTATCTTTGGTGTGACCGCTAGTATTTCCGGGTGGTGGTTAACGTCACCCAGGAGAGACACTTCCACTGCACAGTTGTGTTCTTTTGCATATATTTGGGATCTGATACTTTGTACTTTCGGACACACTTGACATTGTTGTTACTACTTGAGCCATGTGTGGCTCGTGTTCATGCCATTTGTTCTTTGGCATTTTGTCACATCGAGTGTCATCTTGTTTCTTCCTTACTTACTTGCATAACGAAGTTGCTGGCTTGCTTCCTTGAGTGGCAGCAGCAGCGCTTATCGCTACTAGTACTGTCGTACTATCTTTGGTGTGACCGCTAGTATTTCCGGGTGGTGGTTAACGTCACCCAGGAGAGACACTTCCACTGCACAGTTGTGTTCTTTTGCATATATTTGAGATCTGATAGTTCGTACTTTCGGACACACTTTACATTGTTGTTACTACTTGAGCCATGTGTGGCTCGGGTTCATGCCATTTGTTCTTTGGCATTTTGTCACATCGAGTGTCGTCTTGTTTCTTCCTTACTTACTTGCATAACGAAGTTGCCGGCTTGCTTCCTTGAGTGGCAGCAGCAGCGCTTATCGCTACTAGTACTGTCGTACTATCTTTGGTGTGACCGCTAGTATTTCCGGGTGGTGGTTAACGTCACCCAGGAGAGACACTTCCACTGCACAGTTGTGTTCTTTTGCATATATTTGGGATCTGATACTTCGTACTTTCGGACACACTTAACATTGTTGTTACTACTTGAGCCATGGGTGGCTCGGGTTCATGCCATTTGTTCTTTGGCATTTTGTCACATCGAGTGTCGTCTTGTTTCTTCCTTACTTACTTGCATAACGAAGTTGCTGGCTTGCTTCCTTGAGTGGCAGCAGCAGCGCTTATCGCTACTAGTACTGTCGTACTATCTTTGGTGTGACCGCTAGTATTTCCGGGTGGTGGTTAACGTCACCCAGGAGAGACACTTCCACTGCACAGTTGTGTTCTTTTGCATATATTTGAGATCTGATACTTCGTACTTTCGGACACACTTTACATTGTTGTTACTACTTGAGCCATGTGTGGCTCGGGTTCATGCCATTTGTTCTTTGGCATTTTGTCACATCGAATGTCGTCTTGTTTCTTCCTTACTTACTTGCATAACGAAGTTGCTGGCTTGCTCCCTTGAGTGGCAGCAGCAGCGCTTATCGCTACTAGTACTGTCGTACTATCTTTGGTGTGACCGCTAGTATTTCCGGGTGGTGGTTAACGTCACCCAGGAGAGACACTTCCACTGCACAGTTGTGTTCTTTTGCATATATTTGGGATCTGATACTTCGTACTTTCGGACACACTTAACATTGTTGTTACTACTTGAGCCATGGGTGGCTCGGGTTCATGCCATTTGTTCTTTGGCATTTTGTCACATCGAGTGTCGTCTTGTTTCTTCCTTACTTACTTGCATAACGAAGTTGCTGGCTTGCTTCCTTGAGTGGCAGCAGCAGCGCTTATCGCTACTAGTACTGTCGTACTATCTTTGGTGTGACCGCTAGTATTTCCGGGTGGTGGTTAACGTCACCCAGGAGAGACACTTCCACTGCACAGTTGTGTTCTTTTGCATATATTTGAGATCTGATACTTCGTACTTTCGGACACACTTTACATTGTTGTTACTACTTGAGCCATGTGTGGCTCGGGTTCATGCCATTTGTTCGTTGGCATTTTGTCACATCGAGTGTCGTCTTGTTTCTTCCTTACTTACTTGCATAACGAAGTTGCTGGCTTGCTTCCTTGAGTGGCAGCAGCAGCGCTTATCGCTACTAGTACTGTCGTACTATCTTTGGTGTGACCGCTAGTATTTCCGGGTGGTGGTTAACGTCACCCAGGAGAGACACTTCCACTGCACAGTTGTGTTCTTTTGCATATATTTGAGATCTGATAGTTCGTACTTTCGGACACACTTTACATTGTTGTTACTACTTGAGCCATGTGTGGCTCGGGTTCATGCCATTTGTTCTTTGGCATTTTGTCACATCGAGTGTTGTCTTGTTTCTTCCTTACTTACTTGCATTACGAAGTTGCTGGCTTGCTTCCTTGAGTGGCAGCAGCAGCGCTTATCGCTATTAGTACTGTCGTACTATCTTTGGTGTGACCGCTTGTATTTCCGGGTGGTGGTTAACGTCACCCAGGAGAGACACTTCCACTGCACAGTTGTGTTCTTTTGCATATATTTGAGATCTGATAGTTCGTACTTTCGGACACACTTTACATTGTTGTTACTACTTGAGCCATGTGTGGCTCGGGTTCATGCCATTTGTTCTTTGGCATTTTGTCACATCGAGTGTCGTCTTGTTTCTTCCTTACTTACTTGCATAACGAAGTTGCTGGCTTGCTTCCTTGAGTGGCAGCAGCAGCGCTTATCGCTACTAGTACTGTCGTACTATCTTTGGTGTGACCGCTAGTATTTCCGGGTGGTGGTTAACGTCACCCAGGAGAGACACTTCCACTGCACAGTTGTGTTCTTTTGCATATATTTGAGATCTGATACTTCGTACTTTCGGACACACTTTACATTGTTGTTACTACTTGAGCCATGTGTGGCTCGGGTTCATGCCATTTGTTCTTTGGCATTTTGTCACATCGAGTGTCGTCTTGTTTCTTCCTTACTTACTTGCATAACGAAGTTGCTGGCTTGCTTCCTTGAGTGGCAGCAGCAGCGCTTATCGCTACTAGTTTTGTCGTACTATCTTTGGTGTGACCGCTAGTATTTCCGGGTGGTGGTTAACGTCACCCAGGAGAGACACGTCCACTGCACAATTGTGTTCTTTTGCATATATTTGAGATCTGATACTTCGTACTTTCGGACACACTTTACATTGTTGTTACTACTTGAGCCATGTGTGACTCGGGTTCATGCCATTTGTTATTTGGCATTTTGTCACATCGAGTGTCGTCTTGTTTCTTCCTTACTTACTTGCATAACGAAGTTGCTGGCTTGCTTCCTTGAGTGGCAGCAGCAGCGCTTATCGCTACTAGTACTGTCGTACTATCTTTGGTGTGACCGCTAGTATTTCCGGGTGGTGGTTAACGTCACCCAGGAGAGACACTTCCACTGCACAGTTGTGTTCTTTTGCATATATTTGAGATCTGATACTTCGTACTTTCGGACACACTTTACATTGTTGTTACTACTTGAGCCATGTGTGGCTCGGGTTCATGCCATTTGTTCTTTGGCATTTTGTCACATCGAGTGTCGTCTTGTTTCTTCCTTACTTTCTTGCATAACGAAGTTGCTGGCTTGCTTCCTTGAGTGGCAGCAGCAGCGCTTATCGCTACTAGTACTGTCGTACTATCTTTGGTGTGACCGCTAGTATTTCCGGGTGGTGGTTAACGTCACCCAGGAGAGACACTTCCACTGCACAGTTGTGTTCTTTTGCATATATTTGAGATCTGATAGTTCGTACTTTCGGACACACTTTACATTGTTGTTACTACTTGAGCCATGTGTGGCTCGGGTTCATGCCATTTGTTCTTTGGCATTTTGTCACATCGAGTGTCGTCTTGTTTCTTCCTTACTTACTTGCATAACGAAGTTGCTGGCTTGCTTCCTTGAGTGGCAGCAGCAGCGGTTATCGCTACTAGTACTGTCGTAGTATCTTTTTTGTGACCGCTAGTATTTCCGGGTGGTGGTTAACGTCACCCAGGAGAGACACTTCCACTGCACAGTTGTGTTCTTTTGCATATATTTGAGATCTGATACTTCGTACTTTCGGACACACTTTACATTGTTGTTACTACTTGAGCCATGTGTGGCTCGGGTTCATGCCATTTGTTCTTTGGCATTTTGTCACATCGAGTGTCGTCTTGTTTCTTCCTTACTTACTTGCATAACGAAGTTGCTGGCTTGCTTCCTTGAGTGGCAGCAGCAGCGCTTATCGCTATTAGTACTGTCGTACTATCTTTGGTGTGACCGCTAGTATTTCCGGGTGGTGGTTAACGTCACCCAGGAGAGACACTTCCACTGCACAGTTGTGTTCTTTTGCATATATTTGAGATCTGATAGTTCGTACTTTCGGACACACTTTACATTGTTGTTACTACTTGAGCCATGTGTGGCTCGGGTTCATGCCATTTGTTCTTTGGCATTTTGTCACATCGAGTGTCGTCTTGTTTCTTCCTTACTTACTTGCATAACGAAGTTGCTGGCTTGCTTCCTTGAGTGGCAGCAGCAGCGCTTATCGCTACTAGTACTGTCGTACTATCTTTGGTGTGACCGCTAGTATTTCCGGGTGGTGGTTAACGTCACCCAGGAGAGACACTTCCACTGCACAGTTGTGTTCTTTTGCATATATTTGAGATCTGATAGTTCGTACTTTCGGACACACTTTACATTGTTGTTACTACTTGAGCCATGTGTGGCTCGGGTTCATGCCATTTGTTCTTTGGCATTTTGTCACATCGAGTGTCGTCTTGTTTCTTCCTTACTTACTTGCATAACGAAGTTGCTGGCTTGCTTCCTTGAGTGGCAGCAGCAGCGCTTATCGCTATTAGTACTGTCGTACTATCTTTGGTGTGACCGCTAGTATTTCCGGGTGGTGGTTAACGTCACCCAGGAGAGACACTTCCACTGCACAGTTGTGTTCTTTTGCATATATTTGAGATCTGATACTTCGTACTTTCGGACACACTTTACATTGTTGTTACTACTTGAGCCATGTGTGGCTCGGGTTCATGCCATTTGTTCTTTGGCATTTTGTCACATCGAGTGTCGTCTTGTTTCTTCCTTACTTACTTGCATAACGAAGTTGCTGGCTTGCTTCCTTGAGTGGCAGCAGCAGCGCTTATCGCTATTAGTACTGTCGTACTATCTTTGGTGTGACCGCTAGTATTTCCGGGTGGTGGTTAACGTCACCCAGGAGAGACACTTCCACTGCACAGTTGTGTTCTTTTGCATATATTTGAGATCTGATACTTCGTACTTTCGGACACACTTTACATTGTTGTTACTACTTGAGCCATGTGTGGCTCGGGTTCATGCCATTTGTTCTTTGGCATTTTGTCACATCGAGTGTCGTCTTGTTTCTTCCTTACTTACTTGCATAACGAAGTTGCTGGCTTGCTTCCTTGAGTGGCAGCAGCAGCGGTTATCGCTACTAGTACTGTCGTAGTATCTTTTTTGTGACCGCTAGTATTTCCGGGTGGTGGTTAACGTCACCCAGGAGAGACACTTCCACTGCACAGTTGTGTTCTTTTGCATATATTTGAGATCTGATACTTCGTACTTTCGGACACACTTTACATTGTTGTTACTACTTGAGCCATGTGTGGCTCGGGTTCATGCCATTTGTTCTTTGGCATTTTGTCACATCGAGTGTCGTCTTGTTTCTTCCTTACTTACTTGCATAACGAAGTTGCTGGCTTGCTTCCTTGAGTGGCAGCAGCAGCGCTTATCGCTATTAGTACTGTCGTACTATCTTTGGTGTGACCGCTAGTATTTCCGGGTGGTGGTTAACGTCACCCAGGAGAGACACTTCCACTGCACAGTTGTGTTCTTTTGCATATATTTGAGATCTGATAGTTCGTACTTTCGGACACACTTTACATTGTTGTTACTACTTGAGCCATGTGTGGCTCGGGTTCATGCCATTTGTTCTTTGGCATTTTGTCACATCGAGTGTCGTCTTGTTTCTTCCTTACTTACTTGCATAACGAAGTTGCTGGCTTGCTTCCTTGAGTGGCAGCAGCAGCGCTTATCGCTACTAGTACTGTCGTACTATCTTTGGTGTGACCGCTAGTATTTCCGGGTGGTGGTTAACGTCACCCAGGAGAGACACTTCCACTGCACAGTTGTGTTCTTTTGCATATATTTGAGATCTGATAGTTCGTACTTTCGGACACACTTTACATTGTTGTTACTACTTGAGCCATGTGTGGCTCGGGTTCATGCCATTTGTTCTTTGGCATTTTGTCACATCGAGTGTCGTCTTGTTTCTTCCTTACTTACTTGCATAACGAAGTTGCTGGCTTGCTTCCTTGAGTGGCAGCAGCAGCGGTTATCGCTACTAGTACTGTCGTAGTATCTTTTTTGTGACCGCTAGTATTTCCGGGTGGTGGTTAACGTCACCCAGGAGAGACACTTCCACTGCACAGTTGTGTTCTTTTGCATATATTTGAGATCTGATACTTCGTACTTTCGGACACACTTTACATTGTTGTTACTACTTGAGCCATGTGTGGCTCGGGTTCATGCCATTTGTTCTTTGGCATTTTGTCACATCGAGTGTCGTCTTGTTTCTTCCTTACTTACTTGCATAACGAAGTTGCTGGCTTGCTTCCTTGAGTGGCAGCAGCAGCGCTTATCGCTATTAGTACTGTCGTACTATCTTTGGTGTGACCGCTAGTATTTCCGGGTGGTGGTTAACGTCACCCAGGAGAGACACTTCCACTGCACAGTTGTGTTCTTTTGCATATATTTGAGATCTGATAGTTCGTACTTTCGGACACACTTTACATTGTTGTTACTACTTGAGCCATGTGTGGCTCGGGTTCATGCCATTTGTTCTTTGGCATTTTGTCACATCGAGTGTCGTCTTGTTTCTTCCTTACTTACTTGCATAACGAAGTTGCTGGCTTGCTTCCTTGAGTGGCAGCAGCAGCGCTTATCGCTACTAGTACTGTCGTACTATCTTTGGTGTGACCGCTAGTATTTCCGGGTGGTGGTTAACGTCACCCAGGAGAGACACTTCCACTGCACAGTTGTGTTCTTTTGCATATATTTGAGATCTGATAGTTCGTACTTTCGGACACACTTTACATTGTTGTTACTACTTGAGCCATGTGTGGCTCGGGTTCATGCCATTTGTTCTTTGGCATTTTGTCACATCGAGTGTCGTCTTGTTTCTTCCTTACTTACTTGCATAACGAAGTTGCTGGCTTGCTTCCTTGAGTGGCAGCAGCAGCGCTTATCGCTACTAGTACTGTCGTAGTATCTTTTTTGTGACCGCTAGTATTTCCGGGTGGTGGTTAACGTCACCCAGGAGAGACACTTCCACTGCACAGTTGTGTTCTTTTGCATATATTTGAGATCTGATACTTCGTACTTTCGGACACACTTTACATTGTTGTTACTACTTGAGCCATGTGTGGCTCGGGTTCATGCCATTTGTTCTTTGGCATTTTGTCACATCGAGTGTCGTCTTGTTTCTTCCTTACTTACTTGCATAACGAAGTTGCTGGCTTGCTTCCTTGAGTGGCAGCAGCAGCGCTTATCGCTATTAGTACTGTCGTACTATCTTTGGTGTGACCGCTAGTATTTCCGGGTGGTGGTTAACGTCACCCAGGAGAGACACTTCCACTGCACAGTTGTGTTCTTTTGCATATATTTGAGATCTGATAGTTCGTACTTTCGGACACACTTTACATTGTTGTTACTACTTGAGCCATGTGTGGCTCGGGTTCATGCCATTTGTTCTTTGGCATTTTGTCACATCGAGTGTCGTCTTGTTTCTTCCTTACTTACTTGCATAACGAAGTTGCTGGCTTGCTTCCTTGAGTGGCAGCAGCAGCGCTTATCGCTACTAGTACTGTCGTACTATCTTTGGTGTGACCGCTAGTATTTCCGGGTGGTGGTTAACGTCACCCAGGAGAGACACTTCCACTGCACAGTTGTGTTCTTTTGCATATATTTGAGATCTGATAGTTCGTACTTTCGGACACACTTTACATTGTTGTTACTACTTGAGCCATGTGTGGCTCGGGTTCATGCCATTTGTTCTTTGGCATTTTGTCACATCGAGTGTTGTCTTGTTTCTTCCTTACTTACTTGCATAACGAAGTTGCTGGCTTGCTTCCTTGAGTGGCAGCAGCAGCGCTTATCGCTACTAGTACTGTCGTACTATCTTTGGTGTGACCGCTAGTATTTTCGGGTGGTGGTTAACGTCACCCAGGAAAGACACTTCCAATGCACAGTTGTGTTCTTTTGCATATATTTGAGATCTGATAGTTCGTACTTTCGGACACACTTGACATTGTTGTTACTACTTGAGCCATGTGTGGCTCGGGTTCATGCCATTTGTTCTTTGGCATTTTGTCACATCGAGTGTCGTCTTGTTTCTTCCTTACTTACTTGCATAACGAAGTTGCTGGCTTGCTTCCTTGAGTGGCAGCAGCAGCGCTTATCGCTACTAGTACTGTCGTACTATCTTTGGTGTGACCGCTAGTATTTCCGGGTGGTGGTTAACGTCACCCAGGAGAGACACTTCCACTGCACAGTTGTGTTCTTTTGCATATATTTGAGATCTGATACTTCGTACTTTCGGACACACTTTACATTGTTGTTACTACTTGAGCCATGTGTGGCTCGGTTTCATGCCATTTGTTCTTTGGAATTTTGTCACATCGAGTGTCGTCTTGTTTCTTCCTTACTTACTTGCATAACGAAGTTGCTGGCTTGCTTCCTTGAGTGGCAGCAGCAGCGCTTATCGCTACTAGTACTGTCGTACTATCTTTGGTGTGACCGCTAGTATTTCCGGGTGGTGGTTAACGTCACCCAGGAGAGACACTTCCACTGCACAGTTGTGTTCTTTTGCATATATTTGAGATCTGATAGTTCGTACTTTCGGACACACTTTACATTGTTGTTACTACTTGAGCCATGTGTGGCTCGGGTTCATGCCATTTGTTCTTTGGCATTTTGTCACATCGAGTGTCGTCTTGTTTCTTCCTTACTTACTTGCATAACGAAGTTGCCGGCTTGCTTCCTTGAGTGGCAGCAGCAGCGCTTATCGCTACTAGTACTGTCGTACTATCTTTGGTGTGACCGCTAGTATTTCCGGGTGGTGGTTAACGTCACCCAGGAGAGACACTTCCACTGCACAGTTGTGTTCTTTTGCATATATTTGAGATCTGATAGTTCGTACTTTCGGACACACTTTACATTGTTGTTACTACTTGAGCCATGTGTGGCTCGGGTTCATGCCATTTGTTCTTTGGCATTTTGTCACATCGAGTGTCGTCTTGTTTCTTCGTTACTTACTTGCATAACGAAGTTGCTGGCTTGCTTCCTTGAGTGGCAGCAGCAGCGCTTATCGCTACTAGTACTGTCGTACTATCTTTGGTGTGACCGCTAGTATTTCCGGGTGGTGGTTAACGTCACCCAGGAGAGACACGTCCACTGCACAGTTGTGTTCTTTTGCATATATTTGAGATCTGATAGTTCGTTCTTTCGGACACACTTTACATTGTTGTTACTACTTGAGCCATGTGTGGCTCGGGTTCATGCCATTTGTTCTTTGGCATTTTGTCACATCGAGTGTCGTCTTGTTTCTTCCTTACTTACTTGCATATCGAAGTTGCTGGCTTGCTTCCTTGAGTGGCAGCAGCAGCGCTTATCGCTACTAGTACTGTCGTACTATCTTTGGTGTGACCGCTAGTATTTCCGGGTGGTGGTTAACGTCACCCAGGAGAGACACTTCCACTGCACAGTTGTGTTCTTTTGCATATATTTGAGATCTGATAGTTCGTACTTTCGGACACACTTTACATTGTTGTTACTACTTGAGCCATGTGTGGCTCGGGTTCATGCCATTTGTTCTTTGGCATTTTGTCACATCGAGTGTCGTCTTGTTTCTCCCTTACTTACTTGCATATCGAAGTTGCTGGCTTGCTTCCTTGAGTGGCAGCAGCAGCGCTTATCGCTACTAGTACTGTCGTACTATCTTTGGTGTGACCGCTAGTATTTCCGGGTGGTGGTTAACGTCACCCAGGAGAGACACTTCCACTGCACAGTTGTGTTCTTTTGTATATATTTGAGATCTGATACTTCGTACTTTCGGACACACTTTACATTGTTGTTACTACTTGAGCCATGTGTGGCTCGGGTTCATGCCATTTGTTCTTTGGCATTTTGTCACATCGAGTGTCGTCTTGTTTCTTCCTTACTTACTTGCATAACGAAGTTGCTGGCTTGCTTCCTTGAGTGGCAGCAGCAGCGCTTATCGCTACTAGTACTGTCGTACTATCTTTGGTGTGACCGCTAGTATTTCCGGGTGGTGGTTAACGTCACCCAGGAGAGACACTTCCACTGCACAGTTGTGTTCTTTTGCATATATTTGAGATCTGATAGTTCGTACTTTCGGACACACTTTACATTGTTGTTACTACTTGAGCCATGTGTGGCTCGGGTTCATGCCATTTGTTCTTTGGCATTTTGTCAAATCGAGTGTCGTCTTGTTTCTTCCTTACTTACTTGCATTACGAAGTTGCTGGCTTGCTTCCTTGAGTGGCAGCAGCAGCGCTTATCGCTACTAGTACTGTTGTAGTATCTTTGGTGTGACCGCTAGTATTTCCGGGTGGTGGTTAACGTCACCCAGGAGAGACACTTCCACTGCACAGTTGTGTTCTTTTGCATATATTTGAGATCTGATACTTCGTACTTTCGGACACACTTTACATTGTTGTTACTACTTGAGCCATGTGTGGCTCGGGTTCATGCCATTTGTTCTTTGGCATTTTGTCACATCGAGTGTCGTCTTGTTTCTTCGTTACTTACTTGCATAACGAAGTTGCTGGCTTGCTTCCTTGAGTGGCAGCAGCAGCGCTTATCGCTACTAGTACTGTCGTACTATCTTTGGTGTGACCGCTAGTATTTCCGGGTGGTGGTTAACGTCACCCAGGAGAGACACTTCCACTGCACAGTTGTGTTCTTTTGCATATATTTGGGATCTGATACTTTGTACTTTCGGACACACTTGACATTGTTGTTACTACTTGAGCCATGTGTGGCTCGGGTTCATGCCATTTGTTCTTTGGCATTTTGTCACATCGAGTGTCATCTTGTTTCTTCCTTACTTACTTGCATAACGAAGTTGCTGGCTTGCTTCCTTGAGTGGCAGCAGCAGCGCTTATCGCTACTAGTACTGTCGTACTATCTTTGGTGTGACCGCTAGTATTTCCGGGTGGTGGTTAACGTCACCCAGGAGAGACAATTCCACTGCACAGTTGTGTTCTTTTGCATATATTTGAGATCTGATAGTTCGTACTTTCGGACACACTTTACATTGTTGTTACTACTTGAGCCATGTGTGGCTCGGGTTCATGCCATTTGTTCTTTGGCATTTTGTCACATCGAGTGTCGTCTTGTTTCTTCCTTACTTACTTGCATATCGAAGTTGCTGGCTTGCTTCCTTGAGTGGCAGCAGCAGCGCTTATCGCTACTAGTACTGTCGTACTATCTTTGGTGTGACCGCTAGTATTTCCGGGTGGTGGTTAACGTCACCCAGGAGAGACACTTCCACTGCACAGCTGTGTTCTTTTGCATATATTTGAGATCTGATAGTTCGTACTTTCGGACACACTTTACATTGTTGTTACTACTTGAGCCATGTGTGGCTCGGGTTCATGCCATTTGTTCTTTGGCATTTTGTCACATCGAGTGTCGTCTTGTTTCTTCCTTACTTACTTGCATAACGAAGTTGCTGGCTTGCTTCCTTGAGTGGCAGCAGCAGCGCTTATCGCTACTAGTACTGTCGTACTATCTTTGGTGTGACCGCTAGTATTTCCGGGTGGTGGTTAACGTCACCCAGGAGAGACACTTCCACTGCACAGTTGTGTTCTTTTGCATATATTTGGGATCTGATACTTTGTACTTTCGGACACACTTGACATTGTTGTTACTACTTGAGCCATGTGTGGCTCGGGTTCATGCCATTTGTTCTTTGGCATTTTGTCACATCGAGTGTCATCTTGTTTCTTCCTTACTTACTTGCATAACGAAGTTGCTGGCTTGCTTCCTTGAGTGGCAGCAGCAGCGCTTATCGCTACTAGTACTGTCGTACTATCTTTGGTGTGACCGCTAGTATTTCCGGGTGGTGGTTAACGTCACCCAGGAGAGACACTTCCACTGCACAGTTGTGTTCTTTTGCATATATTTGAGATCTGATACTTCGTACTTTCGGACACACTTTATATTGTTGTTACTACTTGAGCCATGTGTGGCTCGGGTTCATGCCATTTGTTCTTTGGCATTTTGTCACATCGAATGTCGTCTTGTTTCTTCCTTACTTACTTGCATAACGAAGTTGCTGGCTTGCTTCCTTGAGTGGCAGCAGCAGCGCTTATCGCTACTAGTACTGTCGTACTATCTTTGGTGTGACCGCTAGTATTTCCGGGTGGTGGTTAACGTCACCCAGGAGAGACACTTCCACTGCACAGTTGTGTTCTTTTGCATATATTTGGGATCTGATACTTCGTACTTTCGGACACACTTGACATTGTTGTTACTACTTGAGCCATGGGTGGCTCGGGTTCATGCCATTTGTTCTTTGGCATTTTGTCACATCGAGTGTCGTCTTGTTTCTTCGTTACTTACTTGCATAACGAAGTTGCTGGCTTGCTTCCTTGAGTGGCAGCAGCAGCGCTTATCGCTACTAGTACTGTCGTACTATCTTTGGTGTGACCGCTAGTATTTCCGGGTGGTGGTTAACGTCACCCAGGAGAGACACTTCCACTGCACAGTTGTGTTCTTTTGCATATATTTGAGATCTGATAGTTCGTACTTTCGGACACACTTTACATTGTTGTTACTACTTGAGCCATGTGTGGCTCGGGTTCATGCCATTTGTTCTTTGGCATTTTGTCACATCGAGAGTCGTCTTGTTTCTTCCTTACTTACTTGCATAACGAAGTTGCTGGCTTGCTTCCTTGAGTGGCAGCAGCAGCGCTTATCGCTACTAGTACTGTCGTACTATCTTTGGTGTGACCGCTAGTATTTCCGGGTGGTGGTTAACGTCACCCAGGAGAGACACTTCCACTGCACAGTTGTGTTCTTTTGCATATATTTGAGATCTGATACTTCGTACTTTCGGTCACACTTTACATTGTTGTTACTACTTGAGCCATGTGTGGCTCGGGTTCATGCCATTTGTTCTTTGGCATTTTGTCACATCGAGTGTCGTCTTGTTTCTTCCTTACTTACTTGCATAACGAAGTTGCTGGCTTGCTTCCTTGAGTGGCAGCAGCAGCGCTTATCGCTACTAGTACTGTCGTACTATCTTTGGTGTGACCGCTAGTATTTCCGGGTGGTGGTTAACGTCACCCAGGAGAGACACGTCCACTGCACAGTTGTGTTCTTTTGCATATATTTGAGATCTGATAGTTCGTACTTTCGGACACACTTTACATTGTTGTCACTATTTGAGCCATGTGTGGCTCGGGTTCATGCCATTTGTTCTTTGGCATTTTGTCACATCGAGTGTCGTCTTGTTTCTTCCTTACTTACTTGCATAACGAAGTTGCTGGCTTGCTTCCTTGAGTGGCAGCAGCAGCGCTTATCGCTACTAGTACTGTCGTACTATCATTGGTGTGACCGCTAGTATTTCCGGGTGGTGGTTAACGTCACCCAGGAGAGACACTTCCACTGCACAGTTGTGTTCTTTTGCATATATTTGAGATCTGATAGTTCGTACTTTCGGACACACTTTACATTGTTGTTACTACTTGAGCCATGTGTGGCTCGGGTTCATGCCATTTGTTCTTTGGCATTTTGTCACATCGAGTGTCGTCTTGTTTCTTCCTTACTTACTTGCATAACGAATTTGCTGGCTTGCTTCCTTGAGTGGCAGCAGCAGCGCTTATCGCTACTAGTACTGTCGTACTATCTTTGGTGTGACCGCTAGTATTTCCGGGTGGTGGTTAACGTCACCCAGGAGAGACACTTCCACTGCACAGTTGTGTTCTTTTGCATATATTTGAGATCTGATAGTTCGTACTTTCGGACACACTTTACATTGTTGTTACTACTTGAGCCATGTGTGGCTCGGGTTCATGCCATTTGTTCTTTGGCATTTTGTCACATCGAGTGTCGTCTTGTTTCTTCCTTACTTACTTGCATAACGAAGTTGCTGGCTTGCTTCCTTGAGTGGCAGCAGCAGCGCTTATCGCTACTAGTACTGTCGTACTATCTTTGGTGTGACCGCTAGTATTTCCGGGTGGTGGTTAACGTCACCCAGGAGAGACACTTCCACTGCACAGTTGTGTTCTTTTGCATATATTTGAGATCTGATACTTCGTACTTTCGGACACACTTTACATTGTTGTTACTACTTGAGCCATGTGTGGCTCGGGTTCATGCCATTTGTTCTTTGGCATTTTGTCACATCGAGTGTCGTCTTGTTTCTTCCTTACTTACTTGCATAACGAAGTTGCTGGCTTGCTTCCTTGAGTGGCAGCAGCAGCGCTTATCGCTACTAGTACTGTCGTACTATCTTTGGTGTGACCGCTAGTATTTCCGGGTGGTGGTTAACGTCACCCAGGAGAGACACTTCCACTGCACAGTTGTGTTCTTTTGCATATATTTGAGATCTGATACTTCGTACTTTCGGACACACTTTACATTGTTGTTACTACTTGAGCCATGTGTGGCTCGGGTTCATGCCATTTGTTCTTTGGCATTTTGTCACATCGAGTGTCGTCTTGTTTCTTCCTTACTTACTTGCATAACGAAGTTGCTGGCTTGCTTCCTTGAGTGGCAGCAGCAGCGCTTATCGCTACTAGTACTGTCGTACTATCTTTGGTGTGACCGCTAGTATTTCCGGGTGGTGGTTAACGTCACCCAGGAGAGACACTTCCACTGCACAGTTGTGTTCTTTTGCATATATTTGAGATCTGATACTTCGTACTTTCGGACACACTTTACATTGTTGTTACTACTTGAGCCATGTGTGGCTCGGGTTCATGCCATTTGTTCTTTGGCATTTTGTCACATCGAGTGTCGTCTTGTTTCTTCCTTACTTACTTGCATAACGAAGTTGCTGGCTTGCTTCCTTGAGTAGCAGCAGTAGCGCTTATCGCTACTAGTACTGTCGTACTATCTTTGGTGTGACCGCTAGTATTTCGGGTGGTGGTTAACGTCACCCAGGAGAGACACTTCCACTGCACAGTTGTGTTCTTTTGCATATATTTGAGATCTGATAGTTCGTACTTTCGGACACACTTTACATTGTTGTTACTACTTGAGCCATGTGTGGCTCGGGTTCATGCCATTTGTTCTTTGGCATTTTGTCACATCGAGTGTCGTCTTGTTTCTTCCTTACTTACTTGCAGAACGAAGTTGCTGGCTTGCTTCCTTGAGTGGCAGCAGCAGCGCTTATCGCTACTAGTACTGTCGTACTATCTTTGGTGTGACCGCTAGTATTTCCGGGTGGTGGTTAACGTCACCCAGGAGAGACACTTCCACTGCGCAGTTGTGTTCTTTTGCATATCTTTGAGATCTGATAGTTCGTACTTTCGGACACACTTTACATTGTTGTTACTACTTGAGCCATGTGTGGCTCGGGTTCATGCCATTTGTTCTTTGGCATTTTGTCACATCGAGTGTCGTCTTGTTTCTTCGTTACTTACTTGCATAACGAAGTTGCTGGCTTGCTTCCTTGAGTGGCAGCAGCAGCGCTTATCGCTACTAGTACTGTCGTACTATCTTTGGTGTGACCGCTAGTATTTCCGGGTGGTGGTTAACGTCACCCAGGAGAGACACTTCCACTGCACAGTTGTGTTCTTTTGCATATATTTGAGATCTGATAGTTCGTACTTTCGGACACACTTTACATTGTTGTCACTACTTGAGCCATGTGTGGCTCGGGTTCATGCCATTTGTTCTTTGGCATTTTGTCACATCGAGTGTCGTCTTGTTTCTTCCTTACTTACTTGCATAACGAAGTTGCTGGCTTGCTTCCTTGAGTGGCAGCAGCAGCGCTTATCGCTACTAGTACTGTCGTACTATCTTTGGTGTGACCGCTAGTATTTCCGGGTGGTGGTTAACGTCACCCAGGAGAGACACTTCCACTGCACAGTTGTGTTCTTTTGCATATGTTTGAGATCTGATAGTTCGTACTTTCGGACACACTTTACATTGTTGTTACTACTTGAGCCATGTGTGGCTCGGGTTCATGCCATTTGTTCTTTGGCATTTTGTCACATCGAGTGTCGTCTTGTTTCTTCCTTACTTACTTGCATAACGAAGTTGCTGGCTTGCTTCCTTGAGTGGCAGCAGCAGCGCTTATCGCTACTAGTACTGTCGTACTATCTTTGGTGTGACCGCTAGTATTACCGGGTGGTGGTTAACGTCACCCAGGAGAGACACTTCCACTGCACAGTTGTGTTCTTTTGCATATATTTGAGATCTGATACTTCGTACTTTCGGACACACTTTACATTGTTGTTACTACTTGAGCCATGTGTGGCTCGGGTTCATGCCATTTGTTCTTTGGCATTTTGTCACATCGAGTGTCGTCTTGTTTCTTCCTTACTTACTTGCATAACGAAGTTGCTGGCTTGCTTCCTTGAGTGGCAGCAGCAGCGCTTATCGCTACTAGTACTGTCGTACTATCTTTGGTGTGACCGCTAGTATTTCCGGGTGGTGGTTAACGTCACCCAGGAGAGACACTTCCACTGCACAGTTGTGTTCTTTTGCATATATTTGAGATCTGATAGTTCGTACTTTCGGACACACTTTACATTGTTGTTACTACTTGAGCCATGTGTGGCTCGGGTTCATGCCATTTGTTCTTTGGCATTTTGTCACATCGAGTGTCGTCTTGTTTCTTCCTTACTTACTTGCATAACGAAGTTGCTGGCTTGCTTCCTTGAGTGGCAGCAGCAGCGCTTATCGCTACTAGTACTGTCGTACTATCTTTGGTGTGACCGCTAGTATTTCCGGGTGGTGGTTAACGTCACCCAGGAGAGACACTTCCACTGCACAGTTGTGTTCTTTTGCATATATTTGAGATCTGATAGTTCGTACTTTCGGACACACTTTACATTGTTGTTACTACTTGAGCCATGTGTGGCTCGGGTTCATGCCATTTGTTCTTTGGCATTTTGTCACATCGAGTGTCGTCTTGTTTCTTCGTTACTTACTTGCATAACGAAGTTGCTGGCTTGCTTCCTTGAGTGGCAGCAGCAGCGCTTATCGCTACTAGTACTGTCGTACTATCTTTGGTGTGACCGCTAGTATTTCCGGGTGGTGGTTAACGTCACCCAGGAGAGACACTTCCACTGCACAGTTGTGTTCTTTTGCATATATTTGAGATCTGATAGTTCGTACTTTCGGACACACTTTACATTGTTGTCACTACTTGAGCCATGTGTGGCTCGGGTTCATGCCATTTGTTCTTTGGCATTTTGTCACATCGAGTGTCGTCTTGTTTCTTCCTTACTTACTTGCATAACGAAGTTGCTGGCTTGCTTCCTTGAGTGGCAGCAGCAGCGCTTATCGCTACTAGTACTGTCGTACTATCTTTGGTGTGACCGCTAGTATTTTCGGGTGGTGGTTAACGTCACCCAGGAAAGACACTTCCACTGCACAGTTGTGTTCTTTTGCATATATTTGAGATCTGATACTTCCTACTTTCGGACACACTTGACATTGTTGTTACTACTTGAGCCATGTGTGGCTCGGGTTCATGCCATTTGTTCTTTGGCATTTTGTCACATCGAGTGTCGTCTTGTTTCTTCCTTACTTACTTGCATAACGAAGTTGCTGGCTTGCTTCCTTGAGTGGCAGCAGCAGCGCTTATCGCTACTAGTACTGTCGTACTATCATTGGTGTGACCGCTAGTATTTCCGGGTGGTGGTTAACGTCACCCAGGAGAGACACTTCCACTGCACAGTTGTGTTCTTTTGCATATATTTGAGATCTGATAGTTCGTACTTTCGGACACACTTTACATTGTTGTTACTACTTGAGCCATGTGTGGCTCGGGTTCATGCCATTTGTTCTTTGGCATTTTGTCACATCGAGTGTCGTCTTGTTTCTTCGTTACTTACTTGCATAACGAAGTTGCTGGCTTGCTTCCTTGAGTGGCAGCAGCAGCGCTTATCGCTACTAGTACTGTCGTACTATCTTTGGTGTGACCGCTAGTATTTCCGGGTGGTGGTTAACGTCACCCAGGAGAGACACTTCCACTGCACAGTTGTGTTCTTTTGCATATATTTGAGATCTGATAGTTCGTACTTTCGGACACACTTTACATTGTTGTTACTACTTGAGCCATGTGTGGCTCGGGTTCATGCCATTTGTTCTTTGGCATTTTGTCACATCGAGTGTCGTCTTGTTTCTTCCTTACTTACTTGCATAACGAAGTTGCTGGCTTGCTTCCTTGAGTGGCAGCAGCAGCGCTTATCGCTACTAGTACTGTCGTACTATCTTTGGTGTGACCGCTAGTATTTCCGGGTGGTGGTTAACGTCACCCAGGAGAGACACTTCCACTGCACAGTTGTGTTCTTTTGCTTATATTTGAGATCTGATAGTTCGTACTTTCGGACACACTTTACATTGTTGTTACTACTTGAGCCATGTGTGGCTCGGGTTCATGCCATTTGTTCTTTGGCATTTTGTCACATCGAGTGTCGTCTTGTTTCTTCCTTACTTACTTGCATAACGAAGTTGCTGGCTTGCTTCCTTGAGTGGCAGCAGCAGCGCTTATCGCTACTAGTACTGTCGTACTATCTTTGGTGTGACCGCTAGTATTACCGGGTGGTGGTTAACGTCACCCAGGAGAGACACTTCCACTGCACAGTTGTGTTCTTTTGCATATATTTGAGATCTGATACTTCGTACTTTCGGACACACTTTACATTGTTGTTACTACTTGAGCCATGTGTGGCTCGGGTTCATGCCATTTGTTCTTTGGCATTTTGTCACATCGAGTGTCGTCTTGTTTCTTCCTTACTTACTTGCATAACGAAGTTGCTGGCTTGCTTCCTTGAGTGGCAGCAGCAGCGCTTATCGCTACTAGTACTGTCGTACTATCTTTGGTGTGACCGCTAGTATTTCCGGGTGGTGGTTAACGTCACCCAGGAGAGACACTTCCACTGCACAGTTGTGTTCTTTTGCATATATTTGAGATCTGATACTTCGTACTTTCGGACACACTTGACATTGTTGTTACTACTTGAGCCATGTGTGGCTCGGGTTCATGCCATTTGTTCTTTGGCATTTTGTCACATCGAGTGTCGTCTTGTTTCTTCCTTACTTACTTGCATAACGAAGTTGCTGGCTTGCTTCCTTGAGTGGCAGCAGCAGCGCTTATCGCTACTAGTACTGTCGTACTATCTTTGGTGTGACCGCTAGTATTTCCGGGTGGTGGTTAACGTCACCCAGGAGAGACACTTCCACTGCACAGTTGTGTTCTTTTGCATATATTTGAGATCTGATAGTTCGTACTTTCGGACACACTTTACATTGTTGTTACTACTTGAGCCATGTGTGGCTCGGGTTCATGCCATTTGTTCTTTGGCATTTTGTCACATCGAGTGTCGTCTTGTTTCTTCGTTACTTACTTGCATAACGAAGTTGCTGGCTTGCTTCCTTGAGTGGCAGCAGCAGCGCTTATCGCTACTAGTACTGTCGTACTATCTTTGGTGTGACCGCTAGTATTTCCGGGTGGTGGTTAACGTCACCCAGGAGAGACACTTCCACTGCACAGTTGTGTTCTTTTGCATATATTTGAGATCTGATAGTTCGTACTTTCGGACACACTTTACATTGTTGTCACTACTTGAGCCATGTGTGGCTCGGGTTCATGCCATTTGTTCTTTGGCATTTTGTCACATCGAGTGTCGTCTTGTTTCTTCCTTACTTACTTGCATAACGAAGTTGCTGGCTTGCTTCCTTGAGTGGCAGCAGCAGCGCTTATCGCTACTAGTACTGTCGTACTATCTTTGGTGTGACCGCTAGTATTTTCGGGTGGTGGTTAACGTCACCCAGGAAAGACACTTCCACTGCACAGTTGTGTTCTTTTGCATATATTTGAGATCTGATACTTCCTACTTTCGGACACACTTGACATTGTTGTTACTACTTGAGCCATGTGTGGCTCGGGTTCATGCCATTTGTTCTTTGGCATTTTGTCACATCGAGTGTCGTCTTGTTTCTTCCTTACTTACTTGCATAACGAAGTTGCTGGCTTGCTTCCTTGAGTGGCAGCAGCAGCGCTTATCGCTACTAGTACTGTCGTACTATCATTGGTGTGACCGCTAGTATTTCCGGGTGGTGGTTAACGTCACCCAGGAGAGACACTTCCACTGCACAGTTGTGTTCTTTTGCATATATTTGAGATCTGATACTTCGTACTTTCGGACACACTTTACATTGTTGTTACTACTTGAGACATGTGTGGCTCGGGTTCATGCCATTTGTTCTTTGGCATTTTGTCACATCGAGTGTCGTCTTGTTTCTTCCTTACTTACTTGCATAACGAAGTTGCTGGCTTGCTTCCTTGAGTGGCAGCAGCAGCGCTTATCGCTACTAGTACTGTCGTACTATCTTTGGTGTGACCGCTAGTATTTCCGGGTGGTGGTTAACGTCACCCAGGAGAGACACTTCCACTGCACAGTTGTGTTCTTTTGCATATATTTGAGATCTGATAGTTCGTACTTTCGGACACACTTTACATTGTTGTTACTACTTGAGCCATGTGTGGCTCGGGTTCATGCAATTTGTTCTTTGGCATTTTGTCACATCGAGTGTCGTCTTGTTTCTTCCTTACTTACTTGCATAACGAAGTTGCTGGCTTGCTTCCTTGAGTGGCAGCAGCAGCGCTTATCGCTACTAGTACTGTCGTACTATCTTTGGTGTGACCGCTAGTATTTCCGGGTGGTGGTTAACGTCACCCAGGAGAGACACTTCCACTGCACAGTTGTGTTCTTTTGCTTATATTTGAGATCTGATAGTTCGTACTTTCGGACACACTTTACATTGTTGTTACTACTTGAGCCATGTGTGGCTCGGGTTCATGCCATTTGTTCTTTGGCATTTTGTCACATCGAGTGTCGTCTTGTTTCTTCCTTACTTACTTGCATAACGAAGTTGCTGGCTTGCTTCCTTGAGTGGCAGCAGCAGCGCTTATCGCTACTAGTACTGTCGTACTATCTTTGGTGTGACCGCTAGTATTTCCGGGTGGTGGTTAACGTCACCCAGGAGAGACACTTCCACTGCACAGTTGTGTTCTTTTGCATATATTTGAGATCTGATACTTCGTACTTTCGGACACACTTTACATTGTTGTTACTACTTGAGCCATGTGTGGCTCGGGTTCATGCCATTTGTTCTTTGGCATTTTGTCACATCGAGTGTCGGCTTGTTTCTTCCTTACTTACTTGCATAACGAAGTTGCTGGCTTGCTCCCTTGAGTGGCAGCAGCAGCGCTTATCGCTACTAGTACTGTCGTACTATCTTTGGTGTGACCGCTAGTATTTCCGGGTGGTGGTTAACGTCACCCAGGAGAGACACTTCCACTGCACAGTTGTGTTCTTTTGCATATATTTGAGATCTGATAGTTCGTAATTTCGGACACACTTGACATTGTTGTTACTACTTGAGCCATGTGTGGCTCGGGTTCATGCCATTTTTTCTTTGGCATTTTGTCACATCGAGTGTCGTCTTGTTTCTTCCTTACTTACTTGCATAACGAAGTTGCTGGCTTGCTTCCTTGAGTGGCAGCAGCAGCGCTTATCGCTACTAGTACTGTCGTACTATCTTTGGTGTGACCGCTAGTATTTCCGGGTGGTGGTTAACGTCACCCAGGAGAGACACTTCCACTGCACAGTTGTGTTCTTTTGCATATATTTGAGATCTGATAGTTCGTACTTTCGGACACACTTTACATTGTTGTTACTACTTGAGCCATGTGTGGCTGGGGTTCATGCCATTTGTTCTTTGGCATTTTGTCACATCGAGTGTCGTCTTGTTTCTTCCTTACTTACTTGCATATCGAAGTTGCTGGCTTGCTTCCTTGAGTGGCAGCAGCAGCGCTTATCGCTACTAGTACTGTCGTACTATCTTTGGTGTGACCGCTAGTATTTCCGGGTGGTGGTTAACGTCACCCAGGAGAGACACTTCCACTGCACGGTTGTGTTCTTTTGCATATATTTGAGATCTGATAGTTCGTACTTTCGGACACACTTTACATTGTTGTTACTACTTGAGCCATGTGTGGCTCGGGTTCATGCCATTTGTTCTTTGGCATTTTGTCACATCGAGTGTCGTCTTGTTTCTTCCTTACTTACTTGCATAACGAAGTTGCTGGCTTGCTTCCTTGAGTGGCAGCAGCAGCGCTTATCGCTACTAGTACTGTCGTACTATCTTTGGTGTGACCGCTAGTATTTCCGGGTGGTGGTTAACGTCACCCAGGAGAGAAACTTCCACTGCACAGTTGTGTTCTTTTGCATATATTTGAGATCTGATACTTCGTACTTTCGGACACACTTTACATTGTTGTTACTACTTGAGCCATGTGTGGCTCGGGTTCATGCCATTTGTTCTTTGGCATTTTGTCACATCGAGTGTCGTCTTGTTTCTTCCTTACTTACTTGCATATCGAAGTTGCTGGCTTGCTTCCTTTAGTGGCAGCAGCAGCGCTTATCGCTACTAGTACTGTCGTACTATCTTTGGTGTGACCGCTAGTATTTCCGGGTGGTGGTTAACGTCACCCAGGAGAGACACTTCCACTGCACGGTTGTGTTCTTTTGCATATATT
The DNA here is from genome assembly GCF_023898315.1 of Schistocerca nitens. NCBI lineage: Eukaryota > Metazoa > Arthropoda > Insecta > Orthoptera > Acrididae > Schistocerca > Schistocerca nitens. The sequence goes on along the minus strand of NC_064614.1, from coordinate 783,743,626 downwards.
TGAGATCTGATAGTTCGTACTTTCGGACACACTTTACATTGTTGTTACTACTTGAGCCATGTGTGGCTCGGGTTCATGCCATTTGTTCTTTGGCATTTTGTCACATCGAGTGTCGTCTTGTTTCTTCCTTACTTACTTGCATAACGAAGTTGCTGGCTTGCTTCCTTGAGTGGCAGCAGCAGCGCTTATCGCTACTAGTACTGTCGTACTATCTTTGGTGTGACCGCTAGTATTTCCGGGTGGTGGTTAACGTCACCCAGGAGAGACACTTCCACTGCACAGTTGTGTTCTTTTGCATATATTTGAGATCTGATAGTTCGTACTTTCGGACACACTTTACATTGTTGTTACTACTTGAGCCATGTGTGGCTCGGGTTCATGCCATTTGTTCTTTGGCATTTTGTCACATCGAGTGTCGTCTTGTTTCTTCCTTACTTACTTGCATATCCAAGTTGCTGGCTTGCTTCCTTGAGTGGCAGCAGCAGCGCTTATCGCTACTAGTACTGTCGTACTATCTTTGGTGTGACCGCTAGTATTTCCGGGTGGTGGTTAACGTCACCCAGGAGAGACACTTCCACTGCACAGTTGTGTTCTTTTGCATATATTTGAGATCTGATACTTCGTACTTTCGGACACACTTTACATTGTTGTTACTACTTGAGCCATGTGTGGCTCGGGTTCATGCCATTTGTTCTTTGGCATTTTGTCACATCGAGTGTCGTCTTGTTTCTTCCTTACTTACTTGCATAACGAAGTTGCTGGCTTGCTTCCTTGAGTGGCAGCAGCAGCGCTTATCGCTACTAGTACTGTCGTACTATCTTTGGTGTGACCGCTAGGATTTCCGGGTGGTGGTTAACGTCACCCAGGAGAGACACTTCCACTGCACAGTTGTGTTCTTTTGCATATATTTGAGATCTGATACTTCCTACTTTCGGACACACTTTACATTGTTGTTACTACTTGAGCCATGTGTGGCTTGGGTTCATGCCATTTGTTCTTTGGCATTTTGTCACATCGAGTGTCGTCTTGTTTCTTCCTTACTTACTTGCATATCGAAGTTGCTGGCTTGCTTCCTTGAGTGGCAGCAGCAGCGCTTATCGCTACTAGTACTGTCGTACTATCTTTGGTGTGACCGCTAGTATTTCCGGGTGGTGGTTAACGTCACCCAGGAGAGACACTTCCACTGCACAGTTGTGTTCTTTTGCATATATTTGAGATCTGATACTTCGTACTTTCGGACACACTTTACATTGTTGTTACTACTTGAGCCATGTGTGGCTCGGGTTCATGCCACTTGTTCTTTGGCATTTTGTCACATCGAGTGTCGTCTTGTTTCTTCCTTACTTACTTGCATAACGAAGTTGCTGGCTTGCTTCCTTGAGTGGCAGCAGCAGCGCTTATCGCTACTAGTACTGTCGTACTATCTTTGGTGTGACCGCTAGTATTTCCGGGTGGTGGTTAACGTCACCCAGGAGAGACACTTCCACTGCACAGTTGTGTTCTTTTGCATATATTTGGGATCTGATACTTTGTACTTTCGGACACACTTTACATTGTTGTTACTACTTGAGCCATGTGTGGCTCGGGTTCATGCCATTTGTTCGTTGGCATTTTGTCACATCGAGTGTCATCTTGTTTCTTCCTTACTTACTTGCATAACGAAGTTGCTGGCTTGCTTCCTTGAGTGGCAGCAGCAGCGCTTATCGCTACTAGTACTGTCGTACTATCTTTGGTGTGACCGCTAGTATTTCCGGGTGGTGGTTAACGTCACCCAGGAGAGACACTTCCACTGCACAGTTGTGTTCTTTTGCATATATTTGAGATCTGATAGTTCGTACTTTCGGACACACTTTACATTGTTGTTACTACTTGAGCCATGTGTGGCTCGGGTTCATGCCATTTGTTCGTTGGCATTTTGTCACATCGAGTGTCGTCTTGTTTCTTCCTTACTTACTTGCATAACGAAGTTGCTGGCTTGCTTCCTTGAGTGGCAGCAGCAGCGCTTATCGCTACTAGTACTGTCGTACTATCTTTGGTGTGACCGCTAGTATTTCCGGGTGGTGGTTAACGTCACCCAGGAGAGACACTTCCACTGTACAGTTGTGTTCTTTTAGATATATTTGAGATCTGATAGTTCGTACTTTCGGACACACTTTACATTGTTGTTACTACTTGAGCCATGTGTGGCTCGGGTTCATGCCATTTGTTCTTTGGCATTTTGTCACATCGAGTGTCGTCTTGTTTCTTCGTTACTTACTTGCATAACGAAGTTGCTGGCTTGCTTCCTTGAGTGGCAGCAGCAGCGCTTATCGCTACTAGTACTGTCGTACTATCTTTGGTGTGACCGCTAGTATTTCCGGGTGGTGGTTAACGTCACCCAGGAGAGACACTTCCACTGCACAGTTGTGTTCTTTTGCATATATTTGAGATCTGATAGTTCGTACTTTCGGACACACTTTACATTGTTGTTACTACTTGAGCCATGTGTGGCTTGGGTTCATGCCATTTGTTCTTTGGCATTTTGTCACATCGAGTGTCGTCTTGTTTCTTCCTTACTTACTTGCATATCGAAGTTGCTGGCTTGCTTCCTTGAGTGGCAGCAGCAGCGCTTATCGCTACTAGTACTGTCGTACTATCTTTGGTGTGACCGCTAGTATTTCCGGGTGGTGGTTAACGTCACCCAGGAGAGACACTTCCACTGCACAGTTGTGTTCTTTTGCATATATTTGAGATCTGATACTTCGTACTTTCGGACACACTTTACATTGTTGTTACTACTTGAGCCATGTGTGGCTCGGGTTCATGCCACTTGTTCTTTGGCATTTTGTCACATCGAGTGTCGTCTTGTTTCTTCCTTACTTACTTGCATAACGAAGTTGCTGGCTTGCTTCCTTGAGTGGCAGCAGCAGCGCTTATCGCTACTAGTACTGTCGTACTATCTTTGGTGTGACCGCTAGTATTTCCGGGTGGTGGTTAACGTCACCCAGGAGAGACACTTCCACTGCACAGTTGTGTTCTTTTGCATATATTTGGGATCTGATACTTTGTACTTTCGGACACACTTTACATTGTTGTTACTACTTGAGCCATGTGTGGCTCGGGTTCATGCCATTTGTTCGTTGGCATTTTGTCACATCGAGTGTCATCTTGTTTCTTCCTTACTTACTTGCATAACGAAGTTGCTGGCTTGCTTCCTTGAGTGGCAGCAGCAGCGCTTATCGCTACTAGTACTGTCGTACTATCTTTGGTGTGACCGCTAGTATTTCCGGGTGGTGGTTAACGTCACCCAGGAGACACACTTCCACTGCACAGTTGTGTTCTTTTGCATATATTTGAGATCTGATAGTTCGTACTTTCGGACACACTTTACATTGTTGTTACTACTTGAGCCATGTGTGGCTCGGGTTCATGCCATTTGTTCGTTGGCATTTTGTCACATCGAGTGTCGTCTTGTTTCTTCCTTACTTACTTGCATAACGAAGTTGCTGGCTTGCTTCCTTGAGTGGCAGCAGCAGCGCTTATCGCTACTAGTACTGTCGTACTATCTTTGGTGTGACCGCTAGTATTTCCGGGTGGTGGTTAACGTCACCCAGGAGAGACACTTCCACTGCACAGTTGTGTTCTTTTGCATATATTTGAGATCTGATAGTTCGTACTTTCGGACACACTTTACATTGTTGTTACTACTTGAGCCATGTGTGGCTCGGGTTCATGCCATTTGTTCTTTGGCATTTTGTCACATCGAGTGTCGTCTTGTTTCTTCCTTACTTACTTGCATAACGAAGTTGCTGGCTTGCTTCCTTGAGTGGCAGCAGCAGCGCTTATCGCTACTAGTACTGTCGTACTATCTTTGGTGTGACCGCTAGTATTTTCGGGTGGTGGTTAACGTCACCCAGGAAAGACACTTCCACTGCACAGTTGTGTTCTTTTGCATATATTTGAGATCTGATACTTTCTACTTTCGGACACACTTGACATTGTTGTTACTACTTGAGCCATGTGTGGCTCGGGTTCATGCCATTTGTTCTTTGGCATTTTGTCACATCGAGTGTCGTCTTGTTTCTTCCTTACTTACTTGCATAACGAAGTTGCTGGCTTGCTTCCTTGAGTGGCAGCAGCAGCGCTTATCGCTACTAGTACTGTCGTACTGTCTTTGGTGTGACCGCTAGTATTTCCGGGTGGTGGTTAACGTCACCCAGGAGAGACACTTCCACTGCACAGTTGTGTTCTTTTGCATATATTTGAGATCTGATACTTCGTACTTTCGGACACACTTTACATTGTTGTTACTACTTGAGCCATGTGTGGCTCGGGTTCATGCCATTTGTTCGTTGGCATTTTGTCACATCGAGTGTCGTCTTGTTTCTTCCTTACTTACTTGCATAACGAAGTTGCTGGCTTGCTTCCTTGAGTGGCAGCAGCAGCGCTTATCGCTACTAGTACTGTCGTACTATCTTTGGTGTGACCGCTAGGATTTCCGGGTGGTGGTTAACGTCACCCAGGAGAGACACTTCCACTGCACAGTTGTGTTCTTTTGCATATATTTGAGATCTGATACTTCCTACTTTCGGACACACTTTACATTGTTGTTACTACTTGAGCCATGTGTGGCTCGGGTTCATGCCATTTGTTCTTTGGCATTTTGTCACATCGAGTGTCGTCTTGTTTCTTCCTTACTTACTTGCATAACGAAGTTGCTGGCTTGCTTTCTTGAGTGGCAGCAGCAGCGCTTATCGCTACTAGTACTGTCGTACTATCTTTGGTGTGACCGCTAGTATTTCCGGGTGGTGGTTAACGTCACCCAGGAGAGACACTTCCACTGCACAGTTGTGTTCTTTTGCATATATTTGAGATCTGATACTTCGTACTTTCGGACACACTTTACATTGTTGTTACTACTTGAGCCATGTGTGGCTCGGGTTCATGCCATTTGTTCTTTGGCATTTTGTCACATCGAGTGTCGTTTTGTTTCTTCCTTACTTACTTGCATAACGAAGTTGTTGGCTTGCTTCCTTGAGTGGCAGCAGCAGCGCTTATCGCTACTAGTACTGTCGTACTATCTTTGGTGTGACCGCTAGTATTTCCGGGTGGTGGTTAACGTCACCCAGGAGAGACACTTCCACTGCACAGTTGTGTTCTTTTGCATATATTTGAGATCTGATAGTTCGTACTTTCGGACACACTTTACATTGTTGTTACTACTTGAGCCATGTGTGGCTCGGGTTCATGCCATTTGTTCTTTGGCATTTTGTCACATCGAGTGTCGTCTTGTTTCTTCCTTACTTACTTGCATAACGAAGTTGCAGGCTTGCTTCCTTGAGTGGCAGCAGCAGCGCTTATCGCTACTAGTACTGTCGTACTATCTTTGGTGTGACCGCTAGTATTTCCGGGTGGTGGTTAACGTCACCCAGGAGAGACACTTCCACTGCACAGCTGTGTTCTTTTGCATATATTTGAGATCTGATACTTCGTAATTTCGGACACACTTGACATTGTTGTTACTACTTGAGCCATGTGTGGCTCGGGTTCATGCCATTTGTTCTTTGGCATTTTGTCACATCGAGTGTCGTCTTGTTTCTTCCTTACTTACTTGCATAACGAAGTTGCTGGCTTGCTTCCTTGAGTGGCAGCAGCAGCGCTTATCGCTACTAGTACTGTCGTACTATCTTTGGTGTGACCGCTAGTATTTCCGGGTGGTGGTTAACGTCACCCAGGAGAGACACTTCCACTGTACAGTTGTGTTCTTTTGCATATATTTGAGATCTGATAGTTCGTACTTTCGGACACACTTTACATTGTTGTTACTACTTGAGCCATGTGTGGCTCGGGTTCATGCCATTTGTTCTTTGGCATTTTGTCACATCGAGTGTCGTCTTGTTTCTTCCTTACTTACTTGCATATCGAAGTTGCTGGCTTGCTTCCTTGAGTGGCAGCAGCAGCGCTTATCGCTACTAGTACTGTCGTACTATCTTTGGTGTGACCGCTAGTATTTCCGGGTGGTGGTTAACGTCACCCAGGAGAGACACTTCCACTGCACAGTTGTGTTCTTTTGCATATATTTGGGATCTGATACTTTGTACTTTCGGACACACTTGACATTGTTGTTACTACTTGAGCCATGTGTGGCTCGGGTTCATGCCATTTGTTCTTTGGCATTTTGTCACATCGAGTGTCATCTTGTTTCTTCCTTACCTACTTGCATAACGAAGTTGCTGGCTTGCTTCCTTGAGTGGCAGCAGCAGCGCTTATCGCTACTAGTACTGTCGTACTATCTTTGGTGTGACCGCTAGTATTTCCGGGTGGTGGTTAACGTCACCCAGGAGAGACACTTCCACTGCACAGTTGTGTTCTTTTGCATATATTTGAGATCTGATAGTTCGTACTTTCGGACACACTTTACATTGTTGTTACTACTTGAGCCATGTGTGGCTCGGGTTCATGCCATTTGTTCGTTGGCATTTTGTCACATCGAGTGTCGTCTTGTTTCTTCCTTACTTACTTGCATAACGAAGTTGCTGGCTTGCTTCCTTGAGTGGCAGCAGCAGCGCTTATCGCTACTAGTACTGTCGTACTATCTTTGGTGTGACCGCTAGTATTTCCGGGTGGTGGTTAACGTCACCCAGGAGAGACACTTCCACTGCACAGTTGTGTTCTTTTGCATATATTTGAGATCTGATAGTTCGTACTTCCGGACACACTTTACATTGTTGTTACTACTTGAGCCATGTGTGGCTCGGGTTCATGCCATTTGTTCTTTGGCATCTTGTCACATCGAGTGTCGTCTTGTTTCTTCCTTACTTACTTGCATAACGAAGTTGCTGGCTTGCTTCCTTGAGTGGCAGCAGCAGCGCTTATCGCTACTAGTACTGTCGTACTATCTTTGGTGTGACCGCTAGTATTTCCGGGTGGGGGTTAACGTCACCCAGGAGAGACACTTCCACTGCACAGTTGTGTTCTTTTGCATATATTTGAGATCTGATAGTTCGTACTTTCGGACACACTTTACATTGTTGTTACTACTTGAGCCATGTGTGGCTCGGGTTCATGCCATTTGTTCTTTGGCATTTTGTCACATCGAGTGTCGTCTTGTTTCTTCCTTACTTACTTGCATAACGAAGTTGCAGGCTTGCTTCCTTGAGTGGCAGCAGCAGCGCTTATCGCTACTAGTACTGTCGTACTATCTTTGGTGTGACCGCTAGTATTTCCGGGTGGTGGTTAACGTCACCCAGGAGAGACACTTCCACTGCACAGCTGTGTTCTTTTGCATATATTTGAGATCTGATACTTCGTAATTTCGGACACACTTAACATTGTTGTTACTACTTGAGCCATGTGTGGCTCGGGTTCATGCCATTTGTTCGTTGGCATTTTGTCACATCGAGTGTCGTCTTGTTTCTTCCTTACTTACTTGCATAACGAAGTTGCTGGCTTGCTTCCTTGAGTGGCAGCAGCAGCGCTTATCGCTACTAGTACTGTCGTACTATCTTTGGTGTGACCGCTAGTATTTCCGGGTGGTGGTTAACGTCACCCAGGAGAGACACTTCCACTGTACAGTTGTGTTCTTTTGCATATATTTGAGATCTGATAGTTCGTACTTTCGGACACACTTTACATTGTTGTTACTACTTGAGCCATGTGTGGCTCGGGTTCATGCCATTTGTTCTTTGGCATTTTGTCACATCGAGTGTCGTCTTGTTTCTTCCTTACTTACTTGCATATCGAAGTTGCTGGCTTGCTTCCTTGAGTGGCAGCAGCAGCGCTTATCGCTACTAGTACTGTCGTACTATCTTTGGTGTGACCGCTAGTATTTCCGGGTGGTGGTTAACGTCACCCAGGAGAGACACTTCCACTGCACAGTTGTGTTCTTTTACATATATTTGGGTTCTGATACTTCGTACTTTCGGACACACTTGACATTGTTGTTACTACTTGAGCCATGGGTGGCTCAGGGTCATGCCATTTGTTCTTTGGCATTTTGTCACATCGAGTGTCGTCTTGTTTCTTCCTTACTTACTTGCATAACGAAGTTGCTGGCTTGCTTCCTTGAGTGGCAGCAGCAGCGCTTATCGCTACTAGTACTGTCGTACTATCTTTGGTGTGACCGCTAGTATTTCCTGGTGGTGGTTAACGTCACCCAGGAGAGACACTTCCACTGCACAGTTGTGTTCTTTTGCATATATTTCTGATCTGATACTTCGTACTTTCGGACACACTTGACATTGTTGTTACTACTTGAGCCATGGGTGGTTCGGGTTCATGCCATTTGTTCGTTGGCATTTTGTCACATCGAGTGTCGTCTTGTTTCTTCCTTACTTACTTGCATAACGAAGTTGCTGGCTTGCTTCCTTGAGTGGCAGCAGCAGCGCTTATCGCTACTAGTACTGTCGTACTATCTTTGGTGTGACCGCTAGTATTTCCGGGTGGTGGTTAACGTCACCCAGGAGAGACACTTCCACTGCACAGTTGTGTTCTTTTGCATATATTTGAGATCTGATAGTTCGTACTTTCGGACACACATTACATTGTTGTTACTACTTGAGCCATGTGTGGCTCGGGTTCATGCCATTTGTTCTTTGGCATTTTGTCACATCGAGTGTCGTCTTGTTTCTTCCTTACTTACTTGCATATCGAAGTTGCTGGCTTGCTTCCTTGAGTGGCAGCAGCAGCGCTTATCGCTACTAGTACTGTCGTACTATCTTTGGTGTGACCGCTAGTATTTCCGGGTGGTGGTTAACGTCACCCAGGAGAGACACTTCCACTGCACAGTTGTGTTCTTTTGCATATATTTGGGATCTGATACTTTGTACTTTCGGACACACTTGACATTGTTGTTAGTACTTGAGCCATGTGTGGCTCGGGTTCATGCCATTTGTTCTTTGGCATTTTGTCACATCGAGTGTCATCTTGTTTCTTCCTTACCTACTTGCATACCGAAGTTGCTGGCTTGCTTCCTTGAGTGGCAGCAGCAGCGCTTATCGCTACTAGTACTGTCGTACTATCTTTGGTGTGACCGCTAGTATTTCCGGGTGGTGGTTAACGTCACCCAGGAGAGACACTTCCACTGCACAGTTGTGTTCTTTTGCATATATTTGAGATCTGATAGTTCGTACTTCCGGACACACTTTACATTGTTGTTACTACTTGAGCCATGTGTGGCTCGGGTTCATGCCATTTGTTCTTTGGCATCTTGTCACATCGAGTGTCGTCTTGTTTCTTCCTTACTTACTTGCATAACGAAGTTGCTGGCTTGCTTCCTTGAGTGGCAGCAGCAGCGCTTATCGCTACTAGTACTGTCGTACTATCTTTGGTGTGACCGCTAGTATTTCCGGGTGGGGGTTAACGTCACCCAGGAGAGACACTTCCACTGCACAGTTGTGTTCTTTTGCATATATTTGAGATCTGATAGTTCGTACTTTCGGACACACTTTACATTGTTGTTACTACATGAGCCATGTGTGGCTCGGGTTCATGCCATTTGTTCTTTGGCATTTTGTCACATCGAGTGTCGTCTTGTTTCTTCCTTACTTACTTGCATAACGAAGTTGCAGGCTTGCTTCCTTGAGTGGCAGCAGCAGCGCTTATCGCTACTAGTACTGTCGTACTATCTTTGGTGTGACCGCTAGTATTTCCGGGTGGTGGTTAACGTCACCCAGGAGAGACACTTCCACTGCACAGCTGTGTTCTTTTGCATATATTTGAGATCTGATACTTCGTAATTTCGGACACACTTGACATTGTTGTTACTACTTGAGCCATGTGTGGCTCGGGTTCATGCCATTTGTTCTTTGGCATTTTGTCACATCGAGTGTCGTCTTGTTTCTTCCTTACTTACTTGCATAACGAAGTTGCTGGCTTGCTTCCTTGAGTGGCAGCAGCAGCGCTTATCGCTACTAGTACTGTCGTACTATCTTTGGTGTGACCGCTAGGATTTCCGGGTGGTGGTTAACGTCACCCAGGAGAGACACTTCCACTGCACAGTTGTGTTCTTTTGCATATATTTGAGATCTGATACTTCCTACTTTCGGACACACTTTACATTGTTGTTACTACTTGAGCCATGTGTGGCTCGGGTTCATGCCATTTGTTCTTTGGCATTTTGTCACATCGAGTGTCGTCTTGTTTCTTCCTTACTTACTTGCATAACGAAGTTGCTGGCTTGCTTCCTTGAGTGGCAGCAGCAGCGCTTATCGCTACTAGTACTGTCGTACTATCTTTGGTGTGACCGCTAGGATTTCCGGGTGGTGGTTAACGTCACCCAGGAGAGACACTTCCACTGCACAGTTGTGTTCTTTTGCATATATTTGAGATCTGATACTTCCTACTTTCGGACACACTTTACATTGTTGTTACTACTTGAGCCATGTGTGGCTTGGGTTCATGCCATTTGTTCTTTGGCATTTTGTCACATCGAGTGTCGTCTTGTTTCTTCCTTACTTACTTGCATATCGAAGTTGCTGGCTTGCTTCCTTGAGTGGCAGCAGCAGCGCTTATCGCTACTAGTACTGTCGTACTATCTTTGGTGTGACCGCTAGTATTTCCGGGTGGTGGTTAACGTCACCCAGGAGAGACACTTCCACTGCACAGTTGTGTTCTTTTGCATATATTTGAGATCTGATACTTCGTACTTTCGGACACACTTTACATTGTTGTTACTACTTGAGCCATGTGTGGCTCGGGTTCATGCCACTTGTTCTTTGGCATTTTGTCACATCGAGTGTCGTCTTGTTTCTTCCTTACTTACTTGCATAACGAAGTTGCTGGCTTGCTTCCTTGAGTGGCAGCAGCAGCGCTTATCGCTACTAGTACTGTCGTACTATCTTTGGTGTGACCGCTAGTATTTCCGGGTGGTGGTTAACGTCACCCAGGAGAGACACTTCCACTGCACAGTTGTGTTCTTTTGCATATATTTGGGATCTGATACTTTGTACTTTCGGACACACTTTACATTGTTGTTACTACTTGAGCCATGTGTGGCTCGGGTTCATGCCATTTGTTCGTTGGCATTTTGTCACATCGAGTGTCATCTTGTTTCTTCCTTACTTACTTGCATAACGAAGTTGCTGGCTTGCTTCCTTGAGTGGCAGCAGCAGCGCTTATCGCTACTAGTACTGTCGTACTATCTTTGGTGTGACCGCTAGTATTTCCGGGTGGTGGTTAACGTCACCCAGGAGAGACACTTCCACTGCACAGTTGTGTTCTTTTGCATATATTTGAGATCTGATAGTTCGTACTTTCGGACACACTTTACATTGTTGTTACTACTTGAGCCATGTGTGGCTCGGGTTCATGCCATTTGTTCGTTGGCATTTTGTCACATCGAGTGTCGTCTTGTTTCTTCCTTACTTACTTGCATAACGAAGTTGCTGGCTTGCTTCCTTGAGTGGCAGCAGCAGCGCTTATCGCTACTAGTACTGTCGTACTATCTTTGGTGTGACCGCTAGTATTTCCGGGTGGTGGTTAACGTCACCCAGGAGAGACACTTCCACTGTACAGTTGTGTTCTTTTAGATATATTTGAGATCTGATAGTTCGTACTTTCGGACACACTTTACATTGTTGTTACTACTTGAGCCATGTGTGGCTCGGGTTCATGCCATTTGTTCTTTGGCATTTTGTCACATCGAGTGTCGTCTTGTTTCTTCCTTACTTACTTGCATAACGAAGTTGCTGGCTTGCTTCCTTGAGTGGCAGCAGCAGCGCTTATCGCTACTAGTACTGTCGTACTATCTTTGGTGTGACCGCTAGTATTTCCGGGTGGTGGTTAACGTCACCCAGGAGAGACACTTCCACTGCACAGTTGTGTTCTTTTGCATATATTTGAGATCTGATAGTTCGTACTTTCGGACACACTTTACATTGTTGTTACTACTTGAGCCATGTGTGGCTTGGGTTCATGCCATTTGTTCTTTGGCATTTTGTCACATCGAGTGTCGTCTTGTTTCTTCCTTACTTACTTGCATATCGAAGTTGCTGGCTTGCTTCCTTGAGTGGCAGCAGCAGCGCTTATCGCTACTAGTACTGTCGTACTATCTTTGGTGTGACCGCTAGTATTTCCGGGTGGTGGTTAACGTCACCCAGGAGAGACACTTCCACTGCACAGTTGTGTTCTTTTGCATATATTTGAGATCTGATACTTCGTACTTTCGGACACACTTTACATTGTTGTTACTACTTGAGCCATGTGTGGCTCGGGTTCATGCCACTTGTTCTTTGGCATTTTGTCACATCGAGTGTCGTCTTGTTTCTTCCTTACTTACTTGCATAACGAAGTTGCTGGCTTGCTTCCTTGAGTGGCAGCAGCAGCGCTTATCGCTACTAGTACTGTCGTACTATCTTTGGTGTGACCGCTAGTATTTCCGGGTGGTGGTTAACGTCACCCAGGAGAGACACTTCCACTGCACAGTTGTGTTCTTTTGCATATATTTGGGATCTGATACTTTGTACTTTCGGACACACTTTACATTGTTGTTACTACTTGAGCCATGTGTGGCTCGGGTTCATGCCATTTGTTCGTTGGCATTTTGTCACATCGAGTGTCATCTTGTTTCTTCCTTACTTACTTGCATAACGAAGTTGCTGGCTTGCTTCCTTGAGTGGCAGCAGCAGCGCTTATCGCTACTAGTACTGTCGTACTATCTTTGGTGTGACCGCTAGTATTTCCGGGTGGTGGTTAACGTCACCCAGGAGAGACACTTCCACTGCACAGTTGTGTTCTTTTGCATATATTTGAGATCTGATAGTTCGTACTTTCGGACACACTTTACATTGTTGTTACTACTTGAGCCATGTGTGGCTCGGGTTCATGCCATTTGTTCGTTGGCATTTTGTCACATCGAGTGTCGTCTTGTTTCTTCCTTACTTACTTGCATAACGAAGTTGCTGGCTTGCTTCCTTGAGTGGCAGCAGCAGCGCTTATCGCTACTAGTACTGTCGTACTATCTTTGGTGTGACCGCTAGTATTTCCGGGTGGTGGTTAACGTCACCCAGGAGAGACACTTCCACTGCACAGTTGTGTTCTTTTGCATATATTTGAGATCTGATAGTTCGTACTTTCGGACACACATTACATTGTTGTTACTACTTGAGCCATGTGTGGCTCGGGTTCATGCCATTTGTTCTTTGGCATTTTGTCACATCGAGTGTCGTCTTGTTTCTTCCTTACTTACTTGCATAACGAAGTTGCTGGCTTGCTTCCTTGAGTGGCAGCAGCAGCGCTTATCGCTACTAGTACTGTCGTACTATCTTTGGTGTGACCGCTAGTATTTTCGGGTGGTGGTTAACGTCACCCAGGAAAGACACTTCCACTGCACAGTTGTGTTCTTTTGCATATATTTGAGATCTGATACTTTCTACTTTCGGACACACTTGACATTGTTGTTACTACTTGAGCCATGTGTGGCTCGGGTTCATGCCATTTGTTCTTTGGCATTTTGTCACATCGAGTGTCGTCTTGTTTCTTCCTTACTTACTTGCATAACGAAGTTGCTGGCTTGCTTCCTTGAGTGGCAGCAGCAGCGCTTATCGCTACTAGTACTGTCGTACTGTCTTTGGTGTGACCGCTAGTATTTCCGGGTGGTGGTTAACGTCACCCAGGAGAGACACTTCCACTGCACAGTTGTGTTCTTTTGCATATATTTGAGATCTGATACTTCGTACTTTCGGACACACTTTACATTGTTGTTACTACTTGAGCCATGTGTGGCTCGGGTTCATGCCATTTGTTCGTTGGCATTTTGTCACATCGAGTGTCGTCTTGTTTCTTCCTTACTTACTTGCATAACGAAGTTGCTGGCTTGCTTCCTTGAGTGGCAGCAGCAGCGCTTATCGCTACTAGTACTGTCGTACTATCTTTGGTGTGACCGCTAGGATTTCCGGGTGGTGGTTAACGTCACCCAGGAGAGACACTTCCACTGCACAGTTGTGTTCTTTTGCATATATTTGAGATCTGATACTTCCTACTTTCGGACACACTTTACATTGTTGTTACTACTTGAGCCATGTGTGGCTCGGGTTCATGCCATTTGTTCTTTGGCATTTTGTCACATCGAGTGTCGTCTTGTTTCTTCCTTACTTACTTGCATAACGAAGTTGCTGGCTTGCTTTCTTGAGTGGCAGCAGCAGCGCTTATCGCTACTAGTACTGTCGTACTATCTTTGGTGTGACCGCTAGTATTTCCGGGTGGTGGTTAACGTCACCCAGGAGAGACACTTCCACTGCACAGTTGTGTTCTTTTGCATATATTTGAGATCTGATACTTCGTACTTTCGGACACACTTTACATTGTTGTTACTACTTGAGCCATGTGTGGCTCGGGTTCATGCCATTTGTTCTTTGGCATTTTGTCACATCGAGTGTCGTTTTGTTTCTTCCTTACTTACTTGCATAACGAAGTTGTTGGCTTGCTTCCTTGAGTGGCAGCAGCAGCGCTTATCGCTACTAGTACTGTCGTACTATCTTTGGTGTGACCGCTAGTATTTCCGGGTGGTGGTTAACGTCACCCAGGAGAGACACTTCCACTGCACAGTTGTGTTCTTTTGCATATATTTGAGATCTGATAGTTCGTACTTTCGGACACACTTTACATTGTTGTTACTACTTGAGCCATGTGTGGCTCGGGTTCATGCCATTTGTTCTTTGGCATTTTGTCACATCGAGTGTCGTCTTGTTTCTTCCTTACTTACTTGCATAACGAAGTTGCAGGCTTGCTTCCTTGAGTGGCAGCAGCAGCGCTTATCGCTACTAGTACTGTCGTACTATCTTTGGTGTGACCGCTAGTATTTCCGGGTGGTGGTTAACGTCACCCAGGAGAGACACTTCCACTGCACAGCTGTGTTCTTTTGCATATATTTGAGATCTGATACTTCGTAATTTCGGACACACTTGACATTGTTGTTACTACTTGAGCCATGTGTGGCTCGGGTTCATGCCATTTGTTCTTTGGCATTTTGTCACATCGAGTGTCGTCTTGTTTCTTCCTTACTTACTTGCATAACGAAGTTGCTGGCTTGCTTCCTTGAGTGGCAGCAGCAGCGCTTATCGCTACTAGTACTGTCGTACTATCTTTGGTGTGACCGCTAGTATTTCCGGGTGGTGGTTAACGTCACCCAGGAGAGACACTTCCACTGTACAGTTGTGTTCTTTTGCATATATTTGAGATCTGATAGTTCGTACTTTCGGACACACTTTACATTGTTGTTACTACTTGAGCCATGTGTGGCTCGGGTTCATGCCATTTGTTCTTTGGCATTTTGTCACATCGAGTGTCGTCTTGTTTCTTCCTTACTTACTTGCATATCGAAGTTGCTGGCTTGCTTCCTTGAGTGGCAGCAGCAGCGCTTATCGCTACTAGTACTGTCGTACTATCTTTGGTGTGACCGCTAGTATTTCCGGGTGGTGGTTAACGTCACCCAGGAGAGACACTTCCACTGCACAGTTGTGTTCTTTTGCATATATTTGGGATCTGATACTTTGTACTTTCGGACACACTTGACATTGTTGTTACTACTTGAGCCATGTGTGGCTCGGGTTCATGCCATTTGTTCTTTGGCATTTTGTCACATCGAGTGTCATCTTGTTTCTTCCTTACCTACTTGCATAACGAAGTTGCTGGCTTGCTTCCTTGAGTGGCAGCAGCAGCGCTTATCGCTACTAGTACTGTCGTACTATCTTTGGTGTGACCGCTAGTATTTCCGGGTGGTGGTTAACGTCACCCAGGAGAGACACTTCCACTGCACAGTTGTGTTCTTTTGCATATATTTGAGATCTGATAGTTCGTACTTTCGGACACACTTTACATTGTTGTTACTACTTGAGCCATGTGTGGCTCGGGTTCATGCCATTTGTTCGTTGGCATTTTGTCACATCGAGTGTCGTCTTGTTTCTTCCTTACTTACTTGCATAACGAAGTTGCTGGCTTGCTTCCTTGAGTGGCAGCAGCAGCGCTTATCGCTACTAGTACTGTCGTACTATCTTTGGTGTGACCGCTAGTATTTCCGGGTGGTGGTTAACGTCACCCAGGAGAGACACTTCCACTGCACAGTTGTGTTCTTTTGCATATATTTGAGATCTGATAGTTCGTACTTCCGGACACACTTTACATTGTTGTTACTACTTGAGCCATGTGTGGCTCGGGTTCATGCCATTTGTTCTTTGGCATCTTGTCACATCGAGTGTCGTCTTGTTTCTTCCTTACTTACTTGCATAACGAAGTTGCTGGCTTGCTTCCTTGAGTGGCAGCAGCAGCGCTTATCGCTACTAGTACTGTCGTACTATCTTTGGTGTGACCGCTAGTATTTCCGGGTGGGGGTTAACGTCACCCAGGAGAGACACTTCCACTGCACAGTTGTGTTCTTTTGCATATATTTGAGATCTGATAGTTCGTACTTTCGGACACACTTTACATTGTTGTTACTACTTGAGCCATGTGTGGCTCGGGTTCATGCCATTTGTTCTTTGGCATTTTGTCACATCGAGTGTCGTCTTGTTTCTTCCTTACTTACTTGCATAACGAAGTTGCAGGCTTGCTTCCTTGAGTGGCAGCAGCAGCGCTTATCGCTACTAGTACTGTCGTACTATCTTTGGTGTGACCGCTAGTATTTCCGGGTGGTGGTTAACGTCACCCAGGAGAGACACTTCCACTGCACAGCTGTGTTCTTTTGCATATATTTGAGATCTGATACTTCGTAATTTCGGACACACTTAACATTGTTGTTACTACTTGAGCCATGTGTGGCTCGGGTTCATGCCATTTGTTCGTTGGCATTTTGTCACATCGAGTGTCGTCTTGTTTCTTCCTTACTTACTTGCATAACGAAGTTGCTGGCTTGCTTCCTTGAGTGGCAGCAGCAGCGCTTATCGCTACTAGTACTGTCGTACTATCTTTGGTGTGACCGCTAGTATTTCCGGGTGGTGGTTAACGTCACCCAGGAGAGACACTTCCACTGTACAGTTGTGTTCTTTTGCATATATTTGAGATCTGATAGTTCGTACTTTCGGACACACTTTACATTGTTGTTACTACTTGAGCCATGTGTGGCTCGGGTTCATGCCATTTGTTCTTTGGCATTTTGTCACATCGAGTGTCGTCTTGTTTCTTCCTTACTTACTTGCATATCGAAGTTGCTGGCTTGCTTCCTTGAGTGGCAGCAGCAGCGCTTATCGCTACTAGTACTGTCGTACTATCTTTGGTGTGACCGCTAGTATTTCCGGGTGGTGGTTAACGTCACCCAGGAGAGACACTTCCACTGCACAGTTGTGTTCTTTTACATATATTTGGGTTCTGATACTTCGTACTTTCGGACACACTTGACATTGTTGTTACTACTTGAGCCATGGGTGGCTCAGGGTCATGCCATTTGTTCTTTGGCATTTTGTCACATCGAGTGTCGTCTTGTTTCTTCCTTACTTACTTGCATAACGAAGTTGCTGGCTTGCTTCCTTGAGTGGCAGCAGCAGCGCTTATCGCTACTAGTACTGTCGTACTATCTTTGGTGTGACCGCTAGTATTTCCTGGTGGTGGTTAACGTCACCCAGGAGAGACACTTCCACTGCACAGTTGTGTTCTTTTGCATATATTTCTGATCTGATACTTCGTACTTTCGGACACACTTGACATTGTTGTTACTACTTGAGCCATGGGTGGTTCGGGTTCATGCCATTTGTTCTTTGGCATTTTGTCACATCGAGTGTCGTCTTGTTTCTTCCTTACTTACTTGCATAACGAAGTTGCTGGCTTGCTTCCTTGAGTGGCAGCAGCAGCGCTTATCGCTACTAGTACTGTCGTACTATCTTTGGTGTGACCGCTAGTATTTCCGGGTGGTGGTTAACGTCACCCAGGAGAGACACTTCCACTGCACAGTTGTGTTCTTTTGCATATATTTGAGATCTGATAGTTCGTACTTTCGGACACACATTACATTGTTGTTACTACTTGAGCCATGTGTGGCTCGGGTTCATGCCATTTGTTCTTTGGCATTTTGTCACATCGAGTGTCGTCTTGTTTCTTCCTTACTTACTTGCATATCGAAGTTGCTGGCTTGCTTCCTTGAGTGGCAGCAGCAGCGCTTATCGCTACTAGTACTGTCGTACTATCTTTGGTGTGACCGCTAGTATTTCCGGGTGGTGGTTAACGTCACCCAGGAGAGACACTTCCACTGCACAGTTGTGTTCTTTTGCATATATTTGGGATCTGATACTTTGTACTTTCGGACACACTTGACATTGTTGTTAGTACTTGAGCCATGTGTGGCTCGGGTTCATGCCATTTGTTCTTTGGCATTTTGTCACATCGAGTGTCATCTTGTTTCTTCCTTACCTACTTGCATACCGAAGTTGCAGGCTTGCTTCCTTGAGTGGCAGCAGCAGCGCTTATCGCTACTAGTACTGTCGTACTATCTTTGGTGTGACCGCTAGTATTTCCGGGTGGTGGTTAACGTCACCCAGGAGAGACACTTCCACTGCACAGCTGTGTTCTTTTGCATATATTTGAGATCTGATACTTCGTAATTTCGGACACACTTGACATTGTTGTTACTACTTGAGCCATGTGTGGCTCGGGTTCATGCCATTTGTTCTTTGGCATTTTGTCACATCGAGTGTCGTCTTGTTTCTTCCTTACTTACTTGCATAACGAAGTTGCTGGCTTGCTTCCTTGAGTGGCAGCAGCAGCGCTTATCGCTACTAGTACTGTCGTACTATCTTTGGTGTGACCGCTAGTATTTCCGGGTGGTGGTTAACGTCACCCAGGAGAGACACTTCCACTGTACAGTTGTGTTCTTTTGCATATATTTGAGATCTGATAGTTCGTACTTTCGGACACACTTTACATTGTTGTTACTACTTGAGCCATGTGTGGCTCGGGTTCATGCCATTTGTTCTTTGGCATTTTGTCACATCGAGTGTCGTCTTGTTTCTTCCTTACTTACTTGCATATCGAAGTTGCTGGCTTGCTTCCTTGAGTGGCAGCAGCAGCGCTTATCGCTACTAGTACTGTCGTACTATCTTTGGTGTGACCGCTAGTATTTCCGGGTGGTGGTTAACGTCACCCAGGAGAGACACTTCCACTGCACAGTTGTGTTCTTTTGCATATATTTGGGATCTGATACTTTGTACTTTCGGACACACTTGACATTGTTGTTACTACTTGAGCCATGTGTGGCTCGGGTTCATGCCATTTGTTCTTTGGCATTTTGTCACATCGAGTGTCATCTTGTTTCTTCCTTACCTACTTGCATAACGAAGTTGCTGGCTTGCTTCCTTGAGTGGCAGCAGCAGCGCTTATCGCTACTAGTACTGTCGTACTATCTTTGGTGTGACCGCTAGTATTTCCGGGTGGTGGTTAACGTCACCCAGGAGAGACACTTCCACTGCACAGTTGTGTTCTTTTGCATATATTTGAGATCTGATAGTTCGTACTTTCGGACACACTTTACATTGTTGTTACTACTTGAGCCATGTGTGGCTCGGGTTCATGCCATTTGTTCGTTGGCATTTTGTCACATCGAGTGTCGTCTTGTTTCTTCCTTACTTACTTGCATAACGAAGTTGCTGGCTTGCTTCCTTGAGTGGCAGCAGCAGCGCTTATCGCTACTAGTACTGTCGTACTATCTTTGGTGTGACCGCTAGTATTTCCGGGTGGTGGTTAACGTCACCCAGGAGAGACACTTCCACTGCACAGTTGTGTTCTTTTGCATATATTTGAGATCTGATAGTTCGTACTTCCGGACACACTTTACATTGTTGTTACTACTTGAGCCATGTGTGGCTCGGGTTCATGCCATTTGTTCTTTGGCATCTTGTCACATCGAGTGTCGTCTTGTTTCTTCCTTACTTACTTGCATAACGAAGTTGCTGGCTTGCTTCCTTGAGTGGCAGCAGCAGCGCTTATCGCTACTAGTACTGTCGTACTATCTTTGGTGTGACCGCTAGTATTTCCGGGTGGGGGTTAACGTCACCCAGGAGAGACACTTCCACTGCACAGTTGTGTTCTTTTGCATATATTTGAGATCTGATAGTTCGTACTTTCGGACACACTTTACATTGTTGTTACTACTTGAGCCATGTGTGGCTCGGGTTCATGCCATTTGTTCTTTGGCATTTTGTCACATCGAGTGTCGTCTTGTTTCTTCCTTACTTACTTGCATAACGAAGTTGCAGGCTTGCTTCCTTGAGTGGCAGCAGCAGCGCTTATCGCTACTAGTACTGTCGTACTATCTTTGGTGTGACCGCTAGTATTTCCGGGTGGTGGTTAACGTCACCCAGGAGAGACACTTCCACTGCACAGCTGTGTTCTTTTGCATATATTTGAGATCTGATACTTCGTAATTTCGGACACACTTAACATTGTTGTTACTACTTGAGCCATGTGTGGCTCGGGTTCATGCCATTTGTTCGTTGGCATTTTGTCACATCGAGTGTCGTCTTGTTTCTTCCTTACTTACTTGCATAACGAAGTTGCTGGCTTGCTTCCTTGAGTGGCAGCAGCAGCGCTTATCGCTACTAGTACTGTCGTACTATCTTTGGTGTGACCGCTAGTATTTCCGGGTGGTGGTTAACGTCACCCAGGAGAGACACTTCCACTGTACAGTTGTGTTCTTTTGCATATATTTGAGATCTGATAGTTCGTACTTTCGGACACACTTGACATTGTTGTTACTACTTGAGCCATGTGTGGCTCGGGTTCATGCCATTTGTTCTTTGGCATTTTGTCACATCGAGTGTCGTCTTGTTTCTTCCTTACTTACTTGCATATCGAAGTTGCTGGCTTGCTTCCTTGAGTGGCAGCAGCAGCGCTTATCGCTACTAGTACTGTCGTACTATCTTTGGTGTGACCGCTAGTATTTCCGGGTGGTGGTTAACGTCACCCAGGAGAGACACTTCCACTGCACAGTTGTGTTCTTTTACATATATTTGGGTTCTGATACTTCGTACTTTCGGACACACTTGACATTGTTGTTACTACTTGAGCCATGGGTGGCTCAGGGTCATGCCATTTGTTCTTTGGCATTTTGTCACATCGAGTGTCGTCTTGTTTCTTCCTTACTTACTTGCATAACGAAGTTGCTGGCTTGCTTCCTTGAGTGGCAGCAGCAGCGCTTATCGCTACTAGTACTGTCGTACTATCTTTGGTGTGACCGCTAGTATTTCCTGGTGGTGGTTAACGTCACCCAGGAGAGACACTTCCACTGCACAGTTGTGTTCTTTTGCATATATTTCTGATCTGATACTTCGTACTTTCGGACACACTTGACATTGTTGTTACTACTTGAGCCATGGGTGGTTCGGGTTCATGCCATTTGTTCTTTGGCATTTTGTCACATCGAGTGTCGTCTTGTTTCTTCCTTACTTACTTGCATAACGAAGTTGCTGGCTTGCTTCCTTGAGTGGCAGCAGCAGCGCTTATCGCTACTAGTACTGTCGTACTATCTTTGGTGTGACCGCTAGTATTTCCGGGTGGTGGTTAACGTCACCCAGGAGAGACACTTCCACTGCACAGTTGTGTTCTTTTGCATATATTTGAGATCTGATAGTTCGTACTTTCGGACACACATTACATTGTTGTTACTACTTGAGCCATGTGTGGCTCGGGTTCATGCCATTTGTTCTTTGGCATTTTGTCACATCGAGTGTCGTCTTGTTTCTTCCTTACTTACTTGCATATCGAAGTTGCTGGCTTGCTTCCTTGAGTGGCAGCAGCAGCGCTTATCGCTACTAGTACTGTCGTACTATCTTTGGTGTGACCGCTAGTATTTCCGGGTGGTGGTTAACGTCACCCAGGAGAGACACTTCCACTGCACAGTTGTGTTCTTTTGCATATATTTGGGATCTGATACTTTGTACTTTCGGACACACTTGACATTGTTGTTAGTACTTGAGCCATGTGTGGCTCGGGTTCATGCCATTTGTTCTTTGGCATTTTGTCACATCGAGTGTCATCTTGTTTCTTCCTTACCTACTTGCATACCGAAGTTGCTGGCTTGCTTCCTTGAGTGGCAGCAGCAGCGCTTATCGCTACTAGTACTGTCGTACTATCTTTGGTGTGACCGCTAGTATTTCCGGGTGGTGGTTAACGTCACCCAGGAGAGACACTTCCACTGCACAGTTGTGTTCTTTTGCATATATTTGAGATCTGATAGTTCGTACTTCCGGACACACTTTACATTGTTGTTACTACTTGAGCCATGTGTGGCTCGGGTTCATGCCATTTGTTCTTTGGCATCTTGTCACATCGAGTGTCGTCTTGTTTCTTCCTTACTTACTTGCATAACGAAGTTGCTGGCTTGCTTCCTTGAGTGGCAGCAGCAGCGCTTATCGCTACTAGTACTGTCGTACTATCTTTGGTGTGACCGCTAGTATTTCCGGGTGGGGGTTAACGTCACCCAGGAGAGACACTTCCACTGCACAGTTGTGTTCTTTTGCATATATTTGAGATCTGATAGTTCGTACTTTCGGACACACTTTACATTGTTGTTACTACATGAGCCATGTGTGGCTCGGGTTCATGCCATTTGTTCTTTGGCATTTTGTCACATCGAGTGTCGTCTTGTTTCTTCCTTACTTACTTGCATAACGAAGTTGCAGGCTTGCTTCCTTGAGTGGCAGCAGCAGCGCTTATCGCTACTAGTACTGTCGTACTATCTTTGGTGTGACCGCTAGTATTTCCGGGTGGTGGTTAACGTCACCCAGGAGAGACACTTCCACTGCACAGCTGTGTTCTTTTGCATATATTTGAGATCTGATACTTCGTAATTTCGGACACACTTGACATTGTTGTTACTACTTGAGCCATGTGTGGCTCGGGTTCATGCCATTTGTTCTTTGGCATTTTGTCACATCGAGTGTCGTCTTGTTTCTTCCTTACTTACTTGCATAACGAAGTTGCTGGCTTGCTTCCTTGAGTGGCAGCAGCAGCGCTTATCGCTACTAGTACTGTCGTACTATCTTTGGTGTGACCGCTAGTATTTCCGGGTGGTGGTTAACGTCACCCAGGAGAGACACTTCCACTGCACAGTTGTGTTCTTTTGCATATATTTGAGAACTGATACTTCGTACTTTCGGACACACTTTATATTGTTGTTACTACTTGAGCCATGTGTGGCTCGGGTTCATGCCATTTGTTCTTTGGCATTTTGTCACATCGAGAGTCGTCTTGTTTCTTCCTTACTTACTTGCGTAACGAAGTTGCTGGCTTGCTTCCTTGAGTGGCAGCAGCAGCGCTTATCGCTACTGGTACTGTCGTACTATCTTTGGTGTGACCGCTAGTATTTCCGGGTGGTGGTTAACGTCACCCAGGAGAGACACTTCCACTGCACAGTTGTGTTCTTTTGCATATATTTGAGATCTGATACTTCGTACTTTCGGACACACTTGACATTGTTGTTACTACTTGAGCCATGTGTGGCTCGGGTTCATGCCATTTGTTCGTTGGCATTTTGTCACATCGAGTGTCGTCTTGTTTCTTCCTTACTTACTTGCATAACGAAGTTGCTGGCTTGCTTCCTTGAGTGGCAGCAGCAGCGCTTATCGCTACTAGTACTGTCGTACTATCTTTGGTGTGACCGCTAGTATTTCCGGGTGGTGGTTAACGTCACCCAGGAGAGACACTTCCACTGCACAGTTGTGTTCTTTTGCATATATTTGAGATCTGATACTTCGTACTTTCGGACACACTTTACATTGTTGTTACTACTTGAGCCATGTGTGGCTCGGGTTCATGCCATTTGTTCTTTGGCATTTTGTCACATCGAGTGTCGTCTTGTTTCTTCCTTACTTACTTGCATAACGAAGTTGCTGGCTTGCTTCCTTGAGTGGCAGCAGCAGCGCTTATCGCTACTAGTACTGTCGTACTATCTTTGGTGTGACTGCTAGTATTTCCGGGTGGTGGTTAACGTCACCCAGGAGAGACACTTCCACTGCACAGTTGTGTTCTTTTGCATATATTTGAGATCTGATACTTCGTACTTTCGGACACACTTTACATTGTTGTTACTACTTGAGCCATGTGTGGCTCGGGTTCATGCCATTTGTTCTTTGGCATTTTGTCACATCGAGTGTCGTCTTGTTTCTTCCTTACTTACTTGCATAACGAAGTTGCTGGCTTGCTTCCTTGAGTGGCAGCAGCAGCGCTTATCGCTACTAGTACTGTCGTACTATCTTTGGTGTGACCGCTAGTATTTCCGGGTGGTGGTTAACGTCACCCAGGAGAGACACTTCCACTGCACAGTTGTGTTCTTTTGCATATATTTGAGATCTGATAGTTCGTACCTTCGGACACACTTGACATTGTTGTTACTACTTGAGCCATGTGTGGCTCGGGTTCATGCCATTTGTTCTTTGGCATTTTGTCACATCGAGTGTCGTCTTGTTTCTTCCTTACTTACTTGCATAACGAAGTTGCTGGCTTGCTTCCTTGAGTGGCAGCAGCAGCGCTTATCGCTACTAGTACTGTCGTACTATCTTTGGTGTGACCGCTAGTATTTCCGGGTGGTGGTTAACGTCACCCAGGAGAGACACTTCCACTGCACAGTTGTGTTCTTTTGCATATATTTGAGATCTGATAGTTCGTACTTTCGGACACACTTTACATTGTTGTTACTACTTGAGCCATGTGTGGCTCGGGTTCATGCCATTTGTTCTTTGGCATTTTGTCACATCGAGTGTCGTCTTGTTTCTTCCTTACTTACTTGCATAACGAAGTTGCTGGCTTGCTTCCTTGAGTGGCAGCAGCAGCGCTTATCGCTACTAGTACTGTCGTACTATCTTTGGTGTGACCGCTAGTATTTCCGGGTGGTGGTTAACGTCACCCAGGAGAGACACTTCCACTGCACAGTTGTGTTCTTTTGCATATATTTGAGATCTGATAGTTCGTACTTCCGGACACACTTTACATTGTTGTTACTACTTGAGCCATGTGTGGCTCGGGTTCATGCCATTTGTTCTTTGGCATTTTGTCACATCGAGTGTCGTCTTGTTTCTTCCTTACTTACTTGCATAACGAAGTTGCTGGCTTGCATCCTTGAGTGGCAGCAGCAGCGCTTATCGCTACTAGTACTGTCGTACTATCTTTGGTGTG
The DNA here is from genome assembly GCF_023898315.1 of Schistocerca nitens. Lineage (NCBI taxonomy): Eukaryota > Metazoa > Arthropoda > Insecta > Orthoptera > Acrididae > Schistocerca > Schistocerca nitens. The sequence goes on along the minus strand of NC_064614.1, from coordinate 783,718,558 downwards.
ACCGCTAGTATTTCCGGGTGGTGGTTAACGTCACCCAGGAGAGACACTTCCACTGCACAGTTGTGTTCTTTTGCATATATTTGAGATCTGATAGTTCGTACTTTCGGACACACTTTACATTGTTGTTACTACTTGAGCCATGTGTGGCTCGGGTTCATGCCATTTGTTCTTTGGCATTTTGTCACATCGAGTGTCGTCTTGTTTCTTCCTTACTTACTTGCATAACGAAGTTGCTGGCTTGCTTCCTTGAGTGGCAGCAGCAGCGCTTATAGCTACTAGTACTGTCGTACTATCTTTGGTGTGACCGCTAGTATTTCCGGGTGGTGGTTAACGTCACCCAGGAGAGACACTTCCACTGCACAGCTGTGTTCTTTTGCATATGTTTGAGATCTGATACTTCGTAATTTCGGACACACTTGACATTGTTGTTACTACTTGAGCCATGTGTGGCTCGGGTTCATGACATTTGTTCTTTGGCATTTTGTCACATCGAGTGTCGTCTTGTTTCTTCCTTACTTACTTGCATAACGAAGTTGCTGGCTTACTTCCTTGAGTGGCAGCAGCAGCGCTTATCGCTACTAGTACTGTCGTACTATCTTTGCTGTGACCGCTAGTATTTCCGGGTGGTGGTTAACGTCACCCAGGAGAGACACTTCCACTGTACAGTTGTGTTCTTTTGCATATATTTGAGAACTGATAGTTCGTACTTTCGGACACACTTTACATTGTTGTTACTACTTGAGCCATGTGTGGCTGGGGTTCATGCCATTTGTTCTTTGGCATTTTGTCACATCGAGTGTCGTCTTGTTTCTTCCTTACTTACTTGCATATCGAAGTTGCTGGCTTGCTTCCTTGAGTGGCAGCAGCAGCGCTTATCGCTACTAGTACTGTCGTACTATCTTTGGTGTGACCGCTAGTATTTCCGGGTGGTGGTTAACGTCACCCAGGAGAGACACTTCCACTGCACAGTTGTGTTCTTTTACATATATTTGGGATCTGATACTTCGTACTTTCGGACACACTTGACATTGTTGTTACTACTTGAGCCATGTGTGGCTCAGGTTTATGCCATTTGTTCTTTGGCATTTTGTCACATCGAGTGTCGTCTTGTTTCTTCCTTACTTACTTGCATAACGAAGTTGCTGGCTTGCTTCCTTGAGTGGCAGCAGCAGCGCTTATCGCTACTAGTACTGTCGTACTATCTTTGGTGTGACCGCTAGTATTTCCGGGTGGTGGTTAACGACACCCAGGAGAGACACTTCCACTGCACAGTTGTGTTCTTTTGCATATATTTGGGATCTGATACTTCGTACTTTCGGACACACTTTACATTGTTGTTACTACTTGAGCCATGGGTGGCTCGGGTTCATGCCATTTGTTCTTTGGCATTTTGTCACATCGAGTGTCGTCTTGTTTCTTCCTTACTTACTTGCATAACGAAGTTGCTGGCTTGCTTCCTTGAGTGGCAGCAGCAGCGCTTATCGCTACTAGTACTGTCGTACTATCTTTGGTGTGACCGCTAGTATTTCCGGGTGGTGGTTAACGTCACCCAGGAGAGACACTTCCACTGCACAGTTGTGTTCTTTTGCATATATTTGAGATCTGATAGTTCGTACTTTCGGACACACTTTACATTGTTGTTACTACTTGAGCCATGTGTGGCTCGGGTTCATGCCATTTGTTCTTTGGCATTTTGTCACATCGAGTGTCGTCTTGTTTCTTCCTTACTTACTTGCATAACGAAGTTGCTGGCTTGCTTCCTTGAGTGGCAGCAGCAGCGCTTATAGCTACTAGTACTGTCGTACTATCTTTGGTGTGACCGCTAGTATTTCCGGGTGGTGGTTAACGTCACCCAGGAGAGACACTTCCACTGCACAGCTGTGTTCTTTTGCATATATTTGAGATCTGATACTTCGTAATTTCGGACACACTTGACATTGTTGTTACTACTTGAGCCATGTGTGGCTCGGGTTCATGACATTTGTTCTTTGGCATTTTGTCACATCGAGTGTCGTCTTGTTTCTTCCTTACTTACTTGCATAACGAAGTTGCTGGCTTACTTCCTTGAGTGGCAGCAGCAGCGCTTATCGCTACTAGTACTGTCGTACTATCTTTGGTGTGACCGCTAGTATTTCCGGGTGGTGGTTAACGTCACCCAGGAGAGACACTTCCACTGCACAGTTGTGTTCTTTTGCATATATTTGAGATCTGATAGTTCGTACTTCCGGACACACTTTACATTGTTGTTACTACTTGAGCCATGTGTGGCTCGGGTTCATGCCATTTGTTCTTTGGCATTTTGTCACATCGAGTGTCGTCTTGTTTCTTCCTTACTTACTTGCATATCGAAGTTGCTGGCTTGCTTCCTTGAGTGGCAGCAGCAGCGCTTATCGCTACTAGTACTGTCGTACTATCTTTGGTGTGACCGCTAGTATTTCCGGGTGGTGGTTAACGTCACCCAGGAGAGACACTTCCACTGCACAGTTGTGTTCTTTTGCATATATTTGAGATCTGATACTTCGTACTTTCGGACACACTTTACATTGTTGTTACTACTTGAGCCATGTGTGGCTCGGGTTCATGCCATTTGTTCTTTGGCATTTTGTCACATCGAGTGTCGTCTTGTTTCTTCCTTACTTAGTGGCATAACAAAGTTGCTGGCTTGCTTCCTTGAGTGGCAGCAGCAGCGCTTATCGCTACTAGTACTGTCGTACTATCTTTGGTGTGACCGCTAGTATTTCCGGGTGGTGGTTAACGTCACCCAGGAGAGACACTTCCACTGCACAGTTGTGTTCTTTTGCATACATTTGAGATCTGATACTTCGTACTTTCGGACACACTTTACATTGTTGTTACTACTTGAGCCATGTGTGGCTCGGGTTCATGCCATTTGTTCTTTGTCATTTTGTCACATCGAGTGTCGTCTTGTTTCTTCCTTACTTACTTGCATAACGAAGTTGCTGGCTTGCTTCCTTGAGTGGCAGCAGCAGCGCTTATCGCTACTAGTACTGTCGTACTATCTTTGGTGTGACCGCTAGTATTTCCGGGTGGTGGTTAACGTCACCCAGGAGAGACACTTCCACTGCACAGTTGTGTTCTTTTGCATATATTTGAGATCTGATAGTTCGTACTTTCGGACACACTTTACATTGTTGTTACTACTTGAGCCATGTGTGGTTCGGGTTCATGCCATTTGTTATTTGGCATTTTGTCACATCGAGTGTCGTCTTGTTTCTTCCTTACTTACTTGCATAACGAAGTTGCTGGCTTGCTTCCTTGAGTGGCAGCAGCAGCGCTTATCGCTACTAGTACTGTCGTACTATCTTTGGTGTGACCGCTAGTAATTCCGGGTGGTGGTTAACGTCACCCAGGAGAGACACTTCCACTGCACAGTTGTGTTCTTTTGCATATATTTGAGAACTGATCCTTCGTACTTTCGGACACCCTTTATATTGTTGTTACTACTTGAGCCATGTGTGGCTCGGGTTCATGCCATTTGTTCTTTGGCATTTTGTCACATCGAGTGTCGTCTTGTTTCTTCCTTACTTACTTGCATAACGAAGTTGCTGGCTTGCTTCCTTGAGTGGCAGCAGCAGCGCTTATCGCTACTAGTACTGTCGTACTATCTTTGGTGTGACCGCTAGTATTTCCGGGTGGTGGTTAACGTCACCCAGGAGAGACACTTCCACTGCACAGTTGTGTTCTTTTGCATATATTTGAGATCTGATACTTCCTACTTTCGGACACACTTGACATTGTTGTTACTACTTGAGCCATGTGTGGCTCGGGTTCATGCCATTTGTTCTTTGGCATTTTGTCACATCGAGTGTCGTCTTGTTTCTTCCTTACTTACTTGCATAACGAAGTTGCTGGCTTGCTTCCTTGAGTGGCAGCAGCAGCGCTTATCGCTACTAGTACTGTCGTACTATCTTTGGTGTGACCGCTAGTATTTCCGGGTGGTGGTTAACGTCACCCAGGAGAGACACTTCCACTGCACAGTTGTGTTCTTTTGCATACATTTGAGATCTGATACTTCGTACTTTCGGACACACTTGACATTGTTGTTACTACTTGAGCCATGTGTGGCTCGGGTTCATGCCATTTGTTCTTTGGCATTTTGTCACATCGAGTGTCGTCTTGTTTCTTCCTTACTTACTTGCATAACGAAGTTGCTGGCTTGCTTCCTTGAGTGGCAGCAGCAGCGCTTATCGCTACTAGTACTGTCGTACTATCTTTGGTGTGACCGCTAGTATTTCCGGGTGGTGGTTAACGTCACCCAGGAGAGACACTTCCACTGCACAGTTGTGTTCTTTTGCATATATTTGAGATCTGATAGTTCGTACCTTCGGACACACTTTACATTGTTGTTACTACTTGAGCCATGTGTGGCTCGGGTTCATGCCATTTGTTCTTTGGCATTTTGTCACATCGAGTGTCGTCTTGTTTCTTCCTTACTTACTTGCATAACGAAGTTGCTGGCTTGCTTCCTTGAGTGGCAGCAGCAGCGCTTATCGCTACTAGTACTGTCGTACTATCTTTGGTGTGACCGCTAGTATTTCCGGGTGGTGGTTAACGTCACCCAGGAGAGACACTTCCACTGCACAGTTGTGTTCTTTTGCATATATTTGAGATCTGATAGTTCGTACTTTCGGACACACTTTACATTGTTGTTACTACTTGAGCCATGTGTGGCTCGGGTTCATGCCATTTGTTCTTTGGCATTTTGTCACATCGAGTGTCGTCTTGTTTCTTCCTTACTTACTTGCATAACGAAGTTGCTGGCTTGCTTCCTTGAGTGGCAGCAGCAGCGCTTATCGCTACTAGTACTGTCGTACTATCTTTGGTGTGACCGCTAGTATTTCCGGGTGGTGGTTAACGTCACCCAGGAGAGCCACTTCCACTGCACAGTTGTGTTCTTTTGCATATATTTGAGATCTGATAGTTCGTACTTCCGGACACACTTTACATTGTTGTTACTACTTGAGCCATGTGTGGCTCGGGTTCATGCCATTTGTTCTTTGGCATTTTGTCACATCGAGTGTCGTCTTGTTTCTTCCTTACTTACTTGCATAACGAAGTTGCTGGCTTGCATCCTTGAGTGGCAGCAGCAGCGCTTATCGCTACTAGTACTGTCGTACTATCTTTGGTGTGACCGCTAGTATTTCCGGGTGGTGGTTAACGTCACCCAGGAGAGACACTTCCACTGCACAGTTGTGTTCTTTTGCATATATTTGAGATCTGATACTTCGTACTTTCGGACACACTTTACATTGTTGTTACTACTTGAGCCATGTGTGGCTCGGGTTCATGCCATTTGTTCTTTGGCATTTTGTCACATCGAGTGTCGTCTTGTTTCTTCCTTACTTACTTGCATAACGAAGTTGCTGGCTTGCTTCCTTGAGTGGCAGCAGCAGCGCTTATAGCTACTAGTACTGTCGTACTATCTTTGGTGTGACCGCTAGTATTTCCGGGTGGTGGTTAACGTCACCCAGGAGAGACACTTCCACTGCACAGCTGTGTTCTTTTGCATATGTTTGAGATCTGATACTTCGTAATTTCGGACACACTTGACATTGTTGTTACTACTTGAGCCATGTGTGGCTCGGGTTCATGACATTTGTTCTTTGGCATTTTGTCACATCGAGTGTCGTCTTGTTTCTTCCTTACATACTTGCATAACGAAGTTGCTGGCTTACTTCCTTGAGTGGCAGCAGCAGCGCTTATCGCTACTAGTACTGTCGTACTATCTTTGGTGTGACCGCTAGTATTTCCGGGTGGTGGTTAACGTCACCCAGGAGAGACACTTCCACTGTACAGTTGTGTTCTTTTGCATATATTTGAGAACTGATAGTTCGTACTTTCGGACACACTTTACATTGTTGTTACTACTTGAGCCATGTGTGGCTGGGGTTCATGCCATTTGTTCTTTGGCATTTTGTCACATCGAGTGTCGTCTTGTTTCTTCCTTACTTACTTGCATATCGAAGTTGCTGGCTTGCTTCCTTGAGTGGCAGCAGCAGCGCTTATCGCTACTAGTACTGTCGTACTATCTTTGGTGTGACCGCTAGTATTTCCGGGTGGTGGTTAACGTCACCCAGGAGAGACACTTCCACTGCACAGTTGTGTTCTTTTACATATATTTGGGATCTGATACTTCGTACTTTCGGACACACTTGACATTGTTGTTACTACTTGAGCCATGGGTGGCTCAGGTTTATGCCATTTGTTCTTTGGCATTTTGTCACATCGAGTGTCGTCTTGTTTCTTCCTTACTTACTTGCATAACGAAGTTGCTGGCTTGCTTCCTTGAGTGGCAGCAGCAGCGCTTATCGCTACTAGTACTGTCGTACTATCTTTGGTGTGACCGCTAGTATTTCCGGGTGGTGGTTAACGACACCCAGGAGAGACACTTCCACTGCACAGTTGTGTTCTTTTGCATATATTTGGGATCTGATACTTCGTACTTTCGGACACACTTTACATTGTTGTTACTACTTGAGCCATGTGTGGCTCGGGTTCATGCCATTTGTTCTTTGGCATTTTGTCACATCGAGTGTCGTCTTGTTTCTTCCTTACTTACTTGCATAACGAAGTTGCTGGCTTGCTTCCTTGAGTGGCAGCAGCAGCGCTTATCGCTACTAGTACTGTCGTACTATCTTTGGTGTGACCGCTAGTATTTCCGGGTGGTGGTTAACGTCACCCAGGAGAGACACTTCCACTGCACAGTTGTGTTCTTTTGCATATATTTGAGATCTGATAGTTCGTACTTTCGGACACACTTTACATTGTTGTTACTACTTGAGCCATGTGTGGCTCGGGTTCATGCCATTTGTTCTTTGGCATTTTGTCACATCGAGTGTCGTCTTGTTTCTTCCTTACTTACTTGCATAACGAAGTTGCTGGCTTGCTTCCTTGAGTGGCAGCAGCAGCGCTTATCGCTACTAGTACTGTCGTACTATCTTTGGTGTGACCGCTAGTATTTCCGGGTGGTGGTTAACGTCACCCAGGAGAGACACTTCCACTGCACAGCTGTGTTCTTTTGCATATATTTGAGATCTGATACTTCGTAATTTCGGACACACTTGACATTGTTGTTACTACTTGAGCCATGTGTGGCTCGGGTTCATGACATTTGTTCTTTGGCATTTTGTCACATCGAGTGTCGTCTTGTTTCTTCCTTACTTACTTGCATAACGAAGTTGCTGGCTTACTTCCTTGAGTGGCAGCAGCAGCGCTTATCGCTACAAGTACTGTCGTACTATCTTTGGTGTGACCGCTAGTATTTCCGGGTGGTGGTTAACGTCACCCAGGAGAGACACTTCCACTGCACAGTTGTGTTCTTTTGCATATATTTGAGATCTGATAGTTCGTACTTCCGGACACACTTGACATTGTTGTTACTACTTGAGCCATGTGTGGCTCGGGTTCATGCCATTTGTTCTTTGGCATTTTGTCACATCGAGTGTCGTCTTGTTTCTTCCTTACTTACTTGCATATCGAAGTTGCTGGCTTGCTTCCTTGAGTGGCAGCAGCAGCGCTTATCGCTACTAGTACTGTCGTACTATCTTTGGTGTGACCGCTAGTATTTCCGGGTGGTGGTTAACGTCACCCAGGAGAGACACTTCCACTGCACAGTTGTGTTCTTTTGCATATATTTGAGATCTGATACTTCGTACTTTCGGACACACTTGACATTGTTGTTACTACTTGAGCCATGTGTGGCTCGGGTTCATGCCATTTGTTCTTTGGCATTTTGTCACATCGAGTGTCGTCTTGTTTCTTCCTTACTTAGTGGCATAACAAAGTTGCTGGCTTGCTTCCTTGAGTGGCAGCAGCAGCGCTTATCGCTACTAGTACTGTCGTACTATCTTTGGTGTGACCGCTAGTATTTCCGGGTGGTGGTTAACGTCACCCAGGAGAGACACTTCCACTGCACAGTTGTGTTCTTTTGCATACATTTGAGATCTGATACTTCGTACTTTCGGACACACTTTACATTGTTGTTACTACTTGAGCCATGTGTGGCTCGGGTTCATGCCATTTGTTCTTTGTCATTTTGTCACATCGAGTGTCGTCTTGTTTCTTCCTTACTTACTTGCATAACGAAGTTGCTGGCTTGCTTCCTTGAGTGGCAGCAGCAGCGCTTATCGCTACTAGTACTGTCGTACTATCTTTGGTGTGACCGCTAGTATTTCCGGGTGGTGGTTAACGTCACCCAGGAGAGACACTTCCACTGCACAGTTGTGTTCTTTTGCATATATTTGAGATCTGATAGTTCGTACTTTCGGACACACTTTACATTGTTGTTACTACTTGAGCCATGTGTGGTTCGGGTTCATGCCATTTGTTATTTGGCATTTTGTCACATCGAGTGTCGTCTTGTTTCTTCCTTACTTACTTGCATAACGAAGTTGCTGGCTTGCTTCCTTGAGTGGCAGCAGCAGCGCTTATCGCTACTAGTACTGTCGTACTATCTTTGGTGTGACCGCTAGTATTTCCGGGTGGTGGTTAAAGTCACCCAGGAGAGACACTTCCACTGCATAGTTGTGTTCTTTTGCATATATTTGAGAACTGATCCTTCGTACTTTCGGACACCCTTTATATTGTTGTTACTACTTGAGCCATGTGTGGCTCGGGTTCATGCCATTTGTTCTTTGGCATTTTGTCACATCGAGTGTCGTCTTGTTTCTTCCTTACTTACTTGCATAACGAAGTTGCTGGCTTGCTTCCTTGAGTGGCAGCAGCAGCGCTTATCGCTACTAGTACTGTCGTACTATCTTTGGTGTGACCGCTAGTATTTCCGGGTGGTGGTTAACGTCACCCAGGAGAGACACTTCCACTGCACAGTTGTGTTCTTTTGCATATATTTGAGATCTGATACTTCCTACTTTCGGACACACTTGACATTGTTGTTACTACTTGAGCCATGTGTGGCTCGGGTTCATGCCATTTGTTCTTTGGCATTTTGTCACATCGAGTGTCGTCTTGTTTCTTCCTTACTTACTTGCATAACGAAGTTGCTGGCTTGCTTCCTTGAGTGGCAGCAGCAGCGCTTATCGCTACTAGTACTGTCGTACTATCTTTGGTGTGACCGCTAGTATTTCCGGGTGGTGGTTAACGTCACCCAGGAGAGACACTTCCACTGCACAGTTGTGTTCTTTTGCATATATTTGAGATCTGATAGTTCGTACTTTCGGACACACTTTACATTGTTGTTACTACTTGAGCCATGTGTGGCTCGGGTTCATGCCATTTGTTCTTTGGCATTTTGTCACATCGAGTGTCGTCTTGTTTCTTCCTTACTTACTTGCATAACGAAGTTGCTGGCTTGCTTCCTTGAGTGGCAGCAGCAGCGCTTATCGCTACTAGTACTGTCGTACTATCTTTGGTGTGACCGCTAGTATTTCCGGGTGGTGGTTAACGTCACCCAGGAGAGACACTTCCACTGCACAGTTGTGTTCTTTTGCATATATTTGAGATCTGATACTTCCTACTTTCGGACACACTTGACATTGTTGTTACTACTTGAGCCATGTGTGGCTCGGGTTCATGCCATTTGTTCTTTGGCATTTTGTCACATCGAGTGTCGTCTTGTTTCTTCCTTACTTACTTGCATAACGAAGTTGCTGGCTTGCTTCCTTGAGTGGCAGCAGCAGCGCTTATCGCTACTAGTACTGTCGTACTATCTTTGGTGTGACCGCTAGTATTTCTGGGTGGTGGTTAACGTCACCCAGGAGAGACACTTCCACTGCACAGTTGTGTTCTTTTGCATATATTTGAGATCTGATACTTCGTACTTTCGGACACACTTTACATTGTTGTTACTACTTGAGCCATGTGTGGCTCGGGTTCATGCAATTTGTTCTTTGGCATTTTGTCACATCGAGTGTCGTCTTGTTTCTTCCTTACTTACTTGCATAACGAAGTTGCTGGCTTGCTTCCTTGAGTGGCAGCAGCAGCGCTTATCGCTACTAGTACTGTCGTACTATCTTTGGTGTGACCGCTAGTATTTCCGGGTGGTGGTTAACGTCACCCAGGAGAGACACTTCCACTGCACAGTTGTGTTCTTTTGCATATATTTGAGATCTGATACTTCGTACTTTCGGACACACTTTACATTGTTGTTACTACTTGAGCCATGTGTGGCTCGGGTGCATGCCATTTGTTCGTTGGTATTTTGTCACATCGAGTGTCGTCTTGTTTCTTCCTTACTTACTTGCATAACGAAGTTGCTGGCTTGCTTCCTAGAGTGGCAGCAGCAGCGCTTATCGCTACTAGTACTGTCGTACTATCTTTGGTGTGACCGCTAGTATTTCCGGGTGGTGGTTAACGTCACCCAGGAGAGACACTTCCACTGTACAGTTGTGTTCTTTTGCATATATTTGAGATCTGATAGTTCGTACTTTCGGACACACTTTACATTGTTGTTACTACTTGAGCCATGTGTGGCTCGGGTTCATGCCATTTGTTCTTTGGCATTTTGTCACATCGAGTGTCGTCTTGTTTCTTCCTTACTTACTTGCATATCGAAGTTGCTGGCTTGCTTCCTTGAGTGGCAGCAGCAGCGCTTATCGCTACTAGTACTGTCGTACTATCTTTGGTGTGACCGCTAGTATTTCCGGGTGGTGGTTAACGTCACCCAGGAGAGACACTTCCACTGCACAGTTGTGTTCTTTTGCATATATTTGAGATCTGATACTTCGTACTTTCGGACACACTTTACATTGTTGTTACTACTTGAGCCATGTGTGGCTCGGGTTCATGCCATTTGTTCTTTGGCATTTTGTCACATCGAGTGTCGTCTTGTTTCTTCCTTACTTACTTGCATAACGAAGTTGCTGGCTTGCTTCCTTGAGTGGCAGCAGCAGCGCTTATCGCTACTAGTACTGTCGTACTATCTTTGGTGTGACCGCTAGTATTTCTGGGTGGTGGTTAACGTCACCCAGGAGAGACACTTCCACTGCACAGTTGTGTTCTTTTGCATATATTTGAGATCTGATACTTCGTACTTTCGGACACACTTTACATTGTTGTTACTACTTGAGCCATGTGTGGTTCGGGTTCATGCCATTTGTTATTTGGCATTTTGTCACATCGAGTGTCGTCTTGTTTCTTCCTTACTTACTTGCATAACGAAGTTGCTGGCTTGCTTCCTTGAGTGGCAGCAGCAGCGCTTATCGCTACTAGTACTGTCGTACTATGTTTGGTGTGACCGCTAGTATTTCCGGGTGGTGGTTAACGTCACCCAGGAGAGACACTTCCACTGCACAGTTGTGTTCTTTTGCATATATTTGAGAACTGATACTTCGTACTTTTGGACACACTTTACATTGTTGTTACTACTTGAGCCATGTGTGGCTCGGGTTCATGCCATTTGTTCTTTGGCATTTTGTCACATCGAGTGTCGTCTTGTTTCTTCCTTACTTACTTGCATAACGAAGTTGCTAACTTGCTTCCTTGAGTGGCAGCAGCAGCGCTTATCGCTACTAGTACTGTCGTACTATCTTTGGTGTGACCGCTAGTATTTCCGGGTGGTGGTTAACGTCACCCAGGAGAGACACTTCCACTGCACAGTTGTGTTCTTTTGCATATATTTGAGATCTGATAGTTCGTACTTTCGGACACACTTTACATTGTTGTTACTACTTGAGCCATGTGTGGCTCGGGTTCATGCCATTTGTTCTTTGGCATTTTGTCACATCGAGTGTCGTCTTGTTTCTTCCTTACTTACTTGCATAACGAAGTTGCTGGCTTGCTTCCTTGAGTGGCAGCAGCAGCGCTTATCGCTACTAGTACTGTCGTACTATCTTTGGTGTGACCGCTAGTATTTCCGGGTGGTGGTTAACGTCACCCAGGAGAGACACTTCCACTGCACAGTTGTGTTCTTTTGCATATATTTGAGATCTGATAGTTCGTACTTTCGGACACACTTTACATTGTTGTTACTACTTGAGCCATGTGTGGCTCGGGTTCATGCCATTTGTTCTTTGGCATTTTGTCACATCGAGTGTCGTCTTGTTTCTTCCTTACTTACTTGCATAACGAAGTTGCTGGCTTGCTTCCTTGAGTGGCAGCAGCAGCGCTTATCGCTACTAGTACTGTCGTACTATCTTTGGTGTGACCGCTAGTATTTCCGGGTGGTGGTTAACGTCACCCAGGAGAGACACTTCCACTGCACAGTTGTGTTCTTTTGCATATATTTGAGATCTGATACTTCGTACTTTCGGACACACTTTACATTGTTGTTACTACTTGAGCCATGTGTGGCTCGGGTTCATGCCATTTGTTCTTTGGCATTTTGTCACATCGAGTGTCGTCTTGTTTCTTCCTTACTTACTTGCATAACGAAGTTGCTGGCTTGCTTCCTTGAGTGGCAGCAGCAGCGCTTATCGCTACTAGTACCGTCGTACTATCTTTGGTGTGACCGCTAGTATTTCCGGGTGGTGGTTAACGTCACCCAGGAGAGACACTTCCACTGCACAGTTGTGTTCTTTTGCATATATTTGAGATCTGATAGTTCGTACTTTTGGACACACTTTACATTGTTGTTACTACTTGAGCCATGTGTGGCTCGGGTTCATGCCATTTGTTCTTTGGCATTTTGTCACATCGAGTGTCGTCTTGTTTCTTCCTTACTTACTTGCATAACGAAGTTGCTGGCTTGCTTCCTTGAGTGGCAGCAGCAGCGCTTATCGCTACTAGTACTGTCGTACTATCTTTGGTGTGACCGCTAGTATTTCCGGGTGGTGGTTAACGTCACCCAGGAGAGACACTTCCACTGCACAGTTGTGTTCTTTTGCATATATTTGAGATCTGATAGTTCGTACTTTCGGACACACTTTACATTGTTGTTACTACTTGAGCCATGTGTGGCTCGGGTTCATGCCATTTGTTCTTTGGCATTTTGTCACATCGAGTATCGTCTTGTTTCTTCCTTCCTTACTTGCATATCGAAGTTGCTGGCTTGCTTCCTTGAGTGGCAGCAGCAGCGCTTATCGCTACTAGTACTGTCGTACTATCTTTGGTGTGACCGCTAGTATTTCCGGGTGGTGGTTAACGTCACCCAGGAGAGACACTTCCACTGCACAGTTGTGTTCTTTTACATATATTTGGGATCTGATACTTCGTACTTTCGGACACACTTGACATTGTTGTTACTACTTGAGCCATGGGTGGCTCGGGTTCATGCCATTTGTTCTTTGGCATTTTGTCACATCGAGTGTCGTCTTGTTTCTTCCTTACTTACTTGCATAACGAAGTTGCTGGCTTGCTTCCTTGAGTGGCAGCAGCAGCGCTTATCGCTACTAGTACTGTCGTACTATCTTTGGTGTGACCGCTAGTATTTCCGGGTGGTGGTTAACGTCACCCAGGAGAGACACTTCCACTGCACAGTTGTGTTCTTTTGCATATATTTGGGATCTGATAGTTCGTACTTTCGGACACACTTGACATTGTTGTTACTACTTGAGCCATGGGTGGCTCGGGTTCATGCCATTTGTTCTTTGGCATTTTGTCACATCGAGTGTCGTCTTGTTTCTTCCTTACTTACTTGCATAACGAAGTTGCTGGCTTGCTTCCTTGAGTGGCAGCAGCAGCGCTTATCGCTACTAGTACTGTCGTACTATCTTTGGTGTGACCGCTAGTATTTCCGGGTGGTGGTTAACGTCACCCAGGAGAGACACTTCCACTGCACAGTTGTGTTCTTTTGCATATATTTGAGATCTGATAGTTCGTACTTTCGGACACACTTTACATTGTTGTTACTACTTGAGCCATGTGTGGCTCGGGTTCATGCCATTTGTTCTTTGGCATTTTGTCACATCGAGTGTCGTCTTGTTTCTTCCTTACTTAGTGGCATAACAAAGTTGCTGGCTTGCTTCCTTGAGTGGCAGCAGCAGCGCTTATCGCTACTAGTACTGTCGTACTATCTTTGGTGTGACCGCTAGTATTTCCGGGTGGTGGTTAACGTCACCCAGGAGAGACACTTCAACTGCACAGTTGTGTTCTTTTGCATATATTTGAGATCTGATAGTTCGTACTTTCGGACACATTTTACATTGTTGTTACTACTTGAGCCATGTGTGGCTCGGGTTCATGCCATTTGTTCTTTGGCATTTTGTCACATCGAGTGTCGTCTTGTTTCTTCCTTACTTACTTGCATAACGAAGTTGCTGGCTTGCTTCCTTGAGTGGCAGCAGCAGCACTTATCGCTACTAGTACTGTCGTACTATCTTTGGTGTGACCGCTAGTATTTCCGGGTGGTGGTTAACGTCACCCAGGAGAGACACTTCCACTGCACAGTTGTGTTCTTTTGCATATATTTGAGATCTGATAGTTCGTACTTTCGGACACACTTTACATTGTTGTTACTACTTGAGCCATGTGTGGCTCGGGTTCATGCCATTTGTTCTTTGGCATCTTGTCACATCGAGTGTCGTCTTGTTTCTTCCTTACTTACTTGCATAACGAAGTTGCTGGCTTGCTTCCTTGAGTGGCAGCAGCAGCGCTTATCGCTACTAGTACTGTCGTACTATCTTTGGTGTGACCGCTAGTATTTCCGGGTGGTGGTTAACGTCACCCAGGAGAGACACTTCCACTGCACAGTTGTGTTCTTTTGCATATATTTGAGATCTGATAGTTCGTACTTTCGGACACACTTTACATTGTTGTTACTACTTGAGCCATGTGTGGCTCGGGTTCATGCCATTTGTTCTTTGGCATTTTGTCACATCGAGTGTCGTCTTGTTTCTTCCTTACTTACTTGCATAACGAAGTTGCTGGCTTGCTTCCTTGAGTGGCAGCAGCAGCGCTTATCGCTACTAGTACTGTCGTACTATCTTTGGTGTGACCGCTAGTATTTCCGGGTGGTGGTTAACGTCACCCAGGAGAGACACTTCCACTGCACAGTTGTGTTCTTTTGCATATATTTGAGATCTGATACTTCGTACTTTCGGACACACTTTACATTGTTGTTACTACTTGAGCCATGTGTGGCTCGGGTTCATGCCATTTGTTCTTTGGCATTTTGTCACATCGAGTGTCGTCTTGTTTCTTCCTTACTTACTTGCATAACGAAGTTGCTGGCTTGCTTCCTTGAGTGGCAGCAGCAGCGCTTATCGCTACTAGTACTGTCGTACTATCTTTGGTGTGACCGCTAGTATTTCTGGGTGGTGGTTAACGTCACCCAGGAGAGACACTTCCACTGCACAGTTGTGTTCTTTTGCATATATTTGAGATCTGATACTTCGTACTTTCGGACACACTTTACATTGTTGTTACTACTTGAGCCATGTGTGGTTCGGGTTCATGCCATTTGTTATTTGGCATTTTGTCACATCGAGTGTCGTCTTGTTTCTTCCTTACTTACTTGCATAACGAAGTTGCTGGCTTGCTTCCTTGAGTGGCAGCAGCAGCGCTTATCGCTAGTAGTACTGTCGTACTATCTTTGGTGTGACCGCTAGTATTTCCGGGTGGTGGTTAACGTCACCCAGGAGAGACACTTCCACTGCACAGTTGTGTTCTTTTGCATATATTTGAGAACTGATACTTCGTACTTTCGGACACACTTTATATTGTTGTTACTACTTGAGCCATGTGTGGCTCGGGTTCATGCCATTTGTTCTTTGGCATTTTGTCACATCGAGTGTCGTCTTGTTTCTTCCTTACTTACTTGCATAACGAAGTTGCTAACTTGCTTCCTTGAGTGGCAGCAGCAGCGCTTATCGCTACTAGTACTGTCGTACTATCTTTGGTGTGACCGCTAGTATTTCCGGGTGGTGGTTAACGTCACCCAGGAGAGACACTTCCACTGCACAGTTGTGTTCTTTTGCATATATTTGAGATCTGATAGTTCGTACTTTCGGACACACTTTACATTGTTGTTACTACTTGAGCCATGTGTGGCTCGGGTTCATGCCATTTGTTCTTTGGCATTTTGTCACATCGAGTGTCGTCTTGTTTCTTCCTTACTTACTTGCATAACGAAGTTGCTGGCTTGCTTCCTTGAGTGGCAGCAGCAGCGCTTATCGCTACTAGTACTGTCGTACTATCTTTGGTGTGACCGCTAGTATTTCCGGGTGGTGGTTAACGTCACCCAGGAGAGACACTTCCACTGCACAGTTGTGTTCTTTTGCATATATTTGAGATCTGATAGTTCGTACTTTCGGACACACTTGACATTGTTGTTACTACTTGAGCCATGTGTGGCTCGGGTTCATGCCATTTGTTCTTTGGCATTTTGTCACATCGAGTGTCGTCTTGTTTCTTCCTTACTTACTTGCATAACGAAGTTGCTGGCTTGCTTCCTTGAGTGGCAGCAGCAGCGCTTATCGCTACTAGTACTGTCGTACTATCTTTGGTGTGACCGCTAGTATTTCCGGGTGGTGGTTAACGTCACCCAGGAGAGACACTTCCACTGCACAGTTGTGTTCTTTTGCATATATTTGAGATCTGATACTTCGTACTTTCGGACACACTTGACATTGTTGTTACTACTTGAGCCATGTGTGGCTCGGGTTCATGCCATTTGTTCTTTGGCATTTTGTCACATCGAGTGTCGTCTTGTTTCTTCCTTACTTACTTGCATAACGAAGTTGCTGGCTTGCTTCCTTGAGTGGCAGCAGCAGCGCTTATCGCTACTAGTACTGTCGTACTATCTTTGGTGTGACCGCTAGTATTTCCGGGTGGTGGTTAACGTCACCCAGGAGAGACACTTCCACTGCACAGTTGTGTTCTTTTGCATATATTTGAGATCTGATAGTTCGTACTTTTGGACACACTTTACATTGTTGTTACTACTTGAGCCATGTGTGGCTCGGGTTCATGCCATTTGTTCTTTGGCATTTTGTCACATCGAGTGTCGTCTTGTTTCTTCCTTACTTACTTGCATAACGAAGTTGCTGGCTTGCTTCCTTGAGTGGCAGCAGCAGCGCTTATCGCTACTAGTACTGTCGTACTATCTTTGGTGTGACCGCTAGTATTTCCGGGTGGTGGTTAACGTCACCCAGGAGAGACACTTCCACTGCACAGTTGTGTTCTTTTGCATATATTTGAGATCTGATAGTTCGTACTTTCGGACACACTTTACATTGTTGTTACTACTTGAGCCATGTGTGGCTCGGGTTCATGCCATTTGTTCTTTGGCATTTTGTCACATCGAGTGTCGTCTTGTTTCTTCCTTACTTACTTGCATAACGAAGTTGCTGGCTTGCTTCCTTGAGTGGCAGCAGCAGCGCTTATCGCTACTAGTACTGTCGTACTATCTTTGGTGTGACCGCTAGTATTTCCGGGTGGTGGTTAACGTCACCCAGGAGAGACACTTCCACTGCACAGTTGTGTTCTTTTGCATATATTTGAGATCTGATAGTTCGTACTTTCGGACACACTTTACATTGTTGTTACTACTTGAGCCATGTGTGGCTCGGGTTCATGCCATTTGTTCTTTGGCATTTTGTCACATCGAGTGTCGTCTTGTTTCTTCCTTACTTACTTGCATAACGAAGTTGCTGGCTTGCTTCCTTGAGTGGCAGCAGCAGCGCTTATCGCTACTAGTACTGTCGTACTATCTTTGGTGTGACCGCTAGTATTTCCGGGTGGTGGTTAACGTCACCCAGGAGAGACACTTCCACTGTACAGTTGTGTTCTTTTGCATATATTTGAGATCTGATAGTTCGTACTTTCGGACACACTTTACATTGTTGTTACTACTTGAGCCATGTGTGGCTCGGGTTCATGCCATTTGTTCTTTGGCATTTTGTCACATCGAGTATCGTCTTGTTTCTTCCTTCCTTACTTGCATATCGAAGTTGCTGGCTTGCTTCCTTGAGTGGCAGCAGCAGCGCTTATCGCTACTAGTACTGTCGTACTATCTTTGGTGTGACCGCTAGTATTTCCGGGTGGTGGTTAACGTCACCCAGGAGAGACACTTCCACTGCACAGTTGTGTTCTTTTACATATATTTGGGATCTGATACTTCGTACTTTCGGACACACTTGACATTGTTGTTACTACTTGAGCCATGGGTGGCTCGGGTTCATGCCATTTGTTCTTTGGCATTTTGTCACATCGAGTGTCGTCTTGTTTCTTCCTTACTTACTTGCATAACGAAGTTGCTGGCTTGCTTCCTTGAGTGGCAGCAGCAGCGCTTATCGCTACTAGTACTGTCGTACTATCTTTGGTGTGACCGCTAGTATTTCCGGGTGGTGGTTAACGTCACCCAGGAGAGACACTTCCACTGCACAGTTGTGTTCTTTTGCATATATTTGGGATCTGATACTTCGTACTTTCGGACACACTTGACATTGTTGTTACTACTTGAGCCATGGGTGGCTCGGGTTCATGCCATTTGTTCTTTGGCATTTTGTCACATCGAGTGTCGTCTTGTTTCTTCCTTACTTACTTGCATAACGAAGTTGCTGGCTTGCTTCCTTGAGTGGCAGCAGCAGCGCTTATCGCTACTAGTACTGTCGTACTATCTTTGGTGTGACCGCTAGTATTTCCGGGTGGTGGTTAACGTCACCCAGGAGAGACACTTCCACTGCACAGTTGTGTTCTTTTGCATATATTTGAGATCTGATACTTCGTACTTTCGGACACACTTTACATTGTTGTTACTACTTGAGCCATGTGTGGCTCGGGTTCATGCCATTTGTTCTTTGGCATTTTGTCACATCGAGTGTCGTCTTGTTTCTTCCTTACTTAGTGGCATAACAAAGTTGCTGGCTTGCTTCCTTGAGTGGCAGCAGCAGCGCTTATCGCTACTAGTACTGTCGTACTATCTTTGGTGTGACCGCTAGTATTTCCGGGTGGTGGTTAACGTCACCCAGGAGAGACACTTCCACTGCACAGTTGTGTTCTTTTGCATATATTTGAAATCTGATAGTTCGTACTTTCGGACACATTTTACATTGTTGTTACTACTTGAGCCATGTGTGGCTCGGGTTCATGCCATTTGTTCTTTGGCATTTTGTCACATCGAGTGTCGTCTTGTTTCTTCCTTACTTACTTGCATAACGAAGTTGCTGGCTTGCTTCCTTGAGTGGCAGCAGCAGCACTTATCGCTACTAGTACTGTCGTACTATCTTTGGTGTGACCGCTAGTATTTCCGGGTGGTGGTTAACGTCACCCAGGAGAGACACTTCCACTGCACTGTTGTGTTCTTTTGCATATATTTGAGATCTGATACTTCGTACTTTCGGACACACTTTACATTGTTGTTACTACTTGAGCCATGTGTGGCTCGGGTTCATGCCATTTGTTCTTTGGCATTTTGTCACATCGAGTGTCGTCTTGTTTCTTCCTTACTTACTTGCATAACGAAGTTGCTGGCTTGCTTCCTTGAGTGGCAGCAGCAGCGCTTATCGCTACTAGTACTGTCGTACTATGTTTGGTGTGACCGCTAGTATTTCCGGGTGGTGGTTAACGTCACCCAGGAGAGACACTTCCACTGCACAGTTGTGTTCTTTTGCATATATTTGAGAACTGATACTTCGTACTTTCGGACACACTTTACATTGTTGTTACTACTTGAGCCATGTGTGGCTCGGGTTCATGCCATTTGTTCTTTGGCATTTTGTCACATCGAGTGTCGTCTTGTTTCTTCCTTACTTACTTGCATAACGAAGTTGCTGGCTTGCTTCCTTGAGTGGCAGCAGCAGCGCTTATCGCTACTAGTACTGTCGTACTATCTTTGGTGTGACCGCTAGTATTTCCGGGTGGTGGTTAACGTCACCCAGGAGAGACACTTCCACTGTACAGTTGTGTTCTTTTGCATATATTTGAGATCTGATAGTTCGTACTTTCGGACACACTTTACATTGTTGTTACTACTTGAGCCATGTGTGGCTCGGGTTCATGCCATTTGTTCTTTGGCATTTTGTCACATCGAGTATCGTCTTGTTTCTTCCTTCCTTACTTGCATATCGAAGTTGCTGGCTTGCTTCCTTGAGTGGCAGCAGCAGCGCTTATCGCTACTAGTACTGTCGTACTATCTTTGGTGTGACCGCTAGTATTTCCGGGTGGTGGTTAACGTCACCCAGGAGAGACACTTCCACTGCACAGTTGTGTTCTTTTACATATATTTGGGATCTGTCACTTCGTACTTTCGGACACACTTGACATTGTTGTTACTACTTGAGCCATGGGTGGCTCGGGTTCATGCCATTTGTTCTTTGGCATTTTGTCACATCGAGTGTCGTCTTGTTTCTTCCTTACTTACTTGCATAACGAAGTTGCTGGCTTGCTTCCTTGAGTGGCAGCAGCAGCGCTTATCGCTACTAGTACTGTCGTACTATCTTTGGTGTGACCGCTAGTATTTCCGGGTGGTGGTTAACGTCACCCAGGAGAGACACTTCCACTGCACAGTTGTGTTCTTTTGCATATATTTGGGATCTGATAGTTCGTACTTTCGGACACACTTGACATTGTTGTTACTACTTGAGCCATGGGTGGCTCGGGTTCATGCCATTTGTTCTTTGGCATTTTGTCACATCGAGTGTCGTCTTGTTTCTTCCTTACTTACTTGCATAACGAAGTTGCTGGCTTGCTTCCTTGAGTGGCAGCAGCAGCGCTTATCGCTACTAGTACTGTCGTACTATCTTTGGTGTGACCGCTAGTATTTCCGGGTGGTGGTTAACGTCACCCAGGAGAGACACTTCCACTGCACAGTTGTGTTCTTTTGCATATATTTGAGATCTGATAGTTCGTACTTTCGGACACACTTTACATTGTTGTTACTACTTGAGCCATGTGTGGCTCGGGTTCATGCCATTTGTTCTTTGGCATTTTGTCACATCGAGTGTCGTCTTGTTTCTTCCTTACTTAGTGGCATAACAAAGTTGCTGGCTTGCTTCCTTGAGTGGCAGCAGCAGCGCTTATCGCTACTAGTACTGTCGTACTATCTTTGGTGTGACCGCTAGTATTTCCGGGTGGTGGTTAACGTCACCCAGGAGAGACACTTCCACTGCACAGTTGTGTTCTTTTGCATATATTTGAGATCTGATAGTTCGTACTTTCGGACACATTTTACATTGTTGTTACTACTTGAGCCATGTGTGGCTCGGGTTCATGCCATTTGTTCTTTGGCATTTTGTCACATCGAGTGTCGTCTTGTTTCTTCCTTACTTACTTGCATAACGAAGTTGCTGGCTTGCTTCCTTGAGTGGCAGCAGCAGCACTTATCGCTACTAGTACTGTCGTACTATCTTTGGTGTGACCGCTAGTATTTCCGGGTGGTGGTTAACGTCACCCAGGAGAGACACTTCCACTGCACAGTTGTGTTCTTTTGCATATATTTGAGATCTGATAGTTCGTACTTTCGGACACACTTTACATTGTTGTTACTACTTGAGCCATGTGTGGCTCGGGTTCATGCCATTTGTTCTTTGGCATTTTGTCACATCGAGTGTCGTCTTGTTTCTTCCTTACTTACTTGCATAACGAAGTTGCTGGCTTGCTTCCTTGAGTGGCAGCAGCAGCGCTTATCGCTACTAGTACTGTCGTACTATCTTTGGTGTGACCGCTAGTATTTCCGGGTGGTGGTTAACGTCACCCAGGAGAGACACTTCCACTGCACAGTTGTGTTCTTTTGCATATATTTGAGATCTGATAGTTCGTACTTTCGGACACACTTTACATTGTTGTTACTACTTGAGCCATGTGTGGCTCGGGTTCATGCCATTTGTTCTTTGGCATTTTGTCACATCGAGTGTCGTCTTGTTTCTTCCTTACTTACTTGCATAACGAAGTTGCTGGCTTGCTTCCTTGAGTGGCAGCAGCAGCGCTTATCGCTACTAGTACTGTCGTACTATCTTTGGTGTGACCGCTAGTATTTCCGGGTGGTGGTTAACGTCACCCAGGAGAGACACTTCCACTGCACAGTTGTGTTCTTTTGCATATATTTGAGATCTGATACTTCGTACTTTCGGACACACTTGACATTGTTGTTACTACTTGAGCCATGTGTGGCTCGGGTTCATGCCATTTGTTCTTTGGCATTTTGTCACATCGAGTGTCGTCTTGTTTCTTCCTTACTTAGTGGCATAACAAAGTTGCTGGCTTGCTTCCTTGAGTGGCAGCAGCAGCGCTTATCGCTACTAGTACTGTCGTACTATCTTTGGTGTGACCGCTAGTATTTCTGGGTGGTGGTTAACGTCACCCAGGAGAGACACTTCCACTGCACAGTTGTGTTCTTTTGCATATATTTGAGATCTGATACTTCGTACTTTCGGACACACTTTACATTGTTGTTACTACTTGAGCCATGTGTGGTTCGGGTTCATGCCATTTGTTATTTGGCATTTTGTCACATCGAGTGTCGTCTTGTTTCTTCCTTACTTACTTGCATAACGAAGTTGCTGGCTTGCTTCCTTGAGTGGCAGCAGCAGCGCTTATCGCTACTAGTACTGTCGTACTATCTTTGGTGTGACCGCTAGTATTTCCGGGTGGTGGTTAACGTCACCCAGGAGAGACACTTCCACTGCACAGTTGTGTTCTTTTGCATATATTTGAGAACTGATACTTCGTACTTTCGGACACACTTTATATTGTTGTTACTACTTGAGCCATGTGTGGCTCGGGTTCATGCCATTTGTTCTTTGGCATTTTGTCACATCGAGTGTCGTCTTGTTTCTTCCTTACTTACTTGCATAACGAAGTTGCTAACTTGCTTCCTTGAGTGGCAGCAGCAGCGCTTATCGCTACTAGTACTGTCGTACTATCTTTGGTGTGACCGCTAGTATTTCCGGGTGGTGGTTAACGTCACCCAGGAGAGACACTTCCACTGCACAGTTGTGTTCTTTTGCATATATTTGAGATCTGATAGTTCGTACTTTCGGACACACTTTACATTGTTGTTACTACTTGAGCCATGTGTGGCTCGGGTTCATGCCATTTGTTCTTTGGCATTTTGTCACATCGAGTGTCGTCTTGTTTCTTCCTTACTTACTTGCATAACGAAGTTGCTGGCTTGCTTCCTTGAGTGGCAGCAGCAGCGCTTATCGCTACTAGTACTGTCGTACTATCTTTGGTGTGACCGCTAGTATTTCCGGGTGGTGGTTAACGTCACCCAGGAGAGACACTTCCACTGCACAGTTGTGTTCTTTTGCATATATTTGAGATCTGATAGTTCGTACTTTCGGACACACTTGACATTGTTGTTACTACTTGAGCCATGTGTGGCTCGGGTTCATGCCATTTGTTCTTTGGCATTTTGTCACATCGAGTGTCGTCTTGTTTCTTCCTTACTTACTTGCATAACGAAGTTGCTGGCTTGCTTCCTTGAGTGGCAGCAGCAGCGCTTATCGCTACTAGTACTGTCGTACTATCTTTGGTGTGACCGCTAGTATTTCCGGGTGGTGGTTAACGTCACCCAGGAGAGACACTTCCACTGCACAGTTGTGTTCTTTTGCATATATTTGAGATCTGATAGTTCGTACTTTCGGACACACTTTACATTGTTGTTACTACTTGAGCCATGTGTGGCTCGGGTTCATGCCATTTCTTCTTTGGCATTTTGTCACATCGAGTGTCGTCTTGTTTCTTCCTTACTTACTTGCATAACGAAGTTGCTGGCTTGCTTCCTTGAGTGGCAGCAGCAGCGCTTATCGCTACTAGTACTGTCGTACTATCTTTGGTGTGACCGCTAGTATTTCCGGGTGGTGGTTAACGTCACCCAGGAGAGACACTTCCACTGCACAGTTGTGTTCTTTTGCATATATTTGAGATCTGATAGTTCGTACTTTTGGACACACTTTACATTGTTGTTACTACTTGAGCCATGTGTGGCTCGGGTTCATGCCATTTGTTCTTTGGCATTTTGTCACATCGAGTGTCGTCTTGTTTCTTCCTTACTTACTTGCATAACGAAGTTGCTGGCTTGCTTCCTTGAGTGGCAGCAGCAGCGCTTATCGCTACTAGTACTGTCGTACTATCTTTGGTGTGACCGCTAGTATTTCCGGGTGGTGGTTAACGTCACCCAGGAGAGACACTTCCACTGCACAGTTGTGTTCTTTTGCATATATTTGAGATCTGATAGTTCGTACTTTCGGACACACTTTACATTGTTGTTACTACTTGAGCCATGTGTGGCTCGGGTTCATGCCATTTGTTCTTTGGCATTTTGTCACATCGAGTGTCGTCTTGTTTCTTCCTTACTTACTTGCATAACGAAGTTGCTGGCTTGCTTCCTTGAGTGGCAGCAGCAGCGCTTATCGCTACTAGTACTGTCGTACTATCTTTGGTGTGACCGCTAGTATTTCCGGGTGGTGGTTAACGTCACCCAGGAGAGACACTTCCACTGCACAGTTGTGTTCTTTTGCATATATTTGAGATCTGATAGTTCGTACTTTCGGACACACTTTACATTGTTGTTACTACTTGAGCCATGTGTGGCTCGGGTTCATGCCATTTGTTCTTTGGCATTTTGTCACATCGAGTGTCGTCTTGTTTCTTCCTTACTTACTTGCATAACGAAGTTGCTGGCTTGCTTCCTTGAGTGGCAGCAGCAGCGCTTATCGCTACTAGTACTGTCGTACTATCTTTGGTGTGACCGCTAGTATTTCCGGGTGGTGGTTAACGTCACCCAGGAGAGACACTTCCACTGTACAGTTGTGTTCTTTTGCATATATTTGAGATCTGATAGTTCGTACTTTCGGACACACTTTACATTGTTGTTACTACTTGAGCCATGTGTGGCTCGGGTTCATGCCATTTGTTCTTTGGCATTTTGTCACATCGAGTATCGTCTTGTTTCTTCCTTCCTTACTTGCATATCGAAGTTGCTGGCTTGCTTCCTTGAGTGGCAGCAGCAGCGCTTATCGCTACTAGTACTGTCGTACTATCTTTGGTGTGACCGCTAGTATTTCCGGGTGGTGGTTAACGTCACCCAGGAGAGACACTTCCACTGCACAGTTGTGTTCTTTTACATATATTTGGGATCTGATACTTCGTACTTTCGGACACACTTGACATTGTTGTTACTACTTGAGCCATGGGTGGCTCGGGTTCATGCCATTTGTTCTTTGGCATTTTGTCACATCGAGTGTCGTCTTGTTTCTTCCTTACTTACTTGCATAACGAAGTTGCTGGCTTGCTTCCTTGAGTGGCAGCAGCAGCGCTTATCGCTACTAGTACTGTCGTACTATCTTTGGTGTGACCGCTAGTATTTCCGGGTGGTGGTTAACGTCACCCAGGAGAGACACTTCCACTGCACAGTTGTGTTCTTTTGCATATATTTGGGATCTGATACTTCGTACTTTCGGACACACTTGACATTGTTGTTACTACTTGAGCCATGGGTGGCTCGGGTTCATGCCATTTGTTCTTTGGCATTTTGTCACATCGAGTGTCGTCTTGTTTCTTCCTTACTTACTTGCATAACGAAGTTGCTGGCTTGCTTCCTTGAGTGGCAGCAGCAGCGCTTATCGCTACTAGTACTGTCGTACTATCTTTGGTGTGACCGCTAGTATTTCCGGGTGGTGGTTAACGTCACCCAGGAGAGACACTTCCACTGCACAGTTGTGTTCTTTTGCATATATTTGAGATCTGATACTTCGTACTTTCGGACACACTTTACATTGTTGTTACTACTTGAGCCATGTGTGGCTCGGGTTCATGCCATTTGTTCTTTGGCATTTTGTCACATCGAGTGTCGTCTTGTTTCTTCCTTACTTAGTGGCATAACAAAGTTGCTGGCTTGCTTCCTTGAGTGGCAGCAGCAGCGCTTATCGCTACTAGTACTGTCGTACTATCTTTGGTGTGACCGCTAGTATTTCCGGGTGGTGGTTAACGTCACCCAGGAGAGACACTTCCACTGCACAGTTGTGTTCTTTTGCATATATTTGAAATCTGATAGTTCGTACTTTCGGACACATTTTACATTGTTGTTACTACTTGAGCCATGTGTGGCTCGGGTTCATGCCATTTGTTCTTTGGCATTTTGTCACATCGAGTGTCGTCTTGTTTCTTCCTTACTTACTTGCATAACGAAGTTGCTGGCTTGCTTCCTTGAGTGGCAGCAGCAGCACTTATCGCTACTAGTACTGTCGTACTATCTTTGGTGTGACCGCTAGTATTTCCGGGTGGTGGTTAACGTCACCCAGGAGAGACACTTCCACTGCACTGTTGTGTTCTTTTGCATATATTTGAGATCTGATACTTCGTACTTTCGGACACACTTTACATTGTTGTTACTACTTGAGCCATGTGTGGCTCGGGTTCATGCCATTTGTTCTTTGGCATTTTGTCACATCGAGTGTCGTCTTGTTTCTTCCTTACTTACTTGCATAACGAAGTTGCTGGCTTGCTTCCTTGAGTGGCAGCAGCAGCGCTTATCGCTACTAGTACTGTCGTACTATGTTTGGTGTGACCGCTAGTATTTCCGGGTGGTGGTTAACGTCACCCAGGAGAGACACTTCCACTGCACAGTTGTGTTCTTTTGCATATATTTGAGAACTGATACTTCGTACTTTCGGACACACTTTATATTGTTGTTACTACTTGAGCCATGTGTGGCTCGGGTTCATGCCATTTGTTCTTTGGCATTTTGTCACATCGAGTGTCGTCTTGTTTCTTCCTTACTTACTTGCATTACGAAGTTGCTGGCTTGCTTCCTTGAGTGGCAGCAGCAGCGCTTATCGCTACTAGTACTGTCGTACTATCTTTGGTGTGACCGCTAGTATTTCCGGGTGGTGGTTAACGTCACCCAGGAGAGACACTTCCACTGCACAGTTGTGTTCTTTTGCATATATTTGAGATCTGATAGTTCGTACTTTCGGACACACTTTACATTGTTGTTACTACTTGAGCCATGTGTGGCTCGGGTTCATGCCATTTGTTCTTTGGCATTTTGTCACATCGAGTGTCGTCTTGTTTCTTCCTTACTTACTTGCATAACGAAGTTGCTGGCTTGCTTCCTTGAGTGGCAGCAGCAGCGCTTATCGCTACTAGTACTGTCGTACTATCTTTGGTGTGACCGCTAGTATTTCCGGGTGGTGGTTAACGTCACCCAGGAGAGACACTTCCACTGCACAGTTGTGTTCTTTTGCATATATTTGAGATCTGATAGTTCGTACTTTCGGACACACTTTACATTGTTGTTACTACTTGAGCCATGTGTGGCTCGGGTTCATGCCATTTGTTCTTTGGCATTTTGTCACATCGAGTGTCGTCTTGTTTCTTCCTTACTTACTTGCATAACGAAGTTGCTGGCTTGCTTCCTTGAGTGGCAGCAGCAGCGCTTATCGCTACTAGTACTGTCGTACTATCTTTGGTGTGACCGCTAGTATTTCCGGGTGGTGGTTAACGTCACCCAGGAGAGACACTTCCACTGCACAGTTGTGTTCTTTTGCATATATTTGAGATCTGATACTTCGTACTTTCGGACACACTTTACATTGTTGTTACTACTTGAGCCATGTGTGGCTCGGGTTCATGCCATTTGTTCTTTGGCATTTTGTCACATCGAGTGTCGTCTTGTTTCTTCCTTACTTACTTGCATAACGAAGTTGCTGGCTTGCTTCCTTGAGTGGCAGCAGCAGCGCTTATCGCTACTAGTACTGTCGTACTATCTTTGGTGTGACCGCTAGTATTTCCGGGTGGTGGTTAACGTCACCCAGGAGAGACACTTCCACTGCACAGTTGTGTTCTTTTGCATATATTTGAGATCTGATAGTTCGTACTTTCGGACACACTTTACATTGTTGTTACTACTTGAGCCATGTGTGGCTCGGGTTCATGCCATTTGTTCTTTGGCATTTTGTCACATCGAGTGTCGTCTTGTTTCTTCCTTACTTACTTGCATAACGAAGTTGCTGGCTTGCTTCCTTGAGTGGCAGCAGCAGCGCTTATCGCTACTAGTACTGTCGTACTATCTTTGGTGTGACCGCTAGTATTTCCGGGTGGTGGTTAACGTCACCCAGGAGAGACACTTCCACTGCACAGATGTGTTCTTTTGCATATATTTGAGATCTGATAGTTCGTACTTTCGGACACACTTTACATTGTTGTTACTACTTGAGCCATGTGTGGCTTGGGTTCATGCCATTTGTTCTTTGGCATTTTGTCACATCGAGTGTCGTCTTGTTTCTTCCTTACTTACTTGCATAACGAAGTTGCTGGCTTGCTTCCTTGAGTGGCAGCAACAGCGCTTATCGCTACTAGTACTGTCGTACTATCTTTGGTGTGACCGCTAGTATTTCCGGGTGGTGGTTAACGTCACCCAGGAGAGACACTTCCACTGCACAGTTGTGTTCTTTTGCATATATTTGAGATCTGATAGTTCGTACTTTCGGACACACTTTACATTGTTGTTACTACTTGAGCCATGTGTGGCTCGGGTTCATGCCATTTGTTCGTTGGCATTTTGTCACATCGAGTGTCGTCTTGTTTCTTCCTTAGTTAGTTGCATAACGAAGTTGCTGGCTTGCTTCCTTGAGTGGCAGCAGCAGCGCTTATCGCTACTAGTACTGTCGTACTATCTTTGGTGTGACCGCTAGTATTTCCGGGTGGTGGTTAACGTCACCCAGGAGAGACACTTCCACTGCACAGTTGTGTTCTTTTGCATATATTTGAGATATGATAGTTCGTACTTTCGGACACACTTTACATTGTTGTTACTACTTGAGCCATGTGTGGCTCGGGTTCATGCCATTTGTTCTTTGGCATTTTGTCACATCGAGTGTCGTCTTGTTTCTTCCTTACTTACTTGCATAACGAAGTTGCTGGCTTGCTTCCTTGAGTGGCAGCAGCAGCGCTTATCGCTACTAGTACTGTCGTACTATCTTTGGTGTGACCGCTAGTATTTCCGGGTGGTGGTTAACGTCACCCAGGAGAGACACTTCCACTGCACAGTTGTGTTCTTTTGCATATATTTGAGATCTGATAGTTCGTACTTTCGGACACACTTTACATTGTTGTTACTACTTGAGCCATGTGTGGCTCGGGTTCATGCCATTTGTTCTTTGGCATTTTGTCACATCGAGTGTCGTCTTGTTTCTTCCTTACTTACTTGCATAACGAAGTTGCTGGCTTGCTTCCTTGAGTGGCAGCAGCAGCGCTTATCGCTACTAGTACTGTCGTACTATCTTTGGTGTGACCGCTAGTATTTCCGGGTGGTGGTTAACGTCACCCAGGAGAGACACTTCCACTGCACAGTTGTGTTCTTTTGCATATATTTGAGATCTGATAGTTCGTACTTTCGGACACACTTTACATTGTTGTTACTACTTGAGCCATGTGTGGCTCGGGTTCATGCCATTTGTTCTTTGGCATTTTGTCACATCGAGTGTCGTCTTGTTTCTTCCTTACTTACTTGCATAACGAAGTTGCTGGCTTGCTTCCTTGAGTGGCAGCAGCAGCGCTTATCGCTACTAGTACTGTCGTACTATCTTTGGTGTGACCGCTAGTATTTCCGGGTGGTGGTAACGTCACCCAGGAGAGACACTTCCACTGCACAGTTGTGTTCTTTTGCATATATTTGAGATCTGATAGTTCGTACTTTCGGACACACTTTACATTGTTGTTACTACTTGAGCCATGTGTGGCTCGGGTTCATGCCATTTGTTCTTTGGCATTTTGTCACATCGAGTGTCGTCTTGTTTCTTCCTTACTTACTTGCATAACGAAGTTGCTGGCTTGCTTCCTTGAGTGGCAGCAGCAGCGCTTATCGCTACTAGTACTGTCGTACTATCTTTGGTGTGACCGCTAGTATTTCCGGGTGGTGGTTAACGTCACCCAGGAGAGACACTTCCACTGCACAGTTGTGTTCTTTTGCATATATTTGAGAACTGATAGTTCGTACTTTCGGACACACTTTATATTGTTGTTACTAGTTGAGCCATGTGTGGCTCGGGTTCATGCCGTTTGTTCTTTGGCATTTTGTCACATCGAGTGTCGTCTTGTTTCTTCCTTACTTACTTGCATAACGAAGTTGCTGGCTTGCTTCCTTGAGTGGCAGCAGCAGCGCTTATCGCTACTAGTACTGTCGTACTATCTTTGGTGTGACCGCTAGTATTTCCGGGTGGTGGTTAACGTCACCCAGGAGAGACACTTCCACTGCACGGTTGTGTTCTTTTGCATATATTTGAGATCTTATAGTTCGTACTTTCGGACACACTTTACATTGTTGTTACTACTTGAGCCATGTGTGGCTCGGGTTCATGCCATTTGTTCTTTGGCATTTTGTCACATCGAGTGTCGTCTTGTTTCTTCCTTACTTACTTGCATAACGAAGTTGCTGGCTTGCTTCCTTGAGTGGCAGCAGCAGCGCTTATCGCTACTAGTACTGTCGTACTATCTTTGGTGTGACCGCTAGTATTTCCGGGTGGTGGTTAACGTCACCCAGGAGAGACACTTCCACTGCACAGTTGTGTTCTTTTGCATATATTTGAGATCTGATACTTCCGACTTTCGGACATACTTTACATTGTTGTTACTACTTGAGCCATGTGTGACTCGGGTTCATGCCATTTGTTCTTTGGCATTTTGTCACATCGAGTGTCGTCTTGTTTCTTCCTTACTTACTTGCATAACGAAGTTGCTGGCTTGCTTCCTTGAGTGGCAGCAGCAGCGCTTATCGCTACTAGTACTGTCGTACTATCTTTGGTGTGACCGCTAGTATTTCCGGGTGGTGGTTAACGTCACCCAGGAGAGACACTTCCACTGCACAGTTGTGTTCTTTTGCATATATTTGAGATCTGATACTTCCTACTTTCGGACACACTTTACATTGTTGTTACTACTTGAGCCATGTGTGGCTCGGGTTCATGCCATTTGTTCTTTGGCATTTTGTCACATCGAGTGTCGTCTTGTTTCTTCCTTACTTACTTGCATAACGAAGTTGCTGGCTTGCTTCCTTGAGTGGCAGCAGCAGCGCTTATCGCTACTAGTACTGTCGTACTATCTTTGGTGTGACCGCTAGTATTTCCGGGTGGTGGTTAACGTCACCCAGGAGAGACACTTCCACTGCACAGTTGTGTTCTTTTGCATATATTTGAGATCTGATACTTCGTACTTTCGGACACACTTTACATTGTTGTTACTACTTGAGCCATGTGTGGCTCGGGTTCATGCCATTTGTTCTTTGGCATTTTGTCACATCGAGTGTCGTCTTGTTTCTTCCTTACTTACTTGCATAACGAAGTTGCTGGCTTGCTTCCTTGAGTGGCAGCAGCAGCGCTTATCGCTACTAGTACTGTCGTACTATCTTTGGTGTGACCGCTAGTATTTCCGGGTGGTGGTTAACGTCACCCAGGAGAGACACTTCCACTGCACAGTTGTGTTCTTTTGCATATATTTGAGATCTGATACTTCGTACTTTCGGACACACTTTACGTTGTTGTTACTACTTGAGCCATGTGTGGCTCGGGTTCATGCCATTTGTTCTTTGATATTTTGTCACATCGAGTGTCGTCTTGTTTCTTCCTTACTTACTTGCATAACGAAGTTGCTGGCTTGCTTCCTTGAGTGGCAGCAGCAGCGCTTATCGCTACTAGTACTGTCGTACTATCTTTGGTGTGACCGCTAGTATTTCCGGGTGGTGGTTAACGTCACCCAGGAGAGACACTTCCACTGCACAGTTGTGTTCTTTTGCATATATTTGAGATCTGATACTTCGTACTTTCGGACACACTTTACATTGTTGTTACTACTTGAGACATGTGTGGCTCGGTTTCATGCCATTTGTTCTTTGGCATTTTGTCACATCGAGTGTCGTCTTGTTTCTTCCTTACTTACTTGCATAACGAAGTTGCTGGCTTGCTTCCTTGAGTGGCAGCAGCAGCGCTTATCGCTACTAGTACTGTCGTACTATCTTTGGTGTGACCGCTAGTATTTCCGGGTGGTGGTTAACGTCACCCAGGAGAGACACTTCCACTGCACAGTTGTGTTCTTTTGCATATATTTGAGATCTGATAGTTCGTACTTTCGGACACACTTTACATTGTTGTTACTACTTGAGCCATGTGTGGCTTGGGTTCATGCCATTTGTTCTTTGGCATTTTGTCACATCGAGTGTCGTCTTGTTTCTTCCTTACTTACTTGCATAACGAAGTTGCTGGCTTGCTTCCTTGAGTGGCAGCAGCAGCGCTTATCGCTACTAGTACTTTCGTACTATCTTTGGTGTGACCGCTAGTATTTCCGGGTGGTGGTTAACGTCACCCAGGAGAGACACTTCCACTGCACAGTTGTGTTCTTTTGCATATATTTGAGATCTGATAGTTCGTACTTTCGGACACACTTTACATTGTTGTTACTACTTGAGCCATGTGTGGCTCGGGTTCATGCCATTTGTTCTTTGGCATTTTGTCACATCGAGTGTCGTCTTGTTTCTTCCTTACTTACTTGCATAACGAAGTTGCTGGCTTGCTTCCTTGAGTGGCAGCAGCAGCGCTTATCGCTACTAGTACTGTCGTACTATCTTTGGTGTGACCGCTAGTATTTCCGGGTGGTGGTTAACGTCACCCAGGAGAGACACTTCCACTGCACAGTTGTGTTCTTTTGCATATATTTGAGATCTGATAGTTCGTACTTTCGGACACACTTTACATTGTTGTTACTACTTGAGCCATGTGTGGCTCGGGTTCATGCCATTTGTTCTTTGGCATTTTGTCACATCGAGTGTCGTCTTGTTTCTTCCTTACTTACTTGCATAACGAAGTTGCTGGCTTGCTTCCTTGAGTGGCAGCAGCAGCGCTTATCGCTACTAGTACTGTCGTACTATCTTTGGTGTGACCGCTAGTATTTCCGGGTGGTGGTTAACGTCACCCAGGAGAGACACTTCCACTGCACAGTTGTGTTCTTTTGCATATATTTGAGAACTGATACTTCGTACTTTCGGACACACTTTACGTTGTTGTTACTACTTGAGCCATGTGTGGCTCGGGTTCATGCCATTTGTTCTTTGGCATTTTGTCACATCGAGTGTCGTCTTGTTTCTTCCTTACTTACTTGCATAACGAAGTTGCTGGCTTGCTTCCTTGAGTGGCAGCAGCAGCGCTTATCGCTACTAGTACTGTCGTACTATCTTTGGTGTGACCGCTAGTATTTCCGGGTGGTGGTTAACGTCACCCAGGAGAGACACTTCCACTGCACAGTTGTGTTCTTTTGCATATATTTGAGATCTGATAGTTCGTACTTTCGGACACACTTTACATTGTTGTTACTACTTGAGCCATGTGTGGCTCGGGTTCATGCCATTTCTTCTTTGGCATTTTGTCACATCGAGTGTCGTCTTGTTTCTTCCTTACTTACTTGCATAACGAAGTTGCTGGCTTGCTTCCTTGAGTGGCAGCAGCAGCGCTTATCGCTACTAGTACTGTCGTACTATCTTTGGTGTGACCGCTAGTATTTCCGGGTGGTGGTTAACGTCACCCAGGAGAGACACTTGCACTGCACAGTTGTGTTCTTTTGCATATATTTGAGATCTGATACTTCGTACTTTCGGACACACTTTATGTTGTTGTTACTACTTGAGCCATGTGTGGCTCGGGTTCATGCCATTTGTTCTTTGGCATTTTGTCACATCGAGTGTCGTCTTGTTTCTTCCTTACTTACTTGCATAACGAAGTTGCTGGCTTGCTTCCTTGAGTGGCAGCAGCAGCGCTTATCGCTACTAGTACTGTCGTACTATCTTTGGTGTGACCGCTAGTATTTCCGGGTGGTGGTTAACGTCACCCAGGAGAGACACTTCCACTGCACAGTTGTGTTCTTTTGCATATATTTGTGTTCTGATAGTTCGTACTTTCGGACAAACTTTACATTGTTGTTACTACTTGAGCCATGTGTGGCTCGGGTTCATGCCATTTGTTCTTTGGCATTTTTTCACATCGAGTGTCGTCTTGTTTCTTCCTTACTTACTTGCATAACGAAGTTGCTGGCTTGCTTCCTTGAGTGGCAGCAGCAGCGCTTATCGCTACTAGTACTGTCGTACTATCTTTGGTGTGACCGCTAGTATTTCCGGGTGGTGGTTAACGTCACCCAGGAGAGACACTTCCACTGCACAGTTGTGTTCTTTTGCATATATTTGAGATCTGATACTTCGTACTTTCGGACACACTTTACATTGTTGTAACTACTTGAGCCATGTGTGGCTCGGGTTCATGCCATTTGTTCTTTGGCATTTTGTCACATCGAGAGTCGTCTCTTTTCTTCCTTACTTACTTGCATAACGAAGTTGCTGGCTTGCTTCCTTGAGTGGTAGCAGCAGCGCTTATCGCTACTAGTACTGTCGTACTATCTTTGGTGTGACCGCTAGTATTTCCGGGTGGTGGTTAACGTCACCCAGGAGAGACACTTCCACTGCACAGTTGTGTTCTTTTGCATATATTTGAGATCTGATAGTTCGTACTTTCGGACACACTTTACATTGTTGTTACTACTTGAGCAATGTGTGGCTCGGGTTCATGCCATTTGTTCTTTGGCATTTTGTCACATCGAGTGTCGTCTTGTTTCTTCCTTACTTACTTGCATAACGAAGTTGCTGGCTTGCTTCCTTGAGTGGCAGCAGCAGCGCTTATCGCTACTAGTACAGTCGTACTATCTTTGGTGTGACCGCTAGTATTTCCGGGTGGTGGTTAACGTCACCCAGGAGAGACACTTCCACTGCACAGTTGTGTTCTTTTGCATATATTTGAGATCTGATAGTTCGTACTTTCGGACACACTTTATGTTGTTGTTACTACTTGAGCCATGTGTGGCTCGGGTTCATGCCATTTGTTCTTTGGCATTTTGTCACATCGAGTGTCGTCTTGTTTCTTCCTTACTTACTTGCATAACGAAGTTGCTGGCTTGCTTCCTTGAGTGGCAGCAGCAGCGCTTATCGCTACTAGTACTGTCGTACTATCTTTGGTGTGACCGCTAGTATTTCCGGGTGGTGGTTAACGTCACCCAGGAAAGACACTTCCACTGCACAGTTGTGTTCTTTTGCATATATTTGAGATCTGATACTTCGTACTTTCGGACACACTTTACATTGTTGTTACTACTTGAGCCATGGGTGGCTCGGGTTCATGCCATTTGTTCGTTGGCATTTTGTCACATCGAGTGTCGTCTTGTTTCTTCCTTACTTACTTGCATAACGAAGTTGCTGGCTTGCTTCCTTGAGTGGCAGCAGCAGCGCTTATCGCTACTAGTACTGTCGTACTATCTTTGGTGTGACCGCTAGTATTTCCGGGTGGTGGTTAACGTCACCCAGGAGAGACACTTCCACTGCACAGTTGTGTTCTTTTGCATATATTTGAGATTTGATACTTCGTACTTTCGGACACACTTTACATTGTTGTTACTACTTGAGCCATGTGTGGCTCGGGTTCATGCCATTTGTTCTTTGGCATTTTGTCACATCGAGTGTCGTCTTGTTTCTTCCTTACTTACTTGCATAACGAAGTTGCTGGCTTGCTTCCTTGAGTGGCAGCAGCAGCGCTTATC
This sequence comes from Schistocerca nitens, assembly GCF_023898315.1. Classification (NCBI taxonomy): domain Eukaryota; kingdom Metazoa; phylum Arthropoda; class Insecta; order Orthoptera; family Acrididae; genus Schistocerca; species Schistocerca nitens. The sequence goes on along the minus strand of NC_064614.1, from coordinate 783,683,140 downwards.
GCTACTAGTACTGTCGTACTATCTTTGGTGTGACCGCTAGTATTTCCGGGTGGTGGTTAACGTCACCCAGGAGAGACACTTCCACTGCACAGTTGTGTTCTTTTGCATATATTTGAGATCTGATACTTCGTACTTTCGGACACACTTTACATTGTTGTTACTACTTGAGCCATGTGTGGCTCGGTTTCATGCCATTTGTTCTTTGGCATTTTGTCACATCGAGTGTCGTCTTGTTTCTTCCTTACTTACTTGCATAACGAAGTTGCTGGCTTGCTTCCTTGAGTGGCAGCAGCAGCGCTTATCGCTACTAGTACTGTCGTACTATCTTTGGTGTGACCGCTAGTATTTCCGGGTGGTGGTAACGTCACCCAGGAGAGACACTTCCACTGCACAGTTGTGTTCTTTTGCATATATTTGAGATCTGATAGTTCGTACTTTCGGACACACTTTACATTGTTGTTACTACTTGAGCCATGTGTGGCTCGGGTTCATGCATTTTGTTCTTTGGCATTTTGTCACATCGAGTGTCGTCTTGTTTCTTCCTTACTTACTTGCATAACGAAGTTGCTGGCTTGCTTCCTAGAGTGGCAGCAGCAGCGCTTATCGTTACTAGTACTGTCGTACTATCTTTGGTGTGACCGCTAGTATTTCCGGGTGGTGGTTAACGTCACCCAGGAGAGACACTTCCACTGCACAGTTGTGTTCTTTTGCATATATTTGAGATCTGATAGTTCGTACTTTCGGACACACTTTACATTGTTGTTACTACTTGAGCCATGTGTGGCTCGGTTTCATGCCATTTGTTATTTGGCATTTTGTCACATCGAGTGTCGTCTTGTTTCTTCCTTACTTACTTGCATAACGAAGTTGCTGGCTTGCTTCCTTGAGTGGCAGCAGCAGCGCTTATCGCTACTAGTACTGTCGTACTATCTTTGGTGTGACCGCTAGTATTTCCGGGTGGTGGTTAACGTCACCCAGGAAAGACACTTCCACTGCACAGTTGTGTTCTTTTGCATATATTTGAGATCTGATACTTCGTACTTTCGGACACACTTTATGTTGTTGTTACTACTTGAGCCATGTGTGGCTCGGGTTCATGCCATTTGTTCTTTGGCATTTTGTCACATCGAGTGTCGTCTTGTTTCTTCCTTACTTACTTGCATAACGAAGTTGCTGGCTTGCTTCCTTGAGTGGCAGCAGCAGCGCTTATCGCTACTAGTACTGTCGTACTATCTTTGGTGTGACCGCTAGTATTTCCGGGTGGTGGTTAACGTCACCCAGGAGAGACACTTCCACTGCACAGTTGTGTTCTTTTGCATATATTTGAGATCTGATAGTTCGTACTTTCGGACACACTTTACATTGTTGTTACTACTTGAGCCATGTGTGGCTCGGGTTCATGCCATTTGTTCTTTGGCATTTTGTCACATCGAGTGTCGTCTTGTTTCTTCCTTACTTACTTGCATAACGAAGTTGCTGGCTTGCTTCCTTGAGTGGCAGCAGCAGCGCTTATCGCTACTAGTACTGTCGTACTATCTTTGTTGTGACAGCTAGTATTTCCGGGTGGTGGTTAACGTCACCCAGGAGAGACACTTCCACTGCACAGTTGTGTTCTTTTGCATATATTTGAGATCTGATACTTCGTACTTTCGGACACACTTTATGTTGTTGTTACTACTTGAGCCATGTGTGGCTCGGGTTCATGCCATTTGTTCTTTGGCATTTTGTCACATCGAGTGTCGTCTTGTTTCTTCCTTACTTACTTGCATAACGAAGTTGCTGGCTTGCTTCCTTGAGTGGCAGCAGCAGCGCTTATCGCTACTAGTACTGTCGTACTATCTTTGGTGTGACCGCTAGTATTTCCGGGTGGTGGTAACGTCACCCAGGAGAGACACTTCCACTGCACAGTTGTGTTCTTTTGCATATATTTGAGATCTGATAGTTCGTACTTTCGGACACACTTTACATTGTTGTTACTACTTGAGCCATGTGTGGCTCGGGTTCATGCCATTTGTTCTTTGGCATTTTGTCACATCGAGTGTCGTCTTGTTTCTTCCTTACTTACTTGCATAACGAAGTTGCTGGCTTGCTTCCTAGAGTGGCAGCAGCAGCGCTTATCGTTACTAGTACTGTCGTACTATCTTTGGTGTGACCGCTAGTATTTCCGGGTGGTGGTTAACGTCACCCAGGAGAGACACTTCCACTGCACAGTTGTGTTCTTTTGCATATATTTGAGATCTGATAGTTCGTACTTTCGGACACACTTTACATTGTTGTTACTACTTGAGCCATGTGTGGCTCGGTTTCATGCCATTTGTTATTTGGCATTTTGTCACATCGAGTGTCGTCTTGTTTCTTCCTTACTTACTTGCATAACGAAGTTGCTGGCTTGCTTCCTTGAGTGGCAGCAGCAGCGCTTATCGCTACTAGTACTGTCGTACTATCTTTGGTGTGACCGCTAGTATTTCCGGGTGGTGGTAAACGTCACCCAGGAAAGACACTTCCACTGCACAGTTGTGTTCTTTTGCATATATTTGAGATCTGATAGTTCGTACTTTCGGACACACTTTATGTTGTTGTTACTACTTGAGCCATGTGTGGCTCGGGTTCATGCCATTTGTTCTTTGGCATTTTGTCACATCGAGTGTCGTCTTGTTTCTTCCTTACTTACTTGCATAACGAAGTTGCTGGCTTGCTTCCTTGAGTGGCAGCAGCAGCGCTTATCGCTACTAGTACTGTCGTACTATCTTTGGTGTGACCGCTAGTATTTCCGGGTGGTGGTTAACGTCACCCAGGAGAGACACTTCCACTGCACAGTTGTGTTCTTTTGCATATATTTGAGATCTGATAGTTCGTACTTTCGGACACACTTTACATTGTGGTTACTACTTGAGCCATGTGTGGCTCGGGTTCATGCCATTTGTTCTTTGGCATTTTGTCACATCGAGTGTCGTCTTGTTTCTTCCTTACTTACTTGCATAACGAAGTTGCTGGCTTGCTTCCTTGAGTGGCAGCAGCAGCGCTTATCGCTACTAGTACTGTCGTACTATCTTTGGTGTGACCGCTAGTATTTCCGGGTGGTGGTTAACGTCACCCAGGAGAGACACTTCCACTGCACAGTTGTGTTCTTTTGCATATATTTGAGATCTGATAGTTCGTACTTTCGGACACACTTTATGTTGTTGTTACTACTTGAGCCATGTGTGGCTCGGGTTCATGCCATTTGTTCTTTGGCATTTTGTCACATCGAGTGTCGTCTTGTTTCTTCCTTACTTACTTGCATAACGAAGTTGCTGGCTTGCTTCCTTGAGTGGCAGCAGCAGCGCTTATCGCTACTAGTACTGTCGTACTATCTTTGGTGTGACCGCTAGTATTTCCGGGTGGTGGTTAACGTCACCCAGGAGAGACACTTCCACTGCACAGTTGTGTTCTTTTGCATATATTTGTGTTCTGATAGTTCGTACTTTCGGACAAACTTTACATTGTTGTTACTACTTGAGCCATGTGTGGCTCGGGTTCATGCCATTTGTTCTTTGGCATTTTTTCACATCGAGTGTCGTCTTGTTTCTTCCTTACTTACTTGCATAACGAAGTTGCTGGCTTGCTTCCTTGAGTGGCAGCAGCAGCGCTTATCGCTACTAGTACTGTCGTACTATCTTTGGTGTGACCGCTAGTATTTCCGGGTGGTGGTTAACGTCACCCAGGAGAGACACTTCCACTGCACAGTTGTGTTCTTTTGCATATATTTGAGATCTGATACTTCGTACTTTCGGACACACTTTACATTGTTGTAACTACTTGAGCCATGTGTGGCTCGGGTTCATGCCATTTGTTCTTTGGCATTTTGTCACATCGAGAGTCGTCTCTTTTCTTCCTTACTTACTTGCATAACGAAGTTGCTGGCTTGCTTCCTTGAGTGGTAGCAGCAGCGCTTATCGCTACTAGTACTGTCGTACTATCTTTGGTGTGACCGCTAGTATTTCCGGGTGGTGGTTAACGTCACCCAGGAGAGACACTTCCACTGCACAGTTGTGTTCTTTTGCATATATTTGAGATCTGATAGTTCGTACTTTCGGACACACTTTACATTGTTGTTACTACTTGAGCAATGTGTGGCTCGGGTTCATGCCATTTGTTCTTTGGCATTTTGTCACATCGAGTGTCGTCTTGTTTCTTCCTTACTTACTTGCATAACGAAGTTGCTGGCTTGCTTCCTTGAGTGGCAGCAGCAGCGCTTATCGCTACTAGTACAGTCGTACTATCTTTGGTGTGACCGCTAGTATTTCCGGGTGGTGGTTAACGTCACCCAGGAGAGACACTTCCACTGCACAGTTGTGTTCTTTTGCATATATTTGAGATCTGATAGTTCGTACTTTCGGACACACTTTATGTTGTTGTTACTACTTGAGCCATGTGTGGCTCGGGTTCATGCCATTTGTTCTTTGGCATTTTGTCACATCGAGTGTCGTCTTGTTTCTTCCTTACTTACTTGCATAACGAAGTTGCTGGCTTGCTTCCTTGAGTGGCAGCAGCAGCGCTTATCGCTACTAGTACTGTCGTACTATCTTTGGTGTGACCGCTAGTATTTCCGGGTGGTGGTTAACGTCACCCAGGAAAGACACTTCCACTGCACAGTTGTGTTCTTTTGCATATATTTGAGATCTGATACTTCGTACTTTCGGACACACTTTACATTGTTGTTACTACTTGAGCCATGTGTGGCTCGGGTTCATGCCATTTGTTCGTTGGCATTTTGTCACATCGAGTGTCGTCTTGTTTCTTCCTTACTTACTTGCATAACGAAGTTGCTGGCTTGCTTCCTTGAGTGGCAGCAGCAGCGCTTATCGCTACTAGTACTGTCGTACTATCTTTGGTGTGACCGCTAGTATTTCCGGGTGGTGGTTAACGTCACCCAGGAGAGACACTTCCACTGCACAGTTGTGTTCTTTTGCATATATTTGAGATTTGATACTTCGTACTTTCGGACACACTTTACATTGTTGTTACTACTTGAGCCATGTGTGGCTCGGGTTCATGCCATTTGTTCTTTGGCATTTTGTCACATCGAGTGTCGTCTTGTTTCTTCCTTACTTACTTGCATAACGAAGTTGCTGGCTTGCTTCCTTGAGTGGCAGCAGCAGCGCTTATCGCTACTAGTACTGTCGTACTATCTTTGGTGTGACCGCTAGTATTTCCGGGTGGTGGTTAACGTCACCCAGGAGAGACACTTCCACTGCACAGTTGTGTTCTTTTGCATATATTTGAGATCTGATACTTCGTACTTTCGGACACACTTTACATTGTTGTTACTACTTGAGCCATGTGTGGCTCGGTTTCATGCCATTTGTTCTTTGGCATTTTGTCACATCGAGTGTCGTCTTGTTTCTTCCTTACTTACTTGCATAACGAAGTTGCTGGCTTGCTTCCTTGAGTGGCAGCAGCAGCGCTTATCGCTACTAGTACTGTCGTACTATCTTTGGTGTGACCGCTAGTATTTCCGGGTGGTGGTAACGTCACCCAGGAGAGACACTTCCACTGCACAGTTGTGTTCTTTTGCATATATTTGAGATCTGATAGTTCGTACTTTCGGACACACTTTACATTGTTGTTACTACTTGAGCCATGTGTGGCTCGGGTTCATGCATTTTGTTCTTTGGCATTTTGTCACATCGAGTGTCGTCTTGTTTCTTCCTTACTTACTTGCATAACGAAGTTGCTGGCTTGCTTCCTAGAGTGGCAGCAGCAGCGCTTATCGTTACTAGTACTGTCGTACTATCTTTGGTGTGACCGCTAGTATTTCCGGGTGGTGGTTAACGTCACCCAGGAGAGACACTTCCACTGCACAGTTGTGTTCTTTTGCATATATTTGAGATCTGATAGTTCGTACTTTCGGACACACTTTACATTGTTGTTACTACTTGAGCCATGTGTGGCTCGGTTTCATGCCATTTGTTATTTGGCATTTTGTCACATCGAGTGTCGTCTTGTTTCTTCCTTACTTACTTGCATAACGAAGTTGCTGGCTTGCTTCCTTGAGTGGCAGCAGCAGCGCTTATCGCTACTAGTACTGTCGTACTATCTTTGGTGTGACCGCTAGTATTTCCGGGTGGTGGTTAACGTCACCCAGGAAAGACACTTCCACTGCACAGTTGTGTTCTTTTGCATATATTTGAGATCTGATACTTCGTACTTTCGGACACACTTTATGTTGTTGTTACTACTTGAGCCATGTGTGGCTCGGGTTCATGCCATTTGTTCTTTGGCATTTTGTCACATCGAGTGTCGTCTTGTTTCTTCCTTACTTACTTGCATAACGAAGTTGCTGGCTTGCTTCCTTGAGTGGCAGCAGCAGCGCTTATCGCTACTAGTACTGTCGTACTATCTTTGGTGTGACCGCTAGTATTTCCGGGTGGTGGTTAACGTCACCCAGGAGAGACACTTCCACTGCACAGTTGTGTTCTTTTGCATATATTTGAGATCTGATAGTTCGTACTTTCGGACACACTTTACATTGTTGTTACTACTTGAGCCATGTGTGGCTCGGGTTCATGCCATTTGTTCTTTGGCATTTTGTCACATCGAGTGTCGTCTTGTTTCTTCCTTACTTACTTGCATAACGAAGTTGCTGGCTTGCTTCCTTGAGTGGCAGCAGCAGCGCTTATCGCTACTAGTACTGTCGTACTATCTTTGTTGTGACAGCTAGTATTTCCGGGTGGTGGTTAACGTCACCCAGGAGAGACACTTCCACTGCACAGTTGTGTTCTTTTGCATATATTTGAGATCTGATACTTCGTACTTTCGGACACACTTTATGTTGTTGTTACTACTTGAGCCATGTGTGGCTCGGGTTCATGCCATTTGTTCTTTGGCATTTTGTCACATCGAGTGTCGTCTTGTTTCTTCCTTACTTACTTGCATAACGAAGTTGCTGGCTTGCTTCCTTGAGTGGCAGCAGCAGCGCTTATCGCTACTAGTACTGTCGTACTATCTTTGGTGTGACCGCTAGTATTTCCGGGTGGTGGTAACGTCACCCAGGAGAGACACTTCCACTGCACAGTTGTGTTCTTTTGCATATATTTGAGATCTGATAGTTCGTACTTTCGGACACACTTTACATTGTTGTTACTACTTGAGCCATGTGTGGCTCGGGTTCATGCCATTTGTTCTTTGGCATTTTGTCACATCGAGTGTCGTCTTGTTTCTTCCTTACTTACTTGCATAACGAAGTTGCTGGCTTGCTTCCTAGAGTGGCAGCAGCAGCGCTTATCGTTACTAGTACTGTCGTACTATCTTTGGTGTGACCGCTAGTATTTCCGGGTGGTGGTTAACGTCACCCAGGAGAGACACTTCCACTGCACAGTTGTGTTCTTTTGCATATATTTGAGATCTGATAGTTCGTACTTTCGGACACACTTTACATTGTTGTTACTACTTGAGCCATGTGTGGCTCGGTTTCATGCCATTTGTTATTTGGCATTTTGTCACATCGAGTGTCGTCTTGTTTCTTCCTTACTTACTTGCATAACGAAGTTGCTGGCTTGCTTCCTTGAGTGGCAGCAGCAGCGCTTATCGCTACTAGTACTGTCGTACTATCTTTGGTGTGACCGCTAGTATTTCCGGGTGGTGGTAAACGTCACCCAGGAAAGACACTTCCACTGCACAGTTGTGTTCTTTTGCATATATTTGAGATCTGATAGTTCGTACTTTCGGACACACTTTATGTTGTTGTTACTACTTGAGCCATGTGTGGCTCGGGTTCATGCCATTTGTTCTTTGGCATTTTGTCACATCGAGTGTCGTCTTGTTTCTTCCTTACTTACTTGCATAACGAAGTTGCTGGCTTGCTTCCTTGAGTGGCAGCAGCAGCGCTTATCGCTACTAGTACTGTCGTACTATCTTTGGTGTGACCGCTAGTATTTCCGGGTGGTGGTTAACGTCACCCAGGAGAGACACTTCCACTGCACAGTTGTGTTCTTTTGCATATATTTGAGATCTGATAGTTCGTACTTTCGGACACACTTTACATTGTGGTTACTACTTGAGCCATGTGTGGCTCGGGTTCATGCCATTTGTTCTTTGGCATTTTGTCACATCGAGTGTCGTCTTGTTTCTTCCTTACTTACTTGCATAACGAAGTTGCTGGCTTGCTTCCTTGAGTGGCAGCAGCAGCGCTTATCGCTACTAGTACTGTCGTACTATCTTTGGTGTGACCGCTAGTATTTCCGGGTGGTGGTTAACGTCACCCAGGAGAGACACTTCCACTGCACAGTTGTGTTCTTTTGCATATATTTGAGATCTGATAGTTCGTACTTTCGGACACACTTTATGTTGTTGTTACTACTTGAGCCATGTGTGGCTCGGGTTCATGCCATTTGTTCTTTGGCATTTTGTCACATCGAGTGTCGTCTTGTTTCTTCCTTACTTACTTGCATAACGAAGTTGCTGGCTTGCTTCCTTGAGTGGCAGCAGCAGCGCTTATCGCTACTAGTACTGTCGTACTATCTTTGGTGTGACCGCTAGTATTTCCGGGTGGTGGTTAACGTCACCCAGGAGAGACACTTCCACTGCACAGTTGTGTTCTTTTGCATATATTTGAGATCTGATAGTTCGTACTTTCGGACACACTTTATGTTGTTGTTACTACTTGAGCCATGTGTGGCTCAGGTTCATGCCATTTGTTCTTTGGCATTTTGTCACATCGAGTGTCGTCTTGTTTCTTCCTTACTTACTTGCATAACGAAGTTGCTGGCTTGCTTCCTTGAGTGGCAGCAGCAGCGCTTATCGCTACTAGTACTGTCGTACTATCTTTGGTGTGACCGCTAGTATTTCCGGGTGGTGGTTAACGTCACCCAGGAAAGACACTTCCACTGCACAGTTGTGTTCTTTTGCATATATTTGAGATCTGATACTTCGTACTTTCGGACACACTTTACATTGTTGTTACTACTTGAGCCATGTGTGGCTCGGGTTCATGCCATTTGTTCTTTGGCATTTTGTCACATCGAGTGTCGTCTTGTTTCTTCCTTACTTACTTGCATAACGAAGTTGCTGGCTTGCTTCCTTGAGTGGCAGCAGCAGCGCTTATCGCTACTAGTACTGTCGTACTATCTTTGGTGTGACCGCTAGTATTTCCGGGTGGTGGTTAACGTCACCCAGGAGAGACACTTCCACTGCACAGTTGTGTTCTTTTGCATATATTTGAGATCTGATAGTTCGTACTTTCGGACACACTTTACATTGTTGTTACTACTTGAGCCATGTGTGGCTCGGGTTCATGCATTTTGTTCTTTGGCATTTTGTCACATCGAGTGTCGTCTTGTTTCTTCCTTACTTACTTGCATAACGAAGTTGCTGGCTTGCTTCCTAGAGTGGCAGCAGCAGCGCTTATCGTTACTAGTACTGTCGTACTATCTTTGGTGTGACCGCTAGTATTTCCGGGTGGTGGTTAACGTCACCCAGGAGAGACACTTCCACTGCACAGTTGTGTTCTTTTGCATATATTTGAGATCTGATAGTTCGTACTTTCGGACACACTTTACATTGTTGTTACTACTTGAGCCATGTGTGGCTCGGTTTCAAGCCATTTGTTATTTGGCATTTCGTCACATCGAGTGTCGTCTTGTTTCTTCCTTACTTACTTGCATAACGAAGTTGCTGGCTTGCTTCCTTGAGTGGCAGCAGCAGCGCTTATCGCTACTAGTACTGTCGTACTATCTTTGGTGTGACCGCTAGTATTTCCGGGTGGTGGTTAACGTCACCCAGGAAAGACACTTCCACTGCACAGTTGTGTTCTTTTGCATATATTTGAGATCTGATACTTCGTACTTTCGGACACACTTTATGTTGTTGTTACTACTTGAGCCATGTGTGGCTCGGGTTCATGCCATTTGTTCTTTGGCATTTTGTCACATCGAGTGTCGTCTTGTTTCTTCCTTACTTACTTGCATAACGAAGTTGCTGGCTTGCTTCCTTGAGTGGCAGCAGCAGCGCTTATCGCTACTAGTACTGTCGTACTATCTTTGGTGTGACCGCTAGTATTTCCGGGTGGTGGTTAACGTCACCCAGGAGAGACACTTCCACTGCACAGTTGTGTTCTTTTGCATATATTTGAGATCTGATACTTCGTACTTTCGGACACATTTTACATTGTTGTTACTACTTGAGCCATGTGTGGCTCGGGTTCATGCCATTTGTTCTTTGGCATTTTGTCACATCGAGTGTCGTCTTGTTTCTTCCTTACTTACTTGCATAACGAAGTTGCTGGCTTGCTTCCTTGAGTGGCAGCAGCAGCGCTTATCGCTACTAGTACTGTCGTACTATCTTTGTTGTGACAGCTAGTATTTCCGGGTGGTGGTTAACGTCACCCAGGAGAGACACTTCCACTGCACAGTTGTGTTCTTTTGCATATATTTGAGATCTGATACTTCGTACTTTCGGACACACTTTATGTTGTTGTTACTACTTGAGCCATGTGTGGCTCGGGTTCATGCCATTTGTTCTTTGGCATTTTGTCACATCGAGTGTCGTCTTGTTTCTTCCTTACTTACTTGCATAACGAAGTTGCTGGCTTGCTTCCTTGAGTGGCAGCAGCAGCGCTTATCGCTACTAGTACTGTCGTACTATCTTTGGTGTGACCGCTAGTATTTCCGGGTGGTGGTAACGTCACCCAGGAGAGACACTTCCACTGCACAGTTGTGTTCTTTTGCATATATTTGAGATCTGATAGTTCGTACTTTCGGACACACTTTACATTGTTGTTACTACTTGAGCCATGTGTGGCTCGGGTTCATGCCATTTGTTCTTTGGCATTTTGTCACATCGAGTGTCGTCTTGTTTCTTCCTTACTTACTTGCATAACGAAGTTGCTGGCTTGCTTCCTAGAGTGGCAGCAGCAGCGCTTATCGTTACTAGTACTGTCGTACTATCTTTGGTGTGACCGCTAGTATTTCCGGGTGGTGGTTAACGTCACCCAGGAGAGACACTTCCACTGCACAGTTGTGTTCTTTTGCATATATTTGAGATCTGATAGTTCGTACTTTCGGACACACTTTACATTGTTGTTACTACTTGAGCCATGTGTGGCTCGGGTTCATGCCATTTGTTATTTGGCATTTTGTCACATCGAGTGTCGTCTTGTTTCTTCCTTACTTACTTGCATAACGAAGTTGCTGGCTTGCTTCCTTGAGTGGCAGCAGCAGCGCTTATCGCTACTAGTACTGTCGTACTATCTTTGGTGTGACCGCTAGTATTTCCGGGTGGTGGTAAACGTCACCCAGGAAAGACACTTCCACTGCACAGTTGTGTTCTTTTGCATATATTTGAGATCTGATAGTTCGTACTTTCGGACACACTTTATGTTGTTGTTACTACTTGAGCCATGTGTGGCTCGGGTTCATGCCATTTGTTCTTTGGCATTTTGTCACATCGAGTGTCGTCTTGTTTCTTCCTTACTTACTTGCATAACGAAGTTGCTGGCTTGCTTCCTTGAGTGGCAGCAGCAGCGCTTATCGCTACTAGTACTGTCGTACTATCTTTGGTGTGACCGCTAGTATTTCCGGGTGGTGGTTAACGTCACCCAGGAGAGACACTTCCACTGCACAGTTGTGTTCTTTTGCATATATTTGAGATCTGATAGTTCGTACTTTCGGACACACTTTACATTGTTGTTACTACTTGAGCCATGTGTGGCTCGGGTTCATGCCATTTGTTCTTTGGCATTTTGTCACATCGAGTGTCGTCTTGTTTCTTCCTTACTTACTTGCATAACGAAGTTGCTGGCTTGCTTCCTTGAGTGGCAGCAGCAGCGCTTATCGCTACTAGTACTGTCGTACTATCTTTGGTGTGACAGCTAGTATTTCCGGGTGGTGGTTAACGTCACCCAGGAGAGACACTTCCACTGCACAGTTGTGTTCTTTTGCATATATTTGAGATCTGATACTTCGTACTTTCGGACACACTTTATGTTGTTGTTACTACTTGAGCCATGTGTGGCTCGGGTTCATGCCATTTGTTCTTTGGCATTTTGTCACATCGAGTGTCGTCTTGTTTCTTCCTTACTTACTTGCATAACGAAGTTGCTGGCTTGCTTCCTTGAGTGGCAGCAGCAGCGCTTATCGCTACTAGTACTGTCGTACTATCTTTGGTGTGACCGCTAGTATTTCCGGGTGGTGGTTAACGTCACCCAGGAGAGACACTTCCACTGCACAGTTGTGTTCTTTTGCATATATTTGAGATCTGATAGTTCGTACTTTCGGACACACTTTATGTTGTTGTTACTACTTGAGCCATGTGTGGCTCAGGTTCATGCCATTTGTTCTTTGGCATTTTGTCACATCGAGTGTCGTCTTGTTTCTTCCTTACTTACTTGCATAACGAAGTTGCTGGCTTGCTTCCTTGAGTGGCAGCAGCAGCGCTTATCGCTACTAGTACTGTCGTACTATCTTTGGTGTGACCGCTAGTATTTCCGGGTGGTGGTTAACGTCACCCAGGAGAGACACTTCCACTGCAGAGTTGTGTTCTTTTGCATATATTTGAGATCTGAGACTTCGTACTTTCGGACACACTTTACATTGTTGTTACTACTTGAGCCATGGGTGGCTCGGGTTTATGCCATTTGTTCTTTGGCATTTTGTCACATCGAGTGTCGTCTTGTTTCTTCCTTACTTACTTGCATAACGAAGTTGCTGGCTTGCTTCCTTGAGTGGCAGCAGCAGCGCTTATCGCTACTAGTACTGTCGTACTATCTTTGGTGTGACCGCTAGTATTTCCGGGTGGTGGTTAACGTCACCCAGGAGAGACACTTCCACTGCACAGTTGTGTTCTTTTGCATATATTTGAGATCTGATACTTCGTACTTTCGGACACACTTTACATTGTTGTTACTACTTGAGCCATGTGTGGCTCGGGTTGATGCCATTTGTTCTTTGGCATTTTGTCACATCGAGTGTCGTCTTGTTTCTTCCTTACTTACTTGCATAACGAAGTTGCTGGCTTGCTTCCTTGAGTGGCAGCAGCAGCGCTTATCGCTACTAGTACTGTCGTACTATCTTTGGTGTGACCGCTAGTATTTCCGGGTGGTGGTTAACGTCACCCAGGAGAGACACTTCCACTGCACAGTTGTGTCCTTTTGCATATATTTGAGATCTGATAGTTTGTACGAACACTTTACATTGTTGTTACTACTTGAGCCATGTGTGGCTCGGGTTCATGCCATTTGTTCTTTGGCATTTTGTCACATCGAGTGTCGTCTTGTTTCTTCCTTACTTACTTGCATTACGAAGTTGCTGGCTTGCTTCCTTGAGTGGCAGCAGCAGCGCTTATCGCTACTAGTACTGTCGTACTATCTTTGGTGTGACCGCTAGTATTTCCGGGTGGTGGTTAACGTCACCCAGGAGAGACACTTCCACTGCACAGTTGTGTTCTTTTGCATATATTTGTGATATGATAGTTCGTACTTTCGGACACACTTTACATTGTTGTTACTACTTGAGCCATGTGTGGCTCGGGTTCATGCCATTTGTTCTTTGGCATTTTGTCACATCGAGTGTCGTCTTGTTTCTTCCTTACTTACATGCATAACGAAGTTGCTGGCTTGCTTCCTTGAGTGGCAGCAGCAGCGCTTATCGCTACTAGTACTGTCGTACTATCTTTGGTGTGACCGCTAGTATTTCCGGGTGGTGGTTAACGTCACCCAGGAGAGACACTTCCACTGCACAGTTGTGTTCTTTTGCATATATTTGAGATCTGATACTTCGTACTTTCGGACACACTTTACATTGTTGTTACTACTTGAGCCATGTGTGGCTCGGGTTCATGCCATTTGTTCGTTGGCATTTTGTCACATCGAGTGTCGTCTTGTTTCTTCCTTACTTACTTGCATTACGAAGTTGCTGGCTTGCTTCCTTGAGTGGCAGCAGCAGCGCTTATCGCTACTAGTACTGTCGTACTATCTTTGGTGTGACCGCTAGTATTTCCGGGTGGTGGTTAACGTCACCCAGGAGAGACACTTCCACTGCACAGTTGTGTTCTTTTGCATATATTTGAGATATGATAGTTCGTACTTTCGGACACACTTTACATTGTTGTTACTACTTGAGCCATGTGTGGCTCGGGTTCATGCCAATTGTTCTTTGGCATTTTGTCACATCGAGTGTCGTCTTGTTTCTTCCTTACTTACTTGCATAACGAAGTTGCTGGCTTGCTTCCTTGAGTGGCAGCAGCAGCGCTTATCGCTACTAGTACTGTCGTACTATCTTTGGTGTGACCGCTAGTATTTCCGGGTGGTGGTTAACGTCACCCAGGAGAGACACTTCCACTGCACAGTTGTGTTCTTTTGCATATATTTGAGATCTGATAGTTCGTACTTTCGGACACACTTTACATTGTTGTTACTACTTGAGCCATGTGTGGCTCGGGTTCATGCCATTTGTTCTTTGGCATTTTGTCACATCGAGTGTCGTCTTGTTTCTTCCTTACTTACTTGCATAACGAAGTTGCTGTCTTGCTTCCTTGAGTGGCAGCAGCAGCGCTTATCGCTACTAGTACTGTCGTACTATCTTTGGTGTGACCGCTAGTATTTCCGGGTGGTGGTTAACGTCACCCAGGAGAGACACTTCCACTGCACAGTTGTGTCCTTTTGCATATCTTTGAGATCTGATAGTTTGTACGAACACTTTACATTGTTGTTACTACTTGAGCCATGTGTGGCTCGGGTTCATGCCATTTGTTCTTTGGCATTTTGTCACATCGAGTGTCGTCTTGTTTCTTCCTTACTTACTTGCATTACGAAGTTGCTGGCTTGCTTCCTTGAGTGGCAGCAGCAGCGCTAATCGCTACTAGTACTGTCGTACTATCTTTGGTGTGACCGCTAGTATTTCCGGGTGGTGGTTAACGTCACCCAGGAGAGACACTTCCACTGCACAGTTGTGTTCTTTTGCATATATTTGAGATATGATAGTTCGTACTTTCGGACACACTTTACATTGTTGTTACTACTTGAGCCATGTGTGGCTCGGGTTCATGCCATTTGTTCTTTGGCATTTTGTCACATCGAGTGTCGTCTTGTTTCTTCCTTACTTACTTGCATAACGAAGTTGCTGGCTTGCTTCCTTGAGTGGCAGCAGCAGCGCTTATCGCTACTAGTACTGTCGTACTATCTTTGGTGTGACCGCTAGTATTTCCGGGTGGTGGTTAACGTCACCCAGGAGAGACACTTCCACTGCACAGTTGTGTTCTTTTGCATATATTTGAGATATGATAGTTCGTACTTTCGGACACACTTTACATTGTTGTTACTACTTGAGCCATGTGTGGCTCGGGTTCATGCCATTTGTTCTTTGGCATTTTGTCACATCGAGTGTCGTCTTGTTTCTTCCTTACTTACTTGCATAACGAAGTTGCTGGCTTGCTTCCTTGAGTGGCAGCAGCAGCGCTTATCGCTACTAGTACTGTCGTACTATCTTTGGTGTGACCGCTAGTATTTCCGGGTGGTGGTTAACGTCACCCAGGAGAGACACTTCCACTGCACAGTTGTGTTCTTTTGCATATATTTGAGATCTGATAGTTCGTACTTTCGGACACACTTTACATTGTTGTTACTACTTGAGCCATGTGTGGCTCGGGTTCATGCCATTTGTTCTTTGGCATTTTGTCACATCGAGTGTCGTCTTGTTTCTTCCTTACTTACTTGCATAACGAAGTTGCTGGCTTGCTTCCTTGAGTGGCAGCAGCAGCGCTTATCGCTACTAGTACTGTCGTACTATCTTTGGTGTGACCGCTAGTATTTCCGGGTGGTGGTTAACGTCACCCAGGAGAGACACTTCCACTGCACAGTTGTGTTCTTTTGCATATATTTGAGATCTGATAGTTCGTACTTTCGGACACACTTTATGTTGTTGTTACTACTTGAGCCATGTGTGGCTCGGGTTCATGCCATTTGTTCTTTGGCATTTTGTCACATCGAGTGTCGTCTTGTTTCTTCCTTACTTACTTGCATAACGAAGTTGCTGGCTTGCTTCCTTGAGTGGCAGCAGCAGCGCTTATCGCTACTAGTACTGTCGTACTATCTTTGGTGTGACCGCTAGTATTTCCGGGTGGTGGTTAACGTCACCCAGGAGAGACACTTCCACTGCACAGTTGTGTTCTTTTGCATATATTTGAGATCTGATACTTCGTACTTTCGGACATACTTTACATTGTTGTTACTACTTGAGCCATGTGTGACTCGGGTTCATGCCATTTGTTCTTTGGCATTTTGTCACATCGAGTGTCGTCTTGTTTATTCCTTACTTACTTGCATAACGAAGTTGCTGGCTTGCTTCCTTGAGTGGCAGCAGCAGCGCTTATCGCTACTAGTACTGTCGTACTATCTTTGGTGTGACCGCTAGTATTTCCGGGTGGTGGTTAACGTCACCCAGGAGAGACACTTCCACTGCACAGTTGTGTTCTTTTGCATATATTTGAGATCTGATAGTTCGTACTTTCGGACACACTTTATGTTGTTGTTACCACTTGAGCCATGTGTGGCTCGGGTTCATGCCATTTGTTCTTTGGCATTTTGTCACATCGAGTGTCATCTTGTTTCTTCCTTACTTACTTGCATAACGAAGTTGCTGGCTTGCTTCCTTGAGTGGCAGCAGCAGCGCTTATCGCTACTAGTACTGTCGTACTATCTTTGGTGTGACCGCTAGTATTTCCGGGTGGTGGTTAACGTCACCCAGGAGAGACACTTCCACTGCACAGTTGTGTTCTTTTGCATATATTTGAGATCTGATAGTTCGTACTTTCGGACACACTTTACATTGTTGTTACTACTTGAGCCATGTGTGGCTCGGGTTCATGCCATTTGTTCTTTGGCATTTTGTCACATCGAGTGTCGTCTTGTTTCTTCCTTACTTACTTGCATAACGAAGTTGCTGGCTTGCTTCCTTGAGTGGCAGCAGCAGCGCTTATCGCTACTAGTACTGTCGTACTATCTTTGGTGTGACCGCTAGTATTTCCGGGTGGTGGTTAACGTCACCCAGGAGAGACACTTCCACTGCACAGTTGTGTTCTTTTGCATATATTTGAGATCTGATAGTTCGTACTTTCGGACACACTTTACATTGTTGTTACTACTTGAGCCATGTGTGGCTCGGGTTCATGCCATTTGTTCTTTGGCATTTTGTCACATCGAGTGTCGTCTTGTTTCTTCCTTACTTACTTGCATAACGAAGTTGCTGGCTTGCTTCCTTGAGTGGCAGCAGCAGCGCTTATCGCTACTAGTACTGTCGTACTATCTTTGGTGTGACCGCTAGTATTTCCGGGTGGTGGTTAACGTCACCCAGGAGAGACACTTCCACTGCACAGTTGTGTTCTTTTGCATATATTTGAGAACTGATACTTCGTACTTTCGGACACACTTTACGTTGTTGTTACTACTTGAGCGATGTGTGGCTCGGGTTCATGCCATTTGTTCTTTGGCATTTTGTCACATCGAGTGTCGTCTTGTTTCTTCCTTACTTACTTGCATAACGAAGTTGCTGGCTTGCTTCCTTGAGTGGCAGCAGCAGCGCTTATCGCTACTAGTACTGTCGTACTATCTTTGGTGTGACCGCTAGTATTTCCGGGTGGTGGTTAACGTCACCCAGGAGAGACACTTGCACTGCACAGTTGTGTTCTTTTGCATATATTTGAGATCTGATAGTTCGTACTTTCGGACACACTTTACATTGTTGTTACTACTTGAGCCATGTGTGGCTCGGGTTCATGCCATTTGTTCTTTGGCATTTTGTCACATCGAGTGTCGTCTTGTTTCTTCCTTACTTACTTGCATAACGAAGTTGCTGGCTTGCTTCCTTGAGTGGCAGCAGCAGCGCTTATCGCTACTAGTACTGTCGTACTATCTTTGGTGTGACCGCTAGTATTTCCGGGTGGTGGTTAACGTCACCCAGGAGAGACACTTCCACTGCACAGTTGTGTTCTTTTGCATATATTTGAGATCTGATAGTTCGTACTTTCGGACACACTTGACATTGTTGTTACTACTTGAGCCATGTGTGGCTCGGGTTCATGCCATTTGTTCTTTGGCATTTTGTCACATCGAGTGTCGTCTTGTTTCTTCCTTACTTACTTGCATAACGAAGTTGCTGGCTTGCTTCCTTGAGTGGCAGCAGCAGCGCTTATCGCTACTAGTACTGTCGTACTATCTTTGGTGTGACCGCTAGTATTTCCGGGTGGTGGTTAACGTCACCCAGGAGAGACACTTCCACTGCACAGTTGTGTTCTTTTGCATATATTTGAGATCTGATAGTTCGTACTTTCGGACACACTTTACATTGTTGTTACTGCTTGAGCCATGTGTGGCTCGGGTTCATGCCATTTGTTCTTTGGCATTTTGTCACATCGAGTGTCGTCTTGTTTTTTCCTTACTTACTTGCATAACGAAGTTGCTGGCTTGCTTCCTTGAGTGGCAGCAGCAGCGCTTATCGCTACTAGTACTGTCGTACTATCTTTGGTGTGACCGCTAGTATTTCCGGGTGGTGGTTAACGTCACCCAGGAGAGACACTTCCACTGCACAGTTGTGTTCTTTTGCATATATTTGAGATCTGATACTTCGTACTTTCGGACACACTTTTCATTGTTGTTACTACTTGAGCCATGTGTGGCTCGGGTTCATGCCATTTGTTCTTTGGCATTTTGTCACATCGAGTGTCGTCTTGTTTCTTCCTTACTTACTTGCATAACGAAGTTGCTGGCTTGCTTCCTTGAGTGGCAGCAGCAGGGCTTACCGCTACTAGTACTGTCGTACTATCTTTGGTGTGACCGCTAGTATTTCCGGGTGGTGGTTAACGTCACCCAGGAGAGACACTTCCACTGCACAGTTGTGTTCTTTTGCATATATTTGAGATCTGATAGTTCGTACTTTCGGACACACTTTACATTGTTGTTACTACTTGAGCCATGTGTGCCTCGGGTTCATGCCATTTGTTCTTTGGCATTTTGTCACATCGAGTGTCGTCTTGTTTCTTCCTTACTTACTTGCATAACGAAGTTGCTGGCTTGCTTCCTTGAGTGGCAGCAGCAGCGCTTATCGCTACTAGTACTGTCGTACTATCTTTGGTGTGACCGCTAGTATTTCCGGGTGGTGGTTAACGTCACCCAGGAAAGACACTTGCACTGCACAGTTGTGTTCTTTTGCATATATTTGAGATCTGATAGTTCGTACTTTCGGACACACTTTATGTTGTTGTTACTACTTGAGCCATGTGTGGCTCGGGTTCATGCCATTTGTTCATTGGCATTTTGTCACATCGAGTGTCGTCTTGTTTCTTCCTTACTTACTTGCATAACGATGTTGCTGGCTTGCTTCCTTGAGTGGCAGCAGCAGCGCTTATCGCTACTAGTACTGTCGTACTATCTTTGGTGTGACCGCTAGTATTTCCGGGTGGTGGTTAACGTCACCCAGGAGAGACACGTCCACTGCACAGTTGTGTTCTTTTGCATATATTTGAGATCTGATACTTCGTACTTTCGGACACACTTTACATTGTTGTTACTACTTGAACCATGTTTGGCTCGGGTTCATGCCATTTGTTCTTTGGCATTTTGTCACATCGAGTGTCGTCTTGTTTCTTCCTTACTTACTTGCATAACGAAGTTGCTGGCTTGCTTCCTTGAGTGGCAGCAGCAGGGCTTATCGCTACTAGTACTGTCGTACTATCTTTGGTGTGACCGCTAGTATTTCCGGGTGGTGGTTAACGTCACCCAGGAGAGACACTTCCACTGCACAGTTGTGTTCTTTTGCATATATTTGAGATCTGATAGTTCGTACTTTCGGACACACTTTACATTGTTGTTACTACTTGAGCCATGTGTGGCTCGGTTTCATGCCATTTGTTCTTTGGCATTTTGTCACATCGAGTGTCGTCTTGTTTCTTCCTTACTTAATGCATTACGAAGTTGCTGGCTTGCTTCCTTGAGTGGCAGCAGCAGCGCTTATCGCTACTAGTACTGTCGTACTATCTTTGGTGTGACCGCTAGTATTTCCGGGTGGTGGTTAACGTCACCCAGGAGAGACACTTCCACTGCACAGTTGTGTTCCTTTGCATATATTTGAGATCTGATAGTTCGTACTTTCGGACACACTTTACATTGTTGTTACTACTTGAGCCATGTGTGGCTCGGGTTCATGCCATTTGTTCTTTGGCATTTTGTCACATCGAGTGTCGTCTTGTTTCTTCCTTACTTACTTGCATAACGAAGTTGCTGGCTTGCTTCCTTGAGTGGCAGCAGCAGCGCTTATCGCTACTAGTACTGTCGTACTATCTTTGGTGTGACCGCTAGTATTTCCGGGTGGTGGTTAACGTCACCCAGGAGAGACACTTCCACTGCACAGTTGTGTTCTTTTGCATATATTTGAGATCTGATAGTTCGTACTTTCGGACACACTTTACATTGTTGTTACTACTTGAGCCATGTGTGGCTCGGGTTCATGCCATTTGTTCTTTGGCATTTTGTCACATCGAGTGTCGTCTTGTTTCTTCCTTACTTACTTGCATAACGAAGTTGCTGGCTTGCTTCCTTGAGTGGCAGCAGCAGCGCTTATCGCTACTAGTACTGTCGTACTATCTTTGGTGTGACCGCTAGTATTTCCGGGTGGTGGTTAACGTCACCCAGGAGAGACACTTCCACTGCACAGTTGTGTTCTTTTGCATATATTTGAGATCTGATAGTTCGTACTTTCGGACACACTTTACATTGTTGTTACTACTTGAGCCATGTGTGGCTCGGGTTCATGCCATTTGTTCTTTGGCATTTTGTCACATCGAGTGTCATCTTGTTTCTTCCTTACTTACTTGCATAACGAAGTTGCTGGCTTGCTTCCTTGAGTGGCAGCAGCAGCGCTTATCGCTACTAGTACTGTCGTACTATCTTTGGTGTGACCGCTAGTATTTCCGGGTGGTGGTTAACGTCACCCAGGAGAGACACTTCCACTGCACAGTTGTGTTCTTTTGCATATATTTGAGATCTGATACTTCGTACTTTCGGACACACTTTACATTGTTGTTACTACTTGAGCCATGTGTGGCTCGGGTTCATGCCATTTGTTCTTTGGCATTTTGTCACATCGAGTGTCGTCTTGTTTCTTCCTTACTTACTTGCATAACGAAGTTGCTGGCTTGCTTCCTTGAGTGGCAGCAGCAGGGCTTATCGCTACTAGTACTGTCGTACTATCTTTGGTGTGACCGCTAGTATTTCCGGGTGGTGGTTAACGTCACCCAGGAGAGACACTTCCACTGCACAGTTGTGTTCTTTTGCATATATTTGAGATCTGATAGTTCGTACTTTCGGACATACTTTACATTGTTGTTACTACTTGAGCCATGTGTGGCTCGGGTTCATGCCATTTGTTCTTTGGCATTTTGTCACATCGAGTGTCGTCTTGTTTCTTCCTTACTTACTTGCATAACGAAGTTGCTGGCTTGCTTCCTTGAGTGGCAGCAGCAGCGCTTATCGCTACTAGTACTGTCGTACTATCTTTGGTGTGACCGCTAGTATTTCCGGGTGGTGGTTAACGTCACCCAGGAAAGACACTTCCACTGCACAGTTGTGTTCTTTTGCATATATTTGAGATCTGATAGTTCGTACTTTCGGACACACTTTACATTGTTGTTACTACTTGAGCCATGTGTGGCTCGGGTTCATGCCATTTGTTCTTTGGCATTTTGTCACATCGAGTGTCGTCTTGTTTCTTCCTTACTTACTTGCATAACGAAGTTGCTGGCTTGCTTCCTTGAGTGGCAGCAGCAGCGCTTATCGCTACTAGTACTGTCGTACTATCTTTGGTGTGACCGCTAGTATTTCCGGGTGGTGGTTAACGTCACCCAGGAGAGACACTTCCACTGCACAGTTGTGTTCTTTTGCATATATTTGAGATCTGATACTTCGTACTTTCGGACACACTTTACATTGTTGTTACTACTTGAGCCATGTGTGGCTCGGGTTCATGCCATTTTTTCTTTGGCATTTTGTCACAACGAGTGTCGTCTTGTTTCTTCCTTACTTACTTGCATAACGAAGTTGCTGGCTTGCTTCCTTGAGTGGCAGCAGCAGGGCTTATCGCTACTAGTACTGTCGTACTATCTTTGGTGTGACCGCTAGTATTTCCGGGTGGTGGTAGTGTGTGATGAAGTCAGTCAGTTGGGACGGAGCGGCGAGGAACTCTCCGAGGCACGAGGGCAGGCGGGAGCCACTGGCAGCGTGCACACGCTGTCAGATCGTGAGGCGCTAGCTGCGAGAGCGACGAAGTTCGTTGCCCACCGAACCTGGATGCTGAACTTGAGTGATCAGTTAACCCGTTATTAAGCCTCAAGTTCCTGTGAGATCTCTTCGTTCATTCGTGGGTTGTTGCTCCCTGGGCGGTTCGGGCTAGCAGCAACGTATGATGTGTTGGGATCGGCAAAATCTTGCAGCCGTCTTCCTATATTGTGTTTAATTATTAAATTGACTGTTACTTACCAGTGAAGTGCACCGGTGGTATTTTCTGCCATGCGGCCGTTAACGCCACAGTTACCTGCCCTGGTCGTTAGCATACTTTTCCGGCAGTGTGCCTTTCCTCGTCGTGTCGATGCTGTCTGGCAAGGCATGTCGTTCGACAGCCTTTTAAGTTTTTTGTTCACATTTGCTTAGAGTGGTTATTGTTCCCTTGGCTGTTTTTAAACGCCAATTTCGGAAGATGTAGTGCCGTTCGTATCCTCGTCCTCGACCGATATTTTCCGTCGTTGTGCCGTTGGTCGGACAGAAGGGAATTGGTTTAATTGTTGGTCGGTCCTTGGGCCATCCCATTATTTAACTTCCCTCTTGGCTGACTGCCTCACCTCACGTTTGAGCTACCTTCTCATCCCGACCCTTGGAACACTTCTGAGCACCACTTATTCTGTTTGTTTTAGATTGTGATTTTCATTTTAGTTTGAAGTATTGTGCGAGGCCTTCAGCTGTGTATTAATTCAGTTATTTTTAAATTTCACATAAATGCCTTCAGCCGTGTTAAAATAAAATTTTGAAGACTGATTTTATTAAAAAAAAGTTCCTTAAAATTGGTTCTATCTGCAATTGTTTGCAATCCAGGCCCTAAGCTGTTAGTTGTTCGACGTCTTATGTGTGGCCTTCAGCAGAGGGTTTACGTGAACCCCTTCAGCCATTGTTTCAAATTTGTTTGTGGCCTTCAGCCATGCAATAAGTTAATATTTCTTTAATTAGGCTTTCGGTCGTTCTGTTGTAAGTTTAAAAAGAAATTTCTTGGTTGGAAAAATTGTGTAATAATGTGTTTTAATTATAGTTGCCTTCACACTTGTAGTTGTACGCCACTAATTGATTTAAATTGCATGTTTTTTAAGGACAAAATTACCTTCTATTTTTAATTGCTTTTGATTTCTAGGCCAGGCCTTCAACCATTCTTGTTTTTGGTGTGGTTTTGGGCCTTCAGCCCAGAAAGCATCTCAAGTCCTTTAACTAGGCCTTCAGCTGTATTGTTTAGTTGTGATCTTTTGAAACAATATGTAATTGAGTGGTTCTTAGAAAAATAAAGTTGTGTGTTTGATTGTACAACCCACAGTAACTGTTTACGGCTCCGTCCACAATCATAACCTTATCCTGAGCGTTCTCTGAGTACCTACCAAACTTTAATATATTACTTTATGTTTTATGTAATTAATTGATACTCTTTGTATTCAAAAGTTAACCATTGCACTACATTTTATGTTAGTTTAATGAAATGATTGTCATATGTGATTGCCAAATATATTTGACCATAAAATACATGGACCAGCCCTTATGTTACCAATAAGCATCATGGCTTTTCGGTTAACTACATGATGTGAAGGTCTGTATTATTAGTATATTATTAGTTTTAGCATTTAGTTCGCAAATAATAAATTAGTGAACTTTATTCTGATATACAGACATGTAGTTCTAATGCATTCTTAAGTAAACGCTGTAACTCATCTTCGATTGTAAGAAACGCTTCTCTCGTATGAAACATCCAATTGTAAACCATTCAACTCGATATATCATTGTATAAATAGCACCTAGACCTTGAACTACATTTGCATTGCAATTATTCGCAGTTTTATACGTCTCTTGGCCCTTTGTCTTTCAATATATGTGGTGGGAGGAAGTCGTAGTAGTAATTTATACCATTACGTATATGAGTGGTTGTTATATTATTCTGTATCTAAAGTTTGTTCTGTCACTGTATAGTACCTAAACCTAAAGCCGATAATTGTATACACATGGACATTCTAATACCGGCTGATATTCCTGTTGCTCGTACTTTGTTTGCTGTTTGTTTTATTACATTTACACTGAAGTGCCAAAGACAGTGGTATAGGTAGGCGTATTCAAATACAGAGATACGTAAACGGGGAGAATACGGCGCTATGGTCGGCAACGCCTATATAAGACAACAAATAACTGAAGCAGTTGTTTGATGGGTTATTTTTGCTACATGGCAGGTCATCAAGATCTACGTGAGTTTGAACGTGGTGTCATAGTCGGTGCACAAGCGATGGGACACACCATCTCCGAGGTCGAGATGAAGTGGTGATTTTCCCATTTCACGAGTGTGCCGTGAATATCAGGGATTCGGTAAAACATCAAATCTCCGGCATCGCTGCGGCCGAAAAAGATGCTCCAAGAACGGGACCAACGACTACTGAAGAGAATCGTTCACCGAGACAGAGGTGCACGCCTTCCCAAAATTGCTGCAGATTTCGGTGTTGGGCCATCAAAAAGTGTCAACGTGCGAACCATTCAACCAAACATTATCGATATGGGCTTTCAGAGCCGAAGGCCTTCTCGTATACCCTTGATGACTGCTCGACACAAAGCTTTATGCCTCGCCTTGGGCCGTCAACACCAACATTGGACTGTTGATGACTGGAGACATGTTGCCTGGTCGGACGAGTCTCGTTTTAAATTATATCGAGCGGATGGACGTATAGGAGTATGGAGACAACCTTATGAATCGATGCACCCTGCATGTCAGCAGAGGACTGTTCAAGCTGGTCGAGTTTCTGTAATGGTGTGGGGCGTGTACAGTTCGAGTGATATGGGACCCCTGATAGTTCTAGATATGACTCTGACAGGTGACACGTACGTAAGCATCCTGTCTGATCACCTGCATCCGTTCATGTCCATTGTGCATTCTGACGGACTTGGGCAATCCCAGCAGGACAATGCGACACCTCACACGTCCAGAATTGCTGCAGACTGGCTCCAGGAACACAGTTCTGAGTTTAAACACTTCCTCTGGCGACCAGACTCCACAGACATGAACATCACTGAGCATATCTAGGATGTCTTGCTGTTCGGAAGAGATCTCCATTCTCTAGTACTCTTACGGATTTATGGACAGCCCTGCAGGATTCATGGTCAATCCCCTCCAGCAGTACTTCATACATTAGTCCATGCCACGTCGTCCTGCGGCACTTCTGCGTGCTCACGGGGGCCCTACAAGATATTAGGCAGGTGAACCAGTTTCTTTGGCTCTTCAGTGTATTGCGCATATATTACAATTTTATTTAGTGTCAATAATTGCTTCTCTTCTATGAAGCACTTACCAGTGAGCTATTTCACTCGTATTTTCATGTATCCACTGATTATTTTATACACATGGTCTTAGTGATACCATGCGATTTTCCTGCTACTCTTGTACCATGGATGTTTATTACGCTTTTATGCGTACAATTTATTTTAAATTTTAATCTATGCAACCATTACCCAAGAGCTATTTCACTATTGTGCATCCTGCACCAACATCTCTAGCTACATTTACTCTGTATCTCTTCTTTATGGCTCACATGTTCGCTACTTGGCTTTCAATATGTTGTCATTCCAATTGTGCTTTTATGCTTACAATCAAGTAATGCCTTAGTCTATTCATACATAAGCTTAAGGCTACTTACTCTTGCATATAACATCAAATAGATCTAGGTTATCCATCCATTTACTGGTGTAATTTAAACCGTTTTCCACGCTGATTGTAATTGGCACCTCGACTTCCAGTTACAGTGTTAACCTGTTCAATATTTAAGATTATGGTTTTTGATGATTGGCACTGTACATATTTTCCGATATCGTAAGTAATGTCCTGCTTTAAAATGTGACCATTCTGTTTTCTTTTTCTTAATATTATCCTGTCCGTTACTACTTAACGAAAAGCCCATGATAGAAAAGGAACCTAGTTCCTTACAATATGAATACAGTAGATCCAGTAAAATATTCGTTATGTTGCCATTCTGTATATTACTGTGGAGGCACGTCTTCGTAAAGCTCCGTTATCTAGTAGCGTCCTCTAACAGCACTTTTGTGTAGCAATAACGCTGCATACGCGACTAGTCACCCAGGTACTTCCTTGTTCGTGTAACACTACGAGACTAGTGACAGACTAAATGTAATCATGTGGACCTACTTTAGTTGAGATCACAGCTCTATACCACTTGTCAAACGCACTTCTTACGTCTTTATTTTGTCACGGTCCATATAATTGTTTTCAGTTTGTACGGGACAACAAGAGTGATTCATCTGAATGATTCATCTGAACAGAGTGTGACGAACTGTGACACCTAGTGGCTGTCATACACTGAACCTAGTAACAAAATTTTTAGTGGTATGTATCACAGAATGGATGTTTACGTATAAAAACTATTACGGTGTTGTTCATTTCTATTATGCAATTTTCTGTATTTTAGATCTGAAGGTGGGTCCTCAATGAGCTGGAAATAGTCATCAAATGAAAGAAGTTTAGGGATCTTCACCTCGGTTTTTTATACACATATTTAATACAACATATCGCCTATTTCCCAACCTGACGATGTCAAATAACAACATATTTGATTATGCTGCCCTGCATTTAGTTACTGACTTATAAGGTAATAAACATTTAATTTTTCCGTTTCCAAAATTCAAATGGCTCCAAGCACTATGGAACTTAACATCTGAGGTCATGAGTCCCCTAGAGTCAGAACTACTTAAACGTAACTAACAAAAGGATATCACACACAGCCATGCCCCAGGGAGGATTCGAATCTGCGACCGTAGCAGCAGCGCAATTCGGGATTGAAGTGCCTAGAACCACTCGTCCACAGCGGCCGGCTTTCCATTTCCATCCAATATGTTCATGTTTATATTTCACAAATTATTAAGTAGTTCTGTTTTTATTTCCTCTTGTAGTGCTTATCAAAGGTGTAAAGCGGAAACCGGTTATCTGTGCTAACAAGAATAAAACTTAACCAAGACTGTAAATTCCATGATGAAGACATTATGTAGCAGAGTGGACTAGTTAAGATAGCGGAAATAGAGAACATGCACGCTGTGTGTGAAGGTGTCGTAAAGGATTTTATGTTAAAAGAATGTTTTTTATCCATTTCCACCCCTTGCTAATCGTTTTACTCCCGTGACGACAGAATAAAGCGTCCGCTTTGGGACATAAACTGAGAATGAAGTAGGGCGCCAATGTTTTACATGTACTCACTCGCGACCTAAATGACGGACGTAAATCAGAACTTTGTGGAAATACAAAAAAGGGAAAACTTGCGATGGCGTTAGGTCGGCATAGCGGGACTGTTCATTGGGGCCATAACCGTACGAGGCGGTCTCATAAGCCCGCCCGTAGGGGCTGCTTGGCGCTCCCAAAGTTGCGATTTACTGGCCTCGTAAATCAGAAACCTGTAGCTGGTTTAGAGCGCCATAAATCAGCCAAGAAGTGCGTTTAGCGGGGCGACGTGTGTGCGGCTGCGTGTCGCTGTGTGTGTGTGTGTGTGTGTGTGTGTGTGTGTGTGTGTGCCAGCGCGCGCGCCGGTGGTTTGGGAACTAGGTTAAACTAGCGACGCGCGCTGGGCTATCTAGGATCGGACGGGGCCTGCGTGGCATGTTGTGGGGCCGGTAGCTTGCTGGTTGCAATGTGTGGGGGGCGGAGGGGTAGTTTCCTCCCCCTGTTGCCGCCGCCCGGCTTCGTCGGCAGTAATGAATGGCAGAGAACGGAGTGGAGGAACGGATCTCTCCGCGGGGCGACAGAACACGGCCGCGATTTATTGCGAGCACTGCCCTCAACCCCACCCTCTCCCCCAGCTAGTCTGTCACTGCTCCACCACGTCGATGCAGAGGCCCAGCTTACCCGTATCTCGTGGCGAAAGAGATCTCTCAAACACCACCTACCCCTTTCGAAGGCGGTCAGTCACTCCCACGTGCACTCAGTCGCGACGACGTTGTGGAACAGCCTGACTACCAACGGTCTCAGGTCGATAGAACCTTAAGACGAGAATTAATGTCTCATTACGTCGTGGTTATTAGAGACACAGCTAGAAATAGGGTTAGGCCAGTACGATGTGGAACGAAACTGTCGGCGTCGTTCTCAAAGAAACCGTCTCAAAATAAAATGGCCGGCCAGTGTGGCCGAGCGGTTCTAGGCGCTTCAGTCTGGAACTGCGCAACCGCTACGTTGGCAAGTTCGAATCCTGCTTCGGGCATGGATGTGTGTGATGTCCTTAGGTTAGTTAGGTTTAAGTATTTCTAAGTTCTAGGGGACTGATGACCTCAGATGTTAAGTCCCGTAGTGCTCAGAGCCAGTTGAACCATTTTTGAAAATAAAATGTGAGACAAACTGTTCACACAGGACTTGAAATCCACTCTTCCCGAATGCTTTAACCATTATGCTACATTGCTCTCTATGGAAGTGCATGTTGTCAAACAAAGGCGATGAGCATTGTGGGAAACTTTAATCTCAATGGTCCAAGAGGCCGCCCTTCAGTAGTAGGCGGCAGCATGGCAAATGCAGTGGTATGTCTATACATCAGTGAATGAAACACTAAACAAGGAGCTGAAGATGCATAATAAATCTCTGCCGCTGCTTTCAAAGCCCAGTCGACGTAAAATGTATTCCACCAACTGAAGACATGGTAAAATCCTAAAAGAATTTTGGCATATAGAAAGTTCCCATTAAGATATTTCTGGGTTAATTGCTGCATCATCTTATAGTTGACTTAAAATGTTAAATACAAAAATAATCGACGTTTCAGCCGTGTCGCACCGGCCTTGCTCAGAGCATATACTAATTAGCAGGGTAGTGGGTGTCTCAACACATTCCATTTCTTAGAGTGTTTAGATCACCAACGTCATATCTGTCACAATTTTAGTGGCATTGAAGTACCACTGGTCAATGTTAGCCGAAAGGGAGAAGATGCATTGCAAATTATTTGTAGGCATGAATACATCAGCGGAAGCACACTCCCAGAGTAAGGAAAGGAACCGAAATTTTGAAGCAGTCTGACAACATCAACAGGGAAGAGTCCGTCCCAAGTAGCTGAGTTGCTGCCGGCACGGTAGCTCAGTGTGTTCGGTCAGAGGGTTAACTCCCCTCTGTAATAAAAAAACTGAGTTAATAGATCAACAACGAACTTAAAAGGATGTCTTACGGCATCCACCCCGATCAGATGCAATGAACGAAAACAAACAAAATGAAATTTAAAAAAAAAGTGGTCAGCGCGTCATGTCAATCATCAGGGGCCCGGGTTCGATTCCCGGCTGGGTCGGAGATTTTCTCCGCTCAGGTAGTGGGTGTTGTGTTGTCCTGATCGTCATCATTTCGTCCCTATCGACGCGCAAGTCGCCGAAGTGGCGTCAAATCGAAAGATTTGCACCCGTCGAACGCTCTGCGCGACGGGAGGCCCTAGTCACACGACATTATTATTATTATTATTATTATTATTATTAACAGGGGAGACAGATCCTGGCGTCCTGGCTGGCATTAGTCGCTGAACTACGGCCCAATTGTGAGGCTCACCGGACACTCCCGCAACCGGATAAACAAACTAATAGCAGAAAACATCACAGCCAGTACAAGCATCTCGCCGATTCGTAACGGTTTACGAATTGCCAGCAAGCAGTGCAATCCACAAATAGTTTGTCACATATCGCTCCCCTCAGTCTTAGCGTTGAGCAGCGAATAAAATTAAAAAAAAAAAAAAATGTTACTTTGGTGGTCGCACGATACCCTAATAAAAGCAATATCCTGAAGCTTACACTTCCCAGCTAAGCATCTTCAGGGCTTATCCATCGGCTTCCACCAGAATTTCAACCAACTTTCGCTCCTCGGCGATGAAATTCAACCCGAGATATACCCCTCCTTCAAACCCGAGTCACAGCGTTCCGCTTCGCACCATCCTTCCACTTTCATCTCTCACCCTTTCTCCACCTCGCCGACTTTTAATCACTAGCTATGATTCCAGAAGACCCCTAGTATTATTCATTATTCCGCCTCCATCATAACCATGTTCATTTTCATGCATCAGCAGCAGTCATCCTTACACGTGGCTAATTGCTGTCAATCTTCAAACTAATATTTCTTCCATCGTACCTGTGAATAGCAATGAGGCTAAATTTAATAAGACGTATAGTATATTCAAAGGAGTACCAACAAAATTTCATCACTTTCATTATCCACAAACGTTAGAGAAATGGGAGAGAAATGACTCTGTTACCTCATGTACCTTCAGTCTCGCATCGTGCAGTGACTTGTGCAGTACAAATGTACATCTACGCCTACATGATTACTCTGCGAGTCACACTTCAGTGCTTGAAAGAGAAGTTATCGAACCACTTTAAGACAACTCCTCTACAGTTCTACTCTCCGATAGCATCTTCAGGTATCTTTCCTCTGTAGTCTCTGACCGAAAGGCCTTTAAGACAGTTCGGTCCCATCCTAAAAGCTATTCCTCGCCTAGCAGTACCTAGGGGACATGTGCAAGGTAATAGAGTGGTTAGTTTCTGTCATTCAGTGTCGGAAACTAACAATTGTAATTGGTGACGTGTTTTCACAGAACTCTAAAAGTTTGATAAAATAAACGATGGTATCCCAAAAGGTTCTGTTTTGATACCACTTCTTTTTAATTTGCATATGATACCTGATTGGAAGGTAGTCAGAGAGCGCACAGGATAAGGTTAAGATAGTGGATGGGGCCGTAAACAGTTACTGTGAGTTCCACAATCAAACACACACCCTTATTTTTCTAGGAACCACTTATTTACACATTGGCCTAAAAGATCACAGTGAAACAATACGGCTGAGATGTTTTCTGGGCTGAAGGCCCCAAACCACACAACAAGCAAAACAAGTGGTGCTCAGAAATGTTCCAAGGGTCGGCCTGGGAAGGTAGCTCAAACGTAAGGTGAGGTGAAACAGGCAGCCAATAGTTGAAGTTAGGTAATCGGATGGCAACCCAAACTAGGGACGGCCCAAGAACCGACCAACAGTTTAGCCAATTCCCTTCGTCCGACCAACGACACGACACGACGATGGAGAATATCGGCCGAGGACGAGAATACGAACAGCACTACGCCTCCAGAAATTGGTGTCTAAAAACAGCCAGGGGAACAATAACCACTCTACGCAAATATGAACCAAACAACTTAAAAAGCTGTCGAACTACACGCCGTGCTGGACCGCAACAACACAACGAGGAAAAGGCACACTAACTACAAACTACGCTAACGACCAGGGCAGAAAACTGGAGCGTTAACGACCACAGTGCAGATAATTCCGCTAGTGCACTTCACTGATAAGTAGCAGTCAATTTAACAGTTAGTCACAACGTAGGAAGACGGCTGCAAGATTTCGACGACTTCAACACATCATACAATGCTGCTAGCCAGAATGGCCAAGCGGGCAACAACCCGCAAATGAACGAAGAGATGTCACAGTAGTTGAGGTTTCGTAACAGATTAACTGATCACTCAATTTCAGCGTCCAGGTTCGGTGGGCAACGAACTTGTCGCTCTCGCAGGTAGCGCCTCACGATCTGACAGCGCGTGCACATCGCCAGCGGCCCCAGCCTCGCCGCGCATCACGGAGACGTGTTTCGTGCTCTGTCCCAGCCGACTCACTACCACACACACAGTTATAACTGCTCAGTCCAACTACACAAGCTACACATGGCTCCACCAAAACACTTCCACAAACAACTCGAACAATATTAAAACCAGTGACTGTGGAACAACAATGACGAATCACAAATCGACTCACACAGAGAAATCAGAAACGGTCGGCGACCAAATACACGTCGTCCGATAAGTCGACCGACCGAACGATAAACGAAGGTCGTCCCAATCAAGTAATGGGTGTCGGCAACGGTTTGGCGAGTCATGGTTGTCCGGACCTCACTGCTGCTACGTCCCGACTCCCTTCGGACGCACGGCGACCCAGAGACACTGGCTCGATCCCAAACATGCAGAGGGAACTCTTGTCCATTGGCCACCCGACATCTCCGCACAAGCAAGGAACCGCCCACGTCCCACAAGATAACCAGCTGAAGGGGCCTGGAAACGGTCGGACGAATTCTCGCTGTCCAGACCTCACTGGTGATCAATTCCGACTGAACTCGCGACACAAGACGACCCGGAATACTAGCGGCCGCTTCAAAGATAGTACGACAGTGCTCTTATAATAAGCGTTGCTGCTGCCACTCACGGCCAGGCAAACCAGAAACTCAGTGACGCCAGTAAATCGGATAAGAAACGAGAGGGAAATACCGCAAAGACAAGACGTCAAGCAATAAACGGCACGAACACGAGTCACGCACGGCTCAGTATACATACTAGCTTTCAGAAACAAATTCCAGGGAATTTATTTACGTTGATGATATTGTTTTGCCAGCCGCTGTGGACGAGCGGTTCTAGGCGCTTCGGTCCGGAACCGCGCTGCTGCTTCGGGCATGGATGTCTATGATGTCCTTAAGTTAGTTAGGCTTAAATAGTTCTAAGTCTAGGGGACTCATAATCTCAGTCCCATAGTGCTCAGAGCCATTTGAACCATTTTTTTTATATTGCTTTGATCGCTCCAGATCAAAGACTTGGGGAGGCTTAAGCGACACTACCATCAGACCTAAAGATGTTGGATAATACTTCAAACTTAAGTACAGGCTCAATGTTACCTGGGATGGGACATTACTAGCACACACAGATACTCCCACCTACCTTGGCGACAGAAAATTGACATACAAATATCATTGCGAAAAAACACGCAAAAAAGTAGAAGCACGAAATTCCCTAATAAGAAAGCTGTCCAATAGCAAATGGGGTGCCAAACCTACCGTGGTCAGAACTTCAGCCCAAGCTTTGTGCTTCTCAACTGCCGAATATGCCTGCCCGGTATGGTGCAGATCCGCCCACGCAAAAAAGGTAGATATTAGCTTGCAGGATAGTGACAGGCTGCATGAAACCAAGCCCATAGAAAATCTTCACAGGGCCGCAGGTTTCACAAACCCTGACTCACGTAGGAAAGCCCATGAACATATTGAGAAGCTAAAACAAACCTTTGGTGCCTGTCACTCAATATTTGGCCGAGAGTGTGGCCCCAGCAGACTCAAATCCAGACGCCGTTTCCTAAGTTGCGCCTTAGATGATTCCCCCATCTACTATCCACTAAGAGAGGACCCACCAAGCGGCGTTTCTGGTGATTGGAAAACCTGGAGAACACTTAGCCGCATCAGAACTGGGGTGGCTCCTGTGAAATCTAATCTGATCAAATGGAGTTCGTTGGACGAAAATGACGACAAAAGCGGCACTCTACAGGACATGGAACATCTTCTACAATGCCCTGCCTGCCCCCACAGATGCACCCTCGACGATCTATGGCTGGCTAAAGAATAAGCATTGGACATTGCCCAATACTGGGAAAACGAATTGTAGTTTCCGGACACGAAAAAGTAAAGTAAGTTTAAAACTTTACCTGGTCGACTCCTCAAAAGACTGTTGTATCAACTTTCCACCTTCGGAATAAAAAAGCGAACCACAAACCTAACGACACATTTAGAGATCAGACACTCCAGTATTGCAGCATTCCAAACAGGGATGAAGAAGGAGGAAACATTCAGGCATTAAAAAGAAGAGGGAACCCAAAGTCC
Organism: Schistocerca nitens; assembly: GCF_023898315.1. Taxonomy (NCBI): domain Eukaryota; kingdom Metazoa; phylum Arthropoda; class Insecta; order Orthoptera; family Acrididae; genus Schistocerca; species Schistocerca nitens. Next base: position 783,649,204 of record NC_064614.1, on the reverse strand, counting down.
GTCCAAAGGTATTCCCATTACTTGCTATGAGTACGTATGCATAGATGGAATGTGGAACAATAGGTTCTGTGGGGGAGGGGGGGGGGGCAGAAGTTTAAGCTTTTCTTGTACATAGCGATGCATATGTCAGGAAAACCTAGACAGGTCTTTGACATAAAACGCCCATCTCTGAAATGTGGCAACTAAAATCAAAGCTGGGAACAATATACTCCAGAAGTTAAAAGTAACTGTCGGGGGTGCCGTTGAAGCAGACCTCAGAACATGAGCTTTAGCTCATTCGTACCGTCGCAGAGTACTGCTATTATACATGGCTGAAAGGTGCTCACAGTGAAGTAGAGAGACATCTCAAACAAGCAATACGCCTCATGAGGGTCTATTCGTTCCACACACACATACTGGCTATCATTTCTAATAATAATCCTCAGTCAAACATAAGATGATCAAAGTCATCGCTGAACAAGTGAACAAGAATAAAATCAACCCAAAATTACCAGTTCATTTAGAATTTTCATTATCAGGAACCTAGCGACTGAGGTCTAGGCAACCATCGTGGCTCACACCAATCATCCTGGAGATATGCGTGTCTACATTTAAGATGCCTGGAACGATCAGTGGCAGAAGCAGACTCACTTGAAGTGTCCTCAGTTAATTAAAATACTCTGGGAGCGAACAACAGGTTTTCATCTACTCCTTCAGCAATGGTGTATACTGAATCGGATCAGAACTGATTAGAGCGCCGGTGTACCAGTAGGGATGGAAGTCCGCCATTGTTTATTTATTATTATTGTTATTTTTATTCACGTATGGGCCCAATAGGACGACTTTTGATAGGTGACATTCCTTTGTGTCCAAATTTGTTTCATTCTTTCAGAATTAAGTCTTTCTTTCATCAGACCACTGTGTTACAGTCCGTTTTCTAATTTCCCTCTGACCAACTTTCCAAGCAAATATCTTTTGCCTGAATGTTTTTCTATCAGTCAGTAACGTCTGCCTGAGTTATACCGGTTACTTTAAGATCCTCCTTAATCGCAGCGATCCATTTAATTGGCTCAGTTTTGGTCTTACTTCTGATTTCGTAGAATTCTACTATTTGTTTTGTCAAACTAGTGCTGCCTATCTTTTAATGTACCCACAAAATTTAAGTCTTCGTTTTCCCATGCCAACATGTGTGTGTATTCTTCTGTTTCTTCATTAGTTCCCAGTCTATAAGTTTCTCCATCAGTAATTTTGGGGCCTAATACTTTCTTAATAATCTTGCTTTCTTTTTTTCAATTTCTACAATATCCCTCTTTCTATTTAAAATTAAAGTTACTGCTCCATAAAGACTTTCAAGTTTGATTACAGTGCTGTAATGGCTAAGGTTACTGAATTTAGAAAGTGATATTTCGTTACAAATATTTTATGTTAATCTGAATGCAGTTGTCATTTTTCGACAGCGATCTTCGTTTGCAGCTTCTTCCAGACAGTTTTTCGTGTATGATTATTGAAACTGAGAAATCATTTTTATTTTTCCATATTTTGTGTTCAAAAACTTTGGTGCTTGTTTGTTGCATGCCATATATTCCGTTTTTCCAAATGATATTTGTAATCCTACTATTTCCTCAGCTTCTTTAAGAATTTCAATTTGTTTTTGATCTTCGGTAATATCTCTAGTTAAAATTGCCAGATCATCTGTCAAGGCTAGGCATTTTATTCTAATATTATTTATAGCTAACTAGATTGATTGATCTATATTCTGACTCGACTTTTGCTCTCGCCATTCTGTAATCACCTTTTCAAACGGCTCTGAGCACTACGGGACATAATATCGGAGGTCATCAGTTCCCATCTTTTCCAAAACACAGTTAAACAGTAATCGGGAGAGTCCATCTCCCTGTTTAACACCAGTCTTTGTATCAAATGGTTCAGAAATTTCTCTCGTGAATTTAACTTTAGAGCTAGTACCAGTTAACGTTTCCTTAACCAGTGTTAGAGTTTTATTATCTAGCCCTTGCTCCCTTAAAATTTGGAAAAGAGATTCACGATCAACTGAGCCGTAGGCCTTTTTAAAATTCTCAAATGTGCATAAAATTTTGTTACCAGAAATCTTTTGATGCCTAAGAACTGGTTACGGATAGGATATGTTTGGTCTAAATCCTGCATGGTATTCACCAGTTTTGGGCTCTAACAGTTCTTGGACTCGATTAAGTAAACATTGCGAGAGAATTTTGTATGTGACCGGGAGAAGAGAGATTCATCGGTAATTTTTAACATCAGTTCTATCCCCTTTCTTATGCAGTGCATGAATTAGGGTCATTTTCCAATCTCAGTTTTCCGGATATTTCCTGTTAGTTGAGTGATATCTTTTATAGTGCTAGGACCAGATGATTATAGTAGTCCCGCAATTATACCGTATTCTCCGGATGCTGTATCGTTTCTAAGTCTCTTAATTTGTTTAATTATTTCGATTTCGTTAGGTTCTTTAGAGTTGGTGTTATTAGTTTGCCGTGGTTGTAATTTACCGCTGGTTCTGAACAGTTTAATAGTTTTTCAAAATAATTAGCAAGTCTCTTAGTGTTCTTCTGGTTGTTAAGAGCCAAACAGCCATTTTCATTTTTGAAGCAAAGACTTTGAGGTTAGTAACCAGTTAGTTTTGTTTTGAATGTTTTATAAAATTTTCTTTTGTTGTTCTTTTTGAAGTTTTTTTTTCGATTTCTAAAAGTTGGTCATTTTCATAGATTCTTTAAGTCTGTCGGATTAATTTAGACGTTTCTTTTCTTATTGTTCATAAGGTGGTGTACGTATTTTCGGTTTTGGTACTATTCCAATTTCTGAATACCTCATGCCTTGACTTAGCTGTTGTTTCACAATCCGCTTTCCACCAAGGGTGCTTTCATTTATTTTTTGTTGTCCTCGACGAATTCTTCTCCTATGCCTACCCCTTGCAACCTACGTCATCAATTATTTGCTGAATGTAATCCATTTTCTGTCTTCGTCTACAATTTTTGCCGTCTACAGCTTCCTCTAATGCCGTAAAAATCACTCCATAACGACTGCTATGGTCGCGGGTTCGAATCCTGCCTCGGGCATGGATGTGTGTGATGTCCTTAGGTTAGTTAGGTTTAAGTAGTTCTAAGTTCTAGGGGACTGATGACCACAGATGTTAAGTCCCATAGTACTCAGAACCATTTGAACCATTTGAACCACTACATAACGTCGTAACATTCCTCTCCCTTCTTCTTTTTCAGTGTTTTCCATATTTTCCTTTCCATCTAATTTTCGACATTTTTCTGTAACACCACATCCAAAATGCTTCGATTCTCTCTTTTTCTGGTTTTCCCGAAGACCACGCATCGCTACCATACAACGCTGTGTTCTAAACATACATTCTCAAAAAGTTTTTCTTCAATTTAAGGCCTATGTTCGTTACTAGGAGATTTCTCTTATCCAGGAATGTCCTTTCTGGCGTTGCCGTTGCTTGTTATATCCTTCCTACGACCGTCATGTGGTATTTTGCTGCCTAGGTAGCAGAATTCCTGATGTTAAGTTTCTCCATCTTCTCGTTTCTGCTATTTCTTATTATTTTCGTCTTTCTTCGATTTACTCTCAATCCATATTCTGTACATAATAGACCGTTCACTCCATTCAGCAGAGCCCGCAATTGTTCTTCAGTTGCACTGAGGATAGCAATGCCATCAGCACATCATACAATATTGGAATGTTTTATCCGAGGATGATACAGAAAGAGGACAGAAATTACACTAGTACATCATGTATACCTTCTTATTTTGTCTGGCGAAACGTTTGACTAAATTTCAAACCTGGACTGAAAGACATGAACCCATTATAAATATGAGAGTGTGTTTACCTGTGTGTAAATGTATATATTTGCCGTCTAACTGTCTAGTATTTTCTCAAATTAGTCATGAGAATCAATAAAATATTCTCACATTTCGGAAGAAAGTCTTAAATTTCGTGACAAAGTTTCTCCGCAACAAGAAATACCTTTATTTAAAAATGGTTCAAATGGCTCTGAGCACTATGGGACTTAACTTCTTAGGTCATCAGTCCCCTAGAACTTAGAACTACTTAAATCTAACTAACCTAAGGACATCACACACATCCATGCCCGAGGCAGGATTCGAACCTGCGACCGTAGCGGCCGCGCGGTTCCGAACTGAAGCGCCTAGAACCGCTCGGCCACACCAGCCGGCAAATACCTTTATTTAAATGACTGCCTCCACAAGTCACGTTTCATATACATGACACTCTCTACCCTTTTTTCGCGACAATACCATCCGAACTTGTTTTCTTCGAATTTTTTTAGACGTCCGTCAAACCTCTCTGGGAAGTAGACCGAAGCACCCATAAATACTCCAGAAGAGGACGTCCAATCGTAATGATGGCGGACCCTTTACTAGATCAGTGGCATCATGTAAGAGTTCTGCGGATAAAACTGAGTCTATGGTTCGCCTTCCAAACATGTTCTATATTACGTTTCAAGTTTCAGTTGAAATGTAATCTATAGGTATTTATATGAACTGAATTACTGTTATCTGTGTTATTTACTGTGTAAACAGGCCTTAATCTGAAGAAGAAATGTCTAGGACTCTGTGTTTGGAGCACTGCATTATATGGCAACGATACTGTGGGAAAACCAGAGAAAGAACAGACGCACAGCATCTGAGATGTGGTGTTACAGAAGAGTGTTGAGGAATGAGGAGATTCTCCGGAGAATCAGTAGGAAAGGAACACATGTAAAACACTGACAAGAAGAAGGGCAGGATGATATGACATCTGTACCGGATTCCGTTTTGGCGCTCACATGGATGATGTCGCATACTTTTATTGTTTAGAGTCAATTGCCACTTTCCGAACTATACAGATACATAGTGTAAAGAATTTTGCAATTGGTTTTGTTCATTTGATGACTTTACTAGACGGTACACGAAAGGAAACCAACACCGACAACAATAGTTCAGGTATTCATGCCAACGTCGCAAGGAGAAGATGAGGAAATAGAGAACGTATATGAAGATATTGAAAGGATCATTCAGTACATAGAGGGAGATGAAAATCCATTAGCCATGGGAGACTCGGGCGCGGTTGTAGGAGAAGGATGGGATAAGGGACTTTTTTGGAGAATATGGTCTTAGCGATAGGAAGGAGAGAGGAGAAAGAGTGAGTTCTGCAATTTGTTTCAGTTGGTAATAGCGAATACTCCATTCAAGAATCACAAGAGAAAGAGATATACTTGAAGAAGGAAAGCAGATACAGGAAGATTCGAATTAGATTACATCATGGTCCGGCAGAGATTCCGATATCAGGTTTGGATTGTGAGATATACTCAGGAGCAGATACAGACTGAGAACACAATTTGGTAATCAGGAAGAGTGTGATGAAGTCTAAGAGACTGATCAGGAAGAATCAGTACACAGAGAAGTGGGATACGGAAGTATTAAGGAACGAAGAGGTACTCTTGAAGTCCTCAGAAGCTATAGATTGTGCGATCAAGAAAAGCTCAGTAGGCAGTTCAGTTATAAAGAAATGGACATCTCTAAATGGGCAGTCACAGAAGTTGGAAAGAAAACATATATGCAAAGAAGGTAACTATGAAGAAACGATGGGTAACAGAAAAAATACTTCAGTTGATCGGCGAAAGAAGAATGTACAAAAATATTCATGGGATTTCAGCATTATAAAAATATATGTCAAATAGGAATGACATAAATAGGAAGCACAGGGAACCTAAGGCAAAATGGCTACATAAAAAATATCAAGAATCGAAAAAGAAATAACTGTCGGAAGGACTGACTCAGCGTATAAAAAAGTCAATCAAGCTTCGGCGAAATTAAAAGCAAGGTCGGTAATATTAAAGTTCAATGGGAATTTCATTGTTAAATGCAAACAAGAAATTGGATACGTAAAAAGAATCCATTGAAGTCCTCTGTGAGAGGTAGGACCTGTCTGACGACGCGATAGAAGAAGAAACAGAAGTTAAAGGGATGAGGTAAGGGATCCAGCATTAGAGTTATAAATTAAAAAAGGTTTTCATGACTTGACATCAAATGAGGCAGAACGGAAAGATACCTTTTCATCAGAATTTATAAATTCATTTGGGGAAGTGGTAGCAAAACGTCTACTCTCACCATAAGACTGTCGATATACCATCAGACATTCGGAAAAACACTATCGACAAGATTCTGAAGCTTGAAAGAGCCAACAACTACGAGAATTATCACACAATCAGTTTAACCGTTGATGCATGCAAGTTGCTGACTAGGACAGTACACATAAGAATGGAAAAGAAAATTGAGGATGTGTTGGATGACGATAAGTTTGGTTTTAGGGAAGGTGAAGGCACCATAGAGGCAGTTCTTACGTTGCGGTTGATAACGAAAGAATGGCTGAAGGAAAATCAAGACAAGTTGAGAGGATTTGTCGACTTGGAAAAAGCGTTTGACAATTTAATATGGTGCAAGATGTTCGAAAATTTTTGGTAATTCATGGTAAGTTCCAATGTGACCAAACTGCTGGGGTCATCGGGTTTAGACACTACTTAATCTAAGGACAAAACACACACACACACACACACACACACACACACACACACACACACACACACACACGCCCGAGGGTGGAGTCGAACCTCCGACGGGGGCAGCCCGCAAACCGTGGCAGTGTGCCTTAGACAGAGCGGCTACCCCTAAGCGGGGAAGATGTTCGAAATTCTAAGAAAAATAGAGGTAAGCTGTAGGGGAAGACGCGTAATGTACCGTGTGCCCAAGAACCAAGAGGGAAAAATAAGACTGGAAGACCAAGAACGAAGTGCTCGAATTAAAAAGCATGTAAGACTGGGACGTAGAGTTTCACCTCTACTGTTCAATCTATACAGCGAAGAACCAATGACAGAAAGAAACTAAATCTTCAAGAGCGGTTTTAAAGTTCATGGTGGAAGGTTATCAATAACAAGATTCGCTGATGACACTGCTATGCTGAGTGATTGTGAAGAAGTATATGTTGAATGGAATGAAAAGTCTAATGAGTACAGCATATCGATTGAGACTAAAGTGTAAAAAGACGAAGGTAATGAAAAGTAGCAGAAATGAGAACAACACCTACTCGACACCAAAGTAGACGAAGTTAACGAATTCTGATACCTAAGCAACAAAGTAACTATTATTATCAAACACTGGCTTTAAATTGAGGTAGAAATTTTCGAGAATGTACGTTAGAGCACATTATTCTATGGGTGTGAAACATGGACGGTGGGAAAACAAGAAAATAGGATAGTCGAAGCATTTTTTGTGTGGTGCTAAAGAAGGGTGTTAAGGATTAGGTGGACTGACAAGATAATGAATAAGAAGGTTCTCCGCAGAATCGATGACGAAAGAAATATGTGGAAAACACTGACAAGGAGGACAGGATGCTAGGGCATTTGTTAAGACACAAGGGTATGACTTTAATGGCACTAGGGGGAGCTGTAGAGAGTAAGGACAGTAGAGGAAAACAGAGATTGGAACACAACCAGCAAATAATTGAGGACGTAAGTTGCTTGTGCTACTCTGAGGTGAAAAGTTTGGCACAGGAGAGGAATCTGTGGCATCAAACCAATCAGAAAGAAGGGAGCTAGTAATATTTTCTCCTGCGTCGTTTACATAGATTAGAAACTGCAGAGGGCCTATAAGACTTGTGTGGCGATCGCTAGATATCAGTTCTGTGGTACTAGAACTAGTTACCACTAACTGTGAAATTTTTGACAGGAAATCACGAATTCTGTCTCACAACGGATGCGATATACTCCATAGGTATACTATGTATTACAAACCACTTTAGAGGAACAATGACAAACGCTTTCTGGAAATGTAAAAATATCGAATTAGTTTGAAGTCCCCTGTCGATAGTACTCCTTACTTCAATTGAATGAAGAACGTTATTTTTTGAGTCAGTACTGACTACGTGCCAAAATATAGTTTTCTTTGCGGTAATTCGCAATGTTCGAGACCAACATATGTTCCAGTGTCACAGTGAAAATCGACGTCTGTGATAGAGGTCAGTATTTCAGCGGATTACTACTATTTCTATCCTTGGGTAGTGGAGTGACTGTGCAACTTTCCATTCCTTAGGTACGGATCTTTGCTGAGTTAGCGGGCGTATATGATTGTTAAATATGATGTTATTACATCAGCATCCTTGGAAAACAACCTAACTACTCTACAATTTGGACCAGAAGAATTGCCTTTGTTAAGCGATTTACGTTGCTTCACTACACCGAGTGTATCTACTACGCTACTCACGTTGGCATCTGCTCTTGATTCCAATTCTGGGATATTTACTTAGTATTGTTTGGTGAAGGAATTTCGGATAACCGTGTTTAGTAACTCCGCTTTAGCGGAACTGTCACCGGTAAAATTACCACAGCTATCGCATCGTGAAGGTACTCATTGTGTCTGGGCGCTGGTGTACTTAACGAACGACCACATTTTCTTTGTATTTTCTGACAGATTTCTATGTAGAGTTTCGTTGTGACAACTATCAAAAACATTTCACACTTAAGTTCTCACTGATTGTTAACTTTTGTGAAACATCAGCAATCTCGGACGCATACGCTGAAATAGCTACCTCGAGTACAACTTAGAAAATGGTCAAGTGTAACATTTCCATCGCTTGCCACATATGATGAACGTGAGTTACGACAAATAATGGAAAGAAAGAGTAGTCCAGTCACGGTCACAATGCGAGCTTATGCAGCAAGAAACTAGTGAGGGTTTCATTTCACTGACACACGGCAAAAATCTTAAAAGATTTATTCATGTTTTTAAACTGCAGAAATAATCTAAAGAACCACGCGCTCTCTTGAAAAATTAGCCCACGAATCTGTAACGGCTATGCAAGTACTTCAATATGACTTACATGATTCACTCTACAGGAAACTACCCTTTAAAATATTACAGGCAACATGGATTTATAGACAGGTGAATATCGTGCATAATTAGCTAATGTGTTACATATAGGATGTAATGCTCTACAAAAATTCGAGACAGAGCAGACAGCATTTGATCTTTATTTGAAATCGACTAATAAAACCTCTGGGGATCTAATGCTCCCTGAAAACTTGTCTCAACTCGAGTCTCTCGTTTTTGGCCCTAGCGAGAAGAAAAAAGCTAAAGGAAGCTGTCAATGGCGCGCTTTGAAGCGCCCGGCGATCGGTGGATCAGTTACCCGATCACCCGCTAAAAGCGATTATAAGGCACCATTATGGCTCGGTTTCGCAGCAGGTTATAAAAGGTTAACTCCAGCCGCTCCTGAGGTGGAGGAACCGTCGGACGGGGAGATGCTGGCGAGTCTACTCAATTTGCGAGATATCGATCACTGGGCCGGAGTGACAGGCGTCTGGAGGGCAGCGCGGCGTCGCTCATTACCGGTGAGGTAGGAGGGTGCGCGGCGAGGGTGAGGTATGGGGGTTAGAGGGGGGATGGCAGATGGTATCAGGTGGCTGGGGGGCGCCCGCGGCGCTGCCCAAATTGGCCGCATTATCGTGCCGGCATCTTCTGCCTCTGCCGCTGTCGGGACTCATCTCGCGCTGTGGACAGCTCTCAGCCGCCGCTGCCGACTCTGGGGGACTCCCCGCCTGCTACCAGACGGCGATGCGGACAGGTGTGGGGGCGATCGCCTGTACTTGCGTCTCGCATCTGCCTGTCGCTGTTTTAATGAAGATCCTGCGGCTGAATGGAGCACGTCAATCATCGGACGGAGTATTAATATGATGAGTGAAAATTTGATATCAGGGACGTTTTTCCCGAGGACCCTTCCGTTCTTTTCTTGGAGGGTAGGGTCGTAACGAGCATTTTATCGAACACGAGCGTCTATCAAACGCTACAGCTCCAGCACAGCGCAGCTGTAGAAGTAAAGTTACTCAGCGTCACATAGTTCCAAATATAACGTTCTGGAAAGATACTGTTACTCATTCTAACAAGCTTCTCAGCATTTGGTAAGCTCAACGTGTAGTAATAAAGAAGGCCCATAGGACATCATAATACGCTGTCGAACACCGAAAAATAATTAGGGGTTGGGTTGTTTGGGGAATGAGACCAGACAGCGAGGTCATCGGTCTTCTCGGATTAGGGAAGGACGGGGAAGGAAGTCGGCCGTGCCCTTTGAAAGGAACCATCCCGGCATTTACCTGGAGCGATTTAGGGAAACCACGGAAAACCTAAATCAGGATGGCCGGACGCGGGATTGAACCGTCGTCCTCCCGAATGCGAGTCCAGTGTCTAACCGCTGCGTCACCTCGCTCGATGCAAAATAATTAATGCAGAGAAATGGGATTTGGAGAATACATTTGTCTAGGTAACATACGGAAGTGATTAACATTGTAAGATCATTGTTTTATGTAAGCACAAGATAAGAGATTGCAAATGTGAAATGGTGGTACATTAATAGCCGTTGTAACCACCACAGTATCGCATGAAGCGTGCAAACGTACGTGCGTTGTGACGTACAGGTGCCGAATGTCAGTTTTTGACATGGAGTTCCACGCCTATTGCACTTGATCGGTCAATATAATCACGGTTAGTGCTGGTTGTTCTTATCGTCTGATGAGTAGGCCAAGGAAACATTTCGTTGGGTCACTATGATGCCAACTGCTGCTCAAATTGCAGTACGATGCGGCAGAGTCATGGTTTCCCTTTCGGTAGTCCCAAATGCCCGTCCGAATCCCGGTTTCCTTGGGATCGTACATTCTGGTGACAACCGCTGCTAGCCATCATATGCAGTAACTACAAGCCTGCCACGTATTTCTGCAATATAGCAGAAGGAATTTCTAGCAACTCGTAGCCATATTACACGACCTCGTTCAAACTCAGTGGAGTATTGGTGATGCGTATTTGTCATCTTAATGGTATTCTTCCCTAACATCAGCACACCAAATCTGATTTCAAAGCGCCGCTCTTATGATACCGACATGAAATCTGAATAGATATCACCTTTCAGATGTAGTAACACGGCTACTAACTCTTGTCTGAGTCGCAAAACTCTTTCTTGATATTGTGATTTTGTTTCCGTTGCTGTATGAGTATTTCATCTCAAAATCTTATGAGTATCGTATCACAAACATACATGTATTCTGTCATATAATATACAGTTACGGGAGGCGTAACCAGAGTGCGGATGCATGTATTGATGTTTCTGACTCTTGCTTACTTTTAAGGGACTCTGTAAGTCAGGCAGAGATACCGAAACCAGATATTGGATTGTAAGGCGTACCCAGGACAAAACAGGGACTCGTATCACAATTTCTTAATGACTGGACTGAAGTTTCTGTGAATCGTTCGGAAGAATTACTGTGTAAAGAAGTGAGGTACTGAAGTACTTAGGAAAGACGAGATGCATTTGAAGTTCTCTATTGTTGTATGCACCGTGATAATGAATACCACAGTAAGCAGTCCAGTTGAAGAGTGATTGTCATCTCTCAAAAGAGCTATCACAGAATTAGAGAGACAAATATTGGGTTCAGTGAAGGTAATTGTGAAGCTACCTTGGAAAATAGAAGAAATACTTCAAATGATTGACGAAATAAGGAAGTACACAGAAGTTCAGGGGAAGATAGGAACACTGAAATAAAAATAACTTAGAAATAGAATAAATAGGAAGCGCAGGAAATCCAAGGTAAAAGGATTGCAGGAAAAATGTGAAGAAATTGAAAAAGAAATAGTTCTCGGAAGAGCTAATTCAGCAGTCAAAATGAACTTCAGTGAAATAAAAACGTGGACATTTAGAGTACAATAGACATTTCGCTCTTAAATGCAGAAGAGAACACACTCAAGTGAAAATAGTACACAGCAAGTGGCGGAAGAAGGTACCAGAGTAGATATGGAAGATATACTTGATCCAGTATTAGAGTCAGAGTTTAATAGAGTCTTGGAAGAGTTATGATGAAACAAGGCAGAATGAGTGGATACCAATGGATGGATAACAATCTTTCGAAATTTCTAAAATCACTGGGGGAGGATACAATTAAAAATCTATTCCAGTTGGCATGTAGAATCTGAGACTAAGAAAAAAAAAGAAAAGAAAAGAAAAAGAAGTCATCCACACACAACTGATGACAGTAAGGGCCGAGAAGTGCGATGCCTAAGGCGTAATCAACTTAACGGCTCATGTATTCAACAAGCTGACAAGAATAATATACAGAAGAATGGAAAAGAAAATTGATGATCTGTTACATAATAATCAGTTTGGGAACATTAAGGACACCAGAGAGGCAAGTCTGACGTTGCAGTTGATAATGGAGGCAAGAATGAAGAGAACTTATAAGACATTCATATCATTTGTCAACATAGTAAAAGCATTCGACAATGCACAACTGGTGTAAGGTGTTCGAAATTCCGAGAAAACTAAAGTGAAGATTGAGTAACACAATATGTACAAGAATGAAGTGCGAACACCAAGAACGGCAGACCAATTACGAAGCATATAATTATATGGATATGGTGTCTGTTCTTTCGGACATGTCCGAAAGAACAGACACCATGGATGACCTGCAGCCCCCTAGAACGAAATTAGAATTATGTTAATATCTTCACCTGCTGAGGGGCGTTGAGATATATGTCAACGGGGTCAGGTGAAAATGTGTGCCCCGACTGGGTCGCGACCCGGGATCTGCTGCTTACATGGTAGACGTTCTATCTACCTGATCCACCGAGGACACAAAGGATAGTGCGACTGCAGGGACTACCTCGCGCACGCCGCCCGCGAGGTCTACATTCTCACCTTGTATGTCCACACACTACATTCGTAGTGTCCCACTCAACACACTCATTACTTGTGGAAGACATTCTTACCAGTCCCGTAAGAGTTCGGGGAATATGTGCGCATCCGCACTGAAGAAGAAGGTCATGCCAAGTATTGCCAGAACTATATACTTATCTGGATATGGTGTCTGTTCTTTCGGACATGTCCGACTATATACGTATATGGATGACCTTTTTCTTCTGTGCTGATGCACACATATTCCCCGAACTCTTACGGGACCTGGTAAGAATGTCTTCCACGAGTAATGAGTGTGTTGCGGTGGAGCACTACGAATGTAGTGTGTGGACATACAAGGTGAGAATGTAGACCTCGCGGAAGGCGAGCGCGAGATAGTCTGCAGTCGCACTATTCTCTGTGCCCTCAGTGGCTCCGATGGATAGAGCGTCTGCCATGTAAGCAGCAGATCACGGGTTCGAGACCCGGTCGGGGCACACGTTTTCACCTGTCCCCGTTGATATATATATCAACGCCCGTCAGCAGCTGAAGGTATTAATATAATTCTAATTACGAAGCACTCTCGATTAAAGATCATGCAAGGCAGAGATGCAGTCCTTCACCCCTACTGTTCGGTCTACCGTATACAAGAAGAAGCAATGACCGAAATTAAAGAAAGGTTTGAGAGTGGGACAGAAATTCGAATGGAAAAAAACATGAGTGATAAAGTTCGCTGATGAAACTGCTATCGTTAATGAAAGTGAAGAAGAATTACAGGACTTTCTGAATGGAATGAACAGTCTAATGAGTACAGGACTTGTATTGAAAGCAAACCGACAAAGAAAATGATGAAGAGAAGCAGAAATGAGATTATCGATAACCTTAATATTAAAACTGGAAGTCATGAAGTAGACGAAGTTAATGAATTCTCCTACGTTGAAAGAAGAATAATCCCTGACGTATGAAGCAAGGAGGACACAAAAATCAGACTAGCACAGGCAAAGACGACATTTCTGGCCAAAAGGTGCTTCTAGTAAGAAGAATCGGCCTTAATGTGAGGAAAAAAATTTCTGGGAATGTACATTTGGAGGACAGCGGCACATCGAAGTGAGTCATGGATAGCGAGAACCGGAAAAGAAGAAAATGGAGGCGTTTGAGATGTGATGCTTGTAATGGTAGATTCAGTATTTACTAATTGCAATATTTTAATGTGCGCTTATGTGCGTTTATTTGCATTGGGAATACATGTACCAGCCGCAAGAATGTAACTGAACTGCTAGAAACATTTCTTTCTAAATTATTTTCGATCACTACTATATACACATATCAAAAAAGTTTTGCATCACACTGGTTCCCAGAACTCCTGAAGATAGACGTTGACTGTGGATAGTGTATCACAGAAACAGTCCCTTTAACTGTTCAGAGATGTCACTAAACTCGCCCAAAGATGTAAACAAATATGCATGAGCAGAGCCTATTAGACGGAGGGGTCCGACAGCCCATCAGTTCCAGTCATTCCACTAGGAAGGAGGTACACGCATCGTGTTGTCTGTAGTGCAGCCATGCCTAGACGGTCAATACCGCGGTTCGATACCGTCCGTATTGTTACTTTGTGCCAGGAAGGGCTCTTAACAAGGCAAATGTCCAGGTGTCTCGGACTGAACCAAAGCGATGTTGTTGAGACATGGAGGAGATACAGTGAGACAGGAACTGTCGATGACATGCCTCGCCCAAGCCGCCCAAGGGCTACTATTGCAGTGGATGACCGCTACCTACGGATTACGGTCACCATGTTGAATAATGCTTTTCGTGCAGCCACAGGACGTCGTGTTACGACTCAAACTGTGCGCAATAGGCTGCGTGATGCACAACTTCAGTCCCGACGTTCATTGCGAGATCCATCTTTGCAACCAGGACACCATGCAGCACGGTATAGATGGGCCCAACAACATTCCAAATGGACCGCTCAAGATTGGCATCACGTTCTCTTCAGCGATGAGTGTCCAGAAAATCGTCGGAGACGTGTTTGGAGGCAACTCGGTGAGGCTGAACGCCTTAGACACACTGTCCAGCGAGTGCAGCAAGGTGGAGGTTCCCTGCTGTTTTGGGGTGGCATTATGCGAGGCTGACGTTCGCCGCTGGTGGTGATGGAAGGCGCCGTAACTGCTGTACGATACGTGAATGCCAACCTCCGACTGATAGCGCAGCCACATCGGCAGCATATTGGCGAGACATTCGTCTTCATGGACGACAATTCGCGCCCCATTATCGAGCACATCTTGTGAATGACTTGCTTCAGGGTAACGACATTGCTCGACTAGAGTGGCCAGCATGTTCTCCAGACATGAACCCTTTCGAACATGTCTGGTATAGATTGGAAAGGGCTGTTTATGGATGACGTGACCCACCAACCTTTCTGAGGGATATATGCCTAATCGCCGTTGAGGAGTGGGACAATGCGCATCAACAGTGCGTAGATGAACTTGTGGATAGTATTCCACGACGAATACAGGCTTGCATCAATACTAGAGGACGTGCTACTGGGTATTAGAGGTACCGGTGTGTACAGCAGTCTGGGCCACCGCCTCTGGAGGTCTCGCTGTATGGTGGTACAACATGCAATGTGTGGTTTTGATGAGCAATAAAAAGGGCAGAAATGATGTTTATGTTGATCTCTATTGCAGTTTTCTGTACAGGTTCCGGAACTCTCGGAACCGAGGTGATGCGAAACTTTTCTTGATGTGTGTGCATATGTAATTTACAAATTACTGTTACTAATGAAATATAATATTAATATGCTCATTATCAGCAATAAAATTCTCTGGATCCTTACCAGAGTTTTATCCCTTTGACTGATACAGACGTGCTGACTGCATTCCGTGCAGTGCGCGGCTTTGTCTTTGATGTAGTGCACGCTTCATGCTGTTACCTGTGCTAAGAGATAGCGCTCCGGCTGCTGTGTAGTACTTCTTATTCGCCATAGTTATTGTGTTGCGTCAAATTTAGTAAAGCATTGTGCGAAATTTTAAAGAATTGCAGAGGTACAAACTCACTGCGTCGAATTTGCGTATGGTTGATTTTAGATTATACACAGCAGTTTATGAAATGTAGAGAAGATGTATAAATTTTATTTAAAACTGAGAGCATAACAATATCTCATTTTACTGTCGAGGTATTGTTGTTATATCCAGTGTACACTCCGATTCTCTCCTCGTGCGTCGACTCATGTGGTCATAACAATAATCACAGTTGATTAACAATTCAAGATACTGAAACTAGGTTTTCTGCAAATGATAGCACTCGAAGATGCCTATGTGATAACTACTTGGAACTTTTCTATTCACCGAGACATGACAGTAACTTGTCTGCAGCACTGAGAGAGTCAGCAGAACGTGACCCTTAAAACATGGCGAAGGAAAACCCAGACATCACGTTTAAACACGTCCTCAGCACCTGGGGAGCAGCGGAGCATAATGTGTTAACTAGTCCACACCAGTCAGAGGGTTAATAGTGTTCGCTAAGGGAGAAACGGAACCAACAGACTGACATTGGTGGAGTGTATTAGCGCTGTACGTTTACTGGCCGTTGCTCGGGCTGCTGGCACACATTTTAGTGGGCTGACCGGATACCGCGGCCCTGGCTTCAGTGCTGTGGAGGGTGTGAGTCCTGCGGCTGTGGCCACAGCTGCATGTTCGCTATTGGCGGTAGTGACGCTCAAAAGACAACCTTCAACGAGGCTCTCATCAGTGTGCCTACTCTCGTGTGAAATCTAGTTTTACCGGGAAACGTTTCTTTTTGCGGTATCGAAGTCCTCGACCCCAGGAAAATCTCTAATTGTTCTCAGGATACCTCTCCGTGGTCTTGGCCTCACATCCGATTGGCCGGATCATGTTCTTCTGACCACTTAAATTAGTTATATCCTCGTTAATTGTTTCGTACCGTCCGTAATTCTCAAGGGAGAAACATCATACACAACTGCCAGGAATGGTGTTCTTAGAAGGCATTCTCTCACTAGGTAGACTGAATGTTGTCCATTAATTATTGATGGTCCGTGTCCTGTGGAATGTCCGTTTGTCGTCTCTGCCTTGGTATTTATATATGTTTGTGTTTGCAGCCGCGACATACACTAGCAACTACGTGGATATCCTGGTGTTCTCACAGTGTGTGACTTCAAAGGATGTTGCTAGACCCAGTCTCAGGTTGCTACTATATCTGACCATCCCATTTGCTCTATATATGAAATGCTGTAGATGTATGCTGAAAATTAGGTGGAGTGATAAGGAACTGGGAGGTTCTCTGCGAAAGTATGGAAAACACTGAGAAAAAGCAAAATGACAAGAGATTTGTTAAGACGACAAGGAATGACTTCCATGGTATTCGAGAGAGTACTCAAGATAGCAAACACTGCGGGGGAAGATAGAGACTGCAATGTTGTTGTTGTCAGTGTGGTCTTTGTTTTGAAGACTGGTCTGATGCAGCTGTTGTGTTCTCTGTAAGCTGTCCGTCTCCAAATAACTACTGTAACCTACATCCCTTTGAATCTGCTTGCTGTATTCGTGTCTTGTTCTGCCGTTACAATTTTTACCCCTCCCACCAATTCCCGCCATTACTAAACTGATGATTCCTTGATGTCTCGGAATTTATCCCATCACCTTCTTTCAGCCAAGTTGTGTCTCAGTATTCATTTTTCCCCAATTCTATTCACCAACTCTTCTTTATTTACATCATATACTCATCTAATCTTCAGGATTATTCGGTAGTACCACATTTCAAATAGTTTTATTCTCTTCTTGTCCGATCTGCTTATAGTCCACATGTCATTCACACACAAGACCACACGCCAGATAAATAACGTTTGAAAAGACTTCCTAACATTTAAGTTTATATTCGAAGTTAACAGTTTTCTCTTCTTCAGAAACGTTTTTCTTTCCATTGGCAGTTTAAATTTTATATCTACTCTACTTCGGCCATCATCAGTTATTTTACTGACCCAATGCAAAACTCGTCTATTACTGTTCGTGTCGCATTTCGTAACCTAATCCCCTCAGCGTCACCTGATTTAATTCGACTGTCTTCAGTTAGCCTTGTTTTACATTTCTTGAGTTTCATCTTATTTGCTGCTTTCAAGAAAAAGTCCATTCCCTTCAGCTTTCTAGTCCTTTGTTGTTTCTGATAGAATTATAATGTCCTCAGCAGACCTCGAAGTTTTGAGATTTTCCTCCCCCAAATTTTTCGTTGTTTTCCTTTACTGCTTGCTCAATGTGCGAACTGAGTGACGTCAGCATAGGCTACAAGCCTGTCTCACTCCCTCCTCAGTTATCGCTTCCCTTTCAACCCCACGACTCTTACAATTGCGGCTTATTTTCTGAACATCCAATAAATAATTGAGGATATAGGGCGTAGGGGCGTCCCTGAGATAACGTAGGAACAAGAGAGGGCTTTGTTCTGTACAATGTACAATATGGGTACTACTCATTGTTCTCAAGGAGAGCATTTCCGGATTGTTCACTGAATATCCTTTATTGCAATCCACGGTAGTCGACAAAGACCATAGGCGTTAACGCGTTGCCGTGGACTGTAGGTAATTGCCGGTGGAGGTCCTCCCCGTATCGTGCTACCAACAGAAGGCGTCATATCTTGGGCACTCACGCTGCGCTTACATTCACACAGCTGCGGTGTGCCTTGCTAACTTCCACTTGATTGTCGCGTCTATGGGTAGTCAAAGATCCAGCGGTTTACTGCACGTGTCTCTCTTCGCTGCAACACAAAATCTACAACACAGAAGTTATCGAGGTTACACTTGTAGACTTATTTGCGGCACTCACTTTTCGAAACAGCCGACCAAATCTTCGTAATACACAGCTTAACAGTTTTCATTATGTGCTGAAATAGACGTACGTTTATTATATAATTCCAGATATTATGTATTTATTTTTATTTAGCAGCTGACCTCTGGAAGAATGCGAGACGCCTCTGAAGACGGAACCGTGCCTCGTCAGCAGTTGCAATTTATCGAAGGCCATCGCTCCTCAGAAAATCGCTCGTGTATTGTCCATGTAATCCCTTACTAAATTAATTACTAAGTTATTAATTCTAAGTATGAATAATTATAATTTTCTGCTGAATGAATTGTATCATTTGATTGTTGTTGAAACTGTCAGGTTAGCTTCGAAATGATTAAAAGTGTGGTGTTGAGTGAGAGTTGATGACTATTTTATATGGATTTCAATAATGTGTGGGAGTTATAAATTCATCCATGAAAATTAGAAGATTATTTTTATCAAATGATACACTTTATTTTTGCAAGATACGATGTCAGAGGGTGTAAACAGATTATCTTCAACACAGAGAGATGGATTTATTTTTTTGAAGAGACTCAGTATTTTCACATGTGAAGGAAGAATTTTATTTTTTTACTGTTTCCCCGTTTTTAAAGGCTTCATATGGAGTCTGTTTACGTCTCTGTGGCGAAAACTTGAGGTAGCTGACGACAGCTCAGCTTGAAGAGATTAATTACTGTCGTCATCTCTGCTAGGCCCTTGACAACTTTCCTCTTTCATGTCGGTTACAACAGAGCCTGTAAGATTGTTTTTGAAACGAATATTTGATCCAGTAATTCACACGTTGAAGATAAACTACCTTGGTCAGAAAAATACAAATGAAACCGATATAAATGAATTATTCGGCTTCTTTTGCGACTGAGACGAATTTATATGAGTTACGAAAACACGCAGTCAATTCAAAACCTGAATCTAAAGTTGGCAAGTAAATATGTAACCACTAACATCAGACTCCACATAAGTACCTCCAGACTAGTGTTTCTGTCACTCAGATTTAAGTTCGTGTTGACAAATTCCTCTTTTCCACAAGTGCTTTCCTTGCTATCGCCAGTCTGTATTTCATATCGGCTCTTCTTCGGCCACTGTGTTATTTCGCCGTCCAAACAGCAAAACGGATCAGCTACTTTAGTGTTTTATTTTCTAATCTAATTTCCTCGTCATCGCCTGGCTTTATTCAAATACATTCCAAAAGCCTTGTCTTAATTTTTGTCGATATTAAACCTGTACACTCTTTTGAAAAAAACTGTCTATTCTGTTGGAGTGTTTACCCATGTTTAACAGAGCTGCAATGTCAACCGCAAACCTCAGAGTCTTCATTTCTTCTCTGTGAACTTTAATTTCGTTTCCAAATTTCTCCTTTCTTTCCTCTACTGCTTTTTAAGTACGCAGATTCAGTAACATTGGGAATAGGCTACAGCCCTGTCGGACTGCTCTCTCAATTAGTGCTATCCTTCCGAGCCCTTCGACTGTTACAGCTGCATCTGGTTTCTCGACAAATTATATAATTCCTTTGGATCTCTGTATATTATCCTTTTTATTTCAGAATGTCAAATAACTGAGATCGCAAATGGTTTTTATTTCTATGGTGTGTTAACGAGACGAGACTTAAGCTGTATATTGTGTACGGCTTCATACACAATGCTAAGGAGAGGTGGGCTGTAGAGTGGTGAAGCAACTGTCATCATAGGAAAACTGGACAGGAGCAGAAATAGTTAATGAACAAGTTATCACAGTGAACAGAAGATTTACTCGTATTTCTCCATGTGTACGAAGGCACATTACAGATAATACAACAAAAAGGGGAGTCTAGCTACCAGTGCTACAAGAAAGAGGCTTCAAGTGTGAGAGGGGTGAGCTGCTGTCGCTGACCTACCTATATCGTGGCGGCAGAGAGCGCTCGTGGTACTGATCCACTGGAGCTGTGGCCCAGAGAGCGCACACCAATAGGTCCGTCAGATCCTACGCGACCACTATCGGCGGCTAACAGAAGTTTGCAAATTCGTTACCAACTTCAGGACGCCTGTGGGGTGGTATCTATACGTGATACCACACTGTGTAAGAAAGCACACTGAATTACTGCTGCGAAATGGGAACAGAATTGTGTGAACATAAATTAACTGAAAAATAGTCGTGCATCGAAGAAGAAGTTTAAATAATTGTAGTCCAAGTAATATTAATTTAATTGCTTCGCCGGTTTCTTTATTTCTTCTACCAGTCATTCGCTTCTCAGATTAGGAAATACACTAATGAACCAAAAAATTATGGCCACTGAAGATTGAATGAGATCTGGTGGTGTTGAGGGTAAATCACTAACCAGAAGCGAATAAGAATCATTAGAGCGATGATTCGAATTTCGGCTGCAGAAATGCTGTGACATATGTGACTCTGACAAAGGTTAGACTTTTATGATCCGACACCTAGGATAAGCTTCTCGGAAACAGCAAAGCTGGTCACCTATTCTTGTGCTACTATCGTGGGCATCTATGGGCAGGGGATGGAGGGCGGTGAAACCATGAGTAGGTGACAGTGTGTTGGACGTCCAGGCGTTATCACAGAATGTGAAGTACAGAGGCTTGGCCGCTCTGTAAAGTGGGATAGATGGCGATACAACGCTGCTGCAGACACAATTATTTCGGAGCACATCGTTCAAAGGCTTCTCAACAGACAACTGATTCGTGTTCTCATGCTTGTCCACTGACATCATCAATTAAGATTGTAGTTGTAACGGGTACATTGAGATCAAGTTCCGGATTAATGGTAACGACTCGTCTGCTTGGATGAATCACGTATCTAGTTACACCGGCTCGACGGTTATGTAGGACGTGTGTTAGTAATCGGAGACACCACAACAGCAGTGGACTACGTGAACGTTATTGCGAACGCCCTGCATTGTTTCATACTTTTTCTTCACCGACGTTGATGGCATCTTTCAGCTGGATTTCTATTCGCGTTACAAGGCCACAATACAGGTTTGAGTAGCGTGGTACTTAACTCTCATTTAAGTCGTGAACAACAAATTCACCTGATGCGAAGAAGATGGAACACATCTGAGACGCGACCAGGCGCCATCTTCGCGCCCAAAAACCACCAGCCCATAATGTACGCGAATTACGTGGGTAGCCATCTGGTGCCACATGCCTCACGACACTTACCAACAACATTCCGAACCCACGGCACACATCTACATCTACGTAGTGTAGTGTAACGACCTAAGTTTTGTATAAATGAATTTCTTTTGACATATGACCATGTGCAGACTTCGTCACCTACGTCAGTTAAAAAACACTTCAAAATTATTTAAATTCTTTTTAAAGTTATCTCTGAATGGTTCTTGAACGGAACTGTAATTAAAACATCATCCTTTGAGTCGTATGCGCAGAATTACGTCACTCAGTCCAATTGGTTTGCGCAAACTTTTTTCAATTTAGATGTCGTTTGTTTCTTCTCAGAAATTATATTAATGCAAGTTATTTGCTTTAATAAATATTAAAACCACATTGAATAAACTTTTAAGACTCACACTCGCGATGAACGTTGTCAAAATTTTATAATCTTGTCAAATAAATCAGTAATACTTTTTCCTTAATATAATTCTTCATTAATAAATTCTCGGAAAACGTATTTAAACTTTTGTAGTATACACTAGTTTATTATCTTCATATATACTACCTATAGACGTGAACAGGAGCCTTGACAAGATAGGACTGAATATTTACAACATGATTAAACTTTCTATAATGTCATTGTTGTAGAAACAATACAAATTCTTATTTTTTCAGTTTTTAGAAGCACGACGCAACAGCTCGGTTTCAGGACCTTCTGTTGCTTTTTGGCTGTCGACCCGCGACGTATAGTGGCCAGCAATTTTCTCTCTGGTCCCGGCAGTGAAGATGCTGTCTCCGTTCGTTGCGCCGCCCTCTCTGTACATGAAACATAAAAATAAATACAAAACTTTAGATAATTCACAAACATTACAAATATTACAAAATACATAAACAAAACACTAAATTATACTTGTATTCACCTGCAAACTGGGCTGACGCTGGTGGATGGGTGACGCTTCAATTTCGCGTCCCACTGCAGTAGATACTCCGAAAGCCACCTAAGGTGCGTGGCGGAGGGAATCCTGTCCCACTACTAGTCATCACTGTTCCACTCGCAAACAGACCGAGGGAAAAACAGCTGTTTATGTTCCTCCGTATGAGCCCTGATTTGTCGTACCTGGTCTTCGTGATCCTTACGCTCAATGTATGTTGGCGGTAGTAGAATCGTTCGGCAGTCAGCTTCAAATGTCAGTTCTCCAAATTTTGTCAATAGCGTTTCTCAAAAAGAACGTCGCCTTCTCTCCAGTGACTCCAGTGATCAACATTTCAGTTCCTGAAGCATCTATGTAGCACTTACGTGTTGAATCTTCCTGGCAGATTAAAACTGTGTGCCCGACCGAGACTCGAAATCGGGACCTTTGCCTTTCGCGGGCAAGTGCTCTACCATCTGAGCTACCGAAGCACAACTCACGCCCGGACCTCACAGCTTTACTTCTGCCAGTATCTCGTGTTCTTCGAACTTACCGGTAACAAATATAGCAGCCTGTCTCTGAACTGCTTCGATGTCCTCTCTCAGTCCGACCTGATACGCATCCTAAACACTCGCACCAGCGTCCTATATGCGGTCTGCTTCACAGGTGAGCAACTCTTTCCTAAAATTCTCCCAATAAACCTAAGTCTACAATTCGCTTCCCTACCACAGTTCTCTCACATGCTCATTCCATCTCATATGGCTTTGCAACGTTACGCCCAAATATTTAAACGACTTTACTGTGGGCAAGTAGTACAGATTTGGTCTTCCTAATCATCCGCATTAACTTACATTTTTCCACACTTAGGGCTAGCTGCCATTCATCACACCAACTGCAAGTTTTGTCTAACTCGTGTATCTTTTTACAGTACCTAAACTTCAACACCTTACCGCACACCACATCATCAGCAAATAACCACAAATTCCTGCCAAACCATTTATTTACATAGAGAACTACAGCGGTCCTACCACACTTCCTTGGAGCACTCCTGACGAAACCCATGTCTCTGAGAAACACTCGCCATCGAGGACAACATACTAGATTCTATTATTTAAGAACGAGCCACTCACATGTCTGCGAACTTAATCCATATGCCCGTGCCTTCGTTAACAGCCTGCAGTGAGGCACCGTGTCAGATGCTTTACGGAAATCTAGAAATACGAAATGTGCCTTTTGCCCTTCATCCATAATTCGTAGTATATTGTCAGTAAAGGGTCGCTATGTGTAAGGTGCGTGAAGCGCACTTTGAAGATATCCTGATGGCTAAAAGATCCACGCGCACTTTGAATAAGGAAATGCTACCTGATACTGAAATCAACGTAAAAGATTGGGCCTCCACCAACTCTAGCCACACGACAAATAAGAGGTTGCGCTGAATCAGAAAATTACTTAAATCATTCATAAGAAAAACTCACAAAAGAACACTCATTGTAAAGTCACTGATAAAGAATGGGATGTAATTAATAATATGATCCAGTCATTGTTCACGTGAATCAAGTATTGAAGAAAGTAAAGAGTACGTGAACACTGTGCGTAAGTGCAGCTTTCAGTAACATTCCTGTAAACAAGATCTACTCCAAAGCATTTGTTTTAAATAAGAAGGGACACTAATTATTGGACTGTGCGCATGGAAACTCTATGGATGGGCTAACAAGGAAAACTACAAGGTAAATGGCGTAGGTAACGGAGACGTAACCTCGGTACAATGCATAAGATTGGAGGTAAAATTATTTATTCCTTAAAACATTGGTTAATGCATCTATTGAACTGCTGTTGACTGGTAACTAAGTACAATTGCTTGTGAAACGCTATACGTTTCACAACAGACTCGTGTACCCACGTGGTTCGCGGAGACACAATATCTACGTACCGTGGCCAAATTTTAGTAACATCAAACCACGCAGTCGCGAACATCTAACATTTTACAGAGGACGCATTTGAATAGACAAATGATAGTGGCAGAGAGCTACAAACTCTAATATTAATAATATTAATCCATGTGGATCGTTTCCACCGGACATAAGGCAATGAGACAAAGAAAATTCACAAAGAAGCAAAAATTACCAAAATTCGGAAAAGATTAGAACGCACACACACGCAGTTGCAGGCACACAAAAATTCACACTGAATCGAGGGCGCTTCAATATATACAACACCTTTGTGTTACGTTCTTGTTACGGATCAAAGTCAAGTCTGCATTAGGAATCAAACTGAAAGTCTGCAAAAGCCGTGCAATCCTTGCTGCGACCCAGCAAATCACTCTTTATAAGATGAAACGCGTGACCAAAAGCTAAAAGCTCCCCTCTTCCTGTGAGACACCGCGACATGCGGCTAAGTAAACTCATCCTTCTTCGAAGAGACTTCGGCTGCAGACCGTCGGCGAGGTGGAACAAGATTGACTGTCTCACACACTCCAACGTCTTTCACGCGACCCCGTGGCGAGTTAAACCCAGGGATGAGACCTTCCGCCACCAGCCTAACACCGGTAACTTTCACACCAATGGAGCAAACCTCTTTGCCTACCTGAATTGACAATGGTTTGCCATTCTGTACGACTACCGCTGATTCTCTGCAGCACACTAAACCACTGTATAGCAAAATAAAACAAACCCATATTCATTCACTCATTTATATTCTCGAGTCAGAAACATACAAATTTACAGTAGCCATACACATCAGTAAATATGTACACACACACACACACACACACACACACACACACACACACACACACACACACATATATATATATATATATATATATATATATATATATATATATATATATATATATATGTGTGTGTGTGTGTGTGTGCCCAGTACTTTGCAACCTCGAAGGCGCTTGGAGTGTCTTGCAGGAGATCAATCTTCGTGCAGGATGTAGGGCACAAAAGGCACTGGAGCATGTGGCTTGCGGTTTGTTCTTGTCCACAATCACAGGACGTATCTTCTGTTATGAAGCCCCATCTCTTCAGGTTGTCTCTGGATCGTCAACTCCTGATCGCAATCTGTTTAAAGATTTCCACACCAGCCAGCTCTCGTTGTGTCCAGGTGGTAGTTCATGAGCATCTGGCGTCTGCAGGTGAGGCGTCGACTTCTTCCATAACTCCATCCTTGCCTTCTCTGGTGAAATGGTGAGCTTCTCGGATGTTCTCAGGAAGCTCTTTCGAGATCTCAGCCGTTGCTGTGGTGGATTATGTCCGGGCAGTGGATGGGCACTGTCCTGTTCCACTTTCAGTCTCTCCTTGTTGGCAGTCACTGTTCTGCGTACCCAAGGTGGCGCTATTACAGCCAGGTAGTAGAGCTTATCAGTTGGGGTAGGTCTCAAGCAACCTGTCATCAACCTCCACCTTTCGTTGAGAGCAATGTCTACTTGTCTGACATGAGATGACCTCTACCAGACTGGAGAAGCATATTCAGCAGTAGAAAAGCACTGTGCCATTGCAGAACTGCGAATAGTTTGTGGATGTGATCCCCACTGTGTCCCCGCTAGTTTGCGAATTAGGTTGTTTCGAGCGGAGATTTTCATTTTGGTCTTCTTGCAGTGAGTTTTGAATGTCAGAGTTCTATCGAGCGTGACCCCCAAGTATTTAGGTGCGTGATAATGTGGGAGCTGGATGCCTGACCATGCAATATGTAGCTCACGATTAGCTTCTCTGTTCTTAAATGAAAGGCACACACTTGTGTCTTCGAAGGGTTTGGTCTGAGTTGTCAGCAGCTCGTGGTCGTGCGGTAGCGTTCTCGCTTCCCGCGCTCGGGTTCCCGGGTTAGATTCCCGGCGGGGTCAGGGATTTTCTCTGCCTCGTGAAGACTGGGTGTTGTGTGATGTCCTTAGGTTAGTTAGGTTTAAGTAGTTCTAAGTTCTAGGGGACTGATGACCATAGATGTTAAGTCTCATACTGCTCAGAGCCATTTGAAACATTTTTTTTTTTTGTCTGAGTTGGTTCCGATTGTAGTAGCTTGACAGTGTTCTAAGTGCTGTTGTCAGGCATACTAGAGAGTTCTGCATCATTGGCAAGCAAATAAAATGATAATGAAAGGGGACTACAGGACCCTTTCCATATCGTGAGAAAACGGCAAGCTGAGTATAATGGAGTCACTTGCTCTTTTCTCCAGTCGCTTGAGACTTTGTGCTCGGGGAGAAATTCGTGACGAATACAAGCTAGTCCAGCTGGTCATAATGTTTTGACTCATCGGCCCCAACTAGCACAATAATGATCTTTGGATGAATGAGATATATGGAATCGACCACCTCCAACAATTCCAGCTTTGGGGATATGTGAGGCACGTAAAAGGAGGGCACTGTGTTATGGGCAGAACTGGGGAAGGACAGGTGGCAGTACTACGGCTTGGGGTGTCTCGTCGTCGCCTCTCCACCTCGCCACCGGCGGAAGCGGGCGGGACCGATGCGGCGGCGGCGCGCGCCGCCATGCGACGCACCCCACATTCCGCGGAGACCGCCGCCTGCGTTGGCTGCAGTGGCGTGCGCTTGCCCAACTGCAGCCACGGACGTCACACACTCTGCTCCCGAAACAGCGCAACGTTCACGACAGGCGTATCACCGTTAAACGATTATAGATATTGGTTATCAGAACTCACTTTGTACTCCTCACTTGTTAAAAAAGGTATAGTTGTCATCAACACGAAGGCTGATTTAAACTCCAGACTGCTTCAGTAGGAATGAGATTAGTAGAAGTGGTGTGTCTTTACCATTCCCTGATCTTAGTGTCTGTGACGTCACACTGGAACAACAGCAATCTCCTTAAGTAGTAGGGGAGAGTTTTGTAACTTGATACACTTTTCAAATTTTTGTCTCTTGCGAGCCCAGAGATTTAATATATTTACTTATCTCTTCTGCTGCAGTCTTTCTCGGAAGTTACAAAAGTTGCACCGAAAAATTAAGGTTTTTTTTAATTAATTAATTAATTTTTTTTCAAATGTGAAAGCATGTGCCACCGTACAACATGGTCTTGCACCTAGGAACAAATATTAGATTGACATTTAAAAGCAATCACAGTTCAAAGAATACTGTTCTTACGATTCTATATGTTACATTATTACTATACTACACACCAATAATCAGTAAGCAAAATCAAATGAAGCAGAAGTATTATCAAAAACCAGCTACAAGTTAAGTGTATTTTGAAATGGAAGCTACTGGACACTAAAGAAACTTCCATTTTCAAGTAAGTTAAGATTGTTAAGAGATTAAAGAAATGTAGTTCATTCCCAGGTATCACATACTCCACGGTAAAAGACCATCTTCTGTGTCAAGGGTCAAAATTGTTCACAACAGAGAAATTGCTGTTTAATATCTGCATCTTGCATAGATATTTCTAAAAATATATCGCTCTGCTCATCACATAATTGTGTACCCGAAGGAATAACAATATACTACCTATAACTCTAACATACCATACAAACTAGCAGAACAAGTGCAAAAAAGCAACCTCATGTCTGCCAACAATAAACAGAATACAAAATGCTGAAAACTGCTCATGGGAGTCTCTACCCTGCATTATTTCATGTGATTCTAACATTAACGGCTACAATGAAGTTAGCGGCCAAAAAAATTGTTTGTTCCTACGTACACTGTCCTCTAGTTGCAAGTTTCTCGTCTACAACAAAAACTGTCACTCTAGATCGCAACTATCGTTTTATTGTGACAACGGTTTTAGTCAGAACATACCCATCTACAGATCAGTAACAAAATGAACCAAATATGATACAGCTAATCACCATAAAAACTAACATACAACAACATAGCCAGAAGAGAAAATAAGCATATGTCCTTTGTGACATGTGAAGCTGGTACAACTTAATGAAATAATTTTTGCGAAATAATTGAATATCCTTTAATGAAGTTTCACATTTAAATTGGGAAGCTAATAGATGACACTTTGTTCTTACCATAAGAGAAACCATATCTGAATGTAATCAATCCGCAGTTATCCACAGTGATATCTCAACTCAAATTGAATAAACGGGGTATTCCTGTCTGACCAATTGTGAACAACATAAAAGAACACTGGAAAATTATTAGACTTTCTCGTTCATCAGGTTGCCCTCTATTCAGAGGCTGTTGCATGCAGCGACTGTGATTGACTTGTAAATAATATATTTCAGCTATCAGTCGTTCTTTTGAAATTATATTGGCAAATCTAGATTTTAGCTAGAAACTAGCCATTCTCAATGCACTATCGTTTTTGATCAATGCATGTAACGCCTGTTGGTCTGGCTTCATTCACAGTTCATTGAGTATTCAATGAACTTTGAATGAAGCCCAACTCTGAATGAATGGTTAGTTTCTAGCTGAAATCTAGATTAGCCAATAAAATTGCAAAAGAACGACTGATAGCTGAAATCTATTACTTACAACTTTCTCGTTCAGCTTGATAATGTATCAGAAATTAAGTATTTTCATCTCAACGATAAAGTATACTGCCAAAAAGATGAATTGGCTGTGGATAATTCTCCTGCTGAGACTTTAGCAGACATATTTTTGAATCATACTAAACGTAAAATCTAAGAAGAAAATCCTGAAAAAAACCCAAAATTAGAATGAAAATTTCACTCTACAGCGGAGTGTGCGCTGATATGAAACTTCCTGTCAGATTTCATTCTAGAAACATCCCCCAGGCTGTGGCTAAGCCATGTCTCCGCAATATCCTTTCTTTCAGGAGTGCTAGTTCTGCAACGTTCGCAGGAGAGCTTCTGTTAAGTTTCGAAGGTAGGAGACGAGGTACTGGCAGAAGTAAAGCTGTGAGGACGGGGCGTGAGTCGTGCTTGGGTAGCTCAATTGGTAGAGCACTTGCCTGCGAAAGGCAAAGGTCCCGAGTTCGAGTCTCGGTCCGGCACACAGTTTTAACCTGCCAGGAAGTTTCCAAGCCAAAATTGTTTGCAACAAAAGATACCATAATGCTACATTAATACTTTTCAGAGTGAAAGAGGTGAAATGACACAAATCCTAAGCAATGTGAATCCTAAGTTGCATTCTACAACTGAACATGAATGAGACAGGCATATTGATTTCCTAAATTCGACTATCACTGACTGTAGAGGTAGGTATGAATGGGGCATTTTCAGGCAGCCTACAACTACTTATGCTGTTATTAAAGCCAAATTTTGCCATTTCTACTAATACCAAATGACATTTCACACTATAATTCTACATAGAATGTTAGAGCTACCTTTACATCCTGTTGAAACCGAAAAAGAAATTTCAGTTTTGAAACGAACTGCAAGAGCATATGATTACAGTGCTGGTAAAGTGGATGCTAGTTCGAATGATGTGAAAGGGGGATCTACAATTCTATCAACTGCAGAAAGACCCAGGTTTGTCAACAACATATGTATGGACCACATTTAAGACATAAATATAGAATATTTAGGAATGAAAACACCAATATAAGTTATGTCAGTAGAAGCTCGCTTCATAAAAATTTGAAACACCTTGTAGGCATCCATCAGGACAGGTATCACCGTTCCAGTGTTTACAGAACAGCTCGTAATAAATTCATATTTGGTCAGCACCGGTTACAGAATAAGCATTCAGCAGGTACAAAAAATGTATTCAAATTTTGCATAATACTCCAAAAAGTCTGTTGATAGATGCTCTTGAAGAAAAAGGGATTTGCAGCCACTGCAAACGTTTGTATCACCATAGTAAGATATTAGGTTTTTTTTTCCTTCTGATAAATTATGCTTTGCATAAAGTGTATTTTCTTTAATATGTGTTCTTTTATATGTTGTACTATGTTTTCTCTTTAGTGACTAATGTATTTGGTTGTATTCAGAAAGGCATGATTTTGGTTAAATAATTTTGTATTGATTGTTAATATGGCTAAATGCAATGTTTGCTTAAAAATGTTTACTTGCTACTTTGTAACTGCTGATCCACACTTAGTGCTCTTGGTTCATGTTATGGTAAAAGATGGAGTGGTTCCCCTCTAAAACGGAAGTTATTTAGCACGCGCAAATTGGGGTTGGTGCGAGTGAAATCTGATGATCGTCCCCATGAAGAAAATAACAGAGCATGTCAATTACAGCTGTAAGTCCATCTGCCATCATATACTCGCCACCAACATTGCGCAATCACTGTAACAGAGAGGAGGAATCATAGATTTGTAAAGTGATGGATCAGCACATTTAGTATGTGCAAATACAGGGTAACTCATACCAAAATTTATGCACCTACTTCGATTTTTTTCATTATCATAACATCTATCAGGATCCTCTCCTTTCGAATTATGGTTTCTGAGTGTCCAGATTTCGAGAAATGATTATCATAAATGAAAGACGATTATTTGATTAAATTTGTTCGAATCTGAGTGAAATTGGTTATCTAAAATTATTGTGGATTTTGGTGAAGTCGAGGGAGGAAGTAAGTGTATCTTTTGTGAAAGCCTCCCAGTAATTTAACTTCTTCATTTTAAAGTTTTGCGATCTCTTAAAATTACTTGCTTTCCCTCTGGTTTGAAAAGTAAACAACTGAGATGATAACAAACAGGCAACAAACTATTATGAGGTCAGTTTAAAGTAAATGTTCTAAATGATGGGTTTGAAAAGCAATACCTAGTGAATATATTGACTGTAGAATCTGTTGAAAATGCACACAAGGTGAGTCAATTTACAAAGAACTGTTTTCTGTTTTCCTGAGCTGACATTCTTTATATTGTTCACGAAAGTGTGTTTAGTTTGCTTTACTACAGTAGTCAAATTTGCCCCCCCCCCCATTGAAAGTTGCTCAAAATGCAAGTTCCAACTGCTCTTGAAATTTATGTTGAGTTTTGTGCACATTGTGTGTTAAAAGGTGTAATATTAGTTTGTGAGTACCCACTTACTGTTTTATTCTCTCTGAAGGTGAAGTTATTATTAATGCCATTATCCACGAAAACAGTTACTTCTTTACTTTTGAAGACTAGAATGAATCTTACTGCATGTAAATTTTATTTAAATTTGTGCTATGTAGAAAATATCTGATGAAATAAGACTAGGTCCATGCCCAAATTCCAGTTTAGCAGTGACTTGCATTTGTAGTGTTGATGAAGTTATTCAGTTTTGACAAAGTATTTAATATTCATGAGTGTAACAGTGTCTTTTGTCTTTGTGAGAACGTGAATATCTTTCTGCTACTGCTTTTACCCACTATAACTTTTTTTTTTTTGCTTGTGACTGGGTTTATTGCACTTCCGTCGAAAAGAAATATAAGTTGAGTTTTTCCACTAAAACTGTCTACTTTTTCTTTAAAAGAAATATTTCACATTTCTGTGCTTAATTAGGCTGGCGATTGTATTCTATTTCATTTCAGTAATTTTGAGTAGTTAAAACAGTTTCTAAATTAGAGATGTTACTTTCTGTGTGTTTTCGTATCTTCAATTTCATGTTCGATAAGCAAAAACCTTTTAGGCATTTCTCGGTCAATTCTGCAAAAAATCCTCACAGAGGGTAACATTATACTGCATCTAAATACCATAATTGGCTATAAATATAGCATCAGTACACAAACAGTGCAGGTTAAAGTGTTTTTTGTGGCTTTTCCCGTCACAGGACTAGTTGTTCTCTTGGGGCATAGTGTGTAGTAAACCAAATCTGGTGATTGATAACAAACACACGTAGCAGTTAATGTTATAAGTTGATCTCAAAATCTGTTGAACGAGCAGATTGACTACAAAGAAAACCATTTATATAATTTGATGATTTGTTATAATGTGTACTTTCAGCTTTTTTTAACTTTTTGATTCCGATGATAGTTCTATTTTTATTTAAAGAACATAAAATATTATTTTTGATATTCTTTAATTATTTGTGATCAGTTGACTGACTTTGTGTCTGCAGATGTTTTGAAATTAAACGTCAATAGGTGCTGAATACGCGGTGTGACTTGCTTTGTTCTGTTGGCCAACCAGTGGGACGTGTCATCGCTTAGACTCCAGGCATAGCGGGCGTGCGTCCCTGTAGCATCAATAGGAGTTAGAATCTGCGTACCTTTGCTTGGCTGATTATATCGCCTATGTTACACCCTTTGACAAGACTTACGAGATGCAGTAGTTTTATGCGATGCATACTGAAGGCATTTTTTATAGTTTGTAGCCACTACATCCGTCTTTTAAGTTTTCAGTGTTCTGCTAAATATTTTATATGTATTTGCGGAGTATAATCAGCATGGTCTTATGTAGCACATACAACACGAAGATTTTTAATCGCGCTATTTAGTAAATTTTTCGTTCACCGGTTTACTCAACCGATCGTGAATGAATGAATGAATGAATGAATTTTCACGGTTGAACGGCACCATAAATACAATCTAGCGGCAAGGCATAAGCTACACTTTTTTTTATCGAAGGTATTCTGAACTAAATGCACATTAAAGGGTAGCTTACGAAACCCTCGTTAGAACTGTTTCTAAGTATGGGTCATTGGTATGATTCTTTTAACGAGTTCCATTAAAGGAATAAATAGTGCAAATCTAAAGAAGAATTTATCTTTACCACAGACCCGAGCGTTCAACATCATTGTTTTTCCCGGTGTCGGTTCTTAAGGGGACATTGTATGTCCTATGCCGCCAATGTTAAACTATCGAATTTTGTGACCCATTATCTTGGAAACTTTTTAAGACACTAACTTACAATTTTTCATAGTTATTGAATGCATATTTCTACATACACTGAACTAGAATTGTTACTAAAATTGTATTGTTGGGCATGTTTTCATTTTTTTTTCTAACACTAAATTTTTTGACAGAATTTCGTAAATAAATGAACATAAAAACAAAAGAACTCAGGATTATTCTAGTTCCATATGTGTTGAATCCGACACTTGGCATGCTGTGAAAATTTCATGTCTCTACCAGCATTACTTTTTTAGAAAATGGGTTATTTATTGCAAAAAATGTAGTTCAGAGATATCGAGTTTTAAAGCTTTTTTATTACAAATTTTTATACAGACTTACATTTCTGCATCTTTTATGCACTGGAATTGCCCTGGCCCATAGTCTGTGTCTTCTTCAGTGTCACAACAGCCCAGTGCTTGCCGCCCCCTTTTCTTTCTTGCTTCTTTTGTCATTTGCTGAGCAGCTAACTCTGCTTCATGTACACGAAGCTCATCCAGTTTCTGCAATCCTGTACCTGTATTATGTCCAATTCTCACCCATAGCTTCTCCAGAACGTTAAGTCTTTCATAGTTTCCAACATTTAAAGATATTACAGCATCAGACACTGCTAACTTTAGAGTCATAAAGCCAACAAATACATTTTTAAGCACACAGCACCACACAACATTATTGAAGAACTTATTTACATTCTGGGTCTTCCAATGTAAACACTTCTTTAGTAGCTCAGGATTTGCCAAATGTGTCTAAATAGGTTTGATTGCCTCCATTACTGTCTATAATATCATCATTTTTACCACTGTCACCATTTCTAAAGTTACTTTCCTTTTCGATGCATTAGGGGACGTGGTCACTTCAGAAACATTATCGTGGTTTCCTTCACTGCTAGCACACTTGTTTTCAAGTACTTCAGAAGAAAATGCAAGTCTCACTTATCTGTTACATACAAATTTGCGTTTCTTCAAGTTACTTTCATGGTTAGTCATTTTATTTATATATACAAAGCAATAGAAGTTAGCTTTCTACAAAAATAGCCGATAATCACACAACATTTAACGAAAACTAGTATCAGAAACACATCACTGATTTGTTTATTCGTAATGCCAACTTCTGAGACGTAGCAGTAGGCACAAAGCAAAGCAATTCACAGCCTTCTAGACTGTGTAGTTCCCAAGATATGACTGCTCAACTGTGGCAGTAAATGCGTAGCCGCGAAATTTGACAGTCACACATAAACATTCAAAATATTATTTGAAGGTCTCACAATTGTCTGATTTTAATGTATTATATTCCAAAAAGTCCAAAGTACATTATGGAGTAGAAAACAGAAAACGTCCAATTTCAACGACTTTCATGTACACTGCCCACAGACTCTGACACAACTAACTGGAATTGTCTCCAGCAGAATGCAAGTCTGCATGAAGGCTAGACCTCATATTAATCTCTATTAATAGGTGTTCACCTGCATAATTGAATCCTACTAAGGATGTTTGCTTGATGGGAGGACTGATGCGGGGTGCACCAAGACTCATGATGCCTACTGAGGTCTCCTAAACCATCTGGGCAGTTGGCACAACGGCCTAGTTAGCATTGTGATCACCACATGACCTTCCATATAGCATCTGGAAGACGCCACGAAATAGAGCAATATAATGTCTCTAAAATGCTGCTGGAAATGAGAAAACGCTTAAATGATCATTGATTATTACTTTTGGTTATTATTCAGGTTTACCGCAGTTAAAGCTGGTCGACAGAAATTGCGGCTGATGCATTTTCGAGGCTATATAAGTAGTGTGCTGTTTACTAATTTGACACAGGATTATTTCTCAGAGACTTGTAATAAACAATTCCACTTAATTATACTTTCTGCCTCAGGTAGCATAAGATCATGATATTAAAATAAGATGTAACACACATCTGTGGCTATTCCTAACAAAGTAAGTCGTAGTCAGATATTATAACACAAAATTCAATGTGAAGTGTCACCGAAGTCAAAGAGCAAACAGTTTGGATTAACTTCAGTTCTCATTTTGTTGTTCTCATTCTGTTTAACTGAATAAATAACTGTATGGTTCGTCGTTACACGTAGCCAGGCCAGAAGAAAATAAAATATTTGAAGTCCACCTTCTTGGAAAAACCCATAAAATATTGACTGCGGCACTTCCGCCTAGTCCTTTGGAAGGAAGTATTAGCATTTGTTGCGCTGATATGAGTGCCGCTGGAAGAAAAAAGGTTTGAACTAAATCTTGCCGCTTGGATGATTACGATCAGGTTGATCAGGCGCTGCTAGATTGTTTTGCTGTCGGCCTGCTATGAATGCTGAAATAATGGAAATACTTGACACAGGGCACACAAAACTACGGGATAAAGAAATGGAATAAAAAGTTTTAATTAATTAATGATTAATTCATTAAATATACGGTTACGAATCTGATGTGACTACCTAAGCTGTTATCACAGCTACGAGTACAAGAGAACCAGAGAACAAGTGAACCGATGAACAAGAGAAGAGGAGCGCACATTGTATCCTCTATGTATATAGAGAAATCACATATCTTAATCTCATTAAAAAATTACCATAATATGTCTGTAGGACGGATATCGCCGGTGATTCAGCATTTTAATAAGTTTCACAAGGTTATTTTTGATAACAAGTTTGCCCATACGTCCACATGACATATTGTGCTAACTTCATACAGTCTCATAGGTATTTCGTCGAATAGTATTTTATGACAACATGGAGACGCAGTAGGCTCACACGATGGCCGGTCGACATCCCTCGAACCTTCACAGCCTAGACGAGAAGTTCGTTTCAATAAGTGTCTGGATATTTTTGATTAGATGGGGTATGTTATATATGAGTTTAACCTTTACCGGCTCTTAATTAACGGGCGTTTTGTTTTTCTCACAGACTGAAATAGAAAAATACGCTTCAGTTACTTTATTCTCATAAAGTTTCAATAAATATTTCGTAGTATCATGCGAGCAATAATCGGGAATTCCGCAATTTTAAAATCAAATATCCCTCCTCCTTCCATACTTCTTGTCATTCACGAAATCTTTGTTCTTAAGCCTTACTTCTATATTTTCCTCCCTCATTGTTAAATATATTTTCGCTTCTCTTATTGTATTTATCATCATTTTATCACATTGTAAGTTTGTACATGCATTTAACCTTTGTGTGACTTCAGGTGCCAGAGATGCAGTCATATGTGTGTGAGTTGCGTTTGCCTGAGTGAGTTTATGTGAGTCTGTTGTCTGTTTTTGACAAAGGCCTTGTTGGCTGAAAGCTTATTCTGCGACAGTCTTTCTGCTGTGCCTACCTGCGACTCAGAATCTCTGCTACATGGTGAGTGGCAGCTTTCCTTTTCTAATATTGTTACATTTAAGCTTTGCTCTTCATTTACTGCAGAAACCAAAGGTAATCCGCGGCACAGTGGAAGTACAGGAGTCAGTCAAATAAAGAACAACATGGTGCCAAGATCGTTTCGATTACGTTGCAGAAGTTCCGCTGAGAAGCCATTACACATCCTTCATACAGTCCCGATCCCTCCCCACGCGAGCTACATATTTTTGAAGATCCGTTGAAAGATAATCGTGGCCGTCGATTTGCTTCGTACGAAGAGATGCTCGCCTGGGTACATTCATGGTTCCGCACGCAACCGAATTTCTTTCGTGAAGGCTGTATTGGCACATTTGCAGGCTGAGCTTTTATTAGCAGAAAACATTTATAAGTAATAAAACAAAGAAATAATATGAGCCATATAGTCTACGGCTGTATAAATATTGTATGCAGCTACTTGAAACATTTGACGATTTTTGATCATCAGATTATTGGCGGAATAAGAGGCACCTTTTGTTTTCTAGGTCTTGTCCAGATCGTGGGAAAGACCGACACATACATTAAGGACTCAGGACATTTCATTGAGAAGCTGAAGAAACTGAAACTTGCGCCAAACGACATCCTGGTCAGTTTTGATGTTGTTTCGTTATTTACGAAAGTGCCACTCAGCGACGCTCTGGAGCACATCGGTTCCATGTTCCCGCAAGACATCAAAAAGCTCTTCCATGCATGTCTCACCACGAGCTATTTCACGTGGAATGGCGATTTCTACGAACAGCTGGAAGGCGTCGCCATGGGTAGTCCTCTCAGTCCAGTGGTGGCCAACTTCTTCATGGAACAATTCGAAGCACAGGCACTGGACTCGGCGACTTGCAAACCTAAGGTGTGGTACAGGTACGTCGATGATACTTTCGTGGTGTGGAGCCATGGTGAAGAACAGCTCGGTGAATTCCTGAGACACTTGAACAGCCTCCATGCCAACATAACATTTACCATGGAGGTAGAAAAGGACAGGAAACTGCCATTTCTAGATGTGCTGGTCACAAGGGACGGCGAAAACCTGGGACACAGCGTGTATCGAAAACCGACACACACGGACCGATACCTCCACAAACTGTCAAACCACCACCCGAGCCAGAAAAGAGGCATGATTAGTACGCTCGTAACGAGAGCAGGACGAATATGTGAGCCTCAACACCTCAAACGAGAAATGCAACACCTGGAAACTGTTCTGAGGAGCAATGGGTATTCCACAAATTACATTAGAAGTGTAACAGAGCCAAACACTCGGCGAAGTAAGGAACCAGAAAAAGAAATGTCGGGTACGGCCTTTCTGCCATACATTCCCAGAGTGACGGACAGAATCGGCCGTATATTGCGCAAACACGGCGTAAAGACGATTTTCAAACCGACAAGGAAGATCAAAGAGTGTCTTAGATCGGCGAAGGAGAAAAGAGACCCACTTGCAATGTCGGGAATATACCGTATACCTTGCACATGCGGAAAAGTTTATGTCGGAATGACTGGACGATCCATTAACACCAGGATCAAAGAGCATAAGCGACATTGCAGGTTGGGGCAGGTGGAGAAATCAGCCGTGGCAGAACACGCACTGAATGAGACCGACCACGTAATAAAATTCGCCGACACGGAAGTTCTGGCTGTAGAGAAGCACTATCACACGCGCTTGTTCAGAGAAGCTGTAGAAATCCAAAAGCACGCGAACAGTTTCAACAAGAAAGAGGAAAGCCTTAAGGTAAACGGATCCTGGCTTCCCGTACTGCAGCGAACGACCGTCGCAGGTAGCAAGAGGAGAACCGCACCGGAAATGACCGCGGAGAAGCCCTCGGACGTTGGCGCGCCAGGTACATATAGTCTGCGGCCGCGAGCTCGCCTACAGTTCACCACCGGCAATGGAGGGTGAAGCTTTGACAATGCCAGCCACTCGTGCTGGCGAAACGTCAGAAAAATCATTAGATGAACGTCGGCCGAAGAACCCGAGACAGAAGCCAATAGGCAGTTTGTTAATTGTGTTTTATTTCAAAATACGAGTATACTGTTATTACTAACCTAAGTATGTTTTATTTCGTATCTTTAGTCATTGTAAGAGAGTTGGGTGACTTGGCGTGGCATAAGGTTCCGTACTTCTAAGCAAAAAGTCGTCCAGCTCGATCCACCGTCGTCTTCCGGTGTTGTCTTATTACTAAGTCCGCTTTTAGTGAAAGCACAGAGAGAAGAAACACGGTTAAAAATGCATGAACGGACCTTAACAGAAAAAGCCATGCTCAAGCGCCGAGAGTTTGTATGAAACACGTTTTACAAATCTGTAAACTTAATTGATCTCTATTTAATATTCATTACTATAATTCATTGTATTGTCCCT
This sequence comes from Schistocerca nitens, assembly GCF_023898315.1. NCBI lineage: Eukaryota > Metazoa > Arthropoda > Insecta > Orthoptera > Acrididae > Schistocerca > Schistocerca nitens. Next base: position 783,610,228 of record NC_064614.1, on the reverse strand, counting down.
TTCCAGATACGAACGAGCTAAAATTAAATTGGCGACTTCGTGTCTGGACGCACGTTGTATGTACTATATTGTCTTCCTTTTGTTATGTGTTTATTGGACGCTACAAACTGGATACGAGACCGTATTATTGAGCATTGGAATACACTGAAGTAAGACGAATTACTGGATTGTATGTCGACACCTGAAATTACGCTGCATTCGTGGATACCTGGTAAGGCGCCGCATAACATCAGCAATCTTGCCCAAGCGCCTTGTATTATCGTAGCCTGCTTGGCAGATCTATCACAATTTCTCGTTTGCGTAGCAGTGACTTTAAGCTACATCGCGGTTTCCAAAATTATTTTTGCCGTGCGGTTCTCGGCGCTACAGTCTGGAACCGAGTGACCGGTACGGCCGCAGGTTCGAATCCTGCCTCGGGCATGGATGTGTGTGATGTCCTTAGGTTAGTTAGGTTTAATTAGTTCTAAGTTCTAGGCGACTGATGACCTTAGAAGTTAAGTCGCATTGTGCTCAGAGACATTTGAACCGTTTGAACCAAAATTATTTTCATTATTCATACAGTGCAACAATACAGTTTTATCATTTCACAGTATAGCCCCCTTTAGTTCTGCGCGACGCAAAATGGCGTGCAGCCATTAGCGTTCAAATTCCATCATTACGTACGACAGTTATTATCTTGTTCAGACATTGTCGCACAGCGAGATTAATTTTTTTTTCGATTACGCATACGAACATTTATTCCTATTACACATACGAGTTTAAATTTTTATTGGGCCATACATTATGTGTGGCATGGTATTGACCAGAAAACAATTAGCAAAGATGGAGAACCAGAGACGGCAAACAGAGGCGCAATCCGACCATTACATGCCATTAAATAATGAAAGTGACGGCACAGTTGATTCAAATACACTACTGGCCATTGCTACAACAAGAAGAAATGCAGATGATAAACGGGTATTCATTGGACAAATATATTATACTAGAACTGACATGTGATACATTTTCACACAATTTGGATGCATAGATCCTGAGAAATCAGTACTCAGAACAACCACATCTGGTCGTAATAACAGCCTTGATACAGAGCTTGGATGGCGTGTACAGGTACAGCTGACCATGCAACTTCAACACGATACCACAGTTCATCAAGAGTAGTGACTAGCGTATTGTGACGAGCCAGTTGCTCGGCCACCATTGACCAGACGTTTTCAATTGGTGAGAGATCTGGAGAATATGCTGGCCAGGGCAGCAGTCGAACATTTTCTGTATCCAGAAAGGCCCTGCAACATGCGGTCGTGCATTATCCTGCTGAAATGTAGGGTTTCGCAGGGATCGAATTAAGGGTAGAGCCACGGGTCGTAACACATCTGAAATGTAACGTCCGCTGTTCAAAATGCCGTCAATGCGAACAAGAGGTGACCGAGACGTGTAACCAACGCCCCCCCCCCCCCTACCATCACCCCGGGTGATTCACCAGCATGGCGAAGACGAATACACGCTTCCAATGTTCGTTCACCGCGATGTCGCCAAACACGGATGCGACCATCATGATGCTGTAAACAGAACCTGGATTCATCCGAAAAAATGACGTTTTACCATTCGTGCACCCAGGTTCGGCGTAGAGTATACCATCGCAGGCACTCCTGTATCTGATGCAGTGTCAAAGGTAACCGCAGCCATGGTCTCCGAGCTGATAGTCCATGCTGCTGCAAACGTTGTCGAAGTGTTCGTGCAGATGGTTGTTGTCTTGCAAACGTCCCCATCTGTTGACTCAGGGATCGAGACTTGCTGCACGACCCGTTAGCCGGCCGCGGTGGTCTAGCGGTTCTGGCGCTGCAGTCCGGAACCGCGGGGCTGCTACGGTCGCAGGTTCGAATCCTGCCTCGGGCATGGGTGTGTGTGATGTCCTTAGGTTAGTTAGGTTTAAGTAGTTCTAAGTTCTAGGGGACTTATGACCTAAGATGTTGAGTCCCATAGTGCTCAGAGCCATTTGAACCATTTTTGAACCACGACCCGTTACAGCCATGCGGATAAGATGCCTGTCATCTCGACTGCTAGTGATACGGGGCCGTTGGGATCCAGCACGGCGTTCCGTATTACCCTCCTGTACCCACCGATAACATATTCTGCTAACAGTCATTGGATCTCGACCAACGCGAGCAGCAATGTCGCGATACGATAAAACCGCAATCGCGATAGGCTACAATCCGACCTTTATGAAAGTCGGTAACGTGATGGTACGCATTTTTCCTTCTTACACGAGGCATCACAACAACGTTTCACTAGGCAACGCCGGTCAACTGTTCTTTGTGTATGAGAAATCGGTTGGAAACTTGCCTCATGTCAGCACGTTGTAGGTGTCGCCACCGGCTCCAACCTTGTGTGAATGCTCTGAAAAGCTAATCATTTGCGTATGACAGCATCTTCTTCCTGTCGGTTAAATTTCGCGTCTGTAGCACGGCATCTGCGTGGTGTAGAAATGTTAATGGCGAGTAGTGTACTAACGAGAGACATATGACTATTATGGTGATGTAAATTTAGAAAATAGACCGTCCACTAGTAATATTCCTAAATCTAGTTCCGAGCCCATTTTGGTGTCTGACGTCATGTCTAATGACGTGGCGGGGGCGGAACACTTGCACATCACTAGTATTGCCAGTATGTTCGATGCTATTATGAAACAGATGAACGAACAAAAACACATGTTGACTGACAACAAAAATCAGATGGAATCCATTGAGAATCAAATGACACAACACAAATAGGACATTGACGCACGTATCGACCAACAGGCGACGTCTACACGCACCACTTTGAAAATAGCTCATGACGATATGAAAACACGACATGATGAAATTAAATCAGATTTAGCTGCACTCAAAACGTCAAATGACAAACGACACTTTGTGCAGCCGTGTTGAGGAGGTAAATAATAGACCAGTGTTAAACCTCAACGCGAAATTTTCAGAACTTACATTACAACAAGAAAACACAAAGAAAGATGTGACAGATATCCAAGCACAAGTAAACCATCTCAGTAAAACTTGCGAGTCTGTAGTTACTTATATTAAATCTTATTTGGTAGAGCATGATGATATAAAAACGCGTATTTCCGATGTCGGAAACAAGGTTGATACAATTGACAAACAGCTTTCTGATAGACTGACAACCATTTCTCATGCATCAATAGAGAATTACACAGTTGGATAGAGCAAAAAGACAAATATTTTGACGAGTGCCTACAAGAAAAATTGCCAGCTATTGTCCACGACAACGTCTCGGAATTTATAAATAACAACGAACACGTAATCAGTCAAGCAGCACAATTTGCCGCTGCGCAATTCAAACAGTTTGACAAGTACGTACAACCAGTGTGCAATGATGGTAATAGCAACCAAAACACACAGTTTGGCAATTAATACAAGTACTTTTATGACGCATACACACCCACTCTACTTACTCACAACAACAACAGAACGCACCTTGACGTGACACATTGCATTGCAGTAGTGATAATTATCAACAACATTTTCCTTGCCATTCGCCAGCTGAACCTTAAAGTAATCATTCTGAAACGAAACATTACTATAGCGCCTAGGAAGAGGAGAGCCTAATAAAAAACAGACAATTTCAGCCATTTATACCTGAAAAAAGACACGTACATCCTGTCATCTTTCTTAAAGCCTTCAGAAATGCATTTCCTCGTACGTGGAGTGACCGTAAGAGGATATGTTGTCGGTTGTATCCAAGGCGACGTAGCTGTATGGTAGTGTAATGAAGCAGACAGATGCTTCACGCACGAACAATTTGAGAGAGTCTTTCTATCTTAATTTTGATCACAATCTGTACAGGAACGACTTCGTAGACAGATTGTCGATCCTGAACCATCTGCGCCGGTATTTTGAGAAATATTTAAGTATGGGACGTTTCCTTGACGAGCCGGTTGCAATGCGCGACATCCTCCGTGCACTGAAGGCAAGACTGGCGATTAATATCAAAGAAAAACTTCTGCACATCCCACACAACGACTTAGAGTATTTTATCACAGCGCTCGAGTCTGTTGATATGCTTTACGAGGATCAGCGTTCCCTACGGCAAAACAATTGCTACAATGTTTCACCAGCGCCATGCAAAATACGCAGGCTAGCCAACCCAATTCCGGCGCGCCGGCTGCTGCCGGACACGTAGGCCAACAGAATTAACAGCTTCACATGGCAAACGGATATACACAACAGAACCAACATGCTCAACACAGCACAAACAGCAATTGTAACACTTCTTTTTCTATTGGCGGCAATCCAAATAAGAGACGGCGCAACAACGACAACAACTACAACTATTGGCTCAAATGGCTCTGATCACTATGGGAATTAACATCTATGGTCATCAGTCCCCTAGAACTTAGAACTACTTAAACCTAACTAACCTAAGGACAGCACACAACACCCAGTCATCACGAGGCAGAGAAAATCCCTGACCCCGCCGGGAATCGAACCCGGGAACCCGGGCGCGGGAAGCGAGAACGCTACCGCACGACCACGAGCTGCGGACACTACTACTATTACTACAAAAATAATTATCAGAATGGTAACAAAAATTTTAAGAGAAGAAAAAATAACAATCAGTCCCCACCAAACCAGCAACAGAGCTGGAGTAACATCTAGGCTGCTCAGTATCAAAACACTGCGACACCACTGCAGCAGAACAATAACACAGGCCAGTGGCAATTGCGGCCGCCACAAACGCAAACTAAAAACTGGAATGCGTCTACGAACCCGCAGGTGAGTGAAAACATGGAAACGCAACGACCGCCACAGTTTAGATACTGGAACAAGCAATACCCTAATGTAAATGTTATCGAAATAACTAGTGATATTCCACCTCCGTCTGTGCCAGCACCCACTACAAGTGTGATGACATCAGACTAAAAGCAGTCACTACTGTGCCCCAGGTCGTGGCTGTGGAAGATTTGGGGGGGTGACTTCAATTTAAATTTATTATTTGACACACCCACTTTGCAACAGCACAATGATCATGTACCTCACAGTTGTATATAGCAACCATTATTATTCATAATATATAATCATGACAACAACGTGTCTGATGTTACAAAAGAGCACACAGTGTCGTTCATCATGCAATGAAATTGCTTTGGCCTCAACTACTGGTGTTGTGGGTGGTATTCCCACTACTATTATTCTGGACACAGGAGTGGCTGTTAATGTCTTGTCCTATGATTTTTACAAGAAAATGTGTGAGTTTGAAGCAGTACCAGAGTATTCTGTCCAGAACTGTAATATTTTAACAGGTGTAGGCAATTAGTTTTCTAGGATTAAGAAACTGGTATTAGTAACAGTCAAGGTAGGTAACAGAATCCTACAATTGCCATTCCATGACGTCCAAAACCTGGTCACTAATTGTATTTAGCTTTAGACATATTGTGCGAGAAGGACAGCACTATTGATTTCTCCCAAGGTAAATGTATATTTAGAAATAAAGGCAGTGAAATCTGAATTGGCCTGGATAGCAGGACTCTCAAGCACGATATATATCGTACAGGGTTGCCACACAGATACACGCACCTGATGCCGAGTTTGAGCACTTGAAAACTTTAATTAGTCATAAAAGTGCATCGGTTACAAGTTATTTACACTTAGAAGAGGTCTCATGCGATGACAGTAATCGCATTAGTACCATAGATATACACTAGCAGAATGACTCCGACAATGTCCTCGAGGCAAATGCAAAGCACAGCACCCGGCTGATGGGGATTCAGCTCCTGAGGGCAGCATTAGTATCCTGGAGAAACGTCGGCGGCGACCCTGTAGTATGCAATGGCGAATCTGAGACCACAGCTGTCACACATCATGAACGTAATGAACTTTATGATGTTTTGTCCAAGTATATACAAGTATTTAGCAAACGACCAGGTGTTATCAACACATATGTTTATAAAACAGAAGTTAAGCCTCACTAGATTTATTCCAGAAAACCTATAATGTGCTACTATCCCAACGGCCTGCTGTGCAGCACGAGTTGAAACAAATGTTGGAGTGGAAAATTATGGAACCTTCTACGTCACCTTACTGCAGCCCTTTACTTGTTGTAAAGAAACCCAACGGGAATATCAGAGTTGTTTTGGATGATCGTGCAATTAATGAGAGTATTTTACCTGTTCGCACGAAACCAGAGAATTTAGAGGAGCAACTCCAAAAAATTTTAAATGCTAATTATTCTTCTACGATATATCTGATCAATTCGTTCTGGCAAGTCGCAATCACGCCAGATTCTAGAAAGTATACTGCGTTTATATTCGGGGGGGGGGGGGGGAGGGGGGCTAACCTATCAGTTTTGCGTCCTTCCCTTCGGTCTGAACGTCAGCTCAGGCATGTTTATCGTTTCAGTAGATACTGTACTTGATGATGAATTGGTTGAATCAGTTACTCACTACACTGATGACGTGATCATAGCTAGTAAGATTCGGTCTGAAAGATTCTATATGAATTCGCACAAACTGGAGTGACAGATAATCTCAAAAAGTCGAAATTTGCTTGCAGTGAAATTAAGTATCTTGGACATATTAATGCTCTAGGTAAACGACCTGAGGCAGGTAAGTTAGAATCAATCAGAAATTTTCCTAGTCCACGGACTAGAAAGCAACTGAAATCTTTCCTTTGACTTTGTTCTTTCTTTCTGACATTTTTACCGCAAAAACTTTTAAACAGCAAACATCTAAAGAAACCTACTCAAAAAGAATCACATATGGATATGGTGTGACCAGTGCCGGAAAGACTTTGATAGTAAAGCATGCTTTGGTTAACGCAAACATTTTGTATCACCCTGATTTTAATTTAGATTTTTGCATGAGATGAGACGCCTCATCCTATGGCTTACGCTGTTGTTTGTTTCAAGTTGTGAAGAATGGAGAACAAGAACATGCGAAAATTATTGAGTTTTCGGGCCGCACACATAGTGAATGTGAAAGCACTTACTCTACCACAGAGCTTGAAACACTCTCTGTTATGTGGGCATTTAAGAAATCAAATTATTATTTGTATGGTAAGCACACTGAAATTTATACTGACCACCAAGCTCTCACATTTCTGTTAACTTGTACATCCCAGATTATCACGCTGAGATTTATCTTTGCAAAACTATTCCTTTGAAATTGTGTATATTAAGGGTAAAGACAACATCACTGCTGACACTTCGTCTCGTCTGCCTCAAGGCTTGAATAAGTGTAACTCTGACCTGGAGAATGTGAATGATTTCGGAATACTTCTTACGCGCCGCACGGAGTGGCCGCGCGGTTTGAGGCGCCATGTCACGGATTGTGCGGCCCCTCCCGCCGGAGGTTCGAGTCCTCCCTCGGGCCTGGTTGTGTGTGTGTTGTTCTTAGCATAAGTTAGTTTAATTAGTGTAAGTCTAAAGACCGATGGCCTCAGCAGTTTGATCCCTTCGGAATTCACATACTTTTTTTTTTTAACTTCTTACGCAAGATAAGCTACATCGCCAGTATTATATCGACTTATGTAGAAATACATCAACGTTGCATAAACCTGATCCTCACTGGAATCAGGTAAGAGTTTTACTCACAAATCAACCTGACCATCCTCTGTGTAAAAGATATTTGATACCCAATGATGTGTTATTTTATCGCCATCACCCTGAAGCCATTACTTGATGTGTTTGTATTCCTATGGATTCTGAACGCAACCTCATTTGGCACACATATTTTGTTTGGGGTCATTATGGTACCAAGAAGTGCCTAGCAAAGTTTAGTACCTACTATTACTTTAGCAATATGAGATGTAAGGTCCACAGTGTACTCAAAACATGTGTAAACCGCTGAACTTGTCTATGAAGACTGATTTGCATTCTGTTCTATCCAGTAAACCTCTAGAAACTGTAAGTTCTGACATAAGTAATCCACATCCCTCAAGCAGTGTTGGTGTGAAGTATATTCTTGCATTTTACGATTTATTTTCCAAGGATGTTATACTGTATGCATATAAGATTTGCTATGGCCACTGCCATCATTCGTCGTTTCTCATGTGACTACATTCCTCACGTGGGAAAACCAAAAGCTATTTTATCCGACAATGCTGCAAACTATACTGGGTACAAGTGACGTAAATTTTTAAAAGACGATAGTATTAAGAGTACTTTTATCTCAAGGTGTAATACTCAGTGTAATCTCACTAAACGGTTGTTCCGTGACATTAACATATTTATGAGAACCTACATTTCTACCAAACATACCAATTGGGTAAATGTTTGTCTTTACTTGACCAAGTACACAACCACCTCAATGTTTGTCAAACTCCGTACACTCCTAATGGGCTCATGTTCGATCGCATAGAAGACAACTATTGGACAACGCCTTTGCCAAAACTTTTTCAGCGAACAACACACAATGAAAAGGTAAGGAAAGTCTGTACTACGCTGTCTGCGGAAGCCACAATTAGGAACAAAACTTAAGCGCGTACTGTCAAGAGGAAGCAGGAATTTAAAGTTGGTATGCTAGTCCTCTTGCATACTCACCATAAATTTTCTCCTCTTCAGCGGCGCAACGCGAATTGGCGTCTGGTATATGACGGTCTTTACATTATTTTCAGCATTCCGCATCCAGGTGCATACCTGCTGCAGCATCCTAAAACAAAAAGAATTATTAGACTATATTCTAACCGTGATCTTAGAGTATACCATGCTCAACAGTAAACACGTCTATGGATCATGCATAAGTCATACACAAGTATGAAATACACGTACCTCACAGTACTTCTACAGAGAAGCTACGTTGTATAAGAGTTTATTTCAGCTATTCCTGTCATCAGCAGAAGGAGAAAGTAGAGATTCGTCTTCGCCGAATACTTACAACAGCAACGTAACATTTTAAAGCAAATTTTATATTAACTTTTATATAGGTGTGAAGGTGATATATTTTCAGCCTACGAGTTTGAGTATCTGCACCGTCAGTCTTCAACTACTAACGACTGATTGACGTGAATACTTAATCATTCTATACCCTTACACTTGCACCTTGAAACTGATTGGATACGCATCTCAGTATTGAATACACACACTTACGTGTAGCTCAGGTTTTGCTTACATTGCACACTTACACTGGTGTCGCAAGTATATTTTGTGTTTGATATTAGTTCATTGCTTTTGTTATTTGCTTATTTGTAGCTGTGCGCTTGGTCTCATTGCTGGTGTGGGATGTCGTGTCTAATCCCCCTCTATTTCAGGTGACATCATTTGCAAAAGCAAAACATCGATCTAAACTTGTAATGATTGTTAATACTGTATATACTGTAAAATTACGTATAGGTATACGAAAAATATTTCTATGTGACCAGTCATACTTGTGTGAAGACAAGAAATATGTTTCTATGTTTATGTAAATCCAATAAGTAATATGTTTGTATGTATTTCTACCTATGTAAAAACATGTACGTAACATGTTTCTACGTATTTATCTGTATTTAGGTAAAGCTAAATGATATATGCTCACTTGTATATATTATCTGTACTTGTTATAGGTGCCCATGTGTGAAAAGTTATGAGACTTACATAACCTGAAACTATTTCTGGACGTCTACTATACGTCGTTGAACTTGTAACTACGAGGAAACTGGTGTGCAAAACCGCATAATTGAGAAAGACTATTCATGATATATTGCTATGTGTATAGACGTGATGCTTGAAATTTGTGTACTAACTGTTAATGTGAAGTCGTGTTACGAATTGTTTGCGTAAAGACTTGTCAACGAACATTTGTTCTACACCACAACTATTTGTGCACGAATATTTGTGTATCGCCTGACAAACTGAGTACGTGAAAAACTGTCATAGTGAAGTGCGCCGACACTTTTGAGTGCATCGCAAATTGACATTTACTGCGCTGCATCTCTGTAAATCTGCAAGTCTGAATAGCAAGAACTGATGCACTACTGCACCCACGCTCGCTTTGCTCTAAAACGACGAAGACCACTCGACGGGTGAAGGAATTTTGGACGGGTCCTCACAGAGCACAATGTTCTCGGAAATGACGGACACTCTTACCTGGACTAAACGAGGATCGACGCCAGCATCGTGCCGTCCGAGGTCCTGCTTCCATGCCTCACGAACTTATGCTTATCCTTATGCTGTGGAATGGGAATCCACCAGCCTTATATCAGGCGACGTACAACCCAGGACAAAATACAGTGACATCAGTCTTCATAAACAGTGTAACCAGGGCAAATATATAAACCGTGCTACGAGTGATCACGCACATGCATCTGTTTCAAAACTGCGAAATATGACAACATAATTCCAACAGTATTAACGTAACATTTAACTGCCATAAACAATACTGACCTTTATAATGTTATCGTATGTTTTCGGTTCATGGAACTGTGAAGGATGCCACGTCGTGAAAAGACGTTGATTCTGAAACAAAAAGACATTTCAAGCACAATACTGTGCGAAAGAGACTATCAACAATAAGCATTCGGCGTGTGATGAACTCGCTTCGCAACGGCCGCGCCAGTACTGAACTTTACGCGACTGCGCATGCGGGGTAGGCGCAGTACCAACATAAAACTGCTATAGGCGCACGGGCCACATTCAAACGTTGCAGATCTGTTTTGTGTAAATATTATGCTATTATGTGTATGTTATATATGGTATGTATGTGTATTTGTAGACTTATGTATGCAGTGTGCCTTAGAGTGAGTTGCTCGTCTGCAGGTGTCTCCTTTCGCCTCGCAACTCAGGGGGGCAGTTTAAAGTCACATTTGCATGCTGAGCTTTTATTAACAGAAAACGTAATTATAAGTAATGAAATAAAGAAATAACTTGAGCCATAGATATAGTCCACGGCTGTATAAATGCATGCATCCGCTGGAAACATTTGAAGATTTTTAATCGTCAGATTATTGGCGGAATAAGAGGCACCTTTTGTTTTCTAGGTCTTGTCCAGATCGGAGGTATTCTCACACATTGCCATGAATACTAAAGTTCTTTTATTAATACATTCACGAGTAGCAACCAACTGGCACTTGTAATTGCATAATGCAGGCCTCAATGTAAGTGTTGTAATTTAATTGCGTTTTATTTCAAAACATACTGTTATTACTAACCTAAGTATGTTTTATTTTCTATCTTTTGTCATTGTAAGATCGTTGGGTGTCTTGGCGTGGCAAAAGGTTCCGTACTTCTAAGCAAAGAGTTGTCCAGCTCGATCCACCTTCGTCTTCGGGTGCTATCTTGTTATGAAGACACAGAGACAAGAAACACGCTTAAAAATGCATGAACGGACCCTCAACAGAAAAAGCCATGCTCAAGCGCCAATCCGTAAGCTTAATTGAACTGTATTCAATATTCATTACTATAATTCATTGTATTGTCTCGATTCAGATACGTAAGAGCTAAATTAAAAGGCCTTGACCATTTTGTCTGGCAGTGTGTTAAATGACCATTAGTTATGTCGATTACTTTTGGAATAGTTAATTGTTTACTTAATTTTTCCATCTGTCTCGTTTTTATGTATTGCCCCTAATACAGGTCTAACACCAATCAGTGATGGTAATTGATGGTTTACGTTTGTAGCTTTTCAATGAGGTCTCGGACATTTTGCATTTTAGACAATACACTGAAGGAACGCTCTAAGTATGCATGGTATGCCTAATGCTCGAAATATTTTTACCTTTAATTGGACTAAATATCACGCCTAATCATTTCCGGGTGAATGAGGCCCAAAATAATGCAGATTTTGATAGGAAAGTTTATATTTTCACGTAACAAATTACATTTTGCGATTAATTTCAAAACCTTAACAGCAGCGATTATATGACGAACATTGCGGAAATACGCGTTAGCACACAGACACGGTAAAATGGAATAGTAGAGAATTTATGTGATATAGCCAATGTTTTTTCTGTACGGGGCTTTGTAGCGACAACAACAGAACTTCCGATTTGCACATCGTCCACTTTACTTATGGAATGCTCCGAAAGACGCAACGTTTGTATTCACTGAAGCTCGGTTAGCTATCATTGAAAGCTGTTAAGTGTACTGAAAACCTTAACATGTATTACCTGAATCTGTGTTCAGTTCGATCCGTTACCTACAGTTCGATTTGCAATTGGTGTTGCTTTCGATCCTGATCGTACAGAGTAAAGCTAAGAGCGTTTATTTTCGAAGCCGCAAAGTGATTAAAACACGCATAGTATCCGCGCCAGCATGGTTGTGATATTTTGCCCACCAGCATGGAGGTGAACTTTATGTGACCACTGACAGGCTTTAATAAAAATATGTAACTAGTGAAAACACGGAAACAGCCAACATGATTACGCGATCCAGACAGGCGGTGCACGCGAAATCTCATTGTGTAACGTTATCGCTACTTATCTTACGCGTCATATCGCGACAACAGGATGGACACCAGAAAATGTAACAACATCTGACAAATTGAAGATGAACAGCAAATTTTGACAACGTATAATCAATGATAATGCGGGAGAAAAAGACAGGGAATAAGAAATTCACCATTTAGAGCTAGTTATATTAAAATTCAAAGGAGAAATACAACTAAGTCGTTAAAAAGTTTCTGTTTCCTGATACTTCCCGGAAGATGTTGCGGTTCTGTGACATGAGGATGTTGCAGTAACAGCGCGAACGGTGCGATAGTTTCAGCACCTGCTGCAAATGGAAGCCACGTCGGAGTTGAGAAATGTTACTTTTTAAACTGGATGCGCATTACAAAATCAGGCCATCACTTGGATATATAAAGAATAAGAGCATGCTGTTGTGTAACACTAATGGTTGAAATTTGTTTGTATCCTCATATTAGTCCACGAAATAATATCGATCGAGGTGATGCGGTGGTCAGCGCACTGGATTCGCATTCGGGAGGATGACGGTTCTAATCCGCAGCCGGTCTTCCACATTTAGGATTCCGTCAGTTTTCTTGTATCGTTCCAGGGAGGTACTGGGATGGTTCCTCTGAATGGGCACGACGAATTTCCATCCCCATCCTTGAAACATTCCGGGCTTTTGCTCAGTCTCTAATGACGTCCATGTCGAGTGGACTTTAAAGCCCGATCTTCCTTCCTTCCTTCTCCTCGAAATAAAAACTACTTGAAAATTGTAACACTATAATCATTTTGTGATGTTGCAGTTCTTTTTATGTCCGTGCTCGTTATGAAAATAGGATGAGGATTTCCACCTTATGCAAGACAAGGTGTCTTGCAGAAGGCGGAAATACTCGTCCTATTGTAACACTATCATAAGCAATACATAACAAAATGTATTACTTCAGAAAATCTCATCAAGATTCAACTTTCGGTATCTCCAGACTCATTGTGAGGAAGAGAGCTGGGATAATTTTAATTCCCTTCTTGTTTTATCATCTGCCTCCTTAAAATTCATTGTTTCATTTTGACTTAATTAACATTAACATACGTGAGTATAAGCTGTATTTTCATAAAAGAGAAAGATTGGCCCTTAGGTTTTAAAGAATATAACATCAGATATAATTTGGTACTTAGTTTTATAATTGATTTTCTAATTTATTTTGACTATTCGTAGTTAGTATCTTCTGTTATAGGGTGAAATCAGTAATTGTTTCATAACTTAAATCCTATTGTTGACATATAAACAAATATAAATTCTGTACTAATTATAAACATTTGGAAGATGAAATAATAGTAACCTTGAAGTATCTGTTTGGCTCTATTCCAAAACAGGTTAGGATAGCCAGTTCTTAATTGATTCAAAGTAATTAACAGTTTTGTCCAAAGTATTGTGTGTGTAACTATATTTCTTAATTTTATGATTCAAACAAGTAATTCGGCCTAACTCTTGCAGTAGAAGAAACTGTTAAAAAAGCTATTTTTCGATGTATTCAGTTAGTTCAATGAGTTATGTTTTAGTTGTGATTTCTGTAAATTAAACATCGAACAATGTGAAGTTTCAGTACCTATTATTGTGGTGATATATAAGGGCCCGATTTTTGGTTACGAGACAGTCAGTCCACGGCCGACTTTCTGACGAGCAACCTGTGCTGGTTAGAACAACAATGCTTCAAATTAACTGTGGAATAAGTGTTAAACAATTAGGCCATGTGTAAAAATAGTGGCAGTGTCTGCTCCATACATACCGGATTATTCTTCAAGAACCGTGAAATTCGGGGTTATGTTGTTACTGCTCGTAGATGTTCAACACTAAACAATTGTAGCAGTATGTGGAGTTTCTCCTGCTAACTATTAATGCGGCTTATGGAAGGTTAAATAATAATGCACTGGCAATATAACTGTATTATTGGGGGGGTTGTGAACAGTAAAATTAAAGTAGCCACAAATTTCTCTTCTCCCCAATTCTATTCAATACCTCCTCATTAGTTATGTGATCTACCCATCTAATCTTCAGCAGTCTTCTGTAGCATCACATTTCGAAAGCTTCCATTCTCTTCTTGTCTAAACTGTTTACCGTCCATGTTTCACTTCCACACAAGGCTACACTCTATACAATTACTTTCAGAAGCGACTTCTTGATACTTAAATCTGTACTCGTTGTCAAGAAATTTCTCTTCTACAAAAACGTTCTCCTTGCCATTACCGGTCTACCTTTTAGATCCTTTCTACTTTACTACTTTAAGTGTCTCATTTCCTAATCTAATTCCCTCAGCATCACCCGATTTAATTCGACTACATTCTATTATTCTCGTTTCGCTTTTGTTAATGTACATATGCTCCTTTCAAGACTGCTTGCTCAATATACAGATTGAATAACATCGGGAAGAGGCTACAACCCTGTCTCACTCCCTTCCCAACCACTGCTTCCCTTTCATGTCCCTCGACTCTTATAACTGCCATCTGGTTTCTGTACAAATTGTAAATAGCTTTTCGCTCTCTGTATTTTACCCCTGCCACCTTCAGAATTTGAAAGAGAGTATTCCAGTCAACATTGTCAAAAGCTTTCTCTAAGTCTACAAATGCTAGAAACATAGGTTTGCCTTTCCTCAATCTACCTTCTAAGATTCTAAGATAAGTCATTGGGTCAGTATTGCCTTACGTGTTCCAACATTTCTACGGAATCCAATCTTCCCTGAGGTAGTCTTCTACCAGTTTTTCCATTTGTCTGTAAAGAATTTGCGTTAGTATTTTGCAGCCGTGACTTATTAAACTGATATTTTGGTAATTTTCACATCTGTCAACACCTGCTCTCTTTGAGATTGGAATTATTATATTCTTCTAGAAGTCTGAGGCTACTTCGCCTGTCTCATACATCTTGCTCACCAGATTGTAGAGTTTTGTCAGGGCGGGCTCTCCAAAGGCTTTCAGTAGTTCTAATGGAATGTTGTCTATTCCCAGGGCCTTGTTTCGACTTAGATCTTTCAGTGCTCTGTCGAACTCTTCACACAGTATCATATCTTCCATTTCATCTTCATCTACATCCTCTTCCATTTCCATAATTTTGTCCTCAAGTACATCCCCCTTGTAAAGACCCTCTATATACTCCTTCCATCTTTCTGCTTTCCCTTCTTTTCTTATAACTGGGTTTCCATCTGAGCTCTTGATATTCATACATGTAGTTCTCTTTTCTACTAAGGTCTCTTTAATTTTCCTGTAGGTAGTATCTATCTTACACTAGTGAGATAAGCCTCTACATCCTTAAATTTGTCCTCTTTCTGTCCCTGCTTAGCCATTTTGCACTTTCCGTCGATCTCATTTTTTAGACGTTTGTATTCCTTTTTGCCTGCTTCATTTACTGCATTTTTATATTTTCTCCTTTCATCAATTAAATACACTTTATGTTCGATTAGCCAAGGATTGCTACCAGGTCTCGTCTTTTTACCTACTTGATCCTCTTCTGACTTCACTATTTCATCTCTCAAAGCTACCCATACTTCTTATACTGTATTTCTTTCCCCCATTCTTATCAATCGTTCCCTAATGCTCTCCCTGAATCTCTCCACAATCTCTGATTCTGTCAGTTTATCCAGGTCTCATCTCCTTAAATTCCCACCTTTTTGCAGTTTCTTCAGTTTTAATCTACAGTTCATAACCAACAGATTGTGGTCTGAGTCCACATCTGCCCCTGGAAAGTCTTACAATTTAAAACCTGGTTCCTAAATCTCTGTCTTACCATTATATAATCTAACTGAAACCTTCCAAAATCTCCAGGCCTCTTCGATGTATACAACCATCTTTCGTGATTCTTTGATCAATTGTTAGCTATGATTAAGTTATGTGCTATGTAACATTCTACCAGGCAGCTTCCTCTTTCATTCCTTATCCTCATTCCATATTCACCTACTACGATTCCTTCTCTTACTTTTCCTGATATCGAATTCCCGTCACCCACGACTATTAAATTTTCGTCTCCCTTCAATATCTGAATAATTTCTTTTATCTCATCGTACATTTCATCATTCTCTTCGTCATCTGCGGACTTGTTGACATATAAACTTGTACTGCTGTGGTAGGCGTGTACTTCGTATCTATCTTGGCCACAATAATGCGTTCACTATGCTGTTTGTAGTACCTTACCCGCATTCTTATTTTTTCTTCATTATTAAACCTACTCCTGCATTAGGTACGTGGAGTTTCACCTGCTAACTTTTAATTAGTGTTATCGAAGGTTACATAATAGTGCACTGGCCATATGACTGTGTATTATTGGGGGGTTGTGAACAGTGAAATTAAAGTACTGTGAAACACAACTATGCACCTGTCAGCTACATCATTTAAAGTAGTCTGTGTCGGAATCCGCAACCCATTTTTCAGCTAGTGTAGCAACGGAGTACGTCGACACCGAGGACAATCAACAAATGAAGAGAGAAACAAAAGCAGGTGGAACCGCCACATCGTGACAGATCCACATACAATTTCACAGAATTCGCGTTCTGTATCGATATCAGTCTTTGGTCTCGGAACACAGCAAACAAATGACAGAGCCAAAGAGTCCAAAAGAGTGCCCCCCCCCCCCCTAAATTAGTCAGTTAGCTTACCCAGTTTGTCATGCCTTACAATTATTTAATAAATAAACATAACTTGAGGCTGTCACCTTAAGCTAGTCTGCGAGTCACATTTTCATTGAAGTGATCTGCCAGTTTTCGAGCCACTTCTATTTATACCCTTCATATTTCATTTGTGGTAGATTACGGTTTTTATCTTGCCATACGTAACGTGGTTATGTTGTATTCAGTTTCTATTACTCGCTACAAGCACTCAGCAAACTCTTTGCTTAGTCACTGCAGTTTTACTGCTTTGGCGAGTCAGTTAGCTTTTAACTAATGAGAACCGTTAACGGGTTTCGGCTCGTGTAGTCTTCCTTGAATTTTCCGTTACTGAGTTAAATTCGAGTCTATGTGCTGCTCGAGGTCGGTTGGATGCTTGTGCTGTAGAGCCGTATTTGGAGCCAAAATAGTTTTTTGTCTGATGATGGTCCATGCTAAATACAGATTCTACGATGAATAAAGATCCGGGTGAGCCCATTTCAGTTCACTTGCCGTGGTGAAGTTATTGTACGCCGGAGTTAAATTGGTATTGCAATGTCACCGTCACTCAGAGTAGGGACCGAGATGGATAGTACACTAAAAGGGAGGCTTTACTATAGGTTGCTAACATTTGATTAGAAGTTGATTACAGCGTTGTACATTGCTTTTTCATTTCGTAGTACCGTACATTCAAGGCTATTACCATTTCCTTAAGTACAAAATAGTTTTTACTCACGCAAGAACTCTGAGAAACCTAAATTTTGCGTTTGTTCGATTGCGTACCACTATCGGCTTGTAATGTCATTTTCTCGTATTCGTTTACAATAAAATTACTTATTATTCAACATATTTCTGAGTTATTACAAAATATTCCTCATCGATCTTTCTATTGAGCCGCTAGAGAGCATTATTTAGCTCGGGCGCCATCTTGTTGGAAATTGAACAAGCACTTCATGATCCACAATCACTCAGACTATATCGAACATCAGTCATTGAACTCCAGTCCAGTATGACGCAGATGTAGGTCGTCACATGTTGTTCTGCTGGTTGTTGTACCAAACATTGTGCTACATAATCTCACGTGGTATTACGATGTTATGTACGAATGAAAATCAACATTTAGATTCTCACTTAGATGATTAAACTGATTTTGTACGCAAAATCTAGGATTAAAAGAGTGTGGAGACATCCTGTTTCCTCAGCTGGATGCTACAAGCAGAAAGGTAACAAATGTTCAACAGAGTCCACTGACTTTACAAACCAGTACACTTCGTGCAATGTACAAGTATGAGTTATTAAGACCCATTTCTTTGTGCTGAATTTGTGAAAGTGCGTGTGCGTGTGTATGTGTGTTTCTACTAAAATTTTCGATTCAAAAAGCATTTCTAATGCGTCTCCCTGGGGTATCAGAATTACAGATTTTGCATATCTTTAAAGTATCTTGGCTTGAATATTACTACATATGGGAGTGGTACATGCTGTCTTAAACACACGCAGACGTTTCAGGGTGTCTCTTTCAACTTTACAATTCCCAAAAACTTTTTGTCCGGAAACAAAACGAAAAATTTATGAAGCACATGTTTAGCTAATTGGAGGTCAGAAACCATCATGACAGAATTTTTTGTAACGTTGTTTGGTACGATGGTATGAACCAGAGTACTTCTCATTTAAGTAGCACTCAGTAATTTTTACTGGGTAATTGACATCCTCTCCTCAAGACATGTTCAGGAACGTACCACAGTGTAATATTCACGTAAATACGACTTTATTAAAGGTATGACACAAAACTGATTTTGAGTCTTCTGTGCTTACTGCAGCTGACAGTAAACAAACGGTAACAAAAGGAAAATCTGCAACTTTCGCTCAGTCAACTTGGTAGTGTGTTGAGCGCATTGCATTCCAACGAAAGAAGGTAGAAATGCTGTTTATCTCTAAAGTGTGTAAATTACCAGAACAGGTACTCCAATAATGTTTTCTGTTTTACAGTAGAGGCAGTCCGTGTTTAAAAAGTGCATCACGATTGATCTTCCTGTATTGTTGTAGCACGGTCGATTGAACGGCCGGTGTGCATTTTCTTGTGTTTGGGTTTATTTATTAATTAGATGAATTACAGCACTGGTGTGCTAGTGCAAGACAGTAAGAGTCTTGTGTACGTGAATGGTACACTATGATACGAATTTGACTAGGTCTTGAGGAGAGGTAGATGATTACCGAATAAAAAATGTAGTGTGCAATTCAAAAAGTCGTGCTGCTGTTCGTGCCTTCGTAGAGAAGAGAGTTATAAGAAATGCAATTACCCTGCCAGCTGTTGGTGCACCTCATCCAATGTTTTGATACTGACTGCAAATATTACTTGGCATTTATTGAAGGTTAATGCCGTGGTTCCAATGAGGCCACAAACATCTAGGACTGACCTGTTTCGTAATTTAAGCTACTAGAAAATGCTAGTTAATAACAGGTTACAGATCTGGTTCGAAGCACATTTTTAAACTTCAATAAATTCTCAGCTGTTGTGGAAGCCAACACAAATAAAAGAATAGAAATCTCATAGAAATTAGCTTCTCAAGCTGGATAGTATATTAAATCCATTAACTACACAAAATGATTTTCTGCAGTGGACCAAGCTACCTAAAAGAATTACCACATGTGATGCTAATGACAAACATATCAGTTCATTGCTATCAACTCAAGATTTTGGATTGTTAATCTTTTTCCTGATTTTATTGTTTTACTTGACTGTCCATCGTATCATAGCTTACTGCCCTTGACTATTATGACAGTTTCCTACCAGACATCTTATCACTACCATAGTGAAGTTACGAGCTAATCTTATTCAGAATATAGATTGTAGAACTGTCAGTACTGAGGACTTGAACTTATCCTGCAACACAGCCGGCCGCTGGTGGCCGAGCGGTTCTGGCGCTACAGTCTGGAACCGCGCGACCGCTACGGTCGCAGGTTCGAATCCTGCCTCGGGCATGGATGTGTGTGTTGTCCTTAGATTAGTTAGGTTTAAGTAGTTCTAAGTTCTAGGGGACTTATGACCTCAGCAGTTGAGTCCCATAGTGCTCAGAGCCATTTGAACCATTTGAACCTGCAACACTGAATAGCAAGAAGCCTACTGTGCGGGAATTGGTATGTTACATCAAATCGCAGAGAAGTCCGTTTTTATGTGTAAATCCGTTTTTTTGAAACTTTTGAGAAATGGCACCCGTCCTTCAGATTCTTATAATAGTGGTTTCAAAAACTGATATTCCAGCAAGAACTGTTTTTTGATGTGTAAGGGTCGTGTCTAGTAATGTGATGACACTAGTTCAACGAATGAACTTTGTCGTGGTACGGAAATGTCTTTGGTTTTGGCTGACTGGTTGCTCTTCGTCTCCATAGTACATACTAGTCTTGATCCATAGGATTTAGATCCCGAGATATCGCCTGTCGACACGTGACGGTGTATTCAGCTGTGATCAATTTATCAACCCGAGTAGTTCCTTGAGGGTGGGAGTATACAAACAGAAAATACAAAATTTCGCACAGTTCCGTTTCTCTGCACCCCGCCAACGAAAATTAGACACTCAGTACGCCCATAAAAGTGATGTCTCCCTGTATCACTATACGCATATTTTGCCTTCTTTATACTGGACTCTTCCAGTACCGTCCTCGGTTGTAGTGGCTACCATTTCCGCTTGAATTAGGTTGGCATCGAAGAGGGATTCTTCTTAGCAAAGGACATTCCGTTAATGGTTTATAGAAAAATCGTGACACTCCTGATTCTCCACAAAATGGGTCCACATTTACACTGTCGTGGCTGGGATACACGCTGCCAGAGTCTGGAACAAAGACCAGCTTTGATACACAAACAGACACAAGTCCTGGCAACGGTCGCACAAACCATTATATTTCGCAGGTAACGTCGGTAAATGGCCAGTTGCAGAGTGGTGACTCTTAGTTGAGCTTCTCATCTACACCTGCATCTACATCGGCACTCTGCAAATCACATTTAAGTGCCTGGCAGAGGATTCATCGAACCACCTTCAAAATTGTCTAATACTCCAAAAAAATGGTTCAAATGGCTCTGAGCACTATGGGACTTAACATCTTAGGTCATCAGTCCCCTAGAACTTAGAACTACTTAAACCTAACTAACCTAAGGACATCACACACATCCATGCCCGAGGCAGGATTCGAACCTGCGACCGTAGCAGCCCCGCGGTTCCGGACTGCAGCGCTAGAACCGCACGGCCACCGGGGCCGGCTCTAATACTCCAGTCTCGTACAGCGCACGGAAAGAACATACATCTATATATTTCCCTGCAAGCTCTAATTTCCCTTATTTTATCGTGCTAATCGTTTTTCCGTATGTAGATCGGTGTCAAAAAAATATTTACGCATTCAGAGGAGAAAATTGGTGATTGGAAGTTGTGAGAAGATTCCCCCGCAGCTTATACTTTTATGTGACGAATATTTCTTGAATTTAAAAGTTTTTCCGGTATTTTGAAATGGCAAATTGCGATATATTTAAAGCTGCTGAGACACCGTGATTTGTATTTGGCCTACATGATATTTTCCGGGGCTGGCACTACCCGATGCAGGACCAGATAGCGTCTTTATGACATCACATGTTAACACCGTAAAGAGCACAGACACACAGGGTCTAAGCCATGCCGTTTGTTTTGTTCTCATTTCAGATTGTAAAGCGCGCATAATAAAAATGGCCTTATGCAGAGGGCTTGCCTTCACATGCTTGCGCCGACAAGGGGCGATTTCTGGAAGTCCTCGGACCCACTTAGAGTTCGTTCCGCTGGCGACTCTCTCTGTCTCTCTCTCTCTCTCTCTCTCTCTCTCTCTCTCACACACACACACACACACACACACACACACACACACACACACACACAGGCACCATTTGGGATGGACGCTGAAATCGTCTTCGTCACGCTTGAATAAAATCATGTGCAGTTTCCACTCAAATACATTGTGCGAGATTCAGAAAGCGACGAACTGGTGCCAACAAAATTCGTTTCAGACGACGCCTCGAGACTGTAAGAGTACAAAAAATGAATGAAAACTAGGGTTTAGCGTTCCGTCGACATTGAGGTAATCAGAGACGGAGCAGAAGCTCGGATTGTGTAAGGCATGGGAAAGGAAATGGTGTAACACTACGCTACTGCGTACGATACTTATTAAAGCCTGTACTATGGTAAGTTGACGGGCTTCACCTTATAAGAAAGGATTTTGGTATATATGTTGACCGCGTGTACCTAATTGGAGGCGAAATCAGACTTTCACCCAATCAGTAACAATATTGATACGTCAAGCAAGTCTGAAGCGCAACTACACGTTAGGACGGACAAGAAACAACACAGCAGATGCTACCAAATTGTTAATAATACGGTCGCCAGCCTAATTAGGCATTAACTGAGTTTCGTCCCAGTACAAGTAGATGTACGTTCATACAAAACCACACGTAATGACATTGCATAATATGGTAAACTTTAGAACCCGAAAGTCTACTGAATTAATAATTTCACTTTCTGTACTAATATGAACAAGCCATAAATACATAACAATACACTATAATGATTACTACCAACTTAGTACTGTCTATTGATCTGATTAAAATCGGGCATAGATTACCCTAGAAATAGCACTTTCGAAACACACATACAATGTCAATTTTGAAAAAGGTAAAACACTAATAAATTTTGGTTTTATATTGGCTTTAACTTTGCTGGACAAATCAGTTCAGTACACTTCAGAATTTAAATGAATAGAAAAGAAAAAGGGGGGGGGGACCCTGAAACTGTTATGATCACTGTACTGAAATTGTTTTGATTATCGAAATCGTTAAGCACTCAAGATTTCCAATATATGAGTTACTACTCTTTTTGTCTCATTTCTTGCTCATTTAAGCACCATTATTTTTGTCTCAAATGAATTAGCCTTCATTACTAAACCAATTTCAACATTATCTTCCAACTTTGTCAGACCTATATTATTTGCCTATATATTCATTAACAACAAAGTTCTTTATACATCATTCTAACATAGATAGGTCTGCAGGTAATTATTATTAACATAAACTTTAAATCTTCATTCGGGACACTCGGATTGCACAACATGTGGAAAGGACCCTGTCTAGGTTAGTGATGAGGATAATTAAATGATAGGACAATTCTGGTAAAAGTTAAGTTGTTATTGAACAGTCAGGGACAAAAGTAACACTGGTCCACACGAATACAGTACTAAAAGATTCAACCTGTTCGTCTCGATGCGGCGGTTGGCGGGCGGCGAGATGGCGAGGCGCAGAGCACACATACAAGCACAGCTATGGCTCTTGATGTATCGGCACTTTACTTCTTCATAGCGTCGCAATATTTTCCATTTAGTGCCGCTGGAATTTTGCCATGCTGTATAGACGTCGGAAACGGCACACCCGAGGCTCAATGAAATCACGTTTTCCAGGAGAGCCTCCTCGATCCAGAACGTGTTGCTCAGATCAAAGCCCAACTCCGACTACCACTGCTGAGCCCGTTATGCCGTGCCGCGCCCGTGTGCATATTCCCGCGCTCGCCTGCCATACACCTTTTACCGCTCCCCTACAGACAGGGTATTCACCAAAGGTTTTGCATTCCACATATCCTAATACATTGCCTACGTATGGACCTGACGCACAAGTTCAACTTTAACATCTTACAACAGTTTCAACATTTCTTACATTTCCATTTTGTTATAATATTGCTTGCAATTTGACATAAACATTAATATTCACATCGAAAATTGTTTACAGTTTCTTTTGACATAATGGCATGAAAAGAAAAAGAAATGAAATCAGAATATCGATTACACTAATTTATCTAAAAACAGAAGAAAAAATTATTATATGTACAGTTGTTGTTGTTACACATGCCCCTGTTTCCAGTAAATTTCACTAAGTGCAAATTTGATGGGAACACTAATTTTTATATTTATACAGTGGTTCTGAATCTTTGAGTGAATGTCCCATCAAAAAAATTTTATACCACAAGCTTCCTTTCACTCACATTATATAGGTCTACACTTTTTAACATATCAAGAACATTTACTTATCATTTGCTTAAGTGCCTTTGGCACAGTCCAACCTCCTATCACTACATTATTTAAATAGCAAATTACTCATTTTTACTAAATTTCTCAAAGAAATAATTTCAAATTCTGGAACACAAACATTTAACTACAAAAGCAAATACAAATACCTATATACACTATAAGACAATTTGTTGGTGCTTGCGTTGAATGGCAGTCCATTTCCTTACTTACTAAAAAAACACACAATAATATTTAGAAAAATCACTGCATATATTTACTGTCTATTATTCAGACTTGGGCAGTCCATTTCGCATCATTTTACCACATCACCTGTACCACACTTACAATTCTCCATTTACTATTTATCTGCCCTCATTGGTGTTTGGCAGTCCTTTATATTATGACTCATATACTGCCCACTTTGATTTTTGACGGTCCCATCTTTTATTTGGCTTGCAGCATTTACCCTTTCTTTTCAGTCCTTTTCTCCATACATCTTTACATTTACAGTACATTTGGTAATCTGAAACTCACATAAGTACGTTAGCACACTGATATTGGTACACATATATTTACAAAGATTAGTTACATTTGGAATAAATTAGTTTCAGCATAAGATACAGCACATTTACTGCAAATTGCTTTCTGAGTGTACTTAGGTCACTAACTCCTAGGAACATACAGTTTCAGGTCCACAACATTTCTTACACCTAAAGGTTTTTTGGATTTGGGTAGATCAGGTAGTAAGCATTATCGTGTGGAATGTTCTGTATTATATACGGTCCATTATAAATATATTTAAATTTGGAAATTTCATGGTTCAGTTCACTAGACTTTTCGTGGGTTTTTAAAAGAACATAATCCCCAATTTTAAATTTTGAAACTTTCAGATTTTTATCATGTCTTTTAGATCTAGATTCGGCTTTTTGCTTTGCCCTTTTTCTGACTAATTCTTTCTTTTGACTCAACCCCAAACTTGTACAAGGTGGAAACTCTAGTTTTTCTTCAATTAAACTTTCACCCCTGCTGCCTAACAAAATTTCTTCCGGTGGGAACCCAGTAGATTCATGATGTAAGGTGTTCATGACATTCTCAAAATCCAATATAAATCTACCCCAGGCTCTATGGTTATGACTGCAGTATGTTCTACACAATCTCCCGATTTCTCGCATGTATCTTCCAACTGGGTTGCTAGCAGGATGGTAGGCTGCGATATATTTAACCTCCACACAATTTTGCTCCATTCCTTCTTTCCAAATTTTGGATATGAACTGGGGACCGTTGTCAGATAGTACTG
Organism: Schistocerca nitens; assembly: GCF_023898315.1. NCBI lineage: Eukaryota > Metazoa > Arthropoda > Insecta > Orthoptera > Acrididae > Schistocerca > Schistocerca nitens. Next base: position 783,584,873 of record NC_064614.1, on the reverse strand, counting down.
CCTTGGGTTTCCCGATGGTTGTGAAGTATTCGACCATTCTACTAAATACAGCTTTTGCTGTTGCTTTTTTCAAGGGGTATAATTTCACAAACTTTGAGAATACTTCCAAAATTACTAAAATATATGCACAATATCCCGAAGTCTTTGGGAGAGGACCATACAAATCTACAGATAATAATTCTAGGGTGTCTTCAGGTAATGTACTTTGCATTGGACCTCTACTAGTTTTGTTCAGTACTTTGGCCTTTTGACAGACATCACACGACTTAATCCATTCCTTTACCTTCTTATTGACACTACCAGCAATCACTACTACATTATTCAATTTATCCAAACATTTCTTTGGGCCACTATGCCCCAATGCTAAATGAAAATAGTCTATGACATCAGTATCAAACTGGTGTGGCCAACATGCTCTCAATTCCTCAGTGACTAAATCCTTCCTCCTATATAAAATGCCTTTAAAAATTTTGTAATATTTCTTAATTTGAGGATACTGCACACTGTCAAAATTTACCTTCACAGATTTCCATGTCGGATCCTCATTCTGATGGTATCTCATATTTTTACATATTTGCTCAATTTTCCTTTTTCCTGAAACCTCTTTCATATATCTTATCTGAAAAGTACCCTCTTCACCATTTTCATTGGGCACTTCACTCATACCATTAGGCAATCGAGATAAAGCATCTGCCACATAATTCTCAGTACCCTTAACATAGCAAAGCTCGTAATCAAATGGTTGCAGGTACAAAGCCCAACGAGTTAGCCTGCCATTAAGTAAACGACAATCTTTAAGAAAAGTTAAAGCTTTGTGGTCAGTATGTATGATGAGCTTATGGCCCCACAGATAATTTCTGAATTTCTTTAACCCCCATATAATGACTAAAGCTTCCTTTTCCGATATAGTGTAGTTTCTCTCGTATTTTGTTAGAGTTCTACTTGCAAATGCGATAGTCCTGTGTTCGATTCCTTTGCCCTCACAGATTTCTTGGAAAACTTCTATACCAATTCCATAAGCACTGCTGTCAGTACTCATATGGAAAGGTTTTGACAGTATGGGGTGATGCAAAATATTGTCATTCAAAAGTTCCCTTCTTAAATTTTCAAAATCTCTCATGCACCCTTCAGTCCACACAAAAGCACTATTTTTCTTAAGTAGATTATTCAAATGAGGACTATTAAAAACTTGCCCCTCGACGAATTTTCTATAGAACCCACATAAACCTAAAAAGGCTTTCAACTGTTTTCTATTTCTAGGAGCTGGACACCCTGCTATTGCACTTAACTTTTCCGGGTCCCTGCCAATACCGGTCGTAGTAATAATGTGCCCCAGAAACTTTATTTCCGACTTCACAAATTCACATTTCTTCCACTTAAGTGTCATGCCCCCTGCTTGTAGAGCAACAAAAACTTTCTGCAGTAATTCACAATGCTCTTGCCATGCTTCTGTAGCAATCAGTAAATCATATACATAAATGGTTAGCCGGGAACTCAATTCTCTCCCCAATACAAAGTCCAGTGCCCTAATAAATACTGCCACAGAAGTGCTAAGCCCAAATGGCACTACTTTATACTGATAGCATTTCCCGGCGAATAGAAAAGCGGTATGTTTACGGGATTCTTTACTCAATGGGATTTGCCAGTATCCGGCGGTCATGTCCAGACTGGTTAAATACTTCACATTATAAAATTTTTGAAGCATTTCGTCCAGATTTTCAGGTCTGTCTATTTCCTTCTTTACAATTTTGTTCAACGTCCTGGCGTCAATAACTACTCTTACGCCCCCATCGCTTTTGTTCACGATGATAAGGGGACTATTATATTCGCTGCTACTCCGTTCGATTACACCCCATTCTATCATTTTATCTATTTCCACTTGCACCGCCTGCCTCTTTGATATGGGTACCGAAAACGGTCTTACAAAGAAAGGTTTATGCTCTATTGTCTCAATCTGGTATTCGAAGTTCTTAACTGAGCCAGGTTTGTCCGAAAATACGGTGCTATTATTTTCTAAAATATCAAGCAATTCTGTTTTCTGATCAGGAGATATCTCCTTCAAATTTTCCATAATTTCTTTAAAATTATGCCCCTGCTTGTCACTCTCGTCTATGAACCTCTGGACATGATACAGCTCATACATGTTTGTCAAACCATCATTCCCTTGGTCGATCTCCAACAATAAAGAATCAATTTCTGAATCGAACACCTTCCCATTTTCCTCAAATTTTAATTCCAAATTCCTAGATGCATTATTAATTTTGATCGCTTCCTGGCTACAATCAATAATAACCTTTTCTTTAACTAACCAATTTATTCCCAGAATCATTTCAGTACTCAAGTCTGGCACAACCAAAAATTCGTGTTCTAATTTTTGTCCTTTTATACTAAATTCAACCAAAATCTGGTTCTTTACCGGCTTGCTAGTCTTGCCCGTAGCACCAACAATTTTTACACCCGTCACTGACATAATTACTAGTCCAGGCTTATCACAAATGTGTTCGAAAAACGACTGGGAGATTGCACTTATCTGAGATCCAGTATCAAGAAGTACTTGCAATTTCACATTATAAATTTCAACTGGTATTACAGTTTGTTTAACCGTCGAATGTTTTTCATTGTTGTGGTCTTCCCTAAGCAAATCCGGGTCGACGATAACATCGTCCCAAGATATGCTTTTAACATTCACCTCACCTGTATCTGGCGGTTTCTTTGGTTCCGGGAGTTCAAAGTCATTAATTACTTGTACTCTTTGTAAAATAGATCCTGAGTCGTCAGGTGGCTCTTTCTTTCTTTGTTCAGTCTCAACATCTGGATTTTGTTTTGAAACTTCGTCATCGTTAGGTACAATATCGCAATTAGCTATATTCCCATTATTTTCACTAGTACCGAAACATTCGTCATCTGAACTATCGTCAGAATCCGACCATTCTGGATCACTTTCAGGTTCTAACATAAAAGCTTTTCTGAGACAGGCACTAAGTTCTCCCTCTGCATTTTCGTCAGGCTTTAATTTTAATTCAATATCCTCTTTTGGCAAAACAGCCTCATTATCAGCTTTACTCACATCCACTGTTACTTTATATTTAGTGTAATCCTCGTGGACTTCAATTACTTTTAGGTAATCACCTGCCTCTTCCCCACGGTGCCTTTCGGTAGCAGCTTGTACTATTGGCGGATCATTAACAGAAGTTACTTCCTCGTCAATGCTAAGGATTTCATCCTCCAATTCCTTCCTATCTTTACCCTTCGTCCTATCGGCAGCACGCGTACTTTGCGCGGCGCTATTTACTCTCTCAAATTCGGGCCACGTCACCTTATCGACGTCCCTACTATCTTCGTTTTTACTAATTAACCTCCTTGCCCCATATTCCTTCTTAAAATCCTCCCACTCACATTGCTTAAGGCCTTTGTACAGATCGTCGATCTGCACACGCCAATCAGTTACTTCTGCTAATTCATTTTCGCCATTTACTTCATTACTAACACTGCTAACCGTACCTCTCTGTGTATCCACAATCTATTATTTCCTTCGGCACGGAATTACCACTCGTAATGTACTCACCAGCTCTTACGGCAATGTTCGTATCTAATGCTGCCCCATCGCTAGCGGCTTCTCTCTGAACAGCTGTTGTGCTAGGCTGGGCCGTTGCCCTCTGATGCTCCACTCGCCTGTTAACAAGTATTGCTCTGCGCAGCAAAGATGAGTCATTCGCTCTCGCACCTGACGCTTGTTTCGCAACAACACGTTGCGTCGTTCCACGCCTGTCTCTAACCTGTCTCATAATTTTACTGTCAGTTCGGTAACCTTTCTTAAATTGGGGCCGGTATGTACTGTCCGCTTCCGTTTGGCCCGCAACGTTCGCGGAAATCAGTTTCCCGCGTCGTTATTATTTTGCGCGGTGTACCCTCTACCGCGACCTGAATAACTCCCTCTTCCTCTGCCTCTACCTCTCTGTATCATATTGACGCGAAATCCATCGCCGTCATTTCTCTCGTCATTATTACGATTATTTCGGTTACCAAAATTTTGATAATTGGCACGACTTTCGCGCCAGTGGTCTTCGTCTTCGACCCTTTCGAGAAATGCTTGGAAGCTGCGATGATTGCTTCCCACGTATCTCTTAGAATCTTCTGGAAGCTTTTTATATAGCTCCCAGATGATTTCTGAATCGGATCTTCTTCCTCTTAAATGCGTCAACTTCCGGTACCAATATTCGCAGAAATCTTTCAAAGAATTCCTGCCCCTGTTATCATGAAGCTTGGCCATGATAAACTCGCGCCATAACTGATCCTGTTTTTGTTCAGACCAATATTCTTCCGTAAACTTTTGCTTAAATTCTTCGAACGTCATTCGTTCGGTATTCAAATTAATTCCCCAGCGCTTAGCATCACCTGCTAAGGCGCTAATTACTACGTTTATCTTTTCCTGATCAGACAAGTGTTCAGGAAATATCCTCTCGCAATTTTTGATGAAATCTAACGGATGCCATCCGTTATGTTTCTTGGCGGGATCGAAGCGTTCCTCACCTTCTAACAGCTTCGTAAGTGGTGTGCCACTACAGACAACACCAGGTCCATCTTTAATTTTACTCTCAAGATCGAAAATTTTGCCTTGAATTTTCGAAGTATTTTGTTCACATTTTTGTACACATCCGGTAACTTTCTCACCTAAATCTCTTTCAGTGTCTGAAACTGCCTTTTTCAACTGTGAGATTCCGTGTTGACATTCGTTTACGATCTCAGTTTTAAGACCGAAAACTTTTTCGTCTACTTTTGTTTCAACCAGAGGCTCTACTTTCTCTTGGATGTTGAGAATTTCAACATCAAACCTACTGTTAATGTTGTAAATTTCCCCCTGCATAGTATCCATATTTTTGTTAATTGTGTCAATTTCAAATTTCATAGTATTTACTACAGAGCTTAAACTACCCACTTTTTGTTCTACCTGTTCTATTTGTTTACTAATTTTAGTTCCTTGTTCTTCTACCTGTGTTTTAAGCTGATCATTCTGTGTCTTGAGCTGATGGCTCTGTGTTTTGAGCTGCTCGTCAACGTGTGTTTTAAGCTGATTATTCTGCCCTGCAATTTGTTTGGTTAATTGTTCAAATAAATAGTTCATGCTTAAAATTTTCACACTGTTTTGTTCTACGGAATCGGTGTGTTCTGATCCTACTTCAAAATTTTCTTTCGATTCTTTCTTTATCTGTGGAGAATCAAACATGTCAGTGGATTCGTTCACGTACCCACTATCATCTACAAAGTCATCCTCTACTTCCTGTTTTATCCCTTGCTGTGTTCGAGGCCCTCTCGACATTTCAATCTGTTCGTTAACATGTTCGTGGTATTGTATATACGCCAATTGTCTACCACTAACGCCATCTGTTATCTGGCCGCGTAAACTCCTGCTACCGCCATGCACATCTTCCATTACGCTCGGCACATCTACCGTGTCTACGCTCCTGTCGATACTGAATGCCAATTACTCCTCTCCACTGTACTTGACGTTCACTGCTATTTACTTTACTGATTAATATTGCAATTCGTGCCACTGAACATCCACTGTTCGGTATTCACATTAATTTGTGACCGATAACAACTGGATGTCCTGTCACCGGGCGCCACTTGTAACACTACGCTACTGCGTACGATACTTATTAAAGCCTGTACTATGGTAAGTTGACGGGCTTCACCTTATAAGAAAGGATTTTGGTATATATGTTGACCGCGTGTACCTAATTGGAGGCGAAATCAGACTTTCACCCAATCAGTAACAATATTGATACGTCAAGCAAGTCTGAAGCGCAACTACACGTTAGGACGGACAAGAAACAACACAGCAGATGCTACCAAATTGTTAATAATACGGTCGCCAGCCTAATAAGGCATTAACTGAGTTTCGTCCCAGTACAAGTAGATGTACGTTCATACAAAACCACACGTAATGACATTGCATAATATGGTAAACTTTAGAACCCGAAAGTCTACTGAACTAATAATTTCACTTTCTGTACTAATATGAACAAGCCATAAATACACAACAATACACTATAATGTTTACTACCAACTTCGTACTGTCTATTGATCTGATTAAAATCGGGCATAGATTACCCTAGAAATAGCACTTTCGAAACACACATACAATGTCAATTTTGAAAAAGGTAAAACACTAATAAATTTTGGTTTTATATTGGCTTTAACTTTGCTGGACAAATCAGTTCAGTACACTTCAGAATTTAAATGAATAGAAAAGAAAAAGGGGGGGGGGGACCCTGAAACTGTTATGATCACTGTACTGAAATTGTTTTGATTATCGAAATCGTTAAGCACTCAAGATTTCCAATATATGAGTTACTACTCTTTTTGTCTTATTTCTTGCTCATTTAAGTACCATTATTTTTGTCTCAAATGAATTAGCCTTCATTACTAAACCAATTTCAACATTATCTTCCAACTTTGTCAGACCTATATTATTTGCCTATATATTCATTAACAACAAAGTTCTTTATACATCATTCTAACATAGATAGGTCTGCAGGTAATTATTATTAACATAAACTTTAAATCTTCATTCGGGACACTCGGATTGCACAACATGTGGAAAGGACCCTGTCTAGGTTAGTGATGAGGATAATTAAATGATAGGACAATTCTGGTAAAAGTTAAGTTGTTATTGAACAGTCAGGGACAAAAGTAACACTGGTCCACACGAATACAGTACTAAAGGATTCAACCTGTTCGTCTCGATGCGGCGGTTGGCGGGCGGCGAGATGGCGAGGCGCAGAGCACACATACAAGCACAGCTATGGCTCTTGATGTATCGGCACTTTACTTCTTCATAGCGTCGCAATATTTTCCATTTAGTGCCGCTGGAATTTTGCCATGCTGTATAGACGTCGGAAACGGCACACCCGAGGCTCAATGAAATCACGTTTTCCAGGAGAGCCTCCTCGATCCAGAACGTGTTGCTCAGATCAAAGCCCAACTCCGACTACCACTGCTGAGCCCGTTATGCCGTGCCGCGCCCGTGTGCATATTCCCGCGCTCGCCTGCCATACACCTTTTACCGCTCCCCTACAGACAGGGTATTCACCAAAGGTTTTGCATTCCACATATCCTAATACATTGCCTACGTATGGACCTGACGCACAAGTACAACTTTAACATCTTACAACAGTTTCAACATTTCTTACATTTCCATTTTGTTATAATATTGCTTGCAATTTGACATAAACATTAATATTCACATCGAAAATTGTTTACAGTTTCTTTTGACATAATGGCATGAAAAGAAAAAGAAATGAAATCAGAATATCGATTACACTAATTTATCGAAAATCAGAAGAAAAAATTATTATATGTACAGTTGTTGTTGTTACAATGGGTCGTGCCATTTCAAAGAAACCATCCCGGCATTTGCCTGGAGCGATTTAGGGAAATCACGGCAAACCCAATTCTGGGTCACCGGACGCGGATTTGAACCGTAGTCCTCCAGAGTGTAAGAGTACTGTTTAACTTAGCCAGGGCGGTGTACCCTTTCTTCCACCATTTCCTACCATTGGACTCCTCAATAAATGTTATCTCTTGTACGCCCCAGCTGAAATTTCCTACCTAATGGTTTACAATCCCGTAATAAAAATGTGAATGGTGTTACCGACAGGAAGTGATACGAGATGGAGAACAAGTTCTGATAAGTGCAGGGTTAGGAACTCATGTGATAGGCAGTGGAAGTGTATCTGAATCACAAATTACATGTCTAACGTTATGGAAGACCAAGAATGAAAAGCTAGGATTAGAAAGAGTATAAGACAGGGTTGACGCTCTCTGCCATACTGTTCAACGTATATATCGAAGCAGCAGTGATGGAAATAAAAGGAAGGCTTAGGAGTGTGTTTTAAATTCATGATGAAAGGATATCAATGATAAAATTTAGTGATGACATGGCTATCATCAGTAAGAATTACAGGAGCTGTTGAGATCTGTTCAACAGACTTATGAGCACAGGATATGGATTGTGAGTAAAATGGAGGAAGGCGAAAGTGAAGAATAGTAGAAAAATGAGATTAACAGTTAAATTAACTAAATTAGGGACCACGAAGTAGAAGCAATTCGGAAATCTTCGAAGAAAAATTACACATGCAGGCGAAGCTGAAAGGATACAAAAAGCAGATTAGCACAGGCAAATAAGGTACATCGCTGAAAAGAAAGATGTTAGTATCTAACGTCTGTCTTAAGAAGAGGAACAGATTTTTGATGATAAAAGTTGTGAACACAGCATTGCGTGGACGGGTAACAAGCACTGTGGGAAAACGGGAAAACGACAGAATCGAGGTGTTTGGGATGTGGTGCCATAAAAGGATCTTGAAAATTAGATGGACTTATAGGACGTGAGGAGGTTCTCGGCAGCATTGTCGAGGAGAGGAACATTTTGAAAGCACTGACAAGAAGAAGGTTCAAATGGTTCAAATGGCTCTGAGCACTATGGGACTTAACATCTGAGGTCATCAGTCCCCTATAACGTAGAACTACTTAAACCTAACCTAAGGACATCACACACATCCATGCCCGAGGCAGGATTCGAACCTGCGACCGTAGCAGTCGCGCGGTTCCAAACTGACGCGCCTAGAACCGCTCGGCCACCGCGGCCGGCCCAAGAAGAAGGGATGGGGTGAAAGAATGTGTGTTAAGTCGAAGAATAGCTACCATTATAAGAACGGTAAGGGAAGGCAGTTGCTGGAATACACACAACAAGTGACTGAGGACTTCGAGTCCAAGTGCTACTCTGAGGAAGTGTTGGAACAGGAAGGGACTTAGTGATACTCTACATCAGTTGAAAGACTTATAAAAATAAGGTTCAGGCTGTCCCCTTGTTACCGTAACAAATTGGCGCCCAACATAGAGCAGTATCAAAGTCAAGCTAAATATTGTTACCGGGTAATATTCTTTTCCTATGCAGTTAGTAGTCTCCAGTCGTTTGCTGAAATATGGAAGGTTATTTACAACGAAATTCCACCTTTTTCGGTTTCCTGACGGTGTTTACACGGACGCTTTGGCAGTTTGCTCAGATGGCAATAGTAGCAGAGCTGCTGCCAAACTCTGTCGTCAACCCTGTACTCTCCTCCGCGTGCCTCGGTGAGAGCGGCGACACGTTTCGGAGCTGAGCACGTCCTCAGTGAGTGGCGCAGCGGTTTACGGTGGCCGTAGCGGTCGGCCCGGTCCCGTAATGAAGAGCCGCCTCTCGGGCCATCCGGCTACGCCTCAGACAGCCCTCATTACGCACTCCGCTTCCCAGACCGTCTTCATGGGGAGGCACCACTCTGGTGGTACATTTTAGGTAACAGGCCGGGACGGAGTCTGCAGCACTGCTCCCGCCCAACTCTGCCTCGTCTGTTCTAGCCTCCACTCTTACCAGAGTGGCTCCAGCGAAAACATTTGTATTTTAGTAAAATTTCAGAACGTTGCATCATTATTCTTTGCGTTGGCAAAACTGGATGAATCAGTATGTTACTGACCGTCATCAAGACATTGGTTAGGATGGTATGTGGATACTTTGATGTCAGTGGCTCTTTCAGAGATTATGTACAGATTATTAACCCAGTTATCTTTTTCTTTTTTGGTTTTTTGGGTGATGATCAATCGTCTGGCTGGGTTGATGCGGCCCGCCACGAATTCCTCTCCTCCGATAACCCATCCATCTAAGAGCAGCCGTAGCAACTTGCGCCATCAATTATTGGTTAGATATATTCAAATTTCTGGCACGACCTAATGGTTTTACCTTCTGCAGCTCCCTCTGGCATCATTGACGGTATTCATAGACGTCTTAAGACATATCATCGTGTATCTTCTTGTCAGTTCCCACATGTTTTAAGGGTCAGTCAAATAAAAACGAGGCAATGAAAAAGAAACAACTAATCTCTTTATTATTTCAAAAGTAGTAGCCGTAACTGTTAATATACTGTATTTATCTTTCATGGAAAAATGTTTGCCGTTGCCTACAGAACCCAAATTGACGGCGTGCACCTCTTCGTCTGAACCAAATTGACGGCTTTGAATGTCTTTCTTCAGGGTCCCAAAAATATGGAAATTGCAAGGAGAAAGCTCAGGAATGCAAGGAAGATGCATCACTCTGTCGCATGGTAATGCCCACCCAAATGTAGACAAAATTATTTCCACTACGCTGTGGAAGTTTCGCTGGAAGCTCTCACACATACTCCATACACTCCCGTGGAGCCATGAAGAAACACATTCATGGCCGTCGATTTTCTTCGGGCGAAGAGGTGCATTGCTTACTGAAATTATATTGACTTTAATTGTTCATTTGGCCCCCGTTAAAGTGATTTATCGCATCTATATAATAATCGTACTGAATTACCTAATTTATTTTTTTATTACGTAAACATTGGCATACCATATTTAGATTAAAATTGACGTCTTATTGGCCCCACATAAGATTCTGCACGTTCTGACAAAGACCATGCCAATTATTTTTTCTCGTCCATGACTAACAGGGGTAGTCAGATTCCTTGTATAGGTCATGTTTTATTATTTAAAAGGTTTTTCTTTACAGACTGCTGTATGGGAGTTTTCACTCTGTCTCTTGGCTTGAGAAATTTTTTGAGCTGTTATAATTATATGTATGAGACTGGCCATGTACCATCACACTTTCGGACAATAACATCCATATAATTCAGAAGATAGCAAGAGCCGATAAACCAAGAGCCATCGCACAGTGAGCTCACCAGCTTATGCATCAAAGCCCCTGACAAGAATAATACACAGAATAATGCTAAAGAAAATTGAGGATCTGTTAATAGACGATCACTTTGACTTTAGGAAAGCTACAGGCATCAGAGAGGCAGTTCAGATGTAGCGGTTGATAATGGAAGCAAGACATGCAAAATTAAGACCCGCTCATAGGATTTGTCAATAGAAAAAGAATGTTCGATAATGTGAAATGGGGCAAGATGTTCGAAATTCTGATAACAAAGGGGTAAGCTACAGGAAAACACTGATTATGTACAACACATACAATAACCAAGAGATAACACGAAGACTGGAAGATCAAGAACGAAGTGCTCGATTAAAAGGGTGTAAGATAGAAGTGTAGTCCTTCACCCCTACTGTTGAAACTATAAATTAAAGGAGTAGTGACAGAAGTAAAAGAAAAGTTCTAGAGTGCGATTAAACTCAGTGTGAAAGGATATCAATGTTAATATTCGCTGATGACATTGTTGTCCTCAGTCAAAGTGAAGAATCTTTGAAGTCTCTTCGAGTTTGTTGCCGGTTCCTAAAATCAACTCGATTCGATATTTCGGTGTGCCAACTGTTCGCCTTCTTCAGGAGACTGCAGCTTCTTCATCACCAGAAACAGAATTCTCCTGAAGAAGGCGAACAGTTGGATCGCCGAAATATCGAATCTAATTGATTTTAGGATCCGGAAACGAACCCGAAGAGACTTCCAAGACTTATTACGACGGGAAGCCTACGAAGTCACAATTGCAATCTAATGGGTACAAACTATGGACTGATAGTAAACCGGAAAAAAGAGAAAGGTAACTAGATGTACTAGGCATGAGAATAGCGAGAAACTTAACTTCGAAATAGGTGAAGATAACGAATTCGGACACCTTTGAATTAAAATTACCCATGGAGGACGAAGCAACGGCGAGCACAGGCAAAGAGGACATTCCTGGTCATGGGAGGTCTGCTAGTATTAAACATAGATCTTAATTAGAGCAAGAACTTTCCGATAATGTGCTTTGGGGCACAGCATTTTATGGAGTGAAAAACGGACTGCGGGAAAACGACGAGAGAAGAGAATCGAAGCATGTAACCTGTGGTGCTAGAGAAGAATGTTGAAAATTAGATGGACTGATAAAATAAGAACTGAGGAGACGCTGCGCTGACACGGTGAAGAATGGAACATGTGGGAAAAGCTGATAAGCCGAGACAGGATGACAGGACATGTATTAAGTCGTCAGGTTATAACATCCATGGTACTACAGGGAGCTGTAGAGGGCAAAAACTGTAGGGGAAGACAGAGACTGGAATACATTCAGCAAATAATTGGAGACTTGGAGTGCACTTGCTACTTTGGGACGAAGATTGGCACATTAGAGGAATTCGTGGTGGGCCACATCGAACCCAAGGTTGTCAACATTTTTAGGTTCAAATGGTTCAAATGGCTCTGAGCACTATGGGACTTAACTTCTATGGTCATCAGTCCCCTAGAACTTAGAACTACTTAAACCTAACTAACCTAAGGACATCACACAACACCCAGCCATCACGAGGCAGAGAAAATCCCTGACCCCGCCGGGAATCGAACCCGGGAACCCGGGCGTGGGAAGCGAGAACGCTACCGCACGACCACGAGATGCGGGCCATTTTTAGGTATGCAGTATATAATTACAAACGTGAATAAGAGGTATACGTCTAAAAGTGTTAATCTGTTGGGAGAATACGTTGTTGTGTGTATTTCTCATAAGGAATCAAGAACGGAACATTACTGACGAGCTGTGAACACCAACAAATGTGCTGAGAGCCGCTGCAGGTGAGTGGAAGGTTACTACTTATGTTAACCCCTTCCCCACTCCTCCTTCTCCTCCTCCTCCTCTTCCTCCTCGTCCTCCACCTCCTCTGGCAATTTTCGTGTGTATGAGAAAATCGTGTACACCCCAGAATTTGTCCAGAATCTTCCGTTATTTTCCTTACTGATAGGAGCTTACTTTATTGGCTGTTCTAGCATACATTTGGTCTGGATACTAAACTGCTCACTACGGTAGAACAGGAATTTGTTGATATGTCCGTGCACTGATCTATGGCACTGCCTGTGAAATAATAAACATCGGCACACTACTAACAAAAAATCTTCAGTCTCAACTTTCTAATGTAAATTGCTGTTTAGAGGTATTATTTTTAGAGTGACAATCCAATATCCAAGATACCACTAGAGTAGACGGTCATGCGGCAACATATACTCTGCGGTTCCAAATTCACACTGACCAATAAGACTTACCCTTTTTACCCTTCTGTCACCGGTTTGATGCGGCTAGCTCCACTGTGCTAATCTTTTCGTCTGAGGGTAGCCCTTCCTCGCAACTTCAGCCTACTCCTCATCATTACCAGATAGTAATGTGAATCCGTATCAACTCCTCATCAAGGCCTGCAGTCCAGTATCAGATTTCTGAGTCTCTGTTTGACCACAATGTAATCCAGATGGAATCTTCCGTTATTTCCAGATCTTCATTCGAGTATACCTCTTCCGCTTGTGAGCGTCATTTTATCTAGATTCAGTCTTTGTATTTTCCTTTTCAAACTTTCTAGTTTTGTTGTACCATCAGTCTACGCCCCGTCACCCTTTCGTTGGCTATTCAATCTATTTTTCGTGGGTATCTTCCCATTGTCATTTCCCTTTCTGAAATTCGAGTCTTTTACCAATGGAGAGTTCTTCGTGACTGTTTTCCAATTACAAGCCGCATGTCCTGTGGATTCACATTGTGTGTATAAAAAGTTCTAGGTTTACCAGCCGCATCGAATTCGGAAAAAATCCCAAGCTATGCAAGGACTCCGTCGTGAAAGATTTCATAGGCACAGAACGTGTCTTTTTTGTAGCTGCTTTATTGCCTTTTGCATCCTAATGCCGCTGATCATTTCTTATTCTTCCGCTATTCAGACGGATCTTGTTACCCTAAGAGGAAGAGGGCTGCCCCGAATCTCTTACCGCTGCTAGGCCCTCTCTGACAAGGCCAGGGAAGCATAATGGTTTCACTACTGTTCAATGACGCTACCCCCAGACCGAAGTAAGCGTAGGCTTATACAAAGCTATACAAAGGAGAGAATTGTCTACTAGTTTGTGCTTCAACACAATTTTCGCCTTTCTTTGGTAAAGTTCCGATATCTGATCTACTTGGACTGAATTTTTCGAAGAACTAAATAGTTTTGTCTACAGACTGGAAGTTTCAAATCGGCCTGAGAGTCGTACTCTAGGACTGGAAGAAAGCGACGGAACTCTTAAGAGACTGTGGTTTATTGAAGGGGTACATCAGAAGCTTGTTGAGATTTTGCGCGGGCTGCAATAACAGTACGTGCTTTATAAGCATTGGACTGGTGTTTTGAAGACTGTATTATATCACTGAAAAACATGTTTTGTGTATTTTGGTGTAGGGTTTGCCAACTTTGGTATTATTTTTTACAATTTTTTGCTGTTTGTTGTCAAATTCAGCAGTTTTTTTGCCAGTTTAGGCTTTATTCCTTTATAAAAAATAGGTGCTATTTTATGCCGTTGATTTTCCCATTTTGGTGCTTTTTCTTGCGAATTTCCGATTTTTTCCCCTAATTCGGTGTCATTTTTGGACAATTTCGACATTATTATTGCCGAATTCGGTACTAAGTCTTGCTACATTCGTTAGTATATTTTGCAAGATTTGGTGTTACTATCGTGTCAGACTTAGTATTATCAGATTCGACGCACTTTTTTCGTCATCGTCCCTGTTAAATTATTTTTTGCCAATTTCTATGTGTTTATTGTTAAATTAATTTAATTTTTTCGTTAATTTCTTTGTTATTTTTTGCCAATTTCCGTTTTACTTTTTCCTAAATTTGGTGTTATTTTCTCCGAAATTCGCGGTCTTTTGCCAAAGTCGTTGGTTTTTGTAAATTTGGTACTTATTTTTTGCCAATTTCGGTCTTATATTTTTGCCAAATTCTATGCTTATTCCAAATCACGTCATAGTCCATTTCGTGGGAAAATAAGCGTCATTTTAAGATTGTCCACGAATCTCAATAAGGCATGAGGCAATTTCAATATTCAATAACTGTCAGTCACGAATATTGGTTAATTGTCATGAGATAAACATTATTTTTTTACGGGAAAGTGACGAATCTCGCGATATTTCGTAAAAAACCGATATCGCGTAATTGGCTAACAAACCGTCGGCCGGCCGCGGTGGTCTAGCGGTTCTGGCGCTGCAGTCCGGAACCGCGGGACTGCTACGATCGCAGGTTCGAATCCTGCCTCGGGCATGGATGTGTGTGATGTCCTTTGGTTAGTTAGGTTTAAGTAGTTCTAAGTTCTAGGGGACTTATGACCTAAGATGTTGAGTCCCATAGTGCTCAGAGCCATTTGAACCATTTTGAACAAACCGTCAATTTCGCTTCATTTTTCGCGTTATCGTTATCATTTTTGTGTCCCTACCCATGCCCTGAGAAACTTAGAAAGGAACGAATTCTTAAGTTCTGACTTAAGTTACACCGCTGTTTTTTGGATGAAAGGATAAAAGTTTTTACTAAAGCAACGTGCTGTTAGAGAGCTGGAACACTGACCAGAAAAGTGCTAAGCCATGTTTTCTGCATTCGTAAAGTCATGCACCGAAACTTTCTTTTTGTCGGTGTCTCGATATTACTTTTCACTACCAGAGGGGCGGCAGTATAAACTTCCGTACATTTTTCTCTTTATGTATTTTGACGCGTTATTCTGCCCATAATTATTTCTTCCAAGTGGACTCGTTTTGTTTAACTAAAATATGAAATGTATGTAAACTTGTTGACTTTATCGTAGATTATGGTATCAATCTACCTTTTGATTTCTTCGCCACGACTAATTTCCACTGCGCAACATTTCAAAGA
This sequence comes from Schistocerca nitens, assembly GCF_023898315.1. Lineage (NCBI taxonomy): Eukaryota > Metazoa > Arthropoda > Insecta > Orthoptera > Acrididae > Schistocerca > Schistocerca nitens. The sequence continues at coordinate 783,569,246 of NC_064614.1, read as the reverse complement.
CATTGGTCTTTTATCCTTTCTAACTTCTCTATTTCCACACCAAAGAGCAGAGTGAGGTATCCTAAATCCGGCACATAATAGATTCACCACACTTTTCGGCCAATAACAGACGAGCTGGTAAACGGGCAGATGGTGTTCCCAATTTCCGTACACGTTATAAAATTACATGTACGTAGTATGTTTCACGTCTCCTCGTGAACCACTGGACCAATTTCAACCAAACTTGGTGCACATACCACTTAATGTGTGGAAGGAATCGCTGTGGGGTAAAACACACCTACCTGTCTAAGAGGTAGAGGTGGAGAGGAAGTGTAGCCCACGACGCGCTAATGCCAGAACTTTATTAGTCCAGTATTTCAGAATGGGAGCACTTAGTAACTAGCAACAATCTTTGCATGTTATTTCAAAACCTGACTTTACTTCGTCGTTGACAACATCTCAAAATGATGAAAAAATTTTTTCGGTTACTTTAATTACGCTGTTCATGCAGTAAGGCTACTGCATCACGAATTACCTTTGGTTTATTACATCTTTAAAACGAACCGTTTTCGTGACATTTCGCAGACATTTTTCACATACACTACTGAATGCACCTGCAAAATTTAGTATCACACTGTGAAACATTTTTCCATAGATGTGACGTCATAAACACTGAGATGCGTGAAAAACTGCTGCATCATGCATGACGTTTTAATTTATTACGTCTTTACTACTAACTTGTTCGCTACACGTTCCTCAGAGAGTATTCAGATATACCACTGAATGTACCTGCAAAATTGTTTTACACCACATACACTATGTGATCAAAAGTGTCCGGACACACCCAAAACATGCGTTTCTCATATTAGGTGCATTGTGCTGCCACCTACTGCCAGGTACTCCACATCAGCGAACACAGCAGTCATTAGATATCATGAGACAGCAGAATGGGGCGCTCCGCGGGACTCACGGACTTCGAAAGTGGTCAGTTGATTGGGTGTCACTTGTGTCATACGTCTGTACGCGAGATTTCCACATTCCCGAACATGCCTAGGTTCATTGTTTCCGATGTGATAGTGAAGTGGAACGTGAAGCGACACGTAGAGCACAAAAGCGTACCTCGTATGTTGACTGACAGAGACTGCCGACGGTTGAAGAGGGTCGTAATGTGTAATAGGCAGACATCTATCCAGACCATCACACAGGAACTCCAAACTGCATCAGGGATCCAATGCAGTTACTATGACAGTTAGGCGGGAGGTGAGAAAACTTCGATTTCGTGGTCGAGCGGCTCCTCGTAAGCCACTCATCACGCCGGTAAATGCCAAACGAAGCCTCGCGTGTTGTAAGGAGCGTAAACATTGGACGATTGAACAGTGGAAAAACGTTGTGTGGAGTGACAAAACACGGTACACAATGTGGCGATCCGATCTCAGGGTGTGAGTATGGTGAATGCCCGGTGAACGTCATCTGCCAGCGTGTGTAGTGCCAACAGTAAAATTCGGAGGCGGTAGTGTTATGGTGCGGTAGTTTTTCCATGGAGGGTGCTTGCTTCCCTTGTTTATCTGCGTGGCACTATCACATCACATGCCTATATTGATTTTTCAAGCACCTTCTTGCTTCCCACTGTTGAAGAGCAATTCGGGATGGTGATTGCATCTTTAAAAACGATCGAGCACCTATTCATAATGGACGGCCTGTGGCGGAGTGGTTGCACGACAATAACATGGCTGTAACGGATTGGCCTGCACAGAGTCCTGACCTGAGTCCCATAGAACACCTCTGGGATGTTTTGGAACGCCGACTTCGTGCCAGACCTCACTGACCAACATCGATACATCTCCTTAGTCCAGCACTCCGTGAAGAATGGGCTGCCATTCCCCAAGCAACCTTCCAGCTCATGATTGAACGTATGGCTGGCAGAGAGGGTGCTGTCATCAAGACTAAGGGTGGTCCAACACCATACTGAATTCCAGCATTACCAATGGAGGGCGCCACAAACTTTTAAGTCATTTTCAGCTAGCTGTCCATATACTTTCGATCACATAGTGTAGTTGAGTAAACATTACATTCTAAAGATTAAACTGCGTGAAAACTAACTTGGAGGGTGAAATTCCCAAATATACAGGTGAACTATGTGTACAAATGTGTGTGCAATAAATATATTTGAAATATATGATGTTTTCGTACTCTAGCAAACCCACGGGTAGAAAGCTCCTCCATCGATTTCAACCATTCTTCGTATACTCACCAGCTTGCTATTGGGATGGGTGTGATAACTTGGTGATGGGAGAGAATGTGGGGAGGAGATGAACAGAGGGGGAAGCAGGAAGTGGACGCAATTAGGAGGAAAAAGTAGATGGACAGGGAGAGGGGAAGGAGGAAACTGACGGAGAGAAAGGGCATGGGGAGGGGGGGGGGGCAGACGGATAGAGGAGGGAGGAGCAGATGGACAAAGAGATGGACAGGATGAAAGGGACACAGAGTGGAGGGAGGAGGAAATGGACAGTGGGGAAAGAAGGAGATAGATTGAGCTAGTTGGGAATAAATGGATGGAGTTGAACAGTTCCGGTATTTACCTGACAGCCGGAGAAGCCTCTCGAAAATCTTAGTGGCAACTGTGAGACTGGAACTGTTTGAACTTTTCGTTGGGACAGTACCGTTCGTTATCCCAAGTAAAAGTTATAACTTCATATGCGTGTATTGTGTAAGTATGTATGTCCGTATGCGAGTGTGTGTTACTCTATGGAGTGGTATGACAGATCACTTTCAGTTTTTACAGACACAGTTTCTTATTGATTTTTGAGGAAAAAAAGAGAAACAAAGAGAGAGAGAGAGAGAGAGAGAGAGAGAGAGAGAGAGAGCGAGAGATGAAAGTAAATTCACATAAGTAATTATGTGGGAGCTAAGTGACTTGCGTGTTTTAAACGAATACGGAATGCTACAGTCACGTACAACTGTACCTGATACTTCCTGTAGTTCTTCAGGTTCGTTTATTAAACTGCCTACAGCCACAGGATTCATGAGGGAGAAAGGCAGCAGTGCCATGCAGGTGGTATATCGTACACCTCGTGTTGCCTGTAAACGGCTGCTTTAGTTTCACAACGGTAGTCGAACATCTTCTGCTGTCTGTTCTTAAAGTAAGAGACAAAAACCAGTTGTGCGGTACTCCCCTTATTCCACAATAGTCCAACTTCTGCAGAAAATTTTGTGATCAACACAGTCAACCATCTCAGTTAAATCAAAGAAGACGCCAAGCGTTTGCTTCCTTTTATTTAATCCGTTCAGATCCTCACCAATCTCTACATTTGACAGCAAATTATGTTAACTGAAATGATCAGTTACCCTTGTTTATACAGCCTTTTAAATAACATTAGCAAACACTGCTGGCATAGAAATAAGTCTAACGTTGTCTACATTATTCCTATCTCTTTTTTAAAAAGCGGCTTCACTACTGAGCACTTTAATCGGTTAAGAAACTGCTTACTCTGAATGGAAATGTTTCTGATATGGCTAAGTATTTGGGCTAAAATATTCCGAAAAAAACTTTAATATTCTGCTAGAAACTCCGTAATATCCGCTAGAGTCAAGCCCTTGGTGATTTAATTAATTGATTCAGTCCCTTCCTTATTAATATCATTAATCACTATTACAGATAATAGTCTCGGAAAGCTATTTTCTAAGGTAGTTATATGATTCTCTGTAGGAACTAAGCTATTTAGTTCATCTACTACATTTAGAAAATGATTATTAAATACTGTGCATGCATTCGACTTATCAGTAACTGAAACATTTCTGTTAACCCTGACTTTATATCTTCAACATGGTGCAACTGACCATACACTTCTTTCATGACTGACAATATGGTTTTAATTTTATCCTGAGAATTAGCTTTTCTGTTTGGAAACCACATACCTTTTGCCTTTGTAAAGAGATTTTGAAGCATCTTACGATACTGTTTGTAATGGGCTGCTGCAGATCTACTGTGACTGCCTCTCACACTCTGAGACCATTCTGACTTTGTTCTATGTGGTATTCTCTTCCACCTCGTCAGCCACTCACGTTCTTGTTGGTGCCAGTATCTTGTAACCTGTTGTAATGGAAAACAACTTTCAAAGAGCATGAGACATATATTTATCGTCTAGGTTAACAGCACTATAAACATTCTGCCACTCTTCTTCCTTAAAGAGGTTGAAAAAGTCTCTATTGCAACTGGTTTAGCATTTCTAAATAGTTCATGATTATATTTAACATGTGAGTGAACACAAAAACCTTTAGTGTTAAAATTTGTGCATCATGATACGAAAGGCCATTCACCATTTCACTAAGAGAATGCCCCTCTAGTAATGAAGAAGCAAGAAAAGAAAAATATTGTCAATGGTTGTGCCTCTGTTCTCTGCACTCTCGTTGGGAAGAATACAGTTTGCATCACGTGATATGAATAAAGTCACAAAATACAACTAATTTCTTGTACTCTCTATAAAGTGAACCCAGAACCCTCTCTAGCTTGAGGAGAAATGTTCTGAAATCAGCATCAGGATTCCAATAAATAACAACAACTAGAAGTTGAATTCCACTAAATTCAGCCACACATGCAGAACGTTCAAATACCTGTTCCGTACACTGCTGTGACCTTAAAAGTACCGGTTTTCACGTATCTGGCCACTCCCCAACACCGAAAAGAACTCCTAGAAAAACAGCCAGCTAATCTGCATCCTGGAAAAGGCAGCTCCTAAATTACACTTTATTTAAGAAGTATTCTGAAAACCAAAAATGTCATAGTCAACATCTATAAGCAGTTGCCTAAGTTTGTAAGGTATCCAGATTTTGCAGACCTTACATGAGCTTGATCCATAACGACAGTTCGATACAGTATGAGATACTCAGAAGAAATAATTATAATACATCAACAAAAGGCAACTGCAGTAATCCCATGTGCCAAAAACTAACAAAACAATATCTACCAATTTATGGACAGGGGCATGAATAAACAAGTGAAACTGAAAACCATTTTGGAGACGAACCGAGCAGGTGGTCAATGACATCAGGAAACCCCACTCAATAAGGGAATTGCGAGCTTCAGCACAGAAAGAGATAAGGCCAGAACAATACATTATTCTTTTTAACGTAAATATGGCCAGAACAGAGGGTAAGTGGCTGCACTGCATTAACCGGGCTATGCTGTGACCCAGCAAGAAAAATAAAATTCACCTCTAGTGAGATGGTGATTCGCTGAAGCCATACTGGGCGATCCAGAAGCGACTCGGTGGGGAGATCCCTATTATATAAAAGCATTTAGAGAACTAAAATGGCTAAGTATCTCTCTTGTCTTGCGGCACATCACACAAGTGTGTGGAAAATAGCGAGGGCATTGAGAGCTTTGCTTTCTGCGAAGTGTGGACGATATGCTTCACGTATCATGGCGACAGATAGCAAAGAGGTAGTTAATTATTCCTGCAGGAATTTCTGCAGGCAAAGAAACTGTGCGTGTTGCTCCAACCCTTAGCGAGAGTGAAATAGCCATTATTTCGACTAGGGAAAGATTAACATTCTACAGAACACAGGAAAGTTGAGACTGAGTGTATTCAGTCAAGGCCAGAATAGGGAATTAGCATTTTAGATCCACCATGCAGACAACGCAGTTGCAGATGCTGCTTGGTAAGGTACCATCACGCATTAGGCCACAGTAAATGTTGAGTCGAGATTTTGCTCACTCCAACTTGCATATGCTTTGACCATTGAATATCAAAAGTTTGGATACTGACTTACCCTCACATTGAGTACATGAGAGTTTTCATTGGTTCAAAAAGTAAATTTATTCTCCACCAATTTAGTGCATTGTCCAGCTATGATAATATAGATGTAAATGAGCTGATGAAGATTTGTAATCGTTCTTTTCTGTGATAAATTTTTTTCATATGTAGAGATAACGATTTTAATAATCGTCAGCTCATATATCCAAGAGTTAAATATTTTGTTATTGAGTGTCAAAAGTAATTGAACATGATTGTTGTGTAGCACCTGACCCCTGAAAGCACAGTCGATAAATTACATGTAGAATAAAATAGGGAATAGCTGTTTTGTCCTTTTAGAATAGATCCCAAACTTTCACTTTTATTAAGTCATGCATTCTAGTTAAGTGACAGCAGGATTTCCAATGATTTTTGTTACTATCCACACCTAATATTAGTTGCCTTACAGGGCCAAGTTCATATTTATTTAGAGTGTCTGTTTAACACCCTGGGCTTGAGAGGACAGTTCAGATGTTTTCTCCATTTGCACGATAAGTGGTAAGCTAAGTTGGAACACGTTAGCACACACTGTGCAGATACAAAAAGTGCAGAACTGACAACTTCCTCTCTAATACCTTGTATATTTTGATGAAATACTATTATTCCCTCATTATTTGGATACCTAATCTTTGTCGAAAGTTGTGGTTGTATTATTGAGACTTCCTTTAAGCAGGAATACGAATCAGTTCAGGCTAAAAAAGGTGCAGCTCTAACAGCAACAACTACAGGAATTTTCCCATGAGTAAGCCCACCTACAAGCTTTGCAGCCCCCCTCCTCCCCCCCCCCCTTTCCATACTCACTGATATGCAGGCCATGCCTAGTGAAACCCACCCTGTTGATAGACTCAACTGATACGACTGCAATGTGAGTCACGCCCTCTGCCATCAGTGCCTTCTGTAGCCTCATATTAGTACGCCAGATGGCTGTATTAAGACGGGGCCGATCACGGCACTGAAGCAATTCTACGAAGTGCACATTTGTGCCACCAGTCTGAGCACCTCTCTTTTCCAGATCAGCAGCTATGTCCTGCTCTCCGTCACTATCAAGACTGTTCCCATCTCCAGCGACAATTACTTTCAGATTCTCTTTTGTAAAATTCCTACTTAACTCTCCTATGCTATCAGTCACTGGAGCGAACCCTGCATCAGGCTCCATTATGTTGGTGACCTAGTACTCACTCACCAACACTTCTTGCAGCTGCTGGCCTGTAACTCTGCCCTGGGCGCTACCTAACAGCAGAACTTTCTTCTTTCTATTATAATTTGCAGTTGACTTAGGCTCTCTAACTTCTGGGGTCTGCTGCATGCTTCCTAGAGCTACAGCTACAGCTTCACTAGAGTGATTGCAGGAAACCAGCTACAACGTGTGATGTGTCAACTACCAAGTAATTTTAATCGGGTTACAGCAATTTGTCTCTTCTTCTATGACGTCATCACACGAGTCATTCCCCTTCTAGAAGACTTCAAGATACTCTTCCCACCCATCCGCCCTCTGCATTGCGTTCAACCGTAGAAGGAGCGGACGATAAGCTAGAGGAACGAGATTGATGTGAGGAAGCGCTAGAGATGCGTTAGTGGCCAGAGGGTCTTCAGTTGCCGTATAATCCATCTTCATCTCTTTGCATAGCAAGAGTAAAACTCCGCAATGCTAAACTGATAGCTGCAGAGTGCTCCAATAATAAAGGCTAGAAACCTTCTAACCCCTACAAGCACTTCACGAGACAAGGAAGCTGTCTGAACACCTTGCAATTTTGCATTGTCAGACGCTATGTCGAGGTCGGCTAATCCTATGGACGTCAAGGACAACGTCAGAACTGCCTCTCCGGTGTGTATACCTTTCCAAAAGCCAGTCTAACATACCCTCAGTTTCATTATCCATTATTTTCTTCATTAAACTTGGTAGCAACTTGGATGCATCACCTGTTAGGATGATTGCTCGGTAGTTTTTGCACTTATCTCCTCTTATCGTTTTAGGAATTGTACGGACGACATTTTTTCGGAAAGTCTGATGGTATGCCTTTAGTCTCAGATTTTGCACACCAACATGAAGAATCGTTTGGTTGGAACTATCAGAACGATTTTAAATACACTGTACGAATGTTGTCTATCCCTTCTACTTTTTGTGTTCTGAAGTCCTCCAAAGCCCTGTTAGAAATTGTGACTAATAGTGATCCCCTGTGGCTTCCATATAGAGTTCCATTTCTTCTTCTATGACGTCATCAGATAAGTTCTTCCCCTCATAGAGCCCTTCAAGATCTCTTTACACCTGTCCACCCTCTCCATAGAGTTCAGCTGTGGAATTTTCATTGTACTCTCAATGTTTCCGCCCTTCGTTTCACTTTGGCGGTAGGTCAATTCTATTTTTCTGTGTTTCCTTTCCTATTTATTCAGATTTTCCTGTAGCTATTATGTCTTGGCTTCTCTGCACTGCCTGTTTACTTAATTCTTGAGCAATCTACATATTACTGTATTACAGTCTTTCCCTAATCATATTTATGCTTCCATCTTTCGTCGATCAGTTGAATTATTTCTTCCGTAAACCAATGTTTCTTCGGACTTACCATACTTTTACCTACGTTTGTCTGCCAAATTTCTGTGATTACTTCCGGCTGTCGAACAGAACATAACTGGGTTCAGCCCTTCTTAGCAATCGAACGTTCAGTGCACGCAATATTCCGAGCAGATCAAAGTTAACTCGTTTTCGAATTTCATACGAACGCCACAGTACCTGGCTGCACATTGTCCGGAACACCTTAGCCTTGTTCCAGAGCGAAAGAGCGTTTGTAACATCCCATACGTGGTCATTTAGCGAGCAGCCGAGCTAATACACAAACACGTTTAAGTAGCACCCATGGATATTGCTCTGACTGGTGAGAAGTGCCTAAGGAATGTCGTACTTATGCGTGCTAGCAACTAGAGCAGAGATGCTTATAATCGTACCTTTAAGCTTATGTATCTTACTGTCCGAATGTGTTAAGCCAGCACTTCTAGTCGACCACTTCGGTCGATACAGTAAACTAGCATTACAAGCATGTATTTCATTTATAACTGTAGCTTGAATTACAATCGCGTTCGTGTTGAATGATGCGATTTCCAACATTGGTGGGGATTTTGTAGTTTATCCTAGCGTCGAACATTCGCAAAAATGAGAGACAAAAAGGCATGATGCAGAAAATATGAGTGGTGGCGAGTCAGGGTGGCTTCAACTCACGTACAAATAACCAGATCGTAAGGCACTAGAGACGCTGCACCACACGTTTCATTTCTGTTTGCGGCCTGCATACATATTGTCATCCACTGAATTCAAGTATGATGATCCTGTTCTGGTGTCTAACGTCGAAGAATTTGCGGAGCAGCCGAAATACTGTAGGACAGAATACAACTGTTATGTAACTTCAATTAGAACCGGCTCTATTCATGTATCCAGGCCTTAGAGATGCCGTATCCTGCTGGGACATGAACAGCAGCAAGGTGCACTTCCGATAGGTATTTAGGTTGCTGTCATCGGCACTGTTGTTCGATTGTATGTCGAGGAGTTAATGAAGTGCATAAAAGAAAATTTCGGAAGGGTTCAAATGGCTCTCAGCACTATGGGACTTAACTTCTGAGGTCATCCGACCCCTAGATCTTAGAACTACTTAAACCTAACTAACCTAAGGACATCACACACAGCCATTCCTGAGGCAGAATGCGAACCTGCGACCGTAGCAGCACCGCGGTTCCCGACTGAAGCGCATAGAACCGCTCGGTCACAGCGGCCGGCCGCTGTTAACAAGATGACCGTAGTACATACCATATTTTATATGTATGTGACGATGCTGGCGCTGATTTTGTGTTTATCATTTGACGATGCCACTGTACCTCGATTATATTAGGACATATTTTTAAAACTGCTGTGTCTTGTCACATTTAAAGCCCATAATTTTCACGTATGTGTCAGTAATATTTTTCATTGTAGCCTGTTTATAGTTTTAAGCCGTAAACAATCCACTAGTTTTATTTGTGTTTTTTCTCATGATGTGCTGCACATCTGATGATGGTAATTGCTGACCGAAACCAGTAGGCTGAGAATCTGCAAGTTTGTGATCGTAGACATGGAATAACGTAAGGTAGGCAGTTGACAAACAGAGACAATGGTGATAAAGAGCAGTAGCAAACCTGAGAAGGCCAGAGTTCTGGAAGAAATGACAGAATTTTCCTGTCTTGGAAGTAGGATTACACAGGACGGGCGACGTGAGGCGGTTATCAGAAGCAAATTGGCGCGGTGAACCCTTTCTTCATTAAATGAATTCTACTGTTTTCAGTTATTTGTATGGAAATAGTTCCTGAAATTGTAAATCAGGACGAAACCATTGCATGAAATTTAAACGCGGACTATCGGAACTCCAGAGTAAAAGGAAGTAGAATCATTTGAAATTTAGTGGACACGGGACACATGAAATACGAAACGAAGAGGTACCGCGAATAATGGGCGAGGGAAAAAGTCTGTGGAAGACCACAACGAGCAGATTGGACACGTGGGGCGTCCGCTGCGTTATTGACTTGGCGCTGGCAGGAGCAGTAGGGGAAGAGGAGGGGGGGGGGGGCGGTTTAGTGGGAACGAACAGACTAGAACACGCAGACCAAATTGTAAACGATGTTGGACGTAGTTGTTTTCTAGAAATTTAAGGGTTAGCACAAAATAATGAAACGATGGTAGACGGCATCAAACAATTCGAAAGAATGATGACAAAAAAAAATAAAATAAAAAAGTAAAATTGATTGTCACTTGTTCCTGAAATTCTGTGTACTTCATAGCATTTATTTCGTAGTGTGCAGTAGTCGAAGAAAATGAGAAAATGCATAGAGCTGTGACGTCGTCAGTATCCTTATAATGTGACGTCAGTATTCTTGTGTGTTTACTTTCAATATTCAACAGTTTTCTTCATAACAGTTGTACAGCCATCAAAAACTGGCCAAATAAAATCAGTTTTCCTGTCAGGTTCTAATTTTGTTATACTTTTATTTCCTGTTGACCAGTTTCATCTTGATGTTCATTATCAAGTATATGCCTGTTAATTCTAAAAAGACAAACATGAATCGATCAAGTAACTTTAAATACACTGATAAGCCAAGTTATACAGTCTCAAGCAATAAACTGATTACAATATTCTAAACGTGCTATTTACGTGCAAGTGGTCATACATTTGCTGTTCCTAGACCAAGCACGACGTCAAAAAATTAAAATGCTTGAAAGACTGCCGACACGCGTTCCAACCAGCTTTTTTTATTGTTGCTTTATTCTCCTCGCCAAATATGTGCTACCACGGGCTGTAAGCGGCACAACATCCCACACTTCAACCTCAAGCTTTAATAATATAAATAAAAACATTGTAAGCAATATTAAAGAATGAAAATTGAAATACGTTCTTAAATATGAAAAAATGGAATTTTTATGCTATTTTCATACTATTATACTGTTTCTTCTTCGTTTTTTTAAATAAAATATAAAATAACAAATGGTAAATACTAAAATGTACATATACTTAAAATACGTTGGATAAGACACTTTCACTAAAAACTGAAGGATCTGCACTAGGTAGAACTGTATGGAGAGGGCAAAATGTGTTCTGCAGGGTTGAAAGGTGTACGTGAAAAATATAGGCGACCGCGGCTAATGACTATTGATGTGAAGGTAGGTGTTGGGGTGGATACTTGGTTCGTGGGTACGGTGGTGGTACCAAGAGGATGAGAAGGAGGGGGAAGACCCGATGTGAGAGGGATGGGTGGGAACGAGTTGTAGTCGGTAGGTCGAGTAAATAACGGCGTGGATTTTATTCTATTGCCGAGGTAGTCAGTTGAAGTTACCGTGGGACACGATACGGTGTGTTTGTTGGGGTAGAGATGGTAGTATACGTTAGGAAACGCACAGCAGCCTACCAGAACTAGTGATTAGATGGGAATCCATTACTTGATGGCGAAATACGTCCATGGTAGAGGCAAGGGACCATACAAGGTCTGGCACAACTTTCAAAGACAGAAAGTTCTTGATCGTGCAATTTCTTATTAAGCGTTAAGAGTTTCAAAAATTCATCTTAAACTGAAACTGTGTAATGAAGCGTACGAGAAAGTTAACGATAGCAAATATGTACGTAATAACGTAAGTATGCATCTAAGTATTCCACTATATAGAAATTTCAATTAGTATCGTACTTACATTAAAATCAAACTTCAGTACAAAGCTCACGAAAGTGAGCACATAGACTGAATACAATACACATCTCATTTTATGTAGCCATAGGTGACAGTGCCGCTGTCCGTTCGAATAGAACCAGTGTCAAACTGAGTGCGGTGATTAAGCTATCAAAGAAGTAAACGAAGGCCGGTAGGTGGCGCTAGCATTAACCGTAGAAACGAAGTCAAAGAGTAACTTCCCAATCCTGTATGCATTGTGATTAAGTACATGTCAGAGCCTTGTGAACAATTTGACAAAAATACATCGATCCTTCTTTTATGGAGAAGGAACTCATATTCTAATAGCATGAAATGTATGTCGTTTGGTAACGTCGTGAACAACCTAATGGAGATTGTCTTTAGTGAATCAGAACATAAAATATTTGCAGCCAACAAGTGGTGTGCTACAATATGAACATGAAAGCGATGTAGATAGTAAATAAAATATAAGTTATGAAGGAATAAGTTTACAACCATCACTAAATGAAATATAACGTAAGGATCACCAAATGTAGTCATACTACAATATATGAATTTGTAATAAATGATAACAGAATCATCTAGATGAGCCCAGATTAGTGGCAACAACTTGAAATTAAACGAACTATTATACATTAAAAGGGATTATATATATATATATATATATATATATATATATATATATATATATATATATATATATATATATATATATATATATATAAAATTTAACTTCTCGTTGATCGTGTAATTGTCCAGCTATGCCGGCCGGGGTGGCCGTGCGGTTCTAGACGCTACAGTCTGGAACCGCGTGACCGCTATGGTCGCAGGTTCGAATCCTGCCTCGGGCATGGATGTGTGTGGTGCCCTTAGGTTAGTTAGGTTTAAGTAGTTCTAAGTTATAGGGGACTGATGACCTCAGATGTTAAGTCCCATAGTGCTCAGAGCCACTTGAACCACTTGAACCAACATCTCGTATCTGATAGAAACATCGTCACAGTCTGTCGTGTTACATATTACGAAAGTATAATTATAGTGTGTATGTGAATGGACGTAACAGAAACCATAAAAACGATTTTACACGTTAAAGACAGTACTGTGAGAGCCATGTCGGTTACTCTCAATTTCTGACACATTGCTTCTCTCCGTGACCAACTGTGCACAGCGCTTTCTGAAATAGCGCAAAACTGAGGAGGAGGTAAAAAAAAAAATGGAAATAGTACTACAGTTGTGCAGTACCAAAGTGAACACAGAAGCTGATGTAGTTTTTGCATCACGTGTGAAGGGTTTGCTGAAATATGATGTAGTTTGTCAGTCTCGTGGTGAGAAGAAACAGTGACAAACTAGAATTTTTGATTATTTATAAAAGCATTGCTTATGTTAGCAATGTTGAATGGGAGCTGCGATCAGAGTAGCGAGACTGGGGCATGAGATTCTCAGCCGCAGCTGCTGACCCAGTAACAAGGAGAGGGTAGGGCGTTTACGGGAGACGCGTGCCGTCGTCAGTATGGCGTTAAATATTCATTGACTGGCGACCGTAAAGCGTTTCAATAAATTACTTGCCGCTAGCAGGAAGCTGTAAAGCAGGGCAGTAAACAAGTGAACGGTTGTGGCGCAGTTACCCCGAATACTGTCGGGACTGGTGGACTTCCGACGGGAAGCGAGGTCAGGTTGTCCACAATAGTGCTTCCTGCAGGTGGGCTTACGAGCGTAGCTAGTCGACACTGACGAGGTTTCATATTTCGCTTGGAGTGCAATTCGCGGGGAAAACATATCTTTATTCGCCCGTATCTTTTTTCTCGTAGATTACGTCCGTGTCCTCTCACATCTAATTAATCATGTAATTATGTCGGTGCATAGCGCGCTCTGCATGTGAGTGGACATGTGGCCGCTCCTTCAGCAAGGTCCGAGCAGGCACACGGGGGGAGGGGTTTATTAGTGATTAGAAGCTCCAATATTAGGCGAGTAATGGAGCCCCTTAGGGAAATAGCGGAAAGGTCGGGGAAGAAGGCCAGTGTTGGCTCTGTCTGCTTGCCGGGGGGGGGGGGGGGGTTCTCGTCCGAGATGTTGAGGAGGCCCTGCCGGCGGTGATAGAGAGCACTGGGTGCACCCGACTGCAAATTGTTGCTCATGTCGACACCAATGACTCCTGCCGTCTGGGTTCAGAGGTCATCCTCAGTTCATACAGGCGATTGGGGAGTTGGTGAAGGCGGAAAACCTCGCTCGCGGGGTGGAATCTGAGCTAACTATTTGTAGTGTCTTTCCCTGAACCGATCGCGTTCCTTTGGATTGGAGCCGAGTGGAAGGCTTAAACCAGAGACTCAGAAAATTCTGCGGAGTTCTGGGGTGCAAATTTCTCGACCTCTGATATCGGGTAGAGAAATGTAAGGTCTCCCTGAATAGGTCAGGCGTGCACTACACGCAGGAAATGGCTACAAGGGTAGCGGAGAACGTGTGGAATGCACATGCGGGTTTTTTAGGGTAGAGTATTTCCTCCCTAGGCCCGACAAGACGCCTGCTGATGCGCGACAAGGTAGCAAGAGGTAAAACGCAACAGGGAATGACAATATTAATGTGAAATTACCAACTATGCAGCAACCAGTTGAAAGGTGGCTACACTGAGTCACAGCGCCAGAGATTGCGCCAAAGATTATTATTCCGCCGCCTCCAGTGGTGCAGTTGTCGAGAGCAGTACTAGTTCAGAGGATGTCGAGTGCAGTTGTTGTTCTGTTGGGCGAGAGAGTAGATGCTGTTCGGTTGGTGTAATGTATAGATGGAAGATGTTGCAATGATCACAGTGTGTTTTTCGTCAATATATATTGCGGTAAAAAAAAATTATTTCACATTTCTTTAATGACAATGCCTCTTGGTCACAGGTTCAGTCAACAAAGCATCTGGCTCGTGTTCATGTATTAGAATTGTAATTCTGGTTTCTATGTGCAATTATAGTATTTCTGGTTTTTTCAATTAGTTCATTGTAATTAGTGTTTAAAATATCTTCTCGTATTGAGGAAGAACCGTGCCAGATACATGTACGTTGAATCACACTACCACACACAGAACAGTTACACTTGTGCTTTGTTGTTTCGTAGCTTTTATAGTTGCAGGGGACTTAATTAATCAGGGACTTAATTAATCAATTGTGTTAACGGAAATTTCTTGTCATTCTTTATTGTTATTTTATGCAGTCAGATTGCGTACTAATACTACTCAGGGCCAACCGATTACGAGACTTCGTAACCGGATACACGGCTACTAAAATTATTGCATTTTAATTATAACCCCACGCACAGTCGCAAAATCATGTTTTATTTACTCACTATTGCAAATCGATTTGAACTGATTAACAGCCATCATCGGTGCTACAAATACATGAATAAAAATAATTAATAACAGTGACCAAATGAATAAATGTACATAAAGCAATGTAAACCAATTAAATGTATGTAGACGCATTAAACCATTTAAAATGAACATACAAATGTACCTTTCAACCAATATGTGCCCTGAGTGGTAATACTGTCTTAAGCAGAGGTCAAACATAAAGTGATACATCGTGAACTGACTATGACAACGAGAAACCATAAGGCGACGCTGCAAAGCAAACCTGCCCTCTATGCGAAAAGATACAGCTAAAATAAAAATGAGAAGAAGCAGAAAGCGGAATGACATACAAAGTGAGGTAAAATACAATGATATAATACTAAAATATTTACATGAATTGGAAATATTGACAAAGATTTTGTCAACCACATAGTACAGTTATATACACCAAAAAGCGATTGTACAAATTAGTAAAAAGGAACAAACATAGATGAGAAGCACACCATCAAAAAATTTTAATTTTTTAAAAATTTTTAATTATTTATCATATTTTTATCCAAGAGCAAAAGGTAATCATAATGGCAAAACGTAGAACGGTGTTGGCATCCATCTAGCGTACAGCGAATGACGTTCAGGAAATAGGACTTCTTTTCCGGCGGATGGCGCCACATTGCTGAATGCACATGTAATGTAAACTAAGTTGAGATAAGAAAATTACGGACACGAACGAAATAATCGTATTAAAAAACATGGACAAATGCAAAAATAAAGAGTTAGCACACTTCATACACGGGAAAATTAACTCTGGCTCGATAGGATGACGCGCTATTCGTCCACGAGACTCAGAGGGCTGTAGACACGGGGTTCCCAGGTAGATGCCGTGTTTCTTGACTTCCGCAAGGCGTTTGATACAGTTCCCCACAGTCGTTTAATGAACAAAGTAAGAGCATATGGACTATCAGATCAATTGTGTGATTGGATTGAAGAGTTCCTAGACAACAGAACGCAGCATGACATTTTCAGTAGAGAGAAGTCTTCCGAAGTAAGAGTGATTTCAGGTATGCCGAAGGGGAGTGTCGTAGGGCAATACATATAAATGACCTTGTGGATAACATTGGAAGTTCACTGAGGCTTTTTGCGGATGATGCTGTAGCATAGAGAGAGGTTGTAACAATGGAAAATTGTACTGACATGCAGGAGGATCTGCAACGAATTGACGCATGGCGTGGGGAATGGCAATTGAATCTCAATGTAGACAAGTGTAATATGCTGCTAATACATAGAAAGAAACATCCTGTATCATTTAGCTACAATATAGCAGGTCAGCAACTGGAAGCAGTTAATTCCATAAATTATCTGGGAGTAGGCATTAGGAGTGATTTAAAATGAAATGACCATATAAAATGAATCGTCGGTAAAGCAGATGCTAGACAGATTCATTGGACGAATCCTAAGGAAATGCAGTCCGAAAACAAAGGAAGTACACTTGTTCGCCCACTGCTTGAATACTGCTCACCGGTGTGGGATCCGTACCAGATAGGGTTGATAGAAGAGATAGAGAAGATCCAACAACGGCGAGCAGCGCGCTTCGTTACAGGATCATTTAGTAATCGCGAAAGCGTTACTGGGATGACAGATAAACTCCAGTGGAAGACTCTGCAAGAGAGACGCTCAGTATCTCGGTACGGGCTTTTGTTGAAGTTTCGAGAACATACCTTCACCGAGGAGTCAAGCAGTATATTGCTCCCTCCTACGAATATCTCGTGAGGAGACAAGGAGGATACGGCTTATGGATGTAGATACAGATGCGTTATCATTATTCTCATCCTAAATGTTGCATGGATATCGGTCCCCCTAAATTCTTTGAGTCCTTCCAAATCCTTGACTCTCATGCACCCTGCTTCGCTTTCTGCATCTGTTTACATTCCCCCGACTGGATCTTTGCTATCTCACTACATTTCCAACCCTTATCACCCAAATCTAACACCTGCGTATAGCTTGCGCTATGCGCAAACTAAATATTTCCACTAACCCTATTGTTTTCCCATTGATCACCAATCCCAGGATGCTGACGCATCTTTAAAAAGACATTCCACCGTCCCGCACCTGCGAGGGTTGTTAAGTAGCTAATGCCCCACATTATTTTTCTCAGAACATGTTTATTGTTAACAGTCAGAATTTGGTGACAATATACATCGACATGTCTTGTCTATGTCCTATTTTTCTGCGTAGTCTCCATCACGTTCTATGGCTGTTCGCGAACATTGCGGAAGAGCATGCATTCTCCGTCGGTAAAAGCTCTTGTCCCGTAAGCGTAGCCATGTTTTCACTGCATGACTGACACTCTCGTCATCTTCAAAGTGTGTTACCCGTAGAGAATCCTTAAGCTGCAACAATTCATATGAAATGGCCTTTCTTTGAATCTTGTGGTCCGCTGTGAGCATTTGTGGAATCCATCGTGAGCACGTCTTTGAATTTCCGAGATTTTCGATCATTGCAGACGCACTCCCAATACTGAACGACAACTGTAAAGCCAATCGTCGAGTTGTGATGCGCCGATCCCCACGAATAATGGCATCCGCACGGTTCATGTCTGGAGCAGTGGCTGAGACAGCACGTCCCGAGCTTGGCTGATCATGGAGCTCTGTTTCCTGAGGCTGTAACTTTCTTTCCCCATCGCTCGACTGTATTCGTATCAACTTCGGCATCGCCATACGCTGCACACAAACGTTTATTTTTCTGCACACAAGAATTCAATAACAGCACGCTACTTGTAGCGTGAGTCGTATGTAGACGCCATTTTGACGCTTTACTATGGCTCTGCCATCTGCCAAAAGGTTTCGAAACTTCACCGACGCACAGCGCAAACATCAAATGTGAAGCACCAACAAGGATGTTTGTCTATGTGTAACAATGGCTTTAAAAAATGTGGGCATAAATTAATAAACGACCCTCGTACATACAATAGATATCCTGTCCCCAATATCGTGTCCACAAGCAACAAAACTCCTTCTACCCCTTGGTCGACCTGATATTTATCCATTTGCCAAGTACGAGTCCCCACCGATTTCATTCCACGTCAGTGCTTACCCCGCCATCCTTCTCTCATCTCCGTTTCTCCCCACCACCCATTACTCATCGTAACACCTATATTCATTCCTATATATCCCACCCAAGGGCCTATATATTTATATCCACACCGCTTCCCACTACAGAACATCCAAAGTTTTCTCTTACCATAAGATTTGTCCATTGTCCACCCCCCCCTCCCCCCCCTCCAAAAGCAGATCCTTCTGGTTTTAAGTTAAAGTACAGTGCTCTTTGTTAATGAATGTCACCTCCCTTTTCTAAGTGTTTTAATTAGGCCTATGTATTTTTCTTTGTGTCTTTAACTGTTCGTCTTCATAATTTTAATATAATCCTTGGATGCATGACTAGCCAGACTCGCAAAAATGCGTGAATGTGGTGTCTTAGACCACTATCTCGCGACTCACTCAAAATGTTAGCAGTGCAACAGTAATATCAATTTATAATGGCTTTGGTCACAAAATGAATACGAATATATTTTTTTATGATACTACGACTTTTATTTTAGAATGATATGGAATAAAATACTCTAAATTATTTTATAATATTTCGAATATTAAAGAGTAAACTTTAATTTCAACTGGCTCTACACCTCAATTATTGCTCTTGAAAAGACACATTCCTTACAAATACACACCATTTCTGGAAAAAATTATTTGTGCACTGAAGCATGGTTAATCACTTTTTCTGCAGAATTCTTTACTGCCAAAAAAGTACTGAACGTATTTGCAACAACCTCTCAAGGAGACAAGTTGTTCATCTATAATTAACTCTGCAACAGGTGGACCTTTAATTTGCAATTTCTTGTGAAAAGTTCCCAAGCCTAGTAATTGGCGTCATGTTGACACTCTTTCTCCCGGTGTGTCTAGTCCACCTGGTGATCGAATGTCAAGGCTATTAATACAGCGTCAAATCTGTTAACTGAAAATAAGTCCAAGTAAGTAAATTTCGGAAAGCTGAAGGGGAATACAACTGATAGGCACATTCCAGTTTTAGCCAACACCAGAAACAATCAAGAGTCCAAAAATCATTTCGTAAGAGGTGTCACTGTACTAAGTTTTTTCTTTATTCCATTAATGTACGCTTTTCTCTATTAGTAAAGTATACATTCCGCCATTCTTTCTGCAGTAAAACATTCTCAATCGTCTTTCGAAGAGACGGTTATAGTACTTCTCACTTGATGAAGTGTAATTTACAGTCTGTTTTGTTCTCCAATTTTACTCAGTCGTGGAAGTGTTTTACTCAAGTTCTGATAAGGAAAGTGACGGTTAAGAGAATGAGCACTTGCGTTGTCTGTTTCATCTGATTTTTCACATGGATTCATTTTTTCTGGGGACCATAAGTGTCTGACTCTCTGTCGTCTTCCTCATCAAAGAGAGCTTTATCTTAAAGCCGTTCAGAAATTGTTCCCTTCAAAATATGTCACTTTTGCTATCTTCATACGTTGTTTTTTGTCTGTTGTAGCAAGTATGGCATTCATGCTGTAAGTAATGGGTGAAACTATCTAGCGTGATTCTCCTATGTATGGAACTATACTCCTGCTCATATGAATCTATTTTTGCGTAAGTAAATGCACTTACTATCAAAACAATACTTTCAGGGTTGGTGACAGTGTTGTGGCTTGAAATACTTTTCAAACTCTCGTCTCTAGCCTGTCCTGTAATACATGTTTCACATACTTCATTATTCAGTTTTTAAATGATAACATTCAGTTTGTGCATGCTGCAGAATTTTTCTGAAATTACAAAGTTTACTCTGAAAAGTAAGGTTTTTCCAAATGTAAAAGTCTGTTCCAACGTACAACATGTTCGTGTATCTAGGAACAAACATCCTATTCATGTTTAAGTGTTGAAATTGAGAAAATCACGCCATTGCTGTACTTAGTAGTCTACATGCTAGATTATTATTTTACTACATAAAAATAATCAGCATAATCAAATTAAGAAGAAGCATTATCAAAAACCAGTTACAAAATTTTGAAATAGAAGCCACTGGCAACAATGCATATTTTCAGTTTAGATTGGGAAAATTTCTGAGACGTTAAAGAAACTCAATTTATTTGCGAATCTCATATGTTCCATTGTAAAAAGACCTTCCGTTTCTAATTTCATGACGTTATATAACTGATGAAGTACGGTTTAACAGGCCACGCGTTATGTAACCAGTTTCAAAAATTTACAAAATTTTTATGAACATAAAACTCAGTAGCTTAATAACGTTGTTCTTAAAATACCTTTACTAAACAATACAACACTTAAATACGTAGAACTCATAATAGTTACAAACGCTACACAATATACACAACAGAAAAATGGTAGAAAATGTCGTAAACTGATTATGGCGGTCTCTCGTGTGCTGTTCTTCACGGGATTCCAAAATCAGTCACTAGATTGAAACGCCGACCAGAAAACATTATGCGTTCCTAGGGACGCCATGCTCCAGATACAGCACACTCCTGTACCGAACTGCTTATTGTTGTCAGAAGTCATGCCAACATAACGCGCCATTTACGGAAATGACACATGACCTATTCAGTGTAACGCTTAATGGCTTTTGAGAGAGCCCCTGTCTTACAATAGACGTGTGGAATTACAAACGAAACTGTGAATTGTATTTAATTTGGTTAGAATCTAATAATAATAATAGCTTTTTTGTGAAAAGGATTCAGTTCTTCAACCTTATCAACAAAGTTGATGTACATCTCACTCTTAGGATGACCCCAGACAGAAAATGTAGAGTATTGTAAAATGCGAAAGTAAAACAGTCTAGATCGCATAAAAACAATTACAATGGTGAGTGGTTTCCGTCTCTTCGCAGACCTCCTTCGGACCATTCTCCAGTGGTGACAGACGGAGGTGGTGAACGGAGCAGTTGCCGTCTGTTAAAAAACGAACCTCAATAGACGACAACTGCTCCGTCCACCACCTCCCCCTGCCTTCACTGGAGAATGGTCCGAAGGAGGTCTGCAAATAGAATGAAACAGGTCTCATTGTAGTGTTATGCTACCAAGACTAACTTGTAATGTTCAAATTTTTGAGATCGGTGTTTACAAAAATTGGCAGAGGACTTAGTTCGGTTGATATTTCAGGACCGTGATACTGCCATCTTTAACTTATCCGCCTTCGAGTTTCTAAGCTGTTAAATGTCATCTTACATCACCAGAATGTGCATTAACATGTGGGTACCAGCTTGAAGGGCTCCCAGGTGATGCGTTAGATGGTACTGTATGAATTGCAGAATATTTAGTAGAAATATTCTGCACACCACAACATCACGAGCGTCTACCTCGTAGTGCTGCTCTGCAGTTTATACACCAACATCCGATTCAGTGACCAAGAAACTTTCAAGCAGTTACGGCGCCAGAAAAACCCCCAACCGAGGGACATTGTTGAAACTGAGCCCAATTAGATGAGGACAAAAGAAAAGTTTGTATTTCAAGTACACTGGTCGCAGGATTTAAGGACGGGACCAACTTCCGTTCGATATGTCACTGGCAAGTAATACAGATCAATGAAACCTGTACCATACATGCAAAGAAATGCTTCAGTGTAATGCAGAAGGTAACTTTCACAAAACGCAATAAGACTAACAGAAATGACACTTTCATTAAAAGACACTGATTGTAATGAAGTCACCATGATTTATGATTGTGCCCTGGAAATTAAAAAAGGCTGCACATGGCTCTTAAAGTGCTGTGTGATCACTACGAATGGCATTTCATGGTGTGTGACACGCTCTCATGCTGGCTGCAAGGTTGGTAAAGGGTTCTTGGCTTACAGTATTCCATTCTTTCACTAGAGCTGCTGAGAAGTGCCGGACGGTCGCTAGTGCACGTGGGCGTATTGCACAACGTCTCTCGAAAGTGTCCCACACGTGATCGATGGGATTTGAGTCGGAGGAGCGGGCAGGCCAGTCCATACGCAGAAACATCCTCTCTCTTCAACACCGCCTCTATCTGCGCTGTTCAATATAGTCGTGCATTGCCACCCACAAAAATGAAAACAGGTCAGAATGCACCTCTCAAAAAACGCACCTGGTGAAAGAATGCAGTGTCCCATGAACAAGAATATTGACTGGTGAATGTAGCGTATTCAAAGATTCGAAGCGCAGTACGCCAGTGCAACTTTATGTCCACCCATAACAGCTGGACCACTATAGCGAGAGGTGGGAACACATAGGAACATTATCGGACATAATCGTTAGGGTGGTCCAGGTGCTATGGTTTGGCATAAAGTTGCATAGGCGTACTGACTTCTGAATCTTTGAACACGGTACACTCATCATTCAATGTCCTCGTGCCGCTATATTCCTCTCCATGTGCGTTTTTTTCGGGTGAGAATGTGCCAACACATGTAAAAGCATAGGTGAAGGAGCTCCCGGAGCGAGAGGGATGTGGACTGCCCTGCCCGTTCCCTGACTTAAATCCCATTGTGCAGGGTTGGAATGCGTTGGGGAGATGCACTGCAGCACCCCCAGATGTACGACAGTCCGGCATTTCCCAATGGCGCTGGTGTAAGGGTGGAACACCCTCCCACAAAAACCCTTATGAATCATGTGCCTAGCATGGGAGCACGTCCAGAGCATCCGTGGTGATCACATACCCTATTAAGTACCCTTTCCCGGCAATCGTAATGTCCAAGAGACCTAAAAGACTGTGACTTCTGTGTAAGTATTGTCTTTGAATACAATTGTCATTTCAGTTTCAATGGCAATTTTTTCAGTTACTGCTACTAATGTAGTGTTCAATTTTTTTATGTTTTTTTTTGTTTTTTATGTTGTAGTTTCATCGAACTATGTTCGAAGTCTTGTTTGATACCTCCTAATATCGCGTCGGTTCTCTTTCTGCCCAGCGTAGTGCAGCACCTCGACGTGCTACGGACTCAGCAAGTGATTGGAAGTCTCCTGACTGGTTTGATGCCGCCCGCCACGAATTCCTCTGTTGTGCCATCCTCTTCATCCCGAGGTAGCACTTGTAACGTCCTCTATTTCTTCAACTTCAACTTGGGACGTCGGCATAGATACCTGAACTATGAACAACCCCATCACTGAACTGTTGACAGTAACTCATACTTTGCCCTACTTTCCTATTCATAACAAATCCAGCTTCTGTTATCCCATTTTCTGCTGCTGTTGATATTACCCTATACTCATCTGACCACTTCACTGACCTCCACTACATCAAGATTGAACTTTCGCGTTTCCCTTTTCAGCTTTTCTAGCTTCACTACCACGTTGAAACTTCTGACTTTCCACACTACGATTGGTAGGTCGTTGTTCCTTCGTTAGTTATTCAATATTTTTCTCATAGTGACCTTCCCTTGGGTGTCCCCTTCTGGAGATCCGAATGGGGACTTCTGCGGAACCTTTTACCAGTGGAGAGATCATTATGACACTTTTTCAATTACAGGCTACCTGTCCTGTGGGTACACGCTACGTTTCCTTACTGCAGTGGTTTTCATTTCCTTTTGCTTCCTCAATCCGTTGATCACTGCTGATTCTTCCGCCTTTAGGGGTAGCTTCCCACTCCAGGGACAAGAGAGTGCCCGTACCAAGTCCGCTCCTCCACCATTTTCGACAAGGCCGCTACACGGATGATTGAAATGCGGTAGGGAGCTGGTGTTGAGTGGAAAGGTATTGACAAGGAGAGGACGCCTACTCGTCATCGTAGAATTCGTCCAAATGCATAGTACATGTAGGGCGCGGTGGGACATGAAAGTGCACCAAGTGGGAACTTCAGATGACCAAGCGTTTAGGAAACAAATCAAATTTTAATACGGATCTATCACCATACGCAACTTATCAATTGTTCCTATGAGAAGATTTTACAAGAACGGTGTTTGGCTCAGCGATAAGAGAAGGGGTTCGTATTAGAAAAGTCGCGGGTTCGACTCCACCCGAAAGCAAATATTTTTGTGCACCTTGGCAATGCGTAAACTACTGACGCCACAAATAACCGCAACATCATATGGGTTATTTAGTATTTCTATGTGCCCAACATCAGCTTGGGACGTCAATCTTTAAAACAAGCTACAAATGCAGAAAAGTACGAACGTTATGCAGGAAACTTTGACTTGACTACTGAGGCATGAAATTTTTCTTAAGGTTTTTTTTGTAGATGCAAACAATTTAGTAAACAGCTCGAGCTGGTGATACTACCCAGCAAGTAGCTACAGACTTCCATCAGAAATTTTACTGACTATAAAGTACAATTCGTAAATCAGAAGAATTACATCTGCATTCTATACCCGTGGATTCTAAAATCAGTTTTGAATAGTGACAGCCACAAGCCCACACACACTGACAGAACTGAACTCAAGTAGTACCAGGCAAAACTTTCATAAATAACACATTTATATAAATAGCAATGGGCAACCAGATTATGGAGTCAAAATAGCCAGCACACGACACCAAGTAACCTGCACAGTAATCGGATGCTCACCGTGATTTCTTGTACAATCCAGCGCCCAATGACAAACGCTTGCTTAGAGAGCGCCGAGACAAGGATGTAACGAAGTTAATTCGTAGTCTGAAACCCACACGTATCATCCAGCAGACGCCGCCGCTTCCAGTACTTGCAAAGGTCAGACCGGACTGCAACCCAGCATCACAATGGACACAGACTGGCTGCAACATCAATAGCAGACAACACGCCGAATACTGTGTATCCTGCCGAAGCAGCTTTTAACGAGCAATGTTCAAGGCTGCGACGAACACTCTGCCCCGCCAAACCCGCAGTGACCAGAGACACCGCCGTTGCCAACGGGCCACGGCAGACGCTTGCCCACAACCCGCCGCCTCGCGCTGTCTGCCGCCCGCGTTACACTCTCCTTTTCTCCAGGTCGCCGCAGCCCTTGACTACGTTCTCCTCCGACCTGCCCTCTCCCGGCGACAGTATAGCTCCATGCGCTCTTGCGGCGAAAGGGATTCCAAATCCATGGGAATTACGCAAAATTCAACGTGGGCACAATGACTTTTATTCAAAATTTAGGCGGTGGCGGAGTTCGAGCGTTTTGATTACTAATCAATGACGTTAACCTTAGACCACGTCTATAGCAGTCAGTAGCCGCGAAAGGGTTGCCGCTGCAGGATTTTTTACACGAACTGACCTCTTGATTATGTCCCATGAATGTTCAGTGAGATCTGAGTGGCCAAGTCATTCGTTCGATTAGCTCAGTATGTACTAAAAACTAGTCGTAATCATCTATGACCCGGTGACATTCTCCGAGTAGCAGAACATAACCATTTCAAAGAACGGTTCAGTTGGACGAGAGGATCCAGTCTCTTGGATGTAAAGACAGCCCACACCATTATGGAGACACCACTAGCTTGCAGAGTATCTTGTTGACAACATGGGTTTGCGCCATGCTCGAACGTTACCATCTGACCTTAGTAACTGAAATCGGACTCATCTGATCAGGTCACAGCTTTCCAGTCGTCTATGGTCCAAACGATATTGTCACGAGCCTAGGAAAGTCACTGCAGGCGATGTCGTGCTTTTAGCAAACGCACTCGCGTCGGTCGTCTACTGCCTTAGTCTACTAACACCAAATTTCACCCCAGTGTCCTAAGGGACACGTTCCTGTACGTCCCACATTGACTCCAAGCAGTGTGGCTTGTCTGCTGGCAGTAGCACTGACAACTTGACGCTAACGCTGCTACTCTCGGTCGTTAAGAATAGGCCGTCGACCACTACGTTTCTTTGGTGAGAGATAATGCTTTAAATTTGGTATTCTCAGGACATACCTGACAATGTGGATCTTGGAAAATTTAATTCCCTAACGATTTCCGATGTGTAATATACTATTTATCTAGTTGCAACTTAAGTCCGCGTTCAATGTCTGTTAATTCCCGTCGAGCACCCATGATCACTTCGAAAATGCCGCGCGGGGTAGCCGCAGTGTCTGCGGCACATCGCACGGTTCGCTCGGCTCCCCTGTCGGAGGTTCGAGTCCTCCCTCGGTTACAGGTGTGTGTGTGTGTGTGTGTGTGTGTGTGTGTGTGTGTGTGTGTGTTGTCCTTAGCGTAAGTTAGTTTAACTTAGATTAAGCAGCGTGTAAGCCTAGGGGCAGATAACCTCAGCAGTTTGGTCTCACAGGAACTTCGAATTTTACTTCGGAAACTTTTTCACATGAAGCACATGAATACAAATGAAAGCAATGTCCTTTTACACCTAGTGTGCGCGTTACTTCAGCCATATGCATATGTGCATGTTGCTATTCCATGACGTTTGTCGCCTCAAATTACACTACTGGCAATTAATATTGCTACACCACGAAGATGACGTGTTACAGACGCGAAATTTAACCGACAAGAAGAAGATGATCTGATACGCAAATGATTAGCTTTTCAGAGCATTCAAACAAGGTTGGCGCCGGTAGCGACACGTACAATGTGCTGACATGAGGAAAGTTTCCAACCGATTTCTCATACACAAACAGCAGTTGACCGGCGTTGCCTGGGGAAACGTTGTTGTGATGCGTCGTGTATGGAGGAGAAATGCGTACCATCACGTTTCCGACCTTAATAAAGGTCAGATTGTAGCCTATCGCGATTGTGGTTTATCGTATCGCGACATTGCTGCTCGAGTTGGTCGAGATCGAATGACTGTTACCAGAATATGGAATCGGTGGGTTCAGGAGGGTAATACGGAACGCCGTGCTGGATCCCAACGGCCTCGTATCACTAGCACTCGAGATGTTAGGCATCTTATCCGCATGGCTGTAACGGATCGTGCAGCCACGTCTCGATCCCTGAGTCAACAGATAGGGACGTTTGAGATACAACAACCATCTGCACGAACAGTTCAACGACGTTTGCAGCAGCATTGACTATCAGCTGGGAGACCATGGCAGCGGTTACCCTTGACGCTGCATCACAGACAGGAGCGCCTGCGGTGGTGTACTCAAAGACGAACCTGGGTGCAGGAATGGTAAAACGTCATTTATTCGGATGAATCCAGGTTCTGTTTACAGCATCACGATGGTCGCATCCGTGTTTGGCGACATCGCGGTGAACGCACATTGGAAGCGTGTATTCGTCATCGCCATACTGGCGTATCACCCGGCGTGGTGGTATGGGGTGCCATTGGTTACACGTCTCGGTTACCTCTTGTTCGCTTTGACGGCACTTTGAGCAGTGGACGTTACATTTCAGATGTGTTACGACCCGTGGCTCTACCCTTCATTCGATCCCTGCGAAACCCTACATTTCAGCAGGATAATGCACGACCGCATGTTGCAGATCCTGTGCGGGCCTTCCTGGATACAGAAAATGTTCGACTGGTGCCCTGGCCAGCACATTCTCCAGATCTCTCACCAACTGAAAACATCTGGTGAATGGTGGCCGAGCAACTGGCTCGTCACCATACGCCAGTCACTACTCTTGATGAACTGTGGTATCGTGTCGACGCTGCATGGGCAGCTGTATCTGTACACGCCATCCAAGCTTTGTTTGATTCAATGGCCAGGCGTATCAATACCGTTATCACGACCAGAGGTGGTTGTTCTGGGTACTGATTCCTCAGGATCTGTGCCCCCAAACTGCTTGAAAATGTAATCAAATGTCAGTTGTAGTATAAAATGTATTTGTCCAATGAATACCCGTTTATCATCTGAAATTCTTCTTTGTGAAGCAATTTTAATGGCCAGTAGTGTACTTTTACTCACCAGGTCTTCATACTGAAATGAGTAATCAGTTCGTAGCCATACATTGCAGTTTTCTCCGAAACGGCTCGGGTGGGGGCTGATACTTACTGGAAGGGTTTTCCCCCTACTATCGTCTCGTGCCGGTTTTATTGACGGGGTTTTCATTACCGTCATGTGACCCAGTTCGCTGCTGGAGCCTTCATTGTGTGAGGTTCAGCGGTCGCGCCTAGTGCATCGTCTCGATGCCAGGTGACTACTCTCCCGACCGCACCAGTTACTCTGGCCGGTCCGCCGGCGTTGTAAACACAGTGTCGCTGTACCGCCGCCTGGACAGCTGGATGGCGCAAGCCATCAGTCGCTGCTGCGAGACGACCCCAATTGGTGGCCGGCTGCATCCATCACTCAACAGGTGGACGGCCGCCGCGACGCTGACTCTGCCAGCGGCGGAGAGGCGGGCCGGCGGCGTTGGCAGCCGTGGCGGCGGCGGCTGGCAGCCGTAAATCGGCGCCCGTATTAATTACTGCGGCGCGCCGCACCTGCCGGCCCAGCGCCGCGCCCATTACGCGCGCCGCGCCTGTCGCGCCGCGTCGCAATTCAAACGGCGCTCCGTGCCGCTGTCCGAAGTGGTAACTGCTCAACCTGGCGCCCACAGTGGCACACGAGTAAGCGAGAGGCCCCAACTCCAGCGTCTGCACCATCTCCTGAGGTTACGCTACACTTACCGACGAGGTATGGCTGCTTCCTAGCCAGTGAAGGTCTTCACCAACAAGTTACTTTATTACAAAAGGGTGAAAGGAGACACCTCTTTGCTTTATCACAAAAGGCTGATATCGAGATTCCTCTTTACTTTATTACACTACTGGCCATTAAAATTGCTACACCAAGAATAAATGCAAATAATAAACGGGTATTCATTGGACAAATATATTATACTACAACTGAAATGTGATTACATTTCCATGCAATTTGGGTGCATAGTACCCAGAACAACCACCTCTGGTCGTAATAACGGCCTTGATACGCCTGGGCATTGAGTCAAACAGAGCTTGGATGGCGTGTACAGGTACAGCTGCCTATGCAGCTTCAACACGATCCCACAGAGTAGTGACTGGCGTATTGTGACGAGCCAGTTGCTCGGCCACCATTCACCAGACGTTTTCGATTGGTGAGACATCTGGAGAAAGTGCTGGCCAGGGCACCAGTCGAACATTTTCTGTATCCAGAATGGCCTGTACAGGACGTGCAACATGCGGTCGTGCATTATCCTGCTGAAATGTAGGGTTTCGCAGGGATCGAATGAAGGGTAGAGCCACGGGTCGTAACACATCTGAAATGTAACGTCCACTGCTCAAAGTGCCGTCAAAGCGAACAAGAGGTAACCGAGACGTGTAACCAATGGCATCCCATACCACCACGCCGGGTGATACGCCAGTATGGCGATGACGAATACACGCTTCCAATGTGCGTCCACCGCGATGTCGCCAAACACGGATGCGACCATCATGATGCTGTAAACAGAACGTGGATTCATCCCAAAAAATGACGTTTTGCCATTCCTGCACCCAGGTTCGTCTTTGAGTACACCACCGCAGGCGCTCCTGTCTGTGATGCAGCGTCAAGGGTAACCGCAGCCATGGTCTCCGAGCTGATAGTCCATGCCGCTGCAAAAGTCGTCGAACTGTTCGTGCAGATGGTTGTTGTCTTGCAAACTTCCCCATCTCTTGACTCAGGGATCTAGACGTGGCTGCACGATCCGTTACAGCCATGCGAATTAGATACTTGTCATCTCGACTGCTAGTGATACGAGGCCGTTGGGATCCAGCACGGCGTTCCGTATTACCCTCCTGAACCCACCGATTCCATATTCTGGTAACAGTCATTCGATCTCGACCAACTCGAGCAGCAATGTTGCGATACGATAAACCACAATCGCGATAGGCTACAATCTGACCTTTATCAAAGTCGGAAACGTGATGGTACGTACTTCTCCTCCTTACATGAGGCATCACAACAACGTTTCACCAGGCAACGCCGGAAACTTTCTTCATGTCAGCACGTTGTACGTGTCGCCACCGGCACCTACCTTGTGTGAATGCTCTGAAAAGCTAATTATTTGCATATCACAGCATCTTCTTCCTGTCGGTTAAATTTCGCGTCTGTAGCACGTCACCTTCGTGGTGTAGCAATTTTAATGGCCAGTAGTGTACAAAAAACACCTCTTTGTGTATTCACGATAGCTGTTGGAAACCTGTGAAGCTTCTTCGGCGCTAGTAAAACATCATTACAGCACAATCATTTATTCTGAATGCTATAAATCGTTGTTCTTCCGCACCAGCCTCGCCTGTTGCTCTTTCAGCTGCGCGTTCGATTCCAGCTGGTCTTCCCGGTCAGCTCAGCCGCTACAAGCCCAGGCGAGGTTCAGCTACGCCTGTGTCACAGCGGGTTGCCGGCGAGCAGGGGCGGCCATTGCCCAGCTCGTGCAGCATCCTTGGCCTCACACTGAATTCTGTGATGACCCTTGGTGGCCCGTCCACAATGTACCTGGTGTTGGTAGTCGTGTTGTAGGTTCATCTCCTCTCTGCCCCTAGTATATTTCAGCACCTAAAGGCGCTTCAGTGTTGATCAGGAACATGCATCCCAAGACGTTCTGTCGCCGGCTTCTGCGTTGACGTTCAATGCTGACATTACAAAGGGATGTGGTGTTGTCGGGAGTCAGTCAGTTCGTTCATAGTTAGTAGGCAATTAGCATGAAGTTCTTCAGTAAGAGCATCACTTGAGTACCTCTCCATCTGGTTCATAGACTGTGCTAGACATTTATGGCATAGATTAACCATAGTAGGGTAGGCATGGAATTTAGTGCCATTTCTATGAATGCCACCGATCCCAATGATCAACTCATGACGAGAGCTGGGGTACTTAAAGGGGAGCTTGTGTGTGACTACAACACTAGGCTTGTTTTTATAATGACCCCATGTCTCCTCCTCATTCTGCTGTATTCACTTAACAGGCTGTTAATTGCTGTGTCAGTTCCTCACTATGTGATCTTGTGAAAGAGAGAGAATTTCTTGCAACATGTCTTAAGAGCTACGAATATACTTATATCGCTTCCTTTGCTTTTCTGTCGGAAACTCCTTTCTGCCTCACTTGGCAGGCAGTGTTGTAATGTGCCGATGACGTGACCCATTTGCAATACTGGTTTGCTTCCTACTTCTGCCTTTGTCTCTGGCATATCTTGATTTTGCCTTTGGCAATGTGAATGAGTTTTGATAATTTTTTTTGTAATTTCTATCACTTACTGTTCTCTGCCATAAGTTTATCATCACCATGGCCACATCAGCTTATTTCAAACAAGAATGCCCTGTAAAGGGGGCCGTGAGGATTTGTGTATAACATTATAGTGCCTGATGTGCTAGCAGCTACGCAACACAGGTTGGAGGTTCATTAGAGTTTACCCTCCCCCATTCACTACCTGCCTCCTCCGCAAGAAAAAAATTTATCATTTATATTTTCTTGAGCATTAGTTTCCAAATTTCTGATATTTCGGAAAATATACAAACACGGGAACCAAGAGCCTCACTAGCTTTTCACTAGCTACCTCATGTATCTTGAGCACTCACTTGCTGTAGAGAATGTTCCAGCCAAGAAATGGCCTCCATTCACAGACTGACGAATGACTAAAAACTACGTCAAGTTTGAGTAAGCAAAACCCATGTTATGTTATGTTAACAGGGGACCTAGAAACGACGGAGAGGCTCCGTCCCCGCCGCAGCCTCAGTGGTCCGCAACCCCACGACGACTACCGCAGTCCACTTCACCCCTCCGCCGCCCCACACCGAAACCAGGGTTATTGTGCGGTTCGGGCCCCGGTGGGTCTCACACCAGACGAGTGTATGCCCTATGTTTGCGTGTTAGAGTAATGATGGTGTACGCGTACGTGGAGAACTTGTTTGCGCAGCAATCGCCGATACAGTCTAGCTGAGGCGGAATAAGGGGAACCAGCCCGCATTCGCCGAGGCAGATGGAAAACCGCCTAAAAACCATCCACAGGCTGGCCGGCTCACCGGACCTCGACACAAATCCGCCGGGAGGAGTCTTGCCGGGGACCGACGCTCCTTCTCGCCCGGAAAGTAGTGCGTTAGACCGCACGGCCACCCGAAGCAAAACCCATTGTTCGGTTCTAAACTGTCTAGTCTCTGGTGCTATTGGCGCCAACATGTCGTAATGTAAAAACGTAGCACAGATTAAAATAGAATCCCAGGGCAGCACCAGAAGATACACTTTCTTCGTGATAAAGCGACTCTCTGTGAAATGCTTGATCGGAATAGATTTCCTGTGAGGGGGTTAGCTAAAACTGAACTCCCATGTGGCAAATGCTACAATGAAGGAAACAAATCGCAACACGAAGTAGGAGTTGTTGCAGCCCTGTTTATACTTCTGAAGGATAATATCTGTTCACATTTCGCACCAGTCGCATAAGAGTCGTGCTCGTAGCGCCACTAGAGGACGCAAATCAGGTTTTCTTCGATTTCACGCTGTAACGGTCGTGAGTGTTAGTCGTGTTTGAGATTGGACGTTGTGAGTTGATGTTAGTCCAGAATGCTTTTAATGTGACAAAGACACCATTATGTACACTTCACTGAGTTCGAACGAGATTGTGTATTAGGTCTATGAGAAACTGAATGTTCCTTCTCTGATAACGCAGAAAGGCTTGGCAGAATGTAGCAACCGTACATAATTGTTAGTAGCGTTACCGTCTCAAGAAAACTGGGCTCCAGTAGGCCGCGTGGCACTACGGAGAGGGAAGAGACGGTGTTTGGTGTGTGGTTCTGGTGCGTCGTATTGCATCTACCGCAGCAATTTGAGCAGCAGTTGTCACCGCAGTGACACAACGAACTGTTACACATCTCTTACTTCAAGGACAACTGAGAACCACACACCTTGTAGCGAATATTCCAGTGACGCCAAACCACCATCAGTTGCGACTTCAGTCTTGTCAAGTGAGTGCTCCTTGGAGGGCAAGATAGAAGTCTGTGTGCTTTTTGATGAAATGTGAATCTGCTTCTATGCCAGTTGACACCCTGTAGTCAACTTATCTGCATTCTCAACACTCTGTGTTAAAGTCTGGCGTGAGGTTTCCTATAACAGCAGCAGCACTTTCGTGGTTATCCTATGAACCTTGCCTGCAAAATTGCACGTCAATATGTTGATTCGATTTTTTGTGCTGCCATTCAGGGACAGCATTATGGGGTATTTTCCAGTAGGATAACTCTTTCCCACTTGCTGTCGTTGTAACCCAACATGCTTTACAGAGTGTCGCCATGTTCTCTTGGCCTCCTTGATCGCCAGATCTGTCTACAATCGAGCAGCATTGGATGACAACTCCAGCGTCATTTACCAACACCATTAACCGTCCCTGTATACACCGACCAAGTGCAACAGGCATGGAACTCCAAAACGCCAACTGACGTCAGAGCCTGACAACTCAATGCGTGAACGTTTTCATGCCGCCGGCCGAAGTGGCCGCGCGGTTCTGGCGCTGCAGCCTGGAACCGCGAGACCGCTACGGTCGCAGGTTCGAATCCTGCCTCGGGCATGGATGTGTGTGATGTCCTTAGGTTAGTTAGGTTTAACTAGTTCTAAGTTCTAGGGGACTAATGACCTCAGCAGTTGAGTCCCATAGTGCTCAGAGCCATTTGAACCATTTTTTTTTCATGCTTGCATTCAACATTCTGGCAGTTACACCGGTTATTCAGAATTTCTCATTTGCAGTGGCTTATCTTGCGCTTACATTAATCTCTGATCTTCCAGTGTTAATCTCTTAGCCCGCAGCTCGTGGTCGTGCGGTAGCGTTCTCGCTTCCCGCGCCCGGGTTCCCGGGTTCGATTCCCGGCGGGGTCAGGGATTTTCTCTGCCTCGTGATGACTGAGTGTTGTGTGACGTCCTTAGGTTAGTTAGGTTTAAGTAGTCCTAAGTTCTAGGGGACTGATGACCATAGATGTTAAGTCCCATAGTGCTCAGAGCCATTTGAACCATTTTTTTTTTTGTTAATCTCTTAAATATGTTATCGAGATTTACTAAATTTCATTACTCTGCGTTAATAATTTTTCAGTGGTGCAATTCTTTCTCCGTCAGCATATTTGATGGTAGATGGAAGGAGCATTGATTTATATTTATAGCTAACCGAGGCACAACATGGTAGATTCAGCCAAGGGCTAAAAGTCAAGACGATAAAAGCAAAACTTGTCTGTACTCACAGTCAACAAATCTGTTCCGTAATGCACCCGTGTCATCAAGTTACGACGACGTGCATGGTAACTCAACCCACGTCCACAGAAAATCCATGTAATCAGAATGTTTAACTAGTCAACGAAATATTGAACTAGCTAATTTATTACTGTTATATGCCAAACTTTTTCTTCTGTAAACCTGGAATTACGAAAGGATATTAATATCATATGGAAGTGGTTCTCGGGAAACGCACTGCCACACTACAAATTCCATCCTATGGTTCAAAAAGGAGGGAATGAAACAAATACAGAAAATATTTAGGAACAGTTTAGAGGAACGAATGAATAGACCCACTCCCAAAGTTGCTTGGGAATGAAGTGACCAGGGAAGTAAAAAAGTCGACAAACACTCATTTCTCTGAGTCGACAAACACTCATTTCTCTGACTGCCACTGGTCACCTTTAGAAGTCAGCCTATGATAAAAGGTTGGGCCACAATCAAAGCTTTCAGGTAGGTGAGAAAATACTACACAGAATGCATTATAAACCCTCACTTTTGCAAAGAAAAATAAAATGTAAGAATTATTGTGCGTTGGTCATATAAAATAATTAGAATCCCACACGTGTGATGCTATCCATATTCGAACAAAATTACAGGCACGTATCCGCAGAATGGCTCAGATAAGTAGTCAAGCATTTACTACATTCATGTACACAGGATGAACATCAATAAAACCGACAAACTGCAGGGACGAATTCCTGACTAGAAATTGAGGAAAAAAGTCCTATAAACAAGTGTCCGGAAATGCGCGGAAGTTCCACGGTAGGTGGCGGCGGCGAGTGAAAGTTCCTCTGGCTACGGATCGTGTGTTTCTTGTGCGTTGCAGGCCGTGTGACCGACGCAACGTACTTTAAGCAGCAGAATGGTCCGGTTTTCATGTCGGGAACAAACCGAAATGGTTTTGTGTACAGCGAAGCAGATGGAAACAATCGAGAGACAGCACTGTTATATCAAAACATGTACCCTCACAGACACCAACCACATCACACAACATTTCAAGCCCTTTTTGGGCGTTTGTGTGATCAGGGATCCTTCCAGACAGACGAACGTACAGGGAGGCGGTGGATTGTGCGTACATCAGACTGGAGGAAGCATGCAATGCATCCCATGGAGGTCATTTTGAACATCAGTTGTGGCGTGAATGTGATGCAGCTCTGTACTGTGCCCTTGAACGATTTGTTGTCGTTGCACGCACACCGTCCACCGGTCACATATTCATAGAACTTTTTTCCATCCTTCACTGAAGTTTGTCGGTTTTATTAATGTTAACTCTGTATATGTGAATGGCCTTACACCAAACACTGAAAAATTACAACTGCAACTTTTTGCAGATGATGCAAGTGCCAGGTTACCTCCCATTTAGAAGGCTGTTGCACTCAGCGACTCTTGCATTGACTTGTAAATAGTAGATGTCAGCTATCAGTCGTCCTTTTTAAATTTTACTGGCACATCTAGATTTCTGCTAGAAACTAGCCATTCTCAATGCACTATCATTTTTGATCAATGCATGTAATGCCTTCATACACATTCATTGAATACTACCAGTGTCTGTGTTTAATTTGTACATATCAGCACTGAAAATTATTACTATGTGATCGAAAATCGATTCTGCCATCAATAAAACATCAATATTACGGCCAACGCTGACCTTCCTTTTAATTTAACATATATGGTCGTTGTGCACACAGCACTCCATGTAGTCGTCAATCAGTAGAGAGTTGATTGTTCGCTGATTGACTGTGAAGTTACGCTCTGTCTAAATTAAATGACGCTCATTACAATTCAGTTTCTTTTGTCAAAGACTAGAGTTAAATATTTTGTGCCAGAATACCTTCTTGTACAGGGACATTTGTCACCCACATTACTATCGCCGGTTACATTCATCTCATTATTAGTTAAAATTGAAAAACAATTGCCAGATTCACTAAAGTTAATATTTCCTGCAGATAAGAAACATTTACCACAGTATTACCACTTAGCTACAGTACTAGTTGACACAGATAATGCAAGAATACGAGTTCGTATATCTTTCCCGGTTACAGATAAAATGGGTATATATGACTGTTACAGAGTACACTCATTTCCGGTAAAGTGGGGCAAAATAAATAAATTTTTACAGTTCCGGACACATCAAGCATTTTTAATCTCCCAAACCACCAATACGAGCACGGTAATGACAACTTCTGAATTAAATAGTTGCACATTCGAACAAGTTGTTATATGTCCATCTCGCGCAATCCAATTACATGCCAATAGTTGTGAATCTCAATTATTTTTCGAACAATCTGACGCCATCAATTGCCCACGCGATATATTAACTTCCACATCATGTTTTTTCGAGCAAGTAGAAAATCACTGGTTATATGCAGTCAGCAATCCAACTGATATTTTTGCACAATGTTACGAGAACGGTGTAGCTACAACATTACAACATTTTGAACTTCATGGAAGCGGGCTAATAATTAACGGCACGTTATGTTCCATCTCAGGAGCGAATTTTCATTTACCCGCAACAATCACTGGTACAACTAATGTTAATTCATCCTTCCCTCTAATTTATTGGCCAGAAAACGCCATGCAAGCATTTCCTACACCAAACCTGTCCTACCTCAATGCCTCCCTTGACAGTTCCCTTCTGAAGTCATTAGATATGTTCATAAACTCACAGCAAGGCAAAATTGATGCCAATGTTATGATGCAACATGTTTTAAAATTAAAAGGTGATCACAAAACTAAAATTATAATGCTAGGAACGGGTATATCTGGAACCTTTGTGTTGGTGTTTCTACTTTGTACAGTTTTCTTTTATCTAAGACGAAAAAAGAAGCCCAATAATAATATACCACTTCATCAAATCCCTGTTACCTGGATACCACACTCTTAACTGGTGTACTTCAGTAGTTACTTTTCAGCACTAGTGTATTAATTTTGTTTATTGTACTTCATTCTTTATTAAACAGTCTCATGTTAAAATAAACAATACTGTAGAATAGATATTCTTGCATTAGTATAGGGTACATTAAACAGGTGTTGCTATGTTACTTTCTAAGTGAATAATCTATTTTTGTTCATTCATTGTCATAAAGATTTGTTACACTTATTACAACCATTTATGTGTGAACTATGTGATTTATGAGCGTACAGTGCTTTAGTAAAGTGATAAAGTATTTTCAACATACTTAATGTGAAGCGTGTGTAATCTTCTAAGTCGAGAATTTTCATTGCTTATGTTAGTGCTTTTGCCGTGTGAAGAGTGGAGGAATGTTGAGTGGTAAATTCGAGGGCGAATTTCTCCGAAGGGTGGAGGAATGTTGAGTGGTACTTAAGTAAATAAATTAGTGAAATCAAAGTGAACTAGAAATTAGGATATAAATGAAAAACTTGGTTTAGTTTAGAGAGTTACATACTCGCAAGCAGCGGGCCGAACAGCAGAACAGAAGAGACAATGACCATGAAGTCAGCAACTTCCACATAAGTGGGCGCTGTCGATTCAGCCGTCAGGGCATCGCCCGACCGGCTCACGTGTTTCTCAGTTGTCGTATGTGAGCAAAGGCCCTCGCCTACATCCCAAGAGCCAATGACCGACGTAAAGAAGATTCTTCGAGAAGCTATTCAACGTGACAGAAGAGGCAATGACCGGCTCACGTGTTTCTCAGTCGTCACATGGGATCAAAAGCCCTCACCTACATTCCAAGAGCCAACGACCGACGTTAAGAAGATTCTTCGAGAAGCTTTTCAACGTGACAGACGAGGCAATGACCGCGAAGTCGTTCACCTCCAGTAAACTGAAGTGAATAAATACGCGAGACGCAGTGGGCCAGAGGGAGGAAGTCGAAGACGAAGACGGAGACGGTGACGAAGTCAGATGAAGAGAGACGAAGAAGACGAAGAAGCGTAGCAGTAGTTTTCAGTCAGTTTCGGTGCTGAAGACCGTCATGTAAGAAGAGTCAGCATCATGCACAGACGAACCAAGTCCGCCGCTGTAATGGAATAGCAAGCAGCAGCCGCGGCGCCAGAAGACAGAAGTTAAAAGGTATTTGATTTTGACGTACCCGGGTGACTCGTGAGGACGGGAAGGAGACGGCCTCACCTCAGCAGTCACCTGTGAGCTGGGATGAAGACCTGACAGCCGAAGACTGGCAAGCGGGAGTCCGTGGTTCGAGTCCGGGACACTGGCCTTCCCCCGCCGCGCCGCTCCGCTGGTCGACGCACAACACACGCGGCCGCATAGAGAAGAGAAACACTGGGACGCCACACCCAAGGTATCATCCGATGCACGACTTCGCTCGCAATAATTAAACCGGCCACCTCGCGCTGCGCGTCTCCCGTCAGCTGGGCGAGACGGGACACGAGATACACACCGCTACGCGTAATCAGACGCCGCCACCGCCGCCGCCGCCGCTGCCGCAGCAGAAGACTTCACAAACGACACAGCTGCCGCTCTCCGAATCAGAATATCCCGTAAGATACAGTTGTACAAATCTTCAATAAAAGTTATCTTACGTAAAAATGATGTTTCATTCGACCTCATACCCGAGCCAAGGAAGAACCCACCCTGCCCACATGTTGTTAAGAGAGAAAAGTTAAATTATTTAATATTTTCACCCTGACAGAATGCTTTAAAATGCTCATCCTGACAATTGACTTGCATCAAAAGAGAAAACCCAGTTACATTTGATGTCAGAAGCCGTTTCAGTTGTTACAGTTTAGCTGAACATCAAAATATTTGAGCTGTTCAGTTTCACAAATAATATGCCCGTTCCCTGAAATTAAAACATTGGCTTTTGTTGAATGAAGTGTTAGAAAATGGAAAAACTGAGTATTACAGTGATTTAGCGTTAGTTTATTTTCTACAAGCCATGAAATTATGTCATGAACTGCACTACTTGAAACAGCGTCAATGTTGCACACAACATCCATTACTACCAAGCTGGTGTCATCAGCAAACAGAAATATTATAGAATGACTTATAATACTAGAGGGCATATCATTCATGTACGCAAAAATGGTTTAAATGGCTCTGAGCACTATGGGACTTAACATCTATGGTCATCAGTCCCCTAAAACTTAGAACTACTTAAACCTAACTAACCTAAGGACATCACACAACACCCAGCCATCACGAAGCAGAGAAAATCCCTGACCCCTCCGGGAATCGAACCCGGGACATATACGCACATCAAAAAAGGTTTGCATCTCCTCAATTTTGAGAGTTCCGGAACCTGTACAGAAAATTGGAATAGAGATCAAAGTAAACATCATTTCCGTCCTGTTTATTGGTGATGAAAACCACACCTTTCATATTGTGTCACTATACAACGAGACCTTCAGAAGTGGTGGTCCAGAGTTCTCTACACACCGGTACCTCTAATACCAAATAGTACGTCCTCTTGCATTGATGCATGTCTGTATTCGTCACTGCATACTATGAACTAGTTCATCAAGGCACTGTTGGTCCAGATTGTCCCACTCCTCAACGGAGATTTGGCGTGCATCCCTCAGAATGGTTGGTGGGTCACGCCATCCACAAACAGCCCTTTTCAATTTATCCCAGGCATCTTCGATAGGGCTAACGTCTGGAGAACTTCCTAGCAACTCTAGTCGGGCGATGTTATCCTCAAGGAAGTCATTCACAAGATGTGCACGATGGGCTTGCGAATTGTCGTCCATGAAGAAGAATACCTCGTCAATATGCTGCTGATATGGTTGCTCTATCTCTCGCTCTCTCTCCCTTTTTTTTTTATTTTCTTAGGATGGCATTCGCGTATTGTACAGCCGTTACGGCGTCTTCCATGATCACAAGCGGCGTACGTCGGCCCCACATAATGCCACCCCAAAACAGCAGGGAACCTCCATGTTGCTGCACTAGCTGTACAGTGTGTCTAAGGCGTTCAGCCTGACTGCGTTGCCTCCAACACGCCTCCGACGATTGTCTGCTTGAAGGCATATGCGAAACTCATCGGTGAAGAGAATGTGAGCCAATCCTGAGCGGTCCATTCGGCATGTTGTTGGGCCCATTTGTAATGTGCTCTATGGTGTCGTGTTTGCAAAGATGGACAACGCCATGGACGTCTGGATTGAACTTGCGCATCATGTAGCCTATTGCGCGCACAGTTTGAGTCGTAACACGACGTCCTGAGGCTGCACAAAAAGCATTATTCAACATGGTGGCGTTGATGTCAGGTTTCTTCCGAGCCATAATCCACAGGTAGCGGTCATCCATTGCAGTAGAGCCCTTGAGCGGCCTAAGCGAGGCATGTCATCGACAATTCCTGTCTCTCTCTATCTCCTCCATGTCCGAACAACATCACTTTCGTTCATTCCGGGACGCCTGGACACTTCCCCTGTTGAGAGCCTTCCTGGCACAAAGTAACAATGTGGACGAAATCGAACCGCGGTATTGAGTTTTTAGCCTTAATTGAACTACAGACAACACGAGCTGTGTACCTCCTTCCTGGTGGAATGACTGAAACTGATCGACTGTCGGACCTCCTCCGTCTAA
The DNA here is from genome assembly GCF_023898315.1 of Schistocerca nitens. Taxonomy (NCBI): domain Eukaryota; kingdom Metazoa; phylum Arthropoda; class Insecta; order Orthoptera; family Acrididae; genus Schistocerca; species Schistocerca nitens. The sequence goes on along the minus strand of NC_064614.1, from coordinate 783,528,438 downwards.
TAGGCGCTGCTCATGCATGGTTGTTTACATCTTTGGGCGGGTTTAATGACATCTCTAAACAGTCAAAGGGAGTGCGTCCGTGATAAAATATCCACAGTCAACATATATCTTCAGGAGTTTTGGGAACTGGGGTGATTCAGTGGCCTCAGCACTAGCGATTCTCAACACAGTGAATAATGACCTTTTGCTGTTTGTTGTTAAAGCAATAATGGTCCAACTTCTGGAACAATATTTTGTGACTAACACAATCAAACGCTTTAGTTAAATAAAAAAGGATGGCTAGCGCTCGAAACCTTTTGTTCATCCATCCAGTACATCACAGAGAAAAGAGAATATACCATTTTCAGTTGTTAAACCACTTCTAAAACCGAACTGTACATTTAATAGCAAATTATTTGAAATTTTGAAATGGAATGGTCAATTATGCTTACATACAAAGCCTTTTCAATAACTTCAGCCAATGCTGATGGCGTAGAAATAGGTCTAAAATTTTCTGCAGAATCTCTTTCTAACGTTTTATAAAGCGGCTTTGCTGCTGAGTACTGCAATCATTCAGGAAAGTGAGCACTCTTAAAAGAAAAATTACAAATATGGCTAAGTATAGGACGAACATATGCAGCAGAGAGCTGTAATATTTTTCTAGTCGCTCCATTTTATCCTGACAGTTCCTATGCTTCAGTGCTTTAATTATTGATTCAGTCTCCCTCTTGTCACTATCACATAAGAGTATTTAAGACGTCAATATCGGAAAAGTAATTTCTAAGAGAGTCATACTATACCCTGTACAAACTAAGTTTTTATTTAATTCATCAGCAATTCTCAGAAAGTGATTGCTAAATATTGTACATATATCTGACTTATCAGTAAGGGAAATATTTTTACTGTGAACCGACTTCATATTGTCTATCTTGTGCTGCTGACCAAACACACACTTCATGACTGATCATATGGTTTTAATTTTATCCTGTGAATTAGCTATTCTACTTGCATCCCACACACTATTTGCCTTCCTAATAACATTTTTAAGCACCTTACAATACTGTTTGCAATGGGCTACTGTTGCTTGATTGTGACTACTTCTAACTTTTTGATATCATTGCCACTTTGTTCTAGAATATATCCTTATTCCACTACTCAACCACCCATCGTACCTTTTGCAGCTAGTACCTTGTTTAGAACGTTCTAACAGAAAGGAGCTTTCAAAGAGCATGAAAAATGTTTTAAGGAAACCTTTATATATGTCATCTATGCTATCGGCACTATAAACATCCTGCCACGCTTGTTCCTTAACGAAGTTTAAATAACTTCAAAAAAATGGTTCAAATGGCTCTGAGCACTATGGGACTTAACATCTGAGGTCATCAGTTCCCTATAACTCAGAACTACTTAAACCTAACTAACCTAAGGACCTCACACACATCCATGCCCGAGGCAGGATTCGAACCTGCGACAGTAGGAGTCGCGCGGTTCCGGACTGAAGCGCCTAGACCCGCTCGGCTACTGCGGCCGGTCTTTAAATAACTCTCTGCTGCTGTTGGATTAACTTTTCTACATAGTTGGTAATTACATATAACATTCGGTTGAGAACAAAAACATTTTAGTGTTAAAATTTGTGTATCATAGTCTGAAAGGCCATTTAATCTTTTACTAACAGACGCCCATCTAGTAATGAAGAATGAATAAAAAATATGGTCTTTGGCTGTGCTACTGTTACCCTGCAGCAGATAATATGAATTTAGAAGGTCTTCCAACATTCTTTCTCTTGCACCATCTCATAAAAAATTAATATTGAAGTCACAACACACGAGGGTTGTCCAGAAAGTGAGTTCCGGTCGGTCGCGAAATGGAAACCACTGGGAAAATCCGGTAAAGCTTTGCACAGGTGTGTTGGTCAGTGTCTCTAGTATGCCAGTCGATCGTGTCGCGTCGCTCTTTTCAGTTTTGAGTGAACAGTGAGCACGTAAAGATGCGTAGGGAATAGAGTCTCCCGCCAAGTATGAAGACCTAGTTAGAGAAGTGTTTGATCACCTAACTGTTGAAAATAAAACGATTCTGGTTTTCACTGTGTTTTCCATTTCGCGACCATTCGGACCATACTTTCTGGACAACCCTCGCATAACTAGAAAGTGGACCAAGAATTGTTCTAGCTTGAACAGAAAATCTCTGAAGTTTAGTTTGACTGAGGATAGCAAATCATCAGCGAATCATTCATATACTTTCATCCTCAACTTTAATTCCACTCTTCAACTTCCCTTTCATTTACATGACCTGTTGCACTGTGCATATATTGGAAAGTAGTGTTCGGAAGAATCATATCTAACATTCTTTTTAATCCGACCACTTCGTTCTTGGTCTTCCATTTTTACTTTTCCATTTTGATTTTTGTATTACACTCTATTCTTAGAAACTAAACTTATTTTTCTGAGAATTTCGAACACTTTGCAGTATTTTACTTTGTCCAGTGCTTTTTACAGGTCAACATACGTATGAAGGTTTCTTGGCTTTTGTTATGTCTAGCTTGTATTACAAGTAGAATGTCAAAATTCCCTCTGTGGTGCCTTTAACTTTATTAAAGCCAAGCTAATCGTCATATATCAGATCATCAATTTCATTTTCATTCTTTTCTATGTAATTCTTGTGAGAAAATTGATGAATGGGATTTTATGCAGATAGTGCAATAACTCTCCCACTTAACATCCCTTTCCTATCTTAGGAATTATGTGTAAGATAATTTTTTTCTGGAAATCTCACAAATTCTACGAATCAAAATTAATAGTTTGGTTGCCACTTACCCCAGTGATTTTAGAGACTCCGAAGTAATGTTGCCTTAGCTTTCTGCCTTACTTGATCTCAGGTCTTCTAAAGGTCTATTAAAATCTGACAATCTCCCATGTATTGTACGCAGCTCCCATTCCTGTCATCAGACTCTTTCTTTCCCTTGCAGAGACTTTCAGTGTATTCTTTCCATCTATGCGCTCATTGCTCTGTGTTTATTAGTGGTATTCCGCTTGCACTCTTAATGTCGATGCTTTTGTTTTTAATTACACGTAAGGTAGTTTTTACTTTATGCTTAATGTGTCTTCCCTACAATATTTTTCGAAGTCTTCACTCTTTTCCTGCAACCATTTCCATTTCAAATTTCCTGCACTTCCTATTTATTTCATTCCAGAGTGATTTATTTTGTTTTTTTTTCTGTCTTTGCCTGAATATTTTTGTACGTCCTTTCGTTGATATATTGAAGTATTAATTTTATTACTCATGTTTCCTTCACAGTTAACTTCCTTGTATGTATGTGTGGCTGTCCAATTTTGTGACTGCACTTTTAGAAATGATCGTTCGTCTACAAGCGAACAGTCCATTGTGACATTCATTACTAAAGAACTTCAAACGCACCTCCGAAGCTGTTCCGTACCTCACTTCTATCCACATTGATTCTTACAGACGTTGCTCTTAAACGTGAGATTGTTCTCCATCAGTTTTAATTTGTTATCTTAGTCTATCTCTGCTCCTTGGCACGTTTTGGAATCTACTATTCGGTACAGAAATCTCTGTCCTCCCGGAACCTTACCGTGTATCCAGACTACATCAAAGAATCCCTCCACGTCCTGTGATTTTTAATCAATGTAATCGCTGTTAGTATGTGAATTTTACTGCAGTCTTTCTCCTGTCTCACTTAGAATCATGACTCCAACACACGATTTGAGCCGTGGCGCCATTCAGTTAGTAGACTGTTCTGTCTGGCGCCACTGCCGCGCGGGATTAGCAGAGCGGACGAGGTCGCTGCAGTCATGGACTGTGCGGCTGGTCCCGGCGGAGGTTCGAGTCCTCCCTCGGGCATGGGTGTGTGTGTTTGTCCTTAGGATAATTTAGGTTAAGTAGTGTGCAAGCTTAGGGACTGATGACCTTAGCAGTTAAGTCCCACATGATTTCACACACATTTAAACATTTCTGGCGCCACTGGCTCAGATCTAGTATCGACTAGCCGTCTTGCGGCCCCATTGCCAATATCTATGACGAAGAGTTGGTATCTGTGGGTTGTGCCCTTATATATAGGGTGTCCCAGCTATATTGTCCACCCAAAATATCTCTGGAACAATAACAGCTATTGGAAAACGACTTTCACAGGAATCAATGTAGGGCTGGGGCCCATGAATGTACATATTTGGAAACATTCTAAAACGAAAGCATATGTGCTTTTTAACACAAACTTATGTTTTTTTAAATGGACCGCCTGTATTTTTTCTTCCGAAATCCATAGCATAACAAAGCACATACACAATGGCGTTGATTGCATCGCAACATTCCCATTACATCCCGAGATATTGAGACGCGAAGTTGACGCTTGAAACACCCGACATGCGCTGCTAGCGCACGTCCTGAGGCTCAGGCGTGAACCCCATGCTGCCCGTAATCGCGATGTGATTGACATGTGTAATCACACCTCCATACTTATCAAGAGGTCCGAAACGAATAATACGGTCTGCTGCCATCAACTCTCATAAGCACATAATGGTTTCCCTTTTGCACGTTTTACGTATCTACGTACACAATATGTACCAGTACCGATCGGTGTACACCCGTCAGGTTGTCTTATTTATCCCGCACACCCAAAATAAGGTTTATCTAATGCGTTATATGACCCATTGTGCCTGTCGCGCAGGGCCTGGCTCTACCTAGTCAAGTGTCCAACGTAGTTCCCACTACTGCCACAGTTACCACTTCGCCTTGTTTATGATTTGCGACCCATGCAAACTCCTGTACTCCACCACACTCTGAGCATCCCATTTGTTGTTGCTTTGGCAACATGAACCAGTACCGATCGGTGTACACCCGTCAGGTTGTCTTATTTATCCCGCACACCCAAAATAAGGTTTATCTAATGCGTTATATGACCCATTGTGCCTGTCGCGCAGGGCCTGGCTCTACCTAGTCAAGTGTCCAACGTAGTTCCCACTACTGCCACAGTTACCACTTCGCCTTGTTTATGATTTGCGACCCATGCAAACTCCTGTACTCCACCACACTCTGAGCATCCCATTTGTTGTTGCTTTGGCGTGCAGTACACCGCTTGCCAGTGTAGTCGTGCATCAGAGTAATCTAGTGACGGCACGAAGGTCGTACATATTGTGAATACACGTTGTGTTGTGGAACTTATACTGTACAGCATAATGTACACACATGAAGATATGGTAGAAATGCTGCTGATCTATGGAGAATGTACGTTGACGGGAAATACGTTATGAGATTGCTTGTTTGTTGATAGTACTGTTAGCGAACATTATGTTTATTAATTTAATGTCTGTTTTCTACCCTACTCTACATACCTGTACTGTACCCTGTTGTAGGTGGTCGAAATGCTGTTCAGGCAGAACGACTGTACAGAAGACAATTCCCTGACAAGCCATCGCCTTCGCGCCGGATGTTTGGTCGTCCCATATCTCGTCTACGTGAAACGGGAAGCTTAAATCCAAGACCTCGACATCGTCCTAGAACACGCACAGATGAACGTGCTGAAGTTGCTGTGCTCGCTACCATAGCTGTGAATCCTCAAATCAGCACACGTCAAATTGAACGTTAAGTTGGTGTGTAGAAATCAAGTGCACAGCGTATTCTTAAACGTCATAAATTTCATCCTTACCGTGTTCATTTACACCAGGATCTTCATGGAAATGACTTCCGCAATAGGGAAACATTTTGTCGGTGGGCTCAGCAAAAACTTCTGACTAATCCAAATTTTTTTGCAGATGTTCTCTTTACCGACGAGATATCATTCTCCGACAAAGGAATTGTCAATATGAGGAATATGCATTATTGGTCCACAGACAATCCAAAATGGCTCCGTCAGGTAGAGCATCAACGTCTGTGGAAAGTTAATGTTTGGTGTGGGATTATTGTAGATACCATTATCGGACCTTTCTTTATAAATGGCATACAAAATGGCAGACAATACTCCAGATTTATACGACACCATCTTCCTGTTCTCTTGGATACCGTACCTCTGAACCGGAGAATGGTCATGTGGTATCTGCATGACGGATGCCCTGCATATAACGCCTTACGAGCACGACGACTTCTGAACCGTAAGTTCCCTGGTGGCCCGATCTCCGGACCTTACACCGCTGGATTATTTTCTTTGGGGAGCAGTGAAGGATGCTGTTTACCAACATGAACCAACAACACCAGAGGACATGAAACAACGCATTATTGATGCTTGTACAACCATCAAAGAGGAAACAGTAGCACAAAGTAGGGCATCCTTCATCCGCAGAGTGACCCTATGTATGCAAGCCAACGGGCATCACTTTGAGCATGAGATGTGAACGCTATGTTTAGTATGTAGTGCTGGTATTACAGTGGAAGTTTCTACAAAGGGCCATTTTACCCAGTGATGTTAAGAAACATTTGTTTGCAACAATTTGTCATTTAACGCATTAGATAAACGTAACATTGATAATTATGTAATAATAAAACTAATTGGTTAAACATGTTTACATTCATCTTCTATGTCCTACCTGAACTGCCTAAATCAAAACATTTTTACCTAAACAACGGTAAAACTCTTAGTCCACTTGCTCGTTTCACTAAAACCATCAACATGAATTTTATTATTACGAGTGAATGATTAACTGTCACTTACGCTAGATCTACAGTAAAGTAATGTTTTAACGTTGAACGGAATTACCTTTTTAGTAACGGATTAACGATAAGCGAAGTTAACTTTGTGACTAACGTTGCGGTACACAGATATGTTACAGAACCGCATCACCCCTAGCCTATGGGATAAATACCTGCTGGAATGTACGACGTTAGTGCAGGATGGCAGCAGACCGTATTATTCGTTTCGGACCTCTTGATAAGTATGGAAGTGTGATTACGCATGTCAATTACATCGCGATTACGGGCAGCATGGGGTTCACGCCTGAGCCTCAGGACGTGCGCTAGCAGCGCATTTCGGGTGTTTCAAGCGTCAACTTCGCGTCTCAATATCTCGGGATGTAATGGGAATATTGCGATGCAATCAACGCCATTGTGTATGTGCTTTGTTATGCTATGGATTGCTGAAGAAAAAATATAGGAGGTCCATTTAAAAAAAACATAAGTTTGTGTTAAAAAACATACACTCCTGGAAATTGAAATAAGAACACCGTGAATTCATTGTCCCAGGAAGGGGAAACTTTATTGACACATTCCTGGGGTCAGATACATCACATGATCACACTGACAGAACCACAGGCACATAGACACAGGCAACAGAGCATGCACAATGTCGGCACTAGTACAGTGTATATCCAACTTTCGCAGCAATGCAGGCTGCTATTCTCCCATGGAGACGATCGTAGAGATGCTGGATGTAGTCCTGTGGAACGGCTTGCCATGCCATTTCCACCTGGCGCCTCAGTTGGACCAGCGTTCGTGCTGGACGTGCAGACCGCGTGAGACGACGCTTCATCCAGTCCCAAACATGCTCAATGGGGGACAGACCCGGAGATCTTACTGGCCAGGGTAGTTGACTTACACCTTCTAGAGCACGTTGGGTGGTACGGGATACATGCGGACGTGCATTGTCCTGTTGGAACAGCAAGTTCCCTTGCCGGTCTAGGAATGGTAGAACGATGGGTTCGATGACGGTTTGGATGTACCGTGCACTATTCAGTGTCCCCTCGACGATCACCAGTGGTGTACGGCCAGTGTAGGAGATCGCTCCCCACACCATGATACCGGGTGTTGGCCCTGTGTGCCTCGGTCGTATGCAGTCCTGATTGTGGCGCTCACCTGCTCGGCGCCAAACACGCATACGACCATCATTGGCACCAAGGCAGAAGCGACTCTCATCGCTGAAGACGACACGTCTCCATTCGTCCCTCCATTCACGCCTGTCGCGACGCCTGGAGGCGGGCTGCACGATGTTGGGGCGTGAGCGGAAGACGGCCTAACGGTGTGCGGGACCGTAGCCCAGCTTCGTGGAGACGGTTGCGAATGGTCCTCGCCGATACCCCAGGAGCAACAGTGTCCCTAATTTGCTGGGAAGTGGCGGTGCGGTCCCCTACGGCACTGCGTAGGATCCTACGGTCTTGGCGTGCATCCGTGCGTCGCTGCGGTCCGGTCCCAGGTCGACGGGCACGTGCACCTTCCGCCGACCACTGGCGACAACATCGATGTACTGTGGAGACCTCACGCCCCACGTGTTGAGCAATTCGGCGGTACGTCCACCCGGCCTCCCGCATGCCCACTATACGCCCTCGCTCAAAGTCCGTCAACTGCACATACGGTTCACGTCCACGCTGTCGCGGCATGCTACCAGTGTTAAAGACTGCGATGGAGCTCCGTATGCCACGGCAAACTGGCTGACACTGACGGCGGCGGTGCACAAATACTGCGCAGCTAGCGCCATTCGACGGCCAACACTGCGGTTCCTGGTGTCTCCGCTGTGCCGTGCGTGTGATCATTGCTTGTACAGCCCTCTCGCAGTGTCCGGAGCAAGTATGGTGGGTCTGACACACCGGTGTCAATGCGTTCTTTCTTCCATTTCCAGGAGTGTATATGCTTTCGTTTTAGAATGTTTCCAAATATTTACATTCATGGGCTCCAGCCCTACATTGATACCGGTGAAAGTCGTTTTCCAATAGCTGTTATTGTTCCAGAGATATTTTGGGTGGACAAGATAGCTGGGACACCCTGTATATAGAGTGGTCTATTGATAGAGACCGGGCCAAATATCTCACGAAATAAGCATCAAACGAAAAAACTACAAAGAACGAAACTCGTCTAGCTTGAAGGGGGAAACCATATGGAGGTATGGTTGGCCCGCTAGATGGCGCTGCCATAGGTCAAACTGATATCAACTGAAATGCCCAACGGGCGTGTGCTATGTATGCAGCTCGGTATCCTGTACGACATCAAATGGTTCAAATGGCTCTGAGCACTATGAGACTTACTGCTGAGGTCATCAGCCCCCTAGAACTTAGAACTAGTTAAATCTAACTAACCTAAGCTCATTACACACATCCATGTCCGAGGCAGGATTCGAACCTGCGACCTTAGCGGTCACGCGTTTCCAGACTATAGCCCCTAGAACCGCTCGGCCACCCGGCCGGGACGAAATCATCCAAGTGTCCGGACCGTTCACCAGATAGTTACGTTATTTACGGAAACAGGAAGTGTTCAGCCACATGTGAAACGTCAACCACGACCTGCAACAAATGATGATGCCCAAGTAGCTGTTTTAGCTGCTGTCGCGGCTAATCTGCACATCAGTAGCAGACAAATTGCGCGAGAATCTGGAGTCTGCTACATCAATATCGATTGCACCAGTACCATATTTCCATGCACCAGGAATTACATGGCGACAACTTTGAACGTCGAGTAGAGTTCTGCCACTGAGCACAAGAGAAATTACGGGACGATGACAGATTTTTTGCACGCGTTCTATTTAGCGACGAAGCGTCATTCACCAACAGCGATTACGTAAACCGGCATAATATGCACTTTAGGGCAACGGAAAATCCACGATGGCTGCAACAAGTGGAAAATCAGCGATCTTGGCGTGTTAATGTATGGTGCGGCATTATGGGAGGATGGATAATTGGTCCCCATTTTATCGATGGCAATCTAAATGGTGTAATGTATGCTGATTTCCTACTTAATGTTCTATCGATGTTCCTACGAGATTTTTCACTGCATGACAGAATGGCGATGTACTTACAACATGATGGATGTCCGGTACATAGCTCGCATGCGGTTGAAGCGGTATTGAATAGCATGTTTCATGACAGGTGGATAGGTCGTCGAAGCACCATACCGTGGTCCGCATGTTCACCGGATCCAACGTCCCCGGATTTCTTTCTGTGGGGAAAGCTGAAGGATATTTGCTATCGTGATCCAACGACGACGCCTGACAACATGTGTCAGCGCATTGTCAATGCATGTGCCAACATTACGGAAGGCGAACTACTCGCTCTTGAGAGGAATGTCGTTACACGTATTGACAAATGTATTGAGGTTGACGGACATCAATTTGAGCATTTATTGCATTAATGTGGTATTTACAGGTAATCACGCTGTAACAGCATACGTTCTCAAAAATTATAAGTTCACAAAGGTACATGTATCACCTTGGAAGAACCGGAATAAAATGTTCAAACGTACCAATGTTCTGTATTTTAATTTAAAAAACCTACCTGTTACCAACTGTTGGTCTAAAATTGTGAGCCATACGTTTGTGACTATTACAGCGTCATCTATCACAAAGCGAAACTGTTGGTAGAGCACTTGCCCGCGAAATGCAAAGGTCCCGAGTTCGAGTCTCGGTCGGGCACACAGTTTTAATCTGCCAGGAAGTTTCATATCAGCGCACACTCCGCTGCAGAGTGGAAATCTCATTCATTATCATATTGTTTGCTGTTTTGATTTCCGTTGCAAAAGCTTATTCAATTATGGTTTAAGGTCAAAAGAACTTTGCAAATATGTTCATTTTGTTGAAGAACATTTAATGGTATACATTGTTAAATATACAGGCTGTGTGAAAAGAAAGTTATATTGGTGGGTCCTCCCTTCCACGTTTTCCTTAATACCAGTAAGTACCACATATCACGATTAGTATATTTGTATCCTTCTTTTATATATGTTACTATCCATTCAGTGGTCTCATATGCCTTCTCTAGACTTCCTCTTCTGTTTGTGAGACCAAAATACAAGTCGGAACTATTTTTGTTGCTGTGTATTCTGCTTTGAATGATACTATATTTAAACTGTTCATAGTAACCGATTCACTGCCCTACCTTCCTGTTCATGTTGAATCCGAGTCCATTTATACCATTTTGTACTGCTGTTTGTATTACCCTGTATTCATCTGTCCAGAAATCCATGTTTCCATTTCACTTCAGTGAAATCCACATTAAGCAGAATGTGCCTAAACATTTCACTTTCCTGACATTACACGCTCCGATATCTAACATATTACCCTTTCGTAGGTTATTCTGACTTTTTGTCATGTTTACCTCCTCGTTGCCAGTTCCTTCCTATATATCCAAATGAGGGCTAATCTGGAATCTTTTAACAATGGAGATATCATTTTAAAATTTCTTCTATTACATTTACTGTGTGTACCCATTACGTGCACATTGTATTCTACATATTCATGCACTTGCTGTTCCCTGTTCATTGCTACCGAGGGTTACATTCCCACACCAAGGACAAGAGGATGCTCGCAAATTCTGTCCGCTGTTCCACCTTTCTGACGAGACCGTTGGCCGACAAGAGTGGATCTTTATATCGGAAGTCTGTGGGAGTTATTGCTGAGGATATTTGTTCAGAATAAAGGCATTGACAGGAATTGAGCTCGGGAGCTATGTCGTTTTGATTACTAGTAAAGATACAACGTTGCATCACGATGCCGATGGTAAAATTCTATGTTTACAGATCACATCTTTATCATTTTCAACATCTTATGATTCCCAGCACACCACTCAACGATTCTATTCTTATAGGTCCAGGAGGGTTGCTGTAGAGGACCGTCAGGACATGCAGATATCGAACATTTGCGAATAACGCGAATTACCATAGACTTTCAGGTAAAAAAAAATGTTAAAATCTGCCGGATGAAGACATACTGTGGAAACTAGTTATTGATAAAAGAGTTTAGAAACTTCGTTGTGTTATACACAAAAACTGTGGAGGGTAAAAAAAAAACTTTTTATGTCTTTTAACAATACTATAACTCATCTCTAAATATGAAAAAAAGCAGTTATCCTAAAGCTATGTCTCGTAATCATACAATCATTGGAACGCCACAACCTATGCACCACCTTGACGTTTTCCTGTTTGTTGCTAAAGCAACTTTAGAGAGAAGTAGAAGCCACAGCCATTAAATATTGAATAATGCTAGGCAAGGATAAATGGAAGCTTCCAAGACGTGGACTGCTGCACGAAACGGAGCAGTAGAGTAGCAGGTATGTGGGTGTGTTTGTGTGCGAGCGAGCACGCCCCCAGACAGCTGCCACACACTGTTGCATATCTGATAGGCGTTCGCACCTGTCCCTGGGGCATGCCGGTTTCATTCGAGAGCGCAACTCTCACCTGGCGCTGCCATCACGCGCTCGCGCGCGCGCGCGCGTGCACACACACACACACACACACACACACACACACACACACACACAAGGGAGAGTGAGAGGGTGGCGTTGAATCGAATGCGATGCCTGCACTCCGGGGCCAAGTGTGCCTTAGGCGATTAATACGCGTCGACTGGCGCGCTATAACTGTCGCCACAGATTTATGGGCGCAGCTGTCGTGCCGAGCTGTCACGCAGAGCTTTGGTTATGACAGTAACTAGACCGGCAGCGGAGGACTATCAAGGGAGTGGTCACGATAATAAGCTGCCACATGTGTGCTGTTTACATTACCGATTTTTCAGTACTCCAGTTGCTGCATTACCATAATTTCGCATCTGTTTGCGCTCTTTAGCGTTGATGGCCACTTTTCCGTTGCTGTCAGTATATCTCTATAGCCCTTCCCCTTCTCCTTCTACGCTGTGTAGCACATACACCCACTCTACAGCTAAAGAGATTTAAAATATATACAACTAATTTAAAAACATGGAAAAGTTGTCAACGACATATTGTTTGTAAATTACAATAACGATGAATTTTATATGAGTTTCTCTCCAAAGATAAAGAGAAATTTTCCTTAATGATAAAGTTATATAAGTTACAGTTATATATGCCACTATTGATGGAGCAAGAGTTGATACTGTTGAAGATAGGTATGGATAAGCAATGTTGGTTCTTGAGAATGAAACCGAATAATAAGCGATAATGGTTGGTGCGGAAATGTGTCTTGGAAATTATGTAAGACGTAAATAAATGACAGAAGAGAGCCCAAAGCTTATCACTCGCAAAGGAAAGAAAAGGACTGTGGAGATGATTACTGCTGAAGTGAAAGAGGAGTATTCTCTTAAATCTGGGAGAATTGGTAGATCTCTGGGTAGATCTTGTGGTCATTTAGGGGAAAGTGGTTTTGTTGGATTATGATGTAACAAGGCAAAGATGGGTTGTACACACTGCGTTGAAGAGCTACTAAGGGAGAGTAAGAATGGAAAACTAAGAGAGAAATGCTGGAACTAAACACGGTATGAGGACGGTATGAAGTCTTTCTTCACAGCTGTTGTACCTGTACATCGAAGAAGAAACCACAGAAATGTAAGAAAGATGCAGGAGTGAGATTAAAATTCAGGGTGAAACGATGTCAGTGATAAGATTTTCTGACGAAATTTCTATCCTTTGTGAAAACAAGGAAGAATTACAGACCTATGAATATGAAGAAGAATGTAATATGCACAGAATTTTGATTAGGAGTAAACGAAACCCATCCAAGTAGCTCACGTTAACGTGACCACTTGTGAGGCACTGGTGAGCCAGCCAGCCTGGATATGATTTTAGGAGGTGCATCATATCCCACTAGGCGATTATGTGGCTAGTTTCCTTGTTCCGTCTCAGATACATACTAACATTTAGAACACTTTGCACACAGAATATAATCGATACACAGGGAAGTTGAGTACACGGTTTGTGTATTGAGGGACACAACACTTCCTCACAATCTGCTCTAAATCAAAGCAAGACGAAAATAACGAGTATTAGAGATAACTCTAGCCATAAATTTAACATCAAAATTCGCAGCTTCAAACGAAATTTTGGGACCATGTATTAGCCACACAGTGGGAAGCAAATTGACGTCTTACAGATGAAGGAAGAAGAATATAAGAGAGATATTAGAACACAGAAATAGATCATTTTTCTACAATAGAAGCCTCTTGTCGACAAAAGCGGCTTAATTTGAAGGAGATATTTCTGAGGCAGTATGTCTGGATGAGAAAATCGTATGTAAGATCGTAAGGAACAGTGGGAAAATTGGTCTTCAGAAGAATGCTGAAAATTAAATGGACTTATACTGAAAGATTGAAAGATTACCGTCAAACCTTCTTGCCTAGGGCGCCAGATGAAAGTTGATGTCGTCAAGCCCTGAATGAAAATTGCGCAACGGATAACTGGGGAGGGGAGCTTGAGAGCGCTACCTAGAGAGCGTGCCCTTTCTGTACGGTACTAGGCAAGGGGCTGGAGGGCTCACACGCTGATGTGTGGGTCCCTGCACTCTATAGCTTTTATTTTAAATGAATTCCTTTAACTTCACCCCTATGTGATTTGTAGGGTATGTTAAAGATTGATGACAGTTGATTATCTATTTATTTTAAAAATTATCACTCGACTTTACAGCGACTTTACAGCGACAGCGATTGTTCCATTTTACAGATATTACAATTTTACAACTTATAGCTCGGGTATATTATATACTAATCTACACGCACATTTCCACGGGCAAGACGGAATTGCGTTGGCCAAATGTATACCACCAAAGTTTCCCAATATTTTACATGGGGCATCCACTATGTGAGGAGGATAACGGACAAACTGGGGATTAGATACATTAACACGGGGGGGGGGGGGGTCAAATTTACGAAATTAAACGAGAACATTCATTTCCCTACACAATCCGAAGCTGGAAATAAAAGAATTAGTGCAATATACCTCTCCTCTACGCGTGAACATCGAGGCAGACGCACTGAGGGCATGTCTGCTCAATTACCGTCTTCTGTAACACTCCCAGAATATCGCGGGCACCCGGATGTCTTCCTGGGCCCCGGTGGAGGGGATGGTCGAACCACTTGGCCGTAACCAACCCCTCCACCCCAAATCTTGTGATACTGGAAAGTCTTTGACTTTTACCTGCCTGTACTGTCTCTCTGATCCCCTACCCAGGAGTAAGGTTGGCACTATTATACTACAGAACTACTTCCCAACTAAGATTTGGCCACGCTTTATAGAAAGGTGTGTGGAGGATTAGGAAAGTTCATGTGCAGATTCACATTCACGTACAAGAAATGCATAATAAACGACACATATAAATACGTATTATGAAGCCTGACACATTTCTTTCCACCCGTCCACATGGGTTCTGTTGCACCCGCGGCCGGCCGCGTCGTGCAATAAAATTGGCGGCGGAGCCGCCTCTGATTTTATTTACCGTTGCGAGCGAGCAGCGGAACCTGCTGCTTATGGAGCGGAAACTACTGTACCGTTTCAATACGATAAAAACGTGTTTCTGCACAGAATCAATGAGGAAAGGGTTGTGTGAGGAATCAGATAAGAAGAGGCAGCGTGATAGTGTTAAAACGTGACTGAATTAGAGCTGTAGAGGCTGAAAACGGTAGGGGAAGTCACAAATTCGAATACATTCATCTATTACTGTAACTATATACATCATAAACAAAGGCTTGAAAGTGAATATTTCGTAATATGTACTGTTAAAGAGGTACCATATTTTATATTCGTTTTAGTACCTTTAGGTATGTGCATTGTTATTTGAGTAACAGATATCGATAGTTCAGTCCGTGTCTTATGAAGCATCGGCACAATTATGACGGGTAGACCCATGTGTTTATTTTTACCTCGATAAAACGAAGAAGTCCTCACATCACTTGAGAGGACAGTCTAGAAACTGGAACAAAGGCGTGGGAAAAACAATAACGGAAATAAAGAGACTGTGAGAGAACAGAGAACAATGGAACAAGGCGTAGAGTGAGGCTACCCAGATGCTTGAAAGCGTAAGTGAACTGAAAATTCAGAAGAAGAAATAAAGTTACATAATTCGCTTTTCGTTTGTTTGCAGGAACATGTATGAGGTTCCGGTACACGTTAATTCCTAAGCCACAGTTGCGCAGCAGGCGCTAAAGAAGGAAAAAAACAATTGTGTCACCCACTAATAAACTGGCCTACAGTATGGTAACAAGGGATGCAAAATATACATCGATGTTTTAGAACATCGATGTGGTAATAGAAAAATATAGATGTTTGCCATAGTTGATTACAGTTGCAAGTTATCGATGTTATATTGGACGACAATTTTTCAATGTTTTGTTTGAGATTTGAAATCATGTCTTTGTTTGTCAACTGCTTTTCAGAGTAAAGTTTACTTGATGCCTAGCTATTTTTATACTTTTCTGTGAAATTTCTTATCTAAAAATGGTATGTGAGTGTGATAAAGTGATTTGTTAACAGTGATTTGATTAAATATGTGAATGTGTGAACTACTGCTTTTATCTTCATTGTGACACGGTAAGAACATATCTTCTTCGTAGCTCATCATAGTCAGTAACAAATCCGATTATTCCGACGAGTAATGGACGAATGTAAATGGATGAGTATATTGTTTAACACTTAATAGCATAAAATGTATGCGGTCGATATCTACTGCTACAACAGAGACCGAAGTTCAGATGTGTACTTGTTCAGCTGTTGCTCCGATTACTCAGTATTCTAACGAAATATGATAAGACACGAAATCTATGTAGCTGAGATTGTATAAGTACGCCATGAAATATTTATGATTTGTAGCAGCGACGGTTCCAAGAAAACAACTTTTTTCCAAAACCGGTGTGACAATAACTCAACAACCTAATCATCCGAGTGTGCTCGAGTAATGAGTATATGGGCAAATATCTATTAGGTAGATTGTGGACAGTTGGGAATGTGGGACTCACGTGAAGCGTGCAAGGGACAAGTCCCTGCAGTCGCGCTATTCATCTGTGTCCACGGTGGCTCTGCCGGCACGATAGCTCAGCGTGCTCGGTCAGAGGGTTAGCTACCCTCTCTAATAAACTGAGTGAACGGATCAACAAAGAACATGAACGGCTGTCATCGGACGTCCGCCACGAACAAATTCATCGATCGGTAATTCCGCGTGTTCGGTCAGAGGGTTAGCTGCCCTCTGTAATAAAAAAACTGAGTTAAGAATCAGTGACGAACTGAAACGGATGTCTTGTGACATCCGCCCCGAGCAGATGAAAAAAGAAAAGTGGCTCAGATGGATAGAGCGTGTGTCATGTAAGCAGGAGATCCCGGGTTCGAGTCCTTGTCGGAGCACGCATTTTCAGCTGTCCCCATCGCTCGATCAGCAACACCTGACGGCAGGCGAGGGTTTCAATTAATTGTCATTCATGGTACATTTTTAATCTATGTCGTTTTACATCGATGTTTTTCTCAGGACATCCATATTTCGAACGATCGACATTTATCATAATGATGTTTACATCACTAAAGATAACTCGTTTCCTGTATTTGAGGTAGAACAGTGTTGCAACAATCCATGCTGCGTTGGTGGAAGTGTATGGCAACAATGCACCATCGTTTGCCAGTGTGGTTGGGCACCGAAGACGCTTCCAGTGAGGTCAAAGAAATCTGAATGACGAAGAACGAAGTAGCAGACCATCTCTGTATGTGGACCCATGAATTACATGAGAAATGGAGGTCCTGGTGCTCCAAGAAGGGCGAATCACAGTAGAGGCGATAGCAACTAAGTGAGAATCAGTTGTGGTTCAGTTTTCAACACCTTGAACGACATTTTTAACCTGCGTTCCGCGACTTCACGCATCCATTTAGGCAACCCACCGAACATTGGCATCAGCGAAAATATTACAGCTATGTGAATCCGATCCAGAAGGCTTTTTAGCCTCCAAACACCACCGACGGGTACTGGGTATATCAGTACACTACATCCCCACGTTAAAGAAGCAAGGCAAGCAGTGGAAAAATGTGGAATCATGACCGTCGTTCTATCGTCACACAAGGTGAAAGACTGCCGTGGTGTGCTGCTGATAGACAGCGCTGACAAGGGACAAAACGTGACATGAGCATACTACCGAAATCTCCTGACGCTAACCTGGGAATTTATCAATGTTTTGCTGTGTGACGGCATAACATTTCTATGGCAGAGGCATGCTTCTATGTTGGTTGTTGCTTCTTGAATACTTCATTGACAAGTTTGACATGGAATACCTTTTAGGACGGGGTTTCATGTTATTACTAGAATATTGTGTTGCTTTGTAAATTGCACATGTGCTCCTTTTAGTGTTTTGCTCCTTCAAGGCATCCGTGATTCACGTTGCAAAGCGTCATTGCACTGTGATCTGTAATTTCCCTGTTTGACATCTTGTAGGAGGAAATATTTCTTCCTCCCTGTGTGCACATGTGCTTGAGTCTTCATTTTAGTCCCCATCTCAAGCCCCTCTTTTTGCGAATGAATACTTAACATTTCTCTTTTCGAGTTTGATTTAGAAATACAGAGCCTATATTAATGACGTGCAGAATAATTTTCGTTAGTTGTATTTGAAAGATTTATCTTAGGCTGGGATTAGATTCGAGTTACTTACAGGTTGCTGAACCAGTGTCACACCTATTTCTTATGTTATTACGCGGGCTATGGTAATCTGTTTCGTAATTTTTTCTGTTTGAGGAGTTCATGTAGTATCCCATGAGTCAAAGTTCTTTACATTACGACTACCTATCTACCTAACAAAGAAGTTACCGTTATTTCGTCGTGTACAGTTCCCTAACAAACTGCCCTACGGTACACTATATATAGCAATAATGTTATTCCCGTTGTATCCCCAGATCTGAACCATAGAGGACATCAGCTACGTTTTACCTGTATGATTCCACAATTTCCATTTTTCTTTGTCAGACACTTTGCCCACATTTAATAATTAGACTCCAAACTTTTAATGACACAACGTCACAAGCATGGACATGGTCTTTAACCATATAATCCACCTTAATAATAATAAATAATGCTCTTATGGAATATGTTTTGCCTCGATACTGTATTTGCAGTATTTCATTTTCAAGAAATTAATATTATTTAAAGAAATTCATTTAGACTTATGTACAGAGTGAACATTGGTAAAACCGACAATCTACAGGGACAGATTCCTGATTCGAAATGGATGAAACAAGGCCCTGAGAACACACGTCTGGAAATGGACGGTGCAGTCATCCCGGAACATGGTACAGAGCAGCGTCCGCATCCACCTCACAACAGATGGTCAAAGTAGACTACATGGGAAGCAGGGCACGTGTTCACATGTCGCGTCATGGATTGCCACACTCTTTCGCGCGTTCCGGCGTCTCTCCGAATAGCGTCACAGGCGTCCTGAACACGCTACTGAAGGGTCTGCACAACGGAAACTGGTTCAACACACAAAGTGCTTTTCAGATACCTCCAGAGGTAAAAACCCAGGGAATTTAAGTCCTGTGGTCTAGCTGACCACTATACGTTGCCTCCGCGTCCTATCCGGGGAAGATGTTGAGGTGTCGGTGAACTGTAATGCGGAAGCAGGTGAAGTGTAATGTGGGAGGGGGGGCTGGTGCTTCGTCATGCAGAAACCATATAAACTGCCGTATTGCGAAAGACACGTTTTCATGCTGTCCGGGAGGAGTATTCCACAGGAATCTTAGGTACGTCCCTCGATCAAGGCGTTCTGGAATAATAATGGATACAAGTACGTGATCGCCACGAGCCCACACATTGATGATGGAATGATGCTGATGAGACGCCTCAACCGTTCCCCGAGGATTGTTGACGACTATGTAGATCGATGACGCCAGTTCTGGTAAAAGTTACTTCGTCGGTAAAGAGGAGTGATGATAGAAATCCCGCACTTGTGGCGGTCTGGTGCAAAAACTGTCGATAGAATCCTTGCCGTAGAGGGAAATTCGCTGCTGATGATTCTTGCAACCATTGTAGGTGACAGGTATAGTTTGTCATGCAGAATGCACACAATCGTACTTTGACTTACACCATGTTGGCGGGCCACTTGCCTGGAGCTTGTACTAGGGTTTGTCTCAATATTCTATAGGATCTGATCGTCCAATTCTAATGTACGCACAGTCCGCTGCCTCCCTGCACCTTGATCTGTCTGAAAGGACCCGTGATTGCAAAAAAGCCAACAACGGGCTTGAAAAATTGTGTGATGTGGTTTGTGTCTGTGAGGGTACTTGTTTTGGTAGTATAGCCGCACTGCCTCTCGACCTTTCCATCTCCTTGGGCGCACGCACGAGTACCGGACTATTCTGCTGCGTATAGGGCGCTGCGTCAATCACATAGCCTGTAACACACAAGGAACACATGGCACTACCGTGGCAAAGATGCATTTCTGAACACATGTTCATAGGATCCTTTCTCCGCCATTTTAAGTCAGGAATCCGTCTCTGCAGTTTGTCGGTTTTTTATGTTCCTTCTGTATGTATGCTCTATAATAGGAGTTAATATTTATTTTATATCTGTTCATAGTCTGACGTGATATTTCACCTCTTTCGTTTCTTCAGTGCGTTATGTCTATTTTGTTTCCAGACCATCTATCAGTATCGAAACCATAGTCGTTATTCCTGCTTGCAGTACTTACATAACAAGAGATATCAATTCATACACGTGTTCGTACAAGTACTGTAATGTTTTCAAACACTCATTTCAAGTAACTTATTTTAAGATTACAGTATCATCAACGTTTGTGCATTACTTGTAATATCCTGTACTATATGCCTAGTTAGTTTTGATGTACTGTCATTCCCAAAGTTCCCGAATGACTGAATTGCTTTTCACCTGATACGCAAGCAGCCTGCATAACATAGCAGTGATCCAGGTCCTCTAATCTCTTGTGACTATTGTCGTTTGAGTATACAAAATGGATACCACAAGAGATTACAAGGGAACAGTATTCTTTACGGTAATCAGCCCATAAGTAAATAAGTTCCATAATATTGTAAATACTAGCAAATGCGTCATTAGGCAAGAGACAACCTTTGACGCTTGTAAACTTAATCTTATTACAATAAGTGATATTTCAAAATCACTACCACACTCATTAGAATTTGAGTTAACCAGCTCCGTCACGTAAGTCATTCCAGCAATCTTTAATCAAAATTCAATATTTTTATGAAGAAGAGATTTTGAGACAATCTCTAGCCTCCTGAATTTCTCTGACAATTTCAAGTATTTCTGCTCTTTAAAAGGTTTTCCGGCACTTGTGAAACGTCGTTCCTGATACAAGTCCTTTGTCGTAACTGGATGTTGAATTAAACACACCAGTTAAAATCAACGAGATTGACAGAGCTCTATGGAAACCTGCAAATTAATGTCTTATCACCAGCAATTTCTCGGTTTTCATGAGGTATTATTTGCGCACCTGTTTGAACTTTAAGCGACATGACCACCTTCTTTTATTCAGGATCTGTATTGCAACTAAGCAACTGTAGCCAATGTAAATAATCAAGCTTTCGTGCTTGACCGGGACGCGATCGTAGCAATGCTTGTCAATGGTGACTAGGCGTAAACAGTCTAGAAATACCGACTTCTTAATCCTGCCAAAGTTACACGCGTGCTTGAAGGAAGAATTTGATGTTTCTTGGATATTTTTAGAAGCAGTGGACCGAATACAGGGAAAATATTTAGTTCGCAGTAAATGATTGCTGTGTTGTGTGGCAAATGGACCGTCCTTTTTGTAGTTATTGCTACTGCGAAATAGTGGAGAACGTAATTCTTCTTCTGTTCGTGAGAGATCTTCGAGAGGCAGAATAATTTACCAACATGACCATTCTTCAGTCCACACAGCGGACTGTGTAAAATACTGGTTTCAAATGAACGGAGACGTTGACCTGTTGGATTCGCCCCCCAAAGCTGATCACCTCCGTCCAGTACTGTACGTGAAGGCAGACGTGGAGAAAACTATTAGTTGTGGAAGACCAGCACCAACAACCAAGACAGCACTATCCGAAGCAGTGCACAACGCATGGGAAAAGTTTCGACAGAATAACAAATTCAGCCGGAAACTTATTACCTCTCTTCAGCCCCGACTAGATGCAGTTGTAGAGGACGGTAGAAACTGGACATGATACTCAACTATTATGGTTTTGTTCACCCTCGAAGAAGAGAGAAAGTCGTTTGTCTTATTTCGTTTTATTTTTAAAAACAATGTAGGAGCAGATTATACATAAAAAGTAGGCTGTCTATTTCACTGTTTTCAGTCGTTCAGTAGATTCTTTATTTTAAAAGATTTTGCGACCTTCCATCAAGAAGAGGGAGACAAACATGAAGCTAACTTTTTTGTCACATGCCAAATTACGTTATTGCCGATGAAGGTATCAAAGAGAAATTCGTTGATTTTTTTTTATTCGAGAATAATGACCATATTAATTTGTGTTCTCTTTAATTACACGCAGGCTGGAAGCCAATACAGATGAAAGCAGGCGGTGTAGACAGGACACTTCAAAATTATGAATACTTAATAATTCTTGTTGTCCTTCAACATTAATAAATCTTACCACCAATTAAAAATCGTGGAAGTGACAGGATCCTTTTTTGAAACCATATATATTTATTTAAAATTATTAACAGCGATACATTTTTAACATTTCAGTCTATCAAGGTTGTAGATTTCTAGATTGGTAAACATGTCATTTTTATAGTTTTTCGTTAGTACATTCCGTTTCTGTTTGATTACCCTCTTGTTCTTCAAGTCCATTTGCATGGCCATTTGTTGTCGTTCTGTAGATAAATCATAGCAGGACATGTATAATAAACGTATATCTAACGTCAACACACTAATGATTACTGAGTTAAGCTTTTTGATGCACTTTATGATGTCATAGGTACGTTTTGAATGCTGGTCTGTTTTTCCTTCTTTAGTCAGAATTGTTAGCTCTGAAAGTGTGAGAGAAAACAGTACCATGACGTATGGAGCTGAAGTGGAAGAATTTTTGGCAAAAAGATGAACTGAAAAACGACATCAGTCAGCATAAGAAGCAAAGAGAAGAAATTTGGAACCCGTACCTGCAGATTAGAAACTGACCGCTTTAACGACTACACCATTCTGCCAATCACGTGCGCTGCACTAACGAAGTGGCATAATACTGTCTATTGCGTCACAACTCTTCCATGTACAGAAATGACACACCGAATAACAGTGGTACAGTGTGTCTTCGACGAAAATGCAGAGAGTCCATCTGACTTTGAAGTCTATGAACGGGTACTGAAGAAATTAAGCTAATTGAGAAACAGTAAGTATTCTTTGATTTTATCCATAATGAATTAGAAGTTGTGGTTGTGAATGTCAATTTTTAAAAATATATCTGCTCAACCACTTGTGGTTGCTCCGATATATTTTTTAACAGTAAGTATTCTGCTAGATTTCATCAGATCTGTTTCTGTTTTCGAGATGCCGTGTGTGGGAAGTGTGAGAAATTAGTAACTGCCAACGCAAGTATCACAAAATTTCGAAGTTACTCACGTGGCAATTGCTCGTGCGGAAATTGGTTTGAGAATCTTTGAAGCATACCATGATTGAAATGTATCCAAAAATGTAGATGAATCATACACTTATCGTATCTTACGACGAATATTTGATGTAATGAAAGAAAACTGTATCAGAAACTGTTCTGAATTGATTCATGTACATCACACATTAACCACAACGCATATTTACGAGTAAAATGTATCTCCTCTCATGCAGACACAGAAAGAAAATTACGAAAAAGCGAGCAATTCTACCATTCAATACGGTTTTCACCTTCAGATTTACCTCAGTATGTTTATTGCTTCCGTAAGGTTTGTCTTGCTTTATTTTTACTTATACGACA
The DNA here is from genome assembly GCF_023898315.1 of Schistocerca nitens. NCBI lineage: Eukaryota > Metazoa > Arthropoda > Insecta > Orthoptera > Acrididae > Schistocerca > Schistocerca nitens. The sequence goes on along the minus strand of NC_064614.1, from coordinate 783,504,916 downwards.
ATCAATACACAGAAGGCTGTCATTTATGCCCCTTTGGAGCGTTTTCTGAGCGTTTCTTATAAACGTAACTCAGTATTTCCCAAACAGACACTTCTGCTCAAACCCACAGTGTACTGAATGAAGTCTGTGAGATGACTGATCATGCAGAGCTTGTCTTAAGATTTAGTCACTGAATTCCGTTCTGGCTGTTTGCAGATCAACTAATGTAAACGAGAAAAAAACTTACAAACCACAATGTTTCTCCAGCGAGATTAGAGCTGACTTGTGCATAAACCAGCAGAGTGAAAATCGAGCGTGTTGCCGCTAACCCAACATGACTCTGCTGAGGTATACCTTTTCTCATTGTCCATACTTCATAGTGTAGATTACTTAAAATGACTTTAGAGAGCAGTTTTAGCTTAGGCGCCGAACGTCAAATCTGGGCTCAATGAATTAATTTTAGTTGCTCAGCGTCACACCTTAAACGGACTACATTTCGAATGCTTCGTCAAGATAACAAGGAAGAACAGTATTAGACATAAAACCTAACCGCCGCCTAGCCACCTCAGAGACGAAGTCCGAGTGATTCACTTAAGGCGGCCAATATTTCCGGCCGCGCTTCGGAATTCTAAGTCTGCTCGTATGCATCATCTGGCATCACTGTAGGATGGGGAAGCATATGGAGGCAGTTCTGTCAAACTGGTCAAGATGTTACAGAAACGTGTCTGCTCGTAGTGTGGAGATAAGTTTTGTTCTCTCAAAAGTCGCGATTTCGAGTCCATTCCCTAGATTCCCTAGATTCCCGAGTTCGAGTCTCGGTCTGGCACACAGTTTTAATCTGTCAGGAAGTTTCATATCAGCGCACACTCCGCTGCAGAGTGAAAATCTCATTCTAAAGTTATCTGTCTGTTGCACGTCATGTATAATTCGTTTAATTTTGTAATAAACCTGTAGTAGCAAAAGCTTCCGAAGAATTTCCGCCAAACAGCTCGTGAATGCTCGAGATCAGAACAGTTTACACTCGAGAGTTCCTCACCACACAGCAGCTACGGTCACTGGTCGTAGGCTACTCTGTCCGCCGCCAACGTCAGACGCCTCCGAGCGGGGAACGTGGCGCAGCGCTATAGGTGTTTTTATCAGTGGTCATTTTGTTCTTTGAAGTACTAGTATCTATCTCTCAGTTGCGACTTGGATTTGGCATGTCAGAAACTTACGAATGTTGTTCATGTATGGGAAATGGTCTAACAGATACGCCTTTGATTTAGTGGAGGGATTTAGGCAACAGGGGCAGCTCCGAACCTACGTGCTGTGTGAGGGGCGAGTGATTTTTGGGAAAACACGGCAGAAAGTGATCTTTTTTGGCCCAAGAAACATCCTTCAACCATGAATGATTTTACAGATTCAGACATATGTGATGGATGAGACTATTTAAGTGTTGTTCGACATTTGTATTAAACAATCAATTTTCAGAAGTCTGGAGCAATAGGGCCGTATGCTCTAATTTAAAACAACAAAAGTCAAACGGGGAACTATTAACTAATTTTTGCTTGATCGTCATCAGTTGGCTCATCGAGAATTCCGATCCAATATTCCGATTGGTGATGAGTTATGATGTTTTTGTATTAAATTCATAAGAAGAATTAATGGCTGAGCCCTAACAAAAGACATATACTCGAGCAAAGGGCAGTGTGACTGTGAAAATATTATTCGTGAGATCGATGTCAATGGTACTGTCCATGAGACAGTCACACAAATGATGAGACAACAACACAGCATCCATTGCAAAACGTAACCTCCAGGGAGACTTTGGAAGCTACGAATAACATGAAATTTCAAACCCAAAAATCATTGCAACTTCGATTCCAGTTCCTGCTAAGGCAAAAGGAGTATTAGTTACAATCAGGAAGTGGAAAAAGGAATACAAAACACTGATAGTAATGTCTATAACAAGTCATCCTTGAGTAAAACTGTCATTCAGTCCATAAATACTAAATGGAAGATACGTTTCACCTATTCATTATGATTAAAATGTATCAGCTGCTGATGCTTTATCAATAAAAGCGAAAAGCACCTATGTTGAAAAGGTTTTGAACGTGCAGCATACTTGAGACAGAGAGAACGTGGTGCTGAGATTCTACGCATCTCTTGTTCAGAGTGTTATTAATGTAGCCCCTAACGTTTTAATGTTAACGACACCTACTGACTACCACAAAAGTCATAAAGGAATTATAGAGTTCTATTGCGGCGGCACAGATGGGTAAACGGTTCTAGAATTTGCGGACTATCCAGATGTTGGTGAATCATAACCCCAAAGTACCACTACATCAGTTTAAAGACCGTACTCGAGTTGTGCTTGAGAAAGAATTGCTCAACAGTGCGTGAATAGCATCAAAACAGTAAACCTGGCTGTACACTCAACACAGTCCTGTCATATGCCAGTTAATCGCTGCAAAATTCTTTATGCTCGCATCTTTGTTTCAACGACTTAATTTCTATTGAAAGATTGTCTCACCGTTACCTAGGCGAGAAACAAATATTATGGTCTACAACTCTATCGTCACGCCCACTCCTTGCCGCCCGCTCCCACCAGCCACACCCATAGTGGATTCCCATAAATTATGACACTAAACGCGGATTTGCACCTAAATTAACTAGCTGCTTATTAGCTTCCCTGACTGGGTATTCTGCCGTTGCTTTTAAGAGAAATACTTAAGCTAGATACGAATATCCTATGTTTCCATTCCTCCATGTTCATTATTCGAAAAATTGTCAAAATAAGCTACAAAGAAGTACCTATGAATTAATAAATAATAGTCAGTGAACTGTGACACACTCCATCAATCTTCTGCCAATTGTGAAAAACTACTTTTTGACCTACACGGCGCCTGCAATACAAACTTAACGGTTTCGTACGAATCAGTTACTTAAATTCGTTGCAGTCTTAATCAGTTACGAAGAGGAGGCAGAAAAGGTCTGACTTTAAATATACCTTTCCAGAGGAATTTGAGCCGATGGCTACAGCTTCAGTGACTCACCAAGTTAGGAATCAAGAACATGAAGAACGTTCACAGTGTGTAGTACAGACTAAGGCAGAGAGGAACTATTTGATTATCTGTCTTTGATTTAACATATTCCACGGCATTTAAGGCACGTTTTGCTCATCATCAGGCGTTTATGCACACAGGAAATTGTCAGATAAAGATAAATCAGCTTAACATAACATACAAATCACGAGCTGCGGCATTGTCACGAATAAAACAGTGACCCGTATATATAATAAGTTTCTTTTAATTTACGTCTAAGGTCACAAATTTTTTGCTAACAGATTACCGGTTTCGGTCTATAATGACCATCAGATCTGCAGCAAAGAATGGGGAAAAAAATACACTCGCAGACTGTCTACAGCTTAAAAACAATAAATAGACCACAATGAAAAGTACTACTTACAAATATATGCTTTTGTGCACTTACAGTATGAAGAGACATACCTGTTTTATAAAAACAAAATCCTAGTGTGCTGCAGCCATAGTGGCATCGTCAAATGTTAAATGCAAAATCAGCACGAGCCTCGTCAAATATATATAAACAACATATGCACGAGTCATGTTATCAGTAGCACTACTGTTCAAAACAAGTTGCCGTACAGTAGCCACAAGATGTTTGTGGTGTAAGTGCACCAGATGTCGCTAATCTCGTAAAGGGATTCTCCGCGATCATCCTCCTGTAGTTCTGAGTTTTCAGCGACGCCTACCTCATTTTCATCATCACTGAAAGATTCACATTCACTAGGTGGGTTTCCAGAATCAGGAGACAGCTCCAACAATTCACTTATTTCCTGATCTGATAGTCTTCATTTTCGTAATATTTTCAGTTTTCAGAACAGACAATTCTTATGAAACAATACACCAAAATAAACATATGCTTATCAGAATACGGACTGTTTATCGCTGAAATAATAACTGCCGCGCGGCATTAGTCGAGCGGTCTAGGGCGCTGCACTCATGGACTGTGCGGCTGGTCCCGGCGGAGGTTCGAGTCCTCCCTCGGGCATGGGTGTGTGTGTTTGTCCTTAGGATAATTTAGGTTAACTAGTGTGTAAGCTTAGGGACTGATGACCTTAGCAGTTAAGTCTCATAAGATTTCACACACATTTGAACATTTTTGAACAAATAATAACATCGCGAGTCAACAATGGCAAACGACGTAATAGAGGCTGGGGAACAGACACCTCGTTGTCGAAAAATTGCTTCTAACCGCACTGCCTGCTAGGCTCTTATGGGAAGGAACGTGCACCAACACTAACACGAAGCCATAGATAAAGTTGTATAATTTTTTCAAAAATTCTGACTAACTTGACAAATTAGGAAAAGTCATAAAATTTCATTAAAGTAAAATGTATAGTTACCAATGGAGGAGATATTAAACATCACGAAGCGGCCTCTGAGACCCGATGGTAGGTAAAAGGTTAACTGGTCCTTTCGGTCATCAGAACGTTCGTTAGGGCTTTATCAAAGTGTAATTGCTGTAACATGCGACTAAAGTAAGTAATACTCTATTACCGGTTGAATATGCCTCTGAAAGCGACGTTAATTTGACCTTCAGTGCGTCTCTTGAGATGTCTGCAATTCCCAACTGCATAAAACTTGTGAAACGGTTGTCCAGCTGTCAGTCAGTGCTGAATGCAGATATAAACAAAGAGCTTTACTGCTGTAGGGGCTATTCTCCTTTCCTACATGTTTCCCATACCGTACTAAGTAACATAGCATAAGGCTAATTCTGCTGCGATCCTGGTATCCGCAAGCCCGTCAATAAGAGTCTGCGAGCGGTAGTAATGCATGATAGGAATGGGACTTGATTTTTGTGACACATCCGATTAGGATTATGATAAGACTCTGGTGTCTCATTACGATTCAGAATTCTAAAGTTTCTCACTTCCTATTAAAACAAGTGCTTATTTTGACTATTTTTCGAAGAATGGATGTGGAGGAATGGACACATTGGATGATCGTCATACATAATACTGGTATTTACCTTCTTTCACTTAAGAACGCCGGCAGAGCATCCAGTCAGAAAAGCTAATAACGAGTTGGTCAGTTTACGTGCAAATCTGCGTTAGTGTCATAATTTATGAGACATCTACAATGAGGTAGGAGGCAGGGAATGGGCATCTACATCTACATCTACATCTATACTCCGCGAGCCACCTTACGGTGTGTGGCGGAGGGTACTTATTGTACCACTATCTGATCCCCCCTTCCCTGTTCCATTCACGAATTGTGCGTGGGAAGAACGACTGCTTGTAAGTCTCCTTATTTGCTCTAATTTCTCGGATCTTTTCGTTGTGATCATTACGCGAGATATATGTGGGCGGTAGTAATATGTTGCCCATCTCTTCCCGGAATGTGCTGTCTCGTAATTTCGATAATAAACCTCTCCGTATTGCGTAACGCCTTTCTTGAAGTGTCCGCCACTGGAGCTTGTTCAGCATCTCCGTAACGCTCTCGCGCTGACTAAATGTCCCCATGACGAATCGCGCTGCTTTTCGCTGGATCATGTCTATCTCTTCTATTAATCCAACCTGGTAAGGGTCCCATACTGATGAGCAATACTCAAGAATCGGACGAACAAGCGTTTTGTAAGCTACTTCTTTCGTCGATGAGTCACATTTTCTTAGAATTCTTCCTATGAATCTCAACCTGGCGCCTGATTTTCCCACTATTTGTTTTATGTGATCATTCCACTTCAGATCGCTCCGGATAGTAACTCCTAAGTATTTTACGGTCGTTACCGCTTCCAATGATTTACCACCTATGGCATAATCGTACTGGAATGGATTTCTGCCCCTATGTATGCGCATTATATTACATTTATCTACGTTTAGGGAAAGCTGCCAGCTGTCGCACCATTCATTAATCCTCTGCAGGTCTTCCTGGAGTACGTACGAGTCTTCTGATGTTGCTACTTTCTTGTAGACAACCGTGTCATCTGCAAATAGCCTCACGGAGCTACCGATGTTGTCAACTAAGTCATTTATGTATATTGTAAACAATAAAGGTCCTATCACGCTTCCTTGCGGTACTCCCGAAATTACCTCTACAACTGCAGATTTTGAACCGTTAAGAATGACATGTTGTGTTCTTTCTTCTAGGAAATCCTGAATCCAATCACAAACCTGGTCCGATATTCCGTAAGCTCGTATTTTTTTCACTAAACGTAAGTGCGGAACCGTATCAAATGCCTTCCTGAAGTCCAGGAATACGGCATCAATCTGCTCACCAGTGTCTACGGCACTGTGAATTTCTTGGACAAATAGGGCGAGCTGAGTTTCACATGATCTCTGTTTGCGGAATCCATGTTGGTTATGATGAAGGAGATTTGTATTATCTAAGAACGTCATAATACGAGAACATAAAACATGTTCCATTATTCTACAACAGATTGACGTAAGCGAAATAGGCCTGTAATTATTCGCATCTGATTTATGACCCTTCTTGAAAATGGGAACGACCTGCGCTTTCTTCCAGTCGCTAGGTACTTTACGTTCTTCCAGAGATCTACGATAAATTGCTGATAGAAAGGGGGCAAGTTCTTTAGCATAATCACTGTAGAATCTTACGGGTATCTCGTCTGGTCCGGATGCTTTTCCGCTACTAAGTGATAGCAGTTGTTTTTCAATTCCGATATCGTTTATTTCAATATTTTCCATTTTGGCGTCCGTGCGACGGCTGAAGTCAGGGACCGTGTTACGATTTTCCGCAGTGAAACAGTTTCGGAACACTGAATTCAGTATTTCTGCCTTTCTTCGGTCGTCCTCTGTTTCGGTGCCATCGTGGTCAACGAGTGACTGAATAGGGGATTTAGATCCGCTTACCGATTTTACATATGACCAAAACTTTTTAGGGTTCTTGTTTAGATTGTTTGCCAATGTTTTATGTTCGAATTCGTTGAATGCTTCTCTCATTGCTCTCTTTACGCTCTTTTTCGCTTCGTTCAGCTTTTCCTTATCAGCTATGATTCGACTACTCTTAAACCTATGATGAAGCTTTCTTTGTTTCCGTAGTACCTTTCGTACATGATTGTTATACCACGGTGGATCTTTCCCCTCGCTTTGGACCTTAGTCGGTACGAACTTATCTAAGGCGTACTGGACGATGTTTCTGAATTTTTTCCATTTTTGTTCCACATCCTCTTCCTCAGAAATGAACGTTTGATGGTGGTCACTCAGATATTCTGCGATTTGTGCCCTATCACTCTTGTTAAGCAAATATATTTTCCTTCCTTTCTTGGCATTTCTTATTACACTTGTAGTCATTGATGCAACCACTGACTTATGATCACTGATACCCTCTTCTACATTCACGGAGTCGAAAAGTTCCGGTCTATTTGTTGCTATGAGGTCTAAAACGTTAGCTTCACGAGTTGGTTCTCTAACTATCTGCTCGAAGTAATTCTCGGACAAGGCAGTCAGGATAATGTCACAAGAGTCTCTGTCCCTGGCTCCAGTTCTGATTGTGTGACTATCCCATTCTATACCTGGTAGATTGAAGTCTCCCCCTATTACAATAGTATGATCACGAAACTTCTTCACGACGTTCTGCAGGTTCTCTCTGAGGCGCTCAACTACTACGGTTGCTGATGCAGGTGGTCTATAGAAGCATCCGACTATCATATCTGACCCACCTTTGATACTTAACCCAGATTATTTCACATTCGCATTCGCTAATAACTTCACTGGATATTATTGAATTCTTTACTGCTATAAATACTCCTCCACCATTGGCGTTTATCCTATCCTTGCGGTATATATTCCATTCTGTGTCTAGGATTTCGTTACTGTTCACTTCCGGTTTTAACCAACTTTCCGTTCCTAATACTATATGCGCACTATTTCCTTCAATAAGCGATACTAATTCAGGAACCTTGCCCTGGATACTCCTGCAGTTTACCAATATTACGTTAACTTTTCCTGTTTTTGGTCTCTGAGGACGGACGTTCTTTATCAACGATGCTGATGTTCTCTCTGGTAAGCCGTCAGGTATTTTATCGTTTCGCCCAAGGGGGGGTCCCTCTAACCTAAAAAACCCCCGTGTGCACGCCACACGTACTCTGCTACCCTAGTAGCTGCTTCCGGTGTGTAGTGCACGCCTGACCTGTCTAGGGGGGCCCTACAGTTCTCCACCCAATAACGGAGGTCGATGAATTTGCAACCATTATAGTCGCAGAGTCGTCTGAGCCTCTGGTTTAGACCCTCCACACGGCTCCAAACCAGAGGACCGCGATCGACTCTGGGCACTATGCTGCAGATATTAAGCTCAGCTTGCACTCCACGTGCGATGCTGGTTGTCTTCACCAAATCAGCCAGCCGCCGGAAGGAACCAAGGATGGCCTCAGAAAAGCGGCAGGCGTCATTCGTTCCGACATGTGCTACTATCTGCAGCCGGTCACACCCAGTGCGTTCAATAGCTGCCGGAAGGGCCTCCTCCACATTACGGACGAGACCCCCCGGCAAGCACACCGAGTGCACACTGGCATTCTTCCCCGACCTACCCGCTATTTTCCTGAGGGGCTCCATAACCCGCCTAACGTTGGAGCTCCCTATAACTAATAGGCCCGCCCTCTGTGACTGTCGGGACCTTGCCGGAGAATCGGCCACTGGCCCAACAGGCGAGGCATCCTGTGGTGGCTCGGAAACGATGTCATCACCACTAGGAAGCACCCCGTACCTGTTGGAAAGGGGTAAGGCAGCTGCCACGCGGCCAGATCCCACCTTCGCCTTTCGGCCAGGCACGCGCGAGCCCACCACTGTCCGCCATTCACCCTGGAGTGATGGCTGACCGGTAAGATGCTCACTGCCGGAAGACGCAGCGACATCAGGGGTTCCATGTGATTCCAAGGCCACCGAAGTAGGCATAGGTCTCACCACAGTTGCCCCAACGCCACAACGAGCCGACGCCTGCGCCTCGAGCTCGATGAGCCTAACAGACAAAGCCTCCACCTGCCCCCGAAGAGTGGCCAATTCTCCTTGCGTCCGCTCACAACAACCACAGTCCCTACACATGACTATGTTTACCCTACTCTATACGGTGACAAATTCCCAAGATAATCTTCTGATGAGCTACTCTGATAATCAAGAAACACTCACTGAAATACGAGACGCGAAAACTACGCTAGGTTTTCCCAGAAAAACTATTTAAAAGCTAAGCGCAGCAAATAAGTACAAAATAAATTTCTCTCCTAACGATCAAGAACTGTTAGTTTCTATGCAGAGCAGATAAACACAAATAGAATCCCTTCCTTAGTGGAAGGTCGTAAACAAAATGCAAAATAAACGCTTTATACAAACAGTACTCGCTGCTGCTGGTGCTCTCGCTCTGGCTGTCACAAGACAACTGCTGATTCAAGTGACTAGTGGCTAACGGCCGCGAAACAAACAAAAGACGGTTTTAGGGCGCTTTCTGTTCTAAACGATCAAGAAAACACTAAGAAATCTAACACGAAAACTACGTAAAGTTTTATCAAGAACTGTTAGTTACTATGCAGAGCAGATAAACACTAATAGAATCCCTTCCTTAGTGGAAGGTCGTAAACAAAATGCAAAATAAACGCTTTATACAAACAGTACTCGCTGCTGCTGGTGCTCTCGCTCTGGCTGTCACAAGACAACTGCTGATTCAAGTGACTAGTGGCTAACGGCCGCGAAACAAACAAAAGACGGTTTTTGGGCGCTTTCTGTTCTAAACGATCAAGAAAACACTAAGAAATCTAACACGAAAACTACGTAAAGTTTTATCAAGAACTGTTAGTTACTATGCAGAGCAGATAAACACTAATAGATCCCTTCCTTAGTGGAAGGTCGTAAACAAAATGCAAAATAAACGCTTTATACAAACAGTACTCGCTGCTGCTGGTGCTCTCGCTCTGGCTGTCACAAGACAACATGAACGATGGTGTGGTAGCTCATAACACTTGTTTATCACCTCGGTAACGAGGTGACAGTTCTGCAACAGAAATTCAGTCGTTGACACAAAGATGTGAGCATAGAGCATTTTACATCGATTAACTGTCACATATTGGGACTGTGTTGTGTGTAGTGTTACTCTTCACGCACTGTTTAGAAATTGCTTCACAGGTCCAAATTAAGTATGGCATTTAACCAGACTTAGTGGTAGTCTGAGATACGATTCAGGAGCATGTGGATTGTCACAGCAAATTCTAGAACCTTCTACCCATCTCTGACACCGCAACAACACTCAATAATTCTCATGTGACTATTGTGGTAGCCAAAAGGTGTCGTTAATATTACAACGTTAGGGGAAAAATTAATAATATTCTGCTCAAGCGATACATACAATTTCAGCACCACGCTCAACTTGGTGAACCTGTTATTTCGGGATCTCTCTGTCTCAAGCATATCGCACGTTACAAATCTCTTCGAACATAGGCACTTTTTCCTTGTCACGTTATGCATCGGATGCTGTGTTTTGTCTGGATTCACGTGCCTGTTTCATGTATAATATACCGTTTAAATTCATCTCAAGAATAATGTTTTCCAAGCCTACTGTTACAAAAATGTCTTGACTACTGATAATGTTTACAGCAACACTACTGGAGACATTCTAAAACATGAAACATGTCTCTCGACGGGCCTCTTAGTTTCAGTACGCCTAAGACAGAAAATCACGAATGATCATAACAGTTGTTTAATTTGAGGTCGGCGCATCTGAGTGTTATTAGTCCCGACGATGAAGTCCCTAAATACAGTTACAGAAACACAAATAAGACTCGTTGACATTTACTTTGGGTTTTTCGGCGATCGGCCACCAACTGAAGTCACATTCTAGACCGCTCAAGACTGGTATTTCCAGCTAGAAGCATAAATGAATCTTGGTAAAAATGTATGATATATCTGACAACCCTGTGACGGACAAGTTACTTCGTGGATGACAAATGACTTACATAATTCACTTTATATATTCCTATAATTTCCATTAAATAATATGTGTGGTTTACACATAAGGTGTGAAATAAAGTAATCAGTTTATGATTCCGAGGCCACGAAAGTCATTCAATGTGGAAAATGCAATTAATCTCGCCTTTCTCGTTGTGAGCTTATCTGCCCTACCAGGCACTGGAGAAATAAGGGAGAGCACACCGCTGTAGTACTCCATTAGCTGTGAGGTAACATCTTCACCTGTTTGGATTAGATTAGATTAATTATTCATTCCATAGACCCATAAAAGAGGGAATCCTCCTGGGTGTGAAACATGTCAGATAAACACATTACAAAAATGTAATTAGAAAAACTTGAGTTTAATTAATTTTAATGATCCTCAGTCAATAAACAGTAAAATTATGTACATGAATTAAATTTAAGCTTCTAATATTTACAGGTGTAATACTTACATCTGCTTTCATTAAATCCATCATTCAGACATTTGCTAGTTTCTTGACTATTACAACCAAGTATTGTCAAAAATTAAAGTATAATAAATTTTCATTAAAATGGTCTACTGCACTTGTTGAGAAACTCATGGATGAAACAGTTGGCCACCAAAAATTCTTTTAAATTATGTTTAAATTATGCCTTGTCTGAAACTTAACTCTTAATGGTTGCTAGTAATTTATTGAGAATATGCGTTGCTGAATACTGGACTCCTTTCTGGGAAAGAGTAAGTGATTTTAAATCTTTATGTATATTGTTCTTATTCCTAGTATTGACACTGTGTACTAAGCAGTTAGCTGGAAAAAGATATGTATTATTTACAACAAACTTCATTAAGGAATAAATATACTGAGAAGCTGTGGTTAATATGCCCAATTCTTTGAATAGGTTTCGACATGATGTTTTTGGATTTACACTACTCATTACTCTTATTATACGCTTCTGTACTCAAAAAATTTTTTCTCTGTTTTTGGAGTTACCCCAAAATATGATACCATATGACATAATGGAGTGAAAATAAGCAAAATATGCCAGTTTTTTTTATATTTATATGTCGTATGTCTGACATCACTCGCATTTCAAACACAGACTTGTTTAGGCGCTTTAGCAGTTTGTTAGTATGTTGCTCCCAACTGAATTTATTCTCAAGTTGTAATCCCAAGAATTTTACACTCTCAACTTCTCCTATTTCCATGTCATCATATTTTATACACACACCAGAAGGAAATCTCTTGAAAGTTCTGAACTGCATATAGTGGGTCTTTTCAAAGTTTAATGACAGTGAATTGGCTATGAACCACTTATTAATGTCAGTAAAAATTTGATTAACTGCCCTTTCTAAATTTATATTTGATTTAGTATTTATTGTAATGTTTGTATCATCTGCAATAAGACAAACTTGGCATCTGGTAATGTAACAGATGACAGGTCATTAATATACACACGACACAGTAGTGGACCTAGTATGGAACCTTGGGAACACCACATTTAATTTCTTCCCAGTCAGATGACGTCTGATTGCCTACTGCTGAAGTGTTACGTAATGACACCCTTTGTTTTCTATTAATAAGATATGACTGAAATTACTTTGCAGGACTACCAGTGACGCCATAATATTTTAATTTACTTAAAAGAATATTGTGATTCACACAGCAAACGCCTTTGACAGGTCACAGAATATGCCAGTTGCCTTTAATTTGTTGTCCAATAAATTAAGGACATTTTTGCTGTAAGTGCAGTGGTGGTTACTCTGGTCCCTCCTTCCAGTCTCGCTGAAGGATACATTTTTAGCCATCTCATGACAGAGCTACATGCTGTCAGATCGAAAATCAATGAGGAAATTTTATATACATTAATTATCAAATATCACATTTTCACGCAAAGTAAATAAAAACAGTTTTCAATATCTTACTAATACATGTTGATATAGACATGCTCCTGCTACAGATTCTTTATGTCTCATAAACGTAGGCTTTCATCGTAAGGCTATCTGAATTTCATTTAAATTAATACATTGCGTATTTTAATGGGATTGCCCACTATTTCATTGAAGACTACAGTAGACATTAGCGAGAAGTTAATCACCAGTAATGTATTCTCGCGCATTATCTAAAACAGAGTGACAATGCTCAGGTAGTTCCACATTTACAGAAATCAACAGTTTCGTCAAACTAGGCTTGATGCGCATTTTTGGGCAGAGAGGAATTTTCTTGAAGCTTGTTCGATAAGGACCTTTAAGCGTAAACATCTGAGGACATAAGTTCAGAAGAATAAGTGCAAGGTGGGCGACTTTTCAAACTCCTTGACTGTTTTGTTAGTAAAATCAGCAGAATGCGTTATTGTGAAGTATCAACACATGATGAAGTTTTGGAGCTCTTTTTCTTACACTGCGACTAACACCTGTCTTACTTGTTGGAAAAATGTACCAGCTGCGGTGTCCGTTCCCTGGTGACGTTCATGTAATGCACAACACCCTTCCTTTGCCACCTTAGGCAAAATATTATGTTCACTCTGCCTTTTGCTCGAGTGTATATCTTTTGATAGAGCTCAGCCATTAATTTTTCTTATTAAGTTAATATAAAGACGTCATAACTAGTCACCAGTAGGAATATTGGATCGGACTTCTCAGTGAGCCAACTGATGACTATGAAGCAAAAAATGCAATAATAGCCAGTCCTTTGATTTATCTTGTTTTAAACTAGAGCATGCGGTACTACTATCCCGAACTTATAAACCTTGAATACTGAATGCAAATGTCGCATAACTCTTAAACGGTCGCACTCCATCAGATCAGTCTGCTATCGAGGCTTCCTAAATGTTTAAAATCATTCATGCCAGAACGATGTCTCTTGAATCAAAAAGTCTTTTTCCGACGTGTTTTGCCAAAAAGCACTATCCCCTTACACAGCACATAGGTTCAGAACTGCTGCTGTTGCCTTCACCAATCCACTAAACCCAGCGTGAATAACACGTCCCAAGTGTCAGACCGTTTTCCACTTTCGACTGTATTTTATTACACTTGGAAAACCTTCATAAGCTTCAGACACGCAGTATCTAAATCGCAACTGCGAGATAAATTCCAGAACTTCAGATAAGAAAATAACAGTTGACAAATACACTCAAAGCGCCCCGCCACATTCATCTATGAGGGTGGAAACGTCTGACGTTGGCGGTGGGTGGCGAATGGCCAGTAGCCGGTAGGAAACTCTCCTGTGTAAACTATTCTGATCGTGACTCAACTGTGAGATGAGTGGTGGAAATAGTTCTCCAACTTTTTACCATTGCAGGTGGATTAGATAACCAAACGAATTATGTTTGTGGTTCCGTCAGACTGATAACTTTAGCACATATTCGATATGCGACTGAAAGGAACTATGGAATGGAGGAGACTCGAATGTGCGACTTTAAGTTTAGAAAGCACGACGCTTACCACTACACTAGAGCAATTACATCTCGGTAATACCTCGAGAAGACTGACAGAACTGCCTCCATATGTTTATACAACCTACAGTGTTGCCAGATGATGCATACGAATTCTGAAGCGCGGCCGGAAATATTGGCCGCCTTAAGTGAATCACTCTGACTTCGTCTCTGAGGCGGCTAGGCCGTAGGTAGGTTTTATGTTTAATACTTTTGTTTCTTGTTATCTCGATGAAGCATTCGAAATGTATATCGTTTAAATGTGACGGCGAGTAATTGAAATTAATTCATTGAACCCAGATTCGACCTTCGGTATCTAAGCTAAGACTGCCCTCTGAAGTCAATTTCTGAGTAATCTACACTAGGAAATACGGATGTAATGAAAAACGGTATATCGCAGCAGAGTCATGTTGGGTTAGCGGTAACACGCTCGATTTTCACTTCGCTGGTTGATATACATGGCTGCTCGAATGCCGCTGGAGAAACACCGTGGTTCGTACGTCCCTTTCTCGTTTACTTTACCTGATCTGGAAACGGTCAAAACGAAATTCAGTGACAAGCTTGGAAGGGGTTTCTTTCTATAAAATTATGATTAGGGACCCTAGGCGGAGACCCAACCTGTTAATTAAAACTGCCCCTTCACTAATTTTGATTAATATTTAGTAACTAAATAGCGTTCAGGGAACTGATCACTACTAAACAAACAAGGATAACATTGAACACATTTATTGAACGACAATCTTCCTAACATCACACTGAACACATACATACATTTATAAGTGATAAAATGAAGTTAGTAATGGCAATGGCCCTTAAATTCCAAAACTAACTCTTAAGGTCGGATAACGCATCTGTACATGTTATTTTCTACTCTCTCCCCTTGTCAGACGGCATAAAATACGTCAGACAAACCCACTGTAATTAACAAATTCTCAATAAGAGCGTGAATGGAAAACTGTGCTCTGGTAATCACAGGCGTGCGTAATATCGGATTAAATGCCGAAGCTGAGCATCACGTTACCAAATGCAGCGTCGTGGACAGGTCAGCAAGCTGCCGATGGCGTCTGCGTCGTCGAGGAGCCTCAATTGCAACAAAAATGAGTTTATTCACGCGAACAGGGTTCCTGTTCGTAAACGCCTATTGAAAAGCTAATTCTGCTTTCTTTCCAATCGTCTCGCACTCGTTAAGACGGTACTCACCAGCCCAAAGGCGGAATCCAGTAACGTCTCTAATAAAGTGTGGCTCAAGGAAATTGCTCTGCTCCTGTCTGCTTCCTGTGAGACAATATTCCCAACCGTAATTAGCGCAATCAGCCTCTCTCTAACAGTAAAACATGACAGTACCCTTAACTGAATACTAGTTTCAGTTGCAGCTGGCAGACTTATTCAAAGTTCTGCACAGCACACCCAAAAGAATCTACTCTCCTACAGCAGAGCCGAAAACACGACGTCCGCTCGCTACAGGAGCTAAGACGCTTCTCTTCGATAACAGCTCCAAAAGCTTCCCACTGCAAAAATCAGCACCCCCAAGCTATTTTTCGAGCTGGCCAATCCCGTGGCTCTATGCCAGCACAGTTCGCTCCCACTATTATTTCCTGGCTTCCTCCAGCTAATTAAAACATTCTGCGCCTTACTGCGCCTAGAATGTTCTGGAAGAAACTGAAACTCCGTTCAAAATTGAACCCACCAATCGTGTCTCTCTGTTCGCCCTTGCGCGGGAAAAGGTCATTGCACTAGCTTAACCGAGTTTCTTAGAAAGCCCCAGAAAACATTAAGATTCGTGGGAAGGCTCTCTTAGGCGCCAGCTCATCTCGACATAGTGGCATCGGCGTAAAGTCCAGCGCCAACGAGGCGCCGTCCCTCAAAGGCGCCGCGCAATGGGTGGCTACCTGCTCCGGCGGCGCGTCTCCCCCAGTGGGACGGTTTCGCATGCCGACTCGTAATGGTCGGTTGTAAACTTCCGCACCCCTCTGCCCTGCCTTTGAGCAGTACCGCTAGGCCGCTCCAGCCAAACTCCGTGAAAATATCACCTGAACCCCGACTTCATGCGACATGCGAATTTATTAAAGTTAATACGCGTCTTATGGCGTCTGGTACTCCCTATATTAATTTCAGTAGGCTGATTGCCTGATAAATAACATTGTAACCGATATCTAACTCGTCTTTGCAACAATTATTATATTAAAGTAAGGTGCAAAATACTGCTACCTTGCAAGCTCTCCATCATCAGTCATCTCAAAGCCTCCATTCAGTACACTGTGGGTTTGAGCAGTAGTGTCTGGTTTGGAATAACTGAGTTACTTTTACAAGAAACGCTTAAAAGAGGCTCCAAAGGAGCATTAATGACACTATTTTGTGTGTATTTTTGTCATTTAGGTAATAATTGACCTAGAAAAACATTACGGAAACAGGAAATATACTGAGATAAATCTGAAGGTGAAAAACATATTGAACGGCAGAACTGCATGCTTTTTCATATCTTTCTTTCTGTGTATGCATGAGATACATTTTACCGTAAATATGTATTTTCGTTACTGTGTGATGTACTTGAATCAATTCAGATCCGTGACATACAGTTTTCTTTCATTAAATCCAATATTATAGTGCGCCTCGGTAGTTGAGTGGTCAGTGCGGTCGAATGCTCTGCAAAGAGGCCCGGATTCGATTCCCGTCTGGGTCGGAGATTTTCTCCTCTCAGGGACTGGGTGTTGTGTTGTCCTCATCATCATATCGTCCTTATCGACGCGCAAGTCGCCGAAAAGGCGTCCCCTTAAAAGACTTGCACCCGACGGGAGGCACAAGCCACACGACATTTCATTTCCTAAGATAAATACGATAAGTGAATGATTCAAATACATTTTCTGATACATTTCAATAATGGTGATACGTTATATGCATCAAAGAATCTCAAGCCAACTTCTGAACCAGCAATTTCCACTTGAGTAACTACGGCATCACTGTGTCGAAGTATGACACTTCCGTTGGCAGTTATTAATTTCTCACTCTCTCGCACACAAGGCATCTCCAAAACAAGCAGATCTGATAAAACATAACTGAATACTTTCTGTTTCTCAATTACCTTAAGTTCTTCATCACTCGTCCATGGAATTCAAAGTCAAATGGACTCACTATTTCCATCGAAGACACATTGCGCCACATTCACTCAGTGTGTCATTTCTTTCCATCGAAGAGTTCTGACACTATCGACAACACCATACCACTTCGTAAGTGTAGCGCACGTGGCTGTCACAATGGTGCAGTCGCTAAAGCGGTCAGTTCCGAGTTGCAATTAGGGGTTTCGATTTTCTCCTTCTCTGCATCTTATGCACCATGACATCGCTTTTCTGTTCATTTTCTTGTTTCTACTGTATGCAAAACATTCTTGCCCTTCTCCTCCATACGTCGTACTAATATTTTCTCTCATATTCTCCCAAGTAACAATGCTGACTAAAGAAAGAAAATTTGACCAGCATGTACAACGTCTCTGTCATCATAAAGTGCATCACAAAACTGAACCCAGGCATCACTGGTGAGTTAACATTAGATATATGTTTATTATCCCTGTCCTGCTACGATTTATCTACAGAGCAACAACAAATGGCCACGCAAACGGACTTTAATAGAAGTAGAGGGAAATAAAATAGGAACGGAATATACTAACAAAAAAACTATGAAACAGCCAGGAATGCCGGCCGTTGTGGCCGTGCGGTTCTAGGCACTTCAGTCCGGAACCGCGTGACTGCTACGGTCGCAGGTTCGAATCCTGCGTTGGGCATGGATGTGTGTGATGTCCTTAGGTTAGTTAGGTTTAAGTAGTTCTAAGTCCTAGCGGACTGATGACCTCAGATGTTGAGTCCCATAGTGCTCAGAGTCATATTGCTCAGAGCCAGCCAGGGATGTATACCAATTGCCGCCGCGGTGGCCGAACGGTTCTAAGCGCTTCAGTTCGGAACCGCGCGAATGCTACGGTCGCAGGTTCGAATCCTGCCTTGGGCATGGATGTGTGTGATGTCCTTAGGCTGGTTAGGTTTAAGTGGTTTTAAGTGCTAGGGGACTGATGACCTCCGATGTTAAATCCCATAGTGCTCAGAGCCATTTGAACCACTGTTGTTTATCAGTATAGGAATCTACAACCATGATAGATTGTAATGTTAAGATTGTATCGTTGATTATAATTTTAGATAAATATGTATGATTACAAAAAAAGAATCCCCTCACTTCCATGAATTTTAATTGGTGGTAAGAGGTGTTAGTTTAGGACAACGAGAATTACCAAGTATTCATAATTTTGAAGTATTACATCTACAGGGTCGGTCCTGTTCCACTTTTTCTCTTAATGTTCTGTGATCTCTGCATGGCGTAAAAAGAAAATATCTCTTCTGCTTTCGACTGTGTTGACTTCCTCCCTGTATATAAATAAAGAGAACACAAATTAATACGATCATTTTTCTTGACGAAAAAGAGCTAAACAATTTGTCTTTGATGCCTTCACCGGCAATGACGTAATTTGGCATGTGACCAAAAAAAAAAAAAAAAAGCTTCATGTTTGTGTCTCTCTCTTCTTGATGGAAGGTCTTAAAATATTTTAAAATAAAAAGTCTACTGAACGACTGAAAAGAATTAAATAGACAGCCCAGCTTTCATGTATAGCCGGCCGGAGTGGCCGAGTGGCTCTAGGCGCTACAGTCTGGGACCGCGCGACCGCTACGGTCGCAGATTCGAATCCTGCCTCAGGCATGGATATGTGTGATGTCCTTAGGTTAGTTAGGTTTAAGTAGTTCTAAGTTCTAGGGGACTGATGATCTCAGAAGTTAAGTCCCATAGTGCTCAGAGCCATTTGAGCCATTTTATGTATAATCTGCTCCTATATTGCTTTTAAAAAAAGAAAAAAGAAATAAGACAAACGACTTTCTCTCTTCTTAGAGGGAGAACGTAACACTGATTTGTCATAAAAAATTTCTCCCTAACAGCACAATTGTTGAGTATTATGTCCAGTTTATATCCTCCTCTACAACTGCATCTAACCGTGGCTGAAGAGAGACAATAGGTTTCCGGCTGAGTATGTTATTCTGTGACAACTTTTCCCACGCGTCGTGGACTGCTTCGGATAGCGCTGCCTTGGTTGTCGGTGCTGATCTTCCAAAACTAACGATTTTCTCCACGTCTGTTCACACGAACAGTAGGGGACCGAGGTGATCAGCTGTGGGAGGCGAATCCAGTAGCTCATCGCCTCCGTTCATTTGAAACCAGTGTTTTACATAGTTCGCTGTGTGGTCTAAAGAATGGTCATGTTCGTAGATTATTCTGCCTCTCAAAGATCTCTCACGAACCGAAGAAGACATTACGTTCTACATTATTTCGCAGTAGTAACGACTACAAAAAGGACGGTCTAGCTATCACACAACAAAGCAATCATTTGCTGCGAACTAAATATTTCGCTGTATTTGGCCCACTGCTTCTAAAATTATTGAAGAAACGTTAAATGCTTCCTTGAAGCACACGTTTATCATTGGCAGGTGAAGAAGCTAATAACGAAAATGGCAGTAAGAATCGAAGTATTTGGTAGATTCGCATTGTTATAGTGAAAAGACGTCACAGTGTTATTGTGTGTGTACATTCTTGCTTGTTAGTTGCACGATTACGTAACGACTATAAGACTTAAATACTTAGAACATATACTGGTACTGCTAATGAGATTTTAATGCAACATTTTGGTTTACTTGAAAATACATTCTGGATTTAAAGTACTTTCTGTGAGATACCAGATGACACAGTGGTTAGTTTATGTGACAGCTACACGATTTTGTCACGACGCTACTAATGAGTGACAATTTACAATGTTGTTTTTGCGGTGTTTCTGTTTTATATCTGCACAGTTTTTCTGTATTATTCTGGAAAGTAAAACATGTTTTAGTAGTAACTTTTGTGGTATAGCTACAATGAGACAGGCTTTTTCGTAGCACAACAATACGTTACATTATAGTACTTTCTTGATCGCGGTAAGGTACGTAATAACTACGATATCTATACGCAAAGCATTTCACTTTAGTTTATGATGAGGTAAGTACATTGACTTCAGCAGAACTTTGCTTACAGAGAATGATAACTACGACAGTTACACAGAATTATCTTACAGCAAGACGCACATTTAGTGCTACAGGACACGCATTTGAGTGATTAATTTTGTGCTTAAACCATTTATTTTTCAAGATTTTTGAATTACAAAGAAAGTTTTCCGTGATACATGTCATTCCATTGCTGTAATCTGTAACACCTGAGGGTATAATTATATCCTCAGGGGGGTACACGCTTACTTTGTGTATCATGTGTGTGGCAAGCACAAGGAGCTCTAGCTAATATGGTATTTGCTTATACAACTTTTCACATAGGTACCATATTTCTCCAACACAGAATTACACAGCTACCTGATTATTTAACAGAGAAACAAACATTTTTTTACTACATCAGTGACACATGTTTACGCAATTATACAGTTGGGTAACTTCACACTTACGAAATTGTATTTTGTCTGTACTTTGTGAACTGTTCATATTTTTTCGGACCCATTGTGATATTATGAGAGCTTTGAATGATATATTTGTTATGGGATCACGATTTTTAAAGTACGTTTTAGGCAATGACACTTTTGACATGAGCAGAGAATTTTTTTCAGGTTTTGAAATTATTGGAGGAAGCTAAGACGATTTTGTGAGTTGACTGAGGTGTTATGATGTTATTATTATGATGACTACGTGTCTTATGCTGTTGCGGTATGTTTATGATCAATAAGCTGATGCTGTATGAGTTATTTGAGTATGCTATGTATCTGTTATGATGAAATATTGAAGAAGTGTCGACGAATAAGGTAAGGAATAATGAGTAGTGGTTAGGGACTCTGGTTTGTGAAAAAGGTTGTTGGAAACCAAGAGTCGTACTTTAAGAGTTATGAAATGTATGTAAATGCGTGAATCTATTATAATGCCGCCGAAAATTTTTTGGACTCTGTTATATCAATAGGATTTTGTTTCTACAGATTTGTAACGCAAATTCTTGACCTGTGAAATATTTTTATATGAGACTGTCACTGTAGCGGAAACTGCTGTCGTAAATATTTCCGTAAGAAAGTTAAGTGACCACCTGCACGTAATGCGTCGTGGGCAGCTGCACGACAGTCGTCTGGAAAAAAGCCATTAGTGTGTGCCTTTCAGAGGCACAGGTGAAAAAAAAGAGGCCATTATCCTCGCTATTGACATTTCTTTGTAGAAAGCATCGCAAATACGACACACTCAAACTTGAAAATATATGATTATACTGTGGAGCTTTTAATTTATGATATTTACTAAAATGCCTAATGAAATGATGAGAAACATTTTACATCTATTGTCTTTCTAGTTGAGAGTTTGCTCATTTTCTTTAATATCAAGTTTCTAGCTGCAGCAGCATTGGTTAAAATAAAATTTAATAAATATTTTCTGCCTACAGATCCAGTAAATAATTTTATGATCTATTCAAAAAACGAAGGAGCATAAAAAGACATTTCCCTTCACAGGAATGGCATACGGAATTTTCTTTTCAACTACTTGGTAATTTTTTTGGTAGAATAACTTCTTGTGGTGCACCACTTTAATTACATAGACATTAAGATGTGAATATACATTTCCCTTGTCTGCATAGTTGTCTTTAGTGTAATATTTTTTCTGCTTGAGCTATGTCATGTTCAGATACAAGTTATTGTATTTGTTGCTGCTGTTTGCCAGGCATAATGCTACTAAATTTCTCTTTGTATTACTCTGTTAAGCTAGTTTTACTACTGATTTATTTTTCTTGTTGCTGCACATTGGCTCATATTAGCTGTAATGTTGCATTGCTTGGTAATTTAGATTTACTGTAGCTTGCTTTGCAATTTTCCATTTTTTTGTCATTGCTGTTTGTGTTAATTGTTTTGTGCTGCTGCATTGCCTCGTCCATTAGTTTAGCATCTGAGATCAGTAGATTTAAGTTAGCTTAAGATGGGGTAGGCTATATGTGAGAACGAGTTTTGATGAATTGGAAGAAATGCATTGAGAAGCTATAAGAAAATGGTTTGGCCAAAAAAGTATTTTGAAAGGGGATAGAACCAAAATAGTAGGGTTTAGGGACAACAGGTTTAGGTAGGATTTTCTTGGAAATAAATGATAAGGTAAGATAATGGAAAATAAATAATGAGGTAATAAATGTGTGAACATATAAATACAGAAAGCATGCTTGGATAGAATTTTTTTGGTGGAAACAAATGTTGAAATAAGAGGAAAGATATATGGAATGAAGTTTTGGGGTGCACTGCAGTACCAAATGTCACACTGAAAACAAACCCTGTTCTGTATTTTTGTGTTATTACACTATGTGAATTTGTGTTTTTCCTGTCTTAATGTGTTTAGCTAACAGGAGTTATGTTGTAGAATTTTTCAAATAATGTATTATTTTCTTTGTAAAGAAGTTTAGACTTTATTTATTCTGTTCTGTTTTAATGCTCATGTGTGAAGTTGATGTTTCGAAAGTTATTCTGATCTTTTATGTATGTACTCATGTCATAATTCCTGTAACACTGATGTATACGTTATTTCGATTTTTTGTAAAGCCTGTACTACAAATTTTATCTGTATTGTTATGTTCTTTAATGATTTATTTTGTAGCTTTGTAATTGTATTCTTATGTTATAAAATTGTGATTGACACCAGTTCATCATATTATTAACTTGTAAGTTCCATTTCACTGCACACATTTCTGTTGGTCATAGTATATGGACAATATGTGAGAAGTAGGGACTGATAGTGTTTGCACGTGTGTTAATAATTCAGCAAGGTACTGGATAACAGCATTGCTGGTTTAAGGACAGTTCCAAAAACTTTGTGAGTGCACAAGTGGTGGTTATGGACTTGCTATATTGTCCGCAAGACTTTTCGATGGTGATTGTGCACCTGCACAGTCGCAGAAGATGGCTGCTGGCCATCTCTACATGGACTACAGTGTGTCTACACCTTTGATGACCCAACAATACCATTATTTCTACAAGGACTGCAGTGGGTCTGCACCTCTGGTGGCCCACCAATACCACAATCTCTACCAGGACTGCAGTGGGTCTGCACCTCTGATGGCCCACCAGTACTGTAATCTCTACTAGGACTACAGTAGGTCTACTCTGTGATGACCTACCTACCAATATTCTTCAAACCTTCGAATGACTCTGCTGTGGGTTTGCTCTGTTGCGGACCATTACCTGTCTGCATGTCAAGAGTCAGCACTGTCTTTCCGTTGGAAGGACAACACTACTTCTTCAAGACTGCATGGAAATCCACTACTTCCGTGTGCATTTTGTTTTACTGCTCAGACTTTGAGAAAAACACTGCAATTTTACTGTGAAGAATGATCAGGACTGTTTTTATGGACTGTGAGAAATTTTAGCTTTTGACCAACATTGTATCAATAAGTGTGTCCATTTGATATCTTTGTTATTGTAATTATGAAAAATTTTATAAATCATTATTGGCCACTGCCCAAAACAATTTGCAAAATTTTTGGTGGGGAGCATAGTGGCTATGTAAGTAGGCTGTTTATGTTTTCTTATTGGCAACGTTACGTAGCGCTCTGTATGAAAATCACTGGCTGTGCTGTGTGCAGTCTGTGGCTAGTTTGCATTGTTGTCTGCCATTGTAGTGTTGGGCAGCTGGATGTGAACAGCGCGTAGCGTTACGCAGTGGGAGGTGAGCCGCCAGTAGTGGTGGATGTGGGGAGAGAAATGGCGAAGTTTTGAAGTTTGTGAGACTGGATGTCATGAACTGCTATGTATATTATGATTTTTCAACACTATTAAGGTAAATACATTGTTTGTTCTCTATTAAAATCTTTCATTTGCTAACTATGCCTATCAGTAGTTAGTGCCTTCCGTAGTATGAATCTTTTATTTAGCTGGCAGTAGTGGCGCTCGCTGTATTGCAGTAGTTCGAATAACGAAGATTTTTTGAGGTAAGTGATTTGTGAAAGGTATAGGTTAATGTTAGTCAGGGCCATTCTTTTGTAGGGATTTTTTGAAAGTCACATTGCGTTGCGCTAAAAATATTGTGTGTCAGTTTCAGCACAATTTTGTACAATTGTCTAAGGGGACGTTTCAAGGTGATCAGCTTTGGGAGGCGAACCCAGTAGCTCATCGCCTCCGTTCATTTGAAACCAGTGTTTTACATAGTTCGCTGTGTGGTCTAAAGAATGGTCATGTTCGTAGATTATTCCGCCTCTCAAAGATCTCTCACGAACCGAAGAAGACATTACGTTCTACATTATTTCACAGTAGTAACGACTACAAAAAGGACGGTCTAGTTATCACACAACAAAGCAATCATTTGCTGCGAACTAAATATTTCGCTGTATTTGGCCCACTGCTTCTAAAAATATTGAAGAAACATTAAATGCTTCCTTGAAGCACACGTTTATCATTGGCAGGTGAAGAAGCTAATAACGAAAATGGCAGTAAGAATCGAAGTATTTGGTAGCTTCACACTATTTTATCGTATTTATCGATCTCTCGTAAAAATGTCTTGAAATAGCGAAAATTTCAAAATGGCTTGGAATCGAAGCATGATGACTAAAAGTACCTCTATGTCGCTGACATTAGACTACCATTACTTCCGTGTTGAAACCTTCTGATAAACAAACAATTAATAACGAACTGAATTTCTTCACCGTGTCTAATTTGTAAGCTAAGCACATCATACGTTACGACACAATCACGGATTTAGAAAACGTGGGCTTCATTCGTCTGTTTCATTCAGCACAGTTCCTTAGTTTTGAGGTATGGGTTCGATTCCCACTTGTGGCATATATTTTAAACACTCACGAACAGATCTCCTTCACCTCGGTGAATGCCAAGTGAACAACGTCACTTTGTATCGTATTCAGAATCCGCGCAATAAACATATTGCAGACAGGTCTGTGTTAGGCTATGGCAGAGGCGAAAGTCTCAGAAAACAAACTCTGTCACCAGCGTGCTTTTTTACACTACAAACCTTATTTCGTTAACGAGTCAATGATCATTTAAGGTCACAGGGTACTTAATTTGTTTGTGCTTGAGACGGTGAAAACTTCGATGGTGGACTGAGATTCGCCTTTGTACCTCTTCTCTCGCGGAATGTGACCCACACTGAACGATATATTTTAATCATATCATTGTTTTTCTCAAGACTGCAAACTCTTCTAGGTTTCCACTTTACTCACGTTTGTGGATTCGAATCTTGCTACATCACAAAACTATCCGTGGTGTCATTTCAAGTCCTACCATATGCACACGGAACTACCAGTGCTAAATAATTTTCAATTTCAATGTCTCTATGTTTTGTGAACAATTACGATAGATGCCGTTATTTCTAATCAAGCATGCATACATCTCATACTGGTGAGCGAACAGTTCATTCACAGGAAATAACGGCGGTATGTGCCGTGTTGGATTTTCGCTCAGGCACAGAAATTATATTCTCGTTTCAGACTGAAAGCTCGTAAGCGTACATTAGCTCCACAGGAGACGCGCTTGGCCGAATTGAAGGCCTGATTTAACCAAGGCAACGTCGAGTCCCACTTGCCGGGTGCGTTCGAGTGATTGATTATAAGGGCTGATTTCAAATTGCGATTCACCTGCTCCGCGAACGAGGCTTAGGGATAATAAGGGGTGGTTGTAATATGTCTGATGCCCTGCCTGAAGCAAAATCCCCTAAATCGTTTTGAAGGGGCATTGTCACTGACTAGGACCTTGGGTGGACTAAACCATGATATCATACGAGACTTTTGCTGAATGATAATGTCCGCCGTGACCCCCCGTGTCGAGAATAACCTACAAAATCTAACTGAAAGCATCGATTATTACCAGTGAGCCGTGCTGCTGCTCGCGTTGGTGCTGTTTTAAGGTTTCCGCCCTCTGTTGGAGGCCAGACCGTATCGTTTAGTTGGCATGGTTGCAGTTGTTTGTCTTCTTCTCGTTTTGATTGGCGCCACTCGTTTCGCAAGCGTTGCCTGTCCGCTAGTGGCAGCAGCGGTGGTTATCGATTTGTAGTAACTGTTGCCCTATCTCTGGGGCGACGTCGTTGTTTTTCCGTGTCGTGTGAGTGTGGCAGTTCCGTTGGGGACTCAGGAGGAGCCAGGACCGCGCAGTGCAAGAACACGACAGGACCACCGGCGGCGCTCGTAGACTGACGCAGGGAAAGGCTGTAGTTAACTAAGGTTCACGACCTCGTCGTAAACCAGATCCTGCAGGCTTTAAGATGAGTGCATTTCAATTAAAGTAGAGAAACCTCCACCATTGTGACATCTCGCGATTTTCCAGTGACTTGGGTTCATGTTACTGCTTGTAGTGTCGCCGAGGCGAAGAGCAGTGAGTGAAGTGCTTGGGGAAAGCGGATCTGAATAGCTTCCCTCGACCCCTTATTACTATTTACTGCGTTCAGCTTGGTACAATTTGTTCAACCAGCGGCAGTGTACGTTTCCTCGTCTTGCCACTGCTGTCCAGTAAGGCGTGTAGTTCTGAAAGCCTTCTTGATTGTAGGCCTTTTGTGATTTTTCTGCTCTGGTGGCAGTGATTCCTTTCTCGTTCCGGGTGCTCTAAGTACAGTATTCTCGGGGCATAGTGCAGTCCGCCGGTTCCGGCTTTGGCGTGTTGTTGCATTCTTGCATTTGGTTTATTGGACGTCAGGTAGCTTCAGCAAGATTATCATTAGACATTCGTTAGACTGCCACTAGTCTGAGTTACCATCTTGTGAAGTGAATGGAACTCTTGGCTGCCTGTCTCATGGCTCGCGAAAGTGTTTGTTGCCGGACCTAATCAGAGGTCGATTTCTGGAACACCATCTGTGAATGGTCCTTGTGTTTTATTTTTGTATTATTTATTACTATTCCTTGTAATGCCTACATTAAAGGGTATGTATGTCTAGTTAATAGTTCCCGTCGCCCTCTGGAATAAATCTAGCAGTGTAAGGGTTGTGTTACAAGGTTACCATCATCTTATTTCAACCGTTTGGTGGTCAGTTGCTTGTTTCTTTTAGTTAACCTTTGCTTGTATTTGCTGTTTTACAGTAGGTTTCTAAATTTATGTAATTTCTTTCAGCCATGTTTGTATTTCAGCAGTAAGCCTTAAAACCTTATTTACTGCCATTCCTGGAGTCTCATACCTTCTGGTGTGTTTGTGGCCAAGGTTTAATATTTCAGTACATGTAAGCTGTAATTGCAGTGAGATCTTAAACATTCTTAAATTATTGCCATTCTTGGCGTGTAAGGCCGTCAGTCGTGATCACAATGGCTTTTTCTTTTAAACATTTTCTGTATCTGTATTTTATGGTGATTTGCTAAATTGTAACGCACTGAAAACACTTATTTACACAGTTGTTTATTCCTTCAATAATAACATGTGGTCTTTTTTATTTATTGTTGAGACTGGAATTATTGTTTTAAAAACAAATGAGTGTAATTGTAAAAGGCAACAAATAGTAACTGATTATGGCCCCGTTCGCAATCGTAACCGAATCGTGCGTTCCCTTAACCACCAGGATACACCTTTGGCCCTGCTTAATACGAGGCAGAGGACCAATATAATCAATGAATACCTTATGTAATGAGTATTCTTCTCTACATGACTGGAGGATTCTTTTCTGGGCCCCTGAATCAGGCTTAGCCTTCTTACGTAAGTGACATTGTGCTACAAGACGTCGGATGTCCCTATATAACGATGGCCAGTAGAAGTTCTCGCGACTTTGGCCAAGGTTTTAAACTGACCAAGGTGTTCGCCAACCAACGAATCATGGAAATATGTGAATATGAGCGGGAAAAATTCAGCAGGGAAACAAATTTTTCAGTCGGGACCCGTGCTCGCCTGTTTTCACACGACAACCTCCTTAAGGCAATAATCTTTCATGGTTTGCCCGGCAATCAATTTTTCTCAAATAACGCCCCACAAGGTGACCTGAGCCTGTTTCTCTCTTAAATCAGTGAACAGACCCGGCAGCTCTGACAACACAACGTTACTGGACGAAATGCCCTCCCCGGGGTCACTCGGACCTTCACTCCCTTCCGAAAACATCCGGCTGAAAGCATCATCCACGGAATTCGCTGAACCCGGAATGTGCTTGACTTCGAATTGATAGGCGGAATGCGGACCGCCCAACGGGCAATGAGTCCAACTCAGGGCCTGATTGTCTCTAGCAGGAATTTTTTATGTTCCAGGTAGAAGTTAAACTTCGCGAGGGCAAATAAAACGGCCAACGCTTCACACTCTTACATGAATAGTTAAGCTCGACTCCCGATAAACGACGAGAAGCGACGAGGGCGTCTCTCCCCCTCGGATTCCTGGAGTAAGATTGTGGTTATCTCGCTATGACACGCATCAATTTGAAGGATAAAGGTGGCATTAAAATCCGGGATAGCCAAGACAAGCGGAGTAGCAATGGCAAATTTTATGGCCCCAAATGCAGCTCTCCTTGCGTAAGTCATTCAAAGGGGCGGCCATCTGCGCAAAGTTAGAAAAAACTTGCGAAAAAAATTGCCATCCCTACAAAATGCGCTATTTCTTTCTTACTGCGTGGGATTTCTTTCTTACTGCGTGGGCGTGGGAAATCCTTCAAAGCCTTAGACCGCTCCTGATCTATCTGGATCCCCTCCCCGTAAACTAAATGCCCTAAAAAGGAGATTCGTGGCCTACATAGGATTACCTTTGATGGCTTCACGGTGAGTCCCGCCGAACGCAACCTAGAAAAAAAACACTTGGTCAAGGTGTTGTAAATGTTCGTCAAAGGGCCTACTGTAAACCACATCACGAAGGTCTCCTAACACCGCGTCCAACAACCTGGATAATACCGCGGCACCCGTAGATAATCTGAAGGGCACACAATTGAACTCTAACAAGTTCCAGTCGGTGGAGAAGGCAGTCACCGATTTGGAAGATTCCGCAAGGGGAATTTGATAATACGC
Source organism: Schistocerca nitens (assembly GCF_023898315.1). NCBI lineage: Eukaryota > Metazoa > Arthropoda > Insecta > Orthoptera > Acrididae > Schistocerca > Schistocerca nitens. Next base: position 783,475,599 of record NC_064614.1, on the reverse strand, counting down.
TTGGTTTAAATCGAGTACCGTAAAGCAAGTTGGGCAGGAAAACCATGTAAAGCAATTATGCAGATCTGGCAACGTTGCCGACTCCACAACGACTCTCTTATTCAACACCCGATAGTCTACTACTGCGCGGTAATCTTGGCCAGTGCCTTTCGGAACAAGGAAGATAGAAGCGTACGGAGATGTCGAAGGTCTTATGACCCTGTCCTACCGCATTCGCTCAGTCTTTTGTCTTAGGATGCGCATCATGGGGGAGACAACCGATACTGCGCCCGGCGCACAGAAATTTGATCATATAGCTGTATACTAAATTAATTTGCCATACAGAACCTCCGGATAACGCCGAAGCAACCGGAGAAGACGCTCACCCTGCTCGGGGGCAGATATCCACTTTATAATCACTCGACTCGTCACAGATTACATTAACACTGGCCCATCTCCTACACTCACAGAGAGGGAGTTTTACCTGTGGCGCAAATTGAAAATAGCACATGCCACTAGCATAATCCAAAATCAGTCTAGTTCCTTTGATGAAATCACACCATAAAATGACCGGAATGTGTAAATCCTGGGCGATCATAAAACGGCGAGGCCACGAAAATTTTCCAATTTGTACATACCCTCGCACTTCACCCATTAGAGGTAAATCGCGCCGATCTACGATCCGACATCTTGACATCTCTGCTTAGGTGGAAGTGGAATGGAAAATTTACATAATTGTCTAAATTCGAGATACCATTGCCGTTGTATCAGGGATGCTGAACTCCCGGAGTCCAGGAGCGCACAAACAGGTTTGTAACCAAGACAAGTACAAATAAATGGGAGAGGTGCAGCTGAAGGTGCAAATCAGGCGACTCGCAATTCAGGTCGTTCGTGTACTGGGGCCTGAAGATGACAGTAATGTAGTATCGAAATTGGTCGTGTAATTAACATATTTTATAAAAAATGTTGCTGTTAATATTCTTTATTTCTTCAAATTTATGAGCGGCCATAGCCTCACGTCCACTTCAGTGATGGATCATCACTTCCTTTTCTTGTGCGTTGGTCCGGCATCGGCGCAGGGTCGATATGGTTATTGACGGCTTTGACATGGTTGATTTCAGAGGTGGTCGGATGCCCTACTTTCCCTCACCCGGAACCTTCCGGGACGGGATGTGTGTACCCCAACTGTCTGCATATGGAGTTATTCATGTGAAAGCAAGCGAAAGTTTTCTAAATGTTTGCGAATCCTGTAACTGAATCGGGACTTGGATACCAGCCCGGTACTGGCCTAGTGGGACATGGGTAACCGCCTAAAGACAACATCCAGGCCGGGAGGATTCGATCCGGGGTCGGCGCATTTCACCTTCCCGGAAGTGGCGATTTAACACGGAAGGTTACCCGGGCGGGTCTTGGCTTCATGATAACGTTCCTGCAAATTCAAATTATTTACAGCAAACAACCATACATGCTGCTCCTGTGGGCTATCTAATTTTGTTGCATCCTCCCCCCCTCCCTCCCTCTCTTTGTGTTCTCACGTTACATGTAGTGACTTGCTCCTCTTTCCTCAGATTTAGAAACCATTGTGTATAAGATGTTTCCAGAACGACGACGAGCTGACATTTGATGTGCAACGTTTTCCGAAGAACTAAAGTGCAGGCTTCCACTGTCCCGGTCTCTGCATATCATCCATCTTTGTGAAACCTGTTGAATTTTAATGTTAATGTGTAAAGAAAGATTAGCACGGTGATCACGTTCCAAGGACACAGACAGACTTCTTGAGGTGATAATCAAAACTTTATGAGTACTCCACGTACAATTTCGAATAGAGCACTATTTAGTCGCCTGGTATCAGCATTCTTAACAGTGTCAACCGTCTAATTGATGTATTACGGATAGATTCAATGGCGCTAGGCTACATTCTCCTAGAGACGAACTGGAGAACTCGGTTATTCATGTAAGACTTCATGCATAATTAGGGGTTACTGTTAAGCAGTTTCCTTCAGTTACCTGCTAATCGGCTAATCGAGATAAACGCCTTCGCTGTAGTTGCTTTCGGTGAAGATGGAGGATCGAAGAATACAAATGTTGTAATGGTGAAGACCTCATCAAAGATCCGCATTTAGGGAACTATGAACGCTCTTGTAGGTTTTCCTTGGGTGCTGTGATCCGAAACCGTGATTTGAAATATGGTGATGTTATTTGGCTTGTGGGGCGCTTAAATGTACGGTTATCAGTGCCTGTACAAATTACCAATCCTTGCACTGTCTAGTCTCGCCACTTCCAGAATGATAATGGAATGATCAGAACAACACAAACACGCAATCTCCAGCCGCAGAAAATCCTGAACCGGTTGGAAATCGAAGCAGGGACTCTGTGATCCAAAGACAGCAACGCTAACAATTAGACCACCAGCTACGGGCGATTTCGTCTTTGATAAAAATGCGATGTAAACGTGTTCAACATCCTGTTGCTTTTATGCAATATCCAAGTCACTAATTTATGTTGTTACAGTACTTCGGCAGAAACGGACGTTTTTAATGGTGGTATTGAACTGTCAAGAGGAAAAAAAGAGAATGCTAATATCTTCTGCATTAGGCTACCAATATTATGGCACTATCTGTAAAACAGTGGGAAAATTTGCAATAGTGGTTTATTTATTTATACGTCATGTGCGTTGTTATTAACAGAATTATCCAACACGTAAATTTTCTGATAACGTCACGTTATCTCTCCTCTCGACATCGGTGTGTATTTTCAAAGAATACACTGCAGGGGACGCCATAACTACGAAAGCTCACTGGTAAAGGATTTTCCAGTCCATTTCGTTATCTGATGATGTGCGAAAATTTTTAGCTTATGATACGTATTATATTTAACGTTCGTGTTTTTCTGTTCGAACGTTTTCAAGCAGAAAATATCCTCGTTACATTCACAATTTTCAATCTCACTAATGGCCAAATGAAATTAGTTTCTGCTATTGAACGTTCCCAGTCGCAGAGTGCATTGTACGTAGTCTGCTGTCCGCAAAACCTACAGTGACGGAGGAAACAGTCCACTGTTCGTCAAATGTTAACTGAAATGAAAAATATTCATTTGATTTCTCTCATTTCTAATAACACTAATTATGTGTTAAACGAAACGCAGATTACAATCACAATGACACCGTATATCTCATTCCCAAAGCAATGCCGTTCCGTTCTGTTAATTTTCGCATGTGTCTGATTCCCTGAAGAGGAAAGAAATTTCTGGACAAATATTACCGTTCCGCAATAACAATGATTCTTGCCAATCTGTTGATAATGTTTTACTACTGGTTCAAATGGCTCTGAGCACTATGCGACTTAACTTCTAAGGCCATCAGTCCCCTAGAACTTAAAAGTAATTAAACCTAACTAACCTAAGGACATCACACACATCCATGCCCGAGGCAGGATTCGAACCTGCGACTGGAGCGGTCGCTCGGCTCCAGACTGTAGCGCCTGGAACCGCACGGCCACTCCGGCCGGCTGTTTTACTACTGAACATATTCTCAGCAACAGGGTCTGTCATATTGGCGTAAATTGTTTTGCAGAAACCAAGATTTCTACGATATTACGAGACGACCACTGTTTAATAATAACTGCTCAAGTCAATCGTGGTATTTCATGGAATCTGAGTTATTCACTTTGTAGTATACGTCAGCGGCTGTCACACAGTTCCGGGTCATCTACGATGTCTGTTTTAATACTCTTTTCAGTTAGGAATAGAGCTACTGCTGACTGCACTCTGTAGAAAAACAATGGTGTTTAGGCTGCAGATTACCGTTTGGGACTATCATAGTTTTAAATAGGGCTGACAGCTGCAGCCGTAAATACATTTTTATTAAATGATTATACAGATAACCGACTGTATGAAGTTTATTGTAAAAAGCCTTCACCCTGTTTCAGTAGCTATAAGGGTACCTCCTTCGGAAGGACCAGAGTCACCTATAATGTTCTTAACATAAAATAAGCATCTAAAATACCTAATACCCTACAACAGTGAAATAGAGTACATGGAATAAAACTTACACTTACAGAACTTTCATTACATTAAAATTGTAAGTATACTTTACGATCTGATACGCACAAGTTAATCAGCAGAACTTTAAATGCGAAAATTTTTAGGTTAGGCTTTACCGTGACTGTTACTGACATTAAATGAAACAACAAGTTTACTGTTACCAGTCACCGTTTTGGTTATGGAATCATATTCTAATCTAAGAAGCAACTTTCCCAACTGTAATTCTGCATTATAAAGCTGTGTGTTGAACATTTGTTTTCTAATAGGTGACTGGTAACAGTAATCTTGTTGTTTCATTTAATGTCAATCAGCAGAAGTTATAGATAATGTGTTCCATGGAGAACTGCCAAGAATATCACAGAGAAACGTGGAAAATGCTCTGTCGTATGAAATACGTAACTGAAGGTGTAACATATCAGTATAGCTCAGATTTAGATGCTTTCAGGACAATAAATTGTATGTGTTGAAAAGGAAAGATATAAAATAAGATGCAAAAGGAATAAAATAATATAAAAGTAGGCTTCCGCGGCCATTATTACCGACGTTTCGGCCCGTGTTTCAAGCGATCTTCTTCAATGTGTTTTTGTTTAAACAAAACCACTTTGAAGAAGGTCGCTTGCAACAGGGACCGAAACGTCGGTAGTATTATATATACTGCCAATGCGGTCACAAACCCAGAAAAATTTTATTGAATGGATAAAGTAACGTTTATAAAATATGTGTACGACAATACGTAGCACGAAATGAATAGAGTGGTAAATATAAAAATGTTCTAAAAGAGAAAGAGAGTACATTGGAGCAGGATTTTATCAGAACATTACAATATGCCAAAGGAGAAGTATTCTTTGCATAAAATCTATAAAACAGAATACGGTCTACAGTGTCGTTTGTGATGCTGTCAGTGAGGGCGTACGGAATCCACTAAGTAAAGGGAGAAACGACGTTTCTGAAATGGAAGCGGAAAGAAACATGAGCCAAACATTATACAGTTGCAAGGAACGGCGCAAAGGCGTTACATAAACTGAATTAAATTTTGTTTCTTAACTTTAGTTGTTCGTTGAAGATCGGGCCATCTTTACCAATCATACGTCTAAATTTATTCCAGGAGATCAAATTTCTACCCTTTCTTCTCCCAATGCATAATCGTCGTTTCGTCTACTCCTCTTGGATTGTATCCCGATATTAATAAATGTTCCACGAATGTAGAATTATGGACATTGGTTCCTTTCTTTCCTAGAAGGTGCTCCTCGTATCTTACGTTAAAGGTCCTACCGATCTGTGCGATATGAAACACCAGACACGTGTCGCAAGCAAATTTTTAAATTTCTGAGCTTCGTAAAGGCTCATTTGAAGTTTAAATTTCATATTAATTTTTTTGTAAACTATCATTTGTGGAGAAAGCAATCATTGAATCACATTTCCTAACGAACAGACTCTGAATCCTGTACCATATATTACCCAAGAAAAGACTTGAAATACATTTTCCTTTATCATTATCCCCATTCTGACAGTTACCTAGAGTACTGATTTTTTACTGGTTTCCTCTTCGAAATTTATTCGCCTAGTGAGGGTTCATAACCGTTATTACAAGCCACCGTTTTAATTAAATTAATTTCTTTCTTTAGTTTAGCAAGTGATAAGTGTGTGAATACAGAGCGATGAATCACTCAATAAAAACAGTCTTATGCGACTGAGGATGTGCTGAATCCGCAGATACAATGTGATTGGTACTTGTCACTTTACGGAAAGTATAAAACATATGTCACGTAATATCACCAAATTAAGACAAAAAAATTAGATCTTGATTATCAGTCTGCAGCTTGCAAGTAAAACTGATTATCTCGTGAAGATTTTTTAATATTTAAAAGAGTTGCTCTACTCCATCATTAGTTCCATTGCATTTGATCAAACTATCATCCACGTACCTAGAATATGACAGAACGCCTTACTGTGCAGTAGCTTAACTTATAAAAAAATTTTCTTATAGTGAATTTATAAAAATGTTTCTTAGAAGGCCAGATAACTGGTTGTTGAAACAGTTTTCCATTAAATTCGATGTAATTGTTTTTAACTAACACTTTTAGCAACTGCATACTGATCGATATTCTTACAGATACAAGGTGAACCCGAACTCGTCCAGAAAAATTTAGGAAATTTTCTGAGGTTTTTAATATCAACAACCTGCTGTCTCTGCCTCGTTGAAACGGTCTATACCATAGTGCTCAGAGCCATTTTTGACTCCCCATACCTTAGCACGGTCCACAGGCCGAGCAGCGTTCTAACCTATAGAAAGAATACCGGAGGGAACAGTGTGCAGTCGTCCTTCATGGTTGTCTCTCTTGACGAGGACCCATTAAATCATTAAAATTAAAGCCTACCTCTGCTAATTACTTGATTTCCAACCCCCCCCCCACCACAACCACGCAATAGGATGGGAGTGAGAAAAACGACTGCAGAAGGTCAATAAATGAGAACTATCTTATCCAAACTTATAGTAGAGTGGTTATATATCGCCGCTGGTTCTGATTATTCAATAGTTTTCTAGGTGACTTTAGCCCCAATCCTTTGGCTTCAGGCCACGGTAGTAGTGGGTCCTCGTGAAGTGAGACAACCTTCAGGCCACGGTAGTAGTGGGTCCTCGTCAAGAGAGACAACCATGAAGGACGACTGCACACTGTTCCCTCCGGTATTCTTTCTATAGGTTAGAACGCTGCTCGGCCTGTGGACCGTGCTAAGGTATGGGGGGTCAAAAATGGCTCTGAGCACTATGGGACTTAACATCTATGGTCATCAGTCCCCTAGAACTTAGAACTACTTAAACCTAACTAACCTAAGGACAGCACACAACACCCAGTCATCACGAGGCAGAGAAATTTGGGGGGGGGGGGGGCTTCACTATCAGAGAATATAAGAAGTTACATGATGCGCCAGTAGTATGGTAGGTCTTAAGTCCGAAGGCCACTCGAATAGCGGCAAGAAACAATCAAAGCCTCTGGATGATAGCAACGGTGATACTATCGAAGACAGTGCTACCAGAGCATAGTTACTAAACACAGCCTTCCGAAATGCGTTCAAAAGAGAAGAAGAAGTAAATATTCCAGAATTCGAATCAAAAAAAGCTGCCAACGTGAGTAACGGAGAAGTATATATCCTCGAAATAGTGAAGCAACTTAAATCACTTAATAAAAGCAAGTCTTCTGGTCCAGACTGTATACCAGTTAGGTTCCTTTCAGAGTAGGCTGATTCATTAGCTCCATATTTGACAATAATATACAACCGTTTGCTAGACGAAAGATGCGTCCCCAAAGACTGGGAAGTTGCACAGGTCACACCATTATTCAAAAAAGGTAGTAGGAGTAATCCACTTAATTACAGGCCCATATCATTAACGTTGATATGCAGCAGGATTTTAGAACATATATTGTGTTCGAACATTATGAATTACCTCGAAGAAAATGGTCTATTGACAACAGTCAACATGGGTTTAGAAAACATCGTTCTTGTGAAACACGACTAGCTCTTTATTCGCAAGAAGTGTTGAGAGCTATTGACAAGGCATTTCAGATAGATTCCGTATTTCTGGATTTCCGGAAGGCTTTTGGACATTGTACCACACAAGCGGCTTGTAGTGAAATTGCTTGCTTGTGGAATATCGTCTCAGTTATGTGACAGGATTTGTGATTTCCTGTCAGAGAGGTCACAGTTCGTTGTAACTGACGGTAAGTCATCGAGGAAAACAGAAGTGATTTCTGGCATTCCCCAAGGTAGTGTTATAGGCCGTTTATTGTTACTTATCTATATAAACGATTTGGGAGACAATATGAGCAGCCGTCTTAGGTTGTTTGCTGATGACGCTGTCGTTTATCGACTGATGAAGTCATCAGAAGATCAAAAGAAATGGCAAGACGATTTAGGAAAGATATCTGAATGGTGCGAAAATTGGCAGTTGACCTTAAATAACGAAAAGTGTGAGGTCATTAACATGAGTGCTAAAAGGAATTCGTTAAACTTCGGTTACACGATAAATCAGACAAATCTAAAGGCCGTAAATTCAACTAAATAGACAGCAAACATAAACATAGCCAAAGCCTTGCAGACAAACAAAAATAACACGAAGCGAAATGTAGAGTGAGGAGGGCTATGCGAGAGACGTTCAACGAATTCGAAAGTAAAGTTCTATGTACTGACTTGGCAGAAAATCCCAAGAAATTTTGGTCTTATGCCAAAGCAGTAGGTGGATCAAAACAAAATGTCCAGACACTCTGTGACCAAAATGATACTGAAACAGAGGATGAGAAACTAAAGGCCGAAATACTAAATGTCTTTTTCCAGAACTTTTCACAGAGGAAGACTGCACTGTAGTTCCTTTTCTAGATTGTCGCACAGTTGACAGAATGGTAGATATCGAAACAGACGACAGAGGGATAGAAAAACAATTAAAGTCGCTCAAAAGAGGAAAGGCCTCTGGACCTGTTGCGATACCAGTTCGATTTTTCACAGAGTAAGCGACAGAACTTGCCCCCCTGCTTGCAGCGGTGTACCGTAAGTCTCTAGAAGAGCGAAGCGTTCCAAGAGATTGGAAAAGGGCACATGTCATCCCCGTTTTCAAGAAGGGACGTCGAACAGATGTGTAGAACTATAGACCTATATCTCAAACGTCGATCAGTTTTAGAATTTTGTTCGAGTATAATGACTTTTCTGGAGACTGGAAATCTACTCTGTAGGAATCAGCATGGGTTTCGAAAAAGACGGTCGTGCGAAACCCACCTCGCGCTTTTCGTCCTCGAGACTCAGAGGGCCATAGACACGGGTTCCCAGGTAGATGTCATGTTTCTTGATTTCCGCAAGGCGTTTGATACAGTTCCCCACAGTCTTTTAATGAACAAAGTAAGAGCATATGGATTATCAGATTAATTGTGTGATTGGATTGAAGAGTTCCTGGATAACAGAATGCATCATGTTGTTCTCAATGGAGAGAAGTCTTCCGAAGTGAGAGTGATTTCGGGTGTGCAGCAGGGGAGTGTCGTAGGACCGTTGCTATTCACGATAACATCGGAAGTTCACTAAGGCTTTTTGCGGATGATGCTGTAGTATATCGAGAGGTTGTAACAATGGAAAATTGTACTGAAATTCAGGAGGATCTGCAACGAATTGATGCATGGTGCGGGGAATGGCAATTGAATCTTAATGTAGACAAGTATAATGTGCTGCGAATGCATAGAGAGAAAGATCCTTTATCATTTAGCTACAATATAGCAGGTCAGAAACTGGAAGCAGTTAATCCCATAAATTACCTGGGAGTGGGCATTAGGAGTGATTTAAAATGGAATGATCATATAAAAGTAATCGTCGGTAAAGGAGATGCCAGACTGAGATTCGTTGGAAGAACCCTAAGGAAATGCAGTCCGAAAACAAAGGAAGTAGGTTACAGTACACTTGTTCGCCCACTGCTTGAATACTGCTCACCGGTGTGGGATCCATACCAGATAGGGTTGATAGAAGAGATAGAGAAGATCCAGTGGAGAGCAGCACGCTTCGTTACAGGATCGTTTAGTAATCGCGAAAGCGTTACGGAGATGATAGATAAACTCCAGTGGAAAACTCTGCAAGAGAGACGCTCACTAGCTCAGTACGGGCTTTTGTTGAAGTTTCGAGAACATATCTTCACCGAGGAGTCAAGCAATATATTTCTCCCTCCTACGTATATCTCGCGAAGAGACCATTAGGATAAAATCAGAGAGATTAGAGCCCACACAGAGGGATACCGACAACCTTTATTTCCACGAACAATACGAGACTGGAAAAGAAGGGTGAACCGATAGAGGTACTCAAGGTACCCTCCACTACACACCGTCAGGTGGATTGCGGAGTATGGATGTAGATGTAAATACCCAGGAATTACAATTACGAACAACTTAAATTTGAAGGAACACACAGAAAATGTTGTGAGGAAGACTAACCAAAGACTGCATTTTATTTTCAGGACAAATAGAAAATGTAACATCTGCTAAAGAGTCTGCCTACACTACGCTTGTCCGTCCTCTTTTAGAATACTGCTGCGCGGTGTGGGATCCTTACCAGATAGGACTGACAGAGTACATCGAAAAAGTTCAAAGGAGGGCAGCACATTTTGTACTGTCGCGAAATATGTGAGAGAGTATCACTGAAATGGTATGGGACTTGGCCTGAACATCATTAAAAGAAAGGCATTTTCTGTTGCGACGGAATCTTCTCACGAAATACCAATCACCAGCTTTCTCCTCCGAATGCGAAAATATTTTGTTGACACTGACTTACATAGGGAGAAACGATCACAACGATAAAATAAGGGAAATCAGAGCTCGTACTGAAAGATATAGGTGTTCGTTCTTTCCGCGCGGTGTACGAGATTGGAATAATAGAGAAGTGTGAAGGTAGTTCGATGAACTCTGTGCCAGGCACTTAAATGTGATTTGCAGAGTATCGATGTAGATTTAGATGTAAAACTTGGAAGGAGAAGAGTTTTTAATAGGTTCCAACACAAGCCTACTAGCAGAATATGTTCTAGAATATTCTAAAATTCCCTGACAACGAGGCGCCAGAGAGTTGCACAATATCTTGAAATAAGCGAAAACCGCAGCCATAAGTAGACATCTTAAATAATAATCGCTTGGTCGCTCTTGTAAAATAATCTAACGACCGGTTTAGTAACATAGAAGCATGATCAGATGATGACTACGAAACCAGTCCTTAAACTATTTACGGCCGGCCGCGGTGGTCTAGCGGTTCTGGCGCTGCAGTCCGGAACCGCGGGACTGCTACGGTCGCAGGTTCGAACCCTGCCTCGGGCATGGGTGTGTGTGATGTCCTTAGGTTAGTTAGGTTTAAGTAGTTCTAAGTTCTAGGGGACTTATGACCTAAGATGTTGAGTCCCATAGTGCTCAGAGCCATTTGAACCATTTTTGAAACTATTTACGGGAGCAACCAATCGGTTGTGATTCAAGGTGCCAGGGAATCGGTTGCGTAAACATGCACTGTCTCTCTTTCTCCATGTCTTCTTGCTCTGTGTAACCCTACGTGGAAACATTCCAATTTAGTTTGTTAGAACAGGAGGATACAAAGTCGGTTTCTCTCTGTCACGTTGGCTAGTTCCCGGAAATTGATCTGATTGATGAAGAGGAAACAGTCTCTTGTCATATTGACGGAACAATTTTTCTTTATGCGTGACAGACTAGGAAACTAAAAGCGGTTTTTTTTCTTTTGCGCAGACCCTGAGTTGAAGTCAGAGAGGAAGCTGGAGTAGTCATTCTAGTTCTCGTTTTGGCCGCGGAAGGAAGCAGACGTTATGTATCCTAGTACACGATTCGGAAGAAGGCAAACGCAGATTTGAGATGCACCGTCGGTTGTTTAAAGGGTAAGCGTTGCTCGGCGAAGTGAAACAATAGCAGCGGCTAGGTACTTTTCGTTGTGTGACAACAATCTCTAGATGCGAGTTTTATTCAGTTTAATTTCAGTTAATTCATTAAATTATTTATCCTGAGTTCGTAAATGGGCCACAGTAGTGAGGGACAACCTTCATGTCAGCTCACTCTCCGTTGTTGCCAAATTGAATGAAGAATCTCGCGAAGTCGGGTCTGACAGTACGCGAGGATCTGACCTCTGAAAGACTGAACATTCTGAAGAGCGCGGTTTCCAAATTTGGGCTGCAGAACGTATGGACAAATGACGGCAGGATAATGGTTAAGACCGAAAACAGTGTAAATGAACTCGAGAGCCTGTGCTTTAGAAGCTAAATCATGTCTGATCTTGCTGCCACTAACCTGTATGTTTATATTGTTTACACTGTCAACTATAGCTTAACTATTGTATTATCAAATTGTTCGTTTCTCTACATAACTATTTTTTTTTTGTCTCTAATTATTTTTTCTCGTGTAGTTTTGTTATTATTTGTATTATCAACTTTTCGTTTCTCTACATAACTGTTTTCATCTTTAATTATTTTTCTCATGTAGTTTTGTTAATTACTATATAAGGTGGTCTCATTTCCATCCTTAATTGGCAACCCACCATCATACTTTGGTTGTTATCCTCATAAGTGCAATTAATATCACACTCTGTCGTAACGTGCAAATTACTCCCGTTGTGTTTAGCGAAATTCCTTCCCCTGCCAGCCCACAGCTACTTCCAGAACCGTTGCAGACCTCGCTGACCTTGGCCGCAGATCCCGTTGCCTCCCTGGGGACCCACCCCCTCCCCCTCCCGGTCGCTTTCACTGCACAAAACTGGGAGGACACTCCCTCACCCCCCCCCCCCCCCCTTCACACGCTTTCCGCATTCCTCATGCCAGACCCTCTTGTCACCGCTAACCACGACCCGCAAACATCGGTCGGCAGCCTCCTCGGGCAATCAACACCCGAACGCACCAAGCTGCATATTGCACATGCAAATGTCCAGTCTCTGCCCGCTCACTTCGACGAGTTCAAATATATATTTCAAACTGCTGATATACACGTAATACTTTTGTCAGAGACTTGGCTCAAACCAAGTATTCCTACAACTTCCGTAAACCTAGATGGCTATATCTTTCTCAGGCACGACAGATGCAACAGACGAGGGGGCGGAGTAGGGGCGTACATACGCTCTGATTTGTCACCTACAGTACTACACACATCCGACAACAATGTAGATAAACAAGAGGAATATATGTTCATTGAGATCAAATCCCTTAACAGAAAGTGTTTAATATGTGTCCTTTACAAACCTCCTAAAGTAGGCGGGTTCGCCTGCTTCGAAACTGCCCTCTCTAGTCTCGAATCGTCATATGAACATGTAATTATAGCAGGTGACACTAACATTAATTTTCTGCGCAATAGTCCTTCCACTGGGAAATTCAAAAGAATGCTTTCTTCCTCAAATATGACGCTACTTCAGCTGGCACCTACTCATCACACGACTACCAGCCACACTTTCTTAGATATATTCGCAACGAAATCTCCAAACAGAATAATCCGCACCTCTCAAATATCTGCACCCGGCATGTCTGCCCATGACATCATTTTCATGACGTATTCATTAGAATGTCCTAGAAAGAAACAAAAACTGTCTACATACCAGGACCTCAAACGCATAAATTTTCCTGAACTCGAAAGTGAGGCACAAGAAATAGTTTAGGCGATGACCTCTGCTCCCCTCACGGACATAAACGACAAACTCCAGGATTTCACTAGCAAAATTACTCAACTATATGACAAATATGCTCCAATAAAGACCAGAAAAGTAAAAAGGCAACCTGCACCTTGGCTGACTGAAGAACTAAAAGAGCTCATGAATCTCAGAGACTCTGCACATCGAGCATACAAGATACACCCTACACCTGAAAATCATACTGTTTACAAGCAGAAACGAAACAAGTTCAGTCAAGCGGTGAGAAACGCTAAGCTCAGGCATGCCCGTACATTAGCTGACAATAGATGTAGACCAGCTATCCTGTGGAAAAATCTCCGCAGTCTCGGTTTAGGCAAAATAAAAGTTGCAGAAAATCCCATGGTCCCAGCTGAAGAACTAAACAGATTTTTCACATTACCTACAACTACAATTGAACCGCAAAAAAAAAAAAAAAAAAAAAAAAAAACAGAGAATCATTGATTACTTCATGGGGATGAATGTAGCAAAGAAAAATTCTATCTACAGCACGTCACTGGCAGTACTGTCAAGAAAGCTATAATGCGGATTAGATCAGCATCTACTGGACATGATGGCATCACCATCCAGATGGTAAAACTTATTATTGACCAACTACTGCCCTCTATAACAGACATTTTCAACGATTCACTAATCACAAGTGTTTTCCCTGAGGCCTGGAAACTGGGACAAATTAAGCCACTGCCTAAAAAGGACATCGCCACAGCACCCTCTGACTACCGCCCCATCTGCCTTCTTCCTGCACTATCAAAGGCCTTAGAATATATAGTTCATGACCAGCTCACCAACTACCTAACTACTAACAACCTACTAGACGAATACCAATCTGGTTTCCGTAAACATCGAAGCACAACCTCCGCACTGATAAAGGTGACAGATGACCTGAAACTTGCCATGGACAGACAAGAAGCGACTATCATTTGCTTCTTAGATTTCAGCAAAGCATTTGATACTGTCGACTTCGACATCTTACTAGCCAAACTTAGCGGTCTAAATTTCTCAACAAGTGCAGTGCAATGGTTTCGCTCATACATGACGTCTCGTCAGCAACGCGTCCTGTCTGGGAATATAAAATCACAATGGCGGCAGGTAGTGTCAGGCGTTCCCCAAGGTTCAGTATTAGGTCCTATACTCTCCTCTCTGTATGTCAATGATGTGTCGTCGGTTCTGACCTATTGCAAATATCATATGTATGGTGATGACCTTCAGTTGTATCTAAGTGCGAAACCAAGCAATCTCAAGAAAGCTATTGAAAATTTCAATACTGACCTCGATGCACTGTCAAAATGGGCACAGGACATAGGTCTAAAACTAAACCCATCTAAAACCCAAGCGGTACTTGTTGGTCACTCTAAGCTCATTAGCCCAAAACATCGGGAATCCGTACCATCTCTTATCCTAAATGGAACAAATATTAACTTCTCTCCCTCAGCAAAGAGTTTGGGAGTTAGAATAGATGAAAATCTAAATTGGACAGAGCATGTAACTGCAGTGTCCAAAAAAGCTTCAGGATCCTTTCATGTCCTACAGAAATTTAAAAAACTCTTCCCTTTCGATCTGAAAAAGAAATTAGTACAAACGCTTATACTCCCAATCATTGACTACAGTGATATTATCCTACAAGGCCTCTCTCAGGAAAATTCGCGACGTCTAGAACTGGTCATGAATGCCTGCGTCCGATATGTATGTGACGTTCGACTTTTTGATCACATTTCACCAGCATATGCAAAATTGTCCTGGCTGCGTGCAGACAAACGCAGAGATTTCCATACACTCTGTGTCATCTACTGCCTTATAAATGTACACTGTCCCTCATATCTCTCCTCATCCCTAACGCTCATGTCGGAACAACATGACAGACACGTTCCCATTATAATAAAATCCTCTCTGTTCCACTGCATCGCTCAGTCACCTTCTCCAAGTCCTTTACAGTAGCAGGAACCCGACTATGGAATAACCTCCCTCGTTATGTTAGAGAACTTAAAAACATGTCCGGCTTCAAAAAACAGTTAATGACGTATCTACTTAAGCAACAGTAATGCCTTCCTCTGTACATGAATGTACTTCACCTCATTACTTCCCTCTTTCCCCCTCCTTAAATCTCCCTTCCCCAAAACTCGCTACACTAGTAAACATCTACTTTACACACCAAGATATGAATGTACATCTGCACAAATCTTGATTACTATTGCCAATTTTTTTCATGTTTATCATTATTATTTGATTTTTTACTGTTATTATTATTGCTTTTATCATGATCTGTATGTATAGCACCTGTTGTAAAATACTGCCAGCATTTACTTTATTAGGTCTTAGTCATGTTTATCATTATTATTTGACTTTTTTTTACTGTTATTATTATTGCTTTTATCATAATCTGTATGTATAGCACCTGTTGTAAAAATACTGCCGCATTTACTTTATTAGGTCTTAGTCACTGCTCTTTATTCATATTGTCACTAGAGTAATATAATTTTCTCATTTAAACTATTGTCATGAGGTAACTCTGATGTGTGAAATACTGTATGTGTGGAACACTGGTCCGATGTAAGAGAGGGCCTGATGGCCCTAATCTGATCAGATTAAATAAATAAATAAATAAATGACGACATCCAAGATGGCGGCATGTACACTTGGCAACAGGGCATGACATCATCCAAGATGGCGGCTTTTGGCGGGAAAATAGGCTAACCTCCAGAAACAATGGCAGGAAGTTTGAATTTTGGCGGGAAAGTAGACCAATTGTGCTATGTCCACTAACTTAAGCCTCCAGAAGAAAAAATGGCGGGAAGTTTGATTTCCAACAAGATAATGCATGCAAAACCTTACTTTACTTTATTATTATTCATTCTTATTCATTATCATTTATTGTCCGACCCCAGTAGCTGAGTGGTCAGCGCGACAGACTGTCAATCCAAAGGGCCCAGGATCGATTCCCGGCTGGGTCGGAGATTTTTCTCCGCTCAGGGACCGGGTGTTGTGTTGTCCTAATCATTTTCATCCCCATCGATGCGCAAATCGCCGAAGTGGCATCAAATCGAAAGACTTGCACCAGGTGAATGGTCTACCCGACGGGAGACCCTCGTCACACATTTCATTTCATTTCACTATAACTTATTAACATTCATTATCATTTATTATTATTTATTATCATTTATTATTATCTACTATTATTGACCTCCATCCACTAGAAAATCCCCTTAAAATTCAAATTCCAACATGATAATGGCTGCAAAACCTTATTTTTGTTTATCATTCATTATCATTTATTAATATTCATTATCATTCATTGTCATTTATTATCATTCATTATCACTGATTATCATTCATTATCATTTATTATTACTATTATTTATTATTATAGGCCTACCTCCACTAGAAAATTGCTCCAAATTCCAACACGATAATGTCTCGAAAACTGTGCTTCTTTTTATTATTATCATTTATTATTTATCCAAGATGTCTGATTTTCTCAGCGAGAAAGCCATTTTCCTTACATCCATAACAAAAATCTATCACAAGTTCAAAACCCAACACCATAATCGATCACACGTACGAACTTTCTCCGTCACTTATCTTTTTTCACTGGTAGCCTATCAGAATCACGTCAAACAATAAACTGCACTTATAGTAACATAAGTCACGTCCTTCGATTTTGCAGGGGGGAAGGGAATGAAGACTTTATTTCAAGCAGTACGTTCATCACTTGCTCTCCAACACAATCAGAACACATCTTTGATATCGCAGTGCAGTCGCCACGACGTCCGCGCTCCAACTGAATTAGTTCAAATCCTCGCCACTCCCTGGCCAGTGCGCAGACACACTGCCGACACCTGTCACGTGAGGTGGCCGGCCACTCGCGCCAGACTGCCGCTACACTGGGGGCGAGCCCAGCGATCGCTCCCATGTCGTAAACATGTTTTCGCTGGACAAGCTGGAACGTGCCGAGTTTGACGTCACAGCGGTACCTTGTCCGCTCACACGTGTATTCGTCGCCTCCGCACGTTTCCCGCCAAAATTGTTTGCCTTGGAGCTGAATCACACAACGGTCGGCCGTTCCATGTCGCACTTTTGGCGTCAAAGTTGTTTCCCTGGGCACGTTCAAACCTGTCGATGCCGACCGCTCACCGTCCACCACGTGTCCTTGTGTGAGCAAGAACGCAGTGCTACATTTTTGGCGGCAAAGTTTGCTCGACAGTGGAATCCGCTATGACTATGACAGCACGTTTGGTCGACACTAGAACGCTCGCTAATTGACTCTCTCTCTCGCGTGTGCAATAACTGGACAATCGCTGCGCCGCTTACGTCACACACCCTCCATACACGTGATGGACATAGTCTTCTGTAAATATGCTAACTCCCACATCGCTAATCTAACCTATCAATTACCTAAGTACTTAGTTCCATTTCAGTTTTAATCATATTAAATAATTCAATTTAGAACTTCATACACCAATGCAAAAGAGTTCAACTATGTAAGGAAGGACTGCACTCTATTTATTTCAACCCCTTTTATTTAGTCGTGGAGTATATTTGTCACAAAACACCCGCACCGATCCGACTGTGGTCATCTGCCACAGGCCACAAACACGTAAACAACTTCTAATTTCACCACACAATAGGAAACAGCTCTTAAATAATGCAGTACACAATATCAGCAGACGAGCTCTGTACTCTTAAACGGCCCAAATAAAGCACAGAAAAGTGCACAGACATGCTCGCAAAACAGTGCAACAGACGCGCCCAAACACCCACAGTTACATGTACATAGAGATACAGAAAACAGAGCAAATGCTCTCCGAATGTGGAGGTTACTGGATACGCCTTGGTTACATTTACAGGCAATTTTAGAACACAGAACGATAGCTTATGCCTCGGTCGCATGGATGGATGTGACATAAAATCGAAAGATATGCGAAAACTGATTAGCGCATAGGTATAAACTAACCTAATATACACCGAAATGCGGTGAAAATGAGGACGTACTTTCTTATCTTTTGGTTCGCAGGGAGCAATTTGTATGTGGAGTCAATTATGCTGCAACAACAGGAATGTAGGAAAACGATGACATCGAAGCGAGCGGAATAAGGAAGGTAGTCAATTTTTTCTTGTTGAGTTCGTATTATAGTGTATGTCTACTGAGGTAGCAGTGATACACGCGAGTTGAATATTGTATTTGATGCTTTTCAGGAGTACAGAGGATCATTCACATCTAAACTGACACCTGTGTTAAATGATAACAGAGAGTGTACGGGATGATCTATTGAGACAGAGCTGCAACTAGGTACGAATCAAACGTTGACTCATTTATTCTAGAGAAGGACAAGTTGCAGAAGATCGATTTTTTTCAAGTATTCTATTTGGATGCTTTAGTCATGTGATATAGCCTGCGTTCTAGTCGTATGCAGCTGCAATACTTTACACATGATACATTGGATGATTTAGGTAAAAATGTGTCCAACTACAGTGCGTATAAATATCACTCCGTTCTTGTTCTTCTTAACTGTATGCTATTGAATTAAGGCACTTTGAGATCTGTTACTATAGATCGATATGGTGGGCTAAGCTCCAATACTTGGTTACATCTCGAGAAATGTGGTGCACTTGGAGGGGTTAGGACTAGGAAAGCTCTATTCAGTCAAGAGAGGTGAAGTGTAGTTATATTCGTCTGCTCGGTTGAGGATTAATTGGGTAGCGATGTTGCGGGGTAGGCTGGTCAGTGCCGAGGTGAGGACGGTCTTTTAACATAGGAGGGCGAGATTGCTTTGTGACCGCCATACGCAGAGAGATTGATCGAGTACTATGCGTGAGGTCTCAGAAATATGTACAGCATGGTCTGGTATACTTGGATCGTTTTTATGTGTTCAAGAATTAAGTGTGAATGGCTGTACTGAGCAGTCATCTATCAATGCTCGCAATGATACTTGCAAAGTAGATGAGGTATGGTTTAGCTATGATACTTAAATTAGGAAAAAATGCTGTGACGTGATTGGCCAGTGTTGGACTTGCTGTAAAATTTTTCGCGATATCAGTTGTGATGGCTAATATTACAGTAGATCCGTGGTGTATTATCCATAACAGCCATGCATCGGGTACCACTTACTGATTGAGTGACAATGCTTGTATGAGTTGGAGAACAAATTTTGGTTGATGGACCGCAACTTCTGGGGTTGCTAGCACCAAAAAAGGTGATCCCATACTTGTGCGCAAAATGAACAATCACTAGGGATGGAAGGCAGAGTTATCAACTATTGGGTCATTGCGACATATGAATATATTTCAATGAATATATTTAAATGTAGAGGCCGTCAATCACTTTCGGGGGGGGGGGGGAGGGGTAGTTTGGAAAGTTGCCACAACTCCACCAGGCTCTTCTAGTTTCCTTGTGTTGTGGCTGTCCTTTTTTAAAAATCATCCAATGTTAAGCCCTATCCTCGGTACGTTTAATTGTTCACTGATTATGAATATCTGTGGAAAAAGGAATTCTTCTGTTCTATTGAGCTGGGTAGTATGGGGGGGAGGGCGTAAATGCTTGTACAAAATTGTTATAACGGGATGGTGGGGGCATATAAGTAGAACAAGTTCTGTGAAACTGTGTATTGAAGGACTGAGCAAGTGGATGATACGATTCATCTACGACTGTATCATTAGGACATGTAAATAAATGTCGGATAACTTAAATTGAGGTCTTCTTTTTCTTTTTAATCATATGTATGGCTTCTGCTTGGAATTATGTTTGTCTATTTGTTCCAAATGCATACTAATACATGCTTAGAAAGGGAGAATGTTTTTATTATAAGTGAGATTTGGCAGGAGCGAACAGGCTTTTATATATGAGGGTGTTTAATATTTGTGAGTGGAAATTGTCAGCGCAGCATTAATGACGTCGGGTTCGCTGGCTGGGGGAGAGACAGTGTTTACATGTCGAGTTGGAGATGCAGGGGAGGATAGAGATCTGCGCTATTCAGGAATCCATGTGTGGTTAGACAATAGCTGGAGAGCAGGTATAGAGAGAGCCCACTTCGGCATGCTGGTCCTGGGACTGAGTGGACGGCTGTTTAGATGGACAGATATGTGGCTTTGAAATGCCGCCGACTGCTCTCGCATTTCCGGCGAATGGTCAAGACAAGGTCCTGTTGCAGTAAATGAGGTCGTCCTGTTTCTAAACAGGCTGCAGAAGGTAATGGATATGTCTTTATCGGACTTAAATTGCAGATATCAGATGTGCAGAGATCTAGAAGTGGGATTAGCTGAACGATGTGTAGGTGTGACTAAAGCGAAGTCGGAATTTTACTGTAGCATGCAGCTTAGGGACAGGTGAGGCTACTATATACAACTACAGAATGGATCGCGTGTTCGACCCAGTGCAGAGCTGTTTACGTATATTAGACACTAACAAGTGGTATTTACAATGTGCTCCACTTTACTCTGTGCCAATTGCGTCTATGTGGTGTAGGCTAACTAATAATTTACAGGACAGTTGCTGGGTGGTGTTTAACAACGTTCTGAAATTTGTCTACTGGGGTAATAAGAACACTAGAAAACTGACTGGTGTGCACGTAAGTCTGGCGGACTCTCAGGACCGAGAAAAGCTTACAAGTTATGCTCGGTCTGCAAACAGTTTTATTATCTACCTGTAAACTATGTAGAGGTTCTTAACACAGGCTCCAACAAAGACAATATTAGTATTGCGCAGAAGTGTTATGTTGAAGCAGGAGAAACTTATTTTTCTCAATCTAGAATCCTGTTCTCCACTATGCCGTACGATATAGATACCGCCGAATTGAGGCTGGTTATACCCCAAGTCTTAAGAAAAAGAGTAAATGTATCACACAGACTTAAACCATTACCCATTAAAGAAATTACTCTTTTAAGTGCAGTTATTGTTTTATGTGCACAAAAAAAGGAAACTGGAAATGGACGACATCGACCTAAAGAAAAGAAAACTAGAGTATACAGACAATACAGCTGCCATAAAGGAAGAATATAAGCTGCAAATGGAAAAGGAGGAGGCTATTGCGGATGTGCAGGCCAGGTAAACACAGTGTATGGGAAAATCTCTCTACAAAGGGGGAATACAAAATATTGGCATTTACAGTAAACAGCCATGGAAACTGGTCACGTGTTGGAGTACTGGCCGAAATCAGTGGAGTCGAGAACGTTTACTATATCAAGGGATAGACGAAAAATGTGTTTATTAAGCTCTGTTCCCATTTGGATCGGCTTGAAAAGGATGGTTATATTATATCTATGTGTGGCGAACTAGATGTTGTCCACCTAGCAACAGAACAGCCATTTGCCGAGTTTAAAACTGATGGAATAACTACATTTAATGGACACTCGTTTGCAAAAGTTGTAAACTTAATGTTCTACACAGAAATCCTGAAAGAATGTGGAGCAGAAGAGTTGCCGACATACACACAGGAAGACGTGGAACGCTTTAACTGTAGCGTCATGGAGGGGATACGAGGAAAAATTAAAATCCCCGAATGCTCTCGCCTAGAAGAGCTGCAGGAAGGAACAGAGATAACAGTTAAAGCCATAAAACAAGTATTTTAGAGGAAGAAAATTGGATATGTATTAGAATTCGAGAATATACCTTCTCTGTATTTGTCAAATTACTGGTTGGAGAAAGAAACAGATGATTCAGATGTGGATTTAAGTTATAAGTTAAAAATTAAATTGGACATTATTAAAACTACACCTAAGAAAAATAAAGAAAGAGTTGTTTTCTGTGTGTAGATGAATATGCAAAGATAATAAATATTTTATACAAGAATTTAGACCTCTCTTATTTGCTAAGCTAGCGAAAATCGTACGATATTTCCCATGTACAACGATCTATGAGCCTGTATTTCGGATGTGGAACTGAGCCGTTGGATGACCTTGAAAAGTAGTTGAAACTAGGTAGTTGAAATCGTAATGAACCCCTTCTCGTACCTATATGAGTTATTTTGCGAGCGGATCTGCAGGCTCTGCTATGCGTTATTAGGATAGTTTACGAGTAGTGAGCGTATATACACATCTGTGTGAAGAATTATTTCGTAGTAGCTTGCTATAGTGTGTACTGACATTATGATTCCGTGCGCGTCTGTGGACTGTGAAACATGGCTGAGGGCACACCTGGGTGGGTGTTTTGTGATAGCGTGATAGATATACTGTGTGGTTTAATAAGTTGTTCGAAAAAATAGATTGTTCTCAATGATTCCACGCGCCTGCAGCACAGATCAGAGTGATTGGTTTTCCTTTACCATCTCGGTTGCATGTGAGTAATAAACGTTTTCCCGGCCGTGTTAATCGTGTGTGTCAACGAGCAATGGGCTATTCTGACAATAGACGTGAAGGCAGGTCCAGACCTGAGACGCCGGCGGTATACATGAGAAGAACAATGCAGCTTTGTCATGTGTCAGAGGAGAGTGCCCTTTCTGGTCAGCTGTCACGAGCGCTCGGAAGCTGAACTCGGCTGGAGCCTCTGGAACCCCCACCCCCGCTGACCGCATTTGCGTGCGGCCTGCCTTGGAGCGAAATCTAAGGCGCATAGGCGATATCAATTTCTCCGGTGTTAGGCGCGAATGCGACTGCGTTGAGGTCATGTTTGGGGGGGAGGCCGAGCAGAGACTTTTGGTCGGTTTGGCAGCTGTGGGTGTTTGGGCGCCTCTGTTGCACTATTTTGCGAACATGTCTGTGCACTGTGCTGTGCTTGATTTGGAGAGTTTAAGAGTACAGAGCTCGTCTGCTGATATTGTGTACTGCATTATTTAAGAGCTGTTTCCTATTGTGTGGTGAAATTAGGAGTTGTTTACGTGTTTGTGGCCTGTGTCAGATGACCACAGTCGGATCGGTGCTGGTGTTTTGTGACAAATATACTCCACGACTAAATAAAAGGGCTTGAAATAAATAGAGTGCAGTCCTTCCTTACTTCCCCGAGCAGCACAGCGCAGTCTGAGCGGTTTTTGCGCAATAAAGGCAATCTGGTCAGACTGTGAGTGAGTAGGCAAATAACTGGACAAATTTATCTGTAGAGGAGTTACAGTTCTGGATTGGAATGAATATCTTGAAGGGTGTGGTTGTGTTGCCAAGTGTAGTGCACTACTGGAGTTAAGAATATGCCTTACGTCAGCCTTACATGTCGAAAACTATGAGAAGCAAAAGTTTCAAAAAGATATGTCCCAAATAAATAAAGTACACTCGTTCCTCCTTCCATCAGCCTATACACTAACATTATTTGCGAAAATTAGGAGTTCTTTGGCTATTTTGTTGTAAATGTTTTGAATTATTAACGAGCCGTTCCCATGTCTGTAGGCTGTGCTATGTGTTATTTTTAACTGTTTACAATTAGCAAGCGTGTGTCTAGAGCATTGTAAATGAGTTATGTAGGAGTTATGTAGTGGTGTGGAACATGTCGGTGTGATAAATATACTCCATTCCTAAATAAAGTAAATTGGTTCCTCGATCCATGGGCCTAGTGCAGGGTGTGAGTCCTATTACCCGAAAAGTGTAGGAAGAGGTTGAGTACTGCTGGCTTAGTTTAGCGGTGGTGAGCATCGTTTGCAACAATTTTCTTAAAAATGGTTCAAATGGCTCTGAGCACTATGGGACTTAACTTCTAAGGTCATCAGTCCCCTAGAACTTAGAACTACTTAAACCTAACTAACCTAACGACATCACACACATCCATGCACGAGGCAGGATTCGAACCTGCGACCGTAGCGGTCAAGCGGTTCCAGACTGGAGTGCCTATAACCGCTTGACCACACCGGCCGGCCAATTTTCTTAGGTTGGGAGCGCCAGTGAGCTTTGTCTAATGGCAGATTTCAAACTTGGCGCTGGTTCCTAGGAGGAACTGGCGGTCGGGTGGCTGAGATTAGTACAAGTTCACTTTCTTTCCGACAATGTTGTTAGGTTGGCATAGAAAGCGGAAGTGACCTTTCTTTACTGCCAGAATTCAAACTCGGCACTGGTTCCTAGGAAGAGGTGGCTGTCTGGTCACTGAAGTAGTTGAAATTAGGTAGTTGAACACCTTTGCATACGTATATGAAATTGTAAATTGAATTATTTAATATGATTAAAACTGAAATGGAACTAAGTACTTAGGTAATTGATAGGTTAGATTAGCGATGTGGGAGTTAGCATATTTACAGAAGACTATGTCCATCACGTGTATGGAGGGTGTGTGACGTAAGCGGCGCAGCGATTGTCCAGTTATAGCACACGCGAGAGAGAGAGTCAATTAGCGAGCGTTCTAGTGCCAACCAAAGGTGCTGTTATACAGTCATGGCGGATTCCACTGTCGAGCAAACTTTGCTGCCAAAAGTGTAGCACTGTGTTCTTGCTCGCACAAGGACAAATGGTGGACGGAGAGCGGTCATCGTCGACAGGTTTGAATGTGCCCAGGAAAACAACTTTGGCGCCAAAAGTGCGGCAGGGAACGGCCGACCGTTATGTGATTCAGCTCCAAGGCAAACAATTTTGGCGGGAAACGTGCGGTCGCGACAAATACACGTGGTCAGTGGACAAGGGACCGCTGTGACGTCAAACTCGGCAAGTTCCCGCCTGACCAGCGAAAACATGTTTACGACGTGGGAGTGATCACTGGGCTCGCCCCCAGTGTAGCGGCAGTCTGGCGCGAGTGGCTGGCCGCCTCACGTGACAGGTGTCGGCAGTGTCTCGGCACGCTGGCCAGGGGGTGGTCAGGTTTTGAACTACTTCAGTTGGAGTGCGGACGTCGTGGCGACTGCACTGCGATATCAAAGAAGTGTGCTGATTGTCTTGGAGAACAAGTGATGACCGTACTGCTTGAAATGAAGTCTTCAGTCCCTTCCCCCCTGCAAAATCAAAGGACGTGACTTATGTTACTATAAGTGCAGTTTATTATTTGACGTGATTCTGATAGGCTACCAGTGAAAAAAGATAAGTGACGGAGACAGTTCGTATGTGCGATCGATTATGGTGTTGGGATTTGAACTTGTGATAGATTTTTGTTATGGATGTAAAGAAAATGTCTTTCTCACTGAGAAAATCGGAGATCTTGAATAAATAATAAATGATAATAATAAATACAAGTACAGTTTTCGAGACATTATTGTGTTGTAATTTGGCGCAATTTTCTAGTGGAGGTAGACTTATAATAATAAATAATAATAATAATAATAATAATAAATAATAATAAATGATAATAAATAATAATAAATGATAATAAATAATAATAACTGATAATGGATGTTAATAAATGATAAAGAATAAGAATGAATAATAATAAAGTAAAGTAAGGTTTTGCATGCATTACCTTGTTGGAATTCAAACTTCCCGCCATTTTTTCTTCTGGAGGCTAAGGTTAGTGGACTTAGCACAATTGGCCTATTTTCCCGCCAAAAGCCGCCATCTTGGATGACGTCATGTGCTGTTGCCAAGTCTACATGCCGCCATCTTGGATGGCGTCATCGCCGCCATCTTGAATAAATTTGGCAACAATGCACAGTGAGCTGACATGAAGGTTGCCCCTCTACTCACAGTTAGTTGACTGTGACCATATGCTTACTCTCGAAGAACTGCTCACGAAAAGAGAAAAAGTGTGGTGTAGGTTTCGTTTTTACACAAGAGATTTAACCCATTATGTAATGTTAATATGACAGTGATCTAAGCTGTTGTCTTTTGGAATTGCCAGAATGGACAAGCTTAGTGATTTCACTTGTCAGAAGTGGTGCCTTATCCTTACTTGTTCCTCGTTGTGGCTCCAGCACAAGAGAATGATGTGGTGTTGCGCATGCAATCCCACAACGGTAGTGCGTTAAAAATTGTATTTCTCTTCATTCATGTATGAACCACGGGTGTCTTTACATTCACTTGTTCAACTTTTAGATTTAATAAATAAGAAAATTTAAATTGGTAGTTTACCTTCTGTGGGTAGAATGACCCCAAACATTTCTGCTAATGGTCTCACATAATCAGCACTTGAAATTGAAGATATCGCTTGCTATTCAGATCATTCAGGCTGCCCAAGAAGTATTGTAAGTGGTCAAACCCTAACAAGATTTTTCTCTTACGTGCAGTCCCTTGTTCAACCATCGGCAGTATTATTGAACAGTAGAACAGTAGAACATTGATATGGTTGCAGTTGTTTCAGGAACAACTCGGCATAGCATTTCAGTCAACTCTTCGCCAGAAATACTTCATACTGCTGCGTACCACTGCTAGCGCACAAGTAACACTACTGGGTGGAATGTTTCGCTAGTAATCAGAACGGCCAGTGTCCCGGATTCGAACGCTGCTTCTGCTTTAATTCTGAATAAATGTCATCAGCAATGGCAGCAGAAAACCTTCCACGTAGGGAGTCATCCTCGTTCTTCGAACGAACTTTTCAAAGAAGGTAGAGGAGCGGACACAGATCCAAGCAATCACTTCCTGTGGGCGGTAAAATGCATCTAAAAGTCGGAAAAATCTACTATGCTTCACGGTATGAGGGTGCAGAAGGCAATATAAATCACCGCCTTAAATAGATATAATTTAATTGTAGCCTGTAATTGAGGAAGTATCACGGTGATCTCTCCAATGGCAAAATTTTCTGGACTAGTGCGCCATTCGTAGCGCCAAGAGAGGATTGTCACTGAGGAGTTGATCAAGTGAAAATGATTGTATAACCAACGAAAGGAAAACATTTTAAGAGTCTCGGCGTGGAGTATCGGAAGGCCGAATGTGATAAGAAAGCTAGAAAATTTGAAAAGGGAAACCCAAAGGCTCCGTCAAAATATAGTGGAGGTCAGTGAAAGGAAATGAAACTAAGGTATTCATAGACGAGAATAGGGTCTTAACAACAGCAGAACGTGGTGCAGTGGGAGTAGGATTCGTTATGAATAGGAAAATAGGCCAGAGAATGAGTTACTGTAAAGAGTTCTGTGATAAGGTTATTCTAACCGGAATAAAAAGCAGCTACAACTCAGCTACAATTCAGTCAGACATATCGACGTCATAAGCAGAAATGTGGAAAGAGAGAGGTGTCAGGACATGATGAACGGTTCGTTTTATTCTTGGTGGTTGTAGTAATTTATATGAACGATACTTATTTTTTATGGAATATTAAATACGACGTTTAACTTAAAGCAGATTTAATTCAGAGTCGCAATTAAAAGATAGTCGTTGATGCCATTGATCGTGACCGGACCAAATATCTCACGAAATAAGCGTCAAATGAAAAAACTACAAAGAACGAAACTTGTCTGGCTTGAAGGGGGAAACCAGATGGCGCTGTGGTTGGCCCGCTAGATGGCGCTGCCATAGGTCAAACGGATATCAACTGCGTTTTTTCAAATAGGGACCCCAATTTTTATTACATATTCGTGTAGAACGTAAAGAAATATGAATGTTTTAGTTGGATAGTGATAGATGGCGCTGTAATAGTCACAAACATATGGCTCACAATTTTAGACGAATAGTTGGTAACAAGTAGGTTTTTTTTAATTGAAATACTGATTGTATGTACGTTTGAACATTTTATTTCGGTTGTTCCAATGTGGTACATGTAACTTTGTGAAATTATCATTTCTGAGAACGCATGCTGTTACAGCGTGATTACCTGTAAATACTACATTAATGCAATAAATGCTCAAACTGATGTCCGTCCAAAAATGGCTCTGAGCACTATGGGACTTAACATCTTAGGTCATCAGTCCCCTAGAACTTAGAACTAGTTAAACCTAACTAACCTAAGGACATCACACACATCCATGCCCGAGGCAGGATTCGAACCTGCGACCGTAGCAGTCGCGCGGTTCCGGACTGCGCGCCTGAACCGCGAGACCACCGCGGCCGGCAAAATGATGTCCGTCAACGACAATGCATTTGGAAATACGTG
This sequence comes from Schistocerca nitens, assembly GCF_023898315.1. Taxonomy (NCBI): domain Eukaryota; kingdom Metazoa; phylum Arthropoda; class Insecta; order Orthoptera; family Acrididae; genus Schistocerca; species Schistocerca nitens. Next base: position 783,447,551 of record NC_064614.1, on the reverse strand, counting down.
TACCGACATTCCTCTCAAGAGCGAGTAGTTCGCCTTCCGTAATGTTCGCACATGTATTGGCAATGCGCTGACGCATGTTGTCAGGCGCTGTCGGTGTATCACGATATCAAATATCCTTCAACTTTCCCCACAGAAAGGAATCCGGGGACGTCAGATCCAGTGGTGCTTCGACGACTAATCCACCTGTCATGAAATATCATATTCAATACCGCTTCAACCGCACGCGAGCTATGTGCCGGACATCCATCATGTTGGAAGTTCATCGCCATTCTGTCATGCAGTGAAACATCTTGTAGTAACATCGGTAGAACATCACGTAGGAAATCAGCATACATTGCACCATTTAGTTTGCCATCGATAAAATGGGGCCAATTATCCTTCCTCCCCTAATGCTACACCATACATTAACCCGCCAAGGTCGCTGATGTTCCACTTGTCGCAGCCATCGTGGATTTTCCGTTGCCCAATAGTGCATATTATGCCGGTTTACGTTACCGCTGTTGGTGAATGACGCTTCGTCGCTAAATAGAACGCGTGCAAAAAGTCTGTCATCGTCCCGTAATTTCTCTTGTGCCCCGTGGCAGAACTGTACACGACGTTCAAAGTCGTCGCCATGCAATTCCTGGTGCATAGAAATTTGGTGCAATCGATGTAGCATTCTCAACACCGACGTTTTTGAGATTTCCGATTCTCGCGCAATTTGTCTGCTACTGATGTGCGGACTAGCCGCGACAGCAGCTAAAACACCTATTTGGGCATCATGATTTGTTGCAGCTCGTGGTTGACGTTTCACATGTGGCTGAACACTTCTTGTTTCCTTAAATAACGTAATTATCCGGCGAACGGTCCGGACACTTGGATTATGTCGTCCAGGATACCGAGAAGCATACATAGCACACGCCTGTTGGGCATTTTAATCACAATAGCCATACATCAACTAGATATCGACCTTTTCCGCAATTGGTAGACGGTCCATTTTAACACGGGTAATGTATCACGAAGTAAATACCGTCCGCACTGGCGGAATATTACGTGATACCGCGTACTTATACGTTTGTGGATATTACAGCGCCATCTATCACAAAGCGAAAAAAGTGGTCCAACTAAAACATTCATATTTCTTTACGTCCTACACGAATGTGTAATAAAAAATGGGGGTTCCTTTTTAGAAAAACGCAGTTGATATCCGTGTGACCTATGACAGCGCCATCTAGCGGGCCAACCATAGCGCCATCTGGTTTCCCCCTTAAAGCTAGACAAGTTTCGTTCTTTGTAGTTTTTTCGTTTGACGCTTATTTCGTGAGGTATTTGGTCCGGTCACGATGTGGTGCTAAAGACGAATGTTGAAAATTAGGTAGACTGATAAGGTAAGGAATGAGGAGGTTCTGGGTAGAATCGGAGAGGAAAACACTGATAAGGAGAAGGGACAGGATGTTAGGACATCTGTTAAGACACGAGGGAATGACTTCCACCGTAGTATATGGAGCTGTAGAGGGCAAAAACTGTAAAGGGAGACAGAGATTGGAATACATCCAGCAAATAACTGAGGACGTAGGTTGCTACTCTGAGAAGAAGAGGTTGGTACAGGAGAGGCGGGCCGCATCAAACCAGTCAGAAGACTGATGACCCAAAAACAAATTATTATGAGGTAATCGTTTCCATATATTAACCAATATATATTGGTTTGCATGCTAATCGTGTGATCAATTGATTTAATTCAGAAAAATTGACTGAACTGAGCCATTGCGCAACGGATTACTGAATCTCAAGATTAATTAACATTATCTCCCACCCCACGTGATTCTCCCAGCTCGACAATAAATAATTTAAATTTTTGCAAGCAGAGGAAAGGTCTATACCATCAAAGAATAGTGTACATTTAAATATTAGTTCTTTGAGTGTATGGCAGGCTGAAAGTAGAAGGCTCACAACTTAAACCAACCATTAATCAATCAATCTATTACTAGATTGAGCACTCCAGAAACTGAATCTTTACTTAATAAGAAAATGAAGGAATGGGCCTGTATACACATGCGCCAGGGAAAGCTCTGTAGAATGAGTTCTATGAAACAGAGATGGGGATGTGGGGGACATCATTATCAGTAACGGTGAAATACAGTTGAAACTAGGCTGAACATTTATTGTAACTAGACATTTAGGAAAATGCAGAAAATTTGACGAAAGAGTTCACGGGTGAACTGCTGGGTGTTAGTGTCCAACGGGCACAATATTTTTTACCACGTTGCCATCATCAGGCGCCCTGACGAATTGACCGCCGAGGCGCCGGCGCCGAGCTTTTATCTCCCCCCCCCCTCCCATTTCCCTCCAGGTGTTCGCAATTCTATCCTCGCCCAGGCGCAGATCGTCCGGCATCCATCTTTTTCGCGGTCAGCGCCCAGGGTCGCATGACAGCGGCGTCTTCTTAGTAGCTCTAACTGTTCTCGAAGTCAGTTCGTGGTGGGATGTCTTCTGTCTCCTTTGAGTCAAATTCAAAGCGGGTTTCCAGGCTTTACTAAGGATGTAACCGCTGTTTGGATTGATCAGCGGCTCCCGAACTCGAATCTCTACATATTCTTTAATGACACAGTCCCATTTTTTGGATGTCTGTGTCAGAACCTTGGCTCGTCGTCTCCTCATCCAGATGCCTGGTCGTGAGAGTTCTGAGTTCTTAAGAGAGGACTCAACTTTGCACCGACTCCTAATTCCGCAACTTTCACGGATATCATCAATGCAGTGGAACAGGCAGCTGCACGACGTCCACCTGAAGCAGCTGAAGTACAACACGAAATATGTCGTGCTCTCACGCAACCTAAGCCTGTGAAACCGAACATCTCCAGCAGTGAGAGGAGACCATAACGGAGCTATGAGAAGATCCAGATACCGTTGTCTTACCAGCCGACGAAAATGCAACTGTGATCTTATCTCATCAAGATTACATTGACAAAATTTTGTGGGCGGACATCCTTATGAGTTTCTATGTTTCTCTTCACGAGGGTGTCTCTGCAGGAATCCTTGGAAGTTACTAGTCAGAAATTTGACACAGATGACCAACTTTTTACGCACGTCCTGACGGTGACATACTTTCTCTTCGACGATGAATACTACGAGCAGACGGAAGAAGCAGCCATTGGGAGTCCATTTTCAATAGTCGTCGCCAACTTGTTCCTGGAACATTTCGAGGAGGAAGCCCTGGATTCAGCGGAGACTCGTTTGTTACTTCCACTATGTTGACGATACCTTTGTCATATGGCCACATGGAAGAGATAGGCTGAATGGTTTCCACATAAATCTTAATTCCATACACCAGAGCACTACGTTTACTGCGGAAGTCGAAATGGTGGAGTGCTCCCCTTTCTGGATGAGAGAGCAGACGACACATTGGGTCAGAGAGTGTACCGCAACAAGATGCACACCGACCTTTAGTTACATGCAAACAGTTGCCACCATCCAGCGGAGAGAAACAATGTCCTCAAAACGTTAGTTCACAGGGCTTGCTCGAGATAATTCCTAAATATTTCGTTTTTGTACCCCATAGGATATTCTGTTCTGCTATTTGGAGTTGTTCATAGTCTTGATTCCCATTTTTAGTGAAAATATTGCTGCCGTTTTCGTTGCATTGAAAGCAATTTTATTTTGGTGAGCCCATGATTCTATAATATCGATCTGTCTTTGCGCTCTTGCTGTTGTGTCGATGCTGAGCCCAGATGCTAAAAAAACTGTGGCTTCTGCGTATAGGCTCACTATTACGTATGTTAGAGTAGGTAAGTCGTTGATGTATAGGTTGAATAACATAGGCTAAATGACGGAACCTTGTGGTATTTCCGCTTCTGGTGTATTGGTAGGTGATCTCTTGCCAAGTATCGTAACGAAAAGATCTCTATTCTGCAGAAAACTGCCTATGATTTTAAGTTGAACTACTATGTTTTGTTTCCATACTCTGTCGTAAGCTTTAGCTACAGCGAAGAATACTACTACTGTTGACTTACTGAGATTAAAGTTGTTCTGGATGCGTTACGTCACCGGCATGCGCCCCTGGGCGCGGACCGCGAAGAGAACGGATGACGGACGCCTCGCGCCTAGGCGCGGACCGCATTGGGAACACCTGGAAGGGGGGGGGGGGGGAGATAAAAGTCCGGTGTCGGCGCCTCAGCGCTGAAGCTACTACGCCTAGTTGAGGAAGCATTCGGCGCCATGGAAAGGAAGGAATTCTTCGGGCCTGTATTTCCGGATGTCTCCTGCGCCTTTGATTGCTTGTGTCATGAGGGCCTCCTGCATAAACTTCTAGATAGGGGGGCCCCTGTCTCACACTCGACACTCCTGAAAAGCTACCGCGAAAAACGGACATTTCATGTCCGCACTCAAGATGGTACATCGTCCACCAGACTCATCAAAGCACTAGTACCTCAGGGCAGTGTATTGGGACCACTGTTATACACACTGTACACGTCTGACCGACCATTGACGACCAGAACCCACCTATCTCTATATGCCGATGACTCAGCCATCTTCTCCCGAAGTACGAATGCTGCACACCTCCAGGCAAGACTGCATCAAGCGTGTAATACGCTGAGCGAAAGGGCGATGAAATGGCGATTGTCCTTCAACGCCAGGAGGACGCAGGCAGTAGCTATTTGCGGAAGACCTTTTCCACCTAACATCCAGCCCATTGAGATAAGGGACACTCCAGTCCCATGGTCAAAAGCAGCGAAATACCTGGGTGTGACCCTCGACAGGCGTCTGACATGGCGCCCTCATACAGAAAACATCCGAGATAGAGCCAGGAGAAGAATGGTAGCGCCTTACCCACTACTAAATCCATCATCAACACTACCATCAAGACTGGGGGTGATATTGTACCTCCTAGACTACACCGCTCTTGTGTGGGGCAATGCTGCTCCAACCCACATACAACGACTACAAAGAATTCAAAACCGTGCTCTGAAAAGGGCACCCCACCTGCCACATTGGTTCCCAACGAAAGCGCTTCACCAGCTCGCAGGGGTGCCCTACCTGAGGGACCGATTCAGAACCACTGCCAAAGCCATCGACGGAAGAACACAAAACTCAGAAAACAACCATGTACGAGAACTTGCACAGGGTCAACTACCAGGCCTCCAACAGATGGCCAGACGACCTACGAGAATAACAACCCCATACACCTCGTGTATATATATTTAAAAAATGAATTTGTGTGTGAATGTATGCCCCAACAACTTCTGCAGCGCGGAAACCTTGGCGGTAATTTCGTCAGCGCACCTGATGATGGCAACTCGGTCGCTTGCCGAGATATGGTGCCCGTTGGACACTGACACTCGGCTGTTCACTCCTTGAACCCTTTCGTCATGAAGTACGTCGGGAGAAGATGAAGAATTACAGAAAATTCGCTGAAAACGTTATGGCCGCTGGAGCCTGCTTCAAATAACCACGATAGTGGAACAGTTAACTACCTTACCTCTTGGGCTTATAAATCATTGGATACCCGTAACATATGAATAATTTAATCGCCAAGAATCACACACACACATCGCATCCACATTAGCAGCACACTGGAAAAGGAAGAGAAACTAGAAGAATAGCAACATGCACCACAAACAGATGCAGTCGGCAAAAGCTTGCTCCACTAGCCTAACGCATCAACAAACAACGCAGGAATTTCACATCTTGAGACTGAATGATAATTACGATTCGAAATGCTACTCAACGACAAGGAACGACAGAGGTACATGAAATTGCAATGAAAAATTAACCACGACCTCAAGCGTACGTACGGTAGCCACAGCCGTTGGTATAACGACACAAGGTACCTACACAAGGGAAAAATGGACATTACGAATAGGCAAAAATGTATGTAAGAAAAAATATACACGTGAAAGCAATTTAAATAAGACCTTGTCTGCGAAGAAAGAGAACTGAAAAACGATGAGCTGAGGGCTCGTCCGTTTTTCAAGCACGTGGCCAGCCCAAAAGAAAATATGAAAATCCGAAAAATTGGTTAATATATGGAAACGATTACCTCATAATAATATATTTTTGGGTCATCAGTCTTCTGACTGGTCTGATGCGGCCCGCCACGAATTCCTCTCCTGTACCAACCTCTTCTTGTCAGAGTAGCAATCTACGTCCTCAATTATTTACTGGATGTATTCCAATCTCTGTCTCCCTTTACAGTTTTTGCACTCTACATTTCCATATAGTAAGTCATTCCCTCATGTCTTAACAGATGTCCCATCATCCTGTCCCTTCTCCTTATCAATGTTTTCTACATATTCCTTTCCTCTCCGATTCTACCCAGAACCTCCTCATTCCTTACCTTATCAATCTTCCTAATTTTCAACATTCGTCTTTAGCACCACACCTCGGATGCTTCGATTCTTTTCTGTTCCGATTTTCCCATACTCCATGTTTCAAAACCATACAGTGCTATACTCCAGACGTACGAGTACTTTCATAGAAATTTCGCCGGCCGCTGTGGCCGAGCGTTTCTAGGCGCTTCAGTCTGGAACCACGCTACCGCTACGGTCGCAGGTTCGAGTCCTGCCTTGGGCATGGAAGTGTGTGTTGTCCTTAGGTTAGTTAGGTTTAAGACGTTTAAGTTCTAGGGGACTAATAAGTCCCATAGCGCTCAAAGCCATTTGAACCATAGAAATTTCTTCCTCAACTTAAGACCTATGTTTGATAGTAATAGACTTCTCTTGGCCAGGAATGCCCTTTTTGCCATTTCTAATCTGCTTTTGATGTCCGCCTTGCTGCATTCGTCATTGGTTATTTTACTGCCTAGGTAGCAGATTTCCTTAACTTCATCTACTTCGTGACCATTAACCCTGATGTTAAGTTTCTCGCTGTTCTCATTTCTGCTGCATCATTACTTTCGTCTTTCTTCGATTTACTCTCAGTCCATATTCTGTACTCATTAGATTGTTCATCCCATTCAGCAGATCACATAATTCTTCATTTTCACTCAGGATAGCAATGACATCGGCGAATCGTATAATTAATATCCTTTCACCTTGAATTTTAATTCCTCTCTTGAACCTTTCTTTTATTTCCATCCTTGCTTCTTCGATGTACAGATTGAACAGTGGGGGCGAAAGGCTACACCCTTTCTTACACACTTTTTAATACGAGCACTTCGTTCTTGGTCGTGCACTCTTATTATTCGCTCCTGGCTCCTGTATATATTGTATATTACCCGTGTCTCCCTACAGCTTACCCCTATTTTTATCACAGTTTTGAACAGCTTGCCCCATTTTTACATTGTCTAGGTCGACAAATCCTGTCAACGTCCACTGATTTTTCTGTAGTCTTGCTTCCATTATCAACCGCAACGTCAGAATTGCCTCTCTAGTGCCTTTCCCTTTTCTAACCCCAAACTGTTCTTCATCTAGCGCATCTTCAGTTTTCTTTTATGTTCTACTGTGTATTATTCATGCCAGTCCTCCAAAGCTCCTTTAAATTTTGATTCTAATACTGGGTGCCCTATCTCTCCTAAATCGACTTCTGTTTCCTCTTCTATCACATCATACAAATCTTCCCTCTCATAGAGGCTTTCAATGTACTGTTTACAACTATCCGCTCTCTCCTCTGCATTTAGCAGTGGAATTCCCGTTGCATTCTTAATGCAGTTTGGTCCCTTAGGAATTCACACACATTGCCTCGCTAAGTCTGTACAGGAATTGGCTAAACTGCCACAACAGCAAACGAGAAGTTTATGCATTGTCAATCAGTATTAAAACACTATATAGACGGATTCCCTTGGTCTATCATTCAGAGCGTAGAGGAACAGCAAAGAAGAATAGGAATACAACACTGGGACATTATTGTCGTGGGGAACGTTGATGAAACACAGATACTTAACAAATTGGCATATATGTGAATAAAAGAGATACAGAACAAAGATTAATTCAGAGAATGTATAAAGTTGCCGCTAATAAGGACACACTCAGCTGCTGACTCTTCTGCGAGCATGATTTATTAAATGCACTGAAAGTATGAGGTGCTAAAGGTGTGGCAAAAAATTATGAAATGGCTCATATAGAGACCTTTCAATGGAGAGGGTAATACGGTACGGGAAGGCTGAAAGAGTTGCTATATGGGCTAATACACGCCCTTTAATACAAGTGATGTGACAAATCAATTCAGTATCACCTAGTACGAGGTGCATTCAAGTTCTAAGACCTCCGATTTTTTTTCTCCAGACTGGAAAGAGATAGAAACATGCGCATTGTTTTAAAATGAGGCCGCGTTCATTGTCAATATGTCCCAGAGATGGCAGCACCGTATGGCAGATGAAATTTTACCGCCAGCGGCGAGAATGAGAACTGTTTTAAATACTTAAAATGGCGACGTTTTCCTTACTTGAACAGCGAGCAATCATTCGTTTTCTGAATTTGCATGGTGTGAAACCAATTGAAATTCATCGACAGTTGAAGGAGACATGTGGTTATGGATGTGTCGAAAGTGCGTTCGTGGGTGCGACAGTTTAATGAAGGCAGAACATCGTGTGACAACAAACCGAAACAACCTCGGGCTCGCACAAGCCGGTCTGATGACATGATCGAGAAAGTGGAGAGAATTGTTTTGGGGGATCGCCGAATGACTGTTGAACAGATCGCCTCCAGAGTTGGCATTTCTGTGGGTTCTGTGCACACAATCCTGCATGACGACCTGAAAATGCGAAAAGTGTCATCCAGGTGGGTGCCACGAATACTGACGGACGACCACATGGCTGCCCGTGTGGCATGTTTTCAAGCAATGTTGACGCGCAACGACAGCATGAATGGGACTTTCTTTTCGTCGGTTGTGACAATGGATGAGACGTGGATGCCATTTTTCAATCCAGAAACAAAGCGTCAGTCAGCTCAATGGCAGCACACAGATTCACCGCCACCAAAAAAATTTCGGGTAACCGCCAGTGCTGAAAAAATGATGGTATCCATTTTCTGGGACAGCGAGGGCGTAATCCTTACCCATTGCGTTCCAAAGGGCACTACGGTAACAGGTGCATCCTACGAAAATGTTTTGAAGAACAAATTCCTTCCTGCACTGCAACAAAAACGTCCGGGAAGGGCTGCGCGTGTGCTGTTTCACCAAGACAACGCACCAGCACATCGAGATAACGTTACGCAAGAGTTTCTTCGTGATAACAACTTTGAAGTGATTCCTCATGCTCCCTACTCACATGACCTGGCTCCTAGTGACTTTTGGCTTTTTCCAACAATGAAAGACACTCTCCGTGGCCGCACATTCACCAGCCGTGCTGCTATTGCCTCAGGGATTTTCCAGTGGTCAAAACAGACTCCTAAAGATGCCTTCGCCGCTGCCATGGAATCATGGCGTCAGAGTTGTGAAAAATGTGTACGTCTGCAGGGCGATTACGTCGAGAAGTAACGCCAGTTTCATCGATTTCGGGTGAGTAGTTCATTGGAAAAAAAAAATCGGAGGCCTTAGAACTTGAATGCACCTCGTAGTACTGAAACCACTGTATGAAAATCAGAAGAGGAATAGATATACATGGAAAAGTTGCAGAGGCACATGGAGATAAAGTGGGTCACATCATTGTGAGATAAAGCTTCCGTAATCAGGTAGTGGATTAAAGGGCGTACCATGAAGTAAATAACAGACTCGTATCAGAGCTCAGTAATGACGAATCGTTCGGAAGGCTCAGTATAGGAAGAAGTGCGGTGCCGTACTGAAGTTCACCTTAAGAGGAATAATTACAGAAGTTAGACAGATAAACACAGGTAAAAAGGAGCTAACGCAATGAAACTGCAGAAAGCAGCAAAATACTTCAATTTACTGACGAAAGAAGGAAGCACAATAATGTTCAGGGAAAGACGGTATAAATCAATGTAAGATCCAAATAAATAGGAAATCGTGCAAGCCAATGCCTAATGGCTCCTGGAAAAATGTGGAGAAATCGAAACAGAAATGATCAACAGAAGGACTCATTAGCCAAACAGAAAAGCCTAAACTTCCTTCTGTAAAACTGAATGCATGGGCTTCATCCAGAGAGACCACCGATTACCGACAAGGCTGTGCCGAAAAATGATGAGAAAATCTGTGTCACAAACTGTAAGCTGAACTATCGAAAACGGCTGCAGATGCAGCAAACATCAGACGCTGTTCTCGCATCACTCAGTGGTAGGACAGAGGGCAATCTTGCAAGAAACTGAACTCCGTCGTATATCAGTATTCAGAATTTCAGCCACAAAAAAATTGCACTGTCACAAAATGCAACGGTTACAAAATCTCACGGGTTGAGTTTGAGGAATGAGTGACATCTGAAGGCAATTGTGTATGTGAAGATCACATACCATGCACACCCGAGGAAGCAAATTTGTTGATACTTCTGTTCGCATTCCGGTACATGTGTTGGTCAAAGTCCATCAGGAGTGGATCAAAACAGCTTAAAATGTGCTGGTCAACAACCTATAGCATTTGATATCTTCAGCACATGCACTGTTATGTACGGAATGTAGCACAGCCATACAATGAATAAAGCTATTCTCAAATGAAAGAATGTTTTTCCCATGTATTTCTCTATATGTCCGAGGCGTCACATGAACTTTTTCCTGTCTGAAAATTACATGTTCCATTCGAGATAGAGAACTGCAAAATAGCCACCGTGTTGGTATTAGACTCACAGCTTTCCTCCCACTCATCCAACCTTAATTTAAATTTATTTTTATTAATCTGTTTTTCTTTTGTATGGATGTCAGAGCACATGTTTATATCTAAAAATGTGCCTATAATGTTTAATCTTACCGTGAATTTCTCTGACGTAGCCTACGTAGCTGTCGTGTTACTTCAGATGCCATATACAGTGTGTCCGTGAAGTATTGGTGCAGCTATGAATGCGTTGGATGACTAAGAAAACGAAATGTGGAAACTAGCGATAAATTGGACAGCACCTCAAAGAATTTCTGTAATATGATGTTCAATGGTGTGCGCACGCAGGTGATGATGCAACACAACGAACCATGTAGCAGAAGCTGATCAGGCCACGTCAGTCGAGATGTGGACGGTAGAAAGGAAAGTTCAAAGTGATCTGCGGCTTTCTAAATTCGAATGCGTGACCAGTGTTCAACCTGAAATCGTCACGTGTACAACAAAGAAACAGCACATAGGCCTAACATTAATCGGTCGGATTAGCAGTTAAACGATATCGGCAGCCTGTGGGACAAACCACGTTCTCGTAGATGTTTGGTAAGTGACGAGGTTGTAGAAGCTCTACAGAATAAGTACGTAAGGAGCCACAAAACATCGGGGTGTGCCTGTGCTCGAGAATTAGGCCTAAAAAAGCCAACAATTGATAAGGTTCTAAGGAAACGACTCCGTTTCTCGGGTTACAAATTGCAGTTGTTGCTCGCTATCAAATCGACTGATAGATCAAAATGACGGGAATTTTTAACATATATGCTCATTGAGATCGACTATGATGTACGATTTATGAAGAACGTCGTGTTTAGTGATGAACCAACATTCCATGTCTGTTGTTATGCGCATCGCTTTAACGTTAGAACAGCCTCATGCCTACACTGATTACGAACGTAGCACCTCAATGGTGAACGTGTAGTGTGCCCTGATACATGATGAAGTTGTTGACCGATTTTTCTTCGCGGTGCAGACTGCTAAGTCTGACAATTACCTTGACGTGTGGCAATCATCTGCAGTGCAACCGTTTCTACAAAGTGTCGTCTTTCAACAAGACGACACTCCTCCACACTACGCCAACTACACTGCTGGCCACCGTAAATGCAACACCCTGAAGGAATCATCCGAATCAAGTGAAATTTACACCATGGGTTTGCAGCGATGAGATATGCAACTGATTAGAATTTCAGCGCGCGCCTGTGGCGCCACCTCATAGCGCCATTTAAGGATTGACGATTTCGACGAGTGTACGTTCGGCACGTGTGTTTACCTTGTGGTTGTTTCACAAGACGATCAGTTATGCCTCGTAGACAACAGCGAACATCGTTTGATCAAGTATCCGAGTTCGACAGAGGAAGGATAGTGGCTTACCGAGATTGTGGATTATCATACAGAGAAATCGCTAGTCGTGTTGGACGAAACCAAACAACTGTAATGCGGATATGTGACCGTTGGATGCAGGAGGGTACGACGGACCGACGTGGTCGATCGCATTCACCTCGGTGCACCACTGCACGTGCTGATAGGCAAATTGTGCGCATGGCAGTGACGGATCGCTCAGTGACATCCCGAACCATAGCACAGCACATTGCGTCTGTAACGCATCATCCAGTGTCTGCGCGTACCATTCGACGCCGTTTACAGCAGAGTGGTCTGTCCGCAAGACGTCTATTGCTTCGTATACCATTGACGCAGAACCACAGACGTCTCCATCGCCAATGGTCTGATGACAGACGGATGTGGACGGCAGAATGGAATGACGTTGTCTTTACTGACGAGGCACGCTTCTGTCTGCAGCACCACGATGGTCGGATTCGAGTGTGGAGACACCGTGGAGAGAGGATGCTGGACAGCTGCATTATGCACCGCCACACTGGTCTTGCACCGGGTATTATGGTATGGGGCGGTATTGGATATTACTCTCGCACGCCTCTAGTACGCATTGCCGGTACTTTAAATAGCCGGCGCTACATATCCGATGTGCTGGAGCCAGTTGTCCTTCCTTACCTTCAGGGCTCGGCCACAGCCATATTTCAACAGGATAATGCTCGACCACACGTGGCACGCATTGTCCAAAGGTTCTTCGTCAATAACCAGATTGAATTGCTTCCCTGGCCGGCTCGCTCTCCGGATCTTTCGCCGATAGAAAACATGTGGTCCATGGTTGCTCAACGAGTGGCCCAGATGATCTTTGGCAACGTGTGGAAGCTGCTTGGGCTGCTGTACCCCAGGAACACATCCAACGTATCTTTGACTCAATGCCGAGACGTGTGGCAGCGGTGATCTCCAACAATGGCGGCTACTCTGGCTACTGATTCTGGCAGGAACCACATGTCACAGACGTTTGTAAACGTAATCATTTGATACTTGGTCAACATGTTATCTACAAAATAAATCTTGTTGTGCTACCTCTTGTCTTTCTTGGTGTTGCATTTACGGTGGCCAGCAGTGTATTTTCAAGAGTTTTTGGATAGCAAGTTTCCCCGACGGTGAATGGGAAGAGGAGGTCTTAAGTCATGGTTTTCACGATCCCTGGACCTAACGCCATCAGACGTTTACTTTTGGCGTTATGCGAAGCAACGTGTGTACACTGAACGTATGAAAGACATAAATCATTTAAAACAATCAAAGACGCTATTCACTCTGTTGGACGCGTGTTTGTGAAGAACTAGAATATCGTTCGGATGCATGTAGAGTAAGAAATGGAGGCCACATCGAACTGTGTTGAACAGTTATACACACTTTGAGAATTTCTCCTTCATTTCAATCTTGTTTAACATTTATATCTCGTTTTATTTATTTTCTGTGGCCTATTAAAATTGCACCATGACTGTACAGACACACTGTATTTTTATTATTGACGTGCACCTCTGTGCTGTGCAAGAAACTTATTAGAATCTCGAGGTGAGCGTAATAAAGTAACTGGAGCAAAGAGATCAAGTGTCTTAAAGTTTCGAGCAGGCGAGTTGTTGGTAGCCCTCTGCGCCGCAACTGTGCGTCACAATTGTGGCAGTGCTGGCGCGAGCTGTCTCCATCCGGCGGCAGATTTGGGCGCGGTGTAGGGTGGCAGTTTCATCACTGTGTACCCGGGCAGCGCATTTCCGCGGGCAACTAACTTCTTAGAAAGTGGATGTTTACCCACGAGGTCGCGTTACGTTAACTCCGCCCCACCCCTCCTTGCCCCGCCCCGTCATCCAAGCTTAACGGGCGCTCCGCGAGCTTTAAAGGGGAACGCCCAGTCTCAAGTAGTACACCCGCCTCCATAACCAGTCTCCCGACGTCGCTGTAAACGTGATCGTACAGTTTCCGTTACACAACGTACCACATGCGTTTTCTCATTAATTTGGGGCACGTATTAACACTCCTTGTACGCCGTAAAATTTATAATATGTTGTGGTATTTTGGTGGATCATTGATGTTGACATACGCTTACAACATTCTTTTCTGAATGCGTGATAGTACCTGTGGAGTGTACTAAATCGTAGTTTTCTGTTATTTCTCTCATTTCTTTTTATTGGCACTGTCCTTTGGTAAAGGCAAAAAAAATCTATGATGAAGATGTATTGGCCCCTAGACAGAACCTAGGGTATGACCGTACCGGGAAAAATTTCAACTAACGAACAAAAAAATTAGATTTTTTTAAATCATAAGCTCACAACGCACCATTTAACTTTTATTGTGTATTGGGATAGACATTTTAATATATAATTTATGGTTTAGCAAATTGAAGAGATTAAAAAAATGAAATGAAGTGATTGAAGTATTTAACAAGATTTATTAAAAATCTCCATAAACAACTATATAATTGTTTTAAAGAGAAAGAAAGAAATTCGTGTGGTATGTGGTAGATCACGAGACTGAAACTGAGTGAACTTTTTAATCCACACTATGTTTTGTTACACAAATTACCAACTCATGAATTTGTCGATTTATGTTAATTACTTGTAAATTTGTCACCTCTGACTGCATACGACATTAAATCTTTTATAAGACATGCTAAAGTTCAATTAATCAGGCATATAACTTGCCATTTTTATTGTTCACATATAATTTCTGATGGAACCATTCTCCATGATAATATCCAAAGTTTTAATACATTTCAAAAGTAAATGTGTGGTGTGCGTACTGTAAGACCTTCGCTACACACACCATCCGATTATTTGACTTGTCGCTCTAACGAAGTAGGCGAGTGTCAGCAATATGTCTCGTGATCTTATCGTGGCGTGTTTATCTTCTGCCGTTAGGTCAGACGATAGAAATGCCACTTGCACGCTTAGAGTAGCAGATTGACGGTGACCAACTTTAAACAGAACTTAATTAATTTTCACACACATTTGTTAAAATAATAAAAATCATAGACATTACGTAACTTGATTCTGGATGCTGTTTACAATTGACAGTCTGAAGTTCCTTTGGTCTTGGTACGTTAATCTTATTGTCACATATCTCTGATACTTGACAAGGTGTCTATACATTTCTCTTCATGGCTATGTACAGGAATATGATAATCTTATTAGGCGCAGACTGAAACTTGACTACAGACTAATGTAGACTGGTGCAGACAAATGCAGACTAATGCAGAATAATGCAGACTGACTAATCGGAGGTCTGTACACTCGTTATAATACCCCGAGCGTTCAGGTATCACTGCGCGAGTGTGATCCGTGAGGAGAAAAGGTTCTACGTTAGCAGCAATCTCATTGGCTGCGTTACATATTAATACGCGGATCGGCGGAAGCAGAATTTGGTCCGTCTCTGTGACAGCGCCATCTCGTAGTGCGGAGACGGACGAGCGCTGAGCCTGCGCTGTTGTTCTTAGCGGGGCGCGCTCTATTGGGAAAGTTGTGTACGCGCTGACTACGCAGAACTATGTACACAACAAAATGAAACTGGAAATACTGTTTCAACATTGAATTTATTAACTTCCATTATCAATATTATAGAAATAGTATTGCTTCAGAGCTCTCACATAGTTCTTGTTGAGTTGGTTGGTAGGTTTCAGACCATCTTCATGAACTTCTGAATGTTTTGTATGTGGAAAAGTTATTAAGAATTCCTGAAAATGCACACAAAATTTAGAGCAGTGTGTTCATGTTTCATTAGAATGTTATATAAAAGGTTTCACGGTCTAAAAACCTAAGAAATGTTGCTCTGCAACTATGAGTTACTCAATATCATCATTGAAGACTGAACAAAAATGAAAGGTGAGTATTTTCAGTTGCTCGTATATGTTACTGCTACCAAACTTAATGTATGTATTACATACAAGGTTTAGATCATTTGTACGGAGGAAGTCTAACACAGAGTTGCAATCTTGGGCTTTGTAAACATACTGATAGCTAGCAAAACGTTACAATGTCTGTCTAAAAGTCAGTATTTCTGTTTTAAAAATAACATGTTATAACTATAGCAAATCTGTTAGTAAAATGCCAGATTTTAAAAGAATTGTATTTACCAAGCAAATTTTACCTACATTTAATTCAAATAGAATACGTTATGGGACTGGTGGAATATTGTATAGCATTTATTATTTATTTCGCGAATCAGTTTCAGCATGTTATATTATCATCAGGTGCAAAGATAAATATTTTGTGCAGTGAAATTTTTGTAGGATCAAAGATTTTAAACTAGTGCACCAACAGTACGTTTCCATTACCAAAGATGAAAATTATTGACGTTTAGGAATAAAAAAGAGAGGAATTATTTAAGTGAAAATACGATCTAAGATTATTTGACAGATGTGACAAATTAACTAATGAGCAATGTAACAAATAACAGCAATTATTCTTAGAAAAAACTAAATTCAACAATACACTTTGGTATCATGTTCCTAGAGTGGGTGGACAAAATAATCTTGTCTTTAACAGCTTTTAAATGACGAAGAAACATACTAGCGAGATTAAGCAGGTAATTGAAGCAGCTGTAATTATACGAAAATATATTTTTACACAAGAGATATTATACTAACTGAAACAAAGGTAAAAATGGCGCATGTTGTAAGAGGAATAAATTACAACATGGCCCAGATGGAAATACGAGCAGTATCTGCAGTCGGAAGTGGCGAGTGAGGGAACTGTGTCATTCAGTATTAAGTCGGGGGTACATACGACTTCGTCAGATTGACTTATATAGAAGTTTCCCAATTTCAATACTCCCCGATTTTCCAAAGCCAAAGTGCTGTCTATAAGTATCAGATCAAAATAAATGACGCGTTTGTTTTCATTCGTAATGTATAAAATATTGTCCCCAAAACAAACTGAACAGTCAATCAGTTCAATTCAAATAGAATAGTTCCCTAAATACTCATCCTTAAAATGGAAATTTTATAGAATCGTGTAGGTTAATTGGTTTATACCTACAGTTCATATTAATGAAGCTGCTTACAATTTATTAATAATTAAGCTGTCTTCAAATATCAATTTCAGTACTGAGAGAAGCAAAACGTTGAAAAAAGAACACATTGACACCGGTGTGTCAGACCCACCATACTTGCTCCGGACACTGCGTGAGGGCTGTACAAGCAATGATCACACGCACGGCACAGCGGACACACCAGGAACCGCGGTGTTGGCCGTCGAATGGCGCTAGCTGCGCAGCATTTGTGCACCGCCGCCGTCAGTGTCAGCCAGTTTGCCGTGGCATACGGAGCTCCATCGCAGTCTTTAACACTGGTAGCATGCCGCGACAGCGTGGACGTGAACCGTATGTGCAGTTGACGGACTTTGAGCGAGGGCGTATAGTGGGCATGCGGGAGGCCGGGTGGACGTACCGCCGAATTGCTCAACACGTGGGGCGTGAGGTCTCCACAGTACATCGATGTTGTCGCCAGTGGTCGGCGGAAGGTGCACGTGCCCGTCAACCTGGGACCGGACCGTAGCGACGCACGGATGCACGCCATGACCGTAGGATCCTACGCAGTGCCGTAGGGGACCGCACCGCCACTTCCCAGCAAATTAGGGAGACTGTTGCTCCTGGGGTATCGGCGAGGACCATTCGCAACCGTCTCCATGAAGCTGGGCTACGGTCCCGCACACCGTTAGGCCGTCTTCCGCTCACGCCCCAACATCGTGCAGCCCGCCTCCAGTGGTGTCGCGACAGGCGTGAATGGAGGGACGAATGGAGACGTGTCGTCTTCAGCGATGAGAGTCGCTTCTGCCTTGGTGCCAATGATGGTCGTATGCGTGTATGGCGCCGTGCAGGTGAGCGCCACAATCAGGACTGCATACGACCGAGGCACACAGGGCCAACACCCGGCATCATGGTGTGGGGAGCGATCTCCTACACTGGCCGTACACCACTGGTGATCGTCGAGGGGACACTGAATAGTGCACGGTACATCCAAACCGTCATCGCACCCATCGTTCTACCATTCCTAGACCGGCAAGGGAACTTGCTGTTCCAACAGGACAATGCACGTCCGCATGTATCCCGTGCCACCCAACGTGCTCTAGAAGGTGTAAGTCAACTACCCTGGCCAGCAAGATCTCCGGATCTGTCCCCCATTGAGCATGTTTGGGACTGGATGAAGCGTCGTCTCACGCGGTCTGCACGTCCAGCACGAACGCTGGTCCAACTGAGGCGCCAGGTGGAAATGGCATGGCAAGCCGTTCCACAGGACTACATCCAGCATCTCTACGATCGTCTCCATGGGAGAATAGCAGCCTGCATTGCTGCGAAAGGTGGATATACACTGTACTAGTGCCGACATTGTGCATGCTCTGTTGCCTGTGTCTATGTGCCTGTGGTTCTGTCAGTGTGATCATGTGATGTATCTGACCCCAGGAATGTGTCAATAAAGTTTCCCCTTCCTGGGACAATGAATTCACGGTGTTCTTATTTCAATTTCCAGGAGTGTATTATGGATATTCCTGAAAAGTATCATTATGCTTATGGGTATTTAGTCACCGAACGCGTAGGAACAACGATTAAGACGTGTGTTATTCAAAATGTGCTTGGCAAGGATTCAAGGCCAAGATAAGATACAGTGATTTAGAGTGATTGATGTATGCTGTACTCAAGAAGGGTTTGGCGAATATTGTGGCCCATTCTTTGTATCCATTGGACTACAAACTTAACGCAGTTCCCTATTACTGAAACTTTTAAAATTTAGTCATGTAACGACAGTGATCACCTAGGTAGCGCGAAAAATCAAACTTCTCGGGACAAACTGTCCCGGGAAAAGGAACATTTGCGATATCGGAGAATAATATCGAGTACAGGTGGAGTATTTTACGTATTACGCATTTTAACCATTTTTCAAACTTCATACCTTCACAGCTATTAGATGTGCACTAATTAATGTAACTCATGACTTGCAACATGCCATAGACAACAGCAATACAACTAAATTGTCACTACTAGACTTCAGCAAAACCTTGGTACCGTCAGCTTTAATGAACTGCTCAGAAATTTGAGACGGCTAAATTTTTCAGATATTACTGTTGAATCGTTGGAAATGTACCATATTCCAGGGACGTACATCAGCGTGTTGTTCGTAGGAAGAAAGCGTCATCCTGAAAACTCTGGTCCCACAGTGGTCCCACAGACTCATTCCTACCACTGTTCGTCAGTTCTGTCCTCGTGTAAATGTCATTTGTTTGTCGGTGACTTCCCTCTTCACTTGTGAGCCCTGAAGATAGCAATACCGCAATCGTCCAAGCTAATGGAGATGCTTCTTCATTTTCTAGGACTTAATTGTAGCATCCTTTCATAAATTAATTAGTTATGAATTTTAGTTACCTCTTACTAATTTTAACGGTAGCCCAGAAAAAGATTAACAACTTGAGTGTACTTTGGGTAAGAATTTCAGTTCGGAAGAAAATAGTGTCGCGGCACGCAGATTTTCGCAAGCCACTGTGCCATCCCGATGTTTCATAATATATTTCTACCGAATGCATAACGTACAGTTGTGGAGTCATTCGGTCTGCAGGACCTACACTATTGCAATGTAATCCAAAATGGTGAAAGTAGTGAACCCTAGACCAGAATCGACCACGGCTTGAGAAACTGGATGTTTGCAAGATATGCAGGTCACGTGTGGGCCGAGACTCTGACTCAGCTTTGCTCGCTGCTTTTAGAAAAAGCTCAGTACAATGCAACATTTCATTTATTACTGCCGTGAGGTATTTTCTGGGCGATGAACTTCTTCAGTTTGGCAGAGTCATACGTCAGGACTGTTTACCCTTCCCCATTTTTTTTGGTCTCGTACAAAGCCAACTTAAAAATTAATGCATGTTTATTTACACAAAATCAAAGCTCATTATTTGCCATTTTAGTTAACAAAGTTATTTGTGAAAAATAATGTCGTCAAGGTGATGTCCATCATTTCGAATGCAGGATTCAAGTCTCTTCTCAAAATCCTCCATCACATAGACTAAAATCTCTGCAGGGATAGCAGCAATTTCTTGAATGATTGCATTCTTCAACTCCTCCAAATTTCGATGTTTGTGGTTATAGACACAGTTCTTAAGGTTCCCCCACAGAAAAAAGTCACATACTGACATGTCGGGAGACCTGGGAGGCCAAGGAACATTGCCAAAACGTGAGATAATCTGGCCAGGAAACATGCGTCTAAGAACTGTCATTGAAGTGTTTGCAGTGTGCAATGTTGCTCCATCCTGCTGGAACCAAACGTGTTTTAAATGAATTCGTCGTCTTCTTAGTTCTGGTTTCAAGAATTTTTCAAGCATACGAATATAACGAACCGAATTAACAGTAACTGTGGTCCAATAATGCCAACAGAGCCAAGAGCACACCAGACTGTTACTTTTTTTGAATGTAGAGGACGCTGGTGGATAAGGTGTGGATGCTCTGGAGCCCAGTAACGTAGGTTTTGCTTATTCACGGTCCCGTTTAAATGAAAATGAGCTTCATCTCTCATCAATAAAATTTCATTTTTATTCGATCCCAAAATCACTTGCATTCTGTAAGTGAAGTCTTCTTGTACAGCAAAATCAGTTTCCTTAAGTTGTTGAACAATGAGCATTTTGTAGGAATGGAATTTTAATTCTTTATGCAAAATTCGTCAAACCGATTCACGATTGATTCGTAACTCACTAGTAACTCACTAGCATGACGTCTAGCTGACCGTTCTGGACTTCTGACTGCCGCTTGCCTTACCCTTTCAACATTTTCTGGTGTCGTTACTCTGTGTCTCACGCCAGGAAGCTTCTTATCCTGTATGTTTCCAGTTTATCTGAAGTTTTCCACCGATCTGCGGATTGTGTTACGGCTCGGAACAGCTCCATGTCGACCGACATTAAACCGCGCATGAAAAAATTGCTGCGTAGCAATAATAGACTCACCACTTTTCAAGAAACTGTCATAGACAAACACTCGAGGTTGCAAGTCCCACTGCTCCATAGTGACTGAGTAAATGAAATGGCGTCTTGTGTGGATCAGAAATATCCCCACCACGAACACTTCCCACCACTGTGCCCTCAGTACTACGCAGTTCAAAACCGTCCCTGTCCCGTGTGTCACCCTGTATTTCACTGAGTTTCATTTCGGTATATTCACTGCGGCGTACGGCACGCGTGGCCAACAATCAGACACCACTGCGGAGAGACTTTTTGAACACGTCGTACATTATTATTATTATTATTATTATTATTATACACTTCGTGTAAAATTTAAAGGTATGGATCACGTGATGAAATTCGTGGTATAAAAAGTAAAATTTGTGAAGTCGTACTCATCATTCTACTGGCAGCAGCAATGGTTTTGAACGAGGAGTATGAAGACTTTATATATAAATGCGTAGTACGTAAGTTAAGTCAGGGGGCATGCCTGAAAAGCTTATTCGATTTAAAATCGACTAAGGAGAAAAGGAGAGCAGGAATGAAAATTGGAACATCCAGAACCGATTACAGATCTCGCATTTTAAGGAAAGTTATACTGCACACAGTACGACAGTGCATGGTATGAAACAACTTATTTCTGCTTTAATGGGGCTGTATTTAAAAAGCAAATCGTATTGGAGATTTGCTACGGCTAAAAGACAGTGGTCGGCAGGGCGATGGCGTTGACGGTGAGTTGGCAAAAGCCATGGACTGACAACAGAGTCGGACGAACAAGCAAAACAACAGTGCTGGCCCCTGCGCAGCTAGCCTTAGAGCGCGGTCACCGGTGCCGATCGGCTGGCGGGTGGGTCGCGATACAGGCTCAAATGGTTCAAATGGCTCTGGGCACTATGGGACTTAACATCGGAGGTCATCAGTCCCCTAGTCAGATAAGACATTGCTTCTTTACTTCATGTACTGAATAATGTTCATTATAACACTCATCTGTCTACATTTTGAATGTTAAGTAGCCAGTTTGTATTTGCGGCTACTAGATGGTACTCTTGGTGTAATGTTCAACTACCCGCGGGCGCCTCACTCTGATGCTACCGAAGCTCGACACATGTGAGCAGCCCATAGTGGTTTACCTTCCACTATTTCTTTTTCAAAATTTTGTGACCAAAGCTTTATCGTTTGATATTTATTTCATACGTGACATATAATTAGTGTTTCTTTCTTGCACTGTTAGTCAGTGTTTAGACTTGTATAAAAAAATTCCTATGATTTTTGTGCTTATGTTACAGGCCAGTTTGAATGTCTTACTTCTGATGGAGGCACTCATATTAGTGCTGAAACCTAGGTCAAAAGACTTAATTTTTGCGGCCGAGGGGTATTCTTTCTTTAATTTTACGTTTCAAGAATTCATCGTGGCCTTGTAAGAATTACAAGTATAGTTTTGTAACCATTTATAGGACACCGCCGATATTACATCTGTTTTAGAGACTTTGCCGTTTCAATTGAAAGCACCACTGCGTATGTATCGATGTAACAAATCATTTAAAGACAAATTCTTTTATTTTAAAATTGTCAAGGATGTGTATACTGTTTTCCTTTTGTTGAGTTTCCACGAGGTTGCAGAAGTGTTAGAATAATTCGATCAAAATGTGTGTTTGAAAGACATTTTTTCGATTATAAATCTAAGTAACTCATGAGAAAGCGGCAATCTGAGTGCGAAAAATCTGTGAAATTGCCATGCAATTGTTGTTATGCCGAAAGTTTATATTAGATAAAAAGTATACCTTCAGAATGCCAAAAATAATTAAATGTAGCTCCGTCTATAGGCCACAAGTGGCCCTTCCGGGACCGTCCGGCCGCCGTGTCATCTTCCGAGGAGGATGCGGATAAGGAGGGGCGTGTGGTCAGCACACCGCACTCCCGACCGTTAGGACGGTATTCTTTGACCGAAGCCGCTACTAATCGGTCGAGTAGCTCCTCAATTGGCATCACGAGGCTGAGTGCACCCCGAAAAATGGCAACAGCACATGGCGGCGGGATGGTGACCCATCCAAGCGCCGGCCACGCCCGACAGCGCTTAACTTCGGTGATCTCACGGGAACCGGTGTAGCCACTGCGGCAAGGCCGTTGCCAAATAATTAAATAATTCTGAAAATTTGTTTTGTGATCAATGTTGTTCAGAGACATTAAACATAAAACCAAATCGCATGTAGTGCTACTGTATTGCCATTTCAATGAGCGCGTTCGCAGTTTCCCGCCTTCCGCCCTCCAGATAGCGTGCGACGGTGATTGAGGAATGTGCGGTCAAACTGAGTGCTGTGACACTCTCGTCAGAACGTAGCTCCAGCACCGAATTCATCACCGCCTCTACTATAGACGGTTAAAAATGACAATGAATACTAGTGTACGATACATAAGCCTCATGCGCCTATTTGATTACGCCACTGCTTGATAGTTTCAGCGATGCAAATTGCGCAAATGCAAAGCGCTTTGCCTATTTCATCGGTTTCTCGGTGCGTGTGCATCCCCGTACCTCACATCACTGAACATGCACCTGCCATCTCATCATAATCGTAAAACAAGATCTCACCTGTCTAGTATTCCAGCTGGGCCCATTCATAAATGAAAAATATTTACATGTTCCTGTTCTTGTTGCATACCTAGTGGCGTCTGAAATAAATTTACGCAAAGTTTCCAGTGGTATAGCGTACGGACTTGTAAGGTTTGATAGTCAGCTCTGTAATTTCACAATGTAGGATAGTAATTATAGCAAGGAATTTAGCATATATTCATTGAGGTATTGATTCTGTCTAATTAAAAGCCTATTTTGCGTGACAAGTGTGACTTTAAACGCAAGACTGATCATGTGCGAGTAGATCTAGCCCTCTGACGGTTCTGCACAAACGTAGTTGTGCATGTAGACACTTTATCCATCCCAGGAATCAAGAACCTCGACAATTTTTTCCTGTTATCGACATTGATACTGACAATATATTGGTCCCAGGAATTCGAAGAGCTTCGAGAATGATTGAAATTCAAGTTTGAAGTCTGATAAAAAATGACAAAAACATTTTTTTCGAGTGATATAATTACAAACGAACACTTTTCGAATCTTTTCCTGTACTTTATACTCTTAAACCTTGCTTACTGCCAAATTTCTTGATTCTAGGTCAACGAGATGTATCCTACAGGTTTTAAAGAGTAAGTTGACGAGAGTAAAATATGTGACATAAATGACCTTACATTTTGATTTAACTTGCTTAGAAGTAGAAGTTTACATTTATTACATCAACTGGTAGTATAGACCTTAGTGACATAAATTTCGATTTGATACTTCTACAAGTTTCTAAGAAAAGGGGTTCTTAAAATACGGACAGACAATCACTCAGAAAACGACAAATTTTTTTTTTGTGTAATATTAGAAATTAACATATTTTGCATTTTTTCCTTTACATGTACTGTGCACCTTATTTTTTGTCAAATTTCACGATTCTAGGTCAACGGGAAGTACGCTATAGGTTTTGATAAGCGATTGTATATAAGAATGTGACATGAATGGCAGTATATTTCGACTGAATTGACCTAAAAGTTAGTATTTATTACATAGCCAAGAAACTGTAGACCTTAGTCTGTGACATAAACTTTAAATTGGTACGTCGACCCGCTCCTGAGAAAAAGGGGTTTCTACAGGCACACGGACAGACAGTTGTATAATGTATTCGTGTGATTTGATTACCAAATTCCCAATTTCCGGATGTTTTCCTTTACTTTCACTGTGAAACCTTGCCTCTTGTCAAATTTCATGATTCTAGGCCAATGGAAAGTACGCTATAGGTTTTGATGAGTCTGCGAATACACTGACTTACTTTAGAAGCTTACATTTACACATTTATTACACCATCAAGGGACCGTAGTCTTTAGTAAGTAGTATGTGACACAAATCGCCGTATTTTTAATTGCATTGACTTAAAAGCTCCAACCTTAGCCAAGGAACCGTAGACATTAGTATGTGCGATAAATTTCAACTTGATACGCTTATCCGTTTCTGTGGAAAAGTGTTTTTAACAGTTGGACAGACGGACGGACAATAATGTGATCCTATAAGCGTTTTGTTTTTATCATTGTAGGTACGGAAGCCTAAAAACTAAAACGCTTCTGTGTGGAGTACAATCATTTTAGGGAAACATGTTACCAATGCCTAAGATTATTGTGCAATATTCACCATAGAATCAGAAAATTTTGGTTTTCCAATCAAGGGGTTTTATACCAGATTATGTAACGCGTGAAGGAAATAATGACTGTCCGTTAAGTTCATTTGTCAGTCATGTAACCCCAGCCAAGAACACTATGAATTTGACAAGGCCTAATTGAAAAGGTTCGCTTGGAATATGAATAAAGGGGTACAGGGCGCAGAATCGGGGTTGGAAGTTTTCCTCTCTTCTGTCAGAAAATTCCGGAAAACAGATTTCATTAAGGACCTGTAAGTCTCCCGGTCGTTCGGCGATTTTATAAACTGATCATCTGGCTAACGTGATTTTTCTTGCTGATTATTAAGTGGGCAGCACTTTTCGGACAACTTATCACAATAGTAACTTCTATAACCGTGTGCCTATGTCTTGACGTGTTCTCTCATTTGCTTTTGTTACATTTCAACAAATCGAAGGTTAACGAAAATGATCCAAATAAATGAAAACAGTTGAAGCATTTTAATAAATGCGGTTTTACGAACTTCCAGGATGCTGGAGTAACTTAGGTCAGAAACGTCTGTTAATCGACAGAACGTAAAATCAGTCCAGGTTGCAAATATTTTAGTTTTCATCCGATGACTAGTTTTGGGCCGAGATCTATTTTCAAATCAACATAAAGTCAAAAATGGCATTTCCGACGATGTCAACAGAATGTGTAACGTATGTTCATAGTGTATGTTATCAGTATGCACTGTGAATATACATTACACATTTTGTTGACATGTTATGATATGCCATTTTCGAGATTGGTACGTTGATTTGAAGATAGGTCTCGGCCCGAAACTAGTCATCGAATGAAAAATAAAATATTTGCAACTTGGACTGGTTTTTCGTTCTACTGACATTCTTTTTGTTTCATGTTTCATTAGTTATCCTTATTGTTCCGCAGAGAAACCAAATCACAGCCAGAAGGAAGTTAACAACTAGTCAATAAGCAATAAAGTTACTTAAAATCCGTCTTGATTGCAAAATTTTTTTTTATTCATTTGACCGGTTTCGGTTCATTCAGAACCATCTTCAGATCTGATATTTCAGTTACAGGAGTAACCCGTCCAAATTAAGCAACTTTCACATGCTACGTCACATGCAAGTGAAAGTTGCTGAATTTGGACGGTTTACTCCTGTAACTGATATATCAGATCTGAAGATGTTTCTGAATGAACGGAAATCGGTCAAATGAATTAAAAAAAAATTGCGGTCAAGACGGATTTTAAGTAACATTATAAAATCACTGATTGCTGTTATCCCATAAGACATTATGTCTGTTTTTGCAAAGCAATAAAGTGACATTGAACGTAAACAAGCTAATGCCATGAATTACAACTTAAAGAGGTGAACGAACACTGTTTTGTTAAATGTAGATGGCACTTCTATAGACTAGGTAAGGAAGGTAATATTTCTTGGAATGACTATTCATTCGCCATTGAATTGGTGTGAACATACAAAGATACCGGCAGGCAGAATGTCAACAGCATGTTATGCCCTTAGTGTCCTGTCAACAGTGTGTAACACCTGGTGTCTTTTAGTTACATAGTATTCATGTGTACACTCATACACTCAATTCTTAGCAATGCCATTCTCTTCTGGGTGGGGGGAGGGGGCAAACGCACAAGATATGTACGTAATAATTTTCAAAGTACAGAAAATGAGACTAACAATAATAAGCAAGAGAGGTTACAAATTCGTCGAGCTCATTGTAAAGCTCTGTTCAAAACACTGCACAGTGTGAGTGCATATAAGCATCATTTGTGCGCATCATGAATGACATTGACAACTATAGCAAAAACAGCTCTGCCCACAATAACGGAACATGATCCTTACTTACTTCCATTTTCCAAGAATGGATAAATTCAAAACAGCATGTTCTACAATGTGACGAAATTTTACAAATGAGGTAAAGATGTTTCTAAATCAAAATTATTTAAAAATGCAGTTTAAAAGTACTTTTTAAACAGTACATTTTATACATTGATATATTACTTAGATAACAAATAAACAGTAACAATGAAACTCAAACTCCTGTCTTTCCATGTAACGCTTTCACATTATATTGTCAGGTTTCTTTTTTATGGAAAACCCTATAAGCTAAGCAATGTATAATACGAGCACTTTATTCAGTAACTCACTGTTATAGAGGTGTGCCGACTCGGCTAGCAAATGGGAAGCTGTGGTACGGTAAATTGTCCAGACGTCAGCTGCTAGTGTGTGTAGTGTTATGAAACATCATGTGTGCAGTGAGCGGAAGTCAGGAACGATTACACAGTGTAGCATTCGCGTTTTACATAATTAAATAACTTTTTAACATTATTGTGCACGATTAGACAGTGTAGCATTCGCGTTTTACATTATTAATTAACTTTTTAACATTATTGAGCACTAAAAGTAAAGACACTGTCCTTATATTCTGGAGAGCAATGGCTCCAATCTTTATCCAGCCATTCTGATTTAGGTTTTCTATGTTTTCCCTATCCTACGTCAGGCAAATTCTGGGACGGTGCCCATTATAAGGCCACAGCCGACTACCTGTCCCATCCTTGTCATACTAGAGCTCCATATACGTATGTCTTTACATGTGAATTACTTTCTTTTTGGGGTTCTTAAACTATAATACCAAGACAATGTCCAATATGATTTTGAAAGAGATCAACAGATTAGTAAGGCTATTTACTACTACTACTCCTCCTACTTCTACATTTCAAGCTGTTCCTAAAATATTGGGATTTTTTTCTGTGTACGCTTACCCTTAATTACACTCTATTAGATAATATATAATATTTAATTATTAGTAATAACAAAAAAGCTGCTATGTAGAGAATAGTCAGTGATGTATTGAATCAAAATTCACGACATATTCATCGAGAGAGATTCCGCAACTGTGTCGATATTTGAAATTTATTGCTTATTATGGACACGACGGGTTACAGACGCAACTAAATGTATCTGAAGAAGATCGACTTTATAGAAACTAGTCATGTCATAAGAATAAATGTGCAACTTCGTTGGGGTCCACAGTCACGCATCTGATTTCGGAATACAGGAGCGAAAATTTCTGTTGACTCACGTTCGTTTTGTAATAGATAAGACAAAGAGAGAGTAATATTTAACGGCAACCTGACTGAATCATGAAAGCTATGGCTAACTCGAATGGAGTTATGGAATCATGTGGGTGTAAATGTACTATAAATGAATTACAGAACTCATTGAAATGTTTTCTGTGAACTTAAAAGTATAATAAATACGCTGGGTAGTTCAAACCTGCGGCGGGACGGGGTTTGCTTCTGTGCTGGCTGCCAGTTAAAATTCACCTACCTCAGAACGGCGTCTGCTCGATGTCCCTTCATTCGGCAACGTAGATACTTACAAAAGGATGTAAAAGCAGCGTTGATAATATCTACAATTACTGAGGCTGCGCAACTCTAGTAATGAAATGAAGTTCTGTAGAAAAATACTGTCATTCAGTTTTATCAAGCAGTAAGAAAATGGATTGGCTTCTGGAAAATAAGGTCCGAAATTTCGACAAAAAGTTTTTATTTTGTCCTTAATAGCCAAAGAAAAGGTACTATTCAGTCCACGTTTAAACTATTTGCTATTACCTTCCGGTTCGTGATTATACGTACATTTCACATGCACAGCAGCCAGAAATCTGTCCTAACCCGACCCGAAGTTAAACCACGTTTTGACAGTCATTAATTCCCGCACTAACATGAGTTATTACATTCGGTCCTTCTTGTGGATTTCTAAAAAAGAAACTGCACGCCAAAATTGCTCAGTGGCTGAACACTGAAACATGCCACGCGGTTACTATGAAGGCCAATATTTCACACGCGAATATCTGTCCAACAGATTTAGTCAGAATCTCTGAAATTTCGCCAAGCAGTCCTCAACAGCAACTGCTATCGACTTAGCTCACCAGTATCTCAAACACTAAGAAATTCTTCATCTTACACATTATTTTGACTGGCACTAGTAACATGACCATCAGCGTTCAAAGCTAGCGAGCCTTTCCCTTCTTGTGGTCTCACTCCCAGTATAACTATCAGGTAAGGAGTGGGAACCGTCTCAATTCTGATTGGCTCACCATACTCGGTGCCAATCAGAATGCTGTGTCATGATCATACTCTCGCCTAAACTGGCCTGCACCAATCCTTATGTCATTCTGACATACAAATATTAAAGTAGTGTTTAAATAAACGAAAACGAAAGACAATAATTCTGGAAATATTCTTTAGATGCAGATTTTATTTCAGCTGAATTTCTGGCTGCTCTGTTACAATAGCAATCACACCTAGACATACGTCATCAGCAAAGTGGGTAAATTCCCTCGGATCATTTTCCCACGACAGGCTTGTGTAACTCTTGCTGGTTACTTAAAACAGTATATAATGCAACATTTATATCTGACAAACGTCCCACATACACACTCATTTAATCACATTTATTCCCACAACAATATTAGCCACAATTAATAAATTCGTCTGGTTTTTGTATTACGAAAACTAAAAATAATTGAACTTTTAATATGAAAATCTTTAATTCTGCACACAGAATTCTAACTATTTTTTTTAATGATACCGAAAGATAAACTATTATATTTCCTAACTGAATTTAGTTCCCTAAGTGTCCGTTTTTGACTTTTTAGTAATTTTTTAAATCTCCGAAACTATGATAGTTACAATGTTGAAAGTTTTATACAATCTTCTCCTGAATAACAAAAGGTAGTGTACCGATTTTGAAAAAAACAAATGTTCGCTCGGAACAACTTGCGTCGCTACAAACCGTTCTGATTTCAAGAAACCTTTTTCACAATTTTTGTGTATTACTGACTCAGCTATGTGGAATAGCGAGTGCAGGAGTTTCATAGTGCACGTTTCACTTAGGCACATCATTAGGAACGTTACTACTATGATATGCATACCTCGGGCATAAACCTATCCGCCAACAGTGTCAAGATCGAGTCCGATATCAAACTATTGGGACAGAAAACTAAAACAGGCGTAGCGCTTTACGAACTGACATACCAAAACAAACAATAAAATTTAAATGTATTGTAGTTCGTCTTTTAGACACGCAGAAAGGCAGGTTTTCAGAAAGTAATCCATAAATAAATAACAGCCCTGTCACATCAGACGTAATATTACAGCCACGGTTCCTTGCGTCAATGTTTGTGCGTCCATGAAATTGTAGGCACATCGTCGTTGGGCAGCCAGCACAGTACTCCAGGGAATGTACGCCTACGAGGTAAGCCTTTCACGTTTCACTGTGTACGTCCAGCAATTTTTTTTCTCCTCTAAACAGGCTGTTACTTTCAGAGTGGCGTCTTTATACGCCCCCTGCGGAAGCCCCGGTCTCTTAAAAGCGTCCTTATTAATATTCTCGGGGCACACGCAGCCAAGATGTGGAAACAGGCGCCATTGTTTCTGCCTGTAGCTGTCTCTCTCTCTCTCTCTCTCTCTCTCTCTCTCTCTCTCTCTGCTACTTCTAATGGAGCGCAGTCTGCGTTTCGCCGTACCTTGGCAGGGATAAGTCTTAAAAGAAGGAAAGTGGCTGTCTCAGACTCGCGACCCTGCTGTAACCCGTCACTCGCAGATGCAGGTGCAACAACCTCATTCTGAGAGAGCGAGATTTAATAAAGCTTTCTCTGGTTGTCATTGCTTAACAGGTACCAAATATACAAACACGCATAGAATATTACACACGTCTTTCAAACACACACAAAACTGTGTAATTTGTGTTCCCGAGTAAAATGCTTAAAATTAGTGCTTCAAATGTGTAACTCATTTATAACTATAATTATTTAAGCGACCGCTATGCGTGAAAACGAAGTTTATTTCAGAGTTTATTATCATGCTAACGTAATATTCCTTGAAGCAGCTGTGACGTTAAATTTTGCAGTATTCCTGAATGGTGTAGCGTGAATTTTGACTGTGGTCACACAAAATTTCTACCGAAGGTGTACGTTCTTTTCGAGTAGCCTCTTATTCTCATCTAAATTTTCTCAACTCCCATTTCTCAAGCACGTGTGTAACCCTATAGTATCATGAAATATACCATCAGAGATTGAGTGTTCAACTATTTCATGCAATACTCTTCCTTTTACTTTTCCTTGTATTCTTGCATTATCTATCTTCCGATAGGTAATGTTAGAGAGTTTGCACAAAGATTAATTATATATTTTTTTTGTCACCCGAAACTGTAAATCGGCTATCGTTAATAGTTTAAGTGATAATGTTCAAAAAAATTACTGATGTCCACCTATACGATATCGTTATACGATTTTGTTAGTGACATAGACCGTTGACACGTTTTGTATCACTTTTTCCTTAAAAAGATTTCCTTTGTTACTCAGTAGAATAGTAATTAAGTGCAGGAAAAAATTTTATTACAAGACGGCTAAGTGGGGTGCGTCTACCGGTTATGCCGGCCGAAGTGGCCGTGCGGTTAAAGGCGCTGCAGTCTGGAACCGCAAGACCGCTACGGTCGCAGGTTCGAATCCTGCCTCGGGCATGGATGTTTGTGATGTCCTTAGGTTAGTTAGGTTTAACTAGTTCTAAGTTCTAGGGGACTAATGACCTCAGCAGTTGAGTCCCATAGTGCTCAGAGCCATTTGAACCATCTACCGGTTATGCAGTGGTGTCGTAACTGTGTCTCAGCGGAGAATTGGCGAGGCGATATTTTACTGCCCCAGGGCATGTGATATAAACGCCCAGGGCCTAATCTGAACAGGTTAGAGTCGGGCAGATCGATTTTTCATCCACTTAACATGCAGAAATGAGCTACTTCTAAAAGACTGCGACATAAATTTTCTGCAACTGGCACTATTTGTTATACTGCTGAGATTACGGAACAAGAGGCAGTACAAAAGGCACAAACTGTAGATATTTATACAGGAGTGGTTGTTCTTCAGCGCATAGCTAAGAAAAAATAAAAAAAAGATTTTAATTTATCGATGTTCAGTTAGTGTCGAAGATCCTTATTGTCCACTGAGATGGATATAAGGCGTCAAAAGGCGTCGTGATTAATGAGTGCGTGTATCACACAATGGGTACAGATCGTTTTTCTTAAAATGGCTATTGAGTTATTTATTTAGCAGTATACTTTCTTTTGGCTTTTCCCGCAAGGAGTGCACGTTTCTGCAGTAGCACGGATTTACTTTGACGCCCGATGCTTCTGCTGGGCTCAGGAGTTTGTTCCAGTCTGAGCCGACGTATATTAAGTTTAATAACAGAAATGTTAAATGCACTACGTTGCTTATGCGGCTGACTGATTTTGTTTAGAGCTAGAGACTCGTCCTGTCTTCGCACGGGCAGTACCAAATGTACACTGCCGGACAACTTTCCTGGTACTGGCGTAGCGGTAATTTTGTTTCCGGGGCTGAAATGACGCTAATGAGAGTGGATAACAAGCGTCAGCACGCAAGGCTGTGAGGTGGAAGAATTAGACCAGCAACACCAACATCACAGTTTGCATTATGAGACAAATTTATTTATACAACTACTATCAATTACAGTACGACATGAATTAAGCCAATTTTCTTCTTTTAAAATATCTAAGAAAGAAGAACAATCGTACAGACTCACATCTTACCATTTACGAAATGATCCACAATACACAATTAAAGTACTGATAATCCAGAAACGGTTTAACTATTGTGGTTCAAATGGCTCTAAGCACTATGGGACTCAACATTTGAGGTCATCAGTCCCCTAGACTTAGAACTATTTAAACCGAACTTAACCTAAGGACATCACACACATCCATGTCCGAGGCAGGATTCGAACCAGCGCCCGTAGCAGCAGCGTGGTTCAGGACTGAAGTGCCTAGAACCGCTCGGGCACAGCAGACGGCTAACTATTGTGAAAACTGATCATAATTTTACTACTAACGGTAATCCCAAAGAAGGTAAAATATTTTCCAAAAGGCTGTACCATTCATCGAATTACTAATCATTCAGCATAAAATAAAGCACATGAAATCCCGACAGAATTATTCCAATAAATTCGTGTTTAAGAAAAATTCGCCACAGTCCCCACTAGATCATTAATTACCAAGCGTAGCTTAGTCAACATGAAGATACATCGTGCAATTTAAATCGAATGTGTGTACGTTAAGAGAAATGCGCGGAAAGGGTCACCAATATTACTAATTACTATGGGTAACTTTCCCAAAATTGTTGACAACACTTCAAGTAAAATTCTTGTTTAAGAAAAATGAGCCACGGCTGTTATTACAATAGTTCCTTCGTAATAATTTAAATGAAAATAGTAGTTAAGAAAAACACAACACAGCTTTCACTAGATCATTAATTAAGCTTGACCTGACCGAATTTCAGTACTAACAGCCATAGAAATAAAGTCAGTTATGTTTAAGATGTAAGGCACGACAGTCACCCAGATTATTAGGTACAGTTTTATAAGTCTGGCCTTCAGCTATTATCAGACCGACAAGCGATCGCTTGGCAGTTTCAAACACAGGCAGCTCCACCGCCACGGAAGGACAGCAGGAACTGCCGGAAACGCTTGCCCTTGAACTGGACGATGACACACCGACAGATCGGGCTACCTACAACAGTCTAAGATTCTAAACCAACAATTTATTAACTAAAAACCCAAACAATTTAAAATGGGGAATAAATACAAATTAAGTTCAGAGGAAGCGACAATCACGGTTCTAACAGGTCGCACGAACAACTCCTATATAAATTAGCAATCTTTAGGATTAAAGCTACAAGAGATGCAAAAATTCAAATGACAAACCAGGCAATTAATTCGTTCACAGATGTTAATAAATGCAATAAAACTTAGCAGTAAAATAACAGTTTAGCAATGAAATAATAGCCTTATACAGACACTGTAAGCAGCCTAACAGTCACGATCATATAACATTTTCACTACAAATATACTAATGTCTGAGAACATTGCCTGTGCAAAGGGCTGGCTAATTATACCACTAGTAAATACTTGAAATACATGTTTCCTGATTCAATGAGAATTTCAAAGGGCACAGGACGTTACTCTTTACACATAAACATGCTCTCATCAGTTAAATGCCTCACCAGGTTCGGAAACTAGAATTGATCGCAGGCAATGCGGAGAAGTCGTCGGTGGAAAGACAGAACTAGTAGGTGGTGTTATCGGCGTTCCAACAGAGGAGCCAACACGAAGGCCGCAACCGACTGACTACATACATCACAGTGCCTTTCCCCGGTTTGGCATATGCCACCCTCCGCGTCAGCTGACGCGTCCAGAAGAGGCCTCGTCTCACAGCGCGGAGCTCCCTACAACACTCGCAGCCTCTCTAGCCTCGCTAACACTCGTACCTCTCGCGCTCTCTATCGAACTATCGCCATATCACCGCCAACCGAATTGTGTCCAAGGATCGCGAACCAGGCGATGTATCGAATCGAGCGCTGCAGAGTTATGATTAAAAATCAGTGAAGAAAAATCTAAATTAAAGATTTAAGCAGTTCACGTCACTTGACGGTGTACTGC
Source organism: Schistocerca nitens (assembly GCF_023898315.1). Lineage (NCBI taxonomy): Eukaryota > Metazoa > Arthropoda > Insecta > Orthoptera > Acrididae > Schistocerca > Schistocerca nitens. The sequence continues at coordinate 783,412,868 of NC_064614.1, read as the reverse complement.
AGCGCCCAGAGGTGTGAGCGGTTTGGAAAAAAAAGGCGAACTTGCACCAGATATTTATAAATTATTTACACGAATCTATATCTCTTAGTGAAAACGCAGTCGAAGTACCTACAGTAGTTCCTGAGAGTAGCCTTCAAACGTCGAAAGAAAAATGTGGGTGCAAGGAACTTTATGCCGTTCACAGAAGGATAATGTGTGTCTACACGCGTATATGGTTGAAATGGCTCTGAGCACTATGGGACTTAACATCTGAGGTCATCAGTCCCCTAGACTTAGAACTACTTGAACCTAACTAACCTAAGGACATCACACACATCCATGCCCGAGGCAGGATTCGAACCTGCGACCGCAGGAGCAGCGCGGTTCCGGACTGAAGTGCCTAGAACCGTTCGGCCACAGCTGCCGCCCACTGTGAGGTGAATGCTAGGTTAAAAGACTGTGAAAACTCTGTGACCCGACCGGGATTCGATCCCACATGCTTTTGGTTTTCAGGTACAAGCTACACCACCAAGCCCCAGCCGGATTTTACTCAAGCGTGCCTGCGGAGTTTCAGCAGCCTTACCGCAATATGACAATGCCATCGTTTCCACAGCGGTGACGGATTTTAATTCATCATGAAAATCAATACAGTAATTACCGGGATTAGCCTATACAATAGACAGAAGCGTGCAGAAACTTCAGTTTATAGTGACACTAAGAGAAGAGCAGAGAAGAGATATGGTGATATCTCGGGCTTCTTTATAGTAGTTGCCAAGAACTTATTACGTAGACTTTTTAGATGCCTCTTTTACCACTAACATTTGTTTTGGATTTGAATAGTGGCTGCCACCACACCATAGTTGCATACGGATACCCAGTGCATTTATAGCTATTGAAATATTCCGTGCTATTATGTCGTGGTTGGATGCATTTCTTGCTGAAAACTAACGTTCTGTAACCGTCTGCGGTGGGAATGTTCAAAGGGGAGGGTTTAAACTTTTTCGAAGGTCCGGTGCACACCCTGAATCGCTCCTGACTGTAGTAAAGTTCCATTTCTCCGTGTACCCGAGCAGAGCCGTGACGTCACATATTCCGAGAACTAGAGGACAAATAACCGTTGTCACTGCTGTCGTCCGCTGTTACTATGAGCCGGCCGGTGTTGCCGTGCGGTTCTAAGCGCTTCAGTTTGGAACCGCGTGACCGCTACGGTCGCAGGTTCGAATCCTGCCTCGGGCATGGATGTGTGTGATGTCCTTGGGTTAGTTAGGTTTAAGTAGTTCTAAGTTCTAGGGGACTGATGACCTTAGTAGTTAAGTCCCATAGTGCTCAGAGCCGTTTGAACCAATTTTTGTTACTATGAGTCACCATAAGGTGCAAGACTGGTGCATATCTTTCTGAGCACTGGGATCGGATACAGTTTAGTTTCACATTCTCCTCCTTCCGATTTAGATTATATGTGTTCTTAGAAATCTTTATGAACTCTGTGTATAGAATTCGATAGTGTCGGCTTGCGGCTGTCTCTACTTAAGTTTTGTCAACGCGAGCGCGGTGCTCTCTTGGCTGCAAAACATGTTCCACAGCATCTGACCTGAAACTAAATTTGGCTTCAAATAGTAGTGACTAAAACTGCGCAAAGGATCTTGGAAAAAGCAGCAACTCCCTTTGAAGACGTCGTCCACAGATGGAGCCGAAATGTAAACTTCCTGTCCGCTTCCCACGCCCGTGTTCCCGGGTTCGATTCCCGGCGGGGTCAGGGATTTTCTCTGCCTCGTGATGACTGGGTGTTGTGTGATGTCCTTAGGTTAGTTAGGTTTAAGTAGTTCTAAGTTCTAGGGGACTGATGACCATAGATGTTAAGTCCCATAGTGCTCAGAGCCATTTGAACCATTTGTAAACTTTCTAAAGGACGTTCGTACTAGCACGGCATAATAACAAATGTTTCATTTGTGCTCAAACAATAACTAGCATCCAGAAAATGCCTCCTGAGATTTTAATTCATATAGTTACTCTGCTGTTCTTTCCTTTTTTCCAGTAGTAGCTTGTGATGAAACTATGTTAAATTCTGTGTCACAATAGAGTCTGAAAATCGCCACTGTAATCACGCTATCCGTGGTCGAGGCCAATTTTGTGGAAATAAAACTGTTCGTAATCTACTGTATTCACGTTCCTACACATCTAAACGTTTAAACTGTTACTACCTTTTGGCTACACCCATACACACACAAACACACTCTCTCTCTCTCTCTCTCTCTCTCTCTCTCTCTCACACACACACACACACACACACACACACACACACGCTTCAAATAGTAGCGACTAAAACTGCGCAAAGGATCTTGGAAAAACCTGAGACACACACGCGCGCACACACACACACACACACACACACACACACACACACACACACACACACACATTGCTCTACAAAGCAATGGAAAAATTCAGGATCGAATGTAACAACTTTACGAAAAGGAAACAGCGGAGATGCTGAATCGCAGCTAGGCACAACAAAAAGACTGACAGGCTTTTCGTTGTGCCTATCTGCGACTCAGAATCTCCGCTATATTATAGTGAGTAATATATATATATATATATATATATATATATATATATATGGTTCTCATACTTTGCGAAGGAAAGGTGTCTGCATGAGAGAAGAATAGGAAAAAAATTTCCAATTAGACTGATGAACTTGCCCTTCGGAAACTCCAAGCCGTTCATGTCATAAAAGTTTATTTACTTTTCACTACTACAGTATTTTTATAGAAATAATGACTCACTATACACCAGTCTGTAATTGCTCCCGGGGGTCCTGGGTTACGCTTCTGTCAGCCCCTTTTCACCTGCATCACCACCCTGCATCTAAAGGAGATAGATGGCGCTGACCTCTACAAATTGTAAATGGTATGCATCCAATATTTAGGTGAAATTGATCCAGTGATTTTGGTGTGTGTGTGTGTGTGTGTGTGTGTGTGACGACGGAGTGGGGGAGATGTGAGGAGTACATAGATAAAATGAATTTTATAAATATTAAAATAAGTTGCAAAAGCTGCGCTAAGGCGCAGCTACTTTGATAAATATAATTACATTAAAAATACTGCAAAATGAATGACACCTTAGGTGTCGCTCCAACTAATTGCAACACTATGCAAATGATGTCCAATCACCAGCTGTGAAATAATTCCATCACTACATTTGTTATCAACCTGGGCCTAACTAACTGATCACCACAGCACCTTCTGTGCCTACATCCTCCGTTTTAGACGGTATAACAAGCTAAAAGTGTATCTCTGTCATGTCAGCAACGGAAAAAGAAGCTACTTTTCCGCATTGTATCGAAAGACGTCAGAATAACCACGTATTAATTGTTTATCAAATTTCTATTCAAAAATCAATTTTCACCGCTCTCTTAGATTTTCTTAGAAGAAACAGTTTGATAAGACACATTTGAGCACAGACCACAGAGGAGGAACCTGATAAAACTGATAAATTTCTCAGTTATTAAAAGTCCAAGAAAGGGCGACAGATAAGAGCGATGCGGCTCAGACGAAACACCAAACACTTCTTACAAGGATCACAGCTCATAGTAAATAAGTTAATGACTAGTGCTCTAGCAGGATTTCTGAAGGAACTGACTCTTTCACTCCTACGGCGGTATTTTCATCTAAAGTAAACAATCTTTTACTAGACGGATCTCGAATACACACAGAAAATTATGTTTTTCTTCTTTATTTAGAAATGGGGGGGTCGTTTTTGTGGAATAAGTTAATTAGTACTCGTTTTGTGCGTTTATTGTGTGGTGGCCGAGCATAGTACAGCGCCAACTACTCTGTTAGCAAAACAACACAACATTTGTGGAGCCAACTAATTAGAGTTGAAAATGCGGGCACTCGGAGAACTTGTAAAAAAATAAAAGCACATTGACAAAAGCGGCCTGTCCGTTTGTTGTTCCGTGAGCTGCAGCTGACAGCGCTCGAAGTGAAGTACGTGGACACACTCTGCGAGCGCTTTAGAGTCTGCGCACGGTGTTTACGGGAATTAATTACGGAAACACGTCACACGGAGTGCACGCTTCTCTTTCATGTAGTTCTGGAGATTCCTTTACAAACAGAATCAGAAACCTTTCTTTTTTCGCGAGAGAAACCTGGGAAAGCTCCTCTCTTAAGTCTCTCCTTTCGTTGAAATTATTGTCAGGTAAACACGTTTCCCTTGTTTTATACATGAAGTATGCTTCAGAATTTTGTGGCCGTCTGACGTTAGTAGATTTTTCAGCAAACACCTGCTGCTTTTCGTTGTTCAGTGCAAATATCAAATGAACATCCATCGCTGCTCATCAGAATATATCATCTTTCGAATCCGTCCCTCAATTAGTATAAGGATCATTTAGCCATTTTCAAAAGTGGCTGGTTGAATTGTATTTCTGCCAGCGGCCTTGCTGCAGTGGTAAGAAACACAGTTTTCCGTCAGATCACCGAAGTTAGGGGCGTCGGGCTTGGTTAGCACTTGGATGGGTCACTGTCCCGGTCTGCCGAGTTCTGTTGGCAAGCGGGGTGCACTCAGCCCTTGTGAGGCCAACTGAAGAGCTACTTGATTGAGAAGTAGCGACACCGATCACGAAAATGGCTGGGAGAGCAGCGTGCTGACCACATGCCACTCCATATCTTCAACCGGTGACGTCTGCGGGCTGTGGACCACATGGCGGCCGGTCGGTACCGTTGGGATTTCAAGGCCAGTTCGGACAGTGTTTACAGTTTTTTAAATGATCAGTTCTGCACGTTAATCAGTCATATCATTTTCTGCTCATTTAAATTAGTTTTGGAAGCTTTCACAAGCCGGTTTTTACCTCATTTGTTATTTTAGCTAGAAGATAATTAGACTAGTGTAAGACATGTCCCTGCGCCTACCGTTAGGCATAAAAAAGTGAAATTTATCTGCAGTTCAAATTAAGCGAATTATATATATCGAAACATAGACATGTAGAAGCTTCGAAGCTTGGTATATCTGAATGCGTGTCACGCAGATTTTGGCTTGGTACGAATATCTGAATGTAACTTTAAGACCCTCCCTTCGTTCGTCTTCAGAGCTTAATTAGACATCACATTCGCGACCTCGGAAAGAATCCACGCTGTGATGGGCGCACGAGACAAAATACGGGAAGTACTGTTTAGCAGATTTCCTCTGAAGCCTTTACCGGCAGGCATGTATCAACTCTCTACTCTGCTGCACATAAAATCAGTCTAAATAAGAGTAATTACCTTCGTCTTAAGCCGCGATACAGGATTATAAAAGGCGACCGATTGTAATCGGACGTTTTTAAAATAAACCGTACATAGATAATTTTAACCCAAAGTGAATTTATTACAACAACATCTTTGTAATTACATGCAATTTGAAACTGTGAATCAGAGATAATGTGTGCAAGGTGATCTTCACTTCCTCGAAAGGAGATTTGAAGTTTGTGCCGAAAATGAGTGTGAGCATGGATCATTTTACGATCAACTGCTTCCACTTCCTACTAATTCCCTCTTTAAATCAGTAAAGTTGCAGGGTTATGGGAATACACACCTGATTTTTATGTATCCACACAAAAAGAAGTCGCCGATCCTTAAATTGGGGTCTTTGTAGGCTATGGGATGTCACCGAAACGGGAAATGCTACACATGGAAACATAGATCGACGCGCAGCGTGCGCCATAGTATCGCATTGTTGAAAATCTAGATCTTGTTTTGTTGACGTCGCCTTCGCCGCTCTTGACGCAAGGAAGTGTTAAGCACGTGAATGTAACGTTTAGTGTTGATTGTTACAGTGGAATCACTTCCATTGTAAAAAAATACGGTCCAAAGAAGAACCACGTCCAGAGATTGATGTGTAGTGCACAGGGCGGGGCCGTTTTATTGAATATAAATCGAGTTGTTGTAGATTTCCCCGTCGCTGCTGTAGACTCAAGAATGTGTTAAGCATCTGAATATAATGTTTTGTGTGACTGTCATAGTGGCACAATTTTTATCTGACAAAAATACAGGCTGAAATGGCTAATCGCACACAACACCATTACACACTTTGCATGGAGCGGTGTTTCGCAAATAATGCACGGATTCTCAAAAGCCCAGTAAGGGGAATTTTGGTTGTTAACCTCCCCACTCAGACCCAAATTAGTGAAATCACTCATGATGATTATTACGTTTTCCTGACGCACTATCCCGCGTCCGGCCATCCTGATTTAGGTTTTCCGTGATTTCCCTAAATCACTCCAGGCAAATGCCGGAATGGTTCCTTTGAAAGGTCACGGCCGACTTCCTTTCCCTTCTACGTTCTACATCTACATCTACATTTATATTCCGCAAGCCAACGGTGTTTGGCGGAGGGCACTTTACGTGCCACTGTCATTACCTCCCTTTTCTGTTCCAGTCGCGTATGGTTCGCGGGAAGAACGACTGTCTGAAAGCCTCCGTGCGCGCTCGAATCTCTCTAATTTTACATTCGTGATCTCCTCGGGAGGTATAAGTAGGGGGAAGCAATATACTCGATACGTCATCCAGAAACGCACCCTCTCGAAACCTGGCGAGCAAGCTACACCGCGATGCAGAGCGCCTCTCTTGCAGAGTCTGCCACTTGAGTTTGCTAAACATCTCCGTAACGCTATCACTGTTACCAAATAACCCTGTGACGAAACGCGCCGCTCTTCTTTGGATCTTCTCTATCTCCTCCGTCAACCCGATCTGGTACGGATCCTACACTGTTGAGCAATACTCAAGTATAGGTCGAACGAGCGTTTTGTAAGCCACCTCCTTTGTTGATGGACTACATTTTCTAAGGACTCTCCCAATGAATCTCACTCAACCTGGTACCCGCCTTACCAACAATTAATTTTATATGATCATTCCACTTCAAATCGTTCCGCACGCATACTCCCAGATATTTTACAGAAGTAACTGCTACCAGTGTTTGTTCCGCTATCATATAATCATACAATAAAGGATCCTTCTTTTTATGTATTCGCAATACATTGAATTTGTCTATGTTAATCCGATGAGACCGATGACCTCGCTGTTTGGTCTCTTCCCCAGACAATCCAATCCAATCCTGACGCATTCTTGCTTACGTCCTTGAAGGCCAGGCTAAGAACTAAAGAGAATTCCATGCCTGCATATGCGGATGATATTAGAAAAGTAACTTTATCTACTGTAGTTGAAAACCTTAAAATGTCAGCTCCGTCCAAGAGGGCGACGATTTGACATCCAAGCCCCACAAGAGTTGCTCGCCTAATCCGAATCGGTTTCACGATCTCTCAGAAATTAATGAAAACTGTTAGAACGCTGAGGTCTCATGGTTATTCAGACTCAGTAGCCGCATGCAGGAAATTTCATTGTCCTGTTTCCCCTCTCATTAAAGGCACTACAGTGTAGAGAGTGGCCTGCTGCCAGGGCTTTTCAGAAGTTCGTTTGCAACAGTTGTTGCGAAATAATTTAAATTTCCCGTAGAGGGAAAGTTATTTACCCTTGAGCCACCTTGTAGGCCAGCGCTTCAACCCTTTTATGGGGACAAATTACGAAAAAGCCTCGTTCTCCAAATGCCGGAAACCAGCCTTGGCGTAACCAACAACCACAGAACGGGCACGCAAGCGTGGATGGGAAACCATACGTTACAACTTGGCCCTATGATACTGGTTTTCAGTAGTTATAAAATTTGGTGGTAGATTACCACTGTCGGTTCAAATGTCGAGATTAGAACGCTGCCAGTGTGGATACTGATACTCCAGTTGAGACACACAGGCTGTTTCATTTAGGTGGTTCGATGAACCCTCTACCAGAGCACTTAAATTTGATTTGCAGAGTATCCATGTAGATACAGATGACACTTGTGAGAAACCCGCAGCTCGCATCGCAGATTCACCGGCTGTTTCCACCTGCGTCTGCCGCTAGAAGATATGAGAGTTTCACGTATGACAGTTGTTAGTGTGAGCATGATGGGGGTGTTGATCCGGAAATGCTCTTGCTTGGCTTCATTTATCATAGTGAGTAATTTCGCAGAACAATCGATGATGGAATTCCGAAAATCGTTACCAGTTACATCAACAGCCTCTGCATGGTGTGAAAACAAGTGTGTCGTGTACAGTTAGTGCAAGACGAATTATTGGACCAAGCTTTTTCCACAAAGCAATGGATTCCACAGGTACGCGAACAATATACTGCATCAGTACGACGACAAAACCAGTCGAAAGCTGCCAGTGAGCCGTGGCGCCATTGAGTTAGTAGACTGTTCTGCCTGGCGCCACTGGTTCAAATGGCTCTGAGCACTATGGGACTTAACTTCTGAGGTCATCAGTCCCCTAGAACTTAGAACTACTTAAACCTAACTACCCTAAGGACATCACACACATCCATGCCCGAGGCAGGATTCGAACCTGCGACCGTAGCGGTCGCGCGGTTCCAGACTGTAGCACCTAGAACCGTTCGGCCACTCCGGCCGGCCTGGCGCCACTCAGGTACAGTACCAGCTAGCCCTCTTGCGGCTCCATTGCCAATATCTATGTGGAAGAGTTGGTATCTGTGCGTTGCGTCCTTAGAACGACTTTGCTTGCCGATATATATACGAGGGCTGTCCAGAAAGTGAGTTACGATCGGTCGCGAAATGGAAACGATTATGAAAATCCGATAAAGCTTTGCAAAGTAGTGTTGGGCAGTGTATCTAGTATGACTCTAGGTAGAATTATGTCGCTCTTTTCATTCCTGAGCTCTTAGTGAGCGCGTAAAGATGTTATAGAAAATAGTGTCTCCCGCCAAGTACGAGGGCCTGGTGAGAATTTTCCCCTGAAGCTATGCAACCAACATTACATAACTGTCGTGCGGTTTCTTCTTCAAGACAATTCTCAGCCTCATTCTGCAGGGGCAATGAAGATGTTTCTGCATCGTTTCAATTGGAAATGTTTGGTTACCCACAATACAGCCCGTAATTGTCTCCCACTGAGTTTCATCTCTGCTCAACCGAACCGCTGGCTATGAAGACAACATTTTGGCACAGACAACGAGCTTTAGGCCAGCGCAGAGAATTGGCGGAAAGCACTGGCGGCTGCCTTCTGTGATGAGGGTATTGGAAAGTTGGTACAATGCTACGACGAATGTCTGAGTCAGAACGGCGACTTCGTAGAGAAGTAGCTGAAAGGTGTAGCTAACTGTCACAAATGAAACGTTTCTGATTTTCACTGTGATTTTCATTTCGCGATCAATCGTAACTTACTTTCTGGACAGCCCTCGTATATATATAGAATGACATTGCTTGCTGATATATATATATATATATATATATATATATATATATATATATATATATATATATACGGGGCAAGTTGACCTGAGGAGGAGACACGAAGTTTGGGGATTGGCGGTAGCGTCGCGACAAGAGGTGGTGACAAGGTGCGAGCGACGGAAGCCACGAGCTGCACAAGGAGGGCCTGCGCAGAGCGAAGATACTGGAGTACTTCACTGGGGTCAGCATTTACTACAAGGAGCAGGCGGACATCCCGTCAGTTGGTTGGCAACATTCGTGTCGGACGACCACTCGTGTCCTGGCTGCCCTCTTCTACCTGGCTTTCATCGGCTCCACTCAGTAGCCGCTGCGACTCACCGTCGATCCATGGAACGGCTTGTTGATAAAAAGGGGTTACCTTTCTGCAATCCTTGTGGTGATTGGAATTATTGTCTACCCGACCCCTAATTATTTTCTGGTTTGTACCCGACCCTTAGAATTTTACACGGTCAGCTCTTTGGTCGAAAATATAGGCCGTAGTATTGTACTAAGACACTAGCTGTCGTTTGAAAATTTGTCCCTCTATTACATTGCCTTTCCTTTCTGGTTGTACCCGATCATTAATGTTCTAATGAATCAGCTCCTGGTCGTAAATACAGTCGGAACAATTGTACTAAGACAGAGTTTGCCGTTAAACCAAAGAGGGACGTTGTGGTTAGATTTAGATGTTAACCAGTTCAATTCTATGATTGTAATTGGCTTTCTCAGTCATTAGTTATAATCTGAACAACCTATTGTACTAAGCTGTTCGTTGCTGTGTTTGAAAGACCGGGTCATTATTGATGTTTTATAGCTGGATCTTGTGGTTCCGCTGAGTGATTTCTCTTGTAATAAGTGTTCATAAGTAATGTTTTAAAACGTTCCTCCAGAGCGGTCTTAATAACTGACAATCAGTTTAACTTTGAAAATATTAACAGCCAACTGTCACCATGGCTTTAGACGAAATAAAATTGTGAGAAGAGACGCGTTGGGATCCAGACGCCCCTTGGTTGCCGATTGAAATTAAGAGGTTGGTTGCTTTGAAGTAAGCCTTATCGTTGTCATATTTTTTCCTAATCTGTTTAACCTTTAAGCACAGGTGCGCATCCTAACGCCGAACTTTTCGACATACAGCTTTCAAATTGAAAGTTACGTCATCTGTTTTGAGTAACTGAATCACTCTTGTCATCAATGGTGCTTGTATAGTTTTCATGTGTTGCAGATGGGGCATTTATTAAGCGCGGTAGTAAACACCGTCATTTCACCCGATAACGGGCGGGCTGATGATCCGACCGTCTTGTAATCATTGCCATATTGTTTGCTGTTTTGAATTCTTTTGCAAAGGCTTATTCATCTTAAGGTTTAAGGGCAAAAGAATTTTGCAAATTTGTTCATTTTGTAAAAAAAAAATTTTAGTTATGTATATTGTTAAATAAAAAGTTGCGTGAAAAGAACGATATATTGGTGCGTCCTCCCTTCCACGTTTTCCTTAATTCCTGTAAGTACCACGTATCAGCCAGTTTTACTTTTTCTATTCACTCGGTGACTAGTTTCGGGACGAGAGCCAATTTCAAATCATTTAACGTAGTACAAAAATTGTATACCCGAAGATGTGAAAATCATGTCAAAAACGTGTAACGAACACATAACTGTTCGTTGCACATTTTTGACATGGTTTTCACATCTTTAGAAATAACCGTTTTGACTATGTTACGATGATCTGGAAATCGGTCTCAGCCGGAAACTAGTCATTGAGTGAATACAAAAAGTAAAATTGGCAAGTTTGGACTGTTTTTTTGTTGTACTTATTAACAGAAGTTGCTGACCCATAGCTGTTCCAGCATGATGGAACTTCGTAAATATACTGCATCTTTTTTTTAAAGGACTAACGCCTGACGAAAACTTTATTTCATGCAGCGCAATGCAAGATGACACATTGCCAATGTTTCTGTGATAGTAATACGAAATGTTTTTGATGATAGGATAGTTGAGTGGTTTCCTCGTTCTCCAGATCTAAATCCGTACAAATTTTATCTTTGGGGAATGTTAGAAGATAAGATATATGAAAAGAATCCCCATACCGTCGAAGAGTTAGAAGAAAGGTTTCATCAGTCGTTTCCCAAATATCAACAACCGAAATTCTTCATGTGTGTACAAGTGTGTTCAGAATGTGTGAGGCTGCTCTTTACACGGAAGGAAAATTCTTTTCAGTACTTGCTCTGAAGTATATAAGCTTAATTTAGTCACAGTGCATCACTTTATACGCTCAAGTCAATGGAAGAGAGGGCAGGCGTTTAGCGGCAGATGCAGGGGGTAACACCCGGTAAATCTGCCGTGTGAGTCCCGATTGCCATTCTGTACGACTGGGGTTCACATTGCAATATGGATTTTCAGCTGGCGCACTGCGACCTACTCTCGGGACTTTACGTTCCGTCGCTCGGCGTATCGCTTTACGTTACTCGTAATCAATTTTCTTCACTATCGACAGTTTATGACTTTTACCTATAATATGTCTATAATTCAGAATTATGATCGTTTCATTTCACTGTATGGGTATTGTTCACACTGGTTTCCTTCGTATTAAGCTAGTCTTTTCTGCGAGATTTGCTACCATATGTTAGTCTTCGTTTTTAGTCTAAGTCCGTTATTATCAGTTTTTTATTCGGGACACTTTTGGAAGCTACCCTTCACTGTTCCAACATGTTATCGTGAGTTTGGTGGATATTTAACGTCTAATTACGGAGAAAAATCCTACCATACGTTACTTTGATGATTCGTCACACGGTAACTTTCCTTTCATATTATTTTTAACACTTTCACAGCACTGCGGTTAGTAATGTCAAGCGTTCCTAATCGTATTAGTAGTGTTTTTGGATATTAGTTGTAGTGAAATACCTTTGATGAGGTCCGACATTCTGTAAATGTGCCCGCGAAGTCACTAATGCACTATTTCTCTAGTGTTAAAGACTGCGATGGAGCTCCGTATGCCACGGCAAACTGGCTGACACTGACGGCGGCGGTGCACAAATGCTGCGCAGCTAGCGCCATTCGACGGCCAACACCGCGGTTCCTGGTGTGTCCGCTGTGCCGTGAGTGTGATCATTGCTTGTACAGCCCTCTCGCAGTGTCCGGAGCAAGTATGGTGGGTCTGACACACCGGTGTCAATGTGTTCTTTTTTCCATTTCCAGGAGTGTATATGCCTGTTGGGTACGACTTCTACTGACAGACAAACACAAACAGGTACCATTGGCGATATCTTTATTTCGTTTAGGGGAAATAGAAGGCTTTGTGACTGGCGTAGTAACCGCTGATGGGATGTGGATGTACCTCCACGAAACACAGATTGTACAACAGAACATGCTATGAAAATGTGCACCTTCGCCTACAGCAAACTAGTTCAAAAGCGAAGCTACTGCACGAAAATTGATCATGACCGCATTTTAGGATATGAAATGCTCACTGCTGATTCATTACACTCCCAAAGATCAGTGAAAATCGACTAGTGCTATGCGCTGGAGGTACCGAAACTAAAAAACTAAAAGTGAAACGAAGAAGTGAAGGAAGTTTTGAACAGGTGTGATTTACTCGCCCTCATACGGCACAGAAAATAGGTCACTGCAGTCAAAATCATGGTTTTGTGCCGATATACAGTCCTGACTTATCTTATACACTCTTTTGGTCTGACGATGGAGCACATTCGTGAACCGACATTTTCCTGGGTTTGGTACAGGAATGGATGTGAAAGATGGCACAAAACTTCTTTCAGTACGGAAATATGAAGCTTGTCTAGAGATGTACAAAGTTCATCGAAGTGAGGGAGATTAAGCAGAGAAATGATGTTACTTGTTTTCCCATCAAAAAGTTTATTTTAGGAAATAAGCCATTAATTTTTGTCTTGCCTTCGAATAGTTTTTACAAAGGTGTCTCCCGCAGGTGTTAACATTCTGTTAGAAGGTATTCAGGAAAATTTTGTTTCTGCCAGAATTCCCATAGTGTTCCACTACCGAACAGGATTGGGCGCCCAGATAGGGAAACGTGAAACTTTGTCATCCCGATAGTAGGCGTTTCTTAGAAAAAAAGACATACAATTATCAACTTTGGTGATTGAAAAAATGTGAGAAACTTTCGAGTATTTGAATTTGACGTCGACTTATGACGACGAAGCCTAGCATTTGCGAGGAACCGAGTTCAAACCCTCGTACTGCTGTCCGGATTATCGTTTTCCGTGATATCTCCCAAATAATTTTGGCACACTCTGGAAATATTTTATGACGAATCCTGAACTGGAAAATTTACTTTCTCTTCAGTCTGGAGCTGTTGTGTAGCTGAGGGACCATTCACATGGCATACGCTCCGTAACCTGCCCATGTTGCAGGCGAAGCACAATTATCACGGTTGAGGGCTGCTGATGAGACACGGCTTGTGCACGCTGCGTAAAACCCTCCACCAATAGAAAATGTGGAAGGAGGATCACTTGAGGTCCCGGTAGATGGAAGAAGAATGGTGGGTCCACAACAGATGCTCTTTGGTTGACTGCATCGCCATCTAATAACGTACATTCTCCCAGCAGCCTCCCACTTAGCCGTGACGGCTCAGTCAGGTGGATACTTCCCGAGGTATTCCCTGTATAACCAAAGCTATATAATACTCGTATATCGCGGAATTCGTCGACGGAACTCATTGCGTTTACTGAAATACCCATTCCAGATGCCCACTCTTTTACCTACACGCTCATCACCCGCTCAAATGGAGTCAGTACTGTGGGATGTGGCTCGCCCGCAGTTCGTGGTTAGTATTTAGCGGTGCTGCCTCTGGATTACGGGCTCTCGGGATCGATTCCCGGCCGGGTCGGGGATTGTCTCCACCCGAGGGGACTGGAACTCCGCCATAGCCGGTCCCAAGCCCGGTTGAGAAAGGAGGAGGGGGAGGAGTAACACCTCGTTAAAAAAAACCTTGGTTCACCTGGCCCCTGGTGATAGTGCCTCGTAAGAGCCCCTTGCCAGGGATACGGTGAAGACCTCAACGGCAGCGAAGGTTGAGAAGATGGGCTTCGGTACGGCGGAGGTGGCGGAAGAGGCACCTTTTCTCTTTGGGTACAAAAAGAGTACAAGTAGCGACTGAACCCTAGAGGGGCGGCTACAGACAGCGTCTGACTCATGGTGAGCGGCTGACTTTAGGCTGGGCATCCTACTGCCTATGTGGAAAGTAACGGGAAACTACCACATTACATTCTCAAGCAGTACATGGTATGTCTCTCCATGTGAAAGATTCCGGAGTTAAAACTTCCCCTCATTCGGATCTCCGGGAGGGGAACACATTCAGAGTAGGAAGAAAGGGACAGTGAAGGGAGGAAAGATACGGATTGGAACATGGAATGTGAGGACACTTCTGCAAGCAGGAAAGCTAGATAATACAAAACAGGAGATGAAAAGGAACAGATTAGATGCCCTCGGTTTGTGTGAAGTGAGATGGGGAGAGAATGGGAAGATAGAAAGTGGAGTTTATGAACTCGTTTACTCAGGGGAAATCAAGAGTGGTGAAAACGGAGTAGGAATATTGATAGGGCAAAAGTTGAAAAATAAGGTAATGAAGGTACAACATATTGATGGAAGACTGATGATGATACGACTGAAGGGTAGTCCAAAAGATTTGGTATTAATACAGGTATATATGCCAACCAGCCAGCACAGAGATGAGGAAGTGGAAGAATATTATGAGAAAATACAAGAACTCATCGAGAAAGAAAATAGAAATGGCTGCATTATCATCATGGGGGACTGGAATGCAGTGGTTAGTGAAGGAAGAGATGAAGATACAGTAGGAAAATTTGGATTAGGAATAAGAAATGAGAGAGGTGAACGACTAATTAGTTTCTGTAAAGAAAATTCATTAGCAGTGGGTAACACATTATTTGAACACCACAAAAGGAGACGTTACACATGGATATCAAATTTGAATAGGGAAAGATATCAGCTGGACTACATCCTAATACAAAAAAGCTTTAAGAACTGTTTGAAGAATGCTAAAGCTTATCCAGGCGCGGATATAAATTCAGACCACAACCTTGTGATGGGAGAAATACAAGTGAAGTTGAAAAAAGTCTGGAGAGGAAAAGCAAAGGAAAGACTAAACGTAGAAAGACTCGAAGAGGTAGGAAAGGCATCAGATTTGGAGAACAGATTTATGGAAAAATGGCAAAGAGGTAGTGTTGATGAAACTGTTAATGACAGGTGGATAAAAATGATGGAGGGACTTATGGTCTCTGCCAAAGAAGTACTAGGAATTAGAGTATCCCAAAGCACCAGGAAAGAATGGATAACAGAAAACATGTTGAAAAAGATGGAAGAGCGCAGAAAGTGGAAAAGTGTAGAAACTGAAGAAGGCAAAAAGAGGTACAGGAAACTGAATAATGACAAGTGGATAAAAATGATGGAAGGACTTATGGTCTCTGCCAAAGAAGTACTAGGAATTAGAGTATCCCAAAGCACCAGGAAAGAATGGATAACAGAAAACATGTTGAAAAAGATGGAAGAGCGCAGAAAGTGGAAAAGTGCAGAAACTGAAGAAGGCAAAAAGAGGTACAGGAAACTGAATAATGAATTAAGATGAGAAACTGAAGAAGCAAGATAAAAATGGATGAAACAGAAATGCGACGAAATAGAGAAAATGGAGAGAGAGGGAAAGTATGAAATGATGTATAGACTGGCTAGTGAGATAGTTTTTGAACGTAAAACAAAGAGGAATAACATGGAAATAGAAAGAGCGGATGGTACTCTAGCAGAAGAACCACAGGAGGTTTTGAACAGATGGCAAGAATATATTGAATGTCTGTATAAGGGGGATGAAATGCAAAACGAAATTAAGGTTGAAGAGGAGCAATATGTGCCGGAAGATGGAAAGGGATTTACCATCTTGGAAACAGAAGTAGAAAAGGCGCTGAAGGAGATGAAGAATAGGAAGGCATGTGGAATAGATGATTTGCCAGCAGAACTGTTGAAGAGTCTGGGAAACAAGGCAAGAAAAGAAAAAGTCTACATCTGTAACGAGATATATGACAAAGGGGAATGGCCTGAGGACTTCGCTGCAACAGTTATGATACCAATAGAGAAAAAGCGAAATACTAAAAAATGTGAAGAGCACCTGACCATCAGTCTAATTTCTCATGCAGCTAAAGTCTTGCTGAGAGTGTTGAATAGGGTATGGAAAGCTGGATAGAGGGATTGCAGAGGAGCAGTTCGGATTTAGAAGAGGAAAAGGAACAAGAGATGCTATTGGCCTGCTAAGAACTATAGGGGAAAGATGTATGGAAAAGGGTAGAGAAATTTTTGCTGTTTTTATAGATCTAGAAAATGCTTTTGACAGAGTTCAGTGGCACAAGCTGATGGATATCTCGAAGAGGAAAGGAGTAGATTGGAAAGAGAGACGACTGATACAGAATCTATATTTACACCAGAAAGTAAGGATAAGGATTGGAAATGAAATGTCAGAAGGAAGCAGCATTGGACGAGGTGTTAGACAAGGTTGTTGCCTTTCCCCACTGGTGTTTAACGTATACATTGAAGAGATTATTGCTAAAAGTTTAGATGGGAAAAGAGGAATATGTATTGGTGGAAAGAGAATAGAATGTATAAGATTTGCTGATGACATGGTATTAGTGGCATAAAGTGAGCGGACAGTGAATAACATGCTCAAAGATCTGAATGAAGCTTGTGTGGTATATGGGATACAAATAAACACAGCAAAAACAAAGACTATGGTCATCAGTACAAGACACAGACTGTCCAATATTAAAATAGGACAATCTACCATTAGCCAAGTAAGTGAATATAAATATCTCGGAAGCACAATAACTGAAGACTTGAGATGTCACGAGGAGGTGAAAACTCGAATTGCCAAAGCGACGGAGGCATTCAACAGAAAGAGGAGACTCTTATGTGGCAAATTAGATAAAGGACTAAGGAAAAGGCTTGGCAAATGTTTTGTCTGGAGTGTGGCACTATATGGGGCAGAAACATGGACACTGAGACGAGAGGATGAAAAAAAGGTTAGAAGAATTTGAGATGTGGATGTGGAGGAGAATGGAGAGTATAAGCTGGATGGAAAGAGTGAGTAATGAAAGAGTATTGGAAAGGGTTGGTGAGAGATGTCTGCTGAAGGTAGTAAGAGAAAGGAAAAAAAAAAACTGTTTGGGACATTCATTGGGAAGGGAGTGCTTGCTAATAGATGCTTTGGAAGGATTGATTTGTAAGAGAAGACTGAGAGGAAAAAGGAGATACAAGGTGGTAGACGACATAAAGGGAAGAGGAAATTATGCAGACCTGAAGAGGATGGCAGAAGACCGGACAGCCTGGAGAACCACCATGTGAAAACCTGCCTTTAGGCAGAACACTGATGACGATGATGATGATGAGGGGACTGGGTGTTGGTGTTGTCCTCATCATTTCATTACCATTAGGGAAAATGGCGAGACTGGAATGTAAAGACTTGGGATTTGTACGAGCACTAATAATCACGTCGTTGAGCGCCCTTCAAATCAAATATCATCACCATCATCATCATCATCATATTTTCGCACCTGGGTGACACTATAAGCATGTTGTTGTTAGTCGGCAGTTGCAGCCTCCTACATGAAGTCTGTGTGCATCTGATTTTTGCTAGCCGATACTTCTGAGGCGTGGGCCTCTGCCTGTGTCACCCGGCACACTCCACCATGATAAACAGCCTATGGCTGGCCCACCGTTTTTGAAATATTTGCTAATTAGATACCGACAACTTATATATAACGTTTATGGTTAATAACTGCCCAACTTCGTTGATCTTTAATCGTGAATACCACTGTTTTAATAATAAACACAACTGTTTCTTGATTAGCGCACCCACACTCACTGAGCCAATGCACCTCAACAGTGGGCAGCTGCTGTCTTTGGCCACCCCGAGTAACAGTCGACTGCAGGCTCTGCTGCTACTGCCAGACAGTTCTTCCGTGAGCAGCCTGCTGCTCCTGCTACTGCTGTGAGGACCCAGGCACCAATGCTAGGGAGTGCCTTTGCGTCATCACCACAGCTACTGCATCGCTTTCCCTCCGAGGGTCATAGGATTTTTACCCCGTCACGCCACATTGTGCTACCACCATTGTCTCCACGACCTGCACATAAATGTAAGTCGTCTTGGGTTTCTGTACCTTCTTCTCTTGTGATTCTTGAATAAAGTATTTGCTATCATCTGCATTTCTGGTCTAGAAATAAAACTAAAACAGACTGAATAGACGTAGTCACATTTTATAAACGCAGTACGTAAGTACTAAGTCAACACCAAGACTTAAGCTCTGGCGTGCGCCTCGTCTCCATGGACGCCGTGCGGTAGGCCTCGGGAGCCCACGTGAGCTCCCGAGGCCCACCGCACGGCGTCCATGGAGACGAGACTCGAACTCGGGACCTTTGCCTTTCGCGGGCAAGTGATCTACCATCTGAGCTACCCAAGCACGACTCACGCCCCGTCCTCACAGCTTCTCTTCTGCCAGTACTTCGTCTCCTACCTTCCAAAATTTACAGAAGCTCTCCTACGAACCTTGCAGAACTAGCACTCCTGAAAGAAAGGATATTGCGGAGACATGGCTAAGCCAGAGACTGAGGGATGTTTCTAGAATGAGATTTTCACTCTGCATGTGTCCGCAAAAGGCAAAGGTCCGGAGTTCGAATCTCGGTCTGGCACACAGTTTTAATCTGCCAGGAAGTTTCATTAAACCATTTGTTTGAAACTTGTGAAGTGGGTGAACTAATTTAAGAGACCACTTAAAACGAAAGCACGGTGAAAATCTAGAGAACCATGGATTAGTAATAGAACTGAAGGATGAGGGATCAACTAGTGAGTTAGATCAAATGCAAGAGATGTAACCAAAAAGTTCGAGAAGCTCTATAAAAAATTATTTTAACAGAAGTCAGTAGTACGATGCCGGTTCAAAAGTAATGAGAGAACGACGTCGTGCATCTGTGTTCTATTTACGCACACTGCCAACCTTAAAAAATCATTAAATAAAAGCGTTTCAACAGGCAAAATATATTTTGTTATTGACTACTATAAATAAGTAACACATTTGAATGTGGATGTATCTGTAAAGCGCTTTCCAAAAAACATTGTTACTGCCGCGCCATTTATAGCGGGCCACCCAAGGTTTACACTTGAGAGGTGCATTTAAAGTTTGTATGATAACAGAGCAACAAGCGAGAAACGAATGCGAGCCCCAACACCGCCTGAACCAAAATTTATACAGCTCGTCGTGGCGTTACGATTACTGTGTTACTGTCTTGTGAGTATATAAACAACGTGCTTTGGAGTGCGATCTATACAGAAACGCCTCCATTGTGTTAGGGAGTCGGAACAGAATTTAAACTTCTGGTGGTTATAAAGTGGCGTCAATATTAATGCACATCTTTTGCCAAAAAAGGCTAACCATAGCAAAATATAGGCCATATTAACTGAATTGGAATTTTTTCAGTGGTAATGGAAAACTCTCAGCTATGATGTAGTTTAAGCTGTTGTTACTAACATGCAGCATGCCGCAGATGAAAAAAAGGTCCAAAACTTGACTTATTATCAAGAAATAAAAAACAGACATTTCGCAGTGTAAGTTATGACGGAGCTACAACTATTTATTTTTATTTTAAGCTGTTGTATCGCAACTACAGTGAACTCGACGAAACTCTACTTATCAGCATCTGTCAAGTGCGAACTTTGACCGCTCCGGTTATATTATAGGAATGTATCGGTACGATGGGTGAGCAGTGTTAATACGTCTACCAGTTTGAAGAAAGAAATTAAGTTTGAAGAAAGAAAGAAAGGTAGCACGATTTGTATTATAGCGAAATATGGGAGAGAGTGCCACAGAAATGATACAGGAATTGGGCAGGACATCATTAAAAGAAAGGCATTTTCGTTGCGACGGAATCTTCTCACGAAATTTCAATCACCAGCTTTCTCCTCCGAATGCGAAAATATTTTGTTGACACCGACTTACGTAAGGAGGAACGATCACCACGATCAAATAAGGGAAATCAGAGCCCGTACGGAAAGATATAGGTGTTCATTCTTTCCACGCGCTATACGAGATTGGAATAATAGATAATTGTGAAGGTGGTTCGATGAACCCTCTGTCAGTCACTTTAATGTGATTTGCAGAGTATCCATGTAGATGTGGATGTAGATGTAGAAGTTGGATGATGTACTTTCTTTGTCTGATTAGCAATAATGTAACGTCGATGTCGTTACACCAGTCAGTGTTTCCATAATTAACCTACGTCAGTATTTTGAAAAACCTATAACACACAAGTATGCTCGTGTATTACAATATTGGGTAAAAGCTAATAGTATGTTGCTTGTAATGGCCACAAAATATTTGTGCATTCCATCGACTTCACTTCCTGCAGTAAGGGTCTTTTCCAAGGCTGGAGAAATAACTAATAAAAAACGCAACAGACTAAAGGAGAAGATTTAAATACCTCAGTTTTTATAAAACCGAATTAGCATATCTTGTAATGTTGTATTTTAAACACAGACTAAAGGACAAGAATTTAAGTACCTTAGTTATTATAAAATAATATTTGCTTATCTTGAATTGTCTTTAATCAACAAAAATTCTTAGAAAGCTATTTTTAATTTAAAATACATGTACACAACAGTCGATAGATAGTCGGCCTATCGATAGTTTTAATTGTACGATAATATCGTATGTGCCTGCTATCGATGTTCAAACAACACTCATACGGTCATTTCTACGACATCGGGGAAACTTCATCTCGTTTGTGTGGCACTACAACTCAAGCGTGCCTCGCCACGTACTGAATGGCGTGGATGAGTGATACTGCGAGGTCAAATAACAAAGAAAATGGTCCCAGTTACTTAAAATCGGTCTTATGTTTCTACAGACTATTGATACGCTCGTTGCAGTTGGCACTCTCGAGTGTTTTGTTTTTAGTATCAATTTTATTTCGACATCTGTATAAGATCTTCATATGAGGCGGTCAATTCCAAAACTTAGCATGTCCAAAAACAATCTAAAGTCGAAATATCGCACTTTCGAGAAAATTTTTACCGTTGTCTGTAATGTGGTAAAAGTGTTATGTCCGTAACTTCTGATGTCCGGTGGATATGATGCATTTTAATCAACATTTTATTGCTTTGTATGCACACTGCTCACGAAGCAGACTGCTACCTAGGCACTAAAATAACCAATGACGGACGGAGTAAGGAGGACATCAAAAGCAGATTAGCAATGGCAAAAAGGGCATTCCTGGTCAAGAGAAGTCTACTAATATCAAATATTAGCCTTAATTTGAGGAAGAAATTTCTGATAATGTACGTCTGGAGTACAACATTGAATGTTAGTGGAACATGGGCTGTGAGAAACCGCAACAGAAGAGAACAGAAGCATTGGAGATGTGGTGCTACAGAGGAATGTTGAAAATTAAGTGGACTGATAAGGTAAGGAATGAGGAGGTTCTGCGCAGAATCTGAGAGAAAAGGAACATGTGGAAAACACTGATACGGAGAAGGGAGAGGATAATAGGATATATTATTATGGAATAAGGGAATAACTTCCATGGTACTAGTGGGAGCTGTATAGGGCAAAAACTGTAGAGGAAGGCAGAGATTGGAATACATCCAGAAAATAACTGAGGGCGTAGGTTCCAAGTGCTACTCTGAGATGAAGAGGTTAGCACAGGTGAGGAATTTGGGACGGGCCGCATCAAACCAGTCAGAAGACTGATGACAAGGAAAAAAAAAAAGAAAAAAAAGTACACTGCCTCTCGCTTTCCGAAGCTTCGTTTGTCCAAAGTGAATTCTAAAGTTTCTCAAAGACATGTTTATCTGTTATGCTTTTTATAATGTACTAAAAGAAAATACGCATAAGTAGTAGTAACACACACAGTTAAATGATTCACCAGCTTTTGTTTCACCTCTGAGAAGAGTAAAATGGAGCTGTCTTAACAGTATGCTGCAGGAAGAAGTAGTGTTTTATTTTTGATGTTTATAACCGCGTAACAATCATGAGTATTTGGGAAAAGTCAGTATAAATAATTCAAACACCTGCACAACAATGCACTTATGCAATGGGTTTTGCAGTGTTACTGAGCGTAGTAACTGTAGTGATGCAAAGTGAAATGGACGGGAAAGAAGCCAGCGTCAGAGTTTGTGGAAAGTATTTTTACTGCCAATGAATTAGGACACATTAGGAAAAGGAAACGAGATACCTAAAAATGGAAGTAAAACCAAGAGAAACGAGCAAGGTAAGAATGATTGAAAGACATTTCGTATTTTATTCCTACAAAGGTCACCTGTAGTTTATGCATTGTCTCCGACTTTTCGAATTAAATCGTGAATCTTCATGAAGTTATGAATTAACCTTCACTTAATATTATTAGTGGTGCTGCTCTTAGAATTTTTAACCTTTAGGTATACCTCATCAGTGCTATTAAATAATCAAAAGTAACAGATCTCAATATTTTGGATACTCACCCCTGTTTCATCTGAAGAAGCCATTGTGACCGCCCTCAAAGGTTTGGCTGTAATTGCAATGATCTTGGAAAACAATACACCAGAAAGTTTCATCAGCCATTTTATGAGTATCACAATAAAGTATGCTAAGATTACGTGACGCAACAATCTCCGCAGTGTAGAAGACCAAGAATGAATGAAACAAATAAAAGCAAAGCTGTCACATCCAGAAACTATGTATCTAAATTTATTTATGGGAAATTACTCTACGCGAGTCAAAATACGTTTTTTTTATTTTTGGGAGTTTCGAAATTTGGGGTTCAAATGCTTGGTAAATATCAGTTAAGAACAAGGTTATGACCTTGAGAAAGAAGAGGCGATGACAGACGTTCAAGACGTTATGAGAAACTAACAGATGGTGTAAAGAAATTCATTCAGTCTCTCACACACATTTGAGTCATATCACTGCTGTGATTATTCAAAGCACAGGTAAACTGTTCATTAAAATGGTTGTGGAGTATGCACAATGCAGCACAAAATCCTGAAGTGAAAGTGCAACACGGTTTCCTTTATAACAAAAATATGTGTGTTAAATCTTAGTGGACTTAACTGCTAAGATCATCAGTCCCTAGGCTTACACACTACTTAAACTAAATTATCCCAAAGACAAACACACACTCCCATGCCCGAGGGAGAACTCGAACCTCCACCGGGACCAGCCGCACAGTCCATGACTGCAGCGCCTGAGACCGCTCGGCTAATCCCGCGCGGCTTCCTTTATAACATTTTCAGCGTTAAATATAACTAAATTTCAGGCCACCGGCTAGACACAGACGCTCGAAATGTTATTTTAAGAAGATTTCAAAGAGCCGAAATAGCAGGTTATGTCGCATTAAACGATAAGCTACCCAGTGAACTTGGCTATCATACACTACATGCGAAGGCATTTTTGAGACTACTGAAAAATAAGAATGAAAAAGAAATATCTATGTCTTTTGACTACAAAAAGAATCGCATACTACCTAAACTATCAGATCAGACGGCATGTTATAACCCCCAACTTTTTCTGTATAACTTCACGATTTGTGAGGGAACTTCGAAGCAAAACTGTCTAAGGAAATATATTTATATGTTGTTGGGTAGAAAATTAGGGTTTAAAAACTTCCAGTAAAGTAGTTTTCTGTGTGCCTCATAAGTTAAGCAATATATTTTTGCCTGCAATGGTTCACATTGTCCGTCTTTTTCCCGATGAATTCGGGGGCCAAAACAAAAATATAATGATGGTGGGTATGCTAAGGAAGTGGTTGGCAACTAAAACGCCAACCCTATGAAAAATGTAGTGATTGGCACTCATATATGCCACCAGATCGAGTTTTCGTATTTTTGGTCGTATTGGGAAAGATACTCGACGACGGGAAATAATTTTAAATCCACAGGAATTTGGAACTGTCATCCATTTGATTGGATCCTGTATTGGAATAAGTTGGTGACTAATGTAATGAAACCTGACACTTCAAGTTTGCTTCACAAAAATATTCATTATCCACAGAAACAAAGTAACAACAGTCCAGGGAGAAACAAGCTATCTAAGAGATCTTGGAGTGCCGAGGGATGTTTGCAGAAAAGGCAGAAGCATTAAGCAGATGGTTATTGAACTGCCATCTTTGTGTGTTGTACCCAAATCTTCAAAAACCAAGGACTCTTTGAGCTGCTAAATATACTCTTCGGCATTGACTGGGACACTAATCCAGAGCTTAAGTTTTACGAAGAACTGTCGGAATCTTGCAAATTTAACTGAAAACAATAACAAGAAGAAGGAAAATGTGATGAAACAGTGGGTGACAATTATGCCATTTCACCCCATTCTTCACTATGGAACTGTTTTGTACACCTTAAATCGTTATCTTTAAGCTATTTTCAGTCATAGACTATATTTGTGTTCAATTAATGCTACATCAACAATGCAAAGGATACTACGTTGGTAACCATCAAGTCGAAAATTATTGAAATTTTGTCAAAGAAAGAACTACTTGTTTCTTTCAGATTACATTTCGAATACCAATTAAGTTAAAATAACAACAAATGTATCCTGAGGGGTGCTCCATTAATTCCCCAAAGCATTTCACAGGGGCAGTTAGAACCCTTCTGAATTTTGTTCAAGAAAGTGACGTACTTTTTTCATTCCAGTTATTGTAAACTACAATTATCATACATAAAATACATATTTATGAAACATATAATACTGCCAAATATTTTAACCATAATATTAAATTAAATTTTAACCATTTCCTTATTGTACTCAGAGAAGCAGTTTCCGTTTTTAGTGCAATAAAGGGTAAATAAATATTTATATATATAATGTAAATCGTAAATACTGTCTTCATGTAACTACTTTATATTGAAATGGGAATAGGTCTCAGATTTCTGATAATTATTTCATGATTTTCAGAAACCTTCATATTTTATCCGTTCCAAAAGTCATTATGTCGATGTTTGTTGGTTCCAAAATTAAACGCCGGCCGGAGTGGCCGAGCGGTTCTAGGCGCTACAGTCTGGAACCGCCCTACCGCTGCGGTCGCACGTTCGGATCCTGCCTCGGGCATGGATGTGTGTGACGTGCTTGGGTTGGTTCTAAGTTCTAGGGGACTGATGACCACAGAAGTTAAGTCCCATAGTGCTCAGAGCCATTTGATTTGAACCAAAACTAAACATGTCCTCTTGTACTTTCCAGAAGTCAACATATCCATTAACCATTTGCAATTATTAATGAAAAATGGCTATGTGTTTTGTAGCAACTACCACATACTTGTTTGAAATAATTATCTGCATACAGTTTATTTTTTATACATTTTTAATTTCTATATAAAGTGATGTAGCAGTTCCTTTCCGTCCTTCTCCGTTTTCTTTAACATGGACTTGTTCAGTTTTGGAACTGACTGCCCCATATGCATATTTATCCTCCAAAGAAAAATCGAATAGTGAAGAGACAACCGTAGCAAGATTTCTTACGTACTGCAGAACAGTACTCTGGAACTGATCTATGATACCATCATAATGAGAGAACTTGGCAATTTCTCCAAAATAGCGACAACGGTTAGAACCCGCAGAATATTCATTCTTTTGCAAACAGCGGTCTTGCTACCGAAAACGTCCTTTTTGCCGTTGGCTGGGCTCAAGTCGGTACGTAAAGGTATGAGGATCGAAGGCAGTAACTGCTTTCTGTGTCACAGCAGGTGGAACATGGCCGCTACCTTTCTCAGTAGTTGCCAGAACATCTATATTTTGACGTCACAGGCTAACTGATGGCCCGTCATGGCAAGATCATAAAACTCTGACACTCGACCGTCTCTGGTTATACTTCTCTTTTCGGACTTCAGCGGTTGCAGGTCAGTGGCACGTTGTTGAAACGCCGACGATTATTGCATTCGGTTCGAGGCACTTGCTTCTGCAATTTTTTTACTGTTTTTCTGTTCATTAATCTGTACAGAGTCACGTAATGACGCGTAGACAGAGCGCTATCATTTAAGGCAGGAGCGCTGTAGCAACCTGCTGCATGTTGCAAAAGCACCTTTAACGTCATCATGCGGACAGCAGACATCTCAACCACTCTCCTTTTTTGCCACCATCGAACACTCATTGTTACAATTATCTCTACCATCTGGTTTATCTCGAAAGCTTGTCTCCATCAGTACCTTCAGGGTAGACATTAAGATTCCAGAGTAAGGGCTTGCTGTCCTCCACTCTGTAACGACTACTTGTTAAGTAATTTTCTGATAATGCCTGTTTCCCGTCGAAGTGTCAATATTTTGCTTATAGTTATCTGTAGCGAATCCTTCGCTGCAGTGTTCTTTTGTGAAAGCCGTTTTCAGCAATGTGAAAGTTCCTGTTATAACATATGAATAAAGTAATGATAATCTCTTCAGTTCCTTAATTATTCAGTTTACAACCCCTCACAATTAGGAGAAATTAGAATGTCTTATGTGGTAAAGGCTGAGACCGGAAAAAGTAATCAATTCTCCCACAGACAGGGCATAACTTGGAGATACTCTCCTCCCATCATTTAATCTGTGTTAGTCTCTGCCACGCAAGAAGCTCATATCATTTTTATATGATTATGACTAGTTTCAGTGCAGCAGAGTGAGAGATTCTGGAGATGGCTATTGTATAGTCACTTTCAGTAATTTTGCTCAAAATACTTTGCATTCAATACAATTAAACGAAAAATTATAGGAAGCCATCAATCAGTTACATAAGTGCTAAGCTGAGACGAAGAATTTAATACAGGAGAGGAAATAGTGACAGGCCAAGTCAAAAAAAATTATGAACAAAACAAGAAAGTGTTATAAACGGGGACACTGATATTATTTTGGTCACTGAAGACCTTGTTTTAAGCGTGGCGTGGCCCAAGATCATTACTTCATATTGAAACGTGAGAAGAAGTTGTGCAAAGTCACATAAAACAATCAGAAAACTGATGAACCTGAAAGAAGTGTTATAAATATGAATTCACTACTACTTACAAGCTGTAGTTGATTGATAATAGCAAACTTCATATACATGTTGTGGGCCTGATTAGTTTTTATCAGTCACTGTCCTGTGATAGGAAAAGTACATCATGCATAAAAATTACGTAACATTTTCGAACAATGCATTTTGTGTTAGTTGTGAAATAAAACAAGATTATTTCCATTACGAATTAATGAATATAAGTATACGAAATAAGCACTGCTGATGACAGTAGTGTCGGCGCGAATGTGAGCAGGGTAAACGGCGGTGGAGCAGGTGTTCCACAGAGGTTGGCTGCCCTGGCAGGCACCCCGTTCCCCGTAGCGCGGGGCTCCCCCACAGCACGGCAGCGCTTTGTTTGCGGAAGCGCCCCGCCGCGCCGGAGCGGCCCCCGCCGCTGTCGCCATTCTCCGGGCCCCGCTTAATAATTAACCCGGCTCATAGCTGCGGAGCACTCTCCACGGGACGCCTCCCGGGCGCGCATCTGAACGCCCTAATTAATTGCAAATTACTTTCAGCCTTGTCGACTCATTGCTCCCCATCCGTGGGAAACCCTTTCCCGGCGCCCCTCGTATAGACAAATGCTGGCCGTCAGGTCGCATCTAATCCCCGTCCCAGAGGGCTGTGAAATGAGACGTCTCTGCTCTGCTCCTTTTGTGAGCGCCCAACCAGTTCGAGCTTTCGACCCTTCCGTAGTTGCCAACCATTGTTGCACACTATACGCCTCTTGCTTGTGTGGAATGTATTCTGTGGGATGCGTTAATACTGACAATGACATATGAAGACCCGGTGCAACGAAGATTCTCTCCCTCTGAATTAACGCTAAATTAATGTGGGGATACCAGGCCCACTCGTACAATGCAGAGACATAGAGGTCAGCAGGAAATGGGTGGAATCCATGAGGCTGATTAACTGCTATTGGTCTTGTACGACAGGCCGCGTAAGCACAGGTTTAGGCGAACTAACACGCCACTGCGACCATCATACTCGTCCTCTGGCTTACTGCCAATTGGTCCCCGCATTGTGTTGAGGGAACTGCATGTGCTTTGTAATCTACTCGCAAGCCACCTAATGGAGAGTGGTGGACGACACCTCTGGCACAAGTAAAATTTTCTCACTTTTCTGTTCCATTCACCAATGATGAGTGGGGAAAATTACGCTATTCGTCGGACCTTCTCTCTTATGTTAATCCTAATTGATCCAGGCGCCATACTGATGAACAGTACTCGATAAACGGAATAACAAGTCTCTTGTAAGCCATGTCCTACATGAATGAATTACATTTCCTCAAGAGCCTTCCACTGAGTCGGTTTCTACTTTCTTTTTCCGGGGTGGTGGGGGGGGGGGGGACATTCCAATTTAGATCACTCTGGACAGTTACCCCAAGTGATTTTTGATCAGTAGGGCACAAAATAGTGTTGGATCTCTTTGCTTATTTAAGCATAATATTTTACAATTAACTGCCAGTATCTGCACCAATTATCGATCCTCTACAGGTCTTCCTCCATTTCGCTACAATCTTCTGGCTTTGCCACTTTCTTGTAGACAACATCTGTTCCTGCAAAAAAGTATGTTACAGCTTGTGACATTATCCGCTGTATCATTAATACGAAAGCTATTCGTCTATTAAGGTCCGATCTGTCGCAAAATGTAAACAATAACGAAAAACCGATGAAGCTTTGCACAGATTTCTTAGTGTGAAGGGGTGGCCACATGCCCTTCGTGCCGCCACCCTGTACCCCCTGGAACGGAAACTGTGTACCCCAGCTGTCTGTGTCTAAATCATGAAATAGTGTGAACGGGTTTCAAATGTCTGCGAAGCGTTAACTGAGGCGGGACGTGGGGACCAGCTAGGTATTCACCTAATGGGATGTGAAAAACCGCCTAAAAACCACATCCAGGCTGGCCAGCACACCGGCCCTCGTTGTTATTCCGCCAGGCGGTTTCGATCTGGGGCTGGCGCACCTACCCGAGTCCAGGAAGCAGTGCATTAGCGCTCTCAGCTAACTTGGCAGGTACTCTAAACAGCATTGTTACTATACTATTTCCTTGGATTACTTCAGAAATTAACTTTACATCTATCCACTTCATCCATTTAATAATCTCTCAGAAAGTTTCTAGTCTAGCCACAAATTTAGAACGCTTTTCTCATCTTCCTGTGCGCTAGCCGTGGGTGAAGCATCTATAAAGTAGCTGTCACTAGATGGTGGACGTGTGAAGATCCAAGACATACGCAACACTACATTAAAGGTACCTCGCGGCATAGCCTCACACACCACTACTCCTGTGCTCTGTAGTAGTAGTCATTTTTCAATATTTCACGTCAGATTAATGACAGTTTGGTAAGACTTGGGAATAGTAAAGATTCAAACATAAGAGGTCAAACATTTAGGGACACTTACGTTATTTTAGTAATTGATATATCATCCTCATAATGTTTCACAATAAAGTATAATAAACAGCGTGCTTGAGGTACCACTAAGATTTTTCGCACTGAATGCTTAGATAGTCGTCTGACACTGGTACGGATGCACGACTTCAGTTTGTATTCCGGTTCTTTGAAGCTCTGTTCAGATGCCAACAAAGCAATTTTTCACCACTTCCCCACAGCACTGCGACTCACAACGAACTACTGCGAATGCAACTAACTCTGAAGCTGCTTCTCTATGACCGATTGTTAGTAGTCAGCGATATACTTTTCCTTATTATTTCAGCAGCTGGATATTAGCTGACCTGCTATTACGTATCTATCATCGATATCCAGCAGGACACCATGGTAAATAAATAAAAGAATAAAAACAAATGAAAGGGTACAGTACCGCCCAACATTGAGAATAGGTACGAAATTCTTGTCAGAACAACACATTTTTTGTGTAAAAGTAACTCAATAATTTCAATTAATACAGCGAAGCCGGATACCAGTGTGGGAAAGAATGACAAGTTATTTATTTAATTGATCACATGTGCACTTCCGCAAAATAAATCCCTACATCCCGTTTGGTGAGATCTGTGTGGTGTAAATGAATGAATGTATGGTCGTCTGCTAACCACAGATAGTGAATCGATATGAGCATCTTTGAGTCGATCCTTTGGGTACCTTTGGTGAGACCAAAGAGATGGAAGTTACCAGAGCTTTTGAGCGTTTGAAATGTGGCCGACCAATAAGGTAGCAAGGTGCTTCTCCCACTTCGAGAGAGGTGCGAGAGAACGAAAAGACGGCCATGTTTCAGACTCGGCACTCTGGCGCTGAACCTTCTGCTGTGAAGACCTGTTTTTTGTTGTGCTCCGTAATGAAAGCGTGGAGGCATGGTATGGATGTGGAATACTTAAGAGTAGTTAGAACTAATCATTTCTCTTTCCTAGGATCTTTTGTGGGGAAAATTACAAAGTGAGGCAGGTAATTTTAAAGGGATTATAGTAAACCAACGGTCACAAAGGGACCACGTGTAGTTATAAGTTGAGATACTAGCGTGGGTACAATAAGCTGAAATATTTAAGAATTAATATCGTGTGTACCATAAGCTGAAATATTTGAGAATTAATAGCGTGTGTACAATAAGCTGATATATTTAAGAATTGCGTGTGTATCATAAATTGAAGTATTTAAGAAATATCATTCCGTGTGACGCTGAATTTAAACTCTGAGAGAAAATCAAGGTGAGTCGGCCGTTTTTCCAGCAACGCCACTTGGCTTGCATTGCACAGGAAGACGAGCGTTTATCTCCAGAGTTCACAGTAGGAAACTGGAATTACAAATTGGGGCAGTGTCGAGTGAAACTGGGTTAAATATTGATTGAAGTGGGAAAGCGGAAAATGATGAAGTTGTAACGGTTTTTGTGTATTATTTCAGATTGTTGTATTGGGTATGTCTTGTAATTTGAATATGTGTGTTTTGCATGGGAGTAGCAAGGTAGTTTCGGAAGATTTTGTGGGTATGCCTGTTCCTTCTGCATCGCTCGATCTGGAGGAATGTTTCTGGAGAATGATTGTGAGAGGCGAAGTGTGAGGTATAATAAAAGATCCACCATCCGATCCAGGGAGTGCACAGTTGTGGTAGATAGATTACGAGACCGTAGTATGGAAATTCTCTTATGATATTGTCGTAGGTTGTAGAATTTGTGTGCTAATGAATAAATCAAATAGTGAAAAGAAAGAGATTAGTGGCCTATTTCATTAAATTGTATGTTATCATAATGTCCCGAATTTGTATAAAAGCCGTTAAATCAAAGACAAAAAGTAAGTGTGGTATTGCCAGTGCGTAGTGTGCAGACAGAGTTCTATAGTCAGATGCGTGTTTCCGTTGCGTATTAAAAATGCAGGAGGATAATTTGTAACAAAATCGTAAGATACGAGAATTCATGTTGCTAATCCACTCGCTTGGCAAACCACCCATCTTGCAGGCCTGACTGCTTGATGCCACAGTATGAGAAAGGCAAGTGGGTGCCTCTCATAATTTCGACCCTGCCAGGATCATTTAATTGTTAGGATAATTGTTGCCAGGATGATTTCTAATTGGTCAGGATATTTAATTTGTTGCCAGGATTCCGTTTTTGTCACGATAATTTTGTTGCCAGGATCATTTTTGTTAGGATATTTTGTTGTTAGGGTTTGCTGTTAAATTTTTTTTGTTTTTTGATGGAATATATTGTGATAGCGCTAAGAAGTAAAGTTTTTTCTGTTTGCAATTTCTTTCTGGATTGGTGAGGATCTTTTATTTTATTTTATGTAATTAATTGCAGTATCGCACAAGGCTAGAAGATCGTTTCATAATTTTTTTTGCGTAATGTCCGTAGTAACTAGGTCGCAGGCTAAAAGTATAGTCACCATGGAGAATAACGATTCTGGCGTGAATGTAGCAGTGCAGCGGGAAGTAGGTGTTGACCGTGAGTTAATGAGAGGGGACGGCAGGCACTCCGAAGAGGCTGTATTGTTCAGTGGACCTCTGCAAGGGGAGCCTTTGTGCAGTGGGCTTTGTTCACTATCCGGGGCCTTTCCGAACGACGCGGGCGAGCAGGGACTCGGTCAGGTAGAGAGTGAAAGTGCAGCTACTCTTAGCGAGGCTACGGTGTCACAGGCGAACGAGGTGAGCGCGTCTAAAGTAGCAAATCACGATGTGATACTACAGTTATTACAGAGGATGGATGAAAGATTAGATAGAGATAATAAGGAGAGAGATAGGAAGAATGAGGAGAGAGATAGGAAGAATGAGGAGAGAGATAGGGAGAATAAGGAACGATTTGAAGCAACTAAGAAAAAATTGGAAGCAAATACCAAAAAATTGGAGGCAATGGATAAGGGAAATAAAGAGGCAATGAGGAAGCTACACACAGTTATCGATGAGCGTCTGTGCGCAGTTAATAATCGGTTAGACGAGGGGGAGAAGAATCTGGGTGTGTTGAAGCAAGTATGTGACGCCGTGAAAGAAAAAGTCAATAATTTGGAGGGACGAATAAGTGCAATAGAGAGCGATATTACAGAACGTAGGGACGTGTTGCCGGATGAGCGAATCAAAGAGATAGTGGAGGACTTACTTGCAGATAAACAAGGGGCATTAGACAGCGTGGAAGCTCAAGTCACTCGGCAGGAAGTGGCGCTAAATAAATGCAGGGATGAAGTTGCAGAGGTATTGGCCAGAATGAATACGATTAGCGCAGATGTAGAAAAGATTAGTATAAGAGGCGAAACGGGCTCTGACAGTACGCAGCGAGAGGTTTATGCCGACCAGGAGGAGATACAATCACTATTACAGTTTAAAGAGGCACAATTAGAAACAAATAGGAAACATAGGGAAGAACTAGCACAGTTGCAATTAGCGTGCAGTAGCGGAGGTGACACACCACCAGATAGATTGCAGAGGGAGAGTGAGATAAATTCAAAAAAAGAAAATAGGCAGAAAATAGAAGACGAACTCAGAGAGTTGGAAGAACGGTTGTGTCGGATAAAACAGGTGGCAAACCCAACT
Organism: Schistocerca nitens; assembly: GCF_023898315.1. Taxonomy (NCBI): domain Eukaryota; kingdom Metazoa; phylum Arthropoda; class Insecta; order Orthoptera; family Acrididae; genus Schistocerca; species Schistocerca nitens. The sequence goes on along the minus strand of NC_064614.1, from coordinate 783,379,644 downwards.
GGGTGTAGCTCAAGGTCGGAAAACATAAATGCGGAAGAAGAATGTAGGAGGCACTTCGTGTCGGTACAAAAGTTCACTTGCTTTCCGGATCCTGATAACTATCAACATCCATGTCTGTGGCTGTCTCAATTTCAAGATTCATTACCTGAATCGTGGGGACCGCTCCTCAAAATGAAGTTTGTGTGTAACCATTTGAGGGACGAGGCTAGAGCACAAATGGAGGAAGTTATTAAAGACTGTAGTAGCTACAAGATATTTTGTGACAAGTTTTTAAATGACTTCTGGCCGAAAAGTAAGCAGGACCAGGTTAAGCAAAGCATATTGATGATGCCAAATTGTAACGAAGGTAGTATAAGAGATCCAGTTGCGTGCTATCAGGAAATGCTGAGACGAAATAGGTATTTGGATGTGCCATACGAAACTGGGGAGCTCATTAGGATCTGTATAACGAAGTTGCCAGTGAGATTGCGCAGAGATATAGTGATAGCAGGCAGAGACTTAGACGATTCTGCGTCATTTCAGCACTTGTTACAGGAACTGGGTAATGAGAAGAACATCGTGAACGGAGACACGACTCATAGGTCAGACAGAGTCGAGGATAGGAACGGCAGAAACTATCAGAATGACAGGAGAGCAGGGAATCAGAGGAATGACGGGAATGGAAGATGGCGAGGAAATAGGGGGCAGAGTTCATGGGAATATCGACCGTCAAACCGGGAAAATAGAAGATGGGACAGAGATGGAAGAAGGGAAAATCAAAATGATGGGCGAAGAGAGGATAGGCAGTCATTGCGTTACGATCAAGGAAAAACAATCTCGTGGGCTTCATCACATTTCTAACATCAAATTATGGAAAAGTTAAGGATAGATCTAAGGTAGGAAATTTATGGTAGATAGTCAGTGTATTTATTTGTGGTGTGTAACGTTGTGCAGGGTCAAATCGAACGTAAGAATTTTCAGGCGGGATGTCAGGAAGTATGACGGAATAGACTGGTCAAATGAGTCATGAACAGGAGTCGACAGAGTGGCGTATGTACGTGTTTTTTGTCGTATGAATAAGGATCAAGCAGAAACGACGTGATGATTAATGAGTGAATAAAGATAGTAGATAGAGAAGCGACGTGATAAATAGTAGTGGATAAAGGTGAATTTTTGAGGAGAGAATCGACGTGAAGCAGTGGGAATGATAAAGGGAGATTCGACGTGATGAAACAGCGGTAAAATAAAGGTGAGTAGAATTGAATAATGTGGAGATGTCTTAGATGTATGTTACAGAGAGGCCTGTGTATGCTGCAATAGAGATTGATGCCAATGGCGAAGGAAGACCAGGAAATGATGGAGTAATGGACGGACGGAGAGCCGAAATACGAATGAAGAGATGAGGACAACTGCACAATGTGAAAGGACGTAAAGGGAGTATGAGACCCAGAAGGTGAACGTTGTGGAATACTGACGTAAGATGTAATGTAGGTGTAGATCTAATTCTTAGCATAACAATTGCGATCTGAGAAAAATAATATTTTTTGTTGTTGTTGAAGCCTCGTACCAGTATAACTAATCAAAACGGTACCAAGAATGTGTACAGCTATTTTTTTTGCAGGTTGATTAATTTGTGTATTTTTGTTCTTAGATGAAATATCGCGATTCTAAGTTGATATTTAGCATAAAGTGAATGCAGAGGTAAGCCGATGGAGAGAGGTGCCAGAGTGAAAGGACGAATTCGGAGACTGGAATGCTATCTCTGAAACAGCTTCATGTGTTATGTGGTTGAGTATAAGGGAGCAAAGGTATGGTATGTTGTAGTGAGTGTGGTGGTGATAAGGTTAGCTGACTTCTAAACCTATTCTGTTAGTGTGTTAATGGATTGAATGAGAGGAAAAATGTGATGTCTGGTGAGTGAGAGTCGTAGAGTAGTGTGATCAATGCGCACACTCCTGTAAAGGGGATGCTACCGATCCATAACTAAAACATTATTGTGTTTTATTGTTTGTTGGGATGAACCTCAATGTCAGGTCAGGATCTGTCATACGTGTCCTAGAAACATTGCTATATATAATGAAATGTAAAATATGTGAAGAGATACTGATTTCAGTCTGTCACAAGCACAAGGGTGCATTATATGTTGTAGATTTAGAGTCATCAGTTCCTAAAATGTTTATTGTGTTAGGATGTTAAAGTAGTTAATATTTAATAACCAGTGGTAGGTAATTGTGAGCTATGTAGATTATTCTTATTTTTTTGTTAGAACACTTTCAAGGGGTAATAATTTCAGTGTGTCACAAGCACAAAAGTTCATTGTATATTGTAGTTTTAGGATAAAGTTTCTAATATTTTCACTGTGTTAGGATGTTAGAGTAGCCTACTCTTTGATATTGTAATTATGAGCGGTATAGATTGCTTATTATTCCTTTTGTTTTATTTTACACTTTCATGTTTTGTATGAGGGACGACAGGTACAAAGAATAGCACGAGTGTGGGCTATCTATAGAAAAAGGATAGATAAATGTATGTTGTCTGTGTAGAAAACTAGGGTGTATAATTTTATGTTCTTTTTAGAACAAAGATTCTTTTGTTACCAATGTAGCTAATAGATAATACATGTAATCAATGAGTATTTAAATGCTGTATATCCTTTTGTCTGTAATGTTGCGAGATGCACGGAAGATCTGGCTAATTGGGTGTCGTAACGCCCATACCGCTAACGGGCCGAGCTGACGTCACCATGGCGACAGGCGACACAGCCGCGGCACTCCCCACTCCATTGTCGGACGAGGTGCGCTCCACGCGCCCGCTACAGCAGGTCAACGGCCTGGGGCGACACGCACGCATCACTGGCCATTCATGAGTTCCGCCACCCTTACGACTGGGGAAGGTACCCCGCGGAGGCAACAGCGGGTGGTTTCTTCTGCTCAACGGCGCGCGCAGCGACGCTACTGCTGAATGGACGAGGCGCGACAGAGCCCGGCGGGGATTGGTTACCAGCAACTAGTAACTAGTACTGGACTGTGGAGCCGTGAAACAAGATGACTGCGACTTTCCATAAGGTGGAAAGTGAAGGACTGGTGTTTCCACATTGTGAGTGGTGGAAAAGATGTTGTCCTTAGCAGACGGGACGATTGTTTTGTTTTGTCTTGACCACTGAATGGTGGGATCGATAAACTTTTGACAATGACTTGTTAAGTGTGCTTTGTGAATGGCATGTGGGACACTTGGTATACTTAGAGGACAGTTGTCGTTTGGTGAACAATTAGAGTGGGACATTGACATTTGCGTCTGTAGTAGGAGACATTTCTTGGATTGGCGCGGGAATAAGTGCTGTTTGTTGAAACTCACGACTTTTAATTACACCATGAACTGAAAGGACAGAACCGTGGGTAATAGTAGTTGTAGGGCCATTTTTTTGGACGAACAGTTCCGTGTGGATGGTACTCTGAGAGTGACTATGACATTTGTGTTTAATGAGAGATACAGTTTACTGTTCAGTGCGTGTTCAAAATGCCGAATTGAGTGACTCAAAGACTTTCGTCCGGGTAACCATGGGAGAGCTTTGACACCGAGACAGTGGTTCTAGGAAAACTATCAGAAACTTTTTGACCCCAAGAAAATCACAGAATGAAATGTTTCCGTGTGACTCGCAAGATAGGGAATAATGTATTTGTAATTGTGTAAATGTTTTTTTTTTATATGTTTCATTCCTGAAGGGACAGCAAGCGTAATTGTATTTTATTAATATTTGTGTTTAGAATAGTTAGTGTTTGTTTTTTGGTTTGTTCTGGGTTATCAAGTTCACGTAGCATGTGTATTAGAATATTTGGTACAATGATGCTTTAACTATTAGCCAGTGGCGTAATACTAACGTAGCGGCCCTTGTAGCATTTATCAGTAAGGTTGTCACAGGGGAGAAGAATTTGCATTGCACAACAAATATCGGAATTAACTGATGTATTTTGATGTCGTGCATAGTAATAATCTTGTTGGTGTTTTGACTGAAGCCACTTATTTCTATTATCACAGTGGTGATATTTCACATTAAAGTGTAACGAAGGCTAGTCGAAATGCAAGTTCTTGTCGTCTATATGTGTGACAACAGAGAAATGAACAGTAGAGTAAGATAAGAGAGCTACTGGTGGATTCAAGCACTTATTGTTAAACTATTTACTGCGTGTATTGATCAAAGTTGATGGACTGACTGGCTCAGCAGCAGGTATTTGTACTGATGGACAAGGATAAACTCACTGTCGAGTAGCTGTGGCAATTGTTTAGGGGATGATAGTTAATGAGGTGTGACATGATGTCTTAGACGAACTATATTACGTAACCAGTATGTAACTTGTGGAATATTTTATTGTTTTTCTTCTCAGTTTTTATTTCTCTGTAGGTTTGAGGTATATTTTAGAGTAATGGTATGGAGCCTGACATTCTACGTGTAACTAGTGTACGAATTTTTTTTCTTTTGTTGATTTTGTTTTGTATTTAGACTTTGCTGTGTAAGGGTTTTTACAGCGCAATTTAGGAATGTCAGATTACTTGCTCTGTGTTTGGACGGTGAGCCATTTAAAATTTCATGAGTAACGAAGATCCCAGTAACTAAGGCAAATTTTTATCTCAATATTATTTTTTCATTTCTATGATGTGATGTTTTATTTGTCATGTGGATAGTTATATATTTGTATGGGTACGTTACTCCGGATTGTGGAGAGTACAATATAATTTGGTCGTCTATTTGAGGTCACCAGGGGCTAAGGTCTCCTCCTGGTTATTTTGATGAATTGCTACGTTTGTTTTAATACAGTTTTCTTAAAAAAAAAATGTTCGGAACTACCCTCGCATTGCAAGGATAGTACCGTGCCATTTTTTTCTGCATGGGTAGCCGGTGATGAAAGGGTACAGTACCGCCCAACATTGAGAATAGGTACGAAATTCTTGTCAGAACAACACATTTTTTGTGTAAAAGTAACTCAATAATTTCAATTAATACAGCGAAGCCGGATACCAGTGTGGGAAAGAATGACAAGTTATTTATTTAATTGATCACATGTGCACTTCCGCAAAATAAATCCCTACATCCCGTTTGGTGAGATCTGTGTGGTGTAAATGAATGAATGTATGGTCGTCTGCTAACCACAGATAGTGAATCGATATGAGCATCTTTGAGTCGATCCTTTGGGTACCTTTGGTGAGACCAAAGAGATGGAAGTTACCAGAGCTTTTGAGCGTTTGAAATGTGGCCGACCAATAAGGTAGCAAGGTGCTTCTCCCACTTCGAGAGAGGTGCGAGAGAACGAAAAGACGGCCATGTTTCAGACTCGGCACTCTGGCGCTGAACCTTCTGCTGTGAAGACCTGTTTTTTGTTGTGCTCCGTAATGAAAGCGTGGAGGCATGGTATGGATGTGGAATACTTAAGAGTAGTTAGAACTAATCATTTCTCTTTCCTAGGATCTTTTGTGGGGAAAATTACAAAGTGAGGCAGGTAATTTTAAAGGGATTATAGTAAACCAACGGTCACAAAGGGACCACGTGTAGTTATAAGTTGAGATACTAGCGTGGGTACAATAAGCTGAAATATTTAAGAATTAATATCGTGTGTACCATAAGCTGAAATATTTGAGAATTAATAGCGTGTGTACAATAAGCTGATATATTTAAGAATTGCGTGTGTATCATAAATTGAAGTATTTAAGAAATATCATTCCGTGTGACGCTGAATTTAAACTCTGAGAGAAAATCAAGGTGAGTCGGCCGTTTTTCCAGCAACGCCACTTGGCTTGCATTGCACAGGAAGACGAGCGTTTATCTCCAGAGTTCACAGTAGGAAACTGGAATTACAAATTGGGGCAGTGTCGAGTGAAACTGGGTTAAATATTGATTGAAGTGGGAAAGCGGAAAATGATGAAGTTGTAACGGTTTTTGTGTATTATTTCAGATTGTTGTATTGGGTATGTCTTGTAATTTGAATATGTGTGTTTTGCATGGGAGTAGCAAGGTAGTTTCGGAAGATTTTGTGGGTATGCCTGTTCCTTCTGCATCGCTCGATCTGGAGGAATGTTTCTGGAGAATGATTGTGAGAGGCGAAGTGTGAGGTATAATAAAAGATCCACCATCCGATCCAGGGAGTGCACAGTTGTGGTAGATAGATTACGAGACCGTAGTATGGAAATTCTCTTATGATATTGTCGTAGGTTGTAGAATTTGTGTGCTAATGAATAAATCAAATAGTGAAAAGAAAGAGATTAGTGGCCTATTTCATTAAATTGTATGTTATCATAATGTCCCGAATTTGTATAAAAGCCGTTAAATCAAAGACAAAAAGTAAGTGTGGTATTGCCAGTGCGTAGTGTGCAGACAGAGTTCTATAGTCAGATGCGTGTTTCCGTTGCGTATTAAAAATGCAGGAGGATAATTTGTAACAAAATCGTAAGATACGAGAATTCATGTTGCTAATCCACTCGCTTGGCAAACCACCCATCTTGCAGGCCTGACTGCTTGATGCCACAGTATGAGAAAGGCAAGTGGGTGCCTCTCACAAATATTGTTACAGAGATATACTATATAGAAGTGGACACTGGCCTTATAAAAAGCATACGCCAACACTTTAAACTAAGCAGTAACTCATAACGCTCCAATTTAAATGCCTGCGGCTACTTATTTACTATTTGAGTATAATCTTTCCTCTACAAATGTTAGCACTGTGTCCACGGAACTATCGTCACTAGTACTAAAACTGCAGTTTGCGTGAAGGATCACTGTTGGATTTCAACGCCTCAGATACGATCGCAGAGTTCTGTAATTTATACTGAACTGGCGTGTTCACACCATTTAGTTTGTCCCAGGGCAAGGAAAGGCAGGCAATGGGTATGGGACATGTGCTGTTGGTGTTACCCCGTACTCATCTGACCAGAAATCCTTGTCTTCTTTCCGTTTTACTTCATTGACCCCTACTGTATGTAGATTGAGCCTTTGCATTTCCTTTTCAGATTTTCTAGTTTCCTACCACGTTCAAGCATCTCACATTCCACGCGCCGACTCATAGAACGTTATCCTTTCGTTGATTATTCAATCTTTTTATCATGGTCACCTACCCCTTGGCAGACCCCTCCCAGAGATCCGAATAGGAGACTATTCTGGAATCTTTTGCCAATGAAGAGGCCATCAAGACAATTTTTCAGTTACAGAGTACATAATAATTAATAACAGTATATTCTTCATTTACGAAGTTCTATTTGCGTATCGTCTTAGGAATACTGACACAGTCTAATTATGACATCACAATCCAAGACTGCCGACTCAGAACACTCCCCTCCTGCTATTGGCAGGAAAATCAAAATTCGGCAGGAAAATCCAAATTTTTACCTCTGGCTGTGAAGCATGGTGGTTGGGGGGGGGGGTTAGTTTCCATTGACGAGCACTAGACAGTAGCTCCAGCCAGTTTCATCAGTTACCGCTGGATGTCTAGAGGATATTTTCGCTCTTAGTCTAACATTAGAGAGTTGCTCCAACCAGTCTAGCCAATAGCCCCACATGGGAAGGATGGATGGAAATAACAGGAGAGCAAGCTATCGGTGAAGTATAGGGGAGTAGCCTCCTGCTGGTCTACAAAAGAAAAGCTGTTGGGAGGAACATAATGCTGGGTAATAATACACACACCAAAACAAGTTTTGCATCACCCCGATCCCAGAACTTCTGGAGGTAGACATTGACTTTCGATATTGTATCACAGACACAGTCCCCTTGACTGTTCACAGACGTCAGTAAACCCGCCCAAAGATGCAAACAACCATGCATGAGCTGCGTCTATTAGACGGAGGGGATTCGACATCCGATCAGCTTCAGTCATTCCAACAGGAAGGAGGTACACGGCTCGTGTTGTCTGTAGTTCAACCATTCCTCGACGGTCAATAGCGCGGTTCGATCGCGTTCACATTGTTACTTTGTGACAGGAAGACTCTCAACAAGGAATGTGTCCGGCGTCTCTGAGTGAACCAAAACGATGTTGTTCGGACATGGAGGAGATTCAGAGAGACAGGAACTGCCGATGACATGCATCGCTCAGGCAGCCCAAGGGCTACTACTACAGTGGATGACGGCTACCTATGGATTGTGTCTCGGAGGAACCCTGACAGCGACGCCACCACGTTGAATAATGCTTTTCGTACAGCCACAGGACGTCATGTTACGACTCAAACTGTGCGCAGTAGGTTGCATGATGCGCAACTTCACAACTTCACTCCCGACGTCCATGGGGAGGTGCATCTTTGCAACCACGACACTATGCAGCGCGGTACATATGGGCCCAACAACTTGTCGAATGGACCGGATCAGGATTGGCACCATGTTTTCACCGATGAGTGTCGCATATGCCTTCAACCAGACAATCGTCGGAGACGTGTTTGGAGGCAACGCGGTCACGCTGGTCGCCTTAGACTCATGGTACATCGACTGCAGCAAGGTGGAGGTTCCCTGATGTTCTGAGGTGGCATTATGTGGGACTGACGTACGCCGGTAGTGTCATGGAAGGCACCGTAACGGCTGTACGATACGTGAGTACCAACCGCCGACCGATAGTGCAACCATATCGGCAGGTTATTGGCGAAGCATTCGTATTCATGGACGACAATTCGCGCGCCCATCGTGTCCATCTTGTGAATGACTTCCTTCAGGATAACGACATCGCTCGAGTAGAGTGGCCAGCATTTTCTCCAGACATGAACCCTATCGAACATGTCTGGTATAGATTGAAAAGGGATGTTAATGGACAACGTTACCCACCAACCACTCTGAGGGATCTACGCCGAATCGCCGTTGAGGAATGGGACAGTTTACACCAACAGTGCCTTGATGAACTTGTGGATAGTATGCTACGACGAATACAGGCGTGCATCAAAGCAAGTGGGCGTGCTACTGGGTATTAGAGGTACCGCTGTGTACTCTTGATGAGTATTCAGTAAACTGTCACTCAGTATGAAACTTCGTGGCAGATTAAAACTGTGTGCCGGACCGAGACACACAAAAGTGTGTGAAATCGTATGGGACTTTACTGCTAAGGTCATCAGTCCCTAAGCTCACACACTACTTAACCTAAATTACCCTAAGGACAAACACACACACACACACACACACACACACACACACACATGCCCGAGGAAGGACTCGAACCTCCGCCGGGATCAGCCGCACAGTCCATCCAGTCACTAAGATCTAGAGACTTTTTAATTATTACTTACCTAGAGATTTCCTGGTCTGATCCGATCTTGTAAACCCAACTTTACACAATCATCTTTGCTAGAGTGGTTTGTTACGTTCCTTAAATTCCCACACGTACTTTATTCTCCTTAACGAACCAGTGTAGGCAGGTGTGAGACATATAACAGCACCTGAATATTGTGTGATAGTGCGATGGTCAGCCAGCCATTACTTCCATAGCAGTGAGTTTTGCGGTGGAGATACAACCTTAACTGCTAGTATCACTACATCAAAGCATTCCGCCGCTCATTTGCGCGTGTAGCACATGCTCGTCCTCTGCAATCCCAGCGCGCAGTCTAAAAGGCCACGCAGAAACTGGACAACACGATAAGCATTCGGCAGCGCGGCCCGTCGCTTTAGCTGGCCCGATCCTGACGCGGGGCACTCGCCGTGTCACGGGTTGCCTGCAGCGCAGGTAGCCGCCAGCAGCCAGCAGCCAGCAGCCAGCAGGCAGCGGGTGGCTGTGCCGGCTGTAATTGACTCACGCCCGGAGCTGCGCTGATAATTATCGGTGCATTAGCGCGTTAATAATTAACGCGCCCAGGCGACGCTAGCGCGACGTCCGCTGCCACACGAAGCGGTAGCTTTCACTCTGCTAAACGACGTGCCGCTAGCATTCTCTTTGACCAGTGAATTCGAAGAAGCAGCATTTCCTGACTGAAACCGAAATCTCTTTGCACAGCTACGACATTTCGTCCAGCTCCAAGCTGCATAGCACTTACGTGTTTGCTCCAAATCATTTCAGTACAAGTAACGATGTTTGTGAAGAACTCTCAGGAGGAACATGAAGCGGCCTAAAACGATCTACGCAGGACGTTGGGAAGTCCCAGTTACAAAATTGTTGGACTTGTATAGGAGAGTGAGTAGATAACAATTTGAACGGGAACCGATATTAGCAAACGTACCCTTTCCATGCTACAAGCACTGTAAAACATGTTGGTAACGTGACCACTTTTACAAGTGATTTATTAAGTGTGACCAATTACAGTAGTTGCTTTATTGTTCCACACATTAATAGCGAAATAAATTGCCCTCATACATGTAGATGGGTTCTCTTCAACGTGATGCAGTATAGTCTCTTACAGTTTGGGTGTGCATCACCTTCTTGGAGCAACACAGTCACCCCTGCTGATGGTGAAGGTACCCTTTCTCAAAACCATTCTGTAATTCTGGCAAACGGATATGCAATGGAGCTGTACAATGTGGGAATGTTCTTGATAAAGGCTGCGACCAGCTTTCCCATTACCGTGAGTTTTGCCGTCGAGAAGGATCATATCGATGTATTCTGTAAAAGTATACTCAACCAAGTTGCTCTAATACGAGAAACAAGTGAATGAGGCTCGAAACGGGTCAGAGAGGAACAACGGACGTCAAATGACATTAGCAAATGAGGTGGAACCACCTCCCACCATGACCAACCTCTCGCATATCTACAGTACTGGCCATTAAAATTGCTAAACCACGAAGATGACGTGCTACAGGCGCGAAATTTAACCGACAGGAAGAAGATGCTGTGATATGCAAATGATCAGCTTTTCAGAACATTATAACTGCCTTGAGCTGCTAGTAAAATACTTTGTTTATACAACCAGTTTCAGTCATCTGGCTATCATTAGGTTCATAAAATTATTCACAGCATCATGTCAGGTGAAATACGAAATCACTATCGTCAGGTGATAAAACCACGGGTATCACATCGTAATATAAATTACGTCTTTGTGTGGTATGAATCTGTCGACAGCGTTAACCCCGATAGCAGTTTTGTGTAAAAGCATTTGTGCATGGTTCTTTTCCAGAACGAAAGCGAAGAGCTTCTTATATTTTTTCAGGGCATGGTAATGCCTTCTTGTAAATTGCCATTGTGTGCTCAGCCCAAATTAACCTTACATATGTTACTGAGGCGGAAAAGTTGATATTTCTACAATTTAATATTAAAGGTGGTAGGATTCACGACATTTAGAGCTACTGAGGCTAGTATGACCCACCAGCACTGTGGTGGTGGTGGTAGAGGGGGGGGGGGGGGGCATTTGGCACTACACTTCCCTATAAAATCCAAGTAGATCATAGAACCTATAAGCCTACACTGCCAAAACCTTGACACCTAAAGCCATCTGTAATTGATAGTTCTGAAACAAAGAGTTGACGCCGATTATTCTTGTTATTCAGAATTTCCATTATATTAAATACAAGCATCATAAAATGTGTTGCAGACTCCGATATTGAATGTAGGCGTATTGAGGTTGTTACTGTTCCTGTACCGATCGGAATCTCATCCCTGACAACGGATAATCTCGAAAGCCTCCAACTCTGTGTCCAAAAGTTGCAACAAAATAGTGGTGGTGTTCTGGCACGGCATTACATGAGGCCGCCGTATACCTCTCGTGCTTGTTGAGCGCAGTCTCACTGCTTTACTATACAGGAACCAAATTCTGCAACCAATATTCGGACAGTACGCCAACATTTTGGTAACAATTTCGTCTTGGTGCATGATAATTGGCGTGCTGACCTCGCTGTTCTCGTGAACACGTTCCTTCAGCAGGCTAGGACTGGAGTGACCTGCTTATTTCCTGGACATGAACCCAGTGTAACGTGAGCCGTTTTTGGACGTCGAGTACGGCCCCGTATTCTGCACGACTCACGCAGAATCACCATTGGAGAGTAGTACAGTTTTGACAAGGGCTGGCTTGATGATCTCATGGATGGTATTCCATGACCGATTCAAGGCTGCGTCCGAGCAAGGGGATGTTTCCTCACGTATTCACGTTGCTCAGTAGTGCTGCAAAACAGTCACCGTGGGAAAAAGACAATTTTGTCGTTGTAAAAAAAAATGGTTCAAATGGCTCTGAGCACTATGGGACTTAACTGCTGTGGTTATCAGTCCCCTAGAACTTAGAACTACTTAAACCTAACTAACCTAAGGACATCACACACATCCATGCCAGAGGCAGGATTCGAACCTGCGACCGTAGCGGTCACGCGGTTCCAGACTGTAGCGCCTAGAAACGCACGGCCACTCCGGCCGGCCTCTCGTTGTAAAGGTGCTAATTTGATGATCAAGTCACATTACAAATGAATGCACGAGAATACCTCAAACCCAGTTTTTGTTTTGTGTGGCATGTGTTTAGAAATAAAGGGATAACGCAAAACTTTTAGTGATGTGTGCACTACAAAATGTTACTTGATTGTTGATCACTAACAGTTTGCTGGTGCACGTGTACATCTTAGTGTGAAAACTACCCAGTACATACTGTCATACTACTTTTTTTTTAAATTTAGTACCAGCTAACCATACAACGGGATACGGAAGTACTAAGGAATGACGAGATACGTTTGAAGTTCTCTAACGCTGTAGATACAGCAATAAGGAATAGTGGAGTAGGCAGTACAGTTGAAGAGGAATGGACATCTCTAAAAAGGGCCATCACAGAAGTTGGGAAGGAAAACATAGGTACAAAGAAGGTAGCTGCGAAGAAACCATGGGTAACAGAAGAAATACTTCAGTTGATTGATGAGAGGAGGAAGTACAAACATGTTCCGGGAATATCAGGAATACAGAAATACAAGTCGCTGAGGAATGAAATAAATAGGAAGTGCAGGGAAGTTAAGACGAAATGGCTGCAGGAAAAATGTGAAGACATCGAAAAAGTTATGATTGTCGGAAGGACAGGCTCAGCATACAGGAAAGTCAAAACAACCTTTGGTGACATTAAAAGCAACGGTGGTAAGAGTGCAACGGGAATTCCACTGTTAAATGCAGAGGAGAGAGCAGATAGGTGGAAAGAATACATTGAAAGCCTCTATGAGGGTGAAGATTTGTCTGATGTGATAGGAGAAGAAACAGGAGTCGATTTAGAAGAGATAGGGGATCCAGTATTAGAATCGTAATTTAAAAGAGCTTTGGAGGACTTACGGTTAAATAAGACAGAAGGGATAGATGACATTCCATCAGAATTTCTAAAATCATTGGGGGAAGTGGCAACAAAACGACTATTCACGTTGGTGTGTAGAATATATGAGTCTGGCGACATACCATCTGACTTTCGGAAAAGGATCATCCACACAATTCCGCAGACGGCAAGAGCTGACAAGTGCGAGAATTATCGCACAATCAGCTTAACAGCTCATGCATCGAAGCTGCTTATAAGAATAATATACAGAAGAATGGAAAAGAAAATTGAGAATGCGCTAGGTGACGATCAGTTTGGCTTTAGGAAAAGTAAAGGGACGAGAGAGGCAATTCTGACGTTACGGCTAATAATGGAAGCAAGGCTAAAGAAAAATCAAGACACTTTCATAGGATTTGTCGACCTGGAAAAAGCGTTCGACAATATAAAATGGTGGAAACTGTTCGAGATTCTGAAAACGTAGGAGTAAGGTATAGGGAGAGACGGGTCATATACAATATGTACAACAACCAAGAGGGAATAATAAGAGTGGACGATCAAGAACGAAGTGCTCGTATTAAGAAGGGTGTAAGACAAGGCTGTAGCCTTTCGCCCCTACTCTTCAATCTGTACATCGAGGAAGCAATGATGGAAATAAAAGAAAGGTTCAGGAGTGGAATTAAAATACAAGGTGAAAGGATATCAATGATACGATTCGCGGATGACATTGCTATCCTGAGTGAAAGTGAAGAAGAATTAAATGATCTGCTGAACGGAATGAACAGTGTAATGAGTACACAATATGGTTTGAGAGTAAATCGGAGAAAGACGAAGATAATGAGAAGTAGTAGAAATGAGAACAGCGAGAAACTTAACATCAGGATTGATGGTCACGAAGTCAATGAAGTTAAGGAATTCTGCTACCTAGGCAGTAAAATAACCAATGACGGACGGAGCAAGGAGGACATCAAATGCAGACTCGCTATGGCAAAAAAGGCATTTCTGGCCAAGAAAAGTCTACTAATATCAAATACCGGCCTTAATTTGAGGAAGAAATTTCTGAGGATGTACGTCTGGAGTACAGCATTGTATGGTAGTGAAACATGGACTGTGGGAAAACCGGAACAGAAGAGAATCGAAGCATTTGAGATGTGCTGCTATAGACGAATGTTGAAAATTAGGTGAACTGATAAGGTAAGGAATGAGGAGGTTCTACGCAGAATCGGAGAGGAAAGGAATATGTGGAAAACACTGATAAGGAGAAGGGGCAGGATGGTAGGACATCTGCTAAGACATGAGGGAATGACTTCCATGGTACTAGAGGGAGCTGTAGAGGGCAAAAACTGTAGAGGAAGACAGAGATTGGAATACGTCAAGCAAATAATTGAGGACGTAGGTTGCAAGTGCTACTCTGAGATGAAGAGGTTAGCACAGGAAAGGACCGCATCAAACCAGTCAGTACAGTAGACTGATGACCAAAAAAAAAAAAAAAAAAAACCATACAACACTGAAATGCTGACGCCTTCTTTCTTCTTCCAGTGGATCGTCATTTTAGCATCGATCGACATCAACCTTTTGACTGGAGATAATATTTTAATATCTTTTGTACAACATCATAATTCTGTGCTTGCACGACGATTACTGGATTACTCCTCTGTACTATATACCTGCCAGCTGTCTACTTTTCTTTGGAAGTAATTGAAATTTATGCATTTGAACTGTAAATGTTCATATTTTTACTCTTTATTTCGCAGAAACTTTAAATAAAGATTCTTCCCCGTTGCTAATGCAATTTTAGGTGTTTCCTACGAATTTACCTTGCTGTCCTAGATAGTAGGAAAAAAATGGAAACCTGTCACTTGGTCAGTGACAGGGTTATATCCAAGCCCAGACATTGCAATGTTTCAGATGATTTACGTATTATTACTACAATGGTGTTATCTGTCTCTGTATCCGAGTCACTATCGCATGCCTCTGCGCTAGCACTCGACTCGGAGGTTGGCTGGTTGTAATTCTGCTATTTCATTAAAATTTGACTGACAATATGTGGTCACAAGTGGAGAGGAGTTGGTGGTATAAGATTCCTGATAAACAATCTTTGTGCCAATCTCCTGTATTAAAGGCCACTCGGGGTAGCCGCACGGTTTGCGGCGCCTTCGCACGGTACGTGCAGCTCCCCCCACTGGAGGTTCCAGTCCTCCCTCGGGATTGGGTGTGTGTGTTGTCCTTAGCGTTAGTTAGTTTAAGTTAGATTAAGCAGTGTGTAGGATTAGGGACCGATAACCTAAGCAGTTTTATTCCGTAAGATCTTACCACAAATTTCCAATTTGCTGAATTAAATTCCAAACTTCTCCGCAATCGATCATGGTATGAGGAAAGATAGAATTATTGGTACTACTGTGTGTAATCCCTCCATCGGATAGGGCGTTAAGATCAGCAGCCCCCTTGGTGCTATTTCTGTGAAATATGAAATGTCCCGTCATCGTATTTCAACGTCTCGCTTCACTCATCATCATCGTACAACACAAATGTAATACTACTCTATACTTTCATCTCTTACTCTTAACAATACCAACATACATACGAGGTCTCTTAAAAAAATTCTAGAGCTTAGTCCACAAAATTTTTCTACGCTCATCTTTTACTTATTGTGCATGGTCTGCTTCGAAATTTTCTCCCTCACGATTGATACATCGCTCGTAACTCCGCTTCCAGAAGCAGCCTTTCTAAGCCTCTTGCTGGAGCGCGCGAAGCACCGTCTGCGAATTTTCTTTTATCTCTTCTATCGTCAGCGACTCATGAACCGGTGTTCTAGGGGTAGCGTCATTACATAATAACCAAAACGTCCTTGGTCCGGGGACGCTTAGATTTCAATTAGTAGCATTGGCGGCCAAAGACTTCCGGCGTAGGGAGTCACCTTCATCCTGCCAAGGGCGGAGGAGCAGAAAGGGAGTCAGGGCACTCTCTTGTTCTTGGGGTGCGAACTGCCCCTAAAGGTGGAAGAATCAGCAATGATTACCGGTGTGAAGATGCATAAGGCAATGGAGGCCACTGTATTGATGAGATGTGTATCCACAAGAAATGTGGCCAGTAACTAAAAAAATGTTATGATGAGCTCTCCATTGTTAAAAGATTCCGGAATAGTCCCGATTCAGATCTCCGGGAGGGGTCCGCCAAGGGGGAGGTGACCATGAGGAAAAGTGTGAATAAGCAACGGAAGGATAACGTTCTATGAGTTGGGACATGGAATGCTAGAAGCTTGAACGTGATAGGGAAGCTAGAAAATCTGAAAAGTGAAATGTGAAAGCTCAGTCTAGATATGTGAAATGGAAAGTAGACAAGGAATTCTGGTCAGGTGAGTATAAGGCAATATCAACAGCAGCGGAAAATGGGATAGTGGGAGTAGCATTCGTTATCAATAGGAAAGTAGGGCAGAGGGTGTTACTTTGAACAGTTCAGTGATAGGGTTGTTCTTATCTGAATCGACAGAAAACCGACAACGATACTTCAGGCATACGTGCCGACGTCTCAAGCTGAAGATGAAGAGGCAGAGAAAGTATATGAGTATACTGAAAGGGTAATAATTTACATAAAGGAAGACGACAATCTACAAGGTGTGATTGGGAAGTTTTAATAATGGAAGCGCTACTGCTTACTGGTTTGGCAGGCAGGTACACGGAGGGTGGGCAGTGAGTCATTGCCTTGTACTTGAATGTCCTCTGACAGGAAACTGCGTTTCCTTTATTCAGTTTGTTGTGACAGCTGATTGAGTGAGGATGTGTTGGGGCTTGTTGCCGGGTTATGTCTGCGTGAAAATGGACGTGAAAACGGAGCAATGAATTTGTGTGAAATTTTGTTTTAAAACCGGGAAATAGCTTCTGAGACTTATGAACTATTAAAAACAGCTTTTGGAGATAATTGTATGAGCCAGTCATATGTTTTTGTCTGGCTCAACAGATTTTAAAATGGACGCGAACCATATAAAGACGAACCACGGTCCGGCCGTTCGTCCACCCCAAAAACGAATAAAAATGTTGTGAAAGTTAGCGACTTAGTGCGCCTCATCGTAGACTTACAATAAGGGAGATGGCTGTTAAACACAATTTAAGTTTCTATACAGTTCAGTCAATTTTAACTGAAGATCTGAACATACGTCGAGTGTTTGTAAAATTCATTCCATAGGCGTTGTCAAGTCACCAGAGACAATACCGACTTGAAGTGTGCCAAGAACTGATTAATCGGACTAAAAACTGACCCAGATTTGTTAAATAGGGTAATTACAGGTGACGAATCGTGGGTATATGTATATGATCCTGAAACCAAAGCGTAGTCTTCGCAGTGGAAGACTCCAGATTCAACACGACTGAAAAAATCATGGGAATGTCGGTCGAAGGTGAAGACAATGCTGGTGATTTTTTTCGATTCTACCGTTATTGTGCATCATGAATTTACCCCTGGAGGACAGACAACTAACCAGGAATACTACAAATGTGTCCTTGAGCGTTTGCGCTAACACGTGTGGAAGAAAAGGCGTGCATTGTAAAAAGACAGAAGTTGGGTGCTACACATTGACAATGCTCCGACTCATCGTGCCTTCTCCATGGTTGAATTTTTGATCTAATTCAAAATTCCCGTGCTTCCACAACCGCCATATTCTCCCGATTTGGCCCCTGCTGATTTCTACACGTTCCATAAACTGAAAGGGAAGCGATTTGACTCGATTGAACACATATAGGCGAAAACGGAGAGCATCCTTAACACACTTCAGGAAAGAAAATTCCAGGAATGTTGCCAAAAGGGGAAAAACCGTTGGTGTGTTCAGTCAGAAGGGGACTATTTTGCAGGAGATGCAGCACGGAAGCATGTAAGTACCACCATTGTACAATTACAAGCCCATTCTTAAAACTTTCCAGTCACATCTCGTATTAGTCATGGAGGACCGGAATACAGTTGCAGGCCGGCCGAAGTGGAAGAGCGGTTCTAGGCTCTAAGGTCTGGCACCGCGCGACCGCTACGGTCGCAGGTTCGAATCCTGCCTCGGGCATGTATGTGTGTGATGTCCTTAGGTTAGTTAGGTTTAAGTAGTTTTAAGTCTAGGGGACTGATGACCTCAGAAGTTAAGTCCCATAGTGCTCAGAGCCATTTGAGCCATTTTGCAGTTGCAGAGGAAGGACAGAAAAAAAGGTTCCAGGAGAATATCGGCTTGAGATAAATAATGAGAGAGGAGAAAGACTAACTGAATTCTGTAATAAATTTCAACTAGTAATAGCGATTACTCTGTTCAAGAATCATAAGAGGTGGAGATACACTCCGAAAAGAGTGGGTGATTTGGGAGGTTTCAGTTACATCGTGGTGAGACACAGGTTCCGAAATCTGGTACTAAGAAATCAGGTACTGGACTCTAAGGCGTACCCAGGAGCAGATATAAACTCAGATCACAATGCAGTAATGATGGAGAGAAGGCTAAAGTTTAAGATATTAGTGAGCAAGAATCAATACGCAAAGAAATAGGACACGTAAGTAATAAGGAATGACGAGATACGCTTGAAGTTCTCTAAGGCTATAGATACAGCAATAAAGAATAGTACAGTTGATGAGGAACGGACATCATTAAAAATGGCAAGTTAGAAAGAAAAATACAGGTACAAAGAAGCTAATTGCGAAGAAGCCAAGGGTAACAGAAGAAATACCTCAGTTGATCGATGAAAGAAGAAAGTACAAAAGTGTTCAGGGAAATTCGGGCCTACAGGTATACAAGTCATTGAGGAAGTAAATAAATAGAAAGTGCACGGAAACTAACACGAAATGACTGCATGAACAATATGAGAAATAGAAAAAGAAATGTTTGTCAGAATGTCTGACTCAGCCGGCAGGAATGTAAAAACAATCTTCGATGAAATTAAAAGCAAGGATGGTAACATTAAGAGTGCAACAGAAATTCCACTGCTAAATGCAGAGCAGAGCGCGAATAGATGGAAAGCGTAAGTTGAAGGCCTCTGTTAGGGAGAAAATTTATCTGCTGTGATAGAAGAAGAAACAGGAGTCAATATAGAAGATATAAAGGATCCGGTATTAGTATCAGGATTAGCATTGGTACACTTAAGGTCAAATAAGGCAGAAGGGATAGATAATATTCCATCAGAATTTCTAAAATAATTGGGGGAAGTGGCCACAAGATAAATATTTACGTTGGTGTGTAGAACGTATGAGTCTGACGACATGCCATGTGACTGTCGGAAAAAAATCATCCACATAATTGTCAAGACTGGAAGAGCCGAAAAGTACGAGAAGTATGGTATAATCAGCTTAACAGCCCATGTATCCAAGTTTCTGACAAGAATAATGTACAGAAGAATGGAAAAAATTGAGGATATGTTAGATGACGATCAGTTTGGCTTTAGGAAGGTAAAGGTACTTTGGATGTTGCAGTTGATAATGAAAGCAAGACTAAGGAAAAAAAAATCAAGACACTTTCATCGGATTCGTCGACCTGAAAAAAACGTTCGACAATGAAAAATTGTGCAAGATGTTTGAAATACTGAGAAAAATAGGATTAAGCTAAAGGGAGAGACGGGTAATATACAATATGCACAAGAGCCAAGAGGGAATAACAAGAGTGGACGACCAAGACCGAAGTGCTCGGATTTAAAACTGTGTAAGACAGAGATGTAGTCTTTCGCCCCTACTCTTCCATTTGTACATCGAAGAAGCAATGATAAAAATAAAAGAAAGTTTGAGTAGTGTCATTAAAATTAATGGTGAAAGGATATCTATCATACGATTCCCTGATGATATTGCTATCAACAGTGTAAGTGAAAAAGAATTACATGATCTACTGAACGGAATGAACGGTCTAATGAGTAAAGAATATGTATAGACAGTAAACCGAGGAAGGACAAAAGTAATGAGAAGCAGTAGCAATGAGAACGCGAGAAACTTAACATCAGGGTTGAGGCTGACGAAGTAGATTAAGTTATGGAATTCTGCTACCTCTGCAACAAAATAACAAGTGACGGATGGAGCAAGGAGGACATCTAAAGCAGACTATCTCTGGGAAAAAGAGCTCTTTTTCCTGTCCAAGAGAAGTCTGCTAACATCAAATATAGGCCTTAATTTTAAGAAGAAATTTCTGAGAATGTACGTTTGGAGCACAGAATAGTATGGTAGTGGAACATGGCCTGTGGGAAAACCGGAACAGAAGAGAATCTAAGCATTTGAGTATTGGTACTATAGATGAAAGTTGAAAATTAGGTGGACTGATAAAGTGAGGAATGAGTAGATTTTGCAAAGAATAAGAGAGGAAAGGGATATGTAGAAAACACTGACAAGCAGGAAGGACAGGATAACGTGCATCTGTTAAGACATCAGGGAATGACTTTCGTGGTTCTAGAGGGAGCTGTAGAAGACAAAAATTGTAGAGAATGACAGGAATTGGAATACATCCAGCTAATAACTGCGGCCTCCCCCATGAACCATGGATCTTGCCGTTGGTGGGGAGGCTTGCGTCCCTCAACGATACAGATAGCCGTACCGTAGGTGCAACCACAACGGAGGGGTATCTGCTGAGAGGCCAGACAAACGTGTGGTTCCTGAAGAGGGGCAGCAGCCTTTTCAGTAGTTGCAGGGGCAACAGTCTGAATGATTGACTGATCTGGCCTTGTAACACTAACCAAAACGGCCTTGCTGTGCTGGTACTGCGAACGGCTGAAAGCAAGGGGAAACTACAGCCGTAAGTTTTCCCGAGGGCATGCAGCTTTACTGTATGATTAAATGATGATGGCGTTCTCTTGGGTAAAATATTCCCCCATTCGGATCTCCGGGCGCGGACTACTCAAGAGGACGTCGTTATCAAGAGAAAGAAAACTGGTCTTCTACGGATTGGAGCGTGGAATTTCAGATCCCTTAATCGGGTAGGTATGTTAGAAAATTTAAAAAGGGAAATGTATAGGTTAAAGTTAGATATAGTGGAAATTAGTTAAGTTCGGTGGCAGGAAGAACAAGACTTTTGGTCAGGCGAATACAGGGTTATAAATACAAAATCAAATAGGGGTAATGCAGGTGTGGGTTTAATAATGAATAAAAAAATAGGAGTACGGGTAAGCTACTACAAACAGCATAGTGAACGCATTATTGTGGCCAAGATAGACACGAAGCCCATGCCTACTACAGTCGTACAAGTTTATATGCCAACTAGCTCTGCAGATGACGAAGGAACTGATGAGATGTATGATGGGATAAAAGAAATTATTCAGATAGTGAAGGGAGAAGAAAATTTAATGGTCATGGGTGACTGGAATACGAAGTAGGAAAAGGGCGAGAAGGAAACATAGTAGGTGAATATGGATGGGGGCTAAGAAATGAGAGAGGAAGCCGCCTTTTAGAATTTTGCGGAGAGCATAACTTAATCATAGGTAACACTTGGTTTAAGAATTATGAAAGAAGGATGTATACATGGAAGAACCCTGGAGATACTAAAAGATATCAGATAGTCTATATAATGGTAAGACAGAGATTTAGGAATCAGGTTTAAAATTGTAAGACATTTCCAGGGGCGGATGTGGACTCTGACCACAATCTATTGGTTATGAACTGTAGATTAAAACTGAAGAAACTGCAAAAAGGTGGGAATTTAAGGAGATGGGACCTGGATAAACTGAAAGAACCAGAGGTTGTACAGAGTTTCAGGGAGAGCATAAGGGAACAATTGGCAGGAATGGGGGAAAGAGAAACAGTAGAAGAAGAATGGGTAGCTTTGAGGGATGAAATAGTAAAGGCAGCAGAGGATCAAATAGGTAATAAGACAAGGGTTAGTAGAAACCCTTGGGTAACTGAAGAAATATTGAATTTAACTGATGAAAGGATAAAATATAAAAATGCAGTAAATGAAGCAGCCAAAAAGGAATACAAACGTCTCAAAAATGAGATCGACAGGAAGTGCAAAATGGCTAAGCAGGGATGGCTAGAGGACAAGTGTAAGGATGTAGTGGTTTATCTCACTAGGGATAAGAAAGATACTGCCTACAGGAAAATTAAAGAGACCTTTGGAGAAAGGAGATACACTTGAATGAATATCAAGAGCTTTGATGGAAACCCAGTTCTACGCAAAGAAGGGAAAACAGAAAGGTGGAAGGAGTATATAGAGAGTCTATACAAGGGCGATATAATTGAGGACAATATTATGGAAATGGGAGAGGAGGTAGATGAAGATGAAATGGGAGATATGTTACTGCGTGAATAGTTTGACAGAGCACTGAAAGATCTGAGTCGAAACAAGGCCCACGGAGTAGACAACATTCCATTAGAACTACTGACAGCCTTGGGAGAGCCAGTCCTGACAAAACTCTACCATCTGGTGAGCAAGATGTATGAGACCGGCGAAATAGCCTCAGACTTCAAGAAGAATATAATAATTCCAATCCCAAAGAAGGCAGGTGTTGACAGATGTGAAAATTACCGAACTATCAGCTTAATAAGTGACAGCTACAAAATACTAACGCGAATTATTTACAGACGAACGGAAAAACTGGTAGAAGCCGACCTCGGGGAAGATCAGTTTGGATTCAGCAGAAATGTTGGATCACGTGAGGAAATACTGACCCAACGACTTATCTTAGAAAATAGATTAACGAAAGGCAAATCTACATTTCTAGCATTTGTAGACTTAGAGAAAGCTTTTGACAATGTTAACTGGAATACTCTCTTTCAAATTCTAAAGGTGGCAGGGGTAAAATATAGGGAGCGATAGGCTATTTACAATTTGTACAGAAACCAGATGGCAGTTATAAGAGTCGTTGGGCGTGAAAGGGATGCAGAAGTTGGGAAGGGAGTGAGACAAGGTTGTAGCCTCTCCCCGATGTTATTCAATCTGTATATTGAGCAAACAGTAAAGGAAACAAATGAAAAATTCGGTGTAGGTATTAAAGTCCATGGAGAAGAAATTAAAACGTTGAGGTTCGCCGATGACATTGTAATTCTGTCAGAGACAGCAAAGGACTTGGAAGAGCAGTTGAACGGAATGTACAGTGTAATGAAAGGAGGGTATAAGATGAACATCAACAAAAGCAAAACAAGCATAATGGAATGTAGTGTAATTAAGTCAGGTGATGCTGAGGGAATTAGATTAGGAAATGAGACACTTAATGTAGTAAAGGAGTTTTGCTATTTGGGGAGCAAAATAACTGATGATCGTCGAAGTAGAGAAGATATAAAATGTAGACTGGCAATGGCAAGGAAAGTGTTTCTGAAGAAGTAAAATTTGTTAACATCGAGTATAGATTTAAATGTCAGGAAGTCGTTTCTGAAAGTATTTGTATGGAGTGTAGCCATGTATGGAAGTGAAACGTGAACGATAAATAGTTTAGACAAGAAGAGAATAGAAGCTTTCGAAATATGGTGCTACAGAAGACTGCTGAAGATTAGATGGGTAGATCACATAACTAATGATGAGGTATTGAATAGAATTGGGGAGAAAGAGCAATTTTTGGCACAATTTGACTAGAAGAAGGGATCGGTTGGTAGGACATGTTCTGAGGCATCAAAGGATCACCAATTTAGTATTGGAGGGCAGCGTGGAGGGTAAAAATCGTAGAGGGAGACCAAGAGATGAATACACTAAGCAGATTCAGAAGGATGTAGGTTTCAGTAGGTACTGGGAGATGAAGAAGCTTGCACAGGATAGAGTAGCATGGAGAGCTGCATCAAACCAGTCTCAGGACTGAAGACCACAACAACAACAATAACTGCGGACGTAGGTTGCGAATGCGGCTCTGGGATGAAGAGGTTAGCTCAGGAGAGGAATTCGTGGCGGGCCGCATCAAACCAGTAAGAAAACTGATAACTCAAAAAAAATCGTTGCCAATCTTCGTCCTTTCAGTGGGGTTTACAACTCTGAAATATAAAGGTCCGCAGGATTCAGGTTTGGAGCGTACGGAGGATGAGGCAGTATAGTGATATCGTTTCTTGTGCAATGGTCACACCACAACAGGGGTTTATGTGCGGGTGCGTTATCGTGATGCAAGAACCGTGAAATGTCTCTCCACATTTCAGGACGTTTCCTTCTCACACATTCTCAGAGGTGTCGCAACACGTCCCGATTGTACCACCGACTAATGATTTATCCCGTTGGCATGAAGTCATAATGAACCAATGCTTCAGAGTCAAAGACCTGACCTGGCGAGCTTTTTTTGGTTTTTGTGAATATTGAACCTTGGTCTCAACATCATTACCGTAGCCCCACGTCTCACCACCAGTTATGATTCTCTTAAGGAACATTTCGTTCTCAGTTGCGTGATCTAAAAGCTTTCCACAGATTACCAGGCGAAGTTCTTTCTGGTCTTGACTCATACGCCGTGGGACGAAATTGGGGGCAACTCGATGCATTCCAAGATGTGTCAAGATTTCATGACATGATGCTACCGAAATGTTAAATTCTTCTGCAATCTCTCGGACAGTCTGTCTTCGATTGGCACACCCAATTTCGTTGACGTTCCTGACAGGAGCGTGGCCGGTAGACGTCCAAGGGCGTCTCGAACGAGGGTCATCTTTAACTTCCGTCCGGCCATTTTGAAACCGTGTGAACCGTTCCTAACACCGTATACGGCTTAAGAACCCATCATCGTAAGCTTCCTGCATCATTTGGTGTGTCTCTATAGAAGTTTAATGCAAAAATTTTAGAGCGGACGCGTTGCTCCTCTAACTCTTCCATCTCGAAATTCGCAAACAATGGGACACAACGTTTAACTCAATACAGCACTGAAAAATCACTAACAGACATACAATATTGAGTATTCCGGCAGTTACATATTAAACACAGGCGTGTACAGGGTTTCCAACAGCATATTGCTCCGACACACATTGGCCGAAATTACAAATCTTCCGGAATATTTTTTAACAGGCCTGCACATACCTGCAAGAAAATGGGTCCACGTGCGTGGACAAAGTATAGTCATATCGATAGGTGGCCGAACCCAAACCGTGGAACGTCCCATTCAACAATGCCATACGACATTTAAATAAATAAAAAAGTAAATAAAGAAACTCAGCGAAGAAATGGTCCGAATGGGCCGGAAGTCGATAAATGTGATGAACATGTATAGACAAAAAATTATTAAAATTTCAGAAAAAGTTGATGATTCATTCAAGAGAAACTGCTACACAAATTGAGCAAGTCATTAAGGCGTTGGTCCGCCTGTGCCTCATATGCAAGCGGTCATCCGTCTTGACGTTGATTGAGGAGTTGTTGGATCTCATCCTGAGGGATATCATGCCAAATTCTGTCCAATTGGTATGTTAGCTTGTCAGAATCCCGAGGTGTTCGGAGTGCCCTGCCCGTAACACTCCTAATGTTCTCAATTGTGAAGAGATCCAGCGATCTTGATAGCCAGTTTAGGGTTTGACAAGCAGTAGCATTTCTCACTTGTGCGGGCAGTCGTTCTCTTGCAGAGGACGGAAGAGAAAAAGAAGTGAAACCTCAGAGTGTCATTCCCCACTGTCTGACCTTATGTCACTAGACACGTCATCGACCTGCAGTCTCACTGTCTACAGTAGAACTATCTTCAGTGTTGAGTCTCGCTTTGAACAGAACCCCGATGACCGGCGAAGACGATCTAAGGCGCAAACTGGACCGAGTTTGTTACGATATCCCTCATGAGGACACCCAGCAATTCAGTCAATCAATGCCAAGCCGTATAACTGCTTACATAAAGGGCCAGAGGTGGACCACTGGTTTATTAAAGCTCGTTGTCTTGAATAAGTCATGCAATGTTACTTTCTTTAATGGGTGGTCATGGTTTATGTTCTTCTGGTTTGATTTGTTCATCTAATATTGCCTAAAATGAAAACTGTCAGATATTTGGCTCAAAAATACACCGTTTTGGAAATAAACACCCATAAAGTTCATGTTCCGTTATTGACTCAAAATTGACTGGATCGATAGGTAGGTGATTGATAACTCAGTACGCTCATTTTCCTAGAAATCAAGGAAAAAAACTATTTTGGCTGCGGATTAAGTACTCATAACGTAATCGTTGTGCAACGAAAGCATCTTCGACTCCCAAGTGCATTAATTTTCCTTCATTTGTATTTGTTTCTATTTCGAAATCGGTAGGAATAGGAGGATCAAATGGTACGTAAATAAATAAGGAGTAAGAAGGTAGACAGATAAATTTCTCAAACGAGTTGGATTATATATGAAATAAAATTTTAAACCTCGTTGTATGAAAACAGTTTTGGGAAGACAAGCAGTCGACGCCCTTTATCGCACAGGGGAGGAAAAGGAACCCTTGTCGCAGTTGGTAGCAAGCATAAAATAACCCGTCTGTGATCAGCGCAATATTTCGTCACAACGTCTGGAAAACTGTTGCCTACAATTTTCCTGTGCTTGTGAGCAACTAACGCTTAATTTCCTCCTCGGGTTAACTGACTCGTTATAAATGTTTACGTCAGTGGCTCCACATCTGATTGATCCATAAATTAAATTTACAAACAGTACCTTGAGGACATTTTAAAATCATTTGTTGGTAATCCAATTTTCATCTGATGTTGGAGCACTGGAAAGGGGTGGTGGACACAGAATAGTAGTGTCAAGAATGATAACATGTTTATAGATGACAGGGGTCTATAGATTTGCACGGTAGAATTAATACCGCCAAACTGCACACCTGTGTGCCAGCCATGCGATATTTATTTTTATCGCCAGGGTAAAAGCTTTATTTCGAGGCTCCAGAATTGCAATTCGCTTCTGGAAATACAGCGAGAATTGCACAACTGGGCGGATGCAAGCACGGTTCACAGCTTAATTCATAATCAACTTTCAACACCGATAATTCAGGCAATGTTATCAAATGCGTTGAACGCATAAAAATTCTCGGAAAAGAAATAAATTGAAATACATTCCCAGTCTTTTTTCCGCCGAACCCCACAAACGAACGAACTGCGGAAGAGTCTCATCCATTAGATCTTGTTACAGCTGGGAGTATTTTTTGAGTGGTATGGAGCTGGAAGGGGAGTAGTAAGGTTCTGGGACCACAAAATAAAGTATGTGTAGACAAGATAATAAAAACAGTCGGAACGTTACGATGAAAAAATTGACAAATAACAAAATGACAGAAAGCAAAAATTTAAAGTTTAAATAATACATTTTAGATTAAAAAATCTGTTAACAAATCGTAGCAACGGCAAAATTTAGCGTAAGCCCAAATTAAAAGTCGTTCATTGTTAAGTCCAAAAAAGTTTAAGTTACAAACAGGTACGATACAGTGCAGACAACAAGTTATCGTGGCAAGGCAAATTCACAATTATTCTGAGCAACTGCACCAATTGAAGCACCAATGATGAAGCTCATATTAATAAGACCCACCAATACCAAGAACTAGTTACATATTAAGAACGTAAATACTGAAACTAAAATCAGAGCCAGAACTAAATTTTAGTATTTTACTTACAAGGAATTTTAGCAGTATTTCAAAGATAGACATGTACTGAGTTAACGACCGGCCGCCACTTAAGGCAGCTTATCAACTTGTGAAGTTGCCTTAGGATTTGCACTGAAATTTAATGAAAACACATAAATAATATTACAACAAGCCAAACACGAGGCTAAGTTCTTACTACAGGACGCCCATGATGAAACCAACGCTAAACCTTAGGAGGCAAGACGCAAGCGGCACGACCAAATAATGATACATTACTAATGGACGGAGTGCTAGTGCACATAAATAACAAATGACAAGTAACACGGATCATATGCACTCAGCTGGCCAGTTATCTTACCAAAATAGATTTCTTAACGAATGCGTACAAAATCTGTTTGACGTCACAGTGCTAATGAAAGCACACAGTGAGGTCCCCGATAATAAAGCTTTAAGTAATGGTTAACGTGTCTTGCAGCACACACATGGAACTGAATAGTATGAGATATAAATCCAAAGTGTAAAGTAAGCTTAACAAGCACTGAAAGCACAAGCAAAACTTTCAAGGAACGTAGGAAAAAAAAATGGTTCAAATGGCTCTGAGCACTATGGGACTTAACTTCTGAGGTCATCAGTCCCCTAGAACTTAGAACTACTTAAACCTAACTAACCTAAGGACATCACACACATCCATGCCCGAGGCTGGATTCGAACCTGCGACCGTAGCGGTCGCGCGGTTCCAGACTACAGCGCCTAGAACCGCTCGGCCACGCCGGCCGGCGAAACGTAGGACACTTGATAACAGCCAAGTAACCCACAGGTAAACTTAGCTGCAGGCGCCTAGAACACCGATTAAACGAATGGAAGACACTGACAATGTGACACACAGAACAGGGCAGGTAATCTGCCGAAGTATATAACTGAGACGCGGTGGTCTAGCGGTTCTGGCGCTGCAGTCCGGAACCGCGGGACTGCTACGGTCGCA
Organism: Schistocerca nitens; assembly: GCF_023898315.1. NCBI lineage: Eukaryota > Metazoa > Arthropoda > Insecta > Orthoptera > Acrididae > Schistocerca > Schistocerca nitens. Next base: position 783,351,126 of record NC_064614.1, on the reverse strand, counting down.
GGTTCGAATCCTGCCTCGGGCATGGGTGTGTGTGATGTCCTTAGGTTAGTTAGGTTTAAGTAGTTCTAAGTTCTAGGGGACTTATGACCTAAGATGTTGAGTCCCATAGTGCTCAGAGCCATTTGAACCATTTTATATAACTGAGAGCACCCCTTAGGCATAGCACAAGGCAACCACACTACCCAGATAACGTGGCGAGTAAATAACAATTTTACACATTTAACGCACGTTCGCCACAAACTGCCAGTACATACTTGGTTTTCAGAAACAAATGGGCAGCTTTGGTCCACAATATCAGGTGGGAGCAATGTCACAAATATTAAGAAGAAACAAGAGCAACCAGGACGCTCAGATTTAATGACATTAATCAAGCACCTCACCATAGTCCAGAACATGGGAAAGCAGCCTTTCCCTCAGCAGGCTCGCTTGCTTCAACGGTCAGGTAGAGGAGATTCAAATTCATAACCAGTGTGGTGGCACCGAAGACAATCCTCAGACCAAGGCTTCGCTGTACAGCAGTTTCGACCGACGCGGTACGCTCACACTTCCTTCCTCAACACGACCTCCAACTGCCACCATTTCAAGACAGTCACTTCCGCATGCAAGCTGAGCACGGAAATACAGTAGTGGAAATCAGTATAAAGGCAGAATTCCTGCCGGCCGCGGCGGCTCAGTGGTTCTAGGCGCTTCAGTCAGGAACCGCGCGACCGCTACGGTCGCAGGTTCGAATCCTGCCTCGGGCATGGATGTGTGTGATGTCCTTAGGTTAGATAGGTTTAACTAGTTCTAAATTCTAGGGGACTGATGACCTCAGATGTTAAGTCCCATAGTGCTCAGAGCCATTTGAACCATTTTGAGCACAATTCCTACGAAAGTTATAGTACAATGTCTGAAGCAGATATGTTTCGAATTTACTATCGGAATATGATGGAATTAAATGGTTTCTTTCGTAGCACAAATAACAAAATAAGGAGTTTGCATTTCCTGGATAGAAATTGGCATAAAGCACTCACTGTCCTGATGCGTAGTTGCATTGTTATCACTTCTTCCAATCTCCATTCTTCCTAATAATCTCAAATACTCTGTTCGGCATCGATTTTGTTAGGGTTTGTAGTTCTTGCAGTGAAATTGTAACCCATTCTTCTCGTATCGCTTTATTAGCTCCTATGAGGCTTCAAATTGTTCTCCTCTGCAATAAACACGCCTTGCGAGTATCCTCCAAATGTTTTTCGATGGTTTTCTAATCCGGGCTACGTACAGGCCAGGGCAAAACAACGATATGTTTATTTTCAAGCCACTTTTTACTTGTAGCAAGAACATGCACAGATGCATTACCTTGTTGAAAAATTAGACTTTTGGCCTTACGTCCTCATACAACCTAACCAATCCTGCCTCTAGCGTCTCAGGTACATGTTACAGTTCGTTTTAGTATTCAGTCAAGCAATGTATGAATTACTTTTAGCGCAGAAGGCTACCCAAATCGTGATACTTCTACCACTAAAATTTCTGTCATTCTTACCTGTTGCTCTGTTCTCATATCGTGTCAGTTATATTGAAATAAAACCGGCCCATCTAAATTGCATTTCTCGTATTCACTGAAGACTGCCGGCCGCGGTGGCCGTGCGGTTCTGGCGCTGCAGTCCGGAACCGCGGGACTGCTACGGTCGCAGGTTCGAGTCCTGCCTCGGGCATGGCTGTGTGTGATGTCCTTAGGTTAGTTAGGTTTAAGTAGTTCTAAGTTCTAGGGGACTTATGACCTAAGATGTTGAGTCCCATAGTGCTCAGAGCCATATTCACTGAAGACTGCTTTATCCCATTCTGGATTCCGCGACATACACTTTTCAGCAAACTCCAATCTAGCCTGTTTATGTCATATGACAAAATTTTCGTACAGGTATGGCGCTTACTGGTAACTGTAAATCAGCAACGAGTTGAGAAGAATGTTTGCGGGCCTTACTTTGTACAAAAGTAGCCATTCAGATGCATCAGATAACTTTCCACATAGCCCGTGTTTTACGTTCTGTCTATATCCCTCACCCAATCTAACGAAATCATGAGTCACTGTACTTTAATGGAAACTTCTTGGTGCTCAGATGATGAGAGAGTAGTCATACGCACCGATGTTCGCTTTGTCGTTACATGCTAGCTGCTTTCGCATGACATTGTGACAGTCATGGTTTATGTGCACAACGCACACTGTCACTAATAGAGTCTGTTTCCTGTCTGCAGTAAAGGCACGTACGCTCGCACTAATACTCATTGAGTGGATTGTCTGTATACCGAGTTCCACCTTCTACCTGCTGAATCGCTTATGTCTTTTTATATACCATACTGCAGACATCAGCTGCGATATAATTTTAGTGCATTTGTTGGTGTACCGCATGTCATACTACTGTTTATTTGCTGTCCACAACTCTTCCAACGGAGAATATCAATTTTCCAACAAATATACATGCGTTTATACTAATTTCCTCTACTACATACCCCATCCGTGACCACTCACGCACGCCTCTCGGTGTCCAGCGCCCTCTTCTCGCCCAGGAACGGGCAGAGACACACCTAGCGCAAGTCGAATCGATACCGGAAATATATCATGCACGCGAGGCACATGTATGCTTCGAATGTTTATATAACAAGTACCATCCAGGTAGTTATTCGAAAGGAAAAGATGACACGCATGAGACTGAAAAGGCCACTGTTAAGCGACCAGGATTAGAATTTGAGCAGTTTCTTTGCCCACCATCTTGTTGTTCCTTATTGATTTACGTACCTGATTAAACATTCAATTCCTTCCTATTTCGAAACTGAAAAAACGGAAATAAGAAATGAATCCACTTCTGAATCTAACGCAGGTTTGATGCTTCCCAGCCGGCCGCGGTGGTCTAGCGGTTCTAGGCGCTCAGTCCGGAACCGCGCGACTGCTACGGTCGCAGGTTCGAATCCTGCCTCGGGCATGGATGTGTGTGGAGTCCTTAGGTTAGTTAGGTTTAAGTAGTTCTAAGTTCTAGGGGACTGATGACCTCAGATGTTAAGTCCCATAGTGCTCAGAGCCATTTGAACCATTTGATGCTTCCCAGCGAGATACCTCCGGCCTTTCCGTTACACAGCATTTGTTTACCTTACAAGTACCTGAGCGGCAGGCAAAAAAGATCCTTTCCTCCATTTATAGGGACACAAGCGTTTGCAGACCCCATATATAAACATAGAAAATTCTCATTTTTAAGTTATCTATCAACAGCGTCATTTTTGAGTCGACTGCGCGTAATGTACTCTAGGACGGGTTCCTTCAAAAGTGACCGCCTTTTCAGTAAAAAAAAAATATGCAAGAGTATTTCAATTTTAGGCTGTACACAAGTGACCTGCGAAATATGAGCCGAATCGATTGGCCGTTTTTGAGCTTTACGTTTGTGAGGTAAAACTATAACTTCTGCTTTCGCTGAAAATGATAGGATACATATATATATCTCGATCGCCTTTATTTGCTCGTATATTTCAGCATTTATTAATTTTGTCAGAGCAGTGGCTGGTGGTCCAGAAGCCTGTCAAAATTCAACAGTTTCAGCATGCTTTGCCCCTCGTTACATTGCTATCATATTACTGGGTAAAATGAGCTTCTCGTGTCTGTATCGGTTTTATTTTTTATTCAAGATGTTTCTTTGTAACGAGTTCGGATATGAGTGGCGACCTGACGTAAGAGTTCCGATTTTCCAGGAAGTTTGAAATCAACTCGCATTGTCGGAGAGTGAAAATTCATTCTGGAAATGCTTTGTGTCTGCCTTTGACTTCTATTTACGTAGTTTTGTAATCTCCTCTCATGTTAAATTGCAGCAGTCGCTTGATCATAATCGCAGTGATGAACGGAGGGGCAAGGGTTAATTACAGCTGCAAGTACGAAGCGGATGTCCGCTTGAGCCGAGAACAGACCATTAGTCAGGGGGAGATTTTACGACTGCGTGGCAATCACAACAGTGAAGCAATAAGCCTCTGGCGGACGTTGGGTTGAAATCTACCTGTAGCATTTTCAGATTCCAGTGCTCATTTTCTTTCACGTGTTCTTAAATTGCAGACTGTTCTGAGATAAATTCTGCACTGTAGTCGATTTCTGAAAGCATGAATGTATTTGACACACTCAGTAGCACGCCATGGGGAAACTTGGAGATGCCGGTTTTCGGTGGGCGAATCAGAAACGAACGTGGCAGTGTTCTAGTACAGAACGTTTAATTTGAATCCACAAAGGGTGGATGTTGGGGTTCAGCAAGCACAGGTGTTGTAATGCGAAGGGCGTTTGAAAAGTCCGTGAAAATCCGAGAGATGACACCACCGGTGCGTATCGAGGTCACTTTTAGTTATTAGCATCTTTTGAAAGAACGCACACCAAGTTTCAGCCGTATTGGTCTATTTCTTTGTGTCTGGCATTCGTGTGAATCAAGGAAGTCGAGTGATTGTCAAAAAAATGGACGAAAAAGAATTTCGTGTGGAGGTTAAACATTACTTTATGAAAGACAAAACGCCTCAGGAGACTAAAGAGAAGCTTGACAAACATTACAGTGACTCTGCATCTTCGACTAGAACAGTTTACAACTGGTTTCAAAATTTTCGGTGTCGCCGTATGGGCACAAGTGATGCTGAACGTTCTGGACGTCCTGTGGAGGTTACGACTCCAGAAATCATGACAGAAGAGTTAAGGTGCGTGAGAGTGCTAGTCCTGTAGGCATCTCGAATGAACGGGTGCGTAATATTTTGCATAAACATTTGGCATGAGAAAGCTATCCGCAAGATGGGTTTTGCGATTGCTCACTCTTGACCAAAAACGGAATCGTGTGAAGTGTTGCAAGGATGGTTTGCAGCTATTCAGAAAGAATCCGCAGGACTTCAAGCGTCGTTTCGTCACTGTGGATGGAACATGGATACATTACTACACTCCTGAGACCAAACAACATTCTAAACAATGGATTACCAAGGGAGAATCTGCACCAAAAAAGGCGAAGGCTATTCGGCCGGAAAGGTTATGGCGAGTGTCTTTTGCGATTCGCAAGGGATTATCCTCATCTATTATTGATCGTTATTGGACCGTTTGAAAACCGAGCTGCAAGAAAAACCCCGGTAACTGGACCGCAAAAAAGTCATTTTCCATAACGACAATGCACCAGAACACACCTCAGCAGTCGTGGTCGCAAAATTAATGGAAACAGGATTCCAACTCGTTTCAGATCCCTCCTATTCTCCAGTCTTGGCTCCCTTGGACTACTACTTCTTCCCCAATTCGAAGAAATGGCTGGTGGGCCAAAGATTTTATTCAAACGAGGAACTGATTGCATCAACTAATAGCTATTTTGCAGACTTGGACAAATCCTATTATTCGGAAGGGATGTACAAATTAGAACGGCGTTGGACGAAGTGTATAAGTCTAAAAGGGGACTATGTCGAAAAATAAAAAAGATTTACCCCAAACACGGAAGTAGTTTTTATTTTTCCACGGACTTTTCAAAAGCCACTCATACTCTGTAATAGTTCCGTAACATTTACGACACACTGAAGTCAGAAACTCTTGTCCATGAGCGAACCCAGTTTAACCTATTTTCTGGTTGTTACCGCAAGGTTTAGCGTAGTAGTATTTACAGTATTCTCAGAACTTTAGAGAGCACTTTCTTTGTTGAGACGAGTTCTTAGTTTTGTGAGATAGATGACTTTAGAAGTGCGGTACAGAATCAGGCATACATTACTCCATCTGAATGTTAGGGCATTTGAATTCATGACATTCCCTTTTAGCGAATTCCTTTCAATACTTTCTGATGCATGTAAAATTTCTTTTGTTTAAATATTTGAAATGTATTCATTAATTTCACTGCGTATTAGGCACACAGGTGTGCGTCATGGTGGTCATAGTTGTGCTTTAAACGCTATTACATATTGGTTCCTGGGAATGTGTAGCTCAAGCCAAATCGAACACGTACTACTGATCATGTTTTCCATGCGACTTCCAGTGTTGACGGAAAGCGTCAGTTTGTTCTCGCTACAACAAAATGATTTTTAAAGTGGAATTTTACCTGCCCATCCGATAGAGCGGCCAAAAATTATTACAGTGCGCTATTAGTTTTATTGATATATGTATTAACGTGGACAGTAAAACACGAAGAACAACTAGTATTCCAGCAGTGACAAGACCACAGTGGTCAGGGCTGACTGCTACCGCCATGCAACAGCGCTTCTCAGTCGCTACTGGAGTACTTGTTATTCTTCTCGCATTATTGACCCTGTTAATACATTCGTTGAAACAGTTATCATATTAGAGTAGTTTTGGACCGCTTTATCGAATATGCACAAAAAATTGCGGCATAAAAACCATTTTGTTTGTAATGGGAAACAAACCAATGCTTTCATTCGACGCTGGGCATGATCAGAAGTATTTTTTGGTCTGATTCGATAAATGTAAATATGTCGAGTGTCTCTCTGAGAGACGTCAGGCTCATTTTCTCTGGCATTACGTCAGAAAGTTGAAATTTCGTTTTTTGAAACGTGTAGCTGATCACATGTATGATACGGCGCCCAGCATCGACGGAATGCGGTTTGTGTTCCCGCTTGAAACAAAATGATTTTTAAATGCATGTTCGATAGAGCGCTACCAGGTAAGTCTAGTGCGATATTGGTTTTAACGTTATGCATTAACCGGAAGAGTGAAACAAGAGTAATAGTCAGTACTCCAGTAGCGATCGAGCAGCATGGTGACAACGGTCAGCGCGGGCCCGGGAGGTGCTGTCGCTGCTATAGTGCTCGCTGTTACTCGTATTTTACTGTTCCTGTTAATTATTTTTTTTTTTGTCATCAGTCGTTTGACTGGTTTGATGCGGCCCGCCGCGAATTCCTGTCCTGTGCTAACCTCTTCATCTCAGAGTAGAACTAGCAACCTACGTCCTCAATTATTTTCTGGGTGTATTCCAAGGTTTTGCCCTCTACAGCTCCCTCTAGTACCATGGAAGTCATTCCCTCATGCCTTAACAAATGCTCTATCATCCTTCTCTTTATCAGTGTTTTCTCAATATTCCTTTCCTCTCTGATTCCGCGCAGAGCCTCCTCATTCCTTACGTTATCAGTCCACCTAATTTTCAACATTCGTCTGTAGCACCACACCTCAAATAATTCGATTCTCTTCTGTTCCGCTTTTCCCTCAGTCCATGTTTCACTTACTATGCTGTACTTCAGACATACATTCTCAGAAATTTCTTCCTCAAATTAAGGCCTGTGTTTGGTACTAGTACACTTCTCTTGGCCAGGAATGTCCTTTTTGCCATTGCTAGTCTGCTTTTGATGTCCTACTTGCTCCGTCCGTCATCGGTTATCTTTCTACCTAGGTACAGAATTCCTTAACTTCATCTACTTCGTGACCATCAATCCTGATGTTAAAGTTTCTCTCTGTTCTCATTTCTACTAGTTCTCGTTACCTTATTCTTTCTTAGATTTACTCTCAATCCATACCCTGTACTCGTCAGACAAAAAAAAATGGTTCAAATGGCTCTGAGCACTATGGGACTCAACTGCTGTGGTCATTAGTCCCCTAGAACTTAGAACTACTTAAACCTAACTAACCTAAGGACATCACACACACCCATGCCCGAGGCAGGATTCGAACCTGCGACCGTAGCAGCAGCGCGGCTCCGGACTGGAGCGCCTAGAACCGCACGGCCACCTCGGCCGGCACTCGTCAGACAGTTCATTCCATTCAGCAGATCATGTAATTCTTCTTCACTTTCACTCAGCACAGCAATGACATCAGCGAATCATGTCATTGATATCCTTTCACCGTGAATTTTAATTCCACCTTTCTTTTACTTCCTTCATTGCTTCCTCCATGTACAGATTGAACATTAGGGGCGAAAGTCTAAATCCTTGTCTTACACCCTTTCTACTACGAGCAACTACGAGCACTCCGTTCTAGGTCGTCCACTCGTATTATTCCCTCTTGGCCGTTGTACATATTGTATATGACCCGTCTTTTCCCACAGCTTACCCCTACTTTTTTCAGAATTTCGACCATCTTGCACCATTTTACATTATCGAACGCTTTTTCCAGGTCGACAAATCCTAAGAACGTGTCTTGATTTTTTTTATTCTTGCTTCCATTATTAACCGCAATGTCAGAACTGCATCTCTCGTGCCTTTACCTTTCCTAAAGACAAACTGATTGTCATCTAGCGCATCCTCAATTTTCTTTCCCATTCTTCTGTGTATTATTCTTGTAAGCAACTTGTATGCATGGGCTGTTAAGCTGCTTGTGCGAAGGGTCTCGCAGTTATCAGCTCTTACCGTCTTCGGAATTGTGTGGATGATGCTTTCCCGAAAGTCAGATGGTATGTCGTCAGACTCATACATTCTACACACCGACGTGAATAGCCGTTTTAGAAATTCTGATGGAATGTTATCTATCTTTTCTGCCTTATTTGATCTTAAGTCCTCAAAAGCTCTCTTAAATTCTGATTCTAATACTGTATCCCCTATCTCTTCTGAGTCCACTCCTGTTTATCTTTCCATTACTCCCCCTTCATGTATCCGCTCTCTCTTCTGCATTTAATAGTGGAATACCTGTTGCTTTCATAATGTTACCATCCTTGCTTTTAATGTCACCGAAGGTTGTTTTGACTTTCCTGTATGCTGAGTCTGTCCTTCCGACAATCATTTCTTTTTCTATTTCTTCACATTTTCCATGCAGCCATTTCGTCTTAGCTTCCCTGAATTCCTATTTATTGCATTCCTCATCCACTTGTACTTCTGTATTCCTGAGTTTCCTGGAACGCTTTTCACTTCCCTCTTTCATCGATAAACTGTTTCTTCTGTTACTCATGGCTTCTTCGCAGTTATCTTCTTTGTACCCATGTTTTCCTTCCCGACTGCCGGCCGCAGTAGCCGAGCGGTTCTAGGCGCTTCAGTCTTGAACCGCGCGACCGCTACGGTCCCAGGTTCGAAACCTGCCTCGGGCATGGATGTGTGTGATGTCCTTAGATTAGTTTGGTTTAAATAGTTCTAAGTTCTAGGGAACTGATGACCTCAGATGTTAAGTACCATAGTGCTCAGAGCCATCTGAACCATTTTGAACCTTCCCAACATCTGTGATGACCCTTTTTAGAGATGTCCATTCCTCTTCAGCTATACTGCCTACTGAGCTATTCCTTATTGCTGTATTTATAGCCTTAGATAACTTTAAGCGGATCTCGTCATTCCTCAGTACTTCCGTATCCTGCTTCTTTGTGTATTGCTTCTTCCTGTCTTAAACTTCAGCCTATCTTCATCACTACAGTATTGTGATCTGAGTCTGTATTTGCTCGTGGGTACGCCTTACAATCCAGTATCGGATTTCGGAATCTCTGTCTAACCATAAGGTAGTCTAACTGAAATATCTCTGTGTCACCCGGCCTTTTCCAAGTATACCTCCTCCTCTCGTTATTCTTGAACAGATTATTCGCTATTACTAGCTGAAGTTTATTACATAACTGAATTAATCTGTCTCCTCTGTCAGGCTTGTCCCAAGCCCATATTCTCCGGTAAGCCTTTCTTCTACTCCTTCCCCTACAACTGTATTCCAGTCCCCCATGACTACTAGATTTTCATCTCCCTTTACATACCTTATTACCCTATCAATATCCTCTATCTCTTAATCTTCAGCTTGCAACGTCGGCATGTATACCTGAACTATCGTTGTTGGTGTTTTTTTGCTGTCGATTCTGATAAGAACAACCATATGACTGAACTCTTCACAGTAACACACTCTCTTACCTGCCTTCCTATTCATAACGAATCCTACTCCCGTTATACTATTTTCTGCTGCTGTTGATATTACTATACTCATCTGATCAGAAATCCTTGTCTTCTTTCCACTTCTCTTCACTGACCTCTACTATATCTAAATTGGACCTTTGCAGTTCCATTTCCAGATTTTCAAGCTTCTGACATTCCACGTCCGATCCGTAGAACGTTATCCTTTAGTCGATTATTAAAACTTTTTCTCATGGTAACGTCTCCCTTGGCAGTCCTCTCCCGGAGATCCGAATGGGGAACTATTCCGGAATGTTTTGCCAATGGCCGCGCAGGGTAGCCTTGCGGTCTGAGGCGTCCCGTCCGTCACGGCTCGCCCGGGTCCCCCCGTCGGAGGTTCGAGTCCTCCCTGGGGCATGAGTGTGTGTGTTGTCGTTAGCTTAAGTTAGTTTAAGTAGTACATAAGCCTAGGACCGATGACCTCAGCATTTCGGTCCCTTAGTACTTACCAGAAAATTGCAAACTATGTATTTTTGCCAATGGAGAGATCATCATGACACTTCTTCAAATGCAGGCCACATGGCCAGCGTATACACGTTACGTGTCTTTAATACAGTGGTTTCCATTGCCTTCTGCATCGTCATGCCGTTGATTCTTCCGCCTTTAGAGGCAGTTTCCCAACCCTAGCACAAGAGATTGCCCTGAACCCCTGCTCGCTCCTCCGTCCTCTTTGACAAGGCCGTTGACAGAATGAGAGTGATTTCTTATGCCGGAAATCTTTGGCGGCCCATGCTGATTATTAACCAACATTTAAGAAGCCGTGGGATTCGAATCAGGGACCGAGAACTTTTTGATTAGGAATCAAAGACGCTACCCCTAGACCATGGGTACACACTTCTTGTTAATACGTATCGGTAAAACGAATATCGAACTAGACTAATTTGGGACCACTCGGTCGAATGGGCACGTAAAATTGGGTTTTAAAAATCTTTTTGTTTGTGACGGGAAACAAACCGACACTGCTGAGCATCACGTGGCCAGGTGAGGTACCTATAAGAATCTGTAAAGATTATGCGAATGAACTTGCTCGCCTTCTAGCAGTAATTTACCGTAGATCGATTGAGAAACGAAAGGTACCTAACGAATGGAAAAAAGAGCAGGTCATTCTCGTTTTTAAGATAGATCCACACAATTATAGACCTATATCGTTGACGTCAATCTGTTGTAGAATTATGGATCTATAAAAGTCAACAAGGATTCCGCGGCCGACCGAGGTGGCCGAGCGGTTCTAGGCACTACAGTCTGGAACCGCGCGACCGCTACGGTCGCAGGTTCGAATCGTGCCGCAGGCATGGATGTGTATGATGTCCTTAGCTTAGTTAGGTTTAAGTAGATCTAAGTTCTAGGGGACTGATGACCTCAGAAGTTAAGTCGAAAAATTGCTCTGAGCACTATGGGACTTAACAGCTATGGTCACCAGTCCCCTAGAACTACTTAAACCTAACTAACCTAAGGACATCACACAACAACCAGTCATCACGAGGCAGAGAAAATCCCTGACCCCGCCGGAAATCGAACCCGGGCGCGGGAAGCGAGAACGCTACCGCACGACCACGAGCTGCAGACGAAGTTAAGTTCCATAGCGCTCGGAGCCATTTTGAAGTATTCCGCAAACAGAGATGGTACGAAACTCAGCTCGCCCTGTTCCTGCATGAGACCCACAGCGCAGTGGACAACGGCGCTCACGTTGACGCCGTGTGTTCCTTGATTTATTTAAGGCGTTTGACACCGTCACGCATTGTCGTTTATTGAGAAAACATGAGCTTACGGGTTGTCGAACCAGACCTGCCGTTGCATACAAGACTTTCTAGCAGATAGAACTCAACACGTCGCTCTTAACGGAACTACATCGACAGATGTAGAGGTAATATCCGGAGTACCACAAGGAAGTGCGATAGGACCGGTGGTGTTCACAATATATCTAAATGATCTAGTCGAAAGCGTTGGATGCTTTTAAGGCTATTCGCAGGTGATACAGTCGTCTACACCAAAGTAGCAACGCCGGCGGAAGGTATTAAAAATTTGGTGAACGGCCTGCGGAGAACTGATGAATGGTGCAGACGCTGGCAGTTGACCCTGGACGTAAATAAATGTAACATATTGCGCACACATAGGAAAAGAAATCCAGTACCGTACAGCTACACTATTGATGACAAACAGCTGGAGACAGCGTCTGCCGTAAAATATTTAGGCGTAACCATCCACAGCGATCTTAAGTGGAATTGCCATTAAAACAGATAGTGGGAAAAGCAGACAAGAGGCTCAGATTCATCGGAAGAATCTTAAAGAAATTTCACTGATCCACGAAAGAAGTGGCTTATAAGGCACTTGTTCGCCCGATTCTTCAATATTGTTCATCTATCTGGGATGCCTATCAGGCAGGACTGACAGAGAAGACAGAGGAGATCCAACAAAGAGCGGCGCGTTTCGTCACGGGATTGTTTAGTTGACGAGAGAGAGTTACGGAAATGCTAACTCACTGTCAGACGTTACAAGAGAGGCGTTGTGCATCACGGAGAGATTTACTATTCAAATTTCAGGGCAGAATTTGTCAGGAGGAGTCAGACAACATATTACTTCCTCCACATACGTCTCGCGTATTGACCACGAGTAGAAAATTCGAGAAATTAGAGCCAATACAGAGGCTTACTGATAATCATTCTTCCCACGCACTATTCGCGAGTGGAACAGGGTTGGAGGGAACATATACCGAAAGTTCCCTCCTCCACACACCATTAGGTGGTTTGCGGAGTATGATGTAGATGTAGATGAACATGAAAGACGTGATGAGCAATGAGCATTTGTTTGTGCTGACTCCAGCTACATGTTGTAAAAACAAAATTGCAAATATCTTGCGAAACACTAGAGAAGTGAGAACACTTCACTTGGTCCATTTTCTTTGTTTGATTCTACAAAACATCAGAAGTTAAGTCCATAGTTGGGCCTACGAAAGCTGCTGGCACTTGGCAGTTCATCACTTTATACTAAACATGACTGCTCTGTGTCTCTGAATACTCAGATCTCTAAATCGGAGGGCTAAGCCAATAGACTGGGTCGAACATGTCCACTTGCACTAAGATGAATACAAGCTGAGTTACTTACATGTCAGAAGTTAATACATTCGTGGAATTCAGTCGGGTGTCTCTCTGCCTCCATTATTATTACTTTGCGCAAAGTAAGCTACCCTCATTCTTCAGTAATTATATTTCTCTTTAACAGTCAACGTCAGATAGCGTTACCACATTGTTCCTGGGTCAAAACTTAATGTATGAGACGTATTTCAATTGAGGGCAGGTTTTGGGATACTTGCTTGCCCATCTCAAAGCAGAAGAGAGAAGGCGCCTTACAAAGTAGTAACTATCTCGACACTAAGCTGCCATCGGTTCAAACTGTAATGTTCAGTACTTTCCGTTACAAGTTTTGAACGGCACTGGCATACTGCGATCTGGCGACGCGTGTTCCACGCGGAGGAAGCGAAGAAACTCGAAGCGGCGGCGGCGGCGGCGCCTTATCGTGTCGCCTGATTGCCGCGGCGGCCGCACAAGAGTGTCTCCGCCTTCGCAGCCAGCCACTGCGCGGAGCGTCGGAGGTCGGAGGCTGCCAATACGATGGCCAGCCGCCGATACGGCCAGGCCAGATAAGCGTAACGGCTCACAGCACAGCACGCGCCGGTGGCGGGTTATCAGCGCGCCGGTACACAGTGGCCAACCACCAACCTACCACCTCGCTCCTTGATCGGCCGCGACACTCTACTGCCGCAGATAGCGTGTCGGTTCTCGCTATCTTCACGGCCAGAAAGTCTGTCCTGGCCGTTGCGCGAAAGTATCGCTGCACAGAATCTCCGGTGTGTCTGTTTATCTGGTGTGAGGCCATTGTTTCTAGCTGGAACGAAGCGACGCAGATAAAGTTCTGTCACGCTACGGCTACCTCGAGGTAGCGTTTCGAAGAAAAACTTAAAACCTCAGCTACAGTCACTGACTTATCAGTGGGTTACGATACAGCAAATCCGAGATAAGCTTTCCACGAAAACCAAAGGAATGTTGTGCCGTAGGGACCAGTTCTGTCTCCAGTTCTCTTCAGGTTGCGCGTTACAGACATTACAGTCATGTCAAAAGGAAAATAAACAAAATGTTGTTACGCTGATGACAGGGTACTTGTAATAAGGTGTGGCTCAATTGAATCTTTACACAAATTCTTAGGGAACACCTAGATTTAGTTGGAACTTACCTTCACAAATGGAGATTCCAAACGAACGCCACCAAAACGTAGTGTCCCTGCTTCACCCTAAATAATAAACAGGCCGAAGAACAGCCAACAAAAGGCAATCTTATCAAAAGTATCAGAATACGCCTGTGTAATGCGAAATAGACCACTAGACGTCACGAGTTGCGGGGTTAACAGTTTAAAAGGAGGCGGGGAATATAGCGCTGTCTGTAAAGAACCTGTAAGAGCAGAAGGGATCAGTCGGGGGAGCTCAGAAGCTTTGAACATGGAGTGCTCACTGGAAGTCAGCTAGTCATGAAATCATCAGGGACATTTCACCTCTTCAACAGCTACCAAAGTCGATTGTAAGTGATGTGATTGTCAAGTGGGAACGGTAATTAGCGACTACAACTAAATCAAGACCAGGCAAATATGTACTTGCAGGCAGAAACTCTTGAGCACTGCGAAGATTGGTTGTAAGAATAATCGCATAAAATCAGCAGAAGCAATTACTCGTGGTTTGTAAAATGTTACTACCAGACTCCTCCACCCCCCCCCCCCCCTCGAGCTAACATAATGACTGTGCATAAGGACTTAAATAATAGAGCACAGTAGTTGAGAATCTCCTCATAAACAACACATATTTGTAGTCAATGTTAAATGAGGCTTGATCTGATGTTAGGAGCGAGCCCCTAGACAGTGGATAACTGCGAATGAGTGATTTTGAGTGATGAATCACTCCATATCCTGTGACAATACGAATTAAGGATTTGGGTTTTTTAACGCTTGCGTGATGCTTTTGCCATCGTCTTTAGTGACAGTAGTGAAGTATGTATGTGCCTTTACAACGTGGCGCTGGTTTTCGTCGTTAGTCTGTGGACACCTTATTGTGCTTAAGCAAAATGCCAAATTCGGAAGAATATTAACATATTTTACAGCGTTGTGTGCTGTTTTCAGTAGAGGAACAGTTCGGAGATGATTATTGTTTAATCGTGTCAGTGCACCTTGTTATGAAGTACCAACTGCGACGCAATGGTTTGTGGACAATAATATTCATGAAATGGACTGGCTTGTTCAGCTAGTCATGAAACCACCAGGGACATTTCACCTCTTCATCAGCTACCAAAGTCGACTGTCAGTGATGTGATTGTCAAGTGGGAACGGGAATCAGCGACTACAACTAAATCAAGACCTGAACGCAGTGGAAGAGCTATGCGATGAGCTGGGACGTCAGCTGCGCTGTAGACCCAGACTTTAGCATCACAACTTTCTCTGATTTCGGCTCCTGAGGAAGAATTGGCTTCTGTTACTTCATATACATGCAGAAATTTCACTAAAAATGACTCCAGGAGAGCTCAAGCGATCATAAAGGCTAAGGGTGAATACCCTCCCTCCCAGTATTAAGTGTCCGGATACTTTTGATCATATAGTGTCCACTTTGACAATACTATACTTACAAACAATAAAACACTGAAGTACCTTGGGGTAACCATCATCAGAACTCTTTCAGAGACCATCTAACGAAGACACCCGAAAAACTGAAAACAACGAACAATCAACATCTATGTGATACAGTCTGGAGAGCATCAGCATCCATCCTATGTTGTTCTGCTGCTGATGTTTTCTGTTCTACCGCTGATTACTGTGCCCAGTTTGGATAAGCAGTCTACATACACTAAATGTAAATGTGGAGTTTAATAACACCATAAAATGATTAGTGGTGTTGTCAAACCCAAGTATTACGCAATGGCAAGATTTACTACCCCACATCAAACATTAAGGCCCTCTTATGTTTTCACGAACGAGTGCAAAAAATCGTGGATGATAAAAATCTATCAATCCATAATCGTATGGATCATGTAAACCATAACCGACTCTGTCCTAGACGACCACCACAAAACAATAAGGATCGCTGTGTAAGATGAGTTCAATTTTACTAACACGTGGACTCATGATTGGACTGGACAACCATACATGACTCAAAAAAGCGCCGGAGTACGACCGGTCTCGCAAAACATGGCCAGTGCTGAACATAATTGGAACCCAACATAACATGTGCATATTGCACACAGATCATCAATTTTTGGTTGTGAATAAGCACAGACCCCATGTGGTATCGATAGCTACGATGCCAAAACGTAGGTGCGCTCTGCTAGGTTGGCACTACGACAGACACCGACGACTACGCAGTCTAGCCGGAGCAGGAGAGCTCTACGAGCTCCACTCCAGATTCTCCTCATTTGAGCAAGAGCAGACGGTCGGCAAACTTCGCCCCTCATTGCAGAGTTATGTATTCTTGCCGGCCGCAGTGGCCGTGCGGTTAAAGGCGCTGCAGTCTGGAACCGCAAGACCGCTACGGTCGCAGGTTCGAATCCTGCCTCGGGCATGGATGTTTGTGATGTCCTTAGGTTAGTTAGGTTTAACTAGTTCTAAGTTCTAGGGGACTAATGACCTCAGCAGTTGAGTCCCATAGTGCTCAGAGCCATTTGAACCTTTTATGTATTCTTCTTACTTTAGTAAAGGTGATTTAAATTCATACTGCAGTGCCGACGTGTATTACCTTTTCCTACTCCTACTCACTTCCTTCATTCGGCCAACCTTTTAGTTTTCAGGAGCAGGTCCACACGCCGCCTTCCACGCGGGATACAAAACCCTACGCACATCTAAGAAGTATGCTCCGCAATATCATGCAGTGCTATACAGCAAGACATCTCAACGGAAAGTGTAAAGTCTATAGATTACATAAATACCTAGATCTTCTTTTGTCAGATCATATGTTACAGGCATTCAAGCAATGGTATGCAATACCAACAAGTTCCAAAACGCTGCTCATAAAAACGGGGTTTATCCAGGGCTCATACTTCGGGTTCTGTTGGTCATAGAAAGGTAGTGTCAAGTGTTTTGGATAGCCCATGGGCTAGGGACGATTTTCATACCCAATATAAGGATCGTCATACAGTAATTAACCTACAGAACAGCTCAAAATTTAAAAATTACACACTTCCCCCAGCTTACGCAAATGGAGTATATCGGTTGGTGTTTTTTGGATTAGATGTGGTCTACGATGCACATTACGGCTCTTTTAGAGGCAACAATGGACTGTTCCTGATAAAACCCGAGAAAAGCGTTTTCATCATTTTTGACTTGCAAACATACGTGGATTTTTCATGGTGCTGGTCGCGATTAGCATGAGTTTACAGCATGCTATTGACCTTAACTTTCAGTGTATGGCACACTTACCTAAAAAGCGAGCGTGACGACTGCACGCCAGGGGTAAGGGGCTGCCTATATTTTAAAGTTGCACGCTATACCATGCAATTGCTATTACAGAGAAAAACTGTTAACAGTTCCTTAAATTATTATTGTCACTACGCAATTTCTTATTTGAATATATGATGGCCTGATGATGGCACTTGGTGCCGAAATCGGTAACGAGTGGGGAAAATAAGATTTTCAAGTACAGATTAAAGCTAATAATTTGTTTGGTTCTGAGAAATTGCAGTGCACCAGTAAAGTAGAGTACATACAAGATGTATGTGTGACCAGTGCTAGGGTACTGTTCTAGTATTTGCAGGCCTTATCTAGTACGTGTGGAAACAGAGGCCGAAAGAACTCAGAGACAGACTGCTGGGATTATTATAGTAGGCCAGTATGACCCTTACGAAAATGTTAACAAAAGTTTGAGGTATCCTAGGAATAAAGACAAGAGAAGACTTGCGGACGTATGTTGGGTAAATTTTGAGAATCTGTATTCAATAATTATTGGTATCTTATGCTGTCACCAAGGTAAGTCTTGTAATGAGATCATGAGATTAAGACAAGAGAAGTTAGGGGGTATGCAGAGGTATAAATTATTTTTCGATTGCTCAGTGGGCGAATGGAACAGGAAAGAAAACGGATAACGTTGCAGAGATGTAGCCCCCGCCATTCACTTGTTTGAAACATCGTTGCAGCGGGATCTTCTTGCGTAATTTCAATCACCAACTTTCCCCTCTGAATGCGAAAATATTTTGTTGACGCTTCCCTACATAGAGAGTAATGGTCATCATAAGGAGAGCCAAAGGTGTGTTTTTTCTACGCGCTTTTCGAGAGTGGAATAATAGAGAATTATTGCGAAGGTGGTTCAATGAACACTCTGTCAGGCACTTCAGTGTGATTTGCAGAGTATCCATGTAGTTGTAGATATACGAGGGGTTGTCCAGAAAGTAAGTTCCGGTTGGTCGCGAAATAGACACCACCGAGAAAATCCGGTAAAGCTTTGAACAGATGTGTTGGGCAGTGTCTCTAGTATGCCCGTAGATCGTGTCGCGTCGCTCTTTTCAGCATTGAGTCAACAGAGGGTACTTAAAGATGCGTAGGGAATAGCGTCTTCCGCCAAGTTTGAGGGCCTGGTTAGACATTTCGCCTGTATCATGCAGCCCACACAACACAACTGTCGAGCAGTTACTTCTTCATGCCAATTCTCGGCCGCACACTGCAGGGGCAATGAAGACGCTCATCCAGCGTTTCCGATGAGAAGTGTTTGATCACCCATAATACAGTCTGTAATTGGCTCCCCTTGAGTCTCATCTCTACTCACAAGAACCGCTGGCTATGAAGACAACACTTTTCCACAGGCAACGACCTGCAGACCATTGAGGATAACTTGCCGAAAGCACAGGCGGCTGCTTTCTATGACTACGACAACATTCGAAGTTGGAGCAGCGACTATTCAGAGAAGTAGGTGGAAGATGTACCTAAGTGTTGCAAATAAAACGTTTCTGGTTTTCTGGTTTCCATTTCGCAGCCGATCGGAACTTACTTCCTGGAAAACCCTCGTAGATATAGTATTGCCTACCATTACAGTGCAGACGTTTGAAAGTTGGCTCAAAGGTGCGTGGAAACCTTCCTTTCTAACGGCACAGAAGCGTGGCGCCCTTGCGTCGCCACCCTCGGCTCGACGACGCTTTGAAACAGCAGCGTCGGAAAGTACGAAAAGGTGGCCACAGCACAGGACTTCGTATGAGATGCAGGATACGTTGAGAAGTCACACTTACATCAATTTTCACCTCAATTCTGCCTAACAGCAACGTGGCGGTCTCATACGTTGGAAAGGTCGAAAGCCCGCAGTTTTCTTATGGGTTTCCGAAGAAAACGCTTAAGACACATCGCCAATCAGAATCAACACGAAAAGACCGCAGGGAATGGCATAAAGAACAGCAAGGGAATCACCCTTTTCCTTTGGGCATTGATTCTTACGCATTTAGCGGTCGAAAAGGACTATTGGCAGCACGGTGGGAGACCAGACGAAGTTCTCGACGATGTGCGACACTGTTGACACTCCTGCATTATTCAACACTTCTGAGAGGCCATCGCGGGGCCGCAACCGCATTGATCGTGGTCTGTACTCTTCCAAGGGACAATAATCAGTTTTGTTCCAGAAAGAAATTTGAGGGTGTGTTAGATGACGATCAGTTTGTCTTTAGAAAAGTGAAGGCACCAGAGAGATAATTCTGATGTAGCGGTTGATGGAAACAAGACAAACAAAAATTGAGGCATGTCCATAGGATTTGTTGACCCGGAAAAAGCGTTCGACAGTGTCACATAGTGGAGAATGTTTCAGGAAAATAGTGGTGAGCTATAGGGAGACACGGGTAATATACAAAATTTACAAGAGCCAGGACGGAATTACAAGACCGGAATACAAATAACGTAGTGCTCGGTTTAAAAATGTTGTAAGACAGGGATTTAGTCTTTCGCCCCTAATGTTCCATCTATATATAAAAGAAGCAATGATGAAATGATATCAGTGATGCCATTCGCTCATGACACTGCTATCCTGAGTGAAAATGAAGAACGATTGTTCAAATGGCTCTGAGCACTATGGGACTCAACATTTGAGGTCATCAGTCCCCTAGAACTTAGAACTACTTAAACCTAACTAACCTAAGGACATCACACACATCCATGCCCGAGGCAGGATTCGAACCTGCGACCGTAGCAGTTGCGCGGTTCCGGACTGAAGCGCCTAGAACCGCTCGGCCACCGCGGCCGGCGAACAACAATTGTATGACCTGCTGCATGGAATGAACAATCTAACGAGTATTGATTATGGATTGACAGTAAACCAAAGGAAGTCGAAAGTAATGAGAAGTAACAGAAATGAGAACAGCGAGAAACTTAACATCTGCAATGACGGTCATGAAGTAGAAGAAGTTAAGGAATTCTGTTATCTAGACAGCAGAATAACCAATGACAGACGTAGCTAGGAGGACATCAAAAGCAGACTAGTACTGGAAAAAATATCATTCCTAGCCAAGAGAAGCCTACTAGTACCAAATATAGGCCTTAATTTGAGAAAGTAAGTTTGAAAAGTATAGTAGTGAAACATGGGCTGTGGGAAAGTGGGAACAGGAGAGAATCGAAGCATTTGCCATGCGTTGCTGCAGACGAATCTAGAAAATTAGGTGGACTGATAAGGCAAGGAGTGAGGACGTTGTGCGGAGAATCGAAGAGGAAAGTAATATACGGAAAACACTGACAAGAAGAAGGAACAGAATGACAGGGTTACATTAGGGAATCACTCCCCTGGTACTGGAGGGATCTGTAGAGGGTAAAAGCTCTAGCGGAAAGCAGATATTTAATGCATCCAGCAAATATTTCAGGACGTAGGTTGCAAGTGCTACTTTGAGATGAAGAGGTTAAAAAAGAAAATCAGAGTGGAACCACTAGGACCGGTCCAAGGCACTCAAAGAAATTTGAACTTAATGGCATCGTAGAGGTAAAATATGATGAACCCATATCTTTGTTGAAAAGTTCTCCAACATGATAAGTACGATAAGCTATAACATCTCTGTTATTAAATGCTTCCAAAGAAGTTACACCTTTCACAGTAGTACTTGGATAACGCACTACAGCTACAGTAATCCATCCATTACCAGACATATTTGCATCTTCTTGAGTAAGTGTAAAATTAATTACACATCCACAAAACATAGAAGGACCTTGTAGAAAACTCTGTCCTCCCTTATCACCAACTTTAAATTCCAAATCATATATGGCTTTATTAACAGCAGACGCGAACGTCTAATTCTTCTCCTATAACGAGGCATCTCTGTTAGCCGTCCAATGCTGTTGCAAGCGCAACTGCACGACGACTGACGCTGTCTCACTGAGATCGTCACTTATATAGCCTTTATAAAGCTTATAAAGCCATTTATACTTTTCTGGTCCACCTATTTCGCGCTCTGCCATGGCGTGAACTTATGAGGTGCAACATTCACATGAGCGCGAACAAAACTGTAACGGTTCCTTCTAAGACGACGCAGTATGACAACACCCTCAGCACCACTCACGCTCTTCTGTTCAGCCTTTTAAAAACGTACCTTCAGCAGCACTCCGCTTCTGCTCCAGCACCAGCGTGCAGTCAGGCAGAATCCAAGGGATGTTGAAGCGGTTGCCTGCTCTCAGGCGCTACAGCGGCAGGGGAGGGCCACTCGGGTGAGTGGGTGCTGAAGTCTCTGTAAAGCCGCATTTTTAAAGTGCGGTTTGCACTGAGGGTGTTTCAGAAGACGCGAGTCTAGTATATTCTGAAAGTCCTTCAATGAAAATAACCAATAGCACTCTACATTTGATAATGGTTGAACACATTGCGTAACCGTAACTAAGTCTCAATTGTTTATCATTTCATGATTAAGTTCAGAATATTTTTGCGACCTAGTAATGGAATAACTTTTACACTGAACTGAAAAAAGAATCGTGGGGTTCTGATACGGACATGTACAGACAGCTTTAATATCGTGTGTACAGCGTATAAAAGGACAGTGCATTGAAAGAGCTGTCATTTGTACTGTAGTGCTTCATGTGAAATGGTGTCCGACTTGATTGGGGCTGCACGATTCGAATTAACAGACTGTAAACTCGGAATGGTAGTTCGAGCTAGACGTTTGGCGCATTCCATTTTGGAAATCTTTAGGGTGTTCTGATATCCTCAGTGCAGAGAATACCAAATTTCGGAGCCGGCTGAAGTGGCCGTGCGGTTAAAGGCGCTGCAGTCTGGAACCGTGAGACCGCTACGGTCGCAGGTTCGAATCCTGCCTCGGGCATGGATGTTTGTGATGTCCTTAGGTTAGTTAGGTTTAACTAGTTTTAAGTTCTAGGGGACTAATGACCTCAGCAGTTGAGTCCCATAGTGCTCAGAGCCATTTGAACCATTTGAACCAAATTTCGGGCACTGTCTCTTACCACGCACAAGGCAGCGGCAACAGATTTCACTTACCGACCGAGGGCAACGGCTTTTGCGTAGAAATGTCAGTGTTAACAGACACGTAACACTGCGTGAAATAACGGCAGAAATCATTGTGGCACGTACGACGAACGTATGTATTAGGACAGTGCTGCGAAATTTGTCGTTAATGAGCTATGGTAGCCGACGACCGACGCGAGTGCCTTTGCTAAGCAGCAGGATATCGCCTGCAGCGCCTGTCCTGGGTTCGTGACCATACCGGTTATTGGTTGGACCTTAGACGAGATGAAAACCGTGGACTGGTCAGATAAATCCCGGTACCAATTGGTAGCATCCTATGGTCGGGTTCGCGTGGGGCGCAGACTGCACGAAGCAGTGGACCGAATTTGTTAACAATAGACTGTGGAAGCTGGTGGTGGATCGATAATGGTGTGGCTTGCGTTTACGTTGAATGGGCTGGGTCCTCGGATCCACCTGAACCGATTATTGACTCGAAATGGTTATGTTCACAAATAACGATGGAATTTTTGTGGATAACAGTGCGCCAAGTCACCGCATTGTAATTGTTCGCGATGGGTTTGAAGAACATTCTGAACAGTTGCAGCGAACAATTTCGCCATCCAGATGTCCGGCATTAATCCCATTGGACATTCATGGGACATGATCTGGAGGTCAGTTCGTGCACAAAATCCTGCGGTAGCAACACTTTCGCAGTTTTGGTCGGCAGCATGACCCAATATCTCTGCAGGGGACTTCGAGTTGCCGCAATAGGCCGGGTAAAAGGGGGTCCGACGGATATTGCCAGGTTCCCATGACTTTTGTCACCTTATTATACAATCAACACTGTTACACAAAAGATGCAGAGTCCAGTTCCGAAGTACTACTGAAATTTCTCAGTTATGCATTCACAAATATCTTGATAGTAATTCGTGTTAATGTAGCATAAACACTGCGAGCAACAACACTTGCCATTTGTCGGATAATGTGAAAATAATTTTGTCCAATTCTACCCAACGTTCAAACCACATCGCAAAAAAGCATTAGTAGGAATATTACCACTTTCTGCATAAAGTGATCTGCATTATGTACCACTGTAGTCGCTCGTGTGGTTCCCGACACTCGCTGAGTGCCTCATATCTGTGCTGACGACAATGAGAAGCGTAAGAGACCACGACTGAAATCAAATTACAAGCGCCGGCGCACTACTTAAATTGTTCATATTTCGCAGTGGTAGTTCGCTCACCCGTTCTCTCATATGCAAATCCAGTGGTCTTATTTGAATGAGAAACTTATGTCACAAGAACAACCGGCCGTTGTAAGGGTCTGTTTCCAGACACATCCAGGCTGAAATGGTAGCACGAAGAAAGAGGGGGAGCGGAACGTTGGTAGAATCCTTCTCGTGTTACGTCGAATATACCGTAGGAATTTTTGAATTCTCGCTAATTTGTACTGCTCAGTCCTAAGTTAATTCCACAAAGTTGCCACGTAAGTTATCATTTCCACGGAAAAATAATGAAATTTCACATCAGTGTACTATTGTTAGAGTTACAGAACTCATCGCAATTCTCAGTAACTGAAGTCGTATCAGGAAAAGAACTCAATCCACTGTATTAGTGACTGTCAACTCTGCAGAGCGATTATAATCTTTCCATCGCACATTGTGACAAAATTTAGTTAATGCTTTGGCTAATGCGCTTGTAAAAAACAAAACCTTCCTAGGATTCGTTTTGCAACCATGTAGCCAAGAGTGATAGGCAGGTTGCAACCTGTTACATAACGTAATTTAATTGGACTATGTATGTAGGCCACACATTAACTATAGATTAATTTACGTTGTGATCTGTCTATTCTGTAAAGGAATTTCATTGTAAATGCTACATCAACAGTCTGCTAATGCTCGTAATTAATAATCTGCTGACGAGCCCATTTTAAGAGCCCTCCACCGTTGGCCATTTACTCTGCGGGCGCCGCATATGAAAGGCTTGCATCCTCACGTCGTGCCACGTCGTTAGTCATCTATTGAAAGTAGGCAGCGTACCGAGCGGGAGAACCATCGTGTCGGACGAGTCTTTCATAGTTTGTGTCAGGCCTCGAGCTATGGGTTCCTTTTTTCTCTTTCTTAGCCCCTACTTTTCATTGCTAAGCCGCTGAATTCACCACACCGTGCTCTTCTTATCCCTATTGAATTGAAAGGTATTCATGGGTCTGCAATTAAAAAAGAGCAAATGTAAACACGGTCTGCTGACTGCTTCATATGTTAAGATAGCTTCTTTCAACTGATTCCGTTTGAACGAAGATCGTGAAGGAGAAACACAGCACCTGTGCTGCGTTTGATCCTCGCTCAACAGCTTTCGAACTTACTGCAGAACGTACTCTTTCTCTCTCTCTCTCTCTCTCTCTCTCTCTCTCACACACACACACACACACACACACACACACACACACATTTTTTTATTTGTTTGTTGTGCTCGACCGTCGGCCAGGTAAGAAAACGTCCGTGAATGAGTTTCTTAGTTAAAAACAACTATGAGAGTTACTGCTTTACGATCCTTAGTTTGCAGTTAGTTCTGAGTATTATTAGTAACTACTCTCCAGTCCCTAAACTTAGTTACAGAAATGCGAATCAGACGCATTACGTATTCCAGGCTGAGACATCAGACCAGCTATGGTCACTTCCCAGACCGCTCTAGGAACAAATCGGTTCGTTTTCTTCCTGCTGGTACTGTAACTGAGATTTGGCAACCAGGCAAGGTATGTTTGGCAACGAGTTGCTTTCTGGTGTGCACGGGATTAAGACTCAAAGTTCACTTGATTTTTCCTCCCATTTCCATTGAATAATCTGAGTTATTATAGCTTGAGGTGTAAAAACAGAGGGACACAGAAAAAACAGAACGTTTAGTAAATCCCATTATGATACTGGGCTTGCATTCGGCTTCAGTGTATTCAGTGTGTCGTGTCCTGAGAGGGAGTGTGAATGGCACCTAGCTAGGTTAACAGGGGTCTTACCTCCGTAGACTATTTCCTGAATGGAAGATAATGTGGGCTGTTGCAGATGGGCTGTTGCAGACCAACTATCGCTGGCCTGTATGCTGTAAATGGTACAGAGTACGGAACTCGGTGAGGATGATTAAGAACTCAGGGTAGGAATCTCTAGAAGTCCCCTCTATTGTATACCTTCAGAATGCTCCTCTCCCAATTACTCATTAATGGCCCATGTACAACTCTAAGTAGATATCTCGGTAGCAACGGCTTGTACCGAGGCTAATCGAAAAATAACTTATGTCCGGCTTCCGGCGCCCTGCGACATGGAGAAGGTGTCTACTGGTGGCTGTGGTGTCCTGCTCTACCTAGGGTGTTGACGAGCCCCTGTATACACGGCTCGTGCGCCTGCTTCCCGAACTTTCCGAGCCACTGGTCACGCTTACAATGCTCTTCCCATTACCATACTTGGTTGGGTCTTGCAGGTCTGGCCTGCTGCGATTTTCGTTCTTCGACCAGTCACGCAGTCAAGAGTGTAGCCTCCACTGTGTGTCGCCAGGCGCCGCGAGTCCATCTTGCGTTGATATCTTGTTCAAACACTGTGGGAATGTTTCCGGGCTCCCCTGGCTGGCCACAGTGCAACAGTTCCTAACTTTTTATAAAAGTACAAGGCCCACGGAAATGCGGTTTGCAACACATCACTTCACCTGGGGAATTTTTATAAACTCTTCCCCTTCGACGCTTTAAAACTTCCATTCCCATTGTTCATGCCACTGGAAACGTCCTATTTTTATTGTCTCCAGCAATACAGATGATATTGTTGGCATACAGAACATGCGCATCGGAATACATTACATAATTCTACCTGGGTGGTAAATTCCTCTCACAGTACAAAAATATACGAAATGGTTAACGTGGACGCATTTTACATGACAGTAATATTCTATATTCATATATTGAGTTATCTCAGAATTCTATTCGTTTATTACATAGACGTGCAAAGTACGTATGTACATTTATTACACTTTTCTCATCACTACTTGTCATATAAAGTACACTATTCCTCTCACTGTTTAATATTTTTTGAAACTGAGTGTCATATACATTTATTACATACTCTTTAAAGCATGTATTAATTTACGTCATTATTCGGTGAGTCATATTTCGCCCACAGTTTACTTTCACATTTTATTGATCACTTACAACTTTAAATTTACTCCCGTTATGTTTTGTCTGTTCGTATACACTTACATTAAAGCTTACCATAATTACTAGCTTTTCTCCCTATAATTAAAAATAGAATTCATCTTCTGTGTGTGCTTAGTATTGGGGACTGTGTCATTTGGCTCTCTGTTCCTGTCGTTCTTCGGAGTCGCGGTATCTGACTCCGCTCCCTCCACATTACTTTGCCTGGAAAAGGCCCAAGTCTAACAGCCCTTTCTTCCTCTTCTGCTCATCACACACTTCGGAGTGATGGGCGGGAGTATATCTGACCAGTTCCCTGGGTGGGCATCTGGTTACGAGGTTATTAATCACACAGATCCGTGCTCAGCATTCCCGCGAATCTCACAGCAATCTTTACCGCACCTTCTACAGCACTTGCAATATTTACATAAACAGCAAACTAGAATTTATATACATAACATTACAGACCCCGAGTATACCCACATGGAATATCGCTCATCAAATGGTTCAAACGGCTCTAAGCACTATGACAACATCTGAGGTCATCAGTCCCCTAGACTTAGAACTACTTGAACCTAACTAACCTAAGGACTTCACACACATCCATGCCCGAGGCAGGATTCGAACCTGCGACTGAAGCAGAAGAGGTGGTAGTCGATTTCGTTCTGTAGATCCTCAATTTTACGTTTTACTGCTATTAACTTCTCCAGAAACCGAACGACGTGCTGGAGGGGCAGAATTACAGGTATCTCTCATACTTTCCTCATTTCATCCTCTATTAGGCAACCATCAATATCGATATTGAAATTGGGCCCAATATCCTTCTTACTGCTATTAGTAAGATTTACATGATTGGACTGTAGCATAATTTGTTCCCCATACCCCTCACATTCACTCGCAAATTTAGTTTCGTGTCCAGCTTACAATGAAGTCAGCAGGAGGTGAGCTGTTGCACAATATTGTTAAGCCTTCGTCATTCGGGACAAAGAACCACCACTCGTTGTTCCGTATCTGCGTCCAAATACTTTCGTTTAGTACTATATATTTTAGATTGCAATCGTGGGATATTTCTCGTACTGGATGGAGCATGCGTGCTTCACATCTCTCACGGTCGTACGTACACATGAGCACGAAATTTTGTCTACATATTTGATGTTCCGCATTTACGCTTTTACAGGACAATTGGTCACTAGACAGCTGCGCATACTGCCTCTATGAGCTGTCAATCATCAGAAACTCTCTCTCTCTGGTGCGAAACAATAGCTTCGTTTCGGCGAATTGAGTGAGTGATGGCTATATTCTGTACAAAGTATACTCATTACTATCAACTAAACCGACATTCAGCACATAACTTAAATTACTACCTGCTAAGAATACATCTAGGTGAATTATACGTAATAACTGATATGACTGGTCCTCGGTAGGTTCAATTGGAAACTCTTTATGCTTTAATTCGTCTTTAATTAAGCCCAGACATTTCAATACCTGTAGCTGATTCATCAAGTGCGGTTCCAATAGATCTTTCTGTGCGTTTACAATGGCAGTAATTAACAAGTCATATTACCTTTCCTGTTCGCTACACATAGTGGTCAACTGCACTTATTGTTCCCTGATCGTTATCAAAATCACCGCCTGCTGTATTTTCTTACTAGCGCTATTGTTGAATTCTTCAATGTGAGCACTTAATTTCCGGACCCCGCCTGCTAAGATGCTCATTCTCTGTTATCTGATTAAACCCCTGTTTCTTAGATAACCTCAAAAGCTCCCGTTGCAGCTCCTCTAGAACATGTATTTTGGCTCTGAAGAACGACGCGTCTTCCTCATCGAGAGTACGGAATAATGACTTGTTTGGTTCCCCAATAAAATTTAGGATCTCTTTCTGCCAACGTTCCCGTTCGTGTCTGCCGATTTGCCGTATCACTTTTTTAGCCTCAGCTATTTTACCCGCGTGCAATTTTACGGCCTGTTGTGTGAGCTCATACCCAGCTGTATTCAGTTCACTTGGGTTAATCTCGTCATACAAAGTGCTATCGCCCTTGTCGCTACTTGTTCAGTTTTATCATGCAGCTCCCTTAAATTAAAGTAACTTACTATGCGCAAAGTGGTGCTGTATAAGCTGACTGTCCCTTGGTTGTCGTAATAAATGCGTGGGGTCGACTGGAAATGCTGCACTTACACATCGTGTGGTGGCATCCGTTGCTCCAATCTGAGCGCCGTCATCGTGCTTCTGAAAATTTTAATTCTCAATAGTGCCTGCATTCCAGACATCTGTGATTAGAAGAATTCTTTCAGTCGGTTTGCGTGGACTTTCACACATTTTTTCCTCTTTATCCTAAGTACTAAATTTGGCCCTTTTATGTGAACGACATTGTATTGTTCTCTTCATTGGCTGACGAATTCCTCTCAGCAACCCCTTCTCAAACTCCCATCAAATAACAGCATGCTACTTTTTCCGGAAGGTCTCGGGGTTCTGCGTTTTATTACTTCTTTCTTTCTGCCCTTGAGTAGCTGAGCTTGGCTCTTGATGCAGTATCTGCGGCCTCTGGCGCGCTTCGTTTGCGTAATTATCACAATTATAGACTACATTCGGAGGTTTCTTCTGCAGTAGCCTTGGTATCTAACATATTTGACCAAAGAAAAATTCGAATGAAATAATATGTGGCGTGGTACTGTACACGGCCGGCCGGAGTGGCCGAGCGGTTCTAGGCGCTTCAGTTTGGAACCACGCGACCGCTACGGTCGCAGGTTAGAATCCTGCCTCGGGCATGGATGTGTGTGGTGTCCTTATGTTAGTAAGGTTTAAGGAGTTCTAAGTTGTAGGCGACTGATGACCTCAGATGTTAAGTCCCATAGTGCTCAGAGCCATTTGAACCATTTTTGTACTGTACACGAATGTGGTATAAACTACCCGTTTGTCCCAATTTGTTTGGTTGTTGTTGATGTAATGATTAGCATTTCGGTTAGCGTCCGATGCCTGTGTTCCAGTGCGCCATTCGTCTGTGGGTGACAGCTAGTTGTTTGAATCTTATCGATGCTTGGTAACTTACACAAACGTTTCAGTGTTTCACTGATGAAATTGCTGCCCCTGTCGCTTAAAAGGGATATCGGAATCCCGAATTTTAGAATAACATCTTCTACCAGCTTTCTTACCACCTATCTGCATCTTGCCGTTCAATTGTTTTGGCTATGATGAATTTAGTTAATGAGTCTTGGAATGTTGATGTGTATCTGTTTCCTGAGTCTGGATGTGGTAGGGAGCCGACGATGTCAGTGCCACAGCGTTCAAATACGAATTCTGGGGTAGACGTTGATCTAGAAGTTGCTTTGTTTTTGCTTGCATGTGATTTTATTTTTCTGTCAGCTCTCGCATGACTTTATCAACTTGTCAGTATCTGAGTTCATCCCCAGACAAGTGCAGCATTGCTGCCCACGTTCGTACGTCTCCCCATCTCCTGCTGCCCCTTAATTGCTGACACATGCATTGCGTGATGAAGGATAGCTCTTCTTCTTGACTCAATTCGGTATCTGAACTCTCTGATGTCCATTCTACTTTCTCGTCCCGTGTTTGCGGCTCCGCGTCATCGGTCGCTCCTGTTACCTCTGCTATAGCTCTCTCAGCCTGCGTCTGTACAACTGCGGCCTTTGCATCATGACCTCCACTCTCTTCCATGCTGAGTGTCGACTCTTCCATTACATCGCGCACGTTCCTAATCCGCCACTCAGTTAGGCTTTCTTTCTTTTCATATAACTTGGTAATCAGACTATTCCATTTCAGCCAAAGCTTCATTAGACGTGGCGACGCAGCCAATATACCGCCCAGCCACACCAGTGGGTTACGGTCAGTCACCATTTTGAATTTTCTGCCAAATAGGAACGGCCAGAAGTATTTTACAACTCACATCCTTGGGAGAAATTCTCGTTCTACTGTGCTACAATGCTGCACGGCCTTATTAGGTGTTCACGATATAAACGCTACTGGTAAATCCCTCCCCATTGGTCCTTGGATAAGATACATCCCGAGTGCAAAACTACTAGTATCCGTCGTAACTATAAATTCGTTTTCGAAATCAGGGTGGAAAGACCAGTTTTACTTTTAACTGTTGGACGGCTTCCTCTTGGTGCACTCTCCAATCGTAACAGACTCCTTTTTTCAGTAAATTGTACAATAGCTTTGATATTTTACTGAAGTTGCTTATAAAAGAACTATAACACCCGACGAGGCCGATGAAGGTCTTCAACTGCAGTACCGTCTTTGGTTGGGGGTAATTTTTGATGGTCGTGTCTCGATCCATACGCCATTAGAACATGGCCGAAGAAGGTGACCTATTTCGCAGGAATTCGCATTTATCCACTCATAATTTCAGACTGCCTTGTCTCACCCACTCAAATACCTTTTCTAAACTGGCGCCGTATTCCCCTAACGACATGTCCACTACAACTATGTCATCTAGACATATAAATACTCGATACCATTGTAATCCAGTCAGTACTATATTCATCAATCGTTGAAATGTCGAAGGTGAAGTTTTTAGCCACAAGGCCATCTTGTTATAATCGTAATGTCCCGCCAGTGGGTCCGCAGCTCGTGGTCGTGCGGTAGCGTTCTCGCTTCCCACGCCCCGGTTCCCGGGTTCGATTCCCGGCGGGGTCAGGGATTTTCTCTGCCTCGTGATGACTGGGTGTTGTGTGATGTCCTTAGGTTAGTTAGGTTTAAGTAGTTCTAAGTTCTAGGGGACTGATGACCATTGATGTTAAGTCCCACAGTTCTCAGAGCCATTTGATTTGAACCGCCAGTGTAGTGAAGGCGGTCGTTTCCTGATCTTTCTCATCTATTAGTACCTGGTAATATCCCTTTGCAAAAATTAGCGTTGAGAAATACTTTGTTTTACCCAGGCTGTCTTGGACCTCATCGATTCATGGTAGTGAATGTAACTATGTTGAGGGAAATGCCATTGACCTTTCTATAATCAGCTACTACTCAGCACTTCTGTTGACCACTGGTGTCAAGTTTCTTTTGCAACATTAGAAGGGGGAAGTTTCAGGAACTAGTACTGTGGGGCATTATCCCATCTGCTAACATTCCCTCTGTGTCAGCCTGTACGGCTTCTGTCTCCGGTGGAGGTATACGAAACCCCACTAATGTGGTTTGTGTTAACACATCCTCAGGTAAGTGAAATACATCACTATTTGCAGTAAAAATTCTCTCGAGGGCCTGGTTTCCCTATTCAGTTGCTTGTTTCGAATATTTTCCTGGAGGAAACTGATTCGCGACTTTGCCAAGACCTTCGGTTTGGTTGCTATGGATATACACGTTCATACGAACTTCATACTTGGGGATCAGAATTTCTGTTCCTCGTACTCGAACTGTTCCTCTGACGCGAACTTTTACGAAACGTTCTTCCCGGGGACCAATTACAGTTTCTCCTTTACGCTTACGTGCTGGCAGGTGCTGCTGGTGGGCTTGTCTCGGAAAGGTTTGTTATCAATGTCCGGAAGCGCATTCTCTCGTCACCTTACTCTCTATGATGCTCTGTGAGGACTCGTGACGGCATAGGAGGCGGCAGACATTGTAACGGCGCCGCAAGCATCTTCTTAGGTAACCCTTGGCCCGTGTTGCCGACGTTGTTATTGTGCCCCAGGCTGTTTGCTTTCCCTGCCTCGCGCTACCTCTGTCTGTTTGCGTCGTGTCCTTTATTATCCTTCCGTGTCTACGAATGCATAACTCGCGCACCCGGTATCGACAGTGAAGTTCGCAGGTCGGGACAGCTTTGATATTATCGCCCCTTCTACTGCTTCTTTCAGGTTTGTCCGTTCGTCTGGCAACTTCAATCTCCTGTCTGCATAATCGATTACTACCGTATGTTTCTCTAGGAAGTCCTGTCCTAAGAATACAATCGTAAATCTGTCTTGTCACCTACAGTTTGGAAATCCTGATGATATGCAATGACCTTCTTGGTGTGCAAGTGCCACTTAACCTGTCTCTCAGTTCAGATCTCTTCATTGGCTATACTACAGAATGTAACTGTCTTTCTCAAGTCCCCATCTTTCCTCTTTAATGCGATGGCTTTAATGAAACTCAAATGGACCCCGCTGTCTATAAATAAATTGACATTAGTGGTGTACACTTCTTAATTTTACGTACTCTACTGTACGAATTGTACCTGACACAGAGTAATGGGACTGCTGCGTTACGCACGCAGTTCGTTTACCAATGGGCTTTTCCTGCTGATTTAGTCCACCAGCTCTCATTACAGTGTTTCTCGTAATGCCCAGTGCGTTGACAGGTAAAGCGAGTGACTGGTTTTGCTCAGATACAAGGAGTGATGTTCCGTGTTAGATTGCATTGCATACATCTGACCGGAGGAGGACACCCATATTGTGGGCCTCTCACTCTGAACTGAATAGCATCGAAATCGTTAACAGGTATTCTAGTAAATAGTTTTGGGCGAGGGCTTGTTGCCTGTGACTGGCTCATTTTTTTGGACCTAAACCCTTCACAACTGAGGCACTTTGCTGTTATTTTGCAGACCTGTTTTGGGAATGACAGTACCTTGTATTTTTCTCGATAGAATATAATAGCGCATTCTTCAGTGGACACTAGATTGAATACCGTTACAGTTAGCCATTCCGCTTGTGCATGCGCTACAGTTCTCATCCTGTCATCGGACAGTACCTGAATAAATACCGCTGTGCCCATTTTACCAATTAGCTCGTCAAATAGTTCAAATGGCTCTGAGCACTATGGGACTTAACATCTGAGGTCATCAGTACCCTAGAACTTAGAACTACCTAAACCTAACTAACCTAAGGACATCACACACATCCATGCCTAGGCAGGATTCGAACCTGCGACCGTGGCGGTCGCGCGGTTACAGACTGTAGCGCCTAGAACCGCTCGGCCACACGGGCCGGCTATTAGCTCGTCGCTACCAGAAACTTCCACAGTGTTCATTACCCTCTCCATAGTTTCACAGAAACGAAACTGCATTGTATCCACATGAGAGCCCCATTGAACCACACTTTCATCTTCCCTTTGTCTACTGTTAAACATATTATATGCATAGTAATTGAGCGTTAGTTTGTTCTCAAAATTTTCAAGCAAGGTTTCCCATACCGCAGATGAAGTCCCAGTGTGGTCTCTTGTGAGCAACTTGCTGTGGGATGACCTGTGATTGGTCCACAATTAACTTAAGAAATACTTTTTTTCTGGTTTTGGCTCACGTAAATCATAGGCGTTGTCACAGATATCCAGAAATTACGAACAGTATACCCTGTCCCCATCAAACTTCCTAGGCCCTAGTTTCGTGGCTTCACTATGACAAAGATATGGGCTGCGCTAGCTGCAGGAGACTGCCCTTAATCAGCAGCGTTTTCCATTTTGTCCACTGACCTTTTGTAATGGATGAGCTGCTTGGTGCGTTGGTTTTCTCACTGTCTAGCCTCTGTGAGGCTGGTCAAGATGGCGAAGCACCGGGATGCTTCGGGTATGGTAGGCCTCCCGTCCACGTCAGCGGCGATGGCGACGCTTCTGGTACAGTGGACCTCTGGCCCTCGTCCGGCGTTGGTGGTGACGCTTCTGGAACAGTGGTGTGAGTCGACGCTTCTGGTATTGTGTGCCTCTCGTCCATGTGGGCAGTGGGTGGTGATGCTACTGGTAGGTTGGGCCTATTGTACACGCCTCTTGTACACGTCGTCGATAGGTGGCTACACTTCTGGAACAGTGTGGTGAGGCGACACTTCTGGTACAGTGTGCCTATCGCCCATCTGGGGAGTGGGTGGTAAAGCTTTTGGTAGGTTGGGCCTCTTGTCCACGTCGGCGATGGGTGGCTACACTTTATGGTACAGTGGGGCTCTCGTGCACATCGGCAGCAGGTGCTGACGCTTCTAGTACACTGGGACTCTTTCCCATGCCAGCAGTGGCAGCAATGTGTGACTGGTATCCCTTTCCTCAGAGCTGGGCCGATTTTACCGATCCTCTTACACCTTCATTATACACTGCCGACACCTGGCCCCACTTTTCATTCCTGCCCTCCTCATGACCGGAGTGTGTGTGTGTGAGAGAGAGAGAGAGAGAGAGAGAGAGAGAGAGTGAGAATGAAGGACACATAGTTACAGTAACAGAGATCTTACCTTAGTAGCCTCTTTGCTGAGTAGAATAGCGTGGGCTGCCTGCAGGCCTCCAACTACTGCTGGTTTGCAAGCTGTAAGTGATACAGAAAATGAAATTCTGTAAGGATGATTAAGGAATCAGGGCAGAAACCTCTAGAACTCTCTACTGAATAACTCCAGAAGGCTCCTGGGAGCACTAACTCTCGATCCAACTACTCATTAATGGCCCATCTCAGTAGCAACGGCTCGTACTGAGACTAGTCGAAAATAAAAATCTAGCTTCCGGTCCCTGTGAGATGGAGAAGATGTCTATTGGTGGCTGGGGTGCCCTATTCTCCGTTGGGTGCTGATGAGCCCCTGTATACACAGCTTGTGTGCCTGCTTCCGGTGCTTTCCGAGCCACTGGTGGCGCAGGCAGTGCTCTTCTCATACTATATTTGGTTAGGTCTTGCAGCTCTGTCTTGCTGCCGGCTTTGGCCTTTGGTCAGTCACGTAGTCAAGAGTATAGTCTGTTTGTCGCCACGGCTTACGGCGCCTCTTCCATTGCTATCTAGTTCAAACACTGTGGAATATTTCTGAGCTGCCTTGGCAGGCCACAGTACAAGAATTCCTAACTTGTCGTTAAAGTATACGGCTCGCGGAAATGCGGTTTGCAGCAAATTCTGCCGTCCGGCAATATTTATTTAGGTTTCCCTCAGTTTCCAGAAATCCTTTAAGGCAACACTGACATTGTTCCTTCCATGAGGCCACCTGCGATTTAAATTTCCTTTTCCACTGTTATACAATCCAAACCTCTATTCTGACGCTCATGACTTCCCTTTCAGCGGATCCTCAAGACATTTCTGCTCGATATAATATTTAGTTCTTACTATGTACTGTTAAGATGAAATAAAAATTATGACATTGTAAGTCCAACTGGAATGAAGTATGATGAAAATGAACAATTGATAATATGAATAAAAACTAAATGAGGGTATTAAAAGCGACAGAAGATGTTCCACTCGCGAAGGCAAATGTCACAGTTGTAGGTTATTGCCATTGAGTGGCGAGAAAATGGCGTGGAAGTGAAAGGACGTGAACGGAAGTGCAAGGGGAACAGATGGTAAGATTCAGCCAGATAACCTTTCCAACTCAGAGAAATGAAGGTAGAATAACTGGTAGCTAGAACGTACAGCATATTTTGCGCAGAATTTGGATTATAGTTTAAGTGTTCTAAGACGAAAGTGGTAAAAACATAAAAATTTTGGATGTGGTATTTGTAAAAACAGTAAAAGAATTCTTCCACTGAGAAAGATAGATTATACGGGCTATAGAAGAGAGAAAAAATTGTAGGAAGTGGATAAAAGGCATTCGTCAACGAAAGAACGCTGCTGGTATGAAATACTGACGTGAAACTGAGAAAAGTAGTGTACGTGTCGACCTTGTGAACAGGTTCGCTAGGAATTACACGTGGTTGGGATTCTCCGTTGAACTGTAGGCCCTCTTTCTCCTGGTTGGATGAGGGCCAGAATAAGGACAGGCATGTTATGGAAGTGGTATCCAGTTGAAACACCTGCACCAGACCGTTGAGTCACGTGGAGTAAATATTAATATAGGAAGATAAACATTAATGGGGATATAGTATGGAACGATGACGTTTCAAAATAAATTGGAAAAAAAATGTGTACCTATTAGTTTTACCAGAGGGAAAGACGGATTATTGGGGCATCTGCTACCGCATCGAGAACTAGGTAGCAAACGCAGTGAAACGGGATAGTGTGTGAACAAGCAGAGTTTTGAATGAGTGAATCATGTTACGGTTGTAGCAAGAGTATGGAGATAATTAGTACCAAACAGGTGGAAGACACCATATGAGGTGCCTTGTCACGGTTCGCGTGGATCCTCCCTCGGCAATGGGTGTGTGTTGTCCTTAGCATAATATAGTTTAAGTTAAATTAAGTAGTGTTTAAGTTAAATTAAGTAGGACGATGACCTCAACAGTTTGGTCCCATAGGAACTTACCACCACCACAGCATCAAATCGACAAAAAATGTCATTATTTTAATTAAGTTGTCTTGGTGCCGATTTCCCTTCCAGTTAGCAAGAGTTTACGTGGTGCATCTGACAATATATCGTTAGGATTGTGGGGGGCTGCTTACTTAATACTGACGTTGACTTCGACATCGGGAAATTTAGGTATCAAGAAACTTTCTTTTTTCTAACTATTGAATATTAATATTGCCTAGCAAATTTTTAGTTTTAATTTATACACAGACAGAAACTAATTAAGTTTTCTACTTTTCCGGTTATGAGGTGGTTACCTGCACTAATAGATTACGATTTCCTCTCACATTATTACTCAAATGCTTGCTACTAATATTTCTTTACCTACTTAGGCTTCGCAGTTGTCAAATACGATAAAATTTCTTAGGTTATAGAACCGCACCGACTTCGATATGTGATCGGTTAAAAGCGGTTTTCCACTTTTAACTTCTTCTCATGCGACTGTCATACCAAAGGACATCAATACTCTCAGAATGGTTTCTTTGTTGACTCTATGGTATTATTGCAAACTGTGCTGCGTGCAGTATGGAGTAGCAGTTAGCGTAGCTGTCCCTGGTTGTTGTGCTGTGAGCCACTAAATAGTATTCGATCACCTGCAAATATTTAGTACTTATTGTTTCTAGATGGTTCACGAAGTTTCCAAGGTGCAATGGATTCCAAAACAGCAGAAAGGCAGCTGCCCATCAGGCATCCATCACTGTTTTCCGGAGACATAGGCCAGTAGCCAATTAAGTATCTCAATAGATTCAACAGAGTCACCAGTTACTACAGGTGGGATGACATGATGATTTTAGCAAATGTGTAATTCTGCTTGGACAACACGCCCCAGCAGTGGTTCGAGAATAACGAAGAGAAGCTGAATAGATGGGAGAAATTCCAACCCCAACTGAATAAAGCAATTGGTGACAGTGGCAAGTTCACGTAGGGTCAATTGAAGGACGGGGCCCAGAGTCATGGAGAAACGTCGTTATCATAAATACAGAATGTTATGGCTCTATGCCACACTGTGAATCCGAATATGACATAGGCGTCACAACAACCGAACAAGTTATCAAGTGGTGCCAACACATCGAGGAGATGAAACAGGAAAACGGTCAGATGAAAGAAGTATGACCGAATGTGATATCGATAGCGGTTGTGGCAGACCACCATGAGCTCGCCTCTTTCAAGTGCCTTGTAATAAGAGAAGAAATACTGCACTTTAGAGGAGCCAGAAATGTCGGACCAAACAGACGAGAAGCAGCAGCGTGAAGATCAACC
Organism: Schistocerca nitens; assembly: GCF_023898315.1. Classification (NCBI taxonomy): domain Eukaryota; kingdom Metazoa; phylum Arthropoda; class Insecta; order Orthoptera; family Acrididae; genus Schistocerca; species Schistocerca nitens. Next base: position 783,313,319 of record NC_064614.1, on the reverse strand, counting down.
GCATACTTCATGAGGTAAGAGCATATTGAAGAAGAAATTTATCGATCTCTAGCACCAGTCTCCGCCACAAACTGAAAGCGCCACGAAGAATGGAGTCGGCAAACTTTTTTCATGACGCAGCGACGAAAAGACAACCAGTATCCGTTCAACGCAGATACAACTACCTCCGCTACAAAGTAAACCGCCTCAAAGAAGTAGGGTGGAAGAAGGAGGACAGCATGTTATCTTTCCACCGAGGACGCCCGCGACATGTTGTAGACTACGGCTGACGAGTTTTAGACGCCTACTGCTTCACCAGACACCAAGGATCATACCAGCCCTATTTCCACCAGACAGCTGCAGTGGAGTATAATCGAGCTGTAGGCCGAAGGCCATCGCCATGCCCTGGACACGGTAGCTCGCCGACACTTCGCGGCAGTTGGCCGCCACTGTACGGAGGCACCAGCCGCTCGCCTAGCCGCTAAATGGGAAAACAAAGCGAGGGGACCGTCTGTAGAAGTGAGATCACCATAAATGAAAATCTCTCATATATCAGGAAATGTCATCAACACCACCATCGAATGCCAACCTGTCTCAGGGGCTTCTTCTGTAATGGCGAATAATTATCGTCGCCAGTTAAAGGAGACTATATTCTGTTATACTAAAATGGTTGAGCTGAAGGTCGCAAATGGGAAATAAGTCCAGCTGACGAATACATATGTTGGAAGAATAACTATCAATGCCGTAAGACAGCCCTTCGAATTTGTCGTTTTATCAGAAAATGGTCATTAATTTACCAGCGGAAAAATGCTCCAGTCGGAGCACAAAAATACGAATACGTTCCTGTTTATTTCAGAGACTGACTAAAAAGTGGGGTACCAGCTGCGTCATTCTTCCTTCCTCAGGGCCTTTAAAAATTTTCCTAAAATTGTGGCTTGCCAACACATTAGAGCTTTTCTTAAGATTTAACTCACGTTACATTCCTATAAGCTCTCCTAAATGTAACTCACTCACCCCCACTATAGTGCGCGTCATTTATGACGGCGGCCGAGTTTAGGTTCGTTCTGCGCATCTGACGTCACAAAACACAGTCAGCCAATGAACAGAGACCGACGTTGCCAGATCTCGACTGCAGTGCAGAGCAGGGACGACTGTTCTCAGTTTTAGAAACGCTCTGTCATAAGTAAAGTAATAGAACACAAGCAATGTCTTCATAGCAGACTTCCTTTTATAGAAAGTTTGGAAAAAGCATTCTTTATACAAATTGCTTCATATTCTATTAATTAATTAAACCAAACAAGCAATAAGCCTCCTAATTGAGGCGATAGCAAGGAAAGGTGGTTTGTATCAATCTCACGAACCGCTTTTTCGCAATAAAGAACAGCAGTAATTGTTTATTTCCTATTGTACTTCCACGAAGCGTGAGTAATTCATAGTCATATCAACAGTGTTTGTCGGTATTTTGCGCGACGTTTTAGAGTCCTGAATGAGTCTCATTGCCAAGCTAGCTGCATTAGCGTAACGGTTACAGTGTGGGCCTGCTAAGTGAAAGGTAAAGAGTTCAATCCTTGTGTGGTGTTTAATACTTTCTTTATTTAAAAACAATATCGAAGTATCTTAATTGAAATATATTCCTCTTCTGCAACTATAATAAGCGTCTTATTTAGACCAGACCCGTTTTTCTCTTTTGAAGCATCTTCAGTGGACAGTATTTTGTCTCCTCCATTGCCAAGCCGCCTTTCGTAGTTTTGTGCTGTAGTAACACAATATTCAACGTTTGTGTGGACTGATCAGTGTTTTAGCAAATAAATGCTGTTTGTGTGTGCCACACACAAAAATTATATTTGACATATCTCAGAGCACCTCACTGATAGACGGTATATTCAAGTCCTAATGTTTTTGTAAGTCCACAGTTTTGTTTAATGTATTTTGTCTACTTCCTTTTGATTGATTGAAGTGGTTTAAAATAAAGCCAATCGCGCCCGGTGTAAATAAAACTTATGTTACAGTCAAAAAAGGTGAAATATTTCTCAATATCACATACGACACCTCTGTGGTACTTAAATTAAATGAGATATTGTTATACAGTAAATTTTATACGAAATTTTGGTATCTTGTCCACATTTCATTCTCAACATTGTGGCAACTAAAATCGACCGTATGGGAAGTATACGCTATGGACTTTTACCTCTGCAAACTCTTCAAAATTTCGTGCAATGGTTTACTACATTTAATGCTGCATAATAACTGCGTTGAACATCGAAACGAAATTAAGTCATTTATGGGGGGAGGTATCAGTCAAGAAGATGTGTAAAAGTCAAATTTTTGGGCCAAATAGTTTTTGTGAAATCGAATGATAAGTGTGTAAAAACAGTCGGAACACCATGTGTCTGCACAGGCGAGCAGTACAGTGACAAAATCGCGCACAGTGCGGAATGCGGGGAGCACGTTTTTCTGGCAGCAAAAGGGATAATGCGGCTGTGGTGGCTTTACTTCATGAACTGCGCGCTCCCCCCTTAACGTAAGTTGGCGCTGCTTCTCTTGGCGCGTGCAACTGGCAACGCAGCAATCTCCCGCGTCTGGGCGGGCATACGCGAGCCTCCAAGGTAAAAGAATTGAACTATAGTTCTTCGCCTCAACTCGCTCATATCCACTCTCATTAGCCCTTTTCCACTGACTCATTTAGCCCATCACATTGTCATTATCTCTTGGCTTCTCTCTGTTACTGTCTCCTGATTACAATCAGGTCTTCGAAGGAAGCACTTTGGATACGGTTTAGAATTCGCGACATATGGATCAGTATGCCAGTATCGTTTATTTTTGGGAGATTCATATGGGCCCTGAAAAGGGCATAATCGAATGTCGAAACTGGTAGAAAATAAAATAAAATCTAAACTGCACGGCTGTTAGCAAATTTCATTGTTAAATACTTGACTAGCAGCTGTCCCAGGTCAACAATGGATCAACAGAGAATGGGAATACATTGTTCCTGCTTAAATCGGGCGGTACTCAGATTGACTATATGAAACACCTAAACACTAGGACCAAAGAAGCAAGACAACTAGCGCGCTTATGGACCTTAAGCGGCAAGGAGAAACTCGGGGAACGTTATAAAGCTAAGAAACGGCCAGTGAAACATAGAGCAGGATACACGGTATGGATTTTTCCGTCTGTGCGGTAAATGGGACTCGTAAAACACTGCTATGGACCATATCATATCCTTCATCGTTTATGGGACGTCACGCATGAAACAGACGATTATGACTCGCCCTCAGGAAGACAAAATGGCGGAGACGTCGTCCATATCCACCGTATGTAGTCCTGAGGCGCAGATCGAGAATGGCGGCATATCAGTCAGGGAAACTGGGCGCCCCGTCTGTAATGGCGAAGCTTCGACGAGAGGAGCCATCTTCGGTGCCGATCATAGTTGATCTTCTGTATAACAGCGCTGAAAGATCATTACATTCAGTTTGTGGTTTCACATCTCGAACGCGATAACAGTCCAGCGATGTCGTACAGAGGACCACTGACAGAAAATGGAACTAGGATGGTGTAATCGACTACAGCGAGAACTCTCAAAGCATCAGGTCTCTGTAGCTTCAAGAGAGGGAGCAATGCCAAGAGCTGTGCTGCATGAAATGTAGAGTAGTGCTTAGAATCGGTGCCTGACGTGCTACGGGCCGCTAGTTCAAATCTAATAACTGGCTAAAATGGTTCAAATGGCTCTGAGTACTATGGGACTTAACATCTGTGATCATCAGTTGCCTAGAACTTAGAACTACTTAAACCTAACTAACCTAAGGACATCACACACATCCATGCCCGAGGCAGGATTCTAACCTGCGACCGTAGCAGTCACGCGGTTCCAGACTGAAGCGCCTAGAACCGCACGGCCACACCGGCCGGCAACTGGCAAACATATGTTCAGTATTTATCATTGCTGGAATGTTGCTGCAACGTGTTGCAGTTTTAATGTTTGCATTTTCTGTAATATTCGATGTTTGTTGAAACAGCAGCACTCTCCGTCCAGAATGTTCAGGATGCAGTTATACTCTGTCTGTACGTTGATGTCCATAATAAAAGTACTTTTAGCGCTAAGTGTTGTACTAAACTGTGGAGCCAGCTTTCCAGTTTGAACATGATTGTGGTTACAACTTGACAGATGTTATTCCTTGGGTCCGAGTTCTCACTATTGTATTGCTCTCTCTCAGATACCGCGCAATTTGCGTTTCGAATGTGTTTTAAAATGTAACGAAGTGATCTTATAAAATGTCTATAAATTTTCTGGTGCTGTTGGCCCAATTTTTGATATTGGAAGAAATATCGTTTCTTCTCCAAATACGTTACGTTAAACTGAGTTTACTTCTCTTTTCCTCCTCTGCTAATCCGTGTACCTAAGTGTTTTTAAGTTTTCATCGCCTTCTATGTCTGAGGCCTCCGGCTGCCAACACAGTGAGGTTTCGATCGTGCTAGGCGACTTTTACATGAAATGACTTTGAAACAGTATTGTCTAGGTTCATAAGGTTGTATATTTCGTAATAATTTTTGCGAAGTGTTCCATTCTTCGTTACTTATCTGCGAGAGTGGATAATGGAACTACATATTGTCAACTTTTCATTCAATAACCGGAATCCAAGGTTCAGTGTCATAGACTGTTTCTGAGAAAAAAGGTATGCCATTTTCGCATATGACACTTCACGAATGAACATTTGACAAACCTGTTCGATTTAAAAGAATATTTATGCACCACTTACCCGTACTTTTCACGGTGTGAGATGACATAAAGCCATCTATTTACAGAATGTTTAACATAAATCATGTCTTACAGGAGTACAAGTCAATTTACAGGTAAGTATGTCCAGCACCAAAAAATACCTTTAGATTCATAGCAATAGCAATTTAATTTTGTGCATTGCATAAACTGCTTCATAATGAAGCGACAACGCAGAAGGAATAAGAAAAGGAAATAAGAAGATGAGACGGCAATCACTAAGCTTTTTGGAACTGTAAAAGGAAAATTATCTTGCAGTAGTAGTATAGCTGTAATGCCTCAAATAACAGAAGCATTTGGATGTTTCTAGTAATGGGAAAAATCGAAATTTAACATATATCATTAACTAGTGAACGCTTTGTACGTGTCTGTAGATTTGACTAACATTGGAGGTTTGGATGAAGAATTAGCATTCGAAGATCACAAAGTAATGAACTTTCAGTTGATACAAATTTATTTTATGACGTCTTTGAAATATTATCTCGGACAGAACGACGTCCAGGAAGATACCCTTCCCATGTTTATTGAAAGTCATGATAAAAGAAAAAGAAGACAACAAGCAGGAGTAAAATTTCACGTGCTGTTTAGAATACCGAGAACAATCCCAAAATGACTGGCAACACTTCAAAATGTTGTTTGTGAAGAGGATCTAAAATCGTCTTTGCTATTTCATATATTCGTTTGAGAATTTTATGATTCTTTCTTTTAAAAACCACTTAGTCAGCTAGGTAGGCCTGTAGATAAAAAAAAAAGTTGATTTAGGCAGAAAGTACGATAGCGAGAAATTTTGTTGAACTTGCAAAAGGGAGGAATTCGTTCATCGAGCAGAGATGGCCTTAAGGATTCATAGAATGTAAATTCTTTCAGACTCTGAGAGGAGAGGAAGCGGGGAGACCGAAGAGCGGAATTGTGGGAGATAAGAAACCATTTCGTGAGTGCCAGGGGTGCCGCGAGTGCGTCGTCGGGAAGAAATGGAGTGCACAGAGTCGACACGAGAATTCATTTAGTGATCTGAATGAAGGAATGGCAGGAGAGGAGAAACGGTAAACACCACACGTACGAACGTGGCAAAAGTGCTGTAGCAGTACTGCTCTACAATAAAGCAAGCTACTACCAAATAACTAGGAAAATTCACATGAATAAACGCAAACAATATTTTCAGACCGATAATGAACTGTACAGGGATCTTAGTAAGTAGAAGAATCCGAAGCCGTAGCCTGTAAATAGATTGTGATCATATTGGATATGGGTTGTCTTAGTCTCGGAAAGTATAGTCTCGCTGTACGTTCAAGTGAATCGGACTTCATTAGGATGGATCTTATTTGTCTTCGAAACCGGGAAGGTTTTATTCAGTCGTGCCACCGTTAAGTTCTCTTTGAAGAAATGCCGGGGTGTTGGTCTCCATAGATGACGAAAATGTTCACTAGAAGCGATGGATACACCTATGAACTGTAAACATTCTTGCACCTGATGATGGGGCTTCAGGCCGCGAAACTGGTTGTGTATCAATAAAACTATAATGTTACCAGGTGTTCGCGAAATTTTTCTTATCATGCCCTTCAACAAGTGCGGAAGCCCAGACTATAAAATACTTCGTAGTTGTTTCCATTAAAACGTGACATTTACCAAGAAGTCAGGTATATAATTGGATCATTGTCATATCACCATTGGTTTTTAACGTAAGATCGCCTGAGTTCGCATTAAGATTAGTGTTCGAGAAGTTAATAATGAACGCGCCATGCCAATCACAGCCATATTGTCGGAAATTCATAGCGAAGGTTACAGTCTTTCATCGATGATATCTGGATCCTACCAAAGAATTGAATACAGTGTTCCATTGTGTTGCGGTTGTTAATGAAAGTGGCGTACGTCGTACTTTTGACTTGTCCTAATAAGTAAAAACCCGATGGATAAAGTTAAAAATACTGATAAGGCGAATGGCCGTCTCTTCATTATCCAAAACATAAATCTGGACTGCGATTTCATCGTCTTTGAAAGGCGTCTAAGATACTGCGTGTTTCCACTGGTGTAACATACGTTTCTCCATATCAACGGTTATCTGCAACAGCAGGAAGTTCTGAATAAGTTTCAAGCAGGAAACCTTGTAGGCAGGGCAATCTTGGAGATTAAGAAGCCGCTTCAGCCGTAGTTAATATTTTTATCGTTAGCTCAGAACCGGTTTTGTGGTGCTAGAAACCTCATCATAGGTGACATTTAACTAAGTCATAAGGGCTAAGTAGCCTAGAAAATGTAACCCAAGATTCGTTGTCCTTGGTCAGATAACGAATGACGGGTTTCATGTTCCGGACTACTTAGCTCTTATGACTTAACTACATGTCACCTGAGGGGGTGGTATTCAGTGTCACGAAACCTGTCGCGATCTGATAATAAAAATATTAAATAAAGCTGAAACGGCTTCTTAATCCCCAACATAAACTTTCAAACAAGCCATGATACACAGAAATCGTTATAATAAATGCTCCTGATTCCAGCAAGCTGATTCTCGCCCCCCTGCAAATTACACGGCCCTACACGAAGTCCATGTCGCTTTGTTTTTGTTGTTTCACACACGAGCACGTCTTAGTCCTATTGCACAGTTTACCAATCGCTGCACTTAATAGATTGTGACAGCTATCGTGTAAAGTACTCTGAAGCGCCAAAGGAACAGGTACAGGCATGAGTATTGAAATATAGAAATATGTAAACAGGCAGAAAACGGCGCTGCGGTCGGTAAAGCCCATTAAAGACAACAAGCGTCTGGCGCAGTTATTAGGTCGGTTACTGCTGCTACAATGGCAGGTTTTCAAGATTTAAGTGAGTTTGAACGTGGTGTTACAGTCGGCGCCCGAGCGATGGGACAGCATCTCCGAGGTAGCGATGAAGTGGGAATTTTCGCGTACGACCATATCACGAGTGTACAGTGAATGCCAGGAATCCGGTAAAACATAAAAGCTACGAAAAAAGACCCTACAAGAACGGGACCAACGACAGCTGAAGAGAATCGTTCAGCGTGACAGAAGTGCAGCCCTTCCGCAAATTGCTGCAGATTTCAAAGCTGGGCCATCAACAAGTGTCAGCTTGCGAACCATTCAACGAAACATCATCGATGTGGGATTTCGGAGCTAAAGGCCCACTTCTGTACTCTTGATGACTGCACGACACAGAGTTTTACGCCTCGCCGGGGCCCGGAAACACCAAAATTGAACTGTTGATGACTGTAAACATTTTGCCTGGTCGGACGAGTCTCGTTTCAAATTGTATCGAGCAGATGGACGTGTACGGTTATGGAAGCAACCTCGTGAATCTATGGATCCTGCATGTCAGCAGGGGACGTTCAAGCTGATGGAGGCTCTGTAATGGTGTGGGGTGTGTGCAGTTGGGATGATATGGGACTCCTGATACGTCTAGATACGACTCTGACAGGTGACACGTACGTAAGCATCCTGTCTGATACCTGACTCCATTCACGTCCATTGTGCATTCCGACGAACGTGGGCAATCCCAGCAGGACAGTGCGATCACTCTTCTTAGTTTAAACACTTTCTTTGATCACCAAACTCCCCAGACGAACAATACTGAGCATATCTGTGATGCCTTGCAACGTACTGTTCAGAAGAGATCCCATCCCCTCATACTCTTACGAATTTATGTACAGCCCTGCAGGATTCATGGCGTCAGTTAACTCTACCATCATTTCACACATTAGATGAGTCCATGCCACGTCGTGTTGCGGCACTTCTTTGTGCTTGTGGGGGCCCTACACGATGTTGGGCAGGTATGCCAGATTCTTTGGCTCTTCAGTATTTAACATATATGAACCCTAATATCATCTGTAAGTTGCGTAGCGAGAATTTATTCCTTTTACGGGTATGGGATGATACAGCCTTCTCGACAACAAATATATGACTTTAGCAGATTGTGGTGGGCATAAACCGTACCATGTTTATGCAACACCTATTCGTTTCCTCACTATGAATACATTGTACGATACGTACTGGCGAGTAAAAATATTGTTGCCACTGCCCACCGTGGGACTGAATACTGTCTGGTTGTGTTACGGGAATGTGATTCGGTAAGGAAAGTATACAAGCAGGGTGGGAACGAGTGGGGATCTTTTTAGCGACGACACACTGCAGACGGGAAATCCACAGACGACAACGACTTTGGTAAATGGCAGATTCTTATGGCCTGGCGCCTGGGAACAACGAGCATCTAGGAAATGTCAAAGGAGGTCGATTCTATGTGTGTTAGTGCTGTGAGGAAAGGTCGGCGTGGCGGAAAGATGTTGGACATCCACGCCTTATCGGAAAACTTGGACGTCCAACGCTTTCCAACTCTTGAAAGTAGGAGTGGGGAGGGGGGCAATTCTGGGAGATCTGACAACAGAGTACAATTCTTGGTGCAGGAACGACTGTTCCGGAGCACACTGCTCAGCGCACACTACTGAAAATATAGCTCTGCAGCAGTCGACTCCAACATGATCGCCTGCAGTTGTGGCCGAGCGGTTCTAGGCGCTTCAGTCCGGAACCGCGTTGCTGCTACGGCCGCAGGTTCGAGTCCTGCCTCGGGCATGGATGTGTGTGATGTCCTTAGGTTAGTTAGGTTTAAGTAGTTCTAAGTCTAGGGGACTGATGATCTCAGCAGTTGAGTCCCATAGTGCGCAGAGCCATTTGAACCTACGTGATCCATTTTGACCCAGCAACACCGTCAAATATGATTGCAGTGGGCACGGGGGATCACCGAGATTGAACTGTGAATCACTGGAAATGTAACGCCTGACGGGATGAAACACGATTCTTTTTACATCAGGTAACGTAGCGTGCCCAGGTACGCCATCATCCCGGCGAACTGTAACTCAAAAGGTGCACTTCGCCACAGACGTACGCCTGCGGTCGCTATTACTTTATGCTCGACATGAATTTATATGGAACTGTGCTAGTAATCGAAGGCAGCATGGACTACGTGAACGATACTGTTGGGCACAAGCATCCCTTCAAGCATCATATCTTTACCGACGGCGATGGAAGTTTGCACCAGAATGACTGTTCCGTTACAAGAAAAGAATGGTGCTACATTTGCTTGAGGAGCATGATACTGAACTAACCTGGAGATTTTCGTGAACCTAATGGAACACATCGTAGACGCTATAGGGCGCAATTTCCGCTCCCAAAAAGCACCTACCCATAGTTTACGAGAATCGCTTGACGTGTTCGTAGATATTTGGTACCGTACTCCTCTGGACATTTCCATACCACGCAGAATCTCTTCTGCACTGCGCTGCAAATTTGGACCATCACGTTAATAAACAGTTGGTCATAATGTATTGACTCTATAGCGTACTTTGGCAGGAGCATTTTATCGTATTATTATCCAAGAAATCACCAACGCTTACATAGAAATCTATAGGAAGACCGAACAGGTGAGCAGCATTTGCAACTGTGCAACCCACTACGTCCTGATCATTCCAACAAAGGTAAGAGGGATTATATCTGGCGGATCTAGTAAAAGGAAGGAAAGAGAAGGAAGAAAAATTAGGATTTAACGTCCCATTGACGTAGAAAACATTAGAGATAAAGGAAAATCTAGAATTCAGTAAGGTTTAGGAAAAATATGTTCAAAATGGTTCAAATGGCTCTGAGCACTATGGGACTCAACTGCTGAGGTGATAAGTCCCCTAGAACTTAGAACTACTTAGACCTAACTAACCTAAGGACAACACACACATCCATGCCCGAGGCAGGATTCGAACCTGCGACCGTAGCGGTCGCGCGGTTCCAGACTGTAGCGCCAGAACAGCTCGGCCACCAGCAGCCGGCGGAAAAATATGTGACGTGCCATTTTTAAAGAAATGAATTTAGCATTAACTTTAAACTATTAGGGAAACGAGGTATACATGTAATAGTGTATCCAGAAAGGGTTTCGGACTTCGACCTCCCCAACTCCATCCAACAACCAATATGCCTTGTCGCTCGGTTGAAAGACCTGCAGTGCCTTCTACCGGGAAGTGCACGTTGCAGCAAGTCACCTGTGGCGTATTCAACGCAACTGTCAAGAAATCGGCTCTAGGTTGACTACTTCTATCATTTATTATACTGATAATTTGAAGAAGACATTCAAGACTGTTTACCGCTTTATACAGGGTGTAGATGATAAGTGCTTACAATGTACCACTATGGTGTACGTGATGTCGATATGAACAGATTGATACAGGACAAGTGTTGTCTGCTGATCGGGGGAAACAACCTCAAACTGGCCTGCAAAAGCCACGTAAACACGTCCCTCAAGATTATGTCTAAAATCGTCCTTCAATATGAAAAAACTCTTATTCTCCTCTTACAAAATGTAAAATTGTCGTTTGTATTAATTTTACTTCAAAATGTAGTGAAATTTAAAAGTATAAAATCAGCAGTTAAATAATTTTCTTTGTCTGGTCCTCTCCTTGTGCCTTTAAGGTAAAGTTTGGTTCGAATTGCAAGCGTGATAAGTTTTTGCATAATGTATAGAAAAATCTTCTTCCTATCACTACCCTCAAATGAAAGTTTAAATTAATGCTGTTAACTGAACAGCCGACTAAGCTGATAAAGTAAGAAAGCGAGACGATACTGAAAATCAGGAGTCGCGCGCATTTGCTGTAGCTAGGTAGGTAGCTTTTGTAGGCCAATTTGAGTTTACTTTCCTGCTTGATAGTCTGCAAGTGCCTTATATCAAGTTGCTCATTTCAACTTGCCCTACGACAGTGTGGTATGGCGTGAACAGCTGTCATTTACTGCCTATATATTATATAAAGGTCTACGTATGCAGAGCGTTTGAAAATATTTGCGACAAACGTCCAGAGTTGATACGTCATGTCATGGGGATCAAGTTCTCTTTCTTTTATTTTTATTTTACTCGCCAAGACCCGTAGGAGCAAATTTCCAAGGTCATGGGACGTGTCTCTACATGAAATTACACCATAAAAGTAATAAAAGGTAAAATAATATACTTGTGAACCCAAAACAGACAAGCCACAAGTATATAAACGCAATCAACAATGTTACACAGGAATCAGCTTAATTTTTCAAGGAACTCCTCGACAGAATAGGAGTGACCGATGCGGTAATTCTTCAGTTTCGATATGAAAGCGCTTGCATTACTGCTATGATTTTTGAATTCTTGTGGTAACATATTGAAAATGGATGTAGCAGTATAATGCAGACCTTTCTGCGCAAGAGTCAAGGAAGTACGAGCAAAAACAGATTGGATTTCTGCCTAGTATTAACTGGATGCTGATAATTCTTGGGAATAAGCTCAAACGACCATAAAGAATATATTTATTGAGAGGCCACTATCAAAATACCCAGACTAGTGAACAGGGGTCTACAAAAGGTTCGCGAACTTACACCACTTATTGCCTGGAGTGCCCGTTTCTAAGCCAAAAAGATCCTTTGAGAATGGGAAGACTTACCCCAAAATATAATACCATACGACATAAGCGAATGAAAGTGAGCAAAGTAGACCCCTTTTCGTGTCGAACTGTCACTTACTTCAGATACCACTCCAATAGTAAAAATGGCAGCATTAAGTCTTTGACCAAGATCCTGAACGTGGGCTTTCCACACTTTACTATCTATCTGAACACCTAGCAATTTAAAATGATGAGTTTCACTAATCATATGCACAGTCTGTGAAATTAAACGTCGGGTTTTGTTGAAATGTGCATTACTGAGATTTAAAGTTACTTTATTTTCTACAAGCCATGAACATATGTCATGGACTGCACTATATGAAACAGAGCCAATGTTGCACACAACATCAACGAGTCATGAGCAAACAGAAATATTTTAGTGTTACCTGTAATACTAGAGGGCATATCATTCATAGAAATAAGGAACAGGAGTGGCCCCAGCACTGATCGCTGGGGCACCCCCATCCTTCCACCCCCCCTCCCCGCCCCTACATTCGACTGCGCTCCACTCGGCCCTCACATTACAGCCATTCTCAACACTGTGAATAGTGTCTTTCTGTCTGCTGTTAAAGTTAAGGTGAACAAACTGTGAGCCACACCCCGTATTCCACAATGGTCTAACTTCTGGGGCAATATTTTGTGATCAACACAGTCAAACGCCTAAGTTAAATAAAAAAAAATATGCCGAACGTTCGAAACCTTCTGTTCAGCCTACCCGGTACCTCACAGACAAAAGAGAATAGAGCATATTCAGTTTTTAAACAACTTCTAACGCCGAACTGTACATTTGATAGCAAATTATGTGAAATAAAATGATCAATTATCCTCAAATATAGAGCCTTTTCAATAACTTTAGCAAACACTGATGGCATAGAAATGGGTCTAAAATTGTCTGCATCATCCCTTGCTCCCTTTTTTTTATAAAGTGGCTTTACTACTAAGTACTTTAATCGTTCAGGGAACTGATCGTTCTTAAAGGAAAAATTAGAAATATGTCGAAGTAGAGGGCTAACATGTGCAGAGAATACTTTGATATTCTGGCAGACACTCCATCATGTCCATGAAAGTCCTTAGTTTTCAGTGATTTAATTATCGAGTCAGTCTCACGGAGGAGTATTTCAGACATCCATCTCGGAAAGTCATTTTCCAACATAGTTACGATTCACTGTGAAAACTAAATTTTTATTTAATTCACGAGCACAAAAAATGTTTGTTAAATACTGTACATATATATGATTTTATATCATCAACCTTGTGCTACTGACCAGGCACTCTCTTCACAACTGACAATATAGTTTTAATTTTATTCTGTGAATTAGCTAATCTATTAGCGTACAAGATACTCTTTGCCTTCCTAATAACGTTTTAAGCACCTTACAATACCGTTTATAATAGGTTTCTGTATCTTGATTTTGACTGCTTCTAACATTTTGATATCAATCCCACTTTGTTCTACATGATATCTCGATCCCACTAGTTCAGCCACCCAGGTGACTAGTGGGATAAGGTTATTCCTGTTTGGAATGCTCTAATGGAAAGTAACTTTCAAGGAGCACGAGAAATGTGTTAAGGAAAGCATTATATTTGTCATCTATGTTATCAGCATTATAAACATCCTGCCACTCTTGTTCCTTAACGAGGCTCTCCTGCTTTTGGATTAGCTTTCCTATATGGTTTGTGATCATAAACAACATTTTTTGAGTACAAGAACTTTTAGTGTTAAAATTTGTGCATCATGATCTGAAAGCCATTCAAACTTTTACTAACAGAATGCCCATCTAATACAAGGAAGAATGAATACAAATATTGTCTATGGCTGTTCCACTGTTCCTCTGCACCCTGGCTGGAAAAAACATAGTCTGCATCAGATCATATGAGTTTATGAGATCTTCAAACATCCTTTTTCTTGCACAATTGCGTACAAAAATAATATTGAAGTCACCACATATACGGTAACTAATTTTTCATACTTCCTATAAAGTGAAACCAGAATTTTCTCTACCTTGAGTCAGGGGCCTATAAGCAATAACAATTAGAAGTTTAGTTTCACTAAATTCAACTGCCTCTACACATTAGTCAAATAAACCTTCAGTGCAGTGCCATGATACGTCTACGGACTCTAACGGAATATTACTTTTTACGTACATGGCCACTCTCCCACTCCGTCAATAACTCCTTGAAAAGCAGCCAGTGAATATGTATCCTGGTAAAAGAATATTGAAGTTAATTAGCCATTACAAAGATAATGGCGTTCAAATGGTGAATGAGACAATCCTTAAATTACAATAGTAATAAAAACAAAATAATTCAAGAAAAAAAAGACCTTAACAACAATGGCCGTTTTATAATTTTTAAATTAAACAATTTTAAATAAACTAGCGAATTAAAATAATTTCTTCAAGACATTAGGCAGACTACCAGAAGGCGTACACGAAAAAATTTGCAATAAACTTAGAACAAGGGTAGAATATGTATTAAACATTAAAGGAAAAACTTCTTATGCGAAGCCAGTTAACCAAAGGCAAAATGTCATCTACAGTGCAAGCCAGATAAAGTAAGATAACCTGAGCACATACAGCCAAGACGCGTAACTGCAGACAAACAGCAAGCTGCCCTAGGAAATGCTCGAGACCCGTGCACATGGCCGCAAGTAGGCCAGACGCCAGCAACAAGAAGCCGCCAACATGAAACACTCCCCTAGCAACTTAGTAAGTGCTGTTAACAAACAAGAAATATAAGTGGCTGATTAGATTACACTACAAGTAAAGTTATGGTTTAACCATGATTGCATCTACAGAGCGTTTCCAGTAAGTTCAAACGCGCTAGGAAATTAGCTTCACTAACAGAGAACTACAGAAAGGAAGCTGCAATTTCTTCCAGGAAGGAACATAATAAACAACTAGCTAGGGTCTTACCATTAGCTGGAGCTCACAACATGCTCTTACGTAATACCAGAGAGCCTACCAGCTTCTAAAACATCGTGAGAACGACTGTTAAAACTTTGAAACAGCTGGTTCTCTTGTATAAAAAGTTCAAAACAATATTTTAATCAAGAAGCTAGATAAGGCTTGTGACAACTAGGCAAATTACATATCCATAACTACATTAACCATGGTAAATTTTTGAGAGAGGACGCTGGCCAGCATATTAAGGCAAGGTACTTCAAAATCACACAGAGCCAAATAATGCGGCATGCATGACAATCCATGAACATAAAGAACAACGGTTCAAACAGCTTGCAGAGCGGGAAATCGGTGCACAGAGCTGAACAACTAGTTGCGCACAACTATAGCCAACGAGACTTTTGCTCTTTGCCAGTCCTGACGAAGAAGAGTGAACGACGATCCGGAAAACACGTCCAGGGGCTTCGCACCAAGTGTCCGTCGCTCCAGGCACTGCGCAGCCCTCGACTCCACACTGTTCGAAAACTACCCGTCAACTGCCTGCGCCACTGTCTTCGGAGGCCTCTCTTTAGACGCCACTCTGGCGGCCGTATTTGAAGACTAGGAGAGGCAGCGATAATCGCTCAAGGGAGTAATCCGCTCCCCCTGGGTGAGCCGCCAACTGAAAGTTATCGATGGTGAAATGAGCCGCCACGGGTCGAGAATGAGTGTCTCTGATTGGGGAAAGATATATTAGAAGCCAATCAGGAAGTTCGATTTTGCTGCAGCCGAGCAGATGCCACGATGATAGGCAACACATCATAGGAACGCTGCAAGAGTGCGAAGTGTCGCCTACTCGGCTCACATCCGCAAACAACAATCACAGTCCCTATCCATACCAAAGACCGTGGAACACTGAATTACCCATGTATCGGACTATCGCCATGTGCTGCGGAACTCTACTCTAGATCCTCACGAAAGCGCAGGAACTGTCTCTAATAGATTAACAGGCATAGATTCAAAAACCTAACTACCGAAGCACTCAGATGAAACTAAATAATTTTCCCCTGATTAGGAACTTGTAATATGTCACAAAATTGGTTTACTTTCCTACGCAAACGAAAACGCGAGAGCTATGGCTACTAGATATTAAACTAACACGAAGAAACTCAAGAAACTAAACTATAAAAGCACACAGATGAAATTGTACAATTGGATCCTGGTTAGGAACTTGTAAAAGTCACAAAATCGGTTACTTCCGTCTTGTTGCGTCTGTCTCGGCCGGCTGCTGCTGCTGTATGTCACTTGCATTTTTTTGCATCAGTTACGTACTATGTTCTGTGCTATTGGAAAGAGCCTTCGAAGAACTTTCTGGCGACACAACGTATGCGGAGCAGTATCAAACTGCAATCAGATAACATCCCTGCAAAGCACGTCGTGATGTCAGGACATGTAGCCGCTCAAATGTCTGCCATACTGTATCAAGAGTAATCAAACACATTTGTTTAACTGTGTGCTTGAAGCCCATCAGTCATTACTTTGCTGCTGTAGCGATTAGACAAATTGCTCCTGATGCTATTCAGATTCCCACTATGTATACCACTGTTGAAAAAGTGGATAAGGATTCTGTTTACGACGAATGTAGCCAAAGTGTTAGAGCAGCTGAGAGCTGCTCTGACGGCACCAAGCACGCACGGCCTGTCTTCGCGAACCTTACAAATAAATTTAATGGGACTTGGATGTATGCAGAGTAAAAGACGTCAATTAATAGGAACAGAAACTGATCACATAAACCATAAATTTAGACAACATTGTCTACGGAGTTCAGCGATATTTAGGTTACAATCAACAGTCGAGATCGCAATAATATTTATTTACCAGTTTCGGCTTATGTTAAACCCCTCTTCAGAATTTTCGGCCCCTGTGGCAGGTGCTGGTTGCTCGTCGCACGCTGAACATCGTACACAGTTTACAATCGTGAAATCACGAGAAAATCCGTGAGACGCCGGCACCAGCAATAGGGGCCCAAAAGTTGAGATAAATGCTAGCAGCATACTCGTACGTCACCACCGAGCAACTTGAATGTGCTGGTGGTAACAGCTAAAGTATTGTTCTACAAATAGCGCATTCCAATGCATTTCATCGTTTCCACAATCTGCTCCATCAACAGTTTCACTCCACACAGATAACTCCAGTCTTTCTCAACAGAGCGTTCGAAGGTGGCTGGGTCGGTCGTTTGGGAAACACAAAATGAGCTTCACGCTGACAAGACTTAACAGCTCTCGACTTTTATCTGTACGTAAATTAAAACAAGAAGCATACGAGGAAACATGGACGACTACCACCAAGGCAAGACATGTATTGTAACACCCGTGTGTGCTGCGATAAGTCCGGATGAAACTATAACTGCATTAAGTTTTGCCCTAAATCGCTTTACAGCAAGTATCAACGTTTAAGGTCAACACTTTGAACACTCGATATGACAGTCGAGATACCTGACTGACGATTTTGCTTACGTTTAGAACTGTAGAGGAGGCGATTTTCTGACGGCGCAATACTGTTTGAACAAATGTTATTTCAAATATTGCAGGCTCTTTCCAATGCTAAAGAAAGAAGTACAAAGTTTCGATAAAATGTCTGTAGCACAATTCGGCTACAATAAATGTTAAAAAATTGTACACGTCACGTAATTTCTCGTTGTCCACTACATTCTTTTTCGAGGTCTTATCTCTTATCTTCACTTGATCGATATGTTAATCTGAATTCTGCAGTGTTATTGGCACAGGTTTGTCACATATTCTTCCTATCGCCACTCCTTTCTACCCGTGATGTGTAACACAACCGTTTACTTCTAGCGTTATCCATGTGTAAGTGCGAAGATGTTTTAGAAATGTTTGCGAAACGTTTGACGCGGGCCATCGGATATCTAGTCATGTGAGGGAATTGCCTAAAACAACGTTCACCTTGATCGGCAGACCGGTCTTTGCCGTTAATCCAAAGGGCGGATTCGATTCAAGGCGGATGTGCCTCCCCGAATCCCGGGAGCGAATGTGGGCGGGTATCAGGATGGGTCCACATCGTCCACAGTAACTTAGCAAAAGATGTTACTCGACATACGAGTATTTAATCGTTCTAGATCTATTGGCATGTCTTAGTAACCTCATGTACAGAGTGACCAAGGAAGAATGGACAATATTCACGGATATGACAACAACTATTCTTCGAAAAAATAGGGGTCTAGCAAACATTGACTCTAAAACGCTAATCTTAAGAGCTATGAGCATTTCTTCAGATTAGAGATTGTGTAACGATTCTCTTCTACTGCAAGCTGTTTGCTTTCCATATTTTGGGAGGAGCTAATATCGACCAAAACAAGAAATAAATGTCTAGTAAACTTAAGAACTGTGGGTACTTTTTGAGTGGAAGACATGTGTTCAGAAGAGACGTATCCAGAAGAGACATCTTTCACAGTGCCCAATATGAACAAATGCTCATACCTCTTCGGTATGCATTTTAGAGCCCATGTGTAATAGACTTCTTCCCTTCGATTGATCGTTCCGTCATATTCCTGAAAACTGACCATTCCTTTTGGGACGCCTTGTATACTAGAGGACATACGCTTTCCTGATTAATTTTGCATCACCTAGACCAACTTGTAGCTTTTTTATCTTTTCACTTCTCTACTTGATTAAGTTTTTCGATTATTAGCAATACATAAGCATCAACTGGCTTCGTCAAGTTTGAAACTTTTCACTTCGTTCTTAAATTTCATCATGAATGTACATGAGCAACTTTTAGAGTCACCATCCTTTACACATAGTTCGCTGCAGTTATTCGTTCGTACAGTTCCTGACCACCCCAATATGAGCCAGAACCTGATAATGCACTTCATCGTAGTAGCATTTGGTAGATCCATAAAAAAAACTGAATCCTTCTGTACAATATAGCTTTCTCGCATTCGATCGGCCATTCATTCGTTTAGGGGATTATGATTTCGTTCTTTAATACTGCCTAGCTGCGTGAGGCAGACAGCACAAAGAAAAACATTCATTATTGTTGGCAACGTCTTGTAATGAATTCTGTTCGTTCGAAATGACAGGACGGACGCCTAATTTCCATGTTATTTCCATCCAATTGGCGTAAACACTGTCGAGCGCGACCCTACAGATCACGGGCAAACTGAAATGCTTAAGGAGTGTAGATTGGAGTGAAACTTCAAAGCAGTGTTCCGTTGCTCCGATGGCCACAGCGAGAGAAGGCGTTTTTTGCTGGCTACGTTTATACCAGAAGATAGGCCCAGCAGTTATCCGGGGTAGGGCGCCGTGCTGCCCATCCGAGCGTACAGTAAATATTCAGGCGGGCTGCTAGTTGGCGGCGCGTGATCGTTAATCTGACTGTAATTGCATCAGTGCAGCAGTAATTGAAATAAATCCAAGCGGATATTGCGCCGTTATTGGGCGAGCGGGGTAAACACGCCGTTACATCGCTGATTGATGCTAGCAGAGCGTTCGCTACCGCCGCGACTGCTGCGGACTGCAGCGATCTGCAGCTCAGCTGTAGCCCGCGGCTTCGGTTTGTGTTGGTATCTTCAGTTACAGCTTACATCTACACCTCAATTTATATTCTGCAAGCCACCCCACGTCATGTTGAGGAGGGTGCCTCTTGTACAATGACGGAAAAAATCCAGCACCATAAAAAATTAATGTAGGGGAATTAAACTTCGAGAGTGCATTTTGTCTAGGTAACATATTAAAGTGAGTAGCATTGAAAGATCACCAGTTAACGTACGCGCTAGATAAGCCATTTAAAATTTGAAATTCTGGTGCATTGATGACAGGTGCAACTGCCAGAGTGTTGAATGCGAGCATGCAAAAGTGCATGCATTGTGTTGTTCAGAAGCCGGATGTCAGTTTGTGGGATGGAGATCCATCCATGTCTGTTGCACTTGGTCAGACCATACAGGGACGGTTAACTCCATTTCTGGATGACGCTGGAGTTATCGTCTATGATGTCCCGCATGCACTCGATTGCTGACAGGTATAGTGATCGAGCAGGTCAAGGAAACATGTCGACGCCCTGTAGAGCATGTTGGGTTACAACAGTGGTATGTGGTCGAGCGTTTTCCAGTTGTAAAACACTCCCTGGAATATGGTTCAAGAATGGCAGGTCGAGTCACCACACTGACGTAAAAATTTTCGGTCAGGGTGCTCCTCCAGTAGTACGAAATTGCGCCCCACAACATAACCCCGCGCGTAGGTCAAGTCTGTCTAGCACACAGACAGGTTGGTAGCAGGCCCTCAGCTGGCGTCCTTCTAACGAACAAAAATGGTTCAATTAGCTCTGAGCACTATGGGACTTAACTGCTGAGGTCATCAGTCCCCAAGAACGTAGAACTACTTAAACCTAACTAACCTAAGGACATCACAAACATCCATGCCCGAGGCACTATTCGAACCTGCGACCGTAGCGGTCGCGCGGTTCCAGACTGTAGCGCCTAGAACCGCTCGGCCACTCCGGCCTCGTTGTAACGAACACACAACCATCATTGGCACTGAGGTAGAACGCTTTCATCGTCAACAGACCTCCACCCAACCCCACAGTGAGCTCTCGCTTGACACCGCTGAAGACGCAAATGGTGGTGGATGGGATCAGTGGGATGTAGGGTACAGGGCGTCTGGCTGGTAGCTGTCCTTGGAGTAAACAATTTATAACAGCTTTTAGTGTCACTGTGGTGACAACTGCTGCTCAGATTACTGCTGCAGATGCAGTAAGATATGACAGAGCCGTACGCCGAACACGATGGACTTCCTTCTTGGTAGTGTAATGTGGCTTACCGCTAAGTCTTTCTTCAGTATCGCAGAGGGATCATCCGGCTCTCCGTAGCCTTATTACACGGCCTCGATCAAACACAGCGAGGTGTTGATACCTGAAAGACATACTTGGCTAACGTCAACTCACCACATCCAATCTCAATGGTATCTAGCGCTCACTATCGTTACAGCTTGTATTCACAGGAAAACCTGATTTGCATCCTCATAGTGGCACTACTAACGCCACTGTCATGCGATTGGAGGGAAATGTGGCTAATCATCATCTCTGAGATGCAGAAGCACATCTACCAACTTCCATTTATGTCGCACAACTCCTTGCTATTGCGATATTTTTTCACTCGGTGTACAACTATAATTCTTCCACATTTCCAATTCGCGATTGGCGCTATAGAAGTAAGAGTATGCTTTTATAATTCTTCTATGCTTTAACCTCTTATATCCCTTAGATGTTTTTAGGTTGGTGGCTGGCGATGTACCACGCTAATGGCAATACGTGTACTGCTTTCCCATTTGACTGTTAGCAACAAGTTATTTGTTTACTGTAAGTTGTAAATAAAAGAATAAACTCCAAAAGTTGAAGGTCTTCTTCTAGTTGACCATCTAGTTGACCATCTACCTGACAAAGACATTACCACCCACAGTTACGCATACATGTAACATAGATAATAATGGTAATAAAAGTTTATATAATCAGTCGAATTTCACAATTTGGCTGTCTATTCTTTTACATTACGTCCTTTCTTTACGAACTTCAAGACCAAATGTATAGACCAAGTATTTCGAAGAATTACCGTGGAATAATTGAAGGGTGGCAGCGATGAAACCACGAACACTTGGTGACTATGACAGATAGCAATTCGGCATTCTCTTCAGAACTGCTACAAATTCGTCGACCAATATACCGCACCGCTCGAACTGTCAACACGCACTGCTAAGAGAATCCTACGACTTCCACATCGCTGGCAACAGGTTATACACAATGCTGGTGACTACTTTGAACGTCAGTAAAACTTTGAAACCCGTATCTATTTTGTACGAGCCGTAAATAAATAGTTGCCACTATTAAAGTTTCAATCTTTGCACATATAACTTTTTTGTCATTTGAAATGTCCTATTTTCTGCAGTGTTAGTGTTTTTGTTGTATTTAAAGGATTTTTACACATTCCCCTGTTCTTGAATGATTCATACTATTCCTTCAGGGTGTTGCAGTTTTCACTCTGTTACTTAGAGAAACTAATACACTCTGGACCAAGAGAGGTCGCAGTTTCTGTAAAGATTTTAATGGGTATGTCAGTGACACGGTTGATCTCAATAAGAATGTGACAGCTGAATGTAATTGGTCTTTACCAAATTGTTTGATAAATTACCGTAAGACACAATACAGTACAATGGCAGTATGACCATGTTGTATACACATCGATCAGTACCAGTACTAGTCCAAGTACAAGACAAGAGTAGTCATGAATAATCGTGGATGCATTCTTTTAGAATTTATGCTCTAGCCATAAGAAGGCATACGGTAGACAGTGATTTCAAAACTGGCAGGCGGTAATTTTGGAAATTGCAAAGATCAGATATTCGCACCAAGCAATTTCCTGATTATATAATCTTTTTATGTGATATTAAAGGCGATGTTTCTTGCATTCTTGTAGTTTATAGCTTAAAATGTAGGATCTGTTCATACACTGGAATATGGATCATCAGTGCCAAATAAGGGCAGGTTTCTGCACGTCTGATATTAATATGTTTTACATACTTTGATGAGCATACCGTGTTTCTACGTCATGCGTTATTACTGAAAACGAAACTGTCCTTAAAGCTACTTTTATTTGAAATGTGAATATACAGCTATTCTTACAATTCATTACTGGTCCGATAGGTTTTCAGTTTTGGGTGCAGGTGACTGGGGGTTAACATTTATATTGTTTCTTGTTTCTAGTACAATGAGTAGGAAGACTTGTAACACCATTATCGATTGTGAGTAATTGGTACAGTCCAGAATGAGATTTTCACTCTGCAGCGGAAACATCCCCCAGGCTGTGGCTAAGCCATGTCTCCGCAATATCCTTTCTTTCAGGAGTGCTAGTTCTGCAAGGTTCGCAGGAGAGCTTCTGTAAAGTTTGGAAGGTAGGAGACGAGGTACTGGCAGAAGTAAAGCTGTGAGTACTGGGCGTGAGTCGTGCTTCGGTAGCTCAGATGGTAGAGGACTTGCCCGCGAAAGGCAAAGGTCCCGAGTTCGAGTCTCGGTCGGGCACACAGTTTTAATCTGCTAGGAAGTTTCAATTGGTACAGTGTAATGTTATTATGAAGTGTTTATTCTGTACTAGTTAAGGCCTTTGAATTGTTAGAGGGAAGTGGGAATTTATGATGTATACTTTGTAATTACTTAACGGTGTGTTTAAATAATGGAATTTTATAAAATATATCTGTGTGAAAAACAAAATTGTATGTAGAAAACTGGTTCACACTTAGGGATCTGGTATTGTGAAATAGAAGAGACGTAGGAAACCCCATCCGCTACATAAGGGGCTTGGCTTGCGAGAAAAGGTGGAAGTAGCGGTCAATCTGGGCGGAAAGAGAGAGAGCACGTTAGGCAGTTAGTGGCCAGCAGTCGCATAGTCAACACCGCAGGTTCCAAGTGAGGCGTTCCGAAAGCAAATCGGTTATTGAATGGCCTCAGATGTGGTTCCGGCTGTAAAATGGTGCTCTCGCATTTGGAAAGGCTCTAAAGATGATGAATACGTCGCCAAGAAGAATTAAATAGAGCTTAAAATCGCCAGGAGGAGACCTGATAGCCACCACATGCTGGCCACCTCTATTGCGCCACTGCTTGTCCTACTTTGGAAAGCAGATATGTACGCCAGTATGAGCCACTGTGCTTTTGTGTGCTTTTGCAATAATAATTCAAGTGTTGCAAAAATTGTGCTTGAGGTTGTCCTCTTCATGATACCAAGCATGGTCCTATACTAAAAGTGGTCTTTAGGACCAAGTATCCTGTTTATAAAGAAATGAAAATTTGTTTCTGTTTAAATGTGCTTAAGTTTCAGTTTTAAAGTACATAAAAGTTGCTAGTTAAATCATTTGTTTCATGGATTAAGAGAGAGGTAATTATTTTTAAACTTGTCAAAAAGCTTTATTTTGCTTTATAAATGTTCATAATTAAAATCACTTGCTTCTCAACTAATGAAAAAGACCCATAATACTAAACCTAATTGAATCCTTACTTTATTTTGAATTTATTTTCGAAGCTAAATAAGAATATTGCTAGTGTAATTTGCTATAAGGCATTGAGGGCTAAATAAACTTAAGTGGGGTTGAAATTAAGCATGTATCTGATGCAAATTGTTTCTGAAATGTGTGCATAGTTGCTTATAAAGGAAGGGACAGTTTAAGGGCCCCCACTTTAATCTTTGCTAGTAGGAAAAGGTTAATTTCAATTCGGTTTTTGTTATTGAAATCTGAATCATTACTACAGCGAAATAAATATGAAATGTAATAGTATAGTGTTATTTTATTGCATTTGGGATGTGTATGTGTTGGTCGAACTTGAAATCTTGTCTCTAGCCACTTAGTCTCGTGAGGACTTTGAGAACAATTAGAGCTGAATTAGTTGAAGGTTGAGGTAATGACTGTTATTAATAAGGAGAAAGTCTCATTTACATTGCTTTAACTGATTTCCTGCACAATTGATAACTACTGCTACCCATTGCGCAGTTCGACATGTCCTTGTGTGTGTGTCCATTGCATTTTGCTAAGAAAGAATTCATGAAAGTCCGTTTTGAAAGAATATATATATTGAGAATAAGGTTTTCACGTTATTATGCCTATTAGGCTGGCGACCGTTTAATTTTTGTTTCCTTTACGTAAATTTTCATTTCTTTCACTATTTTCTAAATTATGGTATTTCTGCTTTCTACTAATTACCACTATACGAAGTTCACTTTCGATACCCTCTGTCCGTTAGGTTAACGCACGGTCAAACTTTTCCAAATTCCTCCCAGAACGTAACGTCTGTTAGTTAGGTTAACGCACGGTCAAACGTTTCCAAATTCCTCCCAGAGCGTATCGCTTACTGCATATTAAGGTCATATTTGGCATTTTAGATTGCGCGGTAGTGTTACTGGGCTCTGAGCACTATGGGACCTAACATCTGAGGTCATCAGTCCCCTAGAACTTCTTAAACCTAACTTACCTAAGGACATCACACACATCCATGCCCGAGGCAGGATTCGAACCTGCTACCGTTGCAGTCACGCGGTTCCAGACTGAAGCACCTAGAACTGCTCGGTCACGGCGGTCGGCGTTAGTGTTATTCTTAGCATCCCTGTGAAAAGGAAAAGTCAGTTACTCGGGAGCATCTTTGCCAGGTAGCACGATAGAATTATGGAGTGTGTTGTTTAAAATATATTTGGCTGTATTTCTGAAACAGTGTGAAACAGACAAGTGATGTTAAAGGTACATATAACTTCATCAACTGTACATATTGTAACTAAATGTATTGATGCTTTAGTAATTTATTGAATGTTTGGAATGTTCAAGGTTTACCTGTCCACCTTATGGAAACAACACACACAACAACTATGATCTGCTCATTGTATTATATTAAATATGAAACTTTTTCTCTAGCTTAAAATACAACAACCTGCCTATGGCCTCACTCTCTGTGTCTCGCTGTTCAAAATAAATTTTATTTTCTTATCTCCATATCTGTGAGCATGTGTGTACTTACAAGATTTAAGAGGACTGTCAAATGAAAGACATACCTTATGATTTTTTTAAAAAATAAAGCAATAACTTTACTGCAAAAAAGTGGGTCCTAAAATGCTCTGATTTGCATGCTCATCAAATTATTTTCTGCTGATGGGTTTCAAAATCGTGTTGCTCCACCTTCTAACTGCAACATGCTTTGATACTTCTTGGCATGCTGTCCATAAAGTAGTCAAAGCGTGTCTGTTCTACCTGTCAGTTTCCGGAAGCAACCCTTCTGAGATCAGTTAGTCTGTGTGACGCAGACAGGTTCATGTCAGCAGATACCGAATTTATTCCATCCAGTTCCCTCCCGGTTATAACACAAAAGCAAGAAATTGCAAAAGGTACATCACAGGGTGGAAGATGTTCACTAGGAATCCTCAATATGGGTAATGAACCCTTAGACAGTAGGTTGCAGGATGGTGTTCAGATACTTCACCAACCTCATATTACCCTTAATACCGTTGTATAATAGCTGGAAAGAACAATCAGAATGGAAGACCAAGAACGAAGTGCTCGCATTGGAAAGGATTTAAGGCTAGGCTGTAGTCTTCCTTTCTCACTGTTCGACCTGTACGTCGAAGAAGCAAACAACTTATGTGGAATATTAAACACCATTGACACTACTCACATTGTTTCCTGGCAAGGTTTTATAACCATTTTCCTACTGGCGTGCTAGATAAATTAGGCAAACTGCCTATAAAGATTTAAGATTATGGATATTTTTCTCTGCTTTTTGTGTTAGGTATAAGAGTATTGTTAGATTATTTACTAACTGTTATGCCATGTGCTGCACCAAACTTTTGGAATAATGATGGAATATTGACCTTTAAGGAGTGTTCATACTCTGAGCTGCACTCCAATAATGAAAATTATGTTGACACATTGATGATGTTCCCATAATGATATTGTAAAATGCTAATATGTATTTTGGGTATGTTTTGTCCTTTGTAGGAAAATCTGTCTTACCTTGTACCAAATAATTGGAGTTGTTTGTAGGAGACTGTCACAGAAGCTTTACACCTAAAAACATTTTTTCACCATTCCTTATGAGATTGCATATGATACTATATTCTTATGCATGATTACCTTTTCTCAGGTTATTCATTACAGGTTCCACTGTATCTACAGTTGACCCTCATCTTAGTATCTTTTTCTCTTTATTTACTGCGATATGCTGAATGTACCTAGTCACTATGCTATATTCCACTTAGCACTCCTGCCTTTATGCTTGCGTATACTACAATCAAATTTTTTCTTTGCTTTAGCCATAGCGGTTCTTGATCCAAGACGAATGATGATTGACTGTTAATCATTTTCCTTAAAGTGCTCTGTCCTTAGCATTCCCATATCCTTGCCTGAAGATATTTAAAGATTTAGGTCATTTAATAGATACACTGTGTGATCAAAAGTATCCGGACACTTGGCTGAAAATGACTTACAAGTTAGTGGCGCCTTCCAGCGGTAATGCTGGAATTCAGTATGGTGTTGGCTCACACTTAGCCTTGATGACAGCTTCCACTCTCGCAGGTATACGTTCAATTGGGTGCTGGAAGGTTTCTTGGGAATGGCAGCCCATTATACACGGAGTGCTGCACTGAGGAGAGGTATCGATGTCGGTCGGTGAGGCCGGGCAGAAAGTCGGCGTTCCAAAACATCCCAGAGATGTTCTGTGGGATTCAGGTCAGGACTCTGTGCAGCTCAGTCCATTACAGAGATGTTATTGTCGTGTAACCACTCCGCCACAATCCGTGTATTACGAACAGGTGCTCGATCGTGTTGAAAGATGCAACCGCAATCCTCGACTTGCTCTCCAACAGTGGGAAGCAAAAAGGTTTAAAATGTGTGCTGTGATAGTGCCACACAAAACAATAGGGGGTACAAGCCTCCACTGTTCAATTGTTCAATGTTTACGCTCCTTACATCAAGCGAGGCGTCGTTTGGCATTTACCAGCGTGATATGTGGGTTATGAGCAGCCACTAGATCATGAAATCCAAGTTTTCTCACCTCAAGCCTAACTGTCATAGTATTTGTAGTGGTTCCTGATGCATTTTGTAACTCCTGTATGATGGTCTGGATAGATGTCTGCCTATTACATATTACGATGCTCGCCAACTGTCAGCGGTCACTGTCAGTCGACAGACGAGGTCAGCCTTTACGCTTTTGTGCCGTACGTGTCCCTTCATATTTCCACTTCACTATCACGTCGGAAACAGTGGACTAGGGATGTTTAGAAGTGTGTAAACCTCGCGTACAGACATATTACACAAGTGACACCCAATCACCTGACCAAGTTCGAAGTCCGTGAGTTCCACGGAGCGCCCCATTCTGCTATTTCACGATGTCTAATGACTACAGAGGTCGCTACTGTGGAGTACCAGGCAGTACGTGCAGCACAATGCACCTAATATAAAAACGTACACTTTTGGGGTGACCGAATACTTTTGATCGTATAGTGTAGTTTTCTGAATCCCCGAGGGTGCTACACAACCTACAAATATTGTGTCTTTATTCACGTGATGAAATACTTTGATTCTGTAATACTATTAGTCTAATATGTACTCATCCAGTCCATTCAGACCTGTACTTTTATATAATACTGTTGTTTATGCACTTTGTTCTTGTAGAAGCCATGTTGAGTTCTATATTCTCATTATGAATTACGCATAGGCGACTGAGTGCCAAATAAAGTTATAGGTGAATGACATTTTATGATACTTTCTCAGCTTTGATGTTTATGCTATGTAAAACAAAGCCACCTTGAACCGGAAGGATGTTTTCTGTCACATTTGCTATTAAAATCAGCATTTATTTCGTGTAAACCAGGACATTGTGACCCTCAAAGAAGATTTCTTGTCACTTTTTAGCTATTAAGGTCAGCATTTATTTTATGTAAAACTAGGCCACTTTCAGCCACCAACAAAGTTTCTGTAACATTTCTTTAGCTGCTAAGATCAGCATTTATGTATGTAGGGAGGCCACTGGGAGCTTCTGAGTGATATTTTCTCTATAATTGTTTTAGTGTTTTAGTTATTAAGATTTGCATGTATTCTAAGTACAAGGCCACCTGGAGCCATTCAGTTCTTGATTCTACTGTTAGGATTTCTTAATAATGCGTATACAAGGCCACCAAGAGCCTCAGTATAATCTTATGAACCAGTGATATTCTGTGTAACGTTAGATTATTCTATGTCTAATTCGCAGCTTGATGCCACACTTACTGATGTTATCTTATTCACTTTCAGTTTTGAGTACTCACTCTGATGCAAAGCCTTGTTGCTTCACCCAGTCTGTAATTTCATTCAGATACTGAACTTTTCATGAACAGATAAATTACTCGATGGTGATGTAGGTAGAAATGGTCATGTTCCACTACCCTACCTTTGCTACATTTTTGTACCTTCCATTATTCAGTTTCCTACCTCTGTTCATGGTATTGGAGCAATTTACTACTGGTATTCATACTTCAACATAAGTAACTATATATGTTGCTTGGATCTCAGAAGAAACTCTGCTATAAAGAGCAGTGGTGATGATGGTCATCACATTGCTGATATTATGTTAATCGCCAACTATGGTTGTCAGCAATCTGTTGCCGAGTACCTCCTGTATCTCTCCACATGACTGAGGAAAATAATATGGAGCTCACATGTATTGGTACACTAAGTGCAATACACATTGGTCACTACTAAGTTGTTGAACCTGCACAAAACAAAAAGAACTGGACTTTATGATGCAGTCATTTCAACATGCTCTAGGTTTCAGGTATGACTCTTCCATTCCCTTTTCCAATCCTACACCATTATTTTGATGATTACGATTGTACACTGACTCACTTTACATGATTTATTTGTCAGCAGCCTTGTTTAAGAGACAATATTGTAACCAGACTATGATCTATACTAGTGCATTTGAGAACTTCAATTCTTTCAAGTTTAATGATGTTATACAGTTAGATAAATTTACCACACATCTGTGGTACAAGGTACTTTCAAGTATGAGCCAAATTTGTTAAACCCCGCTGGAAGTTTATGAAAGGAGTATACTGGGGCCCACTTGTTTGTGGCGCCAGAATAAGATAAGAATATTAATAAATTAAAATGAAACTAGTATACTATAAACGGTGAAAGTCTCTGGTAGGCTCGGTAATGCGGATCGCTGACTGTGCGCGACCGCATAGCCAAAGATACTGCTTTGTTGAAGTCAGAGAGCGCCGGGCGCCCAGTTGTAGGTGGCTGTCTGTGAGGGTAAGACCATGGAATAGGCAGTCTTTGGGATGTGCTGTGATAAGCAACCAAGAGTGGTAAATAAGGTAAAGATGTTCAATAATTATGATTTCTGTTTTCACCAGCACGTTAATATAGATGAGCTGGCTGATAATTTTTAATTTTTGAGTAACCCCAAAACGTATGCAAACGGTTTTGATAAAAAGGCTAGTTAGATATTTCATTTTTGTAATACTTTTATGATTTTTTAACAGAGGTATGTGTAATTTGATGATCTGCATTTATGTTGGATTAATGAAGTTAGATATTACATACTGTTTAAATCTCATTGTTTATGAATCAGTTGTGCATAACGTAACTTCAGTTGTCAGATGTTTTTGAAAATACAAACTTAACTTGCAATATAATTTTGCTAAAAAAACTGAGTATTAGTAATTCACTATTATCCAGCTCATATACTTTTTAAAGAAGTTGGATTTTCTTAAATGTTCTCATTTATCATCAAAGGAATTTCATGTGCATTTCAAGTATTATGGCCAGTATTTCACACTGCTGAAACTGTAGTTGGAATATTTATATTTATTTTTTTAATGAGAGACCGGAATAGTTCGCTTTCCACCGTTGCTGCTTCAGAGGTAAGGCAATTTAATTTATTTCCTATGTGCATAGGGAGCAAAGTTATCAGTTTTCAACAGGGCCAGATGATTCAGTGCCTAATGGGCTGAATGTATTTTGCAATGACTGTATTTCTTTATTGGTATTGGGAGATGCATTGCCCAATCGATTCATAAAGTTTTGCTTACAATAATACACAGTAAGCACACCAATTACACTTACAATGCGCAACACGACAATTCGAGTTCAATACTCTCTCCACAGATCAGACATCGACTCAAAGTAATCTTAAAGTTATTTTTTTTTTCAAGAAAGTTACAAGTTTACTGACCTCAGTAGATGAACTGAGGGTGATTTGAAGAAAAACGAAAGTAATTAGGTGTAGCAGAAATGAGTGAACTTTCTATCAAAACTGAGAACCACGAAGTGAAGGAAGTCTGCTAACTTGGAAGCAAAATTACATTCTGATGAAGAAAACAACGAGAACATGAAAAGAAAACTAGAAAAGTCCTAGAGAAAATTCTTGGCCATAATAATGCTATCACCATCAAACTTCGACCTTAATTTGAAGAAAGAACTCCTGAGAATGTGCATCTGAAGCACAACATTGCTTGGAACTGAATCACGGGCTGTGGAAAACAGGACAAAAAGAGAACATAAGTGTTTGAGAGGAAGGAATATCAAAGGATTTTGAAAATTGGGTGTACTGATAAGAAAGGACGTGGTTCTGCGCAAAATGGACGAAGAAAGAAACATATGAATAACACTGAAAAGGAGATACAGGATGATATGATGTGTATTAGAACATGAGGTACTAAGTTCCATGATACTAGCGTGAGCTATATGGGGTGAAACCTGCAGAGAAAGATTGAAAATCGAATATTTCCACAGATGACTGGGGACATTGGATGTAATTACTGTTGTGAGATGATGAATTTGGCACAAGAGAGGAAGTCGTGTCGGGCAGCATTAAACCAGAGGACGCGTGAAAAAGAGACGATCGGCCTTCCATGCACAATACTTGCTTGGAACATTGTTCACTTACCTTCCGTGGGACTGCATGGCTGATGCATGCATTGGCATCTGGCTCTCTCTAATCTTCAACAGCATTATTTAGGCGTCAGACAAATTCTGCACTCATTGGTGAAGAGAATCCGATTCACTGTTACAGGTTCAGTTTCAAGTGTTCCATTGCCTCGCATTTTCATGCACGTTGTTGATGGTGGCGGTGGTGGTGGTGCCTGTGAAGGAGAAGGGTTTTTGGATTCATTAACGTTCGTAATGGATACAAGAAGCGGAACTGTTGTGGAGACGATTGGGTACTGTTGGATCAGCACAGTCCTTACAGATGATACCAAAAGGAAACCTCACAGATTTGTTGTACTGACCTCAGAATACTGACGAATCGTACACAGTACCTTGTAGGCAGTGGTCATCAGCTAGTATTGCTGAAGCGGATGAACACTACGGGGCAGACCTTTACTGATCTATGTACCATGATAGCAGCTGGATTTTCGATTGATGAATGACGTCACGGTGGTGTACACAATTTCGACGGACAGTTTCCTGTGACCATATGTGCACGCTCTAAATTACCTAAACTCTCCGTGGCATGTTGGTAGACTGAACAATGGCCCTGCTGACAAGTACCAGAAAACTGGATGAAAAGGCATGAACACGTGAATTCAGTACTAGGCTATTATAATTAGGTAGATTCATTGACACAATTCTAAGAAATCGCAATTGTAGCATAGTGGGCGTGACCAGTAACGAAAGTATAAAAGGGTATTAGAGAGGAATGATATAATCATTTAAGTGACGATACAGGCCGCAGGTAAGTGACCTCGACGAAGTGCAGATTGGTATGCCATGGGATCTGTGATTAAGATTCTCAGAAACGGCGGAGCTGCTCGCCTGATCACATCTTACTTGTTCAAGTGTCTGTGGAAAGTGATGGAATGACAGTGAAAGCACAAATGGGTGACAACTTTATGGACGTTCACGCCCCATCACAGAATGTTTAGTTTGTAGTCCTGCCAGTTCTGTAAAGCATGACAGGTGACGACTTGTGGCAGATCTAACAACAGAAAACAATGCCGGTTTGCGCACAAGTGTTTCCTAGCATACCATCAGTGCAAACTCTTCAACATGGAGCTCCATTAGAGACATCTCTGATGTGTCTCAATGTAGATATAACGACAAATGTAATTGGAGTAGACATGGGATCATCGCAACTGGACAAAGGATATATGGAAACATCTCGTTCGGTAGGATAAAACCAGTTCCTTGATAAGCGAGGTCGATGTTTGTGTTCGAATATGCCATCATCCAGGGAACAGCTGCTTGAAACATGGACTGCACCAGGAACACAGGACAGTGGTAAGCTATAGGTGAAGATCGTCTGGGTTTTCATAGGATTTGTGCTAGTAAGGCATCTGACACCTTTTGACTGCATAAACTTCTACATCTACGTCTACATCCATACTCCGCAAGCCACCTGACGGTGTGTGGCGGAGGGTACCTTGTCTACCTGTATCGGTTCTCCCTTCTATTCCAGTCTCGTATAGTTCGTAGAAAGACGGATTGTGGGTATGACTCTGTGTGGGCTCTAATCTCTCTGATTTTATCCTCATGGTATCTTCGCGAGATATACGAAGGAGGGAGCAATATACTGCATGACTCCTCGGTGAAGGTATGTTCTCGAAACTTCAACAAAAGCCCGTACCGAGGTACTGACCGTCTCTCCTGCAGAGTCTTCCAATGGAGTTTATCATCTTACTAAATGATCCTGCAACGCAGCGCGCCGCCCTCCGTTGGATCTTCTCTATCTCTTCTATCAACCCTATCTGGTACGGTTCCCACACTGCTGAGCAGTATTCAAGCAGTGGGAGAACAAGCGTACTGTAACCTACTTCCTTTGTTTTCGGATTGCATTTCCTTAGTATTCTTCCAATGAATCTCAGTCTGGCATCTGCTTTACCGACGATGAACTTTATATGATCATTCCATTTTAAATCACTCCTAATGCGTACTCCCAGATAATTTATGGAATTAACTGCTTCCAGTTGCTGACCTGCTACATTGTAGCTAAATGATAACGGATCTTTCTTTCTAGGTATTCGCAGCACATTAAACTTGTCTACATTGAGATTCAATTGCCATTCCCTGCAACATGCGCCAATTCGCTGCAGATCCTCCTGCATTTCAGTACAATTTTCCATTGTTACAACCTCTCGATATACCACAGCATCATCCGCCAAAAGCCTCAGTGAACTTCCGATGTGATCCACAAGGTCATTTACGTATATTGTGAATAGCAATGGTCCTACGACACTCCCATGCGGCACACATGAAGTCACTCTTACTTCGGAAGACTTCTCTCCATTGAGAATGACATGCTGCGTTCTGCTATCTAGGAACTCTTCAATCCAATCACACAACTGGTCTGATAGTCCATATGCTCTTACTTTGTTCATTAAACGACTGTGGGAACTGTATCGAACGCCTTGCGGAAGTCAAGAAATACGGCATCTACCTGGGAACCCGTGTCTGTGGCCCTCTGAGTCTCGTGGACGAATAGCGCGAGCTGGGATTCACACGATCGTCTTTTTCGAAACCCATGCTGATTCCTACAGAGTAGATTTCTAGTCTCCAGAAAAGTCATTATACTCGAACATAATACGTGTTCCAAAATTCTACAACTGATCGACATTAGAGATATAGGTCTATAGTTCTGCACATCTGTTCGACGTCCCTTCTTGAGGACGGGGATGGCCTGTGCCCTTCTCCAATGCTTTAGAACGCTACGCTCTTCTAGAGACCTACGGTACACCGCTGCAAGAATGGGGGCAAGTTCCTTCGCGTACTCTGTGTAAAATCTAACTGGTATCCCATCAGGTCCAGCGGCCTTTCCTCTTTTGAGCGATTTTAATTGTTTCTCTATCCCTCTGTCGTCTACTTCGTTATCTACCATTTTGTCGTGTGTTCGACCATCTAGAGAAGGAACTACAGTGTAGTCTTCCCCTGTGAAACAGCTTTGGAAAAAGACATTTAGCATTATGGCCTTTATTCTGTCACTCTCTGTTTCAGTACCATTTTGGTCGCAGAGTGTCTGGACATTTTGTTTTGATCCAACTAGCGCTTTGACATAAGACCAAAATTTCTTAGGATTTTCTGCCAAACCAGTACATAGAACTTTACTCTCGAATTCATTGAACGCCTGTCGCATAGCCCTCCTCATACTATCTTTCGCTTCGCGTAAATTTTTGTTTGTCCGCAAGGCTTTGGCTATGTTTATGTTTGCTGTGAAGTTCCCTTTGCTTCCGCAGCAGTTTTCTAACTCGGTTGTTGTACCACAGTGGCTCTTTTCCATCTCTTACGATCTTGCTTGGCACATACTTGTCTAACGCATGTTGTACGATGGTTTTGAACTTTGTCCACTGATCCTCAACACTATTTGTACTTGAGATAAAACTTTTGTGTTGAGCCGTCAAGTACTCTGAAATCTGCTTTTTGTCACTTTTGCTAAACAGAAAAATCTTCCTACCCTTTTTAATAGTTCTATTTACGGCTGAAATCATTGATGCAGTAACCGCTTTAAGATCGCTGATTCCCTGTTCTGCGTTAACTGTTTCAAATAGTTCGGGTCTGCTTGTCACCAGAAGGTCTAATACGTTATCGCCACGAGTCGGTTCTCTGCTTAACTGCTGAAGGTAGTTTTCAGAAAAAGCACTTTAAAAAATTTCACTGGATCCTTTGTCCCCGCCACCCGTTATGAACGTTTGAGTCTCCCAGTCTATATCCAGCAAATTAAAATCTCCACCCAGAACTATAACATGGTGGGGAAATCTATTCAAAATATTTTCCAAATTATCCTTCAGGTGCTCAGCCACAACAGCTGCTGAGCCAGGGGGCCTACAGAGACATCCAATTACCATGTCTGAGCCTGCTTTAACCGTGACATTCACCCAAAGTATTTCACATTTCGGATCTCCGTCAATTTCCTTCGATACTATTGCACTTCTTATCGCTATAAACACGCCTCCCCCTTCACTGTCCAGCCTGTCTCTGCGGTATACATTCCAATCGGAGTTTAGAATTCCATTACTGTTTACATCTGGTATCAGCCAACTTTCTGTCCCTAGTACTATGTAAGCATTGTGACCGTTTATTAATGAGAGCAGTTCTGGGACTTTTCTATAGACAGTCCTGCAGTTTACTATTAGCGCATTAATATTGTTATTCCCTGTTGCATTTTGCCTACTCCTACCTTGCCACGTCTCAGGAGGCGTCTTGTCGGGCCTAGGGAGGGAATTCTCTAACCTAAAAACCCCCATGTGCACTCCACATGTACTCCGCTACCCTTGTAGCCGCTTCCGGCGTGTAGTTGCACGCCTGACCTATTCAGAGAGACCCTACATTTCTCCACCCGATAGCGGAGGTCTATAAATTTGCGCCCCAGATCTCCGCAGAATCGTCTGAGCCTCTGGTTTAAGCCTTCCACTCGGCTCCAAACCAGAGGACCGCGATCGGTTCTGGGAACGATACTACAAATAGTTATCTCAGATTCCACCCCGCGAGCGAGGCTTTCCACCTTCACCAACGCCGCCAACCGCCTGTATGAACTGAGGATGACCTCTGAACCCAGACGGCAGGAGTCATTGGTTCCGACATGAGCAACAATTTGCAGTCGGGTGCACCCAGTGCTCTCTATCGCCGCCGGTAGGGCCTCCTCCACATCTCAGATGAGACCCCCCGGCAAGCAGACAGAGTGAACACTGGCCTTCTTCCCCGACCTTTCAGCTATTTCCCTAAGGGACTCCATCACGCGCCTAATGAACGTTGGAGCTCCCAATCACTAATAAACCCCTCCCCCCGTGTGCCTGCTCTGACCTTGCTGAAGGAGCGGCCACATGTCCACTCAGAGGCAGAGCGGGCGATGCCACACGGCCAGCCTCCACATTGACCCACGGCGTCGTGCGCCGCGAACGCCGCTGAACCCGCCACTCCCCTTGGGGAGAGGGTGGCCGAACCGCGCCCGATACCCGCGAAGATGTCTCGACAGCAGGGACAGTGGGTGAAGCATGTAACACCTGGGGTGTACCATGCGACGCACCAGACTCCCCACTGCCGCTACACTCCGAGGCAGCAGCTTGAAGACGGCTGACCGCGGCCATCAACATGTTCAGCTGTTCGCGAACAGTGGCCAGCTCCTCCTGAGTCCGTACACAGCAGTCACACATCCTATCCATCCTAAGAAATCAATTTACTGTAGAGTGTCAATCAAATTTTAACTATACTGCTAATTCACTAAAGGCGGCTAATAGTTGACTAAACTGTGGTTAATAGACGCTTCTTGAAGAATACAATGAAAATAGCACTGCCTGTCTCTGCACTGTATTCAAACAAACCCTAGCACTACTGGCACTATGGCTGACTAAAGGGACTCTCTCTGACTGTATTCAAAACAAACACGAAATCTATGGAACACTATGACTAGCACTCGACATTTAAAGCTTCCTAAACACAAAAACACACGGAAGAAGAAGTGACAAGTAAGAAAATACAGTTAATACTTAAATTAACGTATCTCGCTGCACGGCAGACGTAACACAGACGGCAGTTACGACGACACTGACACTACTGGCACTATGGCTGACTAAAGGGACTCTCTCTGACTGTATTCAAAACAAACACGAAATCTATGGAACACTATGACTAGCACTCGACATTTAAAGCTTCCTAAACACAAAAACACACGGAAGAAGAAGTGACAAGTAAGAAAATACAGTTAATACTTAAATTAACGTATCTCGCTGCACGGCAGACGTAACACAGACGGCAGTTACGACGACACTGACACTACTGGCACTATGGCTGACTAAAGGGACTCTCTCTGACTGTATTCAAAACAAACACGAAATCTATGGAACACTATGACTAGCACTCGACATTTAAAGCTTCCTAAACACAAAAACACACGGAAGAAGAAGTGACAAGTAAGAAAATACAGTTAATACTTAAATTAACGTATCTCGCTGCACGGCAGACGTAACACAGACGGCAGTTACGACGACACTGACACTACTGGCACTATGGCTGACTAAAGGGACTCTCTCTGACTGTATTCAAAACAAACACGAAATCTATGGAACACTATGACTAGCACTCGACATTTAAAGCTTCCTAAACACAAAAACACACGGAAGAAGAAGTGACAAGTAAGAAAATACAGTTAATACTCTAATTAACGTATCTCGCTGCACGGCAGACGTAACACAGACGGCAGTTACGACGACACTGACACTACTGGCACTATGGCTGACTAAAGGGACTCTCTCTGACTGTATTCAAAACAAACACGAAATCTATGGAACACTATGACTAGCACTCGACATTTAAAGCTTCCTAAACACAAAAACACACGGAAGAAGAAGTGACAAGTAAGAAAATACAGTTAATACTTAAATTAACGTATCTCGCTGCACGGCAGACGTAACACAGACGGCAGTTACGACGACACTGACACTACTGGCACTATGGCTGACTAAAGGGACTCTCTCTGACTGTATTCAAAACAAACACGAAATCTATGGAACACTATGACTAGCACTCGACATTTAAAGCTTCCTAAACACAAAAACACACGGAAGAAGAAGTGACAAGTAAGAAAATACAGTTAATACTCTAATTAACGTATCTCGCTGCACGGCAGACGTAACACAGACGGCAGTTACGACGACACTGACACTACTGGCACTATGGCTGACTAAAGGGACTCTCTCTGACTGTATTCAAAACAAACACGAAATCTATGGAACACTATGACTAGCACTCGACATTTAAAGCTTCCTAAACACAAAAACACACGGAAGAAGAAGTGACAAGTAAGAAAATACAGTTAATACTCTAATTAACGTATCTCGCTG
Organism: Schistocerca nitens; assembly: GCF_023898315.1. Classification (NCBI taxonomy): domain Eukaryota; kingdom Metazoa; phylum Arthropoda; class Insecta; order Orthoptera; family Acrididae; genus Schistocerca; species Schistocerca nitens. Next base: position 783,274,893 of record NC_064614.1, on the reverse strand, counting down.
CACGGCAGACGTAACACAGACGGCAGTTACGACGACACTGACACTACTGGCACTATGGCTGACTAAAGGGACTCTCTCTGACTGTATTCAAAACTAACACGAAATCTATGGAACACTATGACTAGCACTCGACATTTAAAGCTTCCTAAACACAAAAACACACGGAAGAAGAAGTGACAAGTAAGAAAATACAGTTAATACTTAAATTAACGTATCTCGCTGCACGGCAGACGTAACACAGACGGCAGTTACGACGACACTGACACTACTGGCACTATGGCTGACTAAAGGGACTCTCTCTGACTGTATTCAAAACAAACACGAAATCTATGGAACACTATTACTAGCACTCGACAATTAAAGCTTCCTAAAAGCAAAAACACACGGAAGAAGAAGTGACAAGTAAGAAAAATACAGTTAATACTTAAATTAACGTAGCTCGCTGCACAGCAGACGGCAGTTACGACGACACTTTATTGCAGGCAACGGGTTGATGTCTACGCCAATGTAGACAGCATCTTCCAGCAGGTTCAGATGTTTCAAATGGCTCTAAGCACTATGGGACTTGATATATGAGGTCATGAGATCGTCAGCCCTCTAGACTTAGAACTACTTAAACCCAACTAACCTAAGGACATCACACACATCCATGCCAGCAGATTCGAACCAGCGACCCTAGCAGCAGCGCGGTTCCGGACTGAAGCGCCTACAACCGCTCGGTCACAGCGGCCGGCGTCTTCCAGCAGGTTAACTGCCCCTGCCAGAAGGGTAAAACCCTTCTTCAATGGTTTGTAAATAATTATAGTGAACTGATGTTGATCTCTTGGCCAACAAATTCGCTTGATCTGGACAGGAAGGAACTGTATCTGGGGCACTATCAGTGGCACAACTACAGGGCTTCCAGCACATCGCTCAGAACTGGTTTTGGATCTAGTGGTCCTGACACCTGGACCTGGTGAGAGAATTTTCTCCAGTTAACTGATGACATCACAATCCAAATGTTGTGGTAGATAATTTTTAAAAAATCTAAGGTGTTGGTGCTAGCACCATTGTGCTAAGTTTAAAATGGAGGAAAAATTTTAAAGATCAGATACGGTGGAACTAATCCAGTTAAGGTTTGTCAGCCCACTGGTCCTGGAATCTAAGATGGAACCATGTTCAAAAGTATCCGAACAACCTGTATTACCTACTAGAAATACATAAGCATGCACGTTTCCCAATCAGGGTCCACTATTTTACCAGGCATTAACACAAAACAGCCAATCACAATGCAGTATTTGACTGGTCACTGAAGTGAAACAACTAATCGGTATCCGACTGCTATGTTCCAAAGTATCCAAACGCTCTGAAATGCATAAATTGGGGCCGTATTCAGAAGTATCTGAGTGATCTGAAACCAGCGCCATGTACAAAATATCAGAATAATCTGAATTATTCATCAAAAATACACAACACGCACACACACACACACACACACACACACACACACACATCTGAGTAATATACAGTGCACACATATCCAAACATGAGAGTAGCAAGTGACTGTATGAACAAGAAAAAGGCCTTGACTCAGCATTAGATGTCACGAATGTGTCTGCAAAGACCTGGTGTAGTTAACAGCAGCTTGCGTAGAGAAGCCAGAAGCCTACTGTTGAAATTATGTTCTTACATTTTCATTATGGACTTGTTTGGGGAACATGAATGCCCTTCACAGTGAAAGGTTTATGCTCTTACAAGCAATAGTGCGGGTAATTATTTCCATTTCGTTGTAAACTGAGACGATTAAAGCTACTAATATTACAGTGGTTCCATAATTTTGTGTAACAGCTATTGTTTCCATACTAACTTTATCTACGTTTCAGAGTCAGCCAAGCAGTACTGCGAGTCTATGTTAGGGTAAAAACTTTATCTTGCAGTGCAAAACATTCTTCATCTTCGGCTTATAGTTAAATAATGCTGTCGCACAGTGGTGACTACATGACGCTTCTGTGAAATCACAGGCTGAGCATTCATCACATTAACATATCTCGTATTGACTGTTCTACAATTTTTGTGACTATGTTGACTTACTGGATATTGCACAATATCAGTCTACTGCAAGTGACGTGAAATGGTTAAAGCATCTTAAGAGTTCTGGTGAATCGTGCAAAAAAAAAAAAAAAAAAAAAAAAAAAAAAAATTTCAAAGTAGAAAACGATGAGATGAGTTTTTGCCCTAGCTTCCTGAAATGATCGTTACATATGTCTGTTTGTAAATGATTCAGAATCCTACTGTTGTTTCTACTGAACGTCTAAATCCACCTGCAATCTCGGTACCAGTTTCAAGCTTCAGAGTGGGGACTCGTATTTTGTGCATACATCAATTACTGTTCACCTCTTCAGATATTTCAGGTTACGTGCCGATTATAACAAAAGCAAGATCTCGTCAGGATGATGCATCAAAAATAAAACATTTCATTATACGCATTTAATATATTTCAGAGGAGAAGGGAAAAACCAAACAAAACTATTCAAACGATTTATTACATAAACATTACATCCTTTGTTCGTCACATAGGTAAACATATTGTTCACCTTCATTAATTATTAGAATATCGTCTATTGTAAATTGTAGGTTCTTACAATTCAAGTAAATATAAGGAATATCTCTTGCAGCTAACCAATTTTAACACCCATATCTGACTTCATAAAATCGAACTGGCACTGAATTGTTTCTTGGACGAACGGTATTCAGTATGAATTAAGTTTCCTTAATGTAACTATCAACTAGTTTGCTATATTGAATCAGGAGCATTTCACTGTAATAAATACATCCATATTTATCATTACTTCAAACCCAACAAACTGTTCAGATTCCGTGAAGCAGTGTTTTTTTAATAATATTGTATTATTCTCACATTTTCTTCTGAATAAGCGTTTCGGCCATAGCCAAAAGGAAAGACCTTGTACGTGAAAACTAAAATCTCCTTCACTTTAAAATTTCGTTTTGATGCGCGCGCTCAATATCAGGTGCCATTCTCTCTTCTCTAGTGCCGGCCGCTGTGGTCGAGCGATTCTAGGCGATTCAGTCCGGAACCACACGGCTGCTAGGTTTGCAGGCTCGAGTCCTGAATCGGATGTAGATGTGTGTGATGTCCTTAGGTTAGTTAGGTTTAAGTAGTTCTAAGTCTAGGGCATTGAAGACCTCAGATGTTACGTCCCATAGTGCTTACAGCCATTTGAAACATCTTCTCACGTGCTGAGAGCCTATAGGTACACTTTGCACTTCCGTTTTCTCCCAGATGCCCCAAATCCTGCAATATGGAAGAAGAAAAGTTCCTTTCAAGGAAGAAGACAGCAACCAGCCAGTACCGATAGTACTATTTATTTCACAAATAGCACTGTAACCGGTACTGAACCGCCAGATTATTCTTCAGATGGCTGTTCACATCAAGACGCATTTTTATTCAAGTTTACGGACGTTTTGGCTCTTGTGGTGAAAGATTCTTGGGACAGAAGTGCCGTCAAACGGCCACGTCATGTTTTTGGAATACTGTTGGATGTATTTACGAAATTCTATGGAGTATATGTAGCACTGACTTGATTTGTACATAACCACAAAACGTAAAGCGTAACACACACAAAAAAGTATTTGCCACGTGGGCTATGTGAATTTAATATAGTGAATCAGAACGTCGTATTTCCGAAAGAGTATGTAAGTAAAGACTCGTTTTTACTAAAAGATCATTTACCTGCAATTCAGAAGTTTAACTAGAACAGGCGGTGAGTATCAAAGAACTTGAAGTGTGTAGATTTTAGTCAAGTGCAGCAAACTAGGAGAGCATTGTGATATATGTTTGGAAAATGACGTGGTACCATTTGCCGATGTGATCAAAACTTGTGTAAACTATGTCTCAAAACATATGAACTGGATCCAACTTACTACAGTATTTCACATGTCTTGGCATTGTATACTGTACTGAAAACTACCAGAGCAGAATTTCAGCCAGTTACCAATACTGTGGTCGTGGCAGTTGTCTGGGGACGGACCCGTATGTGGCGTTCCGTTCGTGGTCCGCGCCCGCTCGGCGCTGCTCCCGAGGTGTTGCCACTTCCCTAGTGTCTGACGGACGTCCGCGCCCGCCTAGTCCACCATCTGCAGTTGTGGCAGCTGTCTGAGGCCCGTCTCTCGTCGGGGGCTCTGTTCGCAGTCCGCGCCCGCCTGGCGCTGCTTGTAAGGTGTTGTTTCTTCCCCGGTGCTCCCTCGGACGTCCGCGCCCGACTTGGTCTCCATCTGTGGCAGCTTTCTGCGGCCTGTCCTTTGTTGGGCGCTCCATTCGCGGTCTGCCCCCGCCTGGCTGATCCTGCGGTGTTGGCACTTTCCTGGTGCTCCGACGGTTGACCGTGCTCGGCTCGTCCATCATCTGCGGTCGTGGCGGCTGTCAGAGGCCCGTCCTGCGTCGGGAGTTGCGGTCCGCACCCGCCTGGCGCTACTCCTGCAGCGTTACTACTTCTTCAGGAGTTTGTTGGTTCATTCCGTCCGTCGGAGCACCATGGAAGTGCCAACACCTCGGGAGCAGCGCCGAGCGGGCGCGGACCATGAACGGAACGCCACATGCGGGTCCGGCCCCAGACAACTGCCACGACCACAGATGGTGGATGAGCCGGGCGCGGACGTCCGTAGGAGCACCAGGGAGGGGTGAAAACCTCAGGAGCAGCACCTGGCGGGCGCCGACTGCGGACGGAACGCCCGACACAGGACAGGCCTCAGAGAGCTGCCACAGATGGCGCCCAAGTCGGGCGCGGACGTCCGCGGGAACACCAGGGAAGAGACAACACATTACAAGCAGCGCCAGGCGGGCGCAGACGGCAAATGGAGCACCCAGCGCCCTCTGGGTATAAATACTGGACAAGATCCTCCAACACGGCAGTATCAGGTAGCACCTGAAGAAGGCAACGGGTTACGTGGCCGAAATATTGTGCCAGAGAGACACAAACATCCGGCAGTAGACCCGATTGTTCCACATGTCAATAGTTTTCTTCAGAAACATACATCTGCTATAAAATTTCAATGTTGTAACAATCATTTCCTGTCACAAATCATTGACCTTAACTAACAAAGAATAAACACTTCACAATTGTGGATACACAGTTACATAATATAAACCTGCCTCTAATCGATATAGGTGTTACAAGCATTATTCCTAACGATAATTTAGGTGCTCTTGAAATAAACAGTAAATATAGTGTTTGATAAGCCATTAACAGTAGGAGAGACTATTTTCGATAAAGACTTTCACAATGGACTTATACTAAAGAAGTGTGCAGCAAAGCTAATAAAACTGTGCTACACGTTGTTGCATAATGTATCATATTAAAACTGCAAATAATTATTAGGATATGACGAGTCATTATACACATGGGTCACACTTCAGGTTTCCTTGTAAGTAACAGATATAACATTACACTTCTAAGTAAAAATGTGGTCGGATTATAGATAGACGAGTTGAATGGTGAGACCCTTACTGAATTTGTCATCTCCTGAGAAAAATATATGCATTGTAGACTGAACAGGGCGCGTACTGCGCAGAGCAGTGTTGAACAGTTCACTTGTGATGATTGCTGCGCCGTCTTTTTTCTCTTGTATCGTGTATTGTGCTTGTGTGAAAATGTAAAAACTTAAAATATGATCCAGTACTGATTTACTGTGTGAAATAAATGTATATAATACGTTAAATTTCACTTATTTTGTGTGAAAAATTCTTCCGTTTAATAGGAGATAGATCGTTAATCTGACATATCGAATTGCTTGTAATAATGTTGAAACACTTCAGCTAACTTGTGTGAAAAGATATTACACACACACACACACACACACACACACACACACACACACACGCACAGACTTGTGCTTGTAATAATGTGCTTGTAATAATGTTGATTAGAAATCATCATTCTGAAACACTTCAGCTAACTTGTGTGAAATGATATTACACACACACACACACACACACTGCAAGTAATGGAAGTGTAAACTATAAAAGATAAGAAAACAGTGAAACTGGATGGTGAGGTAAAACTAAGGTGGAGTAGTTGACTTAAGCTTTTTTTTTTCGTGAAGTATAAAAAAAGAGGAGAGAGATGAAATTTCAGCACATGTGCAATGGAATTTACCACAAGGTAGTATTATAGGTGCTTGAGCATTTTGTGACTGGTAAATTTGTTGTGAGAGGTGGTAAATGTTGCGGCTCGTCATTGTATGTGTATGTAACATATTTACAGGTCACAAGACGTAAATTTATGTAAGGGAAGTAAAAGCAAAGTAATTTCGTACTGAGGGTAATGTGCGTGAACCCATCCTTGACGAGAAAGATAGGACTTCGCAGTAATTCATATATTGACTATAAAAGATATGCAGCGTCAAGTAGAATTTGGAGGATATGTTAGTCATATTCAAGTGATGTAGCTTAATATAAAACTTAGCTGCATGATGTGGTAGGAAAGTTATATGAATTACTGTACTTGATTCGGCTTTAGAAGCAGCTGAATCTCTGTCTGTAATGTTCAGACAGAGGCTAAAGCAGCTCGGAACAGGAATGGCGAGGCGTGCTTTCACGTGTGATGAAAATGGACGACCAGCACACGGGGTGCAAACATCAATTTCCCGAAGCAGGCAATTTGAGCAAAAATTAATTACGTGCGTTGCTCCTGGTCATCCATTCAGAATTTCCTGACGGAGCTTCTACATTCAGAAAAAAACGTTACGGTTTTGTGCTCTACAGCGCAATAATATCCCCTGCAGATACCAATAATAGCTATTGTATTTTCTCATTTTTCACTCACCAGTGAAGTTTTATTGTGCAAACATGAAATATTCCAGAAATGGTTGAGAGAAAAACGAGCACTATGGTCATCCCTGAATTCAGATAGGAAAAACAAGATACTTCTCGAAGCAAGTAGTTTGCATTGTTGCTTCTTTGCAGACGTGTTCCTCTGAGACTATCCATTCGCTGAAATAACTGTGTAATAACTGATTTCCGTCCATCCACCTAAAAATGGGTACTGGGACAGCAACTGATGAATGTATCTGAAGCAATGAATAACACCGTTTCTGTATTATTACGTTGTGCATACGTTCGTAGCGTTTATGTTTTGCATGTTAGTTTTCCGGCTACTTTGGGTTCATTTATTGTTGTTCATTGTTGCTATTTGAGTTTATATACTGTAATTTTGTCATTTGGAGATAATGAGTGCTGCTTTGGACGCTAGGAGATGGAATGCCAAGTGGAACAATCGAAACTTTTCCCACAAATTCGTCTGTTTTAATTCAATAGAGAGGCGCAGCACCGGAGGCAGAAAGAAACATTTGGGCCAAGGGTAGACCACAGCAAGAAATAAAAATGGTTTTCTCGTTTTAAGGAGGATTGTTTGATGTTAGTGACTCTCGACATTCAGAAAGACCTTTGCGGCTTGATGGAGATCGATGAAGATCGTTTAAACGCATTAATCCCCAACTACCAGTTCAGCGCTCTCAAGAACTGCCAGATGTGATCATCTGTCATCATTCCACCATCGTTCGACATATGCATCCAATTGGGAAAGCTTGCACTCCTGCTTTCCCGTTAGCAAATGACTTTTGAACGACACCGATCATTCCTATCGTATATCGTTACTGCTGCCGAGAAATGTTGACTTCATGCTGACATGAAAGAAAGGAATGATTGAGCCCGAATAAAGCAGCATCTCACCATACAAAGACCTGCGCGTATGCACAAAAGGTAATGTTATGCGTCTGGTGGAACAGCGGCGGTGTTTGTGCTACCAACTGCTTCCCCGAGGTGTAGCCACCTATGCTGACATTTATTGTCGACAACTACGACGTCTTTCAGATGCGATCCTAGAACAACGACCAGGAAGACTACGTGATCTGATGCTACAGTACTTCAGGACAACGCCCGCCCGCTAGACTAACAAAAAACACTATAAAGGAGTTGTGTTGGGAATACATTCCGAATCCACCTTATTCGTCTGACCTTGTGCCATCAGATTTTCACCTTTTCCGTTGTCTATCGCACAATATTCAATGAACTTCGTTTCCGGATGAAAATTTCCTTGGAACATGGCTCGACAAGTTCTTCGCCTCAGAACAAAATGATTTGTACAGTTGTAAAATCGTACAGTTACCCAGCGTTAGCAAACTGTTGTAAATAATGAAGGATAATGTATTATTGACGACTAAAGTCTCTGCTATGTGTATTAAACTCATGGAAAATCGCTACGAACTTATTCACTAATATTAGAAATGAGATACAAAAGTATAGTAAAAATTATATATTTTTACAGAATTTGTAATTATAGTTCATTTACGGCTTAAGATTGTACTGGTTGCAAGAACACATACATTTCTTCTAATTCAGTGTATATTAGCTAACGTAAGTTCGCTTTATGACTTTCTATTGAGATTATGATATTGCACATTTTGCATAAATGATGCTAAGTCCATATTTCCTTTATCTAGGAACATTACTACGGTCGAACAGACCGTCGAAACCGCTCGCAATTAAACTTTTCTAAATATAAATCAGTTGCCGCATCACTTTAGAAAGGATCGACGAATTTAACTGATTTTTTTGTTCTTGTTGTGTTGTTAATTGTCAGGACAAGGTTTGTATGAAAGAAAATAATTCTAAAAATCCACCGGGAAAGTCCGTAACTTGGTTTGTTATTTTTGTATGAAAATCTCAATGATTGAAATGTGACGTTCGGTTTGACAGTTCTGCTACCACATGTATAAGGGAAAAAAAGAAAAAAAGAGAGAATAGTGACGTTCAGTTTGACAGTTCTGCTGTCGCACGTGTTTCGTAACAACAACAAATTCCGCTTTGAATACTGATATTTTGGCGAAAAAGATTACAACTGAACATGACATTACAGTGTGTTACCGGTGGTGATCATATCTATAGCGTGTTGCAAAGATTTAACTGATGTTGGTTCGTGGTGCTGTGGTGTGTTGCAAGCATTCGGTTGATTAGAGTTCGTGGTTTATACGTTTGAAAAAAAGATTCCCCTTGTGAGGCGTCGAAACATCGGTCGGCGTACGAGCAACACAGGCCAAGTGCAAGACTGTCGAGCCAGTGATACTAACGAAGAGCCTTGAAGACGTTTGGAGGCAAATCGAAAGAGAATTTCTCAAGCGCGATCCATTATGAAGGATACAGTCGAGTTCGATTCGCTTAGTTGGAGCTAACAGCCTATTAAAGTCTTTGTCACTCCTACCAGCTTTCATGATGGGCACAAGGGTTGTAAGGATTTCTAATCATAGAACGCTCCATTCCTCCACCAAAGCAGATGAAAACTGTTGGAGGTCGTTGTTGCATGTGGACCTGCCGCATCACGTCTCCCCACCGCATCTCACACTTACCCGAAGGGATTGGTTCAAATGGCTCTGAGCACTATGGGACTCAACTGCTGAGGTCATTAGTCCCCTAGAACTTAGAACTAGTTAAACCTAACTAACCTAAGGACATCACAAACATCCATGCCCGAGGCAGGATTCGAACCTGCGACCGTAGCGGTCTTGCGGTTCCAGACTGCAGCGCCTTTAACCGCACGGCCACTTCGGCCGGCTACCCGAAGGGAATTAAGGTCAGGGGTGAGTAGGGGGCGCGGGAGAGAAGGCCAGTAGATTCACCGAGGACCTTCGACTCTGTCGCGTATTATCAACCATAAAAGTGGAGTCAGGGTCGAATGCACCCCTGAAAAGAAACTCAGAGAAACAATATCTTGTCGCGATGACGTTGACCGGTCAGTGTGCTGTGTTCAAATATTTGGAGATTAGTATGCACATGAAAATTTATGACTCCCTACGCCGTAACACCTAGACCACCAAAACGATCATGTTTGACAATGTTCCAAGTGAATTACGTGTTCCACCTCTCTCGATATGAGTGTACGTTTAGAATCACTGCTCACAATAACACTGAATCTGCTCTCGACTGAGAAGAGCACGCCAACCCATTCGTCTTCGGTCCAGTCCCTAATCTCAAGGCACCATCACAATGTGTGTGTGATAACAGAACACAACATGCCGGTCGTCGGGGAAAGAGATCATTACCATGCAGTCGCCGCCCGAGTGTGTAGTGTGAAACTGCGTGCCTTGAAATCCGGTTCAGTGTAGTTGCAACTGCAGCCGCTGTTTGCCGTGGGTCCATTCTCACCTCCAGCACCATGTAGAGGTCATTTGCTTCTGTAGCTGACAGTGGTCGGGTACCTCCTCACCTTCGGACAGCAGAGCCTGTGGCTCGAAACGTTTCCCATGCACGTTAAAAAATGCTGCGAGCAATAGGAAACTCCTGGGCTTCACACGTTACACTTCTTCCCTCTTCCAGTTTCCCTCGTGTGAAGTAATCAAAATCTTGTCTCCGGACCTTGCTGAAATGAAGAATACCACCACGTCGCACAGTAACTGCTTGCTGATTAACACCACAGTCTGTTCCCGTCCCTTAAACTGCTCGTGTTGCAGTGCGAGCCCCATTTGTCGCTCACCTCACGCTATGTGACGTCTAACTTACTGTGCACAGCTGGGCAACCCCTGTCGACATGCTCCAGGACTTAATTCATTTGCACTGAGTAGTAAATCTGTTCTGCAGAACTGTGTATTATTTCCCTGTTCCGGTTCTACACAATTAAAAAAAAAAATTGCATCACCCCGTTTCCCAGAACTCCTGAAGGTAGACGTTGACTGTGGATATTGTATCACAGACACGGTCCCTTTGACTGTTCAGAGATGTCATTAAACCCGAGCAAAGATGTAAAAGATGACCAGAGCCTATTAGACGGAGGGGGTCCGACAGCCGATCAGTTCGTCATTCCACCAGGAAGGAGGTACACTGCTCGTGTTGTCTGTAGTTCAACCGTGCCTAGACGGTCAATACCGTGGTTCGATTGCGTCCGCGTTGTTACTTTGTTCCAGGAAGAGCTCCCAACAAGGGAAGTGTCCAGGCGTCTCGAAGTGAACCAAAGTGATGTTGTTCGGAAGTGGAGGAGATACCGAGAGACACGAACTGTCGATGACATGCCTCTCTCAGGCCACCCAAGGGCTACTAATGCAGTGAATGACCACTATCTACGGATTAAGGCTCTGGGGAACACTGATAGCAACGCCGCCATGTTGAATAATGCTTTTCGTGCAGCCAGAGGACCTCGTGTTACGACTCAAACAGCGCACAATAGGCTGCATGATGCGCAACTTCACTCCCGATGGGCCCAAGAATACGCCGAATCGACCCCTCAGGATTGGCATCACGTTCTCTTCAGCGATGAGTGTCGCGAGTTTCGCAAATGTCTCAAACCAGACAACCGTCTGAGACGTGTTTGGAGGCCTCCCGTTTAGGCTGAAAGCCTTAGACACACTGTCAAGCGAGTGCAGCAAGGTGAAGGTTCCCATCTGTTTTTGGGTGGCATTATGTGAGGCCGACGTACGCCGCTGGTGATCATGAAAGGCGCCGTAACAGCTCTGCGGTGCGTAAATGCCAACCTGTGACCGACAGTGCATCCATATCGGTAGCATATTGGCGAAATATTCGTCTTCATGTACGACAATTTACGGCCCCATCGTGCACACCTTGTGAATGACTTCCTTCAGGATAACGACATCGCTCGACTGGAATGGCCAGCAAGTTCTACATCGATATCTACATTCATTCTCCGCAAGCCATGGGATGGTGTGTGGCGGAGGGTACCTTGAGTACCTATATCTGTTCTCCCTTCTATTCCAGTCTCATATTGTTCGTGGAAAGAAGGATTGTCGGTATGCCTCTGTTCGGGCTCTAATGTATCCTCATGGTCTCTTCGCGAGATATACGTAGGAGGGAGCAATATACTGCTTGACTCCTCGGTGAAGGTATGTTCTCGAAACTTCAACAAAGGCCCCTATCGAGCTACTCAGCGTCTCTCCTGCAGAGTCTTCAAACTGGAGTTTATCTATCATCTCCGTAACGCTTTCGCGATTACTAAATGATCCTGTAACGTAGCGCGCTGCTCTCCGTTGGATTTTCTCTATCTCTTCTATCAACCCTATATGGTACGGATCCCACACTGCTGAGCAGTATTCAAGCAGTGGGTGAACAAGCGTACTGTAAACTACTTCCTTTGTTTTCGGATTGCATTTCCTTAGGACTCTTCGAATGAATCTCAGTCTGGCACCTGCTTTACCGATGATCAACTTATATGATCATTCAATTTTAAGTCACTCCTAATGCGTACTCCCAGATAATTTATGGAATTAACTGATTCCAGTTGCTGACCTGCTATATTGTAGCTAAATCTTTCTTTCTATGCATTCGCAGCACATTAAACTTGTCTACACTGAGATTCAATTGCCATTCCCTGCACCATGCGTCAATTCGCTGCAGATCCTCCTGCATTTCAGTACAATTTTCCATTGTTACAACCTCTCGATATACCACAGCATCATCCGCCAAAAGCCTCAGTGAACTTCCGATGTCATCCACAAGGTTATTTATGTATATTGTGAATAGCAACTGTGGTGTCACCGCCAGACACCACACTTGCTAGGTGGTAGCTTTAAATCGGCCGCGGTCCATTAGTACATGTCGGACCCGCGTGTCGCCACTGTTAGTGAACGCAGACCGAGCGCCACCACACGGCAGGTCTGGAGAGACTTACGAGCACTCGCCCCAGTTGTACGACGACTTTGCTAGCGACTACACTGACGAAGCCTTTCTTTCATTTGCCGAGAGACAGTTAGAATAGCCTTCAGCTAAGTCCATGGCTACGACCTAGCAAGGCGCCATAAACCATTTCAAGATAGAGTCTCACTTGTATCATCAAGAATGCTGTATACAAATGATGGAATAAAGTTAAGTATTCTAGCAGCTACGTACTTTTCTTTATAGCATTCATTACGAATCCAGTTTCAGACCTATACAAGCCTGCTTGAGCCTGACGCATGCCCTTTCAGCTTCCTCGCCTTGTGTCTCGACTGTCTTGTCTAGACACAACATATTTGGCGACGCGGATCAATCAGGATCTTGTTCTTTCTCCTTGCTTTGCCTCAATTTCCTTGTGTCATGGCTTCGCCACATTCTCCAGATGTACTGTCCGAATTATATCGCTTGCAGAATCAGCAGACGCAGGCGTTATTGGATGCCCTTGGACAGCTCGTCCAGGGTCAACGTGCACTGCAAAACGATGCGGCCGCCGCCGCTTCACCGCTACCGCAGCCACAACACGCAGTTGCACCCCAGTTTCGGCCTTTTGATTCAACCCAGGAATCATGGACGGAGTGGTCACGCCAATTTGGACTCCTTCTCGCCGCCTACAGACTTTAAGGTAATGGGCGGCAGCCGTTTTTGCTTTCGTGTGTAGGTGTGTCCACTTACCGTGTGATAGTGAAATTGTTTCCCCGACGCGACGTAGCAACTCTGTCCCACGAAGAAATTTTGTCGGCGTTAGATGCCTATGTCAAAGACACAGTTAATGTCGTTGCAAAAAGGTATACGTTCTTTCGTACGAAACGTACGGCCGGTCAGACTAATAGGGAGTGGATTGCAACATTGCAAGGACTTACTAGGGATTGTGCTTTTGAGTGTGAATGTGGACTCCCTTATTCAGATACAATGGTACGTGATGCAATAGCACAGAACGTTTTTGATATTCATATACGGGAACAGATTTTGAAACTAGTTAATCCCTCCCTTCAACAATTGATAGACATATTGGATAGGCAAGACACACTTGACTTTGCACAGGAATCATTTGAAACTTCGCCAGCCGTGTGTCACATTAACCGGCCCGCTGGGCGAGCTGCACGGAACTGTAAACAGCCCTCGCGCACGTCCGCGCAGCCATGTGTCCCGCAGCAGCAAGCAAATGCAGTGAAATCATGCCCGCGGTGTGCAACTAGACATTCGCGTGACAATTGCCCGTCACGCCAAGCTATTTGCTTTTATTGTCATAAGAAAAGACATGTTCAAAGTGTTTGCCAGAAAAAGCTCCTTCGCGCCGGAATCGAACCAAGAATACTCAGGCTCGTGAACCTTCGCCCATGGACATTCATGTAGTTAATTCCACTCCGTCCAGTGCCACTTTCTCTAACAGTGACTTTGTTCATCCCACAAAAAGTGTGCGTCGACGTCGCCGGAAATCTCGTCAGGTTGCAAGTGCTTCTGTACCAGTATCAGTTCACATTGCACGAGAAAGTCGCTCTTGTTGTCAGCAGGACAATAAACTTTTTGTAGACTTGGACCTTGAAGGCAAAGTGATCCCATTCCAGCTCGATACCGTAGCTGCAGTTTCATTGATCAATCACGACACGTACAAACAACTGGGCAAACCTCCGTTGCATGCCGCAAATGTTAAGTTAAATAGTTATTCAGGACAGAATATCCCTGTGTTAGGACAGTGCACTCTTCTTGCAACATACAAGGGACAAACAAAACTTGTGTCATTTTACGTCCTTCGTTCTTCTTCTGCAGTGAACTTGTTTGGTTTTGATTTATTTCAGTTGTTTAACATGTCTGTCGTAAATCAGGTACTATCAGTGAACCAGACTGTGCCTTCCGCCAGTGTTTCTCGTCTATGTGAAGAATTTGCAGACATTTTTGCACCGGGCCTTGGTTGCGCTAAGAACTATGAAGCACATTTGGAACTGACAGTCAACGCGCAACCGAAATTTTTCAGAGCGCGCAATGTTCCCCACGCATTGCGTGATGAGGTCGCAAGAACATTACACGATTTAGAATCCCAAGGTGTAATTGAACGTGTGCAGGCTTCTCTCTGGGCCTCACCCTTAGTAATTTTGCCAAAACCTTCAGGAAAACTGAGACTTTGTGTGGACTTCAAGGCAACAGTGAATCCACAACTAGTGATTGCAACTTTTCCTTTACCCCGCCCGGAAGATCTTTTTGATAAACTGTGCCCGGGTACATACTTTTCGAAGTTGGACCTAGCAGATGCGTACTTGCAAATACCAGTGGACGAAGAATCCCAGCGCGTCTTGGTGGTTAACAAGCATCTTGGTTTGTACTGATTCAAAAGACTGCCATTCGGGTGTGCATCCACCCCTGCATTGTTTCAGCAATATTTACAAACTGTTAGTGCGTCGGTCCCTACTGCAGCAAACTATCTGGACGATATTGTGATCTCCGGAAGGACAGCAGCCGAACATTTAGAAAATCTACGAACATTATTTCAAGTATTGCGACAAAATGGTCTTCGCTTGTGGAAGGACAAATGTGTGTTTTTTGCTCGTGACTTACCATATTTGGGACATGTAATCAATGCCCAAGGCATACATCCCAGTCCAGAGCTCCTTGTGCCATACAAGACTTGCCTTCGTCGTAGAATTTGAAGCAGCTACAGAGTGTGTTGGGAAAAATTAACTACTATGCCAGGTTTATCCCGCATGCCTCTTCCATTTCAGCTCCGCTTCATCGCTTACGTCGTAAAGGTGTTCCGTTCGTCTGGACGACGGAATGCGAACGCGCCTTTCGCCAGTTGAAATCGGCGTTGCTTTCAAATACTTGCCTTACGCCATTCGATCCCCAGAAACCCCTTTTGTTGATGGTAGATGCATCGGATTTCGGGATCGGTGCTGTGCTTGCGCACAAAGATGGCTCGCATGATCGCCCTATTGCCTTCGCATCTAAATTGCTCTCGTCAGCGCAAAGGAATTATTCACAAATAGAGAAAGAAGCTTTGGCTCTCGTGTTTGGTGTTACAAAGTTTCAGATTTCTTGTGTGGTCGTCATTTTACCATCATCACAGACCACAAACGTTTGACATCGCTTTTTCATCCGAATAAGCCTGTACCTCCGCGTACAGCGCAGAAATTCATTCGCTGGTCTATTTTCCTCTCACAGTACCGCTACGATATCTTGTATCAGTCCACTGCTAAGCACGGAAACGCTGATGCGTTGTCCCGTTTGCCTGTTGCTGAGGATAAAGCATTCGATTCTTCTGAACTTGCTTGCATGGTCATTGATTCGGAAACCGATGATGTGGTCGAATCGTTTCCGATTCATTTTCGTCGTGTAGCTACAGCCACAGCTTCTGACCCTGTCCTTGCTACCGTTTTGCGTTTTGTTGCTACGCAATGGCCCTTGTCAAAGTCGCGGATCGAGGATCCGCTGGTTCGCCGATTTTTTGCTCACAAGGAGAGACTTTTTGTACGACGTGGTGTTTTGTTGTTGCGTTCTGATAATGATCAGTCCAGAGTCGTGGTCCCACGTTCGTTACAGTCCTCTGTCTTACGGCTTCTCCACCAAGGACATTGGGGTATAGTGCGAACGAAACAACTTGCTCGTCAGCACTGTACTTGGTTCGGAATCGATGATGCGATTACGAATATGTGCTCTTCTTGCATGGCGTGTGCTGAACAATCCGCACCGCCGCGGAAATTCTTTGCATGGCCGAACGCCACTTCCCCTTGGCAACGCTTGCACATTGATTTTGCTGGTCCATTCTGGAATGCTCGATGGTTGGTTGTGGTCGATTCTTTCAGTAATTTTCCTTTTGTTGTCTGGATGTCTTCCACGACGTCTTCTGCCACAATCCAAGCTTTGTCTGCTATTTTTTGCATTGAAGGTCTTCCGCAGACTATTGTTCCCGACAATGGCCCACAATTCATGTCCGCAGAATTTCAGTCATTCTGCAAGGCCAATGGTATTCAACATCTGACATCCGCGCCGTTTTCGCCTCAGTCAAACGGTGCCGCTGAACGCTTGGTCCGGACTTTGTCACAGATGTTGAAGTTGAAAGAGTCGCATTCTCGGGAGGACGCGTTATTGCTCTTTCTGTCCTCATATCGCTCTCAGCCCCGCGATGGTCGCTCGCCGGCTGAGTTGCTCCACGGTCGTCCTCATCGAACCTTGATGCCTTTGCTACATCCACCGCATTAGGTTCCTGTGCAGCGGCAGACTCCTGCTTTTGCTCCTGGCGACGTTGTCTTCTATCGCAACTATCGAGGTTCACGGCGTTGGCTCGCAGGGCGCATTCTTCGCTGCCTCGGCCGTGCGATGTATTTGGTTTTGGGGGCCTCTGGTGAGGTGCGTCGGCATCTCAATCAGCTGCGCCTCTGCCGTCGCCTGGGTTCTGCCGCTCCCCGTCTGCTTTCAACGACGGTGCCGTCCGGTCAGCGCCCTGGGGACCCATCTACTGGCTCGCCTCATCCCCAGGTGTTACTGACGATGCCATCCATTTTTCCCCATGGCGACGCGCCGCTGCCGCCGCCGCCGCCGCCTGTTCTCCCGCCGGCGCCGCGCGCAGTGGACGCTTCGCTGCAGCCGCCCAGCGCCTCCCTGGGTCACGCGCCGCCGATCGCTTCCCGTGACCAGATGTCCTCCGCCATGGAACTCTTGGCCGCTCCGAACCAGATGTCGTCTTCGCCCGTCGGGTGCCTCGACCACATGGAGGTCGACCCTTCGGCCCCTCCTGTCTCATTACGGGCGCATACACCGAATGTTGACGTGCACCCTGGACTAGGTTTCCAGGCGTTTCCTAGCTCCCCTCGGACCGAATGGCCGGGTGCGGGTGGCACAGCCTCGCCTGTTGTTAGGCTCCCCACCTCATCGCATACGTCAACATGGGACCCTCCCCACGGCGGGCGGAAGCCTTATAACACGACCGTTCGCCGATTTGCGGGGGAGGAATGTGGTGTCACCGCCAGACACCACACTTGCTAGGTGGTAGCTTTAAATCGGCCGCGATCCATTAGTACATGTCGGACCCGCGTGTCGCCACTGTTAGTGAACGCAGACCGAGCGCCACCACACGGCAGGTCTCGAGGGACTTACGAGCACTCGCCCCAGGTGTACGACGACTTTGCTAGCGACTACACTGACGAAGCCTTTCTCTCATTTGCCGAGAGACAGTTAGAATAGCCTTCAGCTAAGTCCATGGCTACGACCTAGCAAGCCGCCATAAACCATTTCAAGATAGAGTCTCACTTGTATCATCAAGAATGCTGTATACAAATGATGGAATAAAGTTAAGTATTCTAGCAGCTACGTACTTTTCTTTATAGCATTCATTACGAATCCTGTTTCAGACCTATACAAGCCTGCGTGAGTTGACGCGTGCCCTTTCGGCTTCCTCGCCTTGCGTCTCGACTGTCTTGTCTAGACACAACAGCAACGGTCCTACGACACTCCCCTGCGGCACACCTGAAATCACTCTTACTTCGGAAGTGAATGACATGCTGCGTTCTGTTACCTAGGAACTATTCAATCCAATCACACAAATGGTCTGATAGTCCGTATGCTCTTACTTCGTTCATTAAACGACTGTGGGAAACTGTATCGAACGCCTTACGGAAAACAAGAAACACGGCATCTACCTGGGAACCCGCGTCTATGGCCCTCTGAGTCTTGTGGACGAATAGCCCGAGCTGGGTTTCACACGATCGTCTTTTTCGAAACCCACGCTGATTCCTACAGAGTAGATTTCTAGTCTCCAGAAAAGTCACTATACTCGAACATATTACGTATTCGAGAATTCTACAACTGATCGACGTTAGAGATATAGGTCTATAGTTCTGCACATCTGTTCGACGTCCCTTCTTGAAAACGGGGATGACCTGTGCCCTTTTCCAATCCTTTGGAACGCTATGCGCTTCTAGAGACCTACGGTACACCGCTGCAAGAATGGGGGCAAGTTCCTTTGCGGACTCTGTGTAAAATCGAACTGGTATCCCATCAGGTCTAGCGGCCTTTCCTCTTTTGAGCGATTTTAATTTTTTCTCTATCCTTCTGTCGTCTATTTCGATACCTACCATTTTGTCATCTGTGCGACAATCTAACGACGGAACTACAGTGCAGTCTTCCTCTGTGAAACAGCTTTGGAAAAAGACCTTTAGTATTTCGGCCTTTAGTCTGTCATTGTTTCAGTACCATTTTGGTCACAGAGTGCCTCCAGACATGAACCCTCTCGAACATGCCTGGGGTAGATTGAAAAGGGCTGTTTATGGACGACGTGATCTACCACTACTCTGAGGGATCTATGCCGAATCGCCGTTGAGGAGTGGGACAATCTGGACAAACAGTGCCTTGATAAACTTGTGCATAGTATGCGACTACGGATACAGGCATGCATCAATGCAAGAGGATGTGCTACTGAGTATTAGTGGTACCGGTGTGTACAGCAATCTGGTCTACCATCTCTGAAGGTCTCGCTGTATGTTGGTTCAACATGTAATGTGTGGTTTTCTTGAGACATAAAAAGGCGGGAAGTGATGTTTTTGTTGATCTCTATATCAATTTTCTGTACAGGTTCCAGAACTCTCTCAACCGAGGTGATGCAAAATTTTTTTATGTTTTTTTTAATAGAAGTTCGTTTATGAAATAGAAACGGTTGTCAATTTCAGGTTAGATTTAAAACATGCTTTGCAACCTGTATGGCCTTTTATGTTGTTGGCAAATGATCAAAAATTAACAACAGAATCATCAGAAATTCCTTTCTGAGCAACTGTCAACTTGAATAATGGGTAATAAATGCCACTTTTTTCTAGCGTTGTTTTTCTGGCCACCGTTACTATTTCCAAATAGTTATTTGTGACGAACATCACTACCAGATGTAAGGGATTTGGTATTAGAACTAGACTTTAGCTTTCGAAGATTAACGGTTAAACACCTAAGAAAACATAGATAAAATTCCTTTGGAATTCCTAAAACTGTGGCAACTGAACGACTTCCCATGTTCGTTTGTAGAATCTATGGATCTGGAGACATATCATGAAAATTTCGGAAAAATATTGTCGAAACGATCCTGAAGATCCAAGTTCAGACAAGTGGGAGAACTATCATATAATCTACAGTGCCAACATCCAAATGGGTTGGATTTTGTTTCTCGGCAGATGTACATCGGGGTACTTATTGACAATGACATAATACACTTCCTAACACATTTCGCAACAGAATCCGTATTTGTCATGAAACTTCATATTCACAAGTAGTGGATTCTATTGTATAATATCTTACTCAGTAAGAAACGATAACAGCACTCTTTTTAGTGCCAAATTTTGATGATTCTTCCTTATTACGTTTTATGCAGTAGAGTTCGAAGGAGAGCTTGACATCTCAGGGTTTCTTTAATGTCCGTCACGAAAGTGTACTTTTGCTAGATACCACGTCACATTCAGTCATTACTGGCAACGCAGAAAACTACATCCAAATTCGCCCCCTCCCCAGTGAGGCAAGCTACTTTGATACCCAAGGTTTCTTCCATTCTTTCTGCGTATGGTCCGATTTTCATCGAGCTATATTACTTGGCAATGACACATCGTGTGAAAGTTGCTTGCGTCCTTATGTTTTGCACACCAGAGTATGTTCATTAATGTTAAAAGTAATCATGTTAAATGTAATCGTCTATAGGTATCCTGAAAACTGTCTCCTTTCACATGATTTCATTAAAATTCGTTAGACTGGTCAATGGGTCATGTAGCCAAATAACTATGTTGAGCCGCGTCGGCAAAGGGCAGCTCTGCATCGAGCAAAGAAATCGCCGGGTCGGGGGACTCGACAACTTGCGACAGACCCTGTTGAACCAATAGAAATAATCTTGGTCAGCACGTTTCATGACTTTGCCTATGGTAGTGGGCTTGTGCCGCGAAGCTGACTGTAAAATACGGTAGAATTTGTTTAGTGCTTTTCCGTACCCTGTTTCTGTTCAGTTATAGTCCCTTTGCTGCTTCGTCGTTATTGATGTTTCTGACAGACTTGAAACAACAGCATTATTTACGGTTTCGTGTGACACGGCTTTCGTCCGTTAATTTGTTCTTGTGATCACGAGTCGGGGTTAAACGTTTTGTCTTTTGGATTTAATTGGGTATTTGCCAGTTTGTGACTCGGTGTGGAGCGGGAGAACAGTTGTGGGTGGTATAGCATCTCTGGACTTGCTTAGTGAGTGCGTTTGATCTTAAGTTGTTGAAAGCTTATATCTTGTAACTTGTCTTATTTGAACCTCCGCCCCCTTTATTTCATTTCATTAGGCTCCTTTCATTAGCACTGCCTTTGCAGGCTTCAAGCTAGATCTATTACACTTATGCCAGGTTTACCAGGACTTCATATTTAGCTATTCAGTGCCACTTATTGCTTTAACTTGTTCTTGTTTTTATTTTTGTGTAGTTCGTCGGCTATTCAGTAGATATTGTCTGTTGTCATAACATACAAGCACGGGGTACTTCAGTTCGTTTTTGTTTTATCAGTGAGTTTTAAATTATTTATTATTATCTTTAAACTTTGTTCTAAACTGTTTCTATCTGCAGTCAATGTAATGTGTAATTTTGGGAACTTGAAAGATATCTACCTGTGATCAGGTTAGCGTGTGTTTGCTAAATGCATTTTAGTTCTATGTTTGAGAAGTACCAGTCACTGTATTACTTGGCGATATCCTGTAGAACGGCACGCCCAGTACTTTGAACTATTGTTGGGTTTGCTCTGTCGATTCATATTTCTTTGTCTAGTCTATCAAGTTGTCAGAGAGTTTATCCCCTAGTAGAGGCCTTCAGTGATGTCGTTCCACAATCCTGCTCTATCTTCTGCGTTTAGCAGTGCATTTATCTTGACTCTTAATTTTTATAGCCACGCTTTTAATTTCTTTTCTTAGGCTGAATAAATCTTTCTATTTCTTTTAAAAATTCTTTACATTGTACTTACAACCATTTCGCCTTGGCTTCACTGTGCGTCCTATTTATTTCATGCATTTTGCTTCCTGTCTGACATTTACCACAAGAGTCTAGTCGTTTCCTCCTTCCAGTAGGCTCAGTTAAATCAATCGAATGTCGTTAACCCCTTCTCATTCTTTGCTCAATGAGTGTATAACTTCCATGACAAAGGTGTCTGTCCCTTTTTAGTTCTTCCTGGGCCCCAGATTAACACTTCCACAGGCCACCTGTCATTAATCACTTTCTTAACACACTAAAAAACCCTGCAGTCTTGTGTTTTAATTTTTTCTTCATGGGGGGGGGGGGGTCTGCAGGCATCTTCCCATAATATAGTTCAATTTCCTTATCTTACCCTCGCTTTTAGTAGAAAATGGCCACATTTGTACATCATAATTAACCATATACTCAGTGATAATATACAATATCCGTTTTTGGTTTGTGGACTAAAACTATTGTTCCAAATCAGGCCATTTAAGGACTTCGTCACTAGTCGCTAGTGTACCCATCGCTACCTTGGCCTCAATATCTCTGTCACTGAGAGATATCACCCATCTTCGAGAACTAAATACGTTCCAAGTTCTGTAATCCGTCTTGTCGAAATTAATTTTGATGCGTCATTCCCTCTTACTCATTATCGTAGCCAGATAAGGGACTTAAATGACCCGAGGAAAGTTTAATTAAAAGATCTATACGACCACCTGAGGTAGAGAATTTCCCCATTACGTTCAACTGTGGGTGCTATTCCAGTGTCGGACAACCCTGCAATAGCGACGATTTAGAGGGAAAATAAGCTGAAGATATGATTTTAAATTTGTGTTGGGGAGTGCACTCGACTTTGGTAGTCCATGCAGAAATGTTAACCATAGTGCTGCAGTGGTATAAAGGTCAGCATTCCTGTTAGGAAGCAAGAAGACCTGATTTCAAGTCCCAGCTGTGGCACGAATTTTAATTCATTTATTCAACTTCCATTATTATCTGTCTTTTGGGTTAGTTCCCTTAAACTTTATAGTCTTACATGCCACAGACATTTTGTTGCAGCCAATGGTATTACCAGTTCATACACACACGCTCGCCCAGTGATGTTTTTTTTTTCCTTTATGATCAACACTTCGACCTTATCCTTCGAAACAAAGTACTCTATTCTACATTGAACAGTCTTCTCCTTCTTTATGGTCTAGGGATAGCTTCTTTGGTTAGTAATCAAAAAGTTCTCATTCCCGGGTTCTAGCCACTCCACTGCTTAAATTCGTAAGAAAAATCACCAGTAATGGTGGCTGAAGACCTCTGGCATAAGGGGCACCCTTATTCAGTCAACCGTCTTGTCAAAGAGGCCGGAGAAGCGGACAGGGATTCAGGGGTACTCTCTTGCCCTTGTGGTGGGGAGCTGCCCCTAAAGAAGGAAGACTCAGCAATGACCAACAGCATGAGGCTGCAGAAGGCAATGGAAACCACTGCATTAAAGGCACATAATGTGTACACACGACATGTCACCTGCTGCGGAGGAAGTGTCAAGAAGATATGTCCAGTGGCAAAAACTTCTGGATAGTCCCCATTCGGGTCTCTGGAAGGGGACTGTTAAGAAAGAGGTGACTATGATAAAAAGACGTAAAACCAACGAAAGGAGCCGGCGAGTGGAACGTGGTAGGGAAACTAGAAAATTTGAAAACAGAAAAGGCTGAATTTAGATGTAGCGGGAGTCAGTAAAGTGAAATGCTAAGAAGACAAGGATTTCTGGTCAGATGAGTATAGGGTACTATCAACAGCAGCACAATATAGATAACGGGAGTAGGATTCGTTATGAATAGGAAGGTAGGGCATAGAATGAGCTACCGTGATAGAGTTGTTCTCATCAGAGTCGACAGCAAACCAACACCGACAGCGACAGTTCAGGTATATATGCCGACGTCGCAACGAAAGGTGAAGAAATACAAAAAGTTTATGAGGATATTGAACGGATAATTCGGTATGTCAAGGTAGGTGAATATCTAATGGTCATAGAGCACTGGGATACGGCTGCAGGGGAATGAGTTGGTGGAACGGTTATAGATGAATATGCGCTTAGTACTAGGAATTAGACAAGAGAAAGACTACAATAAATTGTGGGAAGATTTCAATTAGATTGCATCATCGTCAGAGATTCCGAAATGAAACAGTGGACTGTAAGGCGTAACCAGGACCAGATACGAACTCAGATCACAATTTAGTGATGATGAAGAGTGTGGTGATGTTAACAGATTTCTCAGGGAGAAGCACTACGCAAAGAAGTGGGTACGGTAGTACTAAGGTATGCAGAGCTACGCTTGAAGTTCTCTGAGGCGAGAGAAACTGCGATGAGGAATAGCTGAGTAGGCAGTTCAGTTGAAGGGAAATGAATATCTTTAAAAATGGAAGTTACAAAGGTTGGAAGGAAAAACATAGACGCAAAGAAGTGAATTTCGAAGAAACCATGGGTAACGCAATAATATTTCTGTTGATCGATGAAAGAAGGAAGTACAGTACCATTCATAAAAGTTCGTTAATACAGAAATACAAGTCGGCTGTGAATGAAATAAATAAAAAGTGCAGGGAAGCTATGGCGAAATGTCTCCGTGAAAAATGTGAAGAAATCGAAAAGGAAATGACTGTCGAACTAACTGACTCAGCATATAGAGACGTCAAAACAAACTTCGGCGAAATTAAAAGCAAGGATGGTAACATTAAGAGTGCAATATGAAGTCAACTGCACAACGTAGAGAAGAGAGCTGATGATGGAAAGAGTACGTCGAAGACCTCTATCAGGGGGAGGAATTGTCTGGTGAGAAGACATGGCTTAGCAACAGCCTGGGGCTAAGCCATGTCTCCACAGTATCCTTTCTTTCAGGAATACTAGTACTGCAAGGTTTGCAGGAGAGCTTCTGTAAAGTTTGGAAGGTAGGAGACGAGGTACTGGCAGAAGTAAAGCTGTGAGGACAGGGCGTGAGTCGTGCTTGGGTAGCTCAGTGGTAGAGCACTTGCCCGCGAAAGGCAAAGGTCCCGAGTTCGAGTCTCGGTCCGGCACACAGTTTTAATCTGCCAGGAACTTTCATATCAGCGCACAATCCTCTGCAGAGTGAAAATCTCATACTGGCGAGAACTTTCGAACATTTGGTTAACTGCTCATGCGTCCAAATTGCTGACAAGAATAGTATACAGAAGGTTCGAAAATGGAATTGGGAATGTGTTAGATGACGATCAGTTTGGCACTAGGAAAGGTAAAGGCACCATAGAGGCAATTCTGACGCTGCGGTTGATAACGAAACTAAGACTAAAGAAAAATCAAGACACGTTCACAGGAATTCTTCGTACATCCATAGTTGAAATGGAGGACAGTTGGACGTCATCTGGTATCAATTTATATTCAAAATGAAGAAATTCCTCCAGCTGTATTTAAGGTGTCGATTTTATTTTGGCAACTAGTTTCAACGTTGTAACAACGTCATCTTCAGGCCCTTACACTTGTTGACCTCAACTGCGTGCGGCTGATACTAGAAGTCAGTGGTGAGATACGGACGTGCTCCGTGTGGAAGGTGGTTAGTAACTAGTATGAAGTTTAGACCCAATAGGAATTGTTGACCTGTAAAGAGCGTTCGACAATGTCAACTGGTGCAAGGTGATCTGAGGAAAGTGGGGATAAGCTATAAGGATAGACGGGTAACATACAATACGTACAGGAGCTAAGAGGGAACAAACATTTGAAGACCTAGAACGAAGTGCTCCGATTAAAATGGTGTGAAAGAGGCATGTAGTCTTTCGCTCCTGGTGTTCGATCTACACATCGAAGTAGCAACGACCGAAATAAAGGTTCAATATTGAAATTAAAATTCAAGGTGAAAGGATATCAAGGATATAATTCGCTGATGACATTGCTATCCTCAGCGAAAGTCAAGAAGAATTAGAGAATGTGTCGAATGGAATGAATCGTGTAATGAGTTCAGAATATGGATTGAGAGTAAAGTGTCAAGAAGTAGCAGAAATGAGAAGAGCGAGAAATTTAACATCAGGCTGGTGATCACAAAGTACAAGAAATTCTGTTATGTAGCCAGCAGACCTATGCCGAACGGTGAAAGGAGGACATGAGAAGCAAACTAACACTGGCAAGAAGGGCATTCCTGGCCATAATAAGTCTGCTAGCATGAAACATAGTCCTTAATTTGAGGAAGACATTTCTGAGAATGTACACTAAGTTTGGAGCACAGTATTCTTTGATAGTGAAACGTAGTCTGTGGGAGACCGGAACAGAAGAGAATCGAAGAATGTGAGATGTAGTACTACAGAAGAATGTTGAAAATCAGGCCACTGAAAAGGTAAGGAACGAGGAGGTTCTCCGGAGACTCGGCGAGGAAAGGAATGTATGGGAAATTCTGACAAGAAGAAGGGACTGCATAATGAGACATTTGTTAAAGAGATCACGGAATAACTTCGATGGTACTAGAGGGGATCGCAGAGGGAAAAATGACAAAAGAAAAGAGAGACTGGAATGCCGCCAGCAAATAATTGAGTACGTAGGTTGCAAATACTCCTCTGTGATAAGAGGGCACAAGAGAGGAGTTCCAGGCGGGCCGCATCAAACCAGTCAGAAGACTGATGACTATAAAAAGGATGGGCACAGAAAGAGAGAGAATCTAGTGTTCCAAATTCTCGATGGTTCTCCTTGAATTTGTTCCTTCTTCTCTCAGTCCCTTGACTTTTGTGATCCCTTGAGAGACAGTGGTGTTTAGGTAATCGTATTTTCTGGTGTACCCAGCGAATCGACAAATAGCTTTCCTCTATCCTGTTGCAGTATAGCATTTAAACACTATACTGTTTCAGCAGCTTTGGTTTAAATATGGATTCCTGCAATGTTGAATTCTTAAAGTAGATCTCTATTGTCTGAAGATATAAATAATTATCCCTATTAGCATATAGTGGATACTTGCACGTTCAGATTGTCTAAGTACTCTTCCATCACTAAATTTTCCGTTTCTACGGACTATTATGAAGTCAATGATATGTCACACTGGTTTCTCCCAAGTGTAGATGAGTATTTCCTTGTGTTGGAATAAGGTATCTGAAATTATTTATTCATATTCTCTACATATTTATAATAATTTGTAAGCGCTATTATTCCCTAATTCCTTTCCCTGATGCCATATCACATCTGTGTCTTTACGGACAACGATGCTGTTTAAATTACAAATTCCAAGACTTCGTCATCGTCAAAATTGCTGATGAAAATTAAGCTTCTCGTTGCAAAGTTCATACTCATTTACCGCTTATTCCCTGCTATTATAGTAGGTTGTCCATAGATCACAATGCAGAGCTTTAAAAATCGGTCACTTGTACATCGTACCCCTATCGGTTGTTGGACTCATTTAGATTTAAGCAGTGTTGACACCCAACTTCTTCCTCTTATATATTTTGATGCTCTACTTAAAAAATTGATATAACTATTTAACACTCTTCCCCTGCTCCCTTTTTCTTCGTTTCTCTGAGTACAGATACATCGAGCTCCAGTCTTTCAATCTCATTTAGTATATTATTTCCTTTCGTTCGTAAATCTTGTATATTCCGTGTACAGTCCATTTACGTACCCGTTGTAGTTTACTTGCAGATGCGTCCAAAATCCGAGACTTATACTGGTCGGTTCTGGCAGCGTCAGACTTTTGGCATGGAATGGAAACAAGCCCATTGCCACAACCCCCAAACTGGAGGGCCCAAAAACTCTGTTAAATAAACCCTAGCAGACAAGGGTGCTGTTTCCGCTCTTACCAGTTACCTTCTGTATAAGTGTGTTCATCTCTCCAACTTTTGTGATCGCCATTTATAGACACGTCTATTCCTCTTCAAGTGAACCGCCTATTGTGGCATTACTATCCCAGTATCTATAACCGGAGAGAACTTCAAATGCATCTCATCATTCCTCAGTGCAATAGTGTCCCTTTCCTTTTCAGTTACATTCTTCTGGACTAGTCTCGTAAACTTAAATCAATTGAATTTTGTTGGTTGTGAGCCAGTTTCTGATACACCTTACAACTCAATACTCGATTTCGGAAACTCTGTTTCGCGTTGATGCAATACAGGTAGTATTTTCCCCCGCCCCCAGGCCTTTTCCAAGTATGAGTCCTCCTCTTTTGATTTTTGATTTGGTATTACCAACTAACGTATACTGCAGACATGTATTAGTGTTCCTCGTCTCTCGTTCTTACTAGCGAACCCAGAGTCTTCATTTCCTTCTGTATAACTGAGTTATTGTGCTTGGCGTTGGATTCCTACCGATTCCGGTGAGAATAATCCAATCGCAGAATTGTTCACACTGACTCAGGCGCTGCCCTGTTCATGATTAATCTTATTCCCGTTACACCAGCCGCAGTTGAAATCATCCTATATTTGTCTGACAAGTAATCCTTATCGTTTCTCTTCTTGACTTCAGTGACCCCACAGTATTTTAACTGAGCCTTGTGTTTCGCTTTTCGAATTTTCTACTTCCCTATCAAATTGAGGCTTCTTTGATGCCCCGATTCGTAGAATGTTACTCTTTCGCTGATTATTCAGTTTTTCCCCGTTGTTTTCGCCCCCTTGGCAGTCGCCTTCCTGAGATTCTTAAGAAGGAATAACCCGAAATGTTTTTTTGCCAGTGGAGAAACCATTATCATACTTTCTTCACTCACGGATCCTAAGGGTATACATAATGTGTTTTTAATGCAGCGGTTTCCACTGCCTCTTACACTGTCACGCAGTTAATCACTGGTGTTTCTTCCACCTGTTAGGGGCAGTTCTCTAGCAGAATGGCAGCAGGTTGTCCTGTACTGCTGGCTGTTTCTCCGCCTTCTCTGTCAAGTCTCTATCTGCCATTGATGATAATTTGTATTCATAACTGAAATAGCAGCTGTGATCGAATCCGAAAACTATGATTTTTGGACTGTAAGTCATACTCGATGCCTTTAGACCGTGTACGATGTACGTATACACAGAAGGAAGGCTGAAATTCGTACTGAAAAGATTACTTAAGAGACTAGAATTTCTGAATGGTCCTCGAGAGGAAATCTCGACCTCGTAGTCGACAAGTTAAGAAGACGAACCAAGAACTGTAAACCTATATTAAGAGAATCCCAGAGGCCGTCAGGAAAAGAAGACCGTTAATCGGATATTTTCTTAGAACGGCTCAAGAGAGGTTGGCACATCAGGTAATGCAGTTTCTTAGCAACAGGAAGAACAAATTGCGTTAGATCGAAGAAGAAAAAAGGTATATGGAAGGATCGAGAATTCGGGATAGATTTATAAATGGGTGACTTTCACATGAAAATTTCTTTGACCTGCAGGACAGTATTATAATACCAAGCCATCAGGGAGACAATATAGTGGATGGTTGAAATGTTTGTGAATGAAAAAGCCGTAGGGTTATTAGAAAGACCAGAGGAAAAGAAGCCGATCTGAGTTATTGTAGTCCTCAGATTGCCTTTCAAACCAACCATGAGGAGGATCTAAAACCACCGAGCCTTCTAGAAGACGTGAACTGGGCATCTGCAGCGACGCTGGGTAGTCGATGGATTGCCAGAACTGATTCAGTGTCGCCATGTGCAAGCACAGAGGTATCGGTGCATCGCTACCCCCTTTCCTTCGCTCTGTCAGAGAATCCACGCCCTCCCTTCTCCTTGCACCTGGCAGCAGACTGCCCGAGTTACACAGCTCTCGCCCGCCTAATGGCGCCTGCCACGCCGCCGAATCTCTAAAAGATTACCCCTGGCCACTTGCCACCGAGGAGCCGGAAGCGATTTATTTCCCAGTTGTTCAATAATTTTCGCGCGTTATGCATTATTCATATCGGACGCGGGAACGGCGAAACGTCTGCGGTAAAACGGTGGGGAATGGGGCCCAAATTTAATTTTAAGAGTGGAGGCGGATCCGCCTTGTCTCGCACACAAATTTGCGGCTGCGGTGACCGGCGCGCTCTTCGCAGCCGCTGGCTTCTTTCCTGCGGGGCAGAGCCCCCCCCCCACCCCCCCCCCGCCCTTACCAGGCTCTAAGCCGAGCCATTGTGGGGGCGCCTCGCCTGACGTACAGCTCAGCTGCAGCCCGGCTAATCTTTAACTTTGCGGATTAAGAGGCCGGGCAGCCACGTCCAGCGACCACATCGCAGCTGAATTATGGCTGGTCTTAATCACTGCGCGAAGAGGAGTCTTTTGAAAGGTTCTTCCGCCATTCCTTATTTGCCTCAAATTCACTCACAAAAAAAAAAAAAAAAAAAAAAAAAAAAAAAAAAAAAAAAAAAAAAGAAAAACCTTGAATGCGAGGTCGCAAAAGGGCAAAGATTTTTACGGCGATCGACGCCCACACATTGTCTACCGCGCAACCACAATATTCGCTACTAATGGCAACCGGGGGCTGGACTGGATGTATCAAATGGTGAGCACAGCATGAAGCTATAGAGCGTACAGAACTTCTTATTCGACAGTAACTCACAACAGTGCTGCGTTGCCATCCGTGTTGATATAAAGCAGAGCAACGGCAACGATAAACAAATCGAACACTGATTTTACGTACAACAGTTGCCGAAGTTAACATTTCGTCAGAAATGAACCCAGGGAATTTCGCAGAGTGAGAGAGAAGTGGCAGATGAAATATTAGTGTTTCTGCAAAGTGAGTCAGTGGAATGTGTGGTGCCGTATCCGTTTGACTATACGGACAATGTACACGAGGAGTACGTGCTCAACAAGTAAAAGTGATACTGAAACGGTTATCGAGTCATGTAGTTTATCATCCTTGTCGGACAGGGGGCCACAAATCCCGTCGCCGTGAAACGTAGTGAGGGAAAATCGATGTCCAAGGTGAGGGTAATAAACATAATTACGTATATGGAAGATCATTCACAGCATACTAAGACAACAATTATGAACAGATTTTGAATAATTCCGCAGCAATATAACCATGTTGTGTACAAGAAAAACTACCGATATTCAAGGAAGAACAAGGCGCACTTGTTTCAAATACCGGCGTTTGGGCGTTTCAAGGATCCTCGATACACTTTACAGAATGCTCATGATAGCGACCCACTAACTTATGCACACCGAATTGCCCGTGACAGAGATTGCAATAATTTCAAGAGAAGCAGTGGATGGATCCATAACTTCAATAGCGCTACAGAATTAGAATACTTAAGATAACGATATTTCAAACAAAGCGTCAACTTGACGACGCACAGTAAACTGCAGAAACGGCCCGAAAATACGTGGATGAGATGAGCAAACCTTATATGTAAGTTAAAGATGGTGGATGGGGGGAAAGGAGAGGTAAGGTAAGGGGCTATAGATATCAGCTACATCGAGACTTTTCGCGGAATTAGCGGCGACGAGTGGAAAATGTGTGTTGACCAGGGTTCGAACCCAGTATCTCCTGCTTACTAGACCAGTTGCGTTACACCACTGCGCCACCCGGACACAGTGTTCATCGCAGCTGTGCGACTACCATCTGAAGTCGACACAAGTAAAATCCTATTGGCTTTAAGATGAAACAGTCTTCGGTCGAGAAGGCATCAGATATTCACACAGTGATGGTCATCAGGATAATTAGGCCACTTCTTCTAGCGTTCCAGGTGAAAACTACATTGAATAACTGGATGATACAGACTACAATATTGCCGATTTCCTTATCGGTCGACCGATGACCTCGCTGTTTGGGCCCCTCCCCCAATCAACCAACCAACCTTATCGGTCATGATGGAACACAGTAGAGTAAATCACTGTCATCAATGAGCAGAATACGAGTACACAGTATCATGAAAATTCCACCTTCTCCAGTAAGACATATTGTAGCTAAACAAGGAGGAAAATCCACTCGAAGCCTTCCGAGGCCTGGGAAATTTATGATACTCTTTTTAGTATGAAAGACGATTTGCCGGTTGTACGTTGTGTGGCCAACAAGAACAAATGTGTGATTTTATTGTCTCTGCAAAACAGCACCGCTGTAGGTCAAAGACGTGGCAACGACATTATTCTGTACTGAACATGCACCAGGAGTTGATTCTCTTGGCCAGAAGGCAAGTACATACACTTCAAAGAGACAGTCAAGGAGATGGTGTTTTATCTTACAGACAAACATATTCAATGTAGTAGCAATGAATATTTTGTTCTTATTTTCAGAGTAATATCCAAACTACATGGAACGAAACTTTTCTCATACACAGAGGAGAATCTACAAGTCACGCTGCAAAATAAAGCTCTGCAATCCACGGATCTTTGTAGAATTTGTAACCAAAAGGCAAAGATTGTAGCAACTGAAAGATCACGAAAACGAAGGTGCTTTATTTGTCCACATCTGTAATACAGAAAAGCGGTAAATTATTCTGCAAATTCACAAAAATCATTTGCAAAGAAATTATTTTGAAAATTATTATGTAAAATGAACAAATAATTTGATATGGATTCCTAAAATTGGCAGATATTTATTCAATTCCGGAAAATTATAACATAGTTTATAATATTTTATTTTATATTGTACTAAAATAAAAGACATAATATCATAAAAAGTTGATTCGGTGTTACTAACTTCTAAATTTTCCAATGTTTTCTT
Organism: Schistocerca nitens; assembly: GCF_023898315.1. Taxonomy (NCBI): domain Eukaryota; kingdom Metazoa; phylum Arthropoda; class Insecta; order Orthoptera; family Acrididae; genus Schistocerca; species Schistocerca nitens. The sequence continues at coordinate 783,242,670 of NC_064614.1, read as the reverse complement.
TAATACCAAAATTTTTTACTTGTGTAAGATATTTTTGCTAGTGGAGCCAGGAATTCATCCAAAGTTTAAAGAATTTAGACACAAGCGACAAATTTAGGACGAGAGCTTCTATGCTTCCTGATGCGGCCGTCAAATGTTGCTGAGTGACATTTATTTTTCTGCTCATTTCTTGGATATTTTTGGGGAGAGTACAAGGCTTGCTTACTCAGGAAGAAGGCTTGAAATTATGTCGTTAAGAAACGAATGGGCCACGTGTCCGTCCCTTGGTCTTGCTTGACCGCAGGAGGTGATGGCTGGTGGCTCTGAGCACTATGGGACTTAACATCTATGGTCATCAGTCCCCTAGAACTTAGAACTACTTAAACCTAACTAACCTTAGGACATCACACAACACCCAGCCATCACGAGGCAGAGAAAATCCCTGACCCCGTCGGGAATCGAACCCGGGAACCCGGGCGTGGGAAGCGTGAACGCTACCGCACGACCACGAGATGCGGGCGCAGGAGGTGAGCCACAGAGGATCTCGAGGGGAGGATAGGGTCTCCAGGCCACCGCAGTTCGCGGAGGCAGTTGCGATAAGCACCTGCCCCTCGCCTTGGCGGTGAATGCAGCTTTCTCCTTTGAAGGCGGCTGCCGCTAAGCCACAGCAAGTCCTTATACAGTGAGTTGGGATACCTGCTAATATGTTGTCGGACCTCCTTCGGCGTGGCGTAATGTAGCTACTCGACGTGGCTTGGACAGCAAATCGTTGGAAGTCCCCCAGTAGAGAGATTGAGCCATGGTGCATCTACAGCCGCCCGTAATTGTGGAGGTGTTGCCAGTGCAGGACTTTGTACATGAATTGACCTATCGATTATGTCCCAAAAATGTCTCGGTGGCCAAGTTATTCCCTCGAATTTTTCGGAATGGTCTTCAAACCAACTGCGACCCGCTGTGGTCCAGTCACATGGCGAATTGTCAGAGAAATAAATTTCGCTGTTGATTTAGGACAAGACGTCTATGAATGTCTGCAAATGATCTCCATGAACCGCAAAATTACTACTGGTTCTCCAAAGGTTATTAATCACAATTAATACACAAAATGTAAAGTGGAAGTAGGTGCCAAAGAATAACTGGTGAAATTACACACAATTTTCAGTACCACTCTTTATTCAAATTTGGTGCAAGACTTTACGATATTAAAAAAAAAAACCAACAATCATTTAACGAATAAGTCACAATTTACTATAGGAAAGGACTTTTAAATTATTAAATTATTATAAAAACGTTCACGCCATTAAAAGGCAAGTACAGGCAAGCAATTTAACGTATATAACGCGACGCTGCATAGTATTTCAAGCTCAGCTAAACTACAGGTGAATTTCACTCCATTAATAAATGAATACAATTTGAATATATGGCTTCACTTTTGGGCAGAAAAATTTTCCAATTGGTTACAACAGCCGTAGCTACGGCAGCCCACAACAGCCTCACTCAGGCACGTTAAATGGCGAAGAATCTAACTTGTCTGTAACATATAAAGACAATCAAGTTTACAAAAGTTCTCAAAATAGAAAAACCAAAACGCATGAATCATGCACCGGGGGTGGGGGGGGGGGGGAGACACTCACCGTTAATAACATTCCAAAATTTATATAGAAAAAAACAAATTTTACAAATTTATGCCAATTAACTTACGGCAAACACACACGCTCGCAAGGTAGGACTTGTGAACCTTTACAACATTCTCCTTTCAAGGCAACAATTTCTACCCGTAATGAAATGGCAAACTTTTGCATGGCAAGAAAACACACTAATAACCAACTACCTGTATAAAGCACACAAACACGTTGAGTAAAAGCCGTAAAAGGTATTGAATTGGAAAAACACACAACAGTTTTGCTGACTAGAATCAATATAAAAAAATCCCGTACGGCGCACATTAACAATCTTGCTTGATTATAGCCAAATGTACATAAACACAAATTTTTGTAAGTTACAGCTTCCAGATGAGCAGGAATTCGTTATGCAATTGACTAGTTCTTACCACGAGGCAAAAGGAATATTTCTTCTCTCTTAGAGTACCTTTTACACGTGAGTCTAGTAATACTAGTTATGGCATGCGACAGAATGGATCAGGTGTTAGTGCCTTGCATTTTAAACAGTACAGCCATTGGTGCCTTAGACTTTCACACACATGGCAGAGGCTAACAGTCGAATAAACCCGTAGGTACGCTGTGAGGGGAAAGAAGCAATCCGAACCACAGATTTACTCTGACTACCCCTCCCCCCCCCCCCCCCCCGCCATTTCGTTCTCAAAAGGGGACAAACGGACCACCCTTTCTAATATTACGACCTTCCCGCGGGTGGGCAGACGAGAATGAATGGCGGGAAATCCCCAAAATATATGGCTGGTATAATTAACAAGAATAAGTAAATTGAATTCAATTTAACTTCATAAAATCTGTTAACAATCAGTATTCAGCTTCTGGGGCGTTACGACTCCCAGGATTGAGCCAACGCAGCACCTCCAAATGCTCTGCCGAGCCTTCCGCTGCCAGCCGTTTCAACGGAGCAGGAAGGCGCGCCAATTTTCAGAACAGCATACGGTCGAACTGCAAATTAGGCCCCTCGCGGACCCAGGCTTAGGAAGATTCCTTTCTCGGCGAGCAGCTAACGCCCCGCACCACGGAGCCGCTGCTCGCATCGCTTACGCTGATGCTGCGGTCTGCGTGCTGTCCCTCTAGCACCGGCAGAGAAGTCGCTTATTGATGCTCCGACTGCCAACTCTGCACGAGAGCCTATACAGCCAATTCTTAAACCCACGCGAACAACCCACTTTTCCCCTTTCCCGCTAGAGGGAGAGACCGAAGCCTTCAATTGCGACAACGGCGCCATCGCCAGAAAACGGAGGGCGACTGCTTCACACTACGCGCTAACTTTACTACGGCTCACTCCAAGTAGCAGAACATAGCCATTTCCAGTCAATGATCGGTTCAGTTGAATCAAAGGACCCAACCTTTCCATGTAAACACGGCTCACGTCATTATGGACCCACACCAGCTTGCACAGTTCCTTTGTCACAACTTGGGTCAATCGCTTCATCGGGTCTGCGCCACACTCTACCCTGAAACCAGGACTCATCTGACCATGCCATATCTTTCCAATCGTCTATGGTCCAAACGATATAGTCACGACCCCAGGAGACGCGCCGCAGGGGATGCCGCTGTTAGAAGACGCGCTCACGTCGGTCATCTGCTGCCACAGCCCATAAACGAAAAATTTCGCCGCACTCTTCTAACGGATGCGTACGTCGTATGTCTCACATTGATTTCTGCTGCTGTTTCAAACAGTGTTGCTTGTCTGTTAGCACTGACAACCTTAAGCTAACGCGGTTTTTCTCGGTGGGTTGGTGAACGCCGTCGGCCACTACGTTGCCCATGGTGAGAGGTATCGCCCGAAATTTGGTTTTCTGGTCAAATACAAGGGGAGTTTGAAACGTCCGTGCAAAAATGAAAACTACTTACGTGTTTGAGGTAAACGTTTTTTATTTTTCGACATAGTTTCCTTTTATACTTATACACTTCGTCCAATGCTGTTCTAATTTGTTGATTCCTTCCGAATAATAGGATTTGTCCAAGTCTGCAAAATAGCTATTAGTTGCTGCAATCACCTCCTCGTTTGAATAAAATCTTTGTCCCACCAGCCATTTCTTCAAACTGGGGAAGAAATAGTCGTCCGAGGGAGCTAAGTCTGGAGAACATGGGGGATGTGAAAAGAGATGGAATCCTGTTTCTGTTAATTTTGTGACCACAACCGCTGAGGTGTGTGATTGTGCATTGTCGTGATGGAAAAGGACTTCTTTGCGGTCCAATCGCCGGCGTTTTTCTTGCAGCTCGGTTTTCAAACAGTCCAATAACGATGAATAACATTCATCTCTAATAGCTTTACCCTTTTCCAGATAGTCGATGAGGATTATCCCTTGCGAATCCCAAAAGACAGTCGCCATAACATTTCCGACCAAAGGAATGGTCTTCGCCTTTTTTGGTGCCGATTCTCCCTTGCTAACCCATTGTTTAGAGTGTTGTTTGGTCTCAGGAGTATAGTAATGTATCCATGTTTCATCCACAGTGACAAAGCGACGCTTAAAGTCCTGCGGATTTTTCCTGAACAGCTGCAAACCATCCTTGCAACACTTCACAAGATTCCGTTTTTGGTCAAGCGTGAGCAATCGCGGAACCCATATTGCGGATAGCTTTCTCATGTCCATATGTTTATGCTTAATATTATGTACCCATTCATTCGAGATGCCCATAGCACTATCAATCTCACGCACCTTAGCTCTTTTATCATCCATCACCATATCATGGATTTTATCAATGATTCCGGGAGTCATAACCTCCACAGGGCGTCCAGAACGTTCAGCATCACTTGTGCCCATATAGCCACTCCAAAAATTTTGAAACCACTTATAAACTGTTATAATCGAAGATGCAGAATCACCGTAATGTTTATCAAGCGTGTCTTTAGTCTCCTGAGGCGTTTTGTCTTTCATAGAGTATTGTTTCATCACCATTTTCGCCCATTTTTTGACAATCACTCGACTTCCTTGATTCACACGAATGCCAAACACAAAGAAATAGACCAATATGGCTGAAAGTTGGTGTGCGTTCTTTCCAAAGATGCTACTAACTAAACATGACCTCGATACGCGCCGGTGGTGCCATATCTCGGGTTTGCACGGACTATTCAAACGCCCCTCGTATTGACACAGTGGATCTCGCAATATTGATTTCCAAAATGGAATATCCCATGCGTCTAAGTCCAACTACCATTTCGCTATAAAAATGTGTTAATTCGCTTCATGCGGCCATATTTATGTCGGAACCTCTTCATGTATGTCACCCGAGAGCAAAAGACAGCTTTCGCCAATGCACTGCCGTTTTATACCCTGTGTACGTGATACCACAGCCATCTGGGTATGTGCATATCCCTTGACTGTTGTCACCTCAGTGTAAGTGTGCATTGCAGATTGACTCCCTGGCACATAGAACTAAGAACACGCCGTTACGGCGCCACTTGGCGCCACTCGGCCGACCTGAGATAATCCCTGGCCTTTTCCCTCCGAACCCTGTTATCCTATCAATCAGCTCTTACCCGCCACCACCGTATGCGGGCACGAAGGGCTCGACAAATGACTGGAACCTGACGAGCAGTCGATGCCAACCACTTGTATGTTAAAATTTTCCAAGGTTCACCTGGCGACACGTACATTAAGCGAAATTCTCCCTGGTCACTGTGGTAAAGGCTCCATGAAGAGTTTTCCGGAAGGTCAGCAGCTGATTTTAGAGGAGGAGAGTTTTGGGCATGTCACGGGGAAGCCGTCTGGGGCACTAGTCGTTCAGAGGACGACGTCGGTGGGAGTCTCTTTTCCTGCCGCCATTTGCGCCATCTATATACTGGCAAATGTCTTCCTCTACAGTTTATACCATTTGCATGCCCCTCTAGTCCCAAGGAAGTCATTCACTGATGACTTAACAGATAGCCTATCATCCTGTCCTTCGTTTTGTCAGCGTTTTCGCTTATTCCTTTACTCTCCGGTTCTTCGAAAGACCTGATCTTTCCTTACCTCATCAGTCCATCTAATTTTCAACATTCGCCAATAGCACCACATTTAAAATGCTTCGATTCTCTTTTGTTCTGATTTACCCACACACCATGTTTCAGTATCATACAATGCTGTGCTCCACACTTACCCTGTCAGAAATTTCTTCCTCAAATCAACACCTATGTTTGATACTGGTAGAGTTCTCACGGCCAGGAAAGTCCTTTGTGCCAGCGCTAGTCTACTTGCTCTGTCTGTCATTGACTATTTTACTACCTAGGTAGTAGAATTCGTGTACTTCGTGACCATCAATCCTGATACTAAGTTTCTCGCTGCTCTCATTTATGGTACTTCTGATAATTTTCGTCTTTCTTCGATTTACTCTCAATCCATATTGTATAATTATTAGACTTCATTCCATTCAGCGGAGCATGTAATTATTCTTCAATTTTATTGAGGATAGCAATGCCATCATCGAATCATAACATTGATATCCTTCCATATTAAATTTTAATTCCACTCTTGAGCGTTTCTTCTATTTTCTTCACCTCTTCTTCGATGTATAGATTGAACAGTAGAGGCGAAAGACTACGTCCTTATCTTACATCATTTTCAATCCGAACACTTCGTTCGTAGTCTTCCACTGTTACTACTACCTCTTGGTTCTTGTACCTGTCTGTTATCCGTATCTCCCTTTAGTTTATCCCTATTTTCCTCAGAATTTCGAACGTTTTGTACTATTTGTCGTCGTCGAACCCTTTTTCCAGATCGATAAATCCTATGAGCGTGTCTTGATTTTTCTTCACTCTTGTTTCATGATCAAATACAACGTCTGAATTGCCTACCTGGTGCCTTTACCTTTCCTAAAGCCAACCTGATCGTCAGGACCACCGAGCAAGGGGCGGCGTGGGTCCTCTGCACCAAATCAAGCGGAAGGTGCCTCTCCAACCCCTCAGGTATTCTATGAGGTCGAAGTGCTCCACCTCAAATAGACGAGACTGTGAAGGCTTTGCCCGTGTGATAATTCGTTTTGTGAATAAAACAGTCGAGTTTTTAAACCCACACATTACTTGTTTTACGTCTTTCGGGCCTTTAAATCATGAGATGGAAACTTTGAAGTTATTGAACGTCGTTCAGTACCAATAACTAAAACCTGTGTCTAAACGGAGCGTCAGACAGACCAACACACGTGTACTTGTCAGCGTAAATTACCTGCCGATTGAATTTAGCTTTGATTTGACCCACAGAAATACGCAATGATTTGAAATAATTCGGAAAATGCAACGCTAACGCAATGTATCATACATTTGAGAACTGCAGATTTTCATGTTAAAGAATCTCAAGCCGTATTCTCTCGTTGTGATATTTATTTACATCGTTCTCCGTCTAATTAAAATTACTGGACTTCATTTCATTAACTTTGCACATTAAAACAAAATAAAAGAAGTAAATGAGCGAATTAAAAATCTTATTACGCCGAAACGAAAGAGGCAAAGGAAATCAAACACAAATGGAAAAACGTGCGCGAAACATATATATTTCCGATATCGCCAGCACCTTTCAGTAAACAGGAACAAGGATTTTAGTCCTGACAGTAACCGAAATGAGTTCAGAAATGAATACCTTTTACTCAAAAACGATCACATTTAACGTTTAGTAAAGTTACTTTTATGTATCTGACTAATTAGAGCAGCACGAATCACTATTGTTTTATAGAAAGTCTGGTTATTTGGAAATTAATCTTCACATAGCGATAAATGTTTTAGAAATATTTTCGCTTCTGATCTCTACTTTCTTCTAGATGTAGAAATGTATTAAAACAGAACAGAAGACGGTTACAAACCACAAAAAAGAAAACAACATGCGGCTGGTCCCGGCGGAGGTTCGTGTCCTCCCTGGGGCATAGGTGTGTGTGTCTGTCCTTAGGATAATGTAGGTTAAGTAGTGTGCAAGCTGAGGGACTGATGACCTTAGCAGTTGAGTCCCATGAGATTTCACATACATTTGAACATTTTTCAACAAAACAACGATGAAAGTGGAGTTTTTTGTGTACATGCACCAGCTGTTACTCATTTTGGACCTGTGAAAGACCTAAGTCTGCCGAAACTAGCCATAAAAATAAAAATACGTGTTGTAGATTGGGATTTATTCATAATATTGTAACATGTTTCCAGGGAGACACTGCCACGTTGCTAAGGTTGAATTTACTAAGCCAAGAATACAATTATGGTTGACCAATTTCATATAATAATAACGTTCCTCGATAAAAGGAAAGAACCTGGACCTATATTTCTTGTGCTGAAACACTTTGCCTGAGGTTTTACGACAGCATACCGATCTATGGTATCGGTCGTTAACGACAACAGGCAAACGGTTCCAATTTATGACCCCTCACTTATTTATTTATTTATTTATTTACACGTCAGGTTACGACGGATCAAATTGAGGAGCAAATCTGCAATGTCATGGAACGTGTCAGTACATGAAATTACAACATAAAAGTATGAAAAGATAAATATCAGATGTTTATGAACCCGAAAAAAGTCAAGCCATAAGTTTAAGTAAACGCAATCAAGAATACAACAAATATTAATTTTTCAAGGAACTCCTCAACAGAACAGAAGGAGTGACCTTTGAGAAAACTCTTTAGTTTAGATTGGAAACCGCGTGGATTACTGCTAAGATTTTTGAATTCTAGTGGTAGCTTATTGAAAATGGATGATGCAGTATACCGCACACCTTTCTGCACGAAATTTAAGGAAGTCCGATTCAAATGCAGATTTTATTTCTGCCGAGTATTAACTGAGTGAAAGTTACTTATTCTTGGGAATAAGCTAATATTGTTAAAAAGAAATTACAGTAAGGAATATATATATATTTTGAGAGGCCAATGTCAAATACCCAGACTCGTGAACAGGGGTCGACATGAGCTTCGTGAACTTATTGCCCGAACCGCACGTTTCTGAGCCAAAAATATTCTTTTAGAATGGGAAGAGTTACCTCAAAATATAATGCCATACGACATAAGTAAACAAAAATAAAGTAGACTAATTGTCGTACTGAACGTTCACTCACTTCAGATACCGTTCGAATAGTAAAAATTGTAGCATTAAGTCTTTGAACAAGATTCTGAACTTGGGCTTTCCACGACAGTTTTCTATCTATCTGAGCACCTAGAAATTTAAACTGTTCAGTTTCACAAATCGTATGCCCATTCTGTGAAATCAAACCGTCAGATTTAGTTGAATTGTGCGTTGGAAACTGTAAAAACTGTGATTCATCGTTAGTTTATTTTCTACAAGCCATGAGCTTATGTCATGAACTGCACTGTTTGAAACTGTGCCACTGTTACACACAACATCCTTTACAACCAAGCTAGTGTCATCAGCAAACAGAAATATTTTAGAGTCATCCGTAATACTCGATGGCATATCATTTATATAAATAAGGAACACGAGTGGCCCCACCACTGATCCGTGGGGCACCCCCTACTTGACTGTACCCCACTCAGACCCCACATCACAGCCATTCTCAACAGTGTGAATAATGACCTTTTTCTGTCTGTTGCTAAAGTAAGAGGTGTACCAATTGTGAGCTACTCCCCATATTTCGTAATGGTCCAATTTATGGAGAATTATTTTGTGATCAACACAATAAAACGCCTTAGTTAAATCAAAAAATATGCTTAGCGTTCGAAACCTTTGATTTAAACCATCGAGTAACTCACAGAGAAAAGAGAATATTATATTTTCAGTTATTAAACCACTTCTAAAGCCGAACTGTAGATTTGATAGCAAATCGTGTAATATAAAATGACCAATTCCCTTACATACATAGAGTTTTCAATAACTTTAGCAAACACTGATGGCATAGAAATAGGTCTAAAATTGTCTACATTATCCTTTCTCTCGTTTTATAAAGCGCCTTTACTACTGAGTGCTCTGATCGTTCAGGAAACTGACCATTCCTAAAGGAAAAATTACAAATATGGCTAAATACAGGGCTAACATGTGTCGCACAGTACTTTAACATTCTGTTAGGCACCCCATCATATCAATGAGTCTTTAGTCTTCAGTGATTTAATTATTGGCTCAATTTCGCCCTTGTCTGTATCACAGAGGAGTATTTCAGACATCAATCTTGGAAATACATTTGGCAATAGTGTCATATGATTCCCTGTATAATCTAAATTTGTATTTAATTCACCAGCAATGCTCAGAAAATGATTGTTAAATACTGTACATATATCTGACTTACAGAAATAGAAATATTTGTACTATGTTTTGATTTCATATCGTCGACCTTCTGCTGCTGACCAGACACTTGCTTCACAAATGATTGTATGGGTTTAATTTTATCCTGTGAATCAGCTATTCTATTTGCTTACCACATACTCTTTGCCTTCCTAATAACATTTTTAAGAACCTTACAGTACTGTTTGTAATGGGCTACCGAAGCTTGATAGTAACTACTTCTAACGTTTTGATATAATTCCCGCTTTGTTCCACATGATATCATTATCCCACTTGTATGTAGCAGACAGTTTGCAGATGCTCTGCTCGTTAAAAATCTCTTACCACGTCAACATCCATAGTACGATGCAGCACATCGGAGTTCGCGGTATATTAGTGGAGTAAGTGTCGGACTCAATGATACGCCTTTGGGGAAAACCAACGATGACTGCTGACACGAGTTCCGACTAAGCGACTAACTGCTTTCTGACAAAAACTTCAGGGATGATAGAAAGATGTAAGAGAGTAATCTTTTCAACATGGACAAACATTGGGAAAATGTAACAAAATTTGCTTATTTGAAATACAGAAAAATACATCATGCAAAATTATTCACAATATTAAAAGTCAGCACATAAATATAGGAAACAGGAAATTTTCATAAAGTACAAAAAATTGATTTTCATATACGTGTGTGCACTTCCGTTTTGATATTAGACTTTTTACAACACTTAGCTACCATTTGTCACAAATTCTTTTCAATTTCCATCCGTTGCCAGTAGTCTGCCAACTGTCTGATGTGGTGAATAACAACAGAGGTGTGAGACATCAATCACAAACGTTGAAGCCACTTTTCACAACTTTCATTCGGGCCTTCTAGCTGCTTCTGTTCCATGTACTAATCACTGTTGCGGTTTTACATAGCTGTTGACATAGCTCCAGTCACATAGGGCAATAATAACTTCGTAACGAAACTGATGATTGACAATATTAAGGCATTTATTGTCAGAGGAATTTCATGAATTCCTGAAACTGATTAAAAATCAAATTTTTATTGAACTAACAAGAAAAGTTTTCTGTCCATTTCCATGCGTTAAGAGATGATACAACTGAAATTCATATGTAGCAATGTAAGGTGGCAGTATTTTGCACCTTACTGTAATATAAAAATTGTTGTAAAGACGAGTTAGATATCGGTTATCATGTTATTTATCAGGCAATAAGCCTATTTAAATTAGGGAGTATCAGACGGCATAAGACGCGTATTAACTTTAAGAAATTCGCATGTTGTATGAAGTCGGGGTTCAGGTGATATTTTCACGGAGTTTGGCTGGAGTGGACGAGCGGCACTGCTCAAAGGCAGGGCAGAGGGGTGCGGAAGTTTACAACCGACCATTACGAGTCGGCATGCGAAAGCGTCCCACTGGTGGAGACTCGCCACCAAAGCAGGTAGGCACCCATTGGCCTGACAACAGAGGCAGGCCTTCGAGGGACGGCGCCTCGTTGGCGCTGGGCGTTACGCCGACGCCACTATCTCGAGATGAGCTGGCGCCTAAGGGAGCCTTCCCTCGAATCTTAACGTTTTCTGGGGCTTTCTAAGAAACACGGTTAAGTTAGTGCAATGACCTTTTCCCGTGCGAGGGCGAACAGAGAGACACGATTGGTGAGTTCAATTTTGAACGGAGTTTCAGTTTGTTCTAGAACATTCTAGGCGCAGTAAGGCGCAGAATGTTTTGATTGGCTGGAAGAAGCCAGGAAATAATAGCGGGAGCGAACTGTGCTGGTCTAGAGCCACGGGATTGGCCAGCTCGAAAAATAGCTTGGGGGTGCTGATTTTTGCAGAGGGAAGCTTTTGGAGCTGTTATTGAGGAGAAGCGTCTTAGCTCCTGTAGCTAGCGGACGTCGTGCTTTCGGCTTTGCTGTAGGAAATTCTTTTGAGTATGCTGTGCAGAACTTTGAATAAGTCTGCCAGCTGCAACTGAAACTAGTATTCAGTTAGGGGTACTGTCATGTTTTACTGTTAGAGACAGGATGATTCCGCTAATTACGGGTAGGAATACTGTCTCACAGGAAGCAGACAGGAGCGAGCAATTTCCTTGAGCCACACTTTATTAAAGACGTTACTGGATTCCGCCTTTGGGCTGGTGAGTCCCGTCTTAACGAGTGCGAGACGATTGGAAAGAAAGCAGAATTAACTTTTGAATAGGAGTTTACGAACAGGAAGCCTGTTCGCGAAAATAAATTCATTTTGTTGCATTTGAGGCTCCTCGACGACGCAGACGCTATCGGCAGCTTGTTGACCTGTCCAAGATGCTGCATTTGGTAACGTGATGCTCAGTTTCGGCATTTAATCCGATATAACGCACGCCTGTGATTACCAGAGCTCAGTTTTCCATTCACGCTTTTATTGAGAATTTGTTAATTACAGTGGGTTTGTCTGACGTATTTTATGCCGTCTGACAAGGGGAGGGAGTAGATAATAATAAGTAGAGATACGTTATCCCACCTTAAGAGTTAGTTTTGGAATTTAAGGGCCATTGCCATTACTAGCTTAATTTTATCACTTATAAATGTATGTCATTGTTCAGTTTGATGTTAGGAAGATTGTTGTTCAATAAATGTGTTCAATGCTATCCTTTTTTGTTTAGTAGTGATCAGTTCCCTAAACACTATTTAATTATTAAATATTAATCAAAATTAGTGAAGGGGCAGTTTTAATTAACAGGTTGGGTCTCATAACAGGCCTTCATACAGAGCCAACTAACCGATCCAGGAGGCAAAGTGAACAAGTAAAAGCCCGCAGGACGGTAATCCGTTACGCTGACCACTCAGCTATCGGGGTGGACATTATGTATGAAACAAAATTAGTAATCAATACCATCAGAGGCTTTCTACAAGGCGGGATCCTGCCTCTCTACTGTAGAGCCTTGTGGTGAATGAACTCATTGCAGAATGGAACTCTAGACAGTACTTCTGGCAGACGATCTTGTCATAGTAATACTTGGTACATTTTCAAGTACAGTCAGAGCTATGTCACAAGGAGCCTTGAACATTGTGCAAAATCGGTCAAGAAACAGAATCTAAGGGTCAGTCCTAAGAAGACTGTTGTAGTACCATTTACGAGGATGCAGATCCAACACACATATTGGAGTCTCAATCATTTCGATGAAACTGTACCAGTGAAGGGGATAGTGAAATATCTAGGGGATAACCCTGGATGAGAAACTATTGTGGACCCCTCACATAAGGAGCTCTTGTTCCAAGGCAAAAGGTTTTCTAATGAGAGCCAGGATAGCTTGTGATAAAAACTGGGGCTTAAGCCCCAAGAGTATGTACGGGATATACACCACGGTAGTAGGACCTATGGTCACTTATTGGGCTACAGTATGGTGGATAAAGGTAGAACAACAGGTAGCTGCTAAGGAGCTTGCTAAGGTGCAGAGATCGGCCTGCTTTGCCATTACAGGCTCAATTAGCAGCACACCCACTGCTGGGATGGGAACCATGCTCGACACGTCCCCGTTACACCTGCGGGTAAAGATGGAGGCAGGAGCTGGAGCACACAGGTTAAAGACTGGAAGAAACTGGAACTCACTGGAGTATCCTGGATCTCACACTAAAATTCTTATAATAACTCCCAGCTGCTTTAGTAAGCTTTTCAGTGTATTAACTGAAGTACAGAGCTCTGAGAGGACAAATTTCGACACTGTACTGGGGACGTACCATGATTCACTGAAGGTTCGAAAACAGACAAAGGTGTTGGGGTCGAGGTATATGGAGTGCAGCCAAGCCTGGTGACTGCAATCTCTTTACGGAAGATGGTTCAAATGGTTCAAATGGCTCTGAGAAGTATGCGACTTAACGTCTGAGGTCATTAGTCGCCTAGAACTTAGAACTAATTAAACCTAACTAACCTAAGGACATCACACACATCCATGCCCGAGGGAGGATTCGAACCTGCGACCGTAGCGGTCGCTCGGCTCCAGACTGTAGCGCCTAGAACCGCACGGCCACTCCGGCCGGCTACGGAAGATGGCCAGTGTTTCAAGCAGAAATATCTGCTATCTGGGTGTGCGTGGAGAAGAATTTGCGGAGGTGCTACAGACGTCGTAGAATTTTCATTTATTCAGTCGTCCAAGCAGGCCTGAAAGCACTGGCAGCCTTTGCAACAAGATCAATGATCGTGGCAGAATGCCACAAAGTCCTCATGGAGCCAGGGAAAAGCAACAGGGTAAACCCCTTGTGGGATTAGTGGTAATGAGCAAGCCGACAGGTTGGCCGGTAGAGGGGCGATGACATCATTTACTGGACCGGAACCTATCCTGACAATCACCAAGGCGATGAACGAATTAAAACAACGAGACTGGACAAGGAGACAGCATGTAGAATATTGGGCTAAGGTCCAAAAGCAAAAACATGGTAAGGTATTGATGCGGAAGCCTTATTCTAAGAGAAGTCCCTCAATCCTGGACTTGAAAAGGGGGTTAGAAAATTGACAGGTCATGGGAATTTCAAAAAAAAAAAAAAAAAAACACTTACATACAGTGGGGATAATAGAAGAACCCAAATGCAGGACGTGTGGTGTGGGAGAGGGAACCACATTACACTTGATTTCGAATGCGAGGCATTGGAGATTAAAAGACACAGAATATTCGGATGAACCAGACCTGAAGTATTTGTGTCTAGCAAAGCACTGGTAAAGGATCTCCTTGCATTGTTCAAGGGCATTGGTTGGCTTTACTGGAGACACAGGGAACGATACCGTACAATAAACTCTGTTTCGGTGCGGGCAGCAGCGGGCTTGACCAATGTTAATTTTCCTACCTGATAAAATAAAATAAAATAAAATATTTCGTAAACAACTTCTGCACAGGGAAGTCTTGCCTTGTTCATGATGAAGAACATTCTGCTTAGTACAAAATGGCAACAATATATGAGTTTGTGCATGTAAACGGTATTTGCAACAAAAATAATTGCTTTGGTTACAGAAAGGTGCAAAAGTTACGCTATCACCTAATTTTCATTATTTGTAAAATGCAACTTATATTTTGTAAGGATATAAAATAAAGCGTAGACTAAAACTGATGTTTGGTTCCAATTATGTGTAAAACAAACTAGCAAACAAAAAGAACAAAGAGCAGTAATCAGCTCCCAGTTTCTCTCTTACACATTCATCTTTTTTCCCTCCCAACTATACCAATACTGCTGGTAATCCTACATTTACAACATCATTCATGTACCCTCTGAAAACTACAGAACTGAGTTTTGGTACATCGCAACTCTTTGGACGAGCAAACGTTGTTGGTTCTGTCACAGGGTAAACGCCTACTTGTTGTTACTGCTTTTCCTAGCATGATTGGGTAGTTGCCGAGTGGACGAGCAGCTACCTAAATACCCGTCAACGGCTGAATATTGTAACGATCTCACTAGGACATGTGACCTCAGTGAATCGAATTGGTGCCTGTAAGTTCAGCACTTCACATGTGCGCTGCGTATCGCGCCCTTTGACGCTGTGGCGGCTGGGGGAGCCTTGGAGAGAAAAAAAACGGCGTTTTTTGTTAGTGTCTTCTGTGTTCAAGCGTTCTCCCGCATTACAGTAACTAATAGCAGGGACCTTGCCTGGCCCGCAGTACACATCTGGTGTAAGTGTGGTTGCCGCTTATGACCGGGTGCAGCCCGGCGTGTACCACAAAAAGAAGAGGGACTTCTCGCTGGTACCTAAGCGTTTCAGTAACGCATCTGTGGATTACATGCTAACATGTTGCGATCACAGTCATTCCTGCATGTTCTAAATGGATAAGGGGACACGTCATAAGGACTGATATGAATGTATTCAGTTACTGTGCAATGGTCAGGCTAAACTTACGTCTACCCAGAAAGGCGATGAGTGACTCAAAGGTAGGGCGGCAGGTAAGTTTGTCACTGTGTAGCCTCATGTTTTCGCCTTCTGGTTTTGTGTGTTTGGTATTTTATTCTTCACGTGCCCATTAATAACGTGATCGATGAGCAACTTTTCACAGAGACGTCTTCCAAGATAGTACCACGGACCCATGAAAGTGGCCCATAAATTTCAAAACGTAGACCCCCACTAACATATGGCACTAGATGAATGTCTCCACACAGTACACTACCTGCATAACACTTCCACTTGCTCGTATCATTTCACAGTGGTCTCACACCACGAATGTCAGATACAACTGTGGACAAAACTACCGACTGGCTGCCGCATTACGATAAACAGCCAATCACCGGGACGGTAATATTGAAATCTAATATATTACAAATCCATCGAATCCTACGGGGTGGAAATATGATGATGTGGAAGAATGTAATCATAAGCCGGCCGGGGTGTCCGAGCGGTTCTAGGCGCTACAGTCTGGAACCGCGCGGCCGCTACGGTCGCAGGCTCGAATCCTGCCTCGGGCATGGACGTGTGTGATTTCCTTAGGTTAGTTAGGTTTAATTAGTTCTAAGTTCTAGGCGACTAATGACCTCAAATGTTAAGTCGCATAGTTCTCAGAGCCATTTGAACCATCTTCCGTAAAGAGATTGCAGTCACCAGGCTTGGCTGCACTCCATAGGTTAGTTAGGTTTAAGTAGTTCTAAGTTCTAGGGGACTGATGACCTTAGAAGTTGAGTCCCATAGTGCTCAGAGCCTTTTGAACCATTTGTAATCATAAAAATTTTAGTAATTACGTAATGAGATTTTCACTCTGCAGCGGAGTGTGCGCTGATTTTAAACTTCCTGGCAGATTAAAACTGTGTGCCGGACCGAGACTCGAACTCGGGACCTTTGCCTTCCGTGGGCAATTGCTCTACCATCTGAGCTACCCAAGCACGACTTACGACCTGTTCTCACAGCCTTACTTCTGCCAGTACCTCGTCTCGTACCTCCCAAACTTTACAGAAACTCTCCTGCGAATTACATGTCTCCTAGTAATTACATGTTGAGGTACGAAGAAGCGCACGTCCCCGTAACAAACGGAAGAAAACATAGGCCGTAAGCTCTGGTATACACCTAATAAGTCGTGAAAACAAATGTAAAAATTTTGCCCTATTCATAAATCACAAAGTTTTTGGACATGTTGCCGTCAATAGAATTATTACAGTATGGATCGTCCAATAAGCAACGGATAGTACGTTGCTAAGCATTTCCGTACAGGTTAAGGCAGCAGAGCAAGTAGATGGACGCTGCGAAACAATTAAGCAGCTTGCACAGCTCAACTGGTATAGAGATCGCCAGCGTAAGGTAGCCTGTCAGGATTCAGCTTTCGAAAGAAATCTAGTTACACAAGTTAATCCAACCACATTAACGCAAGAATTACTTCCTCCTTTATTGCTTTGGAAACATGTGAGAAATTGATTTGTGCTGGAGGAAACATAAGCTTCGGAATGTATGTTTCAGAATGCAAAAGCGAATATGTGTCATTTATAGTTTGTAGAAAGCAAAAGCGAATATGTGTCATTTATAGTTTGTAGAAGATATAGTCAAACAGACAACGTGAATATCAAGTACAGTTCACCTAAACTACTTTAGAAACCATTATTTTGAAGGAGCAAAAACCCGCATTGGACAACAAGGTATCAGCTGTGTGTGGGACATGAATGTAAAGAAAAATATAAAAAATGCGAAGTGCACGGCTAAGCGAAGAGTTAGTAAAAGGATGTGTAAGCATCAGATCGTTTGTGTCTGATTTGTCAGCCACCACAACCCTTTGACAATACTCATGCCTCTACGAGTAGAACCGCCCATATAGAGTATATCACACGTTGGTATTCTGTAGTAGATAAATAAAGCGATTCCAGACCGAATGCAAGCCTGAAAGCTGGCCAGAAATAGGAGCGGCAGCCCGATAAAGAAACTAGACCGCATATTATTGATACTAAGACTATGAAATGAAACAGTGGAAGAACATTGTTGTCTTGGCCAGATTGGAGCGATGCGTGTGAAGTCTCAGACAATTGTTCAGGAGAACTTCAAACAGGAGTGCAAAATAGAAGAAATCAAATATAGAAAGGAATGGAACTCATTAGAGGCGATTCATAGACTTTGTTAGTGGGAACGATGGTGAAGCAAATTAGCACTCTCCTCTCTTAATGAACTAGTCCTGAATTAGCCTTTTTATGTTTACGTAGAACCTAAATATGGATGGTAGGCCTCATATTGGCGCCAGTCTTCTAGAATGTGGTACAGAACGCTAATCGCGGCGTCAGTCCAATCTGTTAATGGGATAGAAATTATATTTGAGCCTAATTCTTTTAAGGGATTAATATGTTCCTTATAGAGCCTATTTTTAAGATTCATTCATATAAAGGTGGTCAAAAAATGTTAAAACCGCCATTTACTGGGTGGGAGTCAGGCTCTTGTTCTTTGTGCGCAGTAAAACACGAGTGCTAGAATTTTTTCAGTCATTGGTCTTTTAACTGGTTTGATGTGTCTGGCCACGAATTGCTGTCCTATGCCAATCTCTTCACCTTAGAATACGACTTACAACCTACGTCCCAATTATTTGCTGGATGTACTCTAATCTCTATCTTGCTCAACAGTTTTTACCCTCTGCATCTCCCCCTAATACCACGGAAGTTATTCCCTGATTTCTTAACAGATGTCCTATCATCCTGTCCCTTTTCTTATCGGTGTGTTCCATGTAGTTTTTTCTTCTCCGATTCTGTTTAGAACCTTCTCTTCTCATACTTGATCAGTCCACCTAATTTTCTACATTCAACTGCTGCACCAAATTTCAAATACTTCGATTCTCTTCGTTTCGGTTTTTTCACAGTCCATGTTTCACTACCATACAATGCTGTGGGCTAAATACACATTCTCAATAATTTCTCTCTCAAATGAAGGCCTGTGTTTGATACTTGTAGATTTATCTTGGTCAGGAATACCCTTCTTGCCATTGTTAGTCTGCTTTTTATGTCCTCCTTGCTCCATACGTCATCGGTTATTTTGCTGCCTCGGTAGCAGAATGCTTTAACTTCGTCTATTTCCTGATCATCACTCCTGATGTTAAGTTTCTCGCTGTTCTCATTTCTCCTGCTTCTCATTACTTTCGGCTTCTTTGGTTTACTCTCAGTCGACTGTTCATTTCATTCAGCAGATTATGTAAATCTTCTTCACTTTCATTGACGACAGCAATGTCATTGGTGACTCCTATCATTGATATCCTGTCACCATGAATTTTAATTCCAATCTTGAAACTTTCTTTTGGTTCCATCATTGTTCCCTCTTGGCTCTTGTACAATGCACATTACTCATCTCTCCATACAGCTTACCCCCACTTTTCCCAGACGTTCGAACATTTTACATCGTTTTCTACATCGACAAATCCTATTAACGAGTCCTGATTGTATCTTAGTCTTGCTTCCATCATCAACACATTGCTAGAACTACCCATCTAGTGCCTTTACTTTCCGTAAAGCCAAACTGATCTTCGCCTAACACATCCTCAATTTTCAGTTTCATTTTTCTGTGTATTATTATCAACAGCAATTTGGATACATAAGCTGTTAAGCTTATTGTGCGATAATTCTTGCATTTTTCTGCTCTTGCAATCTTCCCCATTGCTTGGATGATATTTTAGCGAAAGTCAGATGATAGATCGCCAGATTCATAGGTTCAACACACCAAAACCATAGCGCTCTTGGAAATTCTGATGAGATGTTATCTACCCGTTTTTGAATCTTAAGTTCTCTTAAATTCTGTTTCTAATACTGGATCCCCTGTATCTTCTAAATCTACTCATGTTTCTTGTTTTATCACATCAGACAAATCTTCCCTTCGTAGAGGCCTTCAATGTACGCTTTTCACCAATCCGCTCTCTCCTCTGCACTTGACAGTGGAATTGTCATTGCACTCTTTATGTTATCACCCTTGTTTTTAATTTCACCGAAGGTTGTTTTACCTTTTCTCTGTGCGGAGTCAGTTTCTCCGACAATCATTTTTTTTCGATTACTTCACATTTTTCATGCAGCCATTTCGTCTTAGCTTCGCCCACTTATATTTATTTCATTCCTCAACGACTTGTATTTCTCTTTTTTCTTCTGTTACCCTTGGTTTCTTGGCAGTTAACTTCTTTTTACCAATGTTTTTTCTTTCTTGCTTCTGTGGTTGCCTATTTTGGATATTTGCTTTCCTCATCAACTGAACTGCCTAATGAGCTATTCCTTATTGCAGACCTAAACGTTAGAGAAATTCAAGCGTATGTCTTAATTCCTTAGCAATTCTGTATCATACTTCTTTGCGTATTGACTGTTCCTGACGGATCTCTTAAACTTGAGCCTACTCTTCCTCACTTCTAAATTGTGGTCTGAGTCTGTATTTGCTCCTGAGTATGCCTTATAATCCAGTATCTGATTTCGGAATCTCTGTCCGAACACGATGTAATCTAACTGACATCTTACTGTATCTTCCACTTTGTATAAATTTACCTCCTGCTCTTGTGATTCTTGAACAGATTATTCGCTATTACTAAATAAACTCAATTAGTTTCTCCCATCTCTCTCATTCCTAGTACCATGTCGATACTCTGCCGTAACCGTTTTTCTACTCGTTTCCCTACAACCGCATTCCAGTAGACTATATCTATTATACTTTCATCTTCCTTTGGGTACCGAATTTCCCGTTCAGTATCCTATGCCAAACAAGAACGTCGCCTTAATGCTTTCCACATGCGGTGCCTGAGATCCATCCTCGGAGTAACGTGGAAGAACCGAGTGACCAACGAAGCAGTGCTATCTAAAACTAACTGCAACAGTATTTCAGTTATCTTGAAGCAGAGACGACTCCGCTGGCTGGGACACGTCCATCGTATGGATCCTGACAGATTACCACTTAAGGTGATGCTTGGAGCTCTATAGCCAAAAGACCTGTAGGACGTCCTGTATTGAGATTCAAGGACTCCTGTAAACGAGCTATGGAGAGCTTCGGAATCGACACAAACAGATGGGAGTCACGGGCTAGCATGAGACCAGAGTGGCGTGATGATATATCATCTGGAATGTCGAAGCATGATGAAGGCTTGTTAGACAGATTAAGGCAAAGAAGCTTCGCAATGCTACTACTGCTTCTGCCTCAGCAGCCAGATACATTTGTGACAATTGCGGCAAGAGATGCCGTGCTGCCATAGGCTTGACAAGTCATATGAAAAATGCAACCCATAAACACACAGACACTGCAAGAATCATCTACCAAGATGTCGTGGCCAATATATATATATCCTTATATAATGCCTCCATCCCTTCATCTTCAGCTTGTGACGTCGGCATGTTTACCTTAACTATCGTTATCGTTATCCAGATCTGGGCTGCGTATCTGTCTCGCAAGGAATCTTACGCTATGCGAACATATCAGAGACGGTGTTGTAGACCCGCAAAAAGAGGTTAATGTGACTGCAAAATGTGGCACATTCATCGAAAACTTCGTTCGGCAAATCCGGACTCATATCCGTCCAAGTACTAGCCAAGCCTGACAGCGCCTAACTTTGGTGATCGGACGGGAACCGGTGTTACCACTGCGGCAAGACCGTTGGCAAACAAGTTGTATAATACTATAAAATAATGTTTACCAAATCCTGAAAAAGGAAGTCGCCGTTAGAGGGGATAAACTCTAGGGAAGAATATCGAATCTGTTTTCCGTAGCACAATCTTATTTTTGCAGATATTTGAAACGGTTAAAATCTTCTGAATGTAGAGAGGATGATATAGTATGCTGTACAGTGTAGGCCCGACGTGCCGCTTGCCAGGGCAAAGTCCGTTAACATGGAGTTGGTAAGAAACAGAGGCGGGGAACTGGAGCGTTTGTTGTTTACCCGCTTCTGGGGAGCCCGTTTAGTACTTCCAGACTGGATGTAGCTGTTTCCGAGTCGATAGAGTGCATGAACGACGTAAGGAAGGCCCCATCAGCTCATTCGGTGAATGAACCGAGCAATTACTCGGATAATCCTTGGCCCCGAGCACATCCAACTCTGCCGAAAGTAATTATAACGCTCCGCTCTTAAAGCGCGCCCCCTGCTGCCTCTGTGGTGGCTCCTTGTTAAACTGTTCGAAGCCGAGCAGAGGAGCGCAGCAGGAAGGTGGGTAGAAAGGGGTAAGGTGGGAAACGTGGGTATGGGTGGGGGGGGGGGGGTGATGGTTATGAGGTGGAGGAGAAGGAGGAGGAGGCCTGAAAATATCTTGGTGCCAGAGGAGGTGGAGCGGGAAAGTGGGCCATTGGGGGCGCGGGGAGGACGGGGAGGCAGTCGATATCTGGGTGTTGCGAGACGGCCATATCGAGTACGGCCGCGGCGCGACAGCCGGGGCGCAGCTCAAGTTCTGTAATTAACACAAGAACCCCGGCGAAGCGGGGCGCTGTGCGCTGCACGACGAGCGAGCAAGCGGGCGGGCGGCGCACCCCGCTTCACAGATCGTAACAAACACGCTGGCTGCGGAACTTTTCGATTGGGGCAAACGCCCCGTTATGAACTCTGCCCTGCCACCACGTGTGACCCTCACCTAGCGAGAGAGGTCCCTTATTAGCTGTATAAGAGAACGTGATTGGGCAAGTATGGGGTGAGAGAGGGAGGGAGAAGGAGAAAGAGAGAGAGAGAGAACACCACTACTCGCTATGATGCAGCTTCTTCATGGTTCGACACAAAAGGAAAGGTGCGTGGCATTTCACCACACCTGGGCCAACCATAAGTTACTAGTTATAACAGCAGTAAGTAATCACTTTCACCTCTGCTTATGCCATCGATATTACACTACTGGCCATTAAAATTGCTACAACAAGAAGAAATGCAGATAATAAACGGGTATTCATTGGACATATTATACTAGAAATGACACGCAAATTTTCACGCAATTTGGGTGCATAGATCCTGAGAAATCAGTACCCAGAACACCCACCTCTGGCCGTAATAACGGCCTTGATACGCCTGCGCATTGACTCAAACAGAGCTTGGATGGCGTGTACAGTTACAGCTGCCCATGTATCTTCAACACGATACCACAGTTCATCAAGGGTAGTGACTGTCGTATTGTGACGAGCCAGTTGCTCGGCCATCATTGACCAGACGTTTTCAGTTGGTGAGAGATCTGGAGAATGTTATGGCAAGGGCAGCAGTCGAACATTTTCTGTATCCACAAAGGCTCGTACAGGACCTGCAACATGCGGTCATGTATTATCCTCCTGAAATGTAGGGTTTCGCAGGGATCGAATGAAGGGTAGAGCCATAGGTCGTAACACATCTGAAATGTAACGTCCACTGTTCAAAGTGCAGTCAATGCGAACAAGAGATGACCGAGACGTGTAACCAATGGCACCCCATACCATCACGCCGGGTGATACGCCATTATGGCGATGGCGAATACACGCTTCCAATGTGCGTTCACCGCGATGTCGCCAAACACGGATGCGATCATCACGATGCTGTAAACAGAACCTGTATTCATCCGAAAAAATGAGGTTTTGCCATTCGTGCACCTAGGTTCGTCGCTGAGTACACCATTGCAGGCGCCCGTGTCTGTGATGCGGCGTTAAGGGTAACCGCAGCCATGGTCTTCGAGCTGATAGTCCATGCTGCTGCAAACGTCGTCGAACTGTTCGTGCAGATGGTTGTGGTCTTGCAAACGTCCCCATCTGTTGACTCAGGGAACGAGACGTGGCTGCGCGATCCGTTACAGCCAAGCGGATAAGATGTCTGTCATCTCCACTATTAGTGATATGAGGCCGTTGGGATCCAGCACGGCGTTCCGTATTACCCTCCTGAACCCACCGATTCCATATTCTGCTAACAGTCATCGGATCTCGACCAACGCGAGCAGCAATGTCGCGATACGATAAACCACATTCGCGATAGGCTACGATCCGACCTTTATCAAAGTCGGAAACGTGATGGTACGCATTTCTCCTCCTTACACGAGGCATCACAAAAACGTTTCACCAGGCAACGTCGTCAACTGCTGTTTGTGTATGAGAAATCGGTTGGAAACTTTCCTTATGTCAGCACGTTGTAGGTGTCGCCACCGGCGCCAACCTTGTGTGAATGCTCTGAACAGCTAATCATTTGCATATCACAGCATCTTCTTCCTGTCGGTTAAATTTCGCGTCTGTAGCACATCTTCATGCTGTAGCAATTTTAATGGTCAATAGCGTAAGTTGGCTGACAGTTGAGAGCAGAGTGTTGTTGTGGTAGCCTTGTGGGGTAGGCGCGCGGTCTAGGACGTCTTGTCACGGTTCGCACGGCTCCCCCCATCGGATGTTTGAGTCCTCCCTCGGGCGTGTGTGTGTGTGTGTGATGTCCTTAGCGGAAGTTAGTTTAAGTTAGATTAAGCAGTTTGTAAGCTTAGGGACCTATGACCTGAGCAGTCAGAGAGAGTCATTTTAGTCAGCCATAGTGCCAGTAGTGTCAGTGTCGTCCTAACCGCCGTCTGCTTCACGTCTGCTGTGCAGCGAGCTACCTTAATTTTAGTATTAACTGTATTTTTCTTACTTTTCACTTCTTCTTCCGTGTGTTTTTGCTTTTAGAAAGCTTTATTTGTCGAGTGCTATTAATAGTGTTCCATAGATTTCGTGTTTGTTTTGAATACTGTCAGAGAGAGTCCCTTTAGTCAACCATAGTGCCAGTAGTTCAAAATGGTTCAAATGGCTCTGAGGACTATGCGACTTAACTGCTGAGGTCATCAGTCGCCTAGAACTTAGAACTAATTAAACCTAACTAACCTAAGGACATCACACACATCCATGCCCGAGGCAGGATTCGAACCTGCGACCGTAGCGGTCACGCGGTTCCAGACTGAAGCGCCTTTAACCGCGCGGCCACACCGGCCGGCAGTGCCAGTAGTGCTAGTGTTTGTTTTCAATACAGTCCAGAGACAGGTAGTGCTATTTTCTTTGTTTTCTACAAGAAGTGGATAGCAATCACAGTTTAGTCAATAGTCAGCCGCCTTTAGTGAATTAGCAGTCTAGTTAAAAGTTGATTAACTCTCTTCAGTAAATTGATTCCTTAGGATGGATAGGATGTTTGACTACTGTGTATGGACGCAGGAGGAGCTGGTCACTGTTCACGAACGGCTGAACGTGTTGATGGCCACGGTCAGCCGTCCTCAGGCTGCTGCCTCGGAGTGTAGCGGCAGTGGGGTGTCTGGTGCGTCACAAGGTACACCCCAGGTGTTACATGCTTCACCCACTGTCCCTGCTGTCGAGACATCTTCACGGTTACCGGGCGCGGTTAGGCCACCCTCTCCCCAAGGGGAGTGGCGGGTTCAGTGGCGTTCGCGGCGCACGAGGCGGAGGGTAAATGTGGAGGCTGGCCGTGTGTCATCGCCCGCTCTGCCTGTGGCTGCATGTGGCTGCTCCTTCAGCAAGGTCCTAGCAGGCACACGGGGGGAGGGGTTTATTAGTTATTGGGAGTTCCAACGTTAGGCGGGTGATGGAGCCCCTTAGGGAAACAGCGAAAAGGTCGGGAAAGAAAGGCCAGTGTTCACTCTGTCTGCTTGCCGGGGGGTCTCTTCCGAGATGTGGAGGAGGCCCTACCGGCGGCGATAGAGAGCACTGGGTGCACCCGACTGCAAATTGTTGCTCATGTTGGCACCAATGACTCCTGCCGTCTGAGTTCAGAAATGGTTCAAATGGCTCTGAGCACTATGGGACTCAACTGCCGAGGTTATTAGTCCCCTAGAACATAGAACTAGTTAAACCTAACTAACCTAAGGACATCACAAACATCCATTCCCGAGGCAGGATTCGAACCTGCGACCGTAGGGGTCTTGCGGTTCCAGACTGCAGCGCCTTTAACCGCACGGCCACTTCGGCCGGCTCTCTGGGTTCAGAGGTCATCCTCAGTTCATATAGGCGGTTGGCGGAATTTGTGAAAGCGGAAAGCCTCGCTCGAGGGGTTGAATCAGAGCTAACTATTTGTAGTATCGTTCCCAGAACCGATCGCGGTTCTCTGGTTTGGAGCCGAATGGAAGGCTTAAACCAGAGGCTCAGACGATTCTGCGGAGATCTGGGGTGCAAATTTCTCGACCTCCGCTATCGGGTGGAGAAATGTAGGGTCCCCCTGAATAGGTCACGCGTGCACTACACGCCTGAAGCGGCTACAAGGGTAGCGGAGTACGTGTGGAGTGCACATGGGGGTTTTTTAGGTTAGAGAAGTCCCTCCCTAGGCCCGACAAGACGCCTCCTGAGACGCGGCAAGGTAGGAGTAGGCAAAATGCAACAGGGAATAACAATATTGTTGTGCTAATAGTAAACTGCAGGAGCGTCTATAGAAAGGTCCCAGAACTGCTCTCATTAATAAACGGTCACAACGCCCATATTGTACTAGGGACAGAAAGTTGGCTGAAACCAGAAGTAAACAGTAATGAAATCCTAAACTCATGTTAAAGCAGGCTCAGACATGGTAATTGGTTGTCTTTATAGGCCCCCTGGCTCAGCAACTGTTGTGGCTGAGCACCTGAAGGATAATTTGGAAAATATTTCGAGTAGATTTCCCCACCATGTTATAGTTGTGGGTGGAGATTTTAATTTGCCGGATATAGACTGGGAGACTCAAAAGTTCATAACGGGTGGCAGGGACAAAGAATCCAGTGAAATTTTTTTAAGTGCTTTATCTGAAAACTACCTTGAGCAGTTAAACAGAGAACCGACTCGTGGCGATAACATATTAGACCTTCTGGGGACAAACAGACCCAAACTATTTGAAACAGTTAACGCAGAACAGGGAATGAGCGATCATAAAGCGATTACGGCATCGATGATTTCAGCCGTAACTAGAAACATTAAAAAAGTAGGAAGATTTTTCTGTTTAGCAAAAGTGACAAAAAGCAGATTACAGAGTACCTGACGGCTTAACACAAAAGTTTTGTCTCAAGTACAGATAGTGTTGAGGATCAGTGGACAAAGTTCAAAACCCTCGTAAAATATGCATTAGATGAGTATGTGCGAAGGAAGATCGTAAGAGATGGAAATGAGCCACCGTGGTACATCAACCGAGTTAGAAAACTGCTGCGGAAGCAAAGGGAACTTCACAGCAAACATAAACATAGCCAAAGCCTTGCAGACAAACAAAAATTACGCGAAGCGAAATGTAGTGTGAGGAGGGCTATGCGACTGGCGTTCAATGAATTCGAAAGAAAAATTCTTTGTACTGACTTGGCAGAAAATCCTAAGAAATTCTGGTCTTATGTCAAAGCGGTAGGTGGATCAAAACAAAATGTCCAGACACTCTGTGACCAAAATGGTACTGAAACAGAGGGTGACAGACTAAAGGCCGAAATACTAAATGTATTTTTCCAAAGCTGTTTCACAGAGGAAGACTGCACTGTAGTTCCTTCTCTAGATTGTCGCACAAATGACAAAATGGTAGATATCGAAATAGACGACAGAGGGATACAGAAACAATTAAAATCGCTCGAAAGAGAAAAGGCCGCTGGACCTGATGGGATACCAGTTCTATTTTACACAGAGTACGCGAAGGAACTTGCCCCCCTTCTTGCAGCGGTGTACCGTAGGTCTCTAGAAGAGAGTAGCGTTCCAAAGGATTGGAAAAGGGCACAGGTCATCCCCGATTTCAAGAAGGGACGTCGAACAGATGTGTAGAACTATAGACCTATATCTCTAAAGTCGATCAGTTGTAGAATTTTGGAACACGTATTATGTTCGAGTATAATGAATTTCCTGGAGACTAGAAATCTACTCTGTAGGAATCAGCATGGGTTTCGAAAAAGATGTTCGTGTGAAACCCAGCTCGCGCTATTCGTCCACGAGACTGAGAGAGCAATAGACACGGGTTCCCAGGTAGATGCCGTGTTTCTTGACTTCCGCAAGGCGTTCGATACATTTCCCCACAGTCGTTTAATGGACAAAGTAAGAGCATATGGACTACCAGACCAATTGTGTGATTGGATTGAGGAGTTCCTAGATAACAGAACGCAGCATGTCATTCTCAATGGAGAGAAGTCTTCCGAAGTAAGAGCGATTTCAGGTGTGCCACAGGGGAGTGTCATGGGACCGTTGCTGTTCACAATATACATAAATGAGCTGGTGGATGACATCGGAGGTTCACTGAGGCTTTTTGCAGATGATGCTGTGGTGTATCGAGAGGTTGTAACAATGGAAAATTGTACCGAAATGCAGGAGGATCTGCAGCGAATTGACGCATCGTGCAGGGAATGGCAATTGAATCTCAATGTAGACAAGTGTAATGTGCTGTGAATACATAGAAAGATATATCCCTTATCATTTAGCTACTATATAGCAGGTCAGCAAGTGGAAGCAGTTAATTCCATAAATTATCTGGGAGTGATTTAAAATGGAATGATCATATAAAGTTGATCGTCGGTAAAGCAGATGCCAGACTGAGATTTATTGGAAGAATCCTAAGGAAATGCAATCCGAAACAAAGGAAGTTGGTTACAGTACGCTTGTTCGCCCACTGCTTGAATAGTGCTCAGCGGTGTGGGATCCGTGCCAGATAGGGTTGATAGAAGAGATAGAGAAGATCCAACGGAGAGCAGCGCGCTTCGTTACAGGACCATTTAGTAATCGCGAAAGCGTTACGGAGATGATAGATAAACTCCAGTGGAAGACTCTGCAGGAGAGACGCTCAGTAGCTTGGTACGGGCTTCTGTTAAAGTTTCGAGAACATACCTTCACCGAAGAGTCCAGCAGTATATTGCTCCCTCCTACGTATATCTCGCGAAGAGACCTTGAGGATAAAATCAGAGAGATTAGAGCCCACACAGAAGCATACAGACAATCCTTCTTTCCACGAACAATACGAGACTGGAATAGAAGGGAGAACCGATAGAGGTACTCAGGGTACCCTCCGCCACACACCGTCAGGTTGCTTGCGGAGTATGGATGTAGATGTAGATGTAGATGTAGCAGTTTCGTCCCAGAAGATCTTACCACGAATTTCCGAATTTTTCCGTTGTTGTGGATTTCAGTGCGAGGACTGGAGTGACAGAGCAGCTCTGAATGAAAGTTTATCCTCACATCTCCGCGAAACTACTGCAAGCTACATTAACCCTCGCAGTGCCAAGAGGGTGGGTGGGGGAGGTGTAATCCTGTAATCCAGTCTAATACGAGTATTTATATTTTAATGTTTTGAAAAAATATACTTATTATTTCTAAGGAACTCTGACATCAGATTCAGTAACTGTTTTAAATCAAAATCAACGACTGTTAACGGAAATTATACTTTTGTGGCGGCCGTAAAATACCCGCAGGCGTCGTTGGTTCACAGTCTGCATCATCTCATCATAACTCCGTCGCACAGCAAATTCAACGCTCAAATGAGTACACCAGGTGTCAAAGTCGCCCGACAGATTCTTTCTGGTGTTTCGGGAGATATCTGAAAAGTCAGTCTTGTCAAGTGTGGATGGAGTCAGCCATAAAAAAATACTGCTCATGACGCTAAGCATAAAAGAAAGTGATTGGTGTAAAGAATGGCAGCTAACTCTAAATATAGATAAATATAAATTAATGCAGACGAATAGGAAAAAGAATCCTGTAATGTTTGAATACTCCATTAGTAGGGTAGCGCTTGACACAGTCACGTCGATTAAATATTTGGGCGTAACATTGCAGAGCGATATGAAGTGGGACAAGCATGTAATGGCAGTTGTGGGGAAGGCGGATAGTCGTCTTCGGTTCATTGGTAGAATTTTGGGAAGATATGGTTCATCTGCAAAGGAGACCGCTTATAAAACACTAATACGACCTATTCTTGAGTATTGCTCGAGCGTTTGGGATCCCTATCAGGTCGGACTGAGGGAGGACATAGAAGCAATTCAGAGGCGGGCTGCTAGATTTGTTACTGGTAGGTTTGATCATCACGCGAGTGTTATGGAAATGCTTCAGGAACTCGGGTGGGAGTCTCTAGAGGAAAGGAGGCGTTCGCTTCGTGAATCGCTACTGAGGAAATTTAGAGAACCAGCATTTGAGGCTGACTGCAGTACAATTTTACTGCCGCCAACTTATATTTCGCGGAAAGACCACAAAGATAATTTAAGAGAGATTAGGGCTTGTACAGAGGCATATAGGCAGTCATTTTTCCCTCTTTCTGTTTGGGAGTGGAACAGGGAGAGAAGATGCTAGTTGTGGTACGAGGTACCCTCCGCCACGCACCGTATGGTGGATTGCGGAATATGTATGTAGTTGTAGATTCAAGTGACTTTTTTAAGTTTAATTTTATGTTCCCATTCCATAAAGTAGTTCCAAATTCGTCTAATGCTACATTCGGTTTAATGATATGTTTTAAAAGTATTCCAGAAGCCAGTGGTACTGTATCGCGGCAGCAGTCTGACAGCCCTTTGCGGGATGGCGCACTAGTCGGACATGTTAGAGAAGTTTTCACAGGACGGCTTGAAGGTGATAACGGTCCCGTTCCTTCAAGTAAAGTCACCGGGCAACATATTAGTCACACCTGTGAGAAAACACACTGGCAACTTCGAAGAGCAGCAACGGTTGTAGAATTGGTATGAGGAGGTCATGAGCTCCACTGCTGGGCTACAATGAAGTCATGAGGTACCTCATAATACCGGGTAGGACCTTCTCCTTCCCGACGAAGTGCAGCAACTCGACCTGACTTGGATGGAAGTCACCTGCGGAAATATTGACACATGCAGTCTCTATAGCCGTCCATGATTGTGGAAGTTTTACCAGTGCAGCATTTTGTGGCCGAACTGACGTCTCGGTTCGATGGGATTCATCTCGGGGGATCTGGGTGATCAAACTATTCGTTAGAGTTATCCAGTGTGTCCTTCAAACAAAGTGCGAACAATTGTTGCCCAGTGACATGGCGCATTGTCATCCATAAAAATTCCATCGTTGTTTGGAAACTTGAAGTCCGTGAATGTCTGTAAGTGGTCTCCAAGTACCTGAACATAACCATCTTCAGCCTATGATCTGTTCAGTTTGACCAGAGTCCATTCCATCTGAACACAGGTCACACCATTATAGAGCCAGCACCAGCTTGCACATTGCCTTGTTGACAACTTGGGTCCATGGCTTCGTGGGGTCTAGGCCACACTCGACCCCTATTATCAGCTCCTGCCTATTGAAATCAACAATAATCTCACCAGACCACGGTTTTTTCAGTGTCTAGGGCCCAGCCTTATACGATCACGATCCCAGGAGAGGCGCTGCAAGCTGTTTAACGAAGCCAATCGCATTGATCAGCTGCTGCCGTAGCCCATTAATGTCAACGCACTGTCTTAATGAATATGTTCGTCGCACGTCCCACATTGATTTCTGTGGTAGTTTCACGCAGTGACACTTGTACCACATACTACAATCTCTTTTTATATTAATAAATACAAGGCCGAATAAAAGAAAATGCATCACTCAGAAGCGGAAGAGGAAACGGAACGAAACTTCACGAGATGGAGCAGGGGGCGGGGGGGGGGGGGGTCGGTTTATGCGATGTAAATTGCGTCGTGACAGCTTATCATATGATGTTGTACCCACTCCGACCGCCACTGATTCGGTTGGAAAGCGTATCATTAAGCCGTTGTATTCTCTCCCGAGATATCTGGTCGCAACTGATTTAACTGTTCCTTGATATCTTGGATACTGGCGCTGGGACGGAGTTGACATCCAAACTGGTTCGACACCTGTTCTATATGGGTCTGGTCTGAGATCTTGCAGGACGTGTGAGCACCTGAACATCAAGAAGATAGCTTAGAGAGAAGTGCCACGTATGAACTACACTCATGCTCATGAATTAAGGATAACTGCAGAATGTGGTGCCACACAACGTGGCACTACACAAAACTGGCGCTAATAGCATAGGCACATGGGGAATACACATGACACAGATCTGTAAGTCCACGGTATTGGTGATAAGTTGAGAAAACCGTTCCGGAACACATGTGCTACAAAACGCTACTGTTTCCTGCGCGTGTACCCCTACATCAATATGGGATTGATCACCATGCACACGTACGCAGGCCGCACAACGGGTTGGCATATTCTGTATCAGGTGGTCGAGCAGATGCTGGGGTATAGCACCCCATTGTTGCACCCGTGCCTGTCGGAGCTCCTGAAGTGTCGTAGGAGTTTGAAGACGTTCAGCGATACGTCGACCGAGAGCGTCCCAGACGTGCTCGATGGGGTTTAGGTCTGGAGAACAGGCAGGCCACTACATTCGCCTGATATTTTCTGTTTCAGTGTACTCCTCCACGATGGCAGCTCGGTGGGGCCGTGCGTTATCATCCATCAGGAGGAAGGCGGGACCTACTGCACCCCTGAAAAGGCGGATGTACTCATGCAAAATGACCTCCCGACACACCTGACCTGTTACGGTTCCTCTGTCAAAAACACGCAGGGGTGTACGTGCGCCAGTCATAATCCCACCCCATACCATCACACCACGACCTCCATACAGATCCCTTTCAAGGACATTAAGGGGTTGGTATCTGGTTCCTGGTTCATGCCGGATGAAAACCCGGTGAGAATCACTGTTCAGACTATGGCTGGATTCGTCCGTGAACATAACCTGGGACCACTGTACCAAAGACCACGTACTGTGTTCTTGACACCAGGCTTTACGGGATCTACTGTGACCAGGGGTCAGTGGAATGCACCTTGCCTATCTCCAGCGAATAAACTGTCTGTTCAGTCGTCTGTAGACTATGTGTCTGGAGGCAACTTTTCCAGTGGCTGCGGCAAGGTCTCGAGCAAGGCTACTTGCAGTAATCCGTGGCCGTCTGCGGGCACTGATGGTGAGATATCGGTCTTCTTGTGGTGTTGTACAATGTGGACATCTCGTACTGTAACGCCTGGGCACGTTTCCTGTCTGCTGGAATCGTTGCCATAATCTTGAGATCACACTTTGTGGCACACGGAGGGCCCGTGCTACGACCTGCTGTGTTTGACCAGCCTCCAGTCGCCCTAATATTCTATCCCTCATAACGTCATCAATATGTGTTCTTTGAGCCATTTTAAACAGTCACCATTAGCACGTCTGAAAACGTCTGCACACTTACTCGCTGCACCGTACTCTTGACATATACCAACCCACCTCTGCGTGTGTGGACTGCTGCCAGTGCTGCCGTGCGACGACCACAGGTCAAATGCACCGCATGGTCATACACTGATTTAAACCAGCAAACCGCCCATCAGAGAGTTGTTTCACCATGTAGCAGCATTATCCTTAATTTGTGAGCATGAGTATAGCAAAAAATGGTTCAAGTGGATCTCAGCACTATGGGATTTATCATCTGAAGTCATCAGCCCCCTAGAACTTAGAACTACTTAAACCTAACTAACTTAAGGACATCACACACATCCATGCCCGAGGCAGGATTCCAACCTGCGACCTTAGCGGTCGCGTGGCTCCAGACTGAAGCGCCTAGAATCTGCTGCTACCAGCAATGACCTTCGAGAGTGATACTGGGTGGCTCCCCACACCGTGATGCGACCAGTTACACCGCAGTTCCTGACCAAAACACTGAAAGAACAGGACCTCATCCCAGGTCGCCAACAACTTCGCCATCGATGGTCATACGGGGATGGTGTAGAACGGCGATTTCTCTCTGAAGACAATGCGACGACATGCATCAGCAGTCCATCTTCCCAGTCACGGCATCACTCCAGACTCTGGTGTTTGTGTTATGGGGTTAACGGCAAACCATCTATGTGATGGAAACTCCGTAGTCCACCTGCTGTTAGGCCAATGGTAGGAAAGTAACAAATAGTTTTAATTCATTCCTTCTTCTAACAAAATATTTCGGGAAGATATTTGAATAATATTTCAATAAACAATTTTTAAGAGGAAAAGGGTGATAACTAAGAGAAAAGTTACTATAAGAAATTCAAGCTCAGCGCCGTAGCTTATATTACGTTGAACAAACTCGAAACATTCACTGTACACTCACTGCGTTTTCACATCTGTTGAGTGAGAACCTTGTTCGTTAGCACTGGTCACTTCCATGTGATGTGTAATTGTGAAATGAAAATTGAAGCAATGTACCGGTATTATTGAAATTGCATTTTACATGAGTTACTCAAAAAAGTCGGCGTTGATTCTAAAAATCACCTTTTCTCCCAAGTCTTATAAATCACTGTAAGAAATAGACAGACATATTTTCGGAGGTAGTTAAAGAGCCTGAAATTACTATCAGACATAGAATACGGACAGTGAATACTTGATATTTGCTTTCTGAAATTTGAATGTAGCGAACATTACGCTAACCGTTAGTCAACCATTTGAGTGATTTTCGAAGGGAATATCAGAAATTCTGGTTTCTCCTCCAGTCGTGGTAGCGGGGCTAACATTAGCAAGTCATACACCATTAACTTGTCTGTTGCTAGATATGAGAGGAGGTAATTCAGTTCATAACTGGAAATAAATGGTGTTGCACTTTAGCGTAGGCTTGGATAATCGATACAGTTTGTTGTGCAGCGCAGTGCATCATGAGTTTCGTACCACTCGCAAGCATTTTAAAACCTCTTTTTTATGCTACACCCAAAGCGGAAAGTGGCCATAAAGCAGGATGTGTCTATATGTCTCGCCGTTCTCCACTAACTACACGGAGACCAGAGTCCCCACAAATACGATAGCTTACTCGTCAGCTTCGACAAGAAAGCAAGAAATTCATACATAACATTTCACCACCGTATTATTATCACGGTAAAAAAAGATGACCCAGCAGAGATGATGCAGAACGTTGTAAGGAGTCCATTACTTTTCTCTGAAGGAAGTGGAAGATGTGAAAGGGCAGCTATGTGGTTGGTGCATAATATGGCGATCCTCTTTGTGGTGGTCATACGTGATCGACCGGAACCTCACATTCTGATCCAGTCGATCATCGTGTACTTGTCACATACGAATGTCCCACAAATCTGGCTACAGCACGGATCGATCAGCTGGCCAAATGGAGACCAGAAATGAGGTTTCTTTCATACTCTGTCAGATGTCTATGATGTCCTCTCACAATCGACAAACCGGCATCTCCATGACATTCACAGTGGCCACTCAACATCTAAAGCTAATCACACACCGTATATATCGTAACAAGCCTTTTAACAATAGTAAAGTCAAACAACTCCTATGCACTTTAGTGGCAGTGCTACGTGTCATAGAGTATTGCAACTCTAACAATTTAAGACACGTACGAGCCTTTTAACAATAGTAAAGTCAAACAACACCTATGCACTTTAGTGGCAGTGCTACGTGTCATAGAGTATTGCAACTCTAACAATTTAAGACACGTACGAATGTACTTTATCGATATTATCTATCAGTGTATCTTTTCCTAACCTGCAAGAACGTGTTTACTTTCCGTGCTCCCAGGGGATAGCCAGTACAACGCCGATTTAAGCGGATCGGCCGAGCTCGTCGACTGACTCGTGTACTTGAGTGACTTGTGATATTGTAACCGGTGAAGGACTGGGCGTGATACACTATGTGATCAAACTTATCCGGACACCTGGCTGCAAATGACTTACAAGTACCTGGCACCCTCCATCGGTAATGCTGGAATTCAATATGGTGTTGCTCCTCCCTTAGCCTTGATGGCAGCTTCCAGTCGCTCAGGCATACGTTCAGTAAGCTGCTGGAAGGTTTCTTGGGGGATGGCAGCCTATTCTTCACGGAGTGCTGCACCGAGGAGAGGTATCGATGTCGGTCGGTGAGGCCTGGCACGACGTCGGCGTTCCAAAACATCCCATAGGAGTCAGGTCAGGCCTCTGTGCAGGCCAGTCCATTACAGGAATGTTATTGTCGTGTAGCCACTCCGCAACAGGCCGTGCATTATGAACAAGTATCACACAAAACAAGGGGTGCAAGCCTCCTCCATGAAAACACAGCCACACCATAACAGCACCGCCTCCGAATGTTAGTGTTGCCACCTCACACGTTGGCAGATGAGGTTCGCCGGGCATTCGCCATATCCACACCCTGCCGTCGGATCACCACATTGTGTACTGTGATTCGTTACTCCACATAACAGTTTTTTACTGTTCAATCGTCCAGTGTTTACGCTCCTTACACCAAGCGAGTCGTCGTTTGGCATTTACCGGCGTGATGTGTGGCTTCTGAGCAGCCGCTAGATCATGAAATCCAAGTTTTCTCACCTCCCGCCTAACTTTCATAGTAATTGCAGTGGATCCTTATGCAGTTTGGAATTCCTGTGTGATGGTCTGGATAGATGTCTGCCTATTACACATTACGATCCTCTTAAACTGTGGGCGTTCTCTGCCGGTAAAGACGAGATCAGCCTGTACACTTTTGTGATGTACATGTTCCTTCACGTTTCCTCCTATCACATCGGAAACAGTGCAACCTAGGAATGTTTAGGTGTATGGAAATCTCGCGTACAGACGTATGCCACAAGTGACACCCAATCACTTGACCACTTTCGAATTCCGTGAGTTCCACGATGCGCCCCATTCTACTCTCTCACTACGTCTAATGAGTACTGAGGTCTCTAATATGGAGTACCTGGCAGTAGGTGGCAGCACAATGCACCTAATATGAAAGACGTATGTTTTTGGGGGTGTCCGGATACATTTGATCACGTAGTGTTCATTTCTATATCATTATGCAAGTGAGTAAGTTCTTCTTAGTGTCTTTCTACTTCGGGAGCGCTTCCTACCATTCAGAAGTGGTTGTTAACATGGTGAAACACCTTTAGGAGGAGGTCAGCCTGAGTAGATTATTGGTAAGTCCGGCAGAAGATGTAGCAGGCTATGAATCCTGTACTCCAGAAAGATCACAGAGGAAAATTATTTCATAAGAACTTTACGTTAAACTTCTTTCTATCGTCGTTTCGGTTCTCTTCAGAAAATTTGCACTGAAAGTTTATCTCTTCTGGTTTCCACGTTTAATAACTTACCTGTGTGTTTATGAATATCATTTAAATACAATTACGAGTGAAGACATTTTATCGATACTGGTTGTATGCGGCCTAGCTACCTTTTGGTCCGTTATTAACGGTTAAGTACGGTATTTCACATTTGTAACTTGTTAACTCAACTGGGGCCCTTTAGTAACTATTGATTTTTCCGCTTACGTTACTGTCATAACTCAGGGCATGCCGAAACTGGACATAGTTTTAGAGTCAATTAACTAAAGTTAACTTAAATTTATATTCCGCTGTAACACTTCAAACATTTTGAAAGTTCGTGTGGCATATGTGGCATATTAAGGCTTGTTTAAGCAAGTATAATTTGTATCTCCAGCGCTGTTGGACAGATATATAAGAAACTATTGCGGTAATGAAACCAACCTTCAACCTTTACCTAGGTTTCAGCCCAAATAATTGAACTTTCTTCAGAAGATATACCTGAATCTATAATTTTTCTAAGAGGGCATGGTTTAGAAATTAAACTAAAACAGCCTGAATAGGCGTAGTCATATTTTAAAAATGCGGTACATAAGTACTAAGTAAACACCAAAGACTTCCACACGTGCTGGACGTGTCCCTTCACGTTGTCACGTCACTATCACATAGGAAACAGTGGGCCTAGGGATTTTTAGGAGTGTAGAAATATCGCGTGCTGACTGGGCTTCAATGTTGAGAGTAAAAAAGCTTTTTCAAGGCTTATGTGGCATATTAAGTTTTGTGTTATTTAACCAAGTACAACTGGCATGTCCAGTGCTTTTTTCCACGTTTACTAGTTGTCTAAATTGGTATCTTAACGATTTAAATACAGATTTTCATTGATTCGTTTTTTTATTATTGTTCTGCATCACTGTTATCCTAACTAATGTAAAGACTGTCATAGTTATTATTCATAATTTGCAATTGGCCTCTTAAGAAGCAACATACCGATATTATGACGTTGGAGATGCGACAAGAAGTCGTACAGGAAGCATGTGCCCATATTATACGAAAAAATGGTTCAAATGGCTCTGAGCACTATGGGACTTAACATCTATTGTCATCAGTCCCCTAGAACTTAGAACTACTTAAACCTAACTAACCTAAGGACAGCACACAACACCCAGCCATCACGAGGCAGAGAAAATCCCTGACCCCGCCGGGAATCGAACCCGGGAACCCGGGCGTGGGAAGCGAGAACGCTACCACACGACCACGAGATGCGGGCATATATTATACGAATGGAACAGTATTGCGCAAATGCTGAACAGATCGCTAAGAAAAAAAAAATGTGTCAGCTGTTGAATGAATGACTTTAACATTGCTGCGTTCCGGGACAACACATCATGAGATATCTGTGAAACGGAGGATACATGTAGTAATAGTAGCAGTAATGACGTGGCGCCTCTTCAATAAGGCGACACCGAGAATGATCACTCACAGTAGAAAGTGAATCGATCGAAAAAATAGTGTATACCCAACGACGTACCAGATGATAGGCATGAGGGCGCGGAAGGGGCGGGGAGAGGGGAGGGAAGGAAGTTGGGGGGTTTCTTTAGCTCCCGAGATGAAAGGTATTATCTTCTAAAACAGAAATAGCATCGTTCCCTGGACGACACACAGACGTATCAATTCAATATCAGTTGAACATGCAATCAAAAGTGAATAGTAGCAAATGAAACCAGACGCGCGTATCCGGCATTCTTAAAATTATTTCTCTGTTGTCCGCTGTTACCCTCGCAACGCAATACCAGAAACGTCAAAAAAGTGTTATAAAGTTAGTACAGAAAGTGGTAGCATTAGTACATTTGGTGATTAAAAAAGTAGTTTCTTAGTGGTTTTAACTCAGCCTCTTCCCATTACAGACAATCTATATGCCCCCCCCCCCCCGCACTCTAGTTGAGATAGTGAGTATACTTCTGCGTGTTCGAGGCTGATCACCGAAAAAAACATTACTAGTACGTTTAGCAACCGAGTTTGCTCCTGATAAGCAAGTCTGTAGCACAGGGATGGATTAAAAAGTTCCGTGCCTCGAAATATATCGTTCTCTACATCTCAAGAGTGTAATTATTATAGAAAATGAAAGTGAAGCGACGATCTCAAAAAGCGATTTATGTCTTACTTCGAAGGGAGGCTAACTTAATGTAAACAATAGGCTGTACAAAGTTACTGCCGCATCTCTCCAAAACTCAACTTGTGTAATATTTTCTCCTGCTAACAGAATTTTAACTGAGAAGGAGAGAAAAACAAGTCCCTGTATTTTCAGATCCTTAGCTAACTTGGCACGAAAGCAGCTACCAGTTGTCCGCAATTCGCGATGCCTCTGCGGATTTTCACAAAGCGACTTGTTTTACGTTCTTACTTCCCCGTACTACGAGAGAAAACAGAATCCCATTGTTCGTAAAAATCTCGAAGAAGCAGAAATCACTCTCAATGAAGGCTGGCTCTGATCACTATGGGACTTAACTCCTGAGGTCATCAGTCCCCTACAACTTATAACTACTTAAACCTAAGTAACCTAAGGACATCACACACATCCATGCCCGAGGCAGGATTCCAACCTGCGCCCGTAGCTGTTCCGCGGTTCCAGACTGTAGCGCCTAGAACCGCTCGGCCACTCCGGCCGGCACTCCCAGGAAAGATTTTATCGTAGAGGTAAGGCAGAAAAGGAGATGAGTACCATCCTATCGATTTCAACGTCCTCAAAACTCTATTACAAGACAGCCAAGACGCATGAAGTCACCCGTTTGGTTTTCGAGTAAACCAACATGTCATACGCCATTACTTAAGGAAATTACGGAAAATCAAATTTTTTATCCATCATCAATTTTCAGTCTGGTGTGGTGCGGCCCTCGAAGACTTGTCATTGTCAAATTGTTTCTCTCAGCGTAGAACTTGTACCCCATGTCCTCAACCCATTTACTGAGTATCAAGCCATTTCTGTCTGCCCCTTCACCTTTCAGCCCTACAGGCCCTTCATATTCCATGGACGTTATTCTCTTATGTTTTTATACGCGACCCGCCATCTTGGACCTGCATCTTCACAATGGTTTTGCACCTGTTCCCATCCCGGCCGATTCTGCGAAGAACTTCCTGATTTACTAGCGGTCCACCCAATTTTCAGGATCCTTCCATAGCCCCTCAGCTTGAATGCTTCAATTCTCCTCTTTGACGTTTTTCCCACAGCCCATTAGTCACTTTTTTACAACGCTATGATTCAAAGATACTGAGCAGTGCACGGCTCGCGTTTATCTCATTTATTGTTTGTCATCTATTACACTACTGCCGCCTCGTTTTCTTATTCTATTTACTGGAGTCACTAACTTGCAGCCTTACTTCCCCGTGTGCGGCAGCAGCAGTGTGTATCGGTAAGTGCAATGTCGTACCATCTCTGGAGCGACCGATAGTATTTCCGGGTCGTCGTTTGTCTGGCAGTCAGTTCAGTATGGACCAGCAGTACAGTCGGGATGCAGCAGCAGTGAAGTCGGGGGGCGGAGCGCCGGTGGGGCCCCTACAGCCAGTGCTGTTGACTGCTGGCGACACAAATGAACTGCCCGATGGAGGGAGATTGGTGTGGGACGACCGTTGGTTGGTCGTTCGGTTGGCCGTCTCATCGGCTGACGTATACTTGGTCCTTTCATCGTTTCTGGGCCTGGGCAGTTGGTCGGTTGGGGTGGAGCAGCGAGGAAATCTCCGCAGCGCGTACTTTGTCGGAGCCCGCTGGCGGCTTCTATGCGGTGTTAGATTATGTAGTGCTGTCCCATTGCTACGAGGTTCGTGGCTCACTGATCCTGGACATGAGAGATGAGTTTTGACTTAATCTACCAGCAAGCCACGACTGTTCACATTGTGTCGTTTGGAGTTCGTTCTCGGCTGTTGGGATATTTCGGTGAGCAACAACGTGTGTTTTCAAGTTGGCAAAATTTAGCCACCCTCCAGTATAGTTTAACTGTACTTGGTTATTTGAATTGAAGTGCAGTAGCGGAATCTTCTGCCTTGTGGCCGTTTACGTCCCGGTTACCTGCCATGGCCGTTGACGTAAATTCATCATCGTGTTGTCGCTGTCCAGTTCGGTGTGTACTTTGACAGCTGAATTTATAATTGGTTGTGGGCGCCAAAAACTTCTACGTTGTTCCATTGAACTCCCTGTTGTGTGATGGTAAGGTGAAGCGGAGGTTATCTTGTCAGTGGGTCCGTTGACTGTCTGTCGGTTTGGTTGTCGCCGGATCGACAATGGTTGGGCCGACTGCCTGTCTCACCTAACCGAGCGTTAGTGTTTGAATTCCAGGCCGACCCTTCGAACTTTTGAGCGCCCTTGGGTGTACTGCCTTTTCTTGTTTGTTCTTGTTCATTGTATTTGTATGGCTTCTAGCCTATATTCAAATTAAGGTTGTTTTTCCCTTAAGGCGTCAGGTGGTTTGCGCCTTAAA
Organism: Schistocerca nitens; assembly: GCF_023898315.1. NCBI lineage: Eukaryota > Metazoa > Arthropoda > Insecta > Orthoptera > Acrididae > Schistocerca > Schistocerca nitens. The sequence continues at coordinate 783,201,607 of NC_064614.1, read as the reverse complement.
CCTAATTTAAGAACTGTTTTATGTAAAGTCTTTGGCATTTTTAAAATTAATGTTGTTGAGTCTTAAGTGTTGTATCTTCAGGCGATTTTGAATTTAAGTTGTTTTGCTCTTAAGGGGTTAGATGGTTGGGTCTTCAGCCTAATTTAAGAACTGTTTTACAAAAAGCCTTTGGCATTTTTAAAATCAATGTTATTGAGATAAGGAATTGTTTTAAGATAAGGCTTTTCCTTTTAAATTTCTGATTTTGGTTGAACTTTAAGTTATTGGCTTTTGAGCCGTAGTAAAAATTGCTGTTTTGAAAAGCGCGCCGCGGCGCTCAGTGTAAAGCAGTCGCCCTCCGTTTCTGGCGGTAGCGCCGCTGTGGCAATCGCAGCTTTGGTGTCTCCCTCCGGTGTGAAAGAGGAAAGGATGTTTTTTGTTTTTTTTTCTTTATTGTAATTTTAAGAACCTCATACAAGGCGGGCTGGCAGCAGCATAATACACTGCTCTTCAGCCCTAAGGGGTACAATAATACGATATATAGGTGACACAGACAATACAAAAAATGGCGGGCAAAAAAAAGTAGATACAAAAACAATAAACGTGAAGCCGTTCACGCTGGACGAAACAAACACTAACACTTGTTGACACGGCGCACAGAAGACGGACGACGGCGACGGCACACGTGAACAGTTGAGGTATGACGACGAAAGAACACTAAACGCAGACGAAGGTACACACACGAGACACTGATGGCGATGATCTCCAGCGCGCGAATGTTCACTGAGCGTGTGCGAGTCCGGGGACCTGCCAAGAGAGGAGGAGGAGGAAGGGGAGTGGGAGAGGGAGAGGGGAGAGCAGAGAGCAGAGATGCCAGGGGCATGGGAGATAGGGGGTGGTGGGAAGGGGGAGGGGAAGCCCGGGGGAAGAGGGGTGGAGGGAGGGGATGGGGGAAAAGAGAAGGGAGGGAGGGTGCCTAAAGGAAAGGACACCGGAAGTGGGGGGCAGGGTCAAAGTTGATAGGAGGGGTAGATGGAGGGGAGGAGGACATCATAAGGGAGGGGGAGCTCGTGGAAGCCACCTCGGGAGAGGGTAAGGAGGGTGGAGAGATGGAGACCGGGTGGGACGTGGGAATACAGGCGCGGCAGCGGGCGGGGGTGGGAGAGGATCGGGGAGACGAGCAGGTGAGGAGGATCGAGTTTACGTGAGGTGTACAGGATCCGTATCCTTTCAAGGAAAAGGAGGAGGTGGGGGAAGGGGATGAGATTGGGGGAAAGGTTGCCTGTTCACGTGCATTTAAGGGGCGCTATCAGTTTGGTAGTTGGTTATTCGGACGAAGTCGGACGGTGGGGACTGAGTCTGAGTCTAGTCAGTTGATCAGCCGCCTCAGTGTCTGGCAGGCAGTGTCTGTCTGTCAGTCTCGGCGAGTCTAGTAGGTCGGTCAGTCGGAGTGAGGCTAGGTCAGTCTCGCGTCACCAGTTACTGGTCTGGCTCTCGTTTGCATTTGTGCGGCAGTTAGTTTCTGTCTGTCGTCCGAAGTGCTAGTGTGTGTTAGGCCGCCAGTCTGCTCGAGTTTACTCAGGCAATGGGCATTGGCAGTTGGATCGATCGGTTGGTCGGTCGCGCACTGGGCCACAAGATGACTTGTCCGCCTGGAGCGTCGGCGCATGTGAGTCCAGTGGCTGCGCCGTATAACGTGGCGTAGTGGCTTCGCGGCCGACACGAGAGCAACAGGAGTCAACCCACGACATCGGTCTGGCCGGTGCGAGCTGCGACGCCGTGAGACGGGAGATCGGCGCGCCGTCCTGCGTCCGTTGAAGCGGCTGGCAGCGGACGGTTCGGGAGAGCGTTTTGGGGGTGCTGCGCCAGGTCTTCGTAAGACATCACAGTTTATTAGAAGTTAAGTGATTTGTGATATGTTGTTTCATTTACTTGTTAAATTCTACTTTGTTTCTTGGTCATTCTCTAGTCCCCAGCTTGCTCGTTTATCTCTCGTCCGTATTTGTTAGGCTGTTAGTGTCAGTCTGTCAGTCTGTCGGTCTGCTGTACGTTAATAGCTGCCTTTGTCCTGTTTGTCGGATTCAGTGTTAACGAATTTATTGAATTAAGGTAAGGGCCGAATTCCTGAAATATGTTTGTATCTTGCCTATCATCTTGCGAGGCGGTATATGTCTAATGTAGAGCATGTTGTACATTTTATGTAAGTCTGAATTTCATGGGTTTTATTTAAAAAGCCATTTTTGTAAAGCTCCCACGCTTCCACCATAAGAGCCCTTTTAAAAACAAATTGCACTTTTGGTGGAAAATAAGTTATTAGAGTGAGTGTTGTACCATTTTCATCCCTCTTACCGGGTGCATAGTTAATGTGTTCATGTGAGTTGTTAAAAATTTTAGTTTAATCTGGTGTGTTGCAGATTTGCACCAGTGCAGTTTCTCAGAGGTCGTTGTGAGCGGTCGTGACTACGGCCGTGTTGAAAGACAGCCTAAGCTTCTCACCCTGAGGGCACCTACTGTAACAAAAAAATTGTTTATACTGCCTCTGAATAATTGTAACTTGATATTTCGAGGGTGCTTTTCTGCTTACAACTTTAAAACTGTTTTGAAAAGCTTTTAGGAACAAAATTCACATTTTTAAAATTCTAACTTGATATTTCGAGGCTGCTTTTCTGCTTATAAATTTTAAATCTGTTTTTGAAAAGGTTTTATGAATAAAATTTCCATTCGTTGAAATTTAATCTGTTTGCATCAGTTACTTCTTGGCAACTACTTCCACGCTCACATAGTGTGTTAATGTTCTTGATGAATCGCTAGTAAATAAGGCAAATGATTCAAGAAAAGATTTTGAAAGTAATTTCACGGTTCATTACTGCTACCAGTAATGCACTCTCTTCAAAACAGCAAATTTTACTACAGCTAAGCTTTCAGCCTTTTCTAAATTAAAGCGGTCTTGCCCTTAAGGCATGAGATTGTACGGCGCATTCAGCCGCTAATTAACTTCTAAAACTAAAGCTGCGTTTTTTTTAATAATTTTCTTGGCTCTTGTAATGTTTGATCAAATATAAGGTTGTATGTTCGAGTGTAACTGACAGCCGCTTATTTTGGCCCCTTTCCACAACTTAAACTACCTGTTCTGTCCTGCGGGTTTAGCAGAGCGCCTGTAATACATTCAATCTCATACATTTCTTCCCCCATTTTCATATTAGGAATTTCTTTGGGTCTACCAAAGAGCCAAACCATCAGTACCTATCTTGAACAGAAACACGAATTATAAATAAAGTACACTAGTATTTTTAGATTTTGGGACACCAAGAAGATTACACGTGACTGAAATAAGCTCTTAGTTATAGGTTAGCTATCTGACTGTACTCGAATGACAATGATGATGAAGACAACACAAGACCCAGTCTCTCAGAGGAGAAAATCTCCGACCCAGCCATGCCGTAGAAGGGCAATCCGTCACTCTGATCACTCAGCTATCGGGGCGGACAACTTAGAATATGAATTCTACCTTTCACACTGTCACCATCAGAAACATTGACATTAACTCTCACAGCATCATGACAACTCCTTTTTTCTGATGAAGACTGCAGGTAGCTGCTAAAGCTCGAAAGTTTACTGTAATTTGACTCTGCAATCACTGGGAACAGTTTACTGAATACCGCCAAGAGAAAATTTGCGACCCCTTTCAATAAGATTTATCCTAGGATTCCCGAAGTTATACAACTGGGCCACAATGTGGTAACCATAATGCGGCCATCGCAGTAGCGAGTGAGGGTTGCGCGACCATTAATGGCTGCTCTACCGGACATGTCCGACAGAGCAGCTGGTTCATATACGTCAGTATGAAATGTAGTAAGGGAACAGAAAGGGACAGGATGGGTTAGAGAGCGTGATGGCTAATCGCTTCAGTGCACTGTTGTAATGCAATGGCGAAAGTTTAAAATTTGTGTTGGATCGGGACTCGAACCCGGATTTACCGCCTCTTATGAGCGTTTGCCTTAACCGTTTTCTTAACCACTGCGCTCTCATTATTTTCTTTTTTTAAAATTGAAAAAGGTAGAGGGGAGGCATGGAAAGGAGGGCGGGGAGGGTACAGTGGGCTGGGATCGTAACCAGAGGCCTGGCAACAGTGTCATCCTCGCCCATCAAGGTATGAGGAATGGTGAGGGGGAATCAGTAGTGGGAGGTTATTTTTTTAAAATGTTTATTTATTTTATTTTTTAAATATATTTTTAACTTGTATTTCTTTTATACCACAGGGAAAATAAGTACCTAGCAACGCATCGTGTACTAAGTAAACAAAACAAATATCTCGGTAATTTTCTATACCGAGGTAATATACATGGTGAAACGAAAAATTTACTTCGTACACGATAAAGAAAGGTGCTTCGCTACTCTCCTTTGGCTTCGTTATCCAGGTATATCTTCACGCATGTCGTCTGCTGTTCCACCGATAATGGGACATGTTGTCGTCAGCTCAGTCATTGGGTGTCTTCTCCTACCTGCTGATGATCCAGCTGCGTGGACGGTCACGTAGGGCACTCCCTAAGTAATTAGAAAAACACTGTCCATATTTTGGATTCCGTGCAATCTTGCAGTGACGTTCTTATAAGCACATCCAAAAGTCCAGTATATGTTTAGGTTCATCGTGAAATAAATATTGTATCACGTGCACATTGACTCACGTGCCTCCGTTGGTTTTGGTGCGCGGGAAATTCTGTTCATCCAGGAATAATAGTAGCCAGGGTCTGATAGTCTGATATGTTCCGGGGTCAGTCGTAGAAAATACACACATCTGAGACGGTGCACGTCCGTGTCCGATACACCACAGTCTGCACATAGATGATGTACACATTGATTGCAAATATATATCCAGTATAACCGCGTATAACGCGATCCACACCACCTTCCAACTAACATCAGGGTTTTTGGTTTCGACGATGTTTGGTAGGCGCCTCTACTGTAGGACGCGATATATATCCCCCGCAGTCTCCTGTTCCGTTGTTGGTACTGCGATACGGACGTAACTGTGTTCAATGGAAAAGTGCCCGAAGTAGTAGAAAGATGGTGGTATATCTTGCGTCGTCAGTGGGGGCGTAAGGGAGGACAGAGCTAAGGACTCTAGCAGGGCGGCCGGTGTGGCCGAGCGGTTCTAGGCGCTTCAGTCCGGAACTGCACGACTGCTACAGTCGCCAGTTCGAATTCTGCCTCGGGCATGGATGTGTGTGATGTCCTTCGGTTGGTTAGGTTTAAGTAGTACTAAGTCTAAGGGACTGATGACCTCAGATGTTAAGTCCCATAGTGCTCAGAGCCATTTGAACCATTTTTGACTCCACCAGAAATATACGTCGATCCACCAGTAACTGTATTGGAAGTAGATACGCTATTTGTGGAAGGCGCTATGGAAGGTAAACATTGACGAATGTGTCCTTTGAAGAATGTCGAGGGTCCACAGACGAAGGCTGGACATTTGGAGTCGAACTTGGTGTAATAAGCGGCGGTAATTAAGTGTCGCAGTGCGCCGTATGTCGTCGTGGAACTCCGAGACATCTGATAGTAACACTAAGCTGTACGGAGTCGACATACACTGGGGTCAACACGTCTCCTAAGACCATGGCGATCGATTTGGTGACGTTGAGACAGCTGCCTGAAGCCACCACGCCTTATGTTGCAACCCATTTTAGTGCGCTGGTTACATCGTCGTGACTGCGGAGCACGAGAACCACGTCGTCTTCATACGCTGTGCAGCAAAATGTGACACCACATTAGGTGAATCCGGTGAGGCATTGGAGGAGGCCACAGAGGAGCGGTTTCATCGCCACAGCGTAGACTAAGGTCAACAGGGACAGCTTTGACGCAGCGATCTGAAAATCGGGAGAGACTGCGTGTGACGCCCATTAACGAGCACCTTGGAGGTCACCCCTCGGAGGAGGCGCGCCACTACGTCTATGAACTGCTGTGGGTACCGCATGTGTTCGAGAATGGGCGTCAGGTACACGTCAAATTTAGGCTTATGTATGGAAAAGCAGCAGAGACATGATTTCACAGCAGACACATGCACTGATACTTGTTTACTATTGCCACGGCGTTGTGACCTGTTTGCATGCAGCCGTTTTTGCATGCAACCTGTTTGCCACTTTGCATTATACCACAAATAGGAGCTACCTCGAAGTTTTCCTAGGTACTATCACAAGAGACCTGACGTTCAAAGATTTGTAACACTTGTTTCAAAGTAGGATCAGAATATTTGAGGATTAGCTCATGAATCCTACTGTCTGGTACATTGTACGTAATTGCATCACCAATCATTGCGTCACTATAGTACTATCCACAGCTACACTGAAAACGACACTGTCGTGTCAAATTCTGAAGGTCCATAACCCACTGACAGTATGACTCTTCTGTCTTTTTCTGCAGTCGAAAGAACTTGCAGTGAGCTGCAGCAACATGTCCCTGCTCCTCGTAATACTTAGTGAAGGTAGAAACTAAATTTTCAAAAACTAGCTACTGTGGCCCACTACTCGGGAATAAATTCGAGCGAGGGGCTAAACACCTGTGCTGCGGACTGACAAGCAGTAAGAAAGTTTCACACTACCTTGCACTTCATGAGGATAAAGAGCGTGGATCTGAGCTTAGTACTCGTTCCATTCCTCTTCTTGTTCATTGGAAGCTCGGAATGGTGAAATGCACGGAGTCGGTGTCATGGATGTGGCTGGCAGATGTCGAACAGTTGATACAGCAGCGGCTTGTGAATTAATAAACTGCTCGACTTCCGCAATCAACTGCGGTATTTGTTGATTCAGAAACTGAATGAGCTGCACTAGATCAAAGCTAGCAGTAGCCGGAGGCTTAGAAGCTGGTGGCGTAGGAGGCGCGTTAGAGGCCATTTTAATTAAAGAAGCGCCGCAACAAAACAAGTGTAAGCAAAACAAAAAAATAGCGGAAACGGTGCGGCTAGCCTTCAAGAAAGAACACAATTAGTAGCAATATACCTCTAAAAGAAAAGAGAGAAATATTAGTGACGCACTGTGACGGAGTGAGGTAGAGCGAAGGAGAAATGTGTCCACTATTGGGGGATTCGGTACCGACACAAACAAGGGAGAAAAGTTGCGATGGCCGGTGGCAGAAATCGAAAGTCATCTGCAGAAAAAACTTTAAAATTAATAGAAAACTTTACTCGTATTAAAGCAAGAAAAAGTGCTTAACTTTGTGTGCTTCCTGTGACTACATCATACAGCCACACTGAGAATCTCGTATTACCATTCGCATAACGCACGCTATGTAACGTACTCCGGTTACTCAGTACTGACGCTGTCGAAGTCTGCGACCGAACTGAGCCGACAGGCGATGGGCGGCGCTAAACTCTATCTTCTTGGAGGTGCGGCGCTGCCCGCTCTTTCCCTTAGTTCGCGAGTCATACGTTTTGTAGAGAACGGAGACGATGATGGTTTGTATTAGCATGACAGGAAACCGTGTCATAAAACAGCAACTGTGAAGCAATGATTTGTGAACATTTGCATTCCCAAAATGGACTCACCTGCGCAAAACTCAACCTCAGCGGATTGGAACGCCTTTGGGAAAAGTTATTAAGTCGACTTCGCTTTAGACGACAACGTCCAGCATCACAGCCTAGGCTACTTTCAGCTCTTGAGGAAGAATAGGCTTCCGTTCCTCCACAGATATCCAGACACGTAATTGAAAGTGCCCTCAGCAAAATTCAAGCTACCATGAAGAAGAACGGTGGACACATACCATAATTAATGTTCAATAACAAGTCAGATAGTTTATAGTGCCTTAAGCAGGAATTCTTTTTGTAGTACTCTTGTTCCACAACGTTTGACAAACTTTGATTTGAAGAGCTTCACACAAGAGTTACCTGCCTGGCTACAAAATTGAGAGTGCTGCTGTGTATCTGTGTTGACAATAGCCATGCCGTTTAAGTGACATTTGTGATACATTTTTCCATAGATCATAAGAAAAAGTGATTTTTCATCGATGTGGTATACATGTTTGTACATGGTGCTGTAGATGATGGCTGTGCGGTTTTTATAGCATACTTTGTTAAATTTGGATCTAAAAATTATGTACGAGTTAAAATGATCGAGGACAATACAAAAAAGGACATTATCACAGAAGCGGCTTGTGGTGAAATTGCGTGCCTATGGAATATTGTGATATCCTGTCAGGCAGGTAACAGTTCGTAGTAATTAACGGAAAGTCATCGAGTGAAACAGATTTGTGCCGTTCCCCGAGGTAGAGGTATAGGGCCTTTGCTGTTCCATATCTACATAAACGATTTGGGAGACTATCTGAGCTGCCGTCTCTCGGGTGGGATCCTTACCAGATAGGACTGACGGAGTACATCGGAAAAGTTCAAAGAAGGGCAGCACGTTTTGTATTATAGCGAAATATGGGAGAGAGTGTCACTGAAATGAATAGGATTTGGGTTGGATATCATTAAAATAAAAGGCGTTTTTCGTTGCGAGGGAATCTTCTCACGAAATTCCAGTCACCAACTTTCTCCTCCGAATGCGAAAAATTTTTATTGACACCGACCTATATAGAGAGAAACGATCATCACGATAAAATAAGGGAAATCAGAGTTCGTACGGAAAGATATAGGTGTTCGTTCTTTCCGCGCGCTATACGAGATTGGAATAATAGAGAATGGTGAGGTGGTTCGATGAAGCCTCTGCCAGGCACTTAAATGTAATTTGTAGAGTATCCACGTGGATGTAGATGTAGATGTAAAAATCAAAGTTTTCGTTGCTAGTGGTATCCTTAAGCGAGAATACTGCAACTGTGTCTGTGAACCGTGAAACATGCACCATGAACAGAGTTAGTCGGTTAGTATGTAACTTAGATGGAAACGTGTGGAAGACTCTGGCAAAGAAAATATCAAAAATAGTTGATGACAAAAAGCTATTCACGTACTGAGATAGCTGTCTATTTACGTTTGCACGGTTGCTCACAGATAAAATGGGGAGGTGCTTACTATCTGATATTCTTGCAGAGGAAGAATAGCGCTACTAGTTCACCCACAGACGGAAAGGAATTGATTCAATTGTTCTATGTTACTAGAATTCACTGTTTATACTATAACCACTTCCGCCGCTATGAGGCAAAAAACGGAGAGCCCACTAGTTTAGTTAATATTTCTGGTGCTTTCGTGGCATTGGTAAAAAACATTAAGCAGTCATTGTAGGCTTTCGGAATGGTGTTCACGTTATACACATCGTTCTTTTGTAGGCACACTTATAATTATGTTGTCAATAGCGCCAAACTTAACATTTTTTGTTAAGGTGGGAGAAAGAGAGAGAGAGAGAGAGAGAGAGAAAGGCGTGAGACTTCTCAGGTAGGCTGTTGTGTTTCAAAGTGGAATCAAAGTCCATATATTGTTATGTAAACAGAGTATAACTTATCAATTATATAATTCCAAATGGTTATTACGTACATCGTAAGGTAACAATGGCAGCAGTTTGCCAGAAAAATGCTGTCTCTGGCAGTTCTTTGAGTAGACAAAGTTGACCTTTTGTGGTGGTGGTGGTGGTTAGTGTTTAACGTCCCGTCGACAACGAGGTCATTAGAGACGGAGAGCAAGCTCGGGTTAGGGAAGGATTGGGAAGGAAATCGGCCGTGCCCTTTCAAAGGAACCATCCCGGTATTTGCCTGAAACGGTTTAGGGAAATCACGGAAAACCTAAATCAGGATGGCCGGAGACGGGATTGAACCGTCGTCCTCCCGAATGCGAGTCCAGTGTGCTAACCACTGCGCCGCCTCGCTCGGTAAAGTTGACCTGGCACCTAACTCCGGCAGGGCGTCCGTCCACCTGGAGAAAGCTGTATCTACGCATCAAACGCATTCCAACGATGATTTATTTCCCGAGAAGGAACAGTTCCAGGATGAGAGTTATTTTCACGTAGCCCCTCCCCCTCACCTCCACCCTCCCGTCCTTTCCCATCTTCGCCAATCTTCGGAAGGAGGGATATTTTGAATGAAAAGCATGGAAAAAAACCATGACGTGAAATAATGAATCATAAATGACGAATAATAACAGAGTGGGCGAAGTTTCAAAACATAAAAAATCTACTATTAAACGGAGAAACCATTTTACGTGAGCAGAGAGAATTCTTACACTGTGGCGGTTTAGTAGCGTGGCATACGCCTCGCGCTCAAGTGCACGATTTTGAGCTGACCTGTCAGCCTTCGCCAGGTTCCCCACAGTAAGTTAAGGAACCTCCTCGTGTTGGAAATGCTGGCCACGTTTTATGTACAGTGTCTTAGGGGTGTAAGTGCAAATATTGTAATCATTGTAACCTTAATATGTATGCACTTCAGTGTGTTAGTTGTTCTCTCTTTGTGTCTAACAGTCTTCCTGCAGACACGTCACATAATTCACTACCTGACATTTTTTGCACAGTCATAGCTGCTCCACTAAATAGGCAATGGTCAGTATAAACCAACCGTCTTGCGTCCACACGTGCAAACGTCAACACCTGACACATGTACATGGAGGTACTCACCAATCTGAAAACATGCTATTCCTAATAGCTATAATTATTGGCCTGGAAATGAAGTAAATACTGATGTAATGATGTTCTGTATACTGTCCTCGGTCACCAATCCACTTACACCACTAACAACCTCTATATAAAATGTGACTAGTATTTACAACACAAGATGATCTCACATGAAGTGGGGGATGTGGCTAACGTCGAATGGCTCGTTTTAAAATCGTACAGTTGAGTGCGAGACAGGTGCCACCCCACTAAAATGTTTCTGTGTAGGAGTTCATTCTTGGCTGCGATCTGACAGAGGGAGGATCTTCCCTGGCTGCTCTGAAACAATGACTGAGCGTAAGAGCCATGGAAATATGGCAGCGTCCCTGGATGAGCCTCTAGCATTAACTGTGTACGTAGTTTGCTGCTTATGTATTTGCCTCTTGTGTAATTTCTAAGGTATTTCTTAAAGCCATGATGTAATTGTGTCAACAGTGTTGCTGCAGTGGCAACATCTGCTCCTATCAGAAAGATAAAGTTAAACGCTATCAGGCTCGGCTAACATTTGTATGGGTCACTGTCTGGGTCTGCCAAGTACTGTTGGCAAGCGGGCAGCACTTAGCCACTGTGAGACCAATTGATCAGCTACCGGTTCGAGTAGTTATACAGGTAATGAAAACTGAAAATGGCCAGGAGAGCAATGTGCTGACCGCATTCCCCTCTGCATCTACATCCATTGACGACGAAGGGCTCAGGATAACACGGCGGCCGGTTGGTAACATTGGGCGTTCAAAGTCTGTTCTGACAGTGTTTGTTTATGATGTGGCTATACAAATTGCGGATAAGGTGACAAAAGCGATGGGATAGTCCTAATATTGTGTCAGATGTAGTGCAGCAACTCGACGTGGCATTAACTCAAAAAGTCTTTAGAAGTTCCCTGGAGAATTATTGAGCCATGCAGCCTCTATTGCCTTACACAGTTGCAAAAATGTCGCCAGAGTAGGATTTTGTGCAACAACTGCCCTCTCGATTATGTCCATCAGCTTTAGATGGGGATCCATGTCGGACGATCGAGGTGACTAAATCATTCACTCAAAGTGTCCAGAACAATTTTCTCCTGCTGACACAGCACGACACCATAAAAGTTTCGTCGTTGATTGGGAAAATTGAAAGACGGCAGTGTCTTCCAGGCAGGCCACTGCTGTGGTAATACCCATCAGGCACCTGCCTTTTATTTTGTTTCGGTGATTATCATACAATTTCATTCGCCTTCGGTTTACTAAATTTTCCCTGATTGATATTAATCTGATGGACTATTAGGGTTTGGGTGAACCGCTGATTGATTCACAGTACTTGCATGACTTGAGTAGCAATAGTAGAATTAAACTCGGCTATAGCGACAGATTTTTGGAGGCTGGAGGTGACCATTGCATTAGAGGCAGCCTTAGAACTTTCTCCAAGCAGCAAGCGAGTTTGAAGATTCCTTTGTAGTCACCGAAGTGGACTTGGGTGCATCAGGGCAGTGTTCTATGGACCGCCATTCTGGCGGTTGGGTTTGTTCCGCTGTCGGCCCAGCAACACGGTGAGAACATTGCGTCTGAATATGAAGTAACACTTCTCAAGAAACTGGCAGCGCCGGGCATCCCGGCGCCGGCCTAACCACGTTGTTAGCGAGTGGACATGATGTGAATGCCTGGTCTCCTTATGCTGTGTGCGCATTCAGGTCTGTCACTGCTGTGACAGGTCTGCCCAAGTGCTGTATCACCTCCTCATAGTATAGCAATAGTAAACCACGAATTACCACTAACAACCTCTGTAGTAGTACAAGAAAAATTAATCTTGCATCCTACAAAAGTAATAGGTCCTCCAAGCAGCTGTTGTTGTGTAAGATTAAATGTATCAACATTTTTATGTACTGGTAGTCTCGTTCTTCTTGTATATCTTCTCCTGCAGTAAGGCATGGCTGTCTGTACTGAGCGGCTGCCTCGAGTCGAATGACGTGCAGCTGCCTCATGAGCAGTGACGTAGTTACTAATGAAACGGGCGCGGCAGGAAATACGCGTCCTGAAAACAACAATGGCGTCACCGGAAATTCTTTTTAGCAGCAAATCGCGCTTAGTTAGAACTAGAGCGCGATCCTCCGCTGCTGCCTCGCCAGCGACTAAGTCCCTTTCAAGGTCACCCGCCTTACACAGCATAAAAGTAGACAGCCAGGCATGGCTGTCTTAAGTTACACGCTTTTTTCAGGACGCGTATTTCCTGCCGCGCCCGTTTTATCAGTAACTACGTCACTGCTCATGAGGCAGCTGCACGTCATTCGACTCGAGGCAGCCACTCAGTACAGACAGCCATGCCTTACCGAAGGAGAAGATATACAAGAAGAACGAGACTACCAGTATATAAAAATGTTGATACGTTTAATCTTACACAACAACAGCTGCTTGGAGAACCTATTACTTTTGTAGGATGCAAGATCAATTTTTCTTGTACTACTACAGAGGTTGTTAGTGGTAATTCGTGGTTTACTATTGCTATACTACGAGGAGGTGATACAGCCATACATGGCTGTCTTAAGTTACATGCATCAGCTCTGCTAGGCGGGTGACCTTGAACGAGCCTCGCCTTGCTGCCGCCAGGGCTCGAGGATCACGCTCTAGTTCTAACTAAGCGCGATCCGCTGCTAAAAAGAATTTCCGGTGACGCCATTGCTGTTTTCAGGACGCGTATTTCCTGTCGCGCCCATCTTATCAGTCACTGCTCATGAGGCAGCTGCACGTCATTCGACTCGAGGCAGCCACTCAGTACAGACAGCCATGCCTTACCACAGGAGAAGATGTGTTTCTTACAAGAACAGTGTACCCAATGGGAGAATATGACCTATTTCTCTGGATGCAGTATTTCTTAGATGCCACCGCGCCCCGCCAAAACGGCGCCCAATAAATCGTTTTATGGACGAGATGGGGCTTGTTTTCACTAGGAAGCTTCCCTTACCTTATGAAATGCAACGGGGGTTTTGCTGCAGGACCTCCAGTCACTGTGTGCTGGTTTTTTCCAGAGAACAGAAGGTGTACTGCACTGCAGTGATTGGTTGAGGAAGATCGTGTCTTCTTGCTAGAAAACATGATTGGTATGGTAACCACTGTGGGGCTGTGATAGGTTTATTTGAGAACATCGGGGGGAATGGCAGGGGCTTGCTTCTCGATGGTCGCGGAGTACAGTCGCTAGAGCTCGTCCATTTATATGGAGAGAGCACTTAGTTACAAAGACATCCAGACACCCGGGCGCAACTCTATATTTTCGCGGACGTGAGACAACCACTGGCGGTTGTGGGGTCTTCTCCCAAAGCACGACGCTTCAGCAGCACCTGCACGCAGACTACAGCGTCTCATCTTTTGCCGTTTATGTCAGTAACATTGTGCAGCTTCGGTAAATTCAAAAGCCTATCAATCGTTTACGCTAGCATCTTTTTTCATACGAGCCTTGTACTCGCAGTAGTCACTCTCTGTGTCCATTGCATGCTTAATTATATCTTGACACGAGAGACCAATCAGTGGAACAATACAGCAGAGCATGCTTGCCTAGACTGGCATCCTTCCACTCACAGTAGCCAGTTTTCACTACACGTAAATTCCAGTTAGGTTTACCAAATCTATTGCCATCCGACCGGAGTTTGTGTTAATGAAATGTTACACAGCTGAAGTTTCTGTTAATACACTCCTGGAAATTGAAATAAGAACACCGTGAATTCATTGTCCCAGGAAGGGGAAACTTTATTGACACATTCCTGGGGTCAGATACATCACATGATCACACTGACAGAACCACAGGCACATAGACACAGGCAACAGAGCATGCACAATGTCGGCACTAGTACAGTGTATATCCACCTTTCGCAGCAATGCAGGCTGCTATTCTCCCATGGAGACAATCGTAGAGATGCTGGATGTAGTCCTGTGGAACGGCTTGCCATGCCATTTCCACCTGGCGCCTCAGTTGGACCAGCGTTCGTGCTGGACGTGCAGACCGCGTGAGACGACGCTTCATCCAGTCCCAAACATGCTCAATGGGGGACAGATCCGGAGATCTTGCTGGCCAGGGTAGTTGACTTACACCTTCTAGAGCACGTTGGGTGGCACGGGATACATGCGGACGTGCATTGTCCTGTTGGAACAGCAAGTTCCCTTGCCGGTCTATGAATGGTAGTACGATGGGTTCGATGACGGTTTGGATGTACCGTGCACTATTCAGTGTCCCCTCGACGATCACCAGTGGTGTACGGCCAGTGTAGGAGATCGCTCCCCACACCATGATGCCGGGTGTTGGCCCTGTGTGCCTCGGTCGTATGCAGTCCTGATTGTGGCGCTCACCTGCACGGCGCCAAACACGCATACGACCATCATTGGCACCAAGGCAGAAGCGACTCTCATCGCTGAAGACGACACGTCTCCATTCGTCCCTCCATTCACGCCTGTCGCGACACCACTGGAGGCGGGCTGCACGATGTTGGGGCGTGAGCGGAAGACGGCCTAACGGTGTGCGGGACCGTAGCCCAGCTTCATGGAGACGGTTGCGAATGGTCCTCGCCGATACCCCAGGAGCAACAGTGTCCCTAATTTGCTGGGAAGTGGCGGTGCGGTCCCCTACGGCACTGCGTAGGATCCTACGGTCTTGGCGTGCATCCGTGCGTCGCTGCGGTCCGGTCCCAGGTCGACGGGCACGTGCACCTTCCGCCGACCACTGGCGACAACATCGATGTACTGTGGAGACCTCACGCCCCACGTGTTGAGCAATTCGGCGGTACGTCCACCCAGCCTCCCGCATGCCCACTATACGCCCTCGCTCAAAGTCCGTCAACTGCACATACGGTTCACGTCCACGCTGTCGCGGCATGCTACCAGTGTTAAAGACTGCGATGGAGCTCCGTATGCCACGGCAAACTGGCTGACACTGACGGCGGCGGTGCACAAATGCTGCGCAGCTAGCGCCATTCGACGGCCAACACCGCGGTTCCAGGTGTGTCCGCTGTGCCGTGCGTGTGATCATTACTTGTACAGCCCTCTCGCAGTGTCCGGAGCAAGTATGGTGGGTCTGACACACCGGTGTCAATGTGTTCTTTTTTCCATTTCCAGGAGTATGTTTGTCATCTGTTGACCTTGATATTAATTACAAATCTCTTTGTGATACCGTAGGTCCTTGTTACTAATTTTGCAGACACCCATTCTCATTGCGTACAATGTCATTTATTTTGTTGTGGGTTTGAAGTAATTACATTAATTTTGTGTCTAGTTAAACCAATTCAGTGGTGGTCCACATAGAGGCATTGTGCAATGCTTGTGCTATCGATAAATGTGGCACCTCTTGGGTATGGTGGTTACGACTTTTTAGTCGTTTGGCATATATAGAACTGTTGCCACCGTAAGCTAGCTTGCAAAATGCTGTCCACAAATAGCTGCAAATGTTCTCCAACTAGCCAAACATAACCATATCCATTAAATGATCGGTTTAGTTGGATCAGAACAACTAGTCCATTCCATGTAAACATAGCCCACACTGTTGTGGAGCCACTACCAGCTTGTGTAGTGCCTTGTTGACAACTTGGGCCCACTAGCGTGGAATCTGTGCCGCACCCGAAACCTACCGACTGAAATAGGGACTCATCTGACCAGCCACGGTTTTTCAGTCGTTTAGGGTCCAACCGATGCAATCATTAGCCCAGGAGAGACGCTGCGGCCGATGTACTGTTGGCAAAGACACTCACGTCTGCTGCCTTAGCCCATTAACGTCAGATTTCGCCGTATTGTCCTAATGGATACTTTCGTCGTTCTTCCTATTCTGAGATCTACAGTTATTTCAGTGTTGCTTATGTCAGCACTGACGATTCTACGCAAATGCCTTTTGCCACTGTGTTATCCACGGTGATACGTAATGCCTGATATTTGGTATTCTCGTGCCACTCTTGTCACTGTGGATCTCGGAGTGTAGAAATCCCTAATTATTTCCGAAATTGAATGTCCAACTACCATTCCGCGTTCAAAGTCTGTTATTTACCATCATGCGGCCATAATCACATCAGATAATTTTTTAGATGAATCACCTGAGTACAAATGACAGCTTCGTCAATGCACTGTGAGCCGTAGTAAAATTTGCTGTTTTGAAGAGTGCACCACAGCGCGTAGTGTTAAGCAGTCGCCCTCCGTTTCTGGCGGTGGCTCCGCTGTGGCAATCACAGCTTTGGTGTCTCCCTCTGGTGGGAAAGGGGTAAAGTTGCCCGTTCACCAGCATTTAAGGCGCGCATTGAGCTCAGCAGTCAGTTGGTCAGTCAGTCGGAGGCAGTTGGTCAGCCGGGGCAGTCAGTCAGTCTGAGTCAGTCTGAGAAGTCTCAGTCTGTCAGTGTTGTGTACATAGTTCCGCGTAGTCAGCGCGTACACAACTTTCCCCCTAAAGCACGCCCCGCTAAGCACAGCAGCGCAGGTGCAGCGCTCGTCCGTCTCCGCACAACGAGATGGCGCTGCCTTTGAGAAGGACCAAATTATGCTTCCGCCGATCCGCATATTAATATGTAACACAGCCAATGAGATTGCTGCTAACGTAGAACCTTTTCTCCTCGCGGATCAAACTCGCGCAGTGATACCTGAACGCGTGAGGTATTATAACGACTGTACAGACCTCCGATTAGTCAGTCTGCACTTGTCTGCACCAGTCTGTACCAGTCTACATTTGTCTGTACCAGTCTATAGTCAAGTTTCAGTCTGCACCTAAGAAGATTATCGTATTCCTGTACATAGCCATGAAGATAAATGTATAGACACTATGTCAAATATCAGAGATGTGTGAGAATAAGATTAACGTACCAAGACCAAAGGAACTTCAGATTGTCAATTGTAAAGAGCATCCAGAATCAAGTTACGTAATGTCTACGCTTTTCATTATTTTAATAAATGTGTGTGAAAATTAATCAAGTTCTGTTTAAAGTTGGTCACCGTCAATCTGCTACTCTAAGTGTGCAAGTGGCATTTCTATCGTCTGACCTAACGGCAGAAGATAAACACGCTACGATAGGACCACGAGACATATTGCTGTCACTCGCCTACTTCATTAGAGCGACAAGTCAAATAATCTGATGGTGTGTGTACCGAAGGTCTTACAGTACGCACACCACAGTCAGTCTCGGCGAGTCTGGTTAGTTGGTCAGCCGGATCAGTGTGGGACAGTCAGTGCCCGTCTGTTGTCCGGAGTGCTAGTATGTGTTAGGCAGCCAGTCTGCTCGAGTTGTTCAGGGCAGTGGTCATTGGCGGTCGGATCGATCGGTTGGTCGGTCGCGCACTGGGACACAGGATGACTTGTCCGTCTTTGAGCGTCGTCGCCACGTCAGTCCAGTGGGCTTCGCCATATACCAAGGGGAGTGGCTTGGCGGCCGACCAGAGCAACAGGAGTGAAACCACGACGTCGGTCTGGCCGGGGCGAGCTGCGACGCCGTGAGACGGGAGATCGGCGCCCCTTCCTGCGTCCGTTGGAGCGGCTGGCAGCGGACGGTTGGGGAGAGCGATCTGGGGATGCTGCGCCAGGTCTTTGTCAGAAATCGCAGTTATTAGAAGTTAAGTGATCCGTGATATGTTGTTTCAATTACTTGTTAAAGTCTACTTGTTTTCTTGGTCAGTCTCTCGTCCCCAGCTTGCTCGTTTTGTTAGGCAGTTAGTGTCTGTCTATCGGTCTGCCATACGTTAATAGCTGCTCTGTCATGTTCGTCGGATTCGGTGTTAACGAATTTATAGAATTAAGGTGTAAAGGCCGAATTCCTGAAATATGTTTTTATCTTGCCTATCATCTTGCGAGGCGGTATATGTGTAATGTAGAGCATGTTGTACACTTTATGTAAGTCTGAATTTCATGGGTTTTATTTAAATAGTCATTTTTATAAAGTTTCCACCCTCTCACCGTAAGAGCTCTTTTAAAAACAAATTGCACTTTTGGTGGAAAATAAGTAGCGTGAGTGTTTGTACCATTTTCATCCCTCTTACGGGGTACATAGTTAATGTGTGTGTGTGTGAGTTGTTAAAAATTTTAGTTTAAAGTAATCTGGTGTGTTGCAGATTTGCACCAGTGCAGTTTTTCAGAGGTCGTTTTGAGCGGTCGTGACTACGGCCGTGTTGAAAGGGAGCGGAAGCTTCTCAGCCCGAAGACTCCTACTGTAAAAAGAAAAAAATGTTATTCTGCCTCTGAAGAATTGTAACTTGATATTTAGAGCGTGCTTATCTGCTTATAATTTTAAAACTGTTTTCAAAAAGCTTTCAGTAATAAAATTCACATTTGTTAAATTGTAACTTGATATTTCGAGGGTGCTTTTTAGCTTATAAATTTTAAATCTGTTTTTCAAAAGGATTTTATGAATAAAATTTCCATGATTCAAATTTAATTTGCTTCCATCAGTTACTCCGTGGCAACTACAACCACGCTCACATAGTGTGTTAATGTTCTTCATGAATCGCTAGTAAATAAAGTAAATTCTTTAAGAAAAGATTTTGAAACTAAATTTTCACGGTTCACACTGCCCTTTTATATCTTGTGCAGTCGATACTGCCGCCGTTTGTTTATGTGAATATCGCTATCCCATGACTGTTCTCAGCTCAGTACAATATGTGACAGTCAAAGGAAGTGCGAACTGCTAGCGTATCCAATTTGTTGGGGTCCTGTGTGTAAGCCTGAAAGAAGGTGTAGAAAACGTTGTATGTGGAGGTATGCATCACGGAATAGTTAACGCATTGTGTGTGTGTGTGTGTTTGTGTGTGTGTGTGTGTGTTTTGTGCCTCTAGGGCCGAGTAGGCGACACTAAATCAGCGGCGTTGTCCGTTAATCTCCGTAGCAGCCCCCCATTCGGTAAACAAAGAGTAACTAGCTGTTAATATCTGGCGCCGGGTGGGATATTTATGTGGCGATTGACAAGATAGTTACGGCCCGCCTCGGGCATTACCGGCTGATCGACGTCGCGGCCACGGCCTGCAGCCAGAGGCCGGCAGCCTGCTGCACGCCGCGGCATGCGCGGCCATTACCACGTACCACGTACCACGTACCGGCTTGATAGCGACCCCGCGGCGCCGCGCCGCGCCACGCGCAGATAATGCTAATTGAATGACGGCCAATAAATCCGGCAGCAGCTGTTGCCGACGTGACAGTGGTGGCGACGAAGCTCTGTCTTCGAAGTACTGGCTTCAAGCCCAGGGGAGGTGATCGTGAATCACTAGTCGCCGTAGCTCACCCAGTTCCCTTTGGTTGGCTTCGTATGAGTGAAAAAGATTGAATCGCGACGAATCAAGTATTGTACAATGCGCCGCAAAACTCGATGTGTGTATCGATACGAGTGTGACTGCGCAATAGCAACACACACACACACATACACACACACACACACACACACACACACACACAAAAACACATACACAGCTACTGAAGCGGCACAATGTAAGATCGTCGCGTCGTCGCGGTGCTAATAATCAGTGAATAACTTTTGTAGCGCATGTGACTAACATGTTGGAGGGCCCGCCCGGTTGGCCGTGCGGTCTAACGCAAGGCTTTCTGGGCGGGAAGGAGCGCCGGTCCCCGGCACGAATCCGCACGAATCTACACGAAACCGCCCGGCGGAGCCGTCCAGTCTTTGGATGGTTTTTAGGCGGTTTTCCACCTGCCTCGGCAAATGCGGGCTGGTTCCTCTTATTCCGCCTCAGCTACACAATGTCGGCGATTGCTGCGCAAACAATTTCTCCACGTACGCATACACCACCATTACTCTACTACTCAAACATCGGGGTTACACTCGTCTGATGTGAGACGTTCCCTGGGGGCGCCACCGGGGGCAGAACCACACAATAACCCTGTGTTCGGTGTGGGGTGACGGAGGAGTGAAGTGGACTGCGGTATTCGTCGTGGGGTTGCGGACCACTGCGGCTGCGGCGGGGACGGAACCTCTCCATCGTTTCTAGGTCCCTGGTTAACATAACATGTTGGAGACGAATGAATGCTGTTACAAGTCTGGTACAAAGCTATTACTCTTATTTTATAAGGAGGCGTTCAGTAAGTAATGCAAAGCAGGTTGGTTTTATTCATGATTCAAATACAAAGTATTATTCCGCACTATTTTGGCTACAAAAATATTTTTCAGCACAATCTCCGCCCAATGCGACGGCCTTCAAGGGGGGCCTGTTTGCCCGCATGATACCACTTACTGGTCGACGACGAAGCTAACGTCGTATTGCGTCAATAATGTCCACATCATCCACGTACTGTCTCCCGCTGATGGCCGAGAGGTTCTAGGCACTTCAGTCTGGAACCGCGCGACCGCTACGGTCGCAGGTTCGAATCCTGCCTCGGGCATGGATGTATGTGATGTCCTTAGGTTAGTTGGGCTTAAGTAGTTTTAAGTTCTAAGGGACGACCTCAACTGTTAAGTCCCATAATGCTCAGAGCCATTTTTTCCCGCGCTGAATGCCAACTGTTGGAAGTCGAAAGGTGTGAGATCTGGGCTGTAGGGTGGGTGAGGAAGAACAGTCTAATAAAGGTTTGTTACCTCCTCTTGAGTGGCAGAGTTGTGTGAGGCTTTGCATTTCAGGGCGAATAAGAACACTTCGAATAAGAGTGGCCGCACGTCCCAAAATTGCTGGTGTCACAGCTACCATTGCCAGGTCTCCGTAATCAGCGATGCTCTGATTTTCCTGCCAAAAGAAAGTCAATGAAGCCTCTCTGCTTGGAACACACCTCAATTACTTCATTTTGAAGTCTATATACAGCGCTAAGCGCTACCACCTGTCGGAACTTCAAGAAGCGGGAATATTCCACGATGTCTCTCAACAAATTCTGTATTTTATACAGTCGAAATTAGCCGAGAAAAAATTGCAATGATTGCTTACTAAATGCCCCCTCGTAGACTATGACTGAGATCTTTTCCAAAATCATTTGACTTTTCACAGCTGAGACTGGCATCCCATCCAGCCGATCTGGCTGTGTCTGCAGCCGTTGAACATACAGATACCACAGTGACGGAGTCACCGAGGGAGTGGAACGAGGATTTTGAAGAAACAGCAGATCCCGTTCAACAGTCCCTACCGTTAGGGGAGACGACCTGCTGATGTCAATTTCTGCGACGTGCGAGGGGTGCCGGCAGATCCTGCTGGCGGGTGCCCCCCGCATCTCTGCAACACCTTGGAGGGGCACAGCTTCCGCGCATATCGTGTCACGACACTGAATGTCAACGGCGTCTGGTGGACGCCGGTCAAGAGCAATCTTCTGAAAGAAATGATATGGGCTTCGAAACTAGATATTGCACTGTTACAGGAGGTGCATTTAGCAGGGATAGTCCTGATGAAGGATACAATTTCTTTGTCTCTCATGGAGATCACCGCGGTCGTCGACTGGCGGTCTATGTAACGAAGGCATCCTGACTGACGACAGCATGTATCTCCCACCTGCCAGGGGTATGGATTTTACGATTCACTCCACCCGTGTGATTACTATCTACGCACCTTCTCGTACTGGACGTCGGCGTGGAAGAGCACGATTTCATGCGGAGGAGATTGCCTCACTGTCCTTAGGTCGACATGAACGTCTTCTCCTTCAAAAATGGTTCAAATGGCTCTGAGCACTAAGCGACTTAACTTCTGAGGTCATCAGTCGCCTAGAACTTAGAACCTACTTAAACCTAACTAACCGAAAGACATCACACACATCCATGCCCGAGGCAGGAATCGAACCTGCGACCGTAGCGGTCGCGCGGTTCCAGACTGTAGCACCTAGAACCGCTCGGTGACTTCTGATGGCAGGGAATTATTTTCGCCGTTCGTAAACCGATACTTGGAATTACTACGGGCTACTAGCGCTCTCGCACCTTGCCAGGAGCCGCGTCTCATTGTTCGTGATGTCGCCCTACGTGACACCAGGGAGTTCAGGCGCGCAGACCACACGGGCTTCTTCTTTCAGATGAGCCATTCGGATAGTCGGTTGGACCGCATTAATGTCCCCTGTCCCCCATAGGCTGGTTGATGCGGTGTTCGATGTAGAGCGCTGACTTTTGGTGTTCTCTGACCAATGTTTTCATAAGTGTACATTGCTCCATGACTGCCAGGAAGTTTGGAGGAGTCGAACATAATGGAAACCCAACGCTCAGCGTCTGCAGGATCCTGATTGTCGCCAGCGTATCGCTTGGACGTGGACAAGATGCAAACGGTGACTCCGATCCCATGCATCCGTGGTGGACTGGTGGCTGAAATATGCCAAACCGATGCTCCGGTGCACATTAACCACTTACAGCAGAGAGGTGGCCGCTTGGCACAAGCACGCTAGAAACTTCCACTTTAGCGCCCTTCACGACCTTGACGGCCAAATACCTTCCCCGGGAGTACAAACTGAACGCAGCATGATTAAGGCGAAGCTACTAGTGCTTACCCGCCAGAAAATACAGCGGGCTGTGATGCGTGCCCGCAGATCTGATATGGTGTGGCGGGAAGATCCGTCCATGCATCATATTGTGCACAATCCCAGACACCGCAGTCAAAACTTAATCACCGAACTCTTAGATCATCGTGCACAGCGAACATAGTCGATAACTTTGTCGTACATTATCACCGAGTCTACCGTGCCGATGATGGGGCCGTCCTGGACAACGATCGCGTCGTCTTGGACGTTCCGCGCAGCCTCACGCTTGAGGAGAGGGGCACTTGAGGAGGGGGTTACATTAATGCAACCTTTCACCACCGAGAAGGTCACTAGTGTTATATTCAGGAGTACCTTTTGTGGTTTCATGTCTACACTATGGACTATAGTGAACTGATCACGTCTGCCGTCTGCAGCTGCGATTCGACCAGCTTTGGTCGAGGGAATTATTGTTGCCGTTCGTAAACTGACACTTGGAATTACTACGGGCCACTACCGCCCTCGCACGTTATTAAATACTGATCACAAGATTTTTGCGGGGTTACTGGCGGCGCGCTGCACACCGCTCTTATCACGTGTCCTCTGCATCGCGTGAACTACGCCAGGTGGCAAAGTTAACGTCCAGACTGCAGCTGGAGATTGTCCTGACGTGACTGCGCTGGCAGAGGCGTACAGACTTCGTGCAGCGACTGCTGCTGTAGATTTTGGTAGATTGTTTGACATGGTGCGCCATGTGTTTTTTTGTTCTTCGAATGGATGATTTCCCTCCACGGTTCATCAGTGTCCTTCGGTAGTCCTTAAGCAGTGCACGTTCGTTGGTCCAGGTCAATTGGCGAGTGTCGGGTCCGATACCGATTCAACGGTCTATCCGACAAGGCTGCACCCTGTCCATGTACCTTTATTCAGGCGCTGTAAGCTCAAAATGGTTCTGAGCACTATGGGACTTAACTTCTGAGGTCATCAGTCCCCTAGAACTTACAACTACTTAAACCTAACTAAACTAAGGACATCAGTCACATCCATGCCGGAGCTAGGATTCGAAGCTGCGACAGTAGCGGTAGGACGGTTCCAGATTGTAGTTTCTAGAACCGCTCGGCCACTCCGGCCGGGCGCTGTAAGCTGGCGGTGAAGGTACCCCATATCTCAAATCCGTTGCATAATTGAGGTGCTGGCCGAGTGGTTCTAGGCGCTACAGTCTGGAACCGCGCGACCGCTATAGTCGCAGGTTCGAATACTGCCTCGGGCATGGATGTGTGTGATGTCCTTAGGTTAGTTAGGTTTAAGTAGTTCTAAGTTGTAGGGGACTGATGACCTCAGCAGTTAAGTCCCATAGTGCTCAGAGCCATTTGAACCATTAATTGATGCGGAAAGGGTATGCGATGGAGTCGGAAGTTGTGTAGAAGGATCTCGTTAAACGCGACGAGCAGCTCTTCCACTACCGTGAGATTAGTCATTCAAGAAGATAATGTCCGTGCAATCTGCAAACGTGTACTCAAACTTGTTGCTGTAATACTCACGGACACGTGACTGAGGCTCCAACGGACGTCAAATGACATGAGCTAATCAGACGTTAGGAGTCCTGCTGGATATCTATCTAGTAAACATGAAACTTCCTGGCAGATTAAAACTGTGTACCGGACCGAGACTCGAACTGGCGACCTTTGCCTTTCGCGGGCAAGTGCTCTACCAACTGAGCTACCCAAGCACGACTCACGCCCCGTCCTCACAGATTTACTTCTGCCAGTACCTCGTCACATTCTATCTAGTAAACATGTTGCCAAACGGTTGTAGCAAGAAAACGTTATGTTCCTGGAAATGGGTTCCTATTCGAAATATTATGCACTCGTTCCCCTCTACAAGTGATAGAAGTTGGTAACGGCAGTTTCCCAACACCCTGTATATATAACCATCGGCGTTTTGTTACGTTTTGGTGATTTTTATTACGTAAGTCGTGAACGTTGCCCCCATCTCTTATGTAAGAACAGTTACCTCAGAACAGCACAGAAAGGAAACAACAAGAAACACACGGATTTGCTTGTCAAGATGTCGGGACCGACGGTCTAGTAGGAGCAGCAGAAGGAAACAAGTGAGGCGCGTGGCTGGCGAAGCACAGTGGTCACGGTGAAACATTAACCACAGCGGTGTCAGGCGCCCGAAGCGGCGTGTTCCCGAGCTGTTATGAGGCAACGGGGCGGGGGCGGAATAATGCATCGGCATAGCGCGGCGCGCGACGTGCGACGGCCGCCCGGAAATCCACTCCCCCGCCTTCCTCCCGCGTTCCGCCGCAGCTGCCTGGCCTGCGCCGGCGCCTCTCATTCTTCTGCTCTCCGCCTCCTCCCTCCGCCCTCCCGCCGGGCCCTCCGCCTCTGACAGCAAGTAATGTATGAGCAATCTTTTTCCACAGAACATACGCGTCCACAAAGGGCGACATGCAATTCAAATCGCGCGAATGTCGCCCTTCCTTTGTCGCCCCGCACGGCTCCCGGCCGCCAGATTGAATTTTTGTCAATGCTCGTAGCCCCGTATTTCCTTTATCGCAAATTTAAATATTATTTGGCCCATCGTCGTAAGGAAAGGGCTTCGTGCTCGCCAGAGCAAGAGATTGCGCCCGAGACAGATTTTCTGCTTCTGGCAGCATTCCACCTGTGTGACGGCGTGTTTAACCACCGCACTCTTATTACTCAGACAAGGTCAGAGCGCTGCAGTAAAGTGGAGGAAAGTTGCTCATTGGCATGAATCCCGAAGGGCGTAATAAAGCCCTTTCCATGAGATATTACGACGCTGAACTGCCATCAGACCGCTGTAAGTGCTCTTTATCCGGTGAATATTCACACTTTTCTTGGCGCAACGAAAGCAATATGTTTGCACTTACATATATAACACAAATGTAAAAACTGCGTATTTTAATTCTACAGTCTTCGCTATTTTACTTCGTTACTCCTTGAAAGCTTGATTCATCGCAATGACTGAATAAACGTTAGCGATGATATTTTTAAAGTAACAATGCATCCAAGGCAAATTCCTGTTTGGAAATTAGTGAAAAAGACTGAGAAATCTAATCACAACGCCGGCCAGTGTGGCCGAGCGGTTCTAGACGATTCAGTCTGGAATCGTACGACCGCTACGGTCGCAGGTTCGAATCCTGCCTCGGGCATGGATGTGTGTGATGTCCTTAGGTTAGTTAGGTGTAAGTAGTTCTAAGTTCTAGGGGACTGATGACCTCAGATGTTAAATCCAATAGTGCTCAGAGCCATTTGAACCATTTTTCTGATCACAACGAAATTTACTTTGGCGATTAGGGACATGACACTACACAAATGATCGGCATTACAGACCTGTGCATTCATAGTGACAGTGGAACTGCAGTGCAGAGTAACGCCGCCGCGTGCTGCATTCAGGGGCGCTAGACGTCGTGGCATGGAATCAAAGAGCGCCTGAATATGCTGCAGGGGAATACTCAGCCACGTGGTTTGTCTGCAGGAGCACCTCAACGAACAGATTGTCGACCGACCATATCCCTGACATGTTCCCAGGGCGATATATCAGGCGAACGTGCAGGCCGGGGAAGCAGTAGTACCCGTCGTTCTTCGAAGAAGGGTTGCACATTCCTCGTCACATTCTGCTGCTGAAATCCGGCGTGTGGAACAGTCTGCTGGAGGGGCTGCGCCTCGGGCTGCATAAATTCTCTGATGTAGCAGTAGACGTTCTAATTGTCCTCAAGACGTGCATTAGTGGCCATTAAAATTGCCACACCACGAAGATGACGTCCTTCAGACGAGAAATTTAACCGACAGGAAGAAGATGCTGTGATATGCAAATGATTAGCTTTTCAGGGCATTCACACAAGGTTGGCGCCGGTGGCGACACCTACAACGTGCTGACATGAGGAAAGTTTACAACCGATTTCTCATATACAAACAGAAGTTGACCAGGGTCGTCTGGTGAAACGTGGTTGTGATGCCACGTGTAAGGAGGAGAAATGCGTACCATCTCGTTTCCGACTTTGATAAAGGTCGGATTGTAGCCTATCGCGATTGCGGTTTATCGATCGCAACATTACTGTTCGCGTTGGTCGAGATCCGATGACTGTTATCAGAATATAGAACAGGGCAACCGGTTGGTTCAGGAGAGTAATAAGGAACGCCACACTGGATCCCAACGGCCTCGTATCACTAGCAGTCGAAATGACGAGATGACAGGCATCTTATCCGCATGGCTGTAACGGATCGTACAGCCACGTCTCGATCCAAGAGTCAACAGATGGGGAGGTTTGCAAGACAACAACCATCTGCACGAACAGTTCGACGACGTTTACAGCAGCATAGACTATCAGCTCGGAGACCGTGGCTGCGGTTGCCCTTGACGCTGCATCACAGACAAGAGCGCCTGCGATGGTATATTCAACGACGAACCTGGGTGCACGAATGGCAAAACGTCATTTTTTCGGATGAATCCAGGTTCTGTTTACAGCATCATGATGGTCGCATCCGTGTTTGGCGACATCGCGCTGAACGCACATTGGAAGCGTGTTTTTGTCATCGCCATACTGGCGTATCACCAGGCGTGATGGTATGGGGTGCCATTGATTACACGTCTCCTCTAGTTCGCATTGACGACACTTTGAACAGTGGACGTTACGTTTCAGATGTGTTACGACCCGTGGCTCTACCCTTCATTCGATCCCTGCGAAACCCTACATTGCAGCAGGATAATGCAGGACCGCATGTTGCAAGTCCTGTACGGGCCTTTCCGGATACAGAAAATGTTCGACTGCTGCCCTGGCCAGCACATTCTCCAGATCTGTCACTAATTGAAAACGTCTGGTCAATGATGGCCGAGCAAGTGGCTCGTCACAATACGCCAGTCACTACTCTTGATGAACTGTGGTATCGTGTCGAAGCTGTATGGGCAGCTGTACGTGTACACACCATCCAAGCTCTGTTTGACTCAATGCCCAGGCGTACCAAGGCCGTTATTACGGCCAGAGGTGGTTGTTCTGAGTACTGATTTCTCAGGATCTATGCACCCAAATTGCGTGAAAATGTAATCACATGTCAGTTATAGTATAATATACCCGTTTATCATCTGCATTTCTTCTTGGTGTAGCAATTTTAATGGCCAGTAGTGTACAAGGCGAGCTCGAGTGTTACAGGCAATGGCGTCCCAAACTAGCACACTTGGGGTTTGTCCGCTACGCTGGTCAGCAACACAGTCTGCCCTATTGCGTTCACCACGGCGGCTTCGGAAGTGTATGTGGTCATCACTGTAGTACAAGTTGATGTGAGACTAGTCCGTAAGCACCAGATTTTGCCACTAGGAACACCAATGTCGGCATTTATCTGCCCACTGCAGTCCGCGGTGTCGATGGGTTCTGTTCAGTGGAAGCCGATGCAATGACATGCGTGCCGCTACTGTATCCCGCAGACGTGGCTACTAGCATAGCAGTGCTCCAACGAGGGGCCAACGCCGTGGGCGAAGCTGTTCTGTCCGTTACGGCCAAGCGGACAAGATCGCCGTCATCTAGCGCTGTTGTCACCTTGTGTTGTCCAGTATCTTATCGGTGATGCGTACGGCCTTCTTATTCTGCACTGCTTCTACATACTACTCAGTGTTGAAGCCGCTTGCCCTGTGTGAACCGCAGACCTCCTTTCGAGCGCACTCACATGCCGATATTCAAATGGTTCACACGGCTCTGAGCACTATGGGACTCAACATCTTAGGTCATAAGTCCCCTAGAACTTAGAACTACTTAAACCTAACTAAGGACATCACACACAACCATGCCCGAGGGAGGATTCGAACCTGCGACCGTAGCAGTCCCGCGGTTCCGGACTGCAGCGCCAGAACCGCTAGACCACCGCGGCCGGCATGCCGATATTCCATTCTGTGATGTCGGCGGGGCATAGTGGCACTTAGTTACACGTTTCCACTGCGTATGACAGCTCAGCACCGACTGAGCGTTGCGTTAACAGTCTTGCCACACAAAAGAAGGCGCAAATGGGCCTATGCTCACGCCGCTACTCTGCCATTTAAATCACGTAACAGGGTTCCGGTGTTCTACACGTTCTCTTATCGTAGCGTCTTGCAGACCATTGCTTCCGAGTGTTTCACTTTTTACAAACAGTAGTGCATAATGTTCTGATGCATAGGAATACCGTTTATGTAAAATGGTTTGATGTAGTAGCAGTTAGAATAAATAAAAGTGTAATAAAAATTCATCTTAATCTCTCAAGTAAAACCTTAAACCATGTCACCATGACTGCAGTAAAAATATTCTAGGCACAAATGTTATGAAAACGTAGCTCCGGGAGAGAAATAACATACTACACGAGCCTCCATCTCCCACCCATGAAGGGACGAAAACGAGTACTCTTAACATGCATCGACTGGAATGTGTCCTTTACACAGTATCAGCGCTACCCACAACATTATTGCATAGGGTTAAATAGTGACCGAAGAATACTCAAACAAAACACTGCTGAATTTTACTGTATTATTGTTGGTGCTTGCTATTATTGAATCACCTAACACAACGGAAACGAACTCTAAAAGAAATCAAAACAGCAACAAAACTTCAACAGCTACTGCAAGTAAGACCATATCGAAGACGTTTACAGCATTGTTGATATTTTCGTAATTCTATGAAGAAATATGGAAGGAAGACATTCATTGAACCTGAGTTAATATACAGAAGAATGTGAACC
The DNA here is from genome assembly GCF_023898315.1 of Schistocerca nitens. NCBI lineage: Eukaryota > Metazoa > Arthropoda > Insecta > Orthoptera > Acrididae > Schistocerca > Schistocerca nitens. The sequence continues at coordinate 783,172,008 of NC_064614.1, read as the reverse complement.
TTGATACAACAGCTTCTAACAGACCACATCAAGAAAGTGAGATATTCATAGCTGAAACACGCGTCAAACAAGGAGATTAAATATCACAAAAAACCAGTTAGAACCATTTGGGAGTGTGAAGTGAGGTCCAGATGAATAACGTGCAGAATGATAATTTGATGCATTTATTAATAACAACACGCACCCTACAACAGGAAATAAGTCTTTTAAAGTGAAGAGTATGTTCTCGCATTCCAAGTCAATCTTGACCAATGAACTGCACAACTCGTAAAGATTTAATTAAAACCAACTAAAACCATCATAAATATTAACTTTATTCAGATATAATCTCAGGTAAACTGACACATGATACTGAATTGAAATGTGGCCACATATCAGCTTAATGTTTTACTGCAATCTAAATATTGTACGAGTAATTAAGAATGAACTACAACATAGAACAGTAACTTGGACTTAAATTAAAAGAAACTGCAACTCAATCAACTACAGTTGAGACAAACACAATACACCAATATTTAATAAATGATTTGAAGTTCAACTACTACAGTGCTAAAACACTTAAACAATTAAATTTGACAGTTTCTGTGTGCAACTGATTCAGGTATAAATTCCAGCAACCAGATTCTTTATTTCGTCGGTGAAGCATACATCAGGTCAACTGTTTCAGTGGCACTTAACATTACCAACTGGAATGCATCAAAGGCCACGTAGTTGAGTGTACACCTGACGCAACTACACAACAGGGTAAAAAACGCAAGAGGTCAGGTGATCTGAAAAGAAATCTGAATTAGTGTTCCACAACAACCATTATAATTTTACCGTACCAATCTAGTCTCGATTTATTACGTTCACATGGGAAGGGTCACAACGCTTAGCAATAGCCACAAGACAAGACAAGCGATCTTAGAATACAAAATGCAAAGTTAGGTAAAATTCTCGTGAATTACCAGAACCTATAGTATATATTACTGAAGCCACACTGGGTAGTTAAGTTTTTACAATTCGAAAAGACCACCAACTGTATTACACAAGCGTTTTAGTAGTAATTACCCGCACACTCACTGAGCCTTAGCCTACTTACGTAAATAAATGATGTACTAGTCTTGGCCTTTTGCACTTGATTTCACTTGCACTTAGAACAATGTATATAAAATACAACGACTACTAATTCTGCAAACTACACAAGTAGTAAGCAGAGGCGCTACCTGTAAGTACAGTATCGGATGTGGTTCTATCAAGAACCGACGGAAGATTCTGTTAACAGTATCGGATCGTTTAAAAGAATGCTCGGATTAGTCACATACCTCAAACACCGTCGCTGCAGTTACTAAGTGGACGAACAGAACTGCAGTATAACTTAGCTCGGCCAATGCTCACCACCGACCGCAGCAGGTGACGGCTCGGGTGCAGTCAAAAATCTCACTGCGCCACAGATGTGCGAACAGGTGACACAATATGCATTTTTCGTTGTAAGATGCTCTAGATTCCTGCACTGCTCGAAAGTTTCTTTAACCACTCACCGGTACTGCATTTAATTACCTTTTAAGGAAACTACCTGCAAAAACCGACAGATTCATTGAGTAATAAACTGAATTTAGGATTTAAGCTGCCTTAAAAATCTTCTTATTTTGTCATTAATCAATCTTTGAGTAGTGCTGAACTCTACAGAGCTTCATTATGTAACTTAATCAGCTGTGTGTTGTGATCTAACAATGAATTTACCTCAGGATATGCACGTGCTTTATTAACTTCCATTTGTTCTAAAAATACACCATATATAATAACAATACTACCTTCAGCAACACGGGTAGTAAAATTTATACCTATGGTAAATTGTAAGTGTCTTGCAGCAAATCTAAAGCACTTTTCCTGTCATACCCCTTTCAGAAATTTACACGGAATTCACCATAAATTAATTGGTCATTTTTTCTGTCTGACAGATAGCACATAAAACTATAAAACCTTGCGTGAAAATTTTCCAGTTACCCATTGCGGACATCTGTAATGTAACAATCACAGTATCAAATGTCCCAGTACTAACTTATTAGTACGTGCTTTTACATCCTGATCTGTACAGAGTTTCCTTCTTTCTATATTTTTGTGATTATATTCCTTTTTTATGAATGTGACAAGTCCTCTTTATCCATACTGAATGTGTATAGGTACTATTTATGTTTTCTATCACTGTGATTATAAGGTTTAACAAAACATGACATCAGTGTCTTTCCAACTACTAAGATCTTCCAAATAAGTTCACAACATATTTACCTTACTTTCTACTCATAACGACCCCCCCCCCCCTCCCACCAATACTGTGATCCAAGCCGGCCGAGGTGGCCGAGCGGTTCTAGGCAGTACAGTCTAGAACCGCGCGACCGCTACGGTCTTGGGTTCGAATCCTGCCTCGCGCATGGATGTGTGTAATGTCCTTAGGTTAGTTAGGTTTAAGTAGTTCTAAGTTGATTTCAGCCTTCTGTCTATTCCTATAAGATGAACTGTGTGAACATTTCCTTTAATAAAGTCTTTCTCAATGAGGAATTTGACCTAAAGCTCGTGTCTCACCGCATTCGCAGAACTTTAGAGAAAATGTCGACATGCCGGGAAAATGAAAAAGGAATACCTTTCAACGGATCGTATCTGAACCGTTGTTTTGCTATAGACACAGTCCTGGTTAATCTAAACGGGTGTACTGCCGGTCTACAGTGTCCAACGGGCACAATATTTCGGCGATCATACATGTCGCCATCATCAGGTGAACTGACGGACTGAGCTCCTGTGAACGTGCCGGCACGGAGATCCGTACACTATGGCTGCTCAGGGGGAACTGGGTTCGGTGGCGGCGGCGGCCGATTTAAATACCCTCCGCCCGCGGCGCGCTCACTCCGCCGTCCGCGCCCCGCGCCACGGTCGCCCGGTGGAACAGAGTTGTGACGACCACGGCGGACAGAGCCATCACACCGACGTCATCTCAGACGCCGTCGCATCTGTTCTACCGCGCGACCGTGGCGCGGGGCGCGGATGGCGGAGTGAGCGCGCCGCGGGCGGAGGGTATTTAAATCGGCCGCCGCCGCGACCGAACCCACTTCCCGCTGAGCAGCCATAGTGTACGGATCTCCGTGCCGGCACGTTCACAGGAGCTCAGTCCGTCAGCTCACGTGATGATGGCGACATGTATGGTCGCCGAAATATTGTGCCCGTTGGACACTGTAGACCGGCAGTACACCCGTGGATATTTTGATTATCAAATACGCCGGGAGAAATTCAAGAATCACACAGTCCTGGTTGCTTCTATGGCACACGAACTTCGATAATAGAACTTAATCGAGTGAATCTCGAACTCGGCTTGAAAATCAGTAAGGTGAGAATAAGGTTGAAACGAAATAATAAGGAGAAATAGTACAAAATATCGATGAGCTCATGATGAAGGGAAACTGAAGACAAAGACTTCTTAATGGAAATGAAAGGAAATGTATGTGATGTGAAAAGTAAAGAAATGGCATGTTACCAGGTTTCAATAATGGGAAACTTCTGACAATGTCGTGCTAAGTGACCTATATGGTGGGACAAGTGTTTTCTTCTAAGGCGGCGTCGTTATAGGGGTATGTTTGCTACAGCTTGTTTCCTATAGCTTCTGTGATGGCTCAGTTAAGAGAGGTGACAGCCCACTACTGTATGTCCACATTCTTTGTGATATATTTTGAGCCATGTTCCCTGATTTTGAATTGGCCATTGAGAGCTGTTAAAAGCGACTACGATTACGCCAGCTAAGGATGCTGTCGAATTGTCGTGTAAACTAGGCTGAAAAGTCTAAAATCTGGGGCTTGTTTCCAGCCATCTTTAAATATTCCTTCTTCCACTTGATTCTTAAAAAACTGAATAGGAGAGAGAACTGGAAACATCTGAACTTCATGAAAGAAGAAGCGGTACAGCTACTGGGCTACATTTAAAGTACACAAATAAACTAGACGTGGACGGTTTACCAATGTGTAGTTTTTATTTCACCTCCGACATCTGCTTAAAAGATTAGGATGCAGTTTCTCAATTGTGGCCCGTAAACACAACTCATACAAATTGTTAAAAATTACCTACAAACAGGTGTCATAAACGTGATTCACCTCTTCAGATTGGCATGACGGTACAGTGCCCAGGAAAACAGCAGGAATAATCTACAGCTACAGTCTCTCAATTACCTGGAATTACGTGAAAACATGATGGAAACTCCTCACAGTATGAGCAAAATGTGGCCCATGTTCTTGAACAGATGTCAAGAAATACATCAAATTCTTCTTGATTATACTTAGAGATCGTTTCGTTTGGTTTCTTACTGTTTTGGTGGTATTGTTCACAACTGTTGTCTCCTTCGAGTCCACAAATTTCTATTCGAAATGTGTGAACCCACTGTGCTGCGAAACAAGCAGACAACTGTGCAACGTACAGGAACGTAGAAAATTTGTTATGTGAGAACACATCTGTGTGGTACTCATTGTAAATGTAATCGACTTTCGGAATGATGTCCTCAAGCACGTTGTATACAAGAAGACCCATCGGGACCGCTTTATAATTTCCCTTGTCCATTATCATCTTGAATGCATAAATTTGAAAGTAATGGTATTAGTGTACACAGCAAAATCAGGAGGCCCATGTGACGAACTGAAACTCCAACTGAAATCGTTCTGAAGAAGCGATTGGAGAAACTTTCGCATATTGCAAATCTTTCACGTACAAATGAAGGACGTATTACATTAGCTTTGTTTGCGAACTGTAGGGCAGTCACGTGATAACATAAGCCGGCTAGATAACAAGTTTGGTATCAGACTGTACTTTCATTTCTTAGCTCGTCCCATCACGACTTCGGCAGATGTCGTCCAGACCTCTGCCGTACTTCATCACACATCACCCTGATAGCGGTCGATCACTGTCCGGCGTTTAATTTAGGCCTACCTACGGCAACCCAGGGTTCCAGTACTTTACTGTTCTTACACTGCTCTGCTGAAAATTCCGATATGTCATCACTGGATCAGCGTTCGGTTGTTTGCTGATACGGAGTACACTTGCATCCCCGAGCATGTTCCACTCACCGGGAAGATAAATAATGACTGTGACTTCGTAGGCTTTCCCGGCGTAATAAGCCTTGAAAGTCTCGTCGTGTTTGCTGCCGGATCCTAAAATCAAATTGACTCGATATTTCGGCGATCCCACTGGTCGCCATCTTCATGGAGAATGCTGCTTCTGCTGATGAGTATCGCTGAGAACTGACGCCAGGCTGAAAATCGACGTCCTATATAGGCCACCGTACAGTACACGGCGCATGCGCCGCCTATCACGGTTGTTGCCCTCCAAGACAGGGAAGTGGCGCCGCCCTCAGCGGAACATTGGCGGCAACGACGTATCGAACTCAGGGCCGCACCGAAGAGCGTTCAATTTTTATGCAAGATAGTACAGGATCCCACGTCCTGCTAAGAGGAAACCCATTGTCTCTCGGTTTATCCGCCAACCTAATTTCAAAAATAGTTCAAATGGCTCTGAGCACTATGGGACTTAACATCTATGGTCATCAGTCCCTTAGAACTACTTAAACCTAACTAACCTAAGGACAGCACACAACACCCAGCCATCACGAGGCAGAGAAAATCTCTGACCCCGCCGGGAATCGAACCCGGAAACCCGGGCGTGGGAAGCGAGAACGCTACCGCACGACCACGAGATGCGGGCAACCTAATTTCAATTGCCTCTTTATAGACACTGTTCAAAAAACGGGAAATGTTGGCAACTACCACAGTTTCATCAAATTTCATACCGTGTCCCTCATTTAAGCAGTGTTCTGCTACTGCCGATTTTTCCGGCTGTTGTAGCCTCGTATGACGGCGATGTTCCTCACACCTGTCATGAAGAATTCGTCCAATCTTAAACGATATGCCTCTAGCATAAGGAAGAAAGGCCACCGATCTATGTTCCTCGAAATATCGAGTCAATTTGATTTTAGGATCCGGTAGCAAACCCGATGAGAAAAAATGGCTACTTGAGAATCGTTATCAATATGCCCGACGTCGGGAGCCACTTAAATCGTCTCTCTCTCTCTTCTTTGGTATTAGAGGCTGTTGATTTTCATGTAAGATATGGTCATGATTGTTTGGGAAAATGTAAAGGATATTTAATTTACTGTTGGCGTCGCGTGTATTCTGCACGTTGTAAATGCGTCTTACATGTACGCCGTCTACAATGAAAGTTGCTACACAGGCAAAAATATTAGTAAAAATGGGTGCAGTTTGCTTACAAATTGCTTGCATTAGGCTATTAAAACTCGCGGATAGCTAAAAGATAATCAAAAGTAGAATGAAAGTTGCTACACAGGCAAAAATATTAGTAAAAATGGGTACAGTTTGCTTACAATTGCTTGCATTAGGCTATTCAAACTCGCGGATAGCTAAAAGATAATCACAAGTAGTATGAAACTATTATTGTTATTGCCCGACAAATTAATTATTGCGAAGAGAGAGGCGATATGACCACCTACAGAGCGTAAGGATTTGTACTCATGGTAGATAATTTCATGTATATTACATTGGTTTCAGTTTGGTTAAGCACTTATCTGACACAAATAAATTTAACTGCAAATTCAAAGACATCGTGAAGCAAACATAAGCGTTGTTGCCTTCTGCAGTTAAATTTATCTCTGCAATTACGTAAAAATTCTGATAAAATTAACTTTGCAAATATTAATGTTTGAAAGTTATTATCAGTATTTGAAGTATTTATTATGCTAACTTGAGGGTGAATCCGAATATTTAATATTTTAATTCAATTACACGTAATGGTCGCCTGTGCGCCATTACGACAAAAGAAAGCCAGATCGGTAATCACTCACTCACTTTAAATACTTATTTTAACTTAAATATTTCCACTGGGAGGGACAGAATTTGAATACGAACAGGAGAAATTAACTTTTTACCATATATTGTAAAAGAAAACACGAACATCAAATACTTAGTGCGTCAGAACAGCTAAGAGACACAGTTCTTCAACAGCAGACGGTTTTTACGTATAGAAATACAGTCACTTTTGTACTTTCTTTACACTGCACATTTACAAGTCTGGTACAGGTTTAGTTTCATTTTTATAGAGATTTACAGGAGACATCTCAGCTGCGAATTTACGTAATGGTTTTGTGAGTATATTGACCTCTAGGTTTCAATTTAATTAATTTTTATTAGTGAAGACTCTTTATTTGTATACCTTCGATCAATGTTGCAGCAACATGTGCATATTCGAAAAAAGTACACCACCTTCTATCCAGTTCACAGTACCCACGCACTGCCGCAAACTAACCACCTTATAATATTCAAATAGTTTATCGGTAATATAGTCGCACATTTACTCTCAGTTCCACCAAGCGTCCGACAGGAGGCACCTATTAGTATGCATTGTCATGAATATCCACTAACCTTCACAGAATTCCTCCGCAATATCCACTCACTACGGCTCTCAAAGCAAGACAGACTGTAGTAAGTTGTTCTGTCGGTGGGATGAGGTATGAACTGTACCGAAACTCGCCGACTATCTCATCTTTCCAAAAATATAAAGTACCTGAATGCCAGTAAACTTTCTGTATTAATGACTGATGCGACTGTAGCAGGATCCTTGAATTAGTAGGTCTTGCCTTTTCAGGGATGTCAACGAAAGGAAAACACTTACATATTGTCCAATAAAATCAGACAGCATCTATGAGAGCTATATTCAGTCTCAGAGCGAAAGGGTAGAAGATCCTCAGTAGTTTAAGTTACCTACATCTTCGCTTAGGAAGTTTTGGGGCTAACGTCCTGTCAACTATACGCTCATTAGACACGAACCACATTCGTCCGAATCTGTCTCATTCTCGAGACTCACAGAAAAGCTATTAATTCGATTTTTCATTCGTTCTTACTTTGTGAGCATCCGTACTACGGAAATACAAACCTTGAAAGAACTGACGAAGGAAACACAGAGATGAAAATAAAATGAACTATAGTATTTTCTGACCACTGAGTAAAATTGATGGAATGAAAAAGGAGACTTACAACAATACCAAACATGTGATATTCTAGCCGTGGATAACAAATGGCTCTGAGCACTATGGAACTTACCATCTGAGGTCATCAGTCCCCTAGACTTAGAACTTCTTAAACCTAACTAACCTAAGGACATCACGCTCGTCCATGCCCGAGCCGGGATCCGAAACTGCGAGCGTAGCAGCAGCGCGTTTCCGGCTTGAAGCGCCTAGAACCGCTCGGCCACAGCGGCCGGCCGTGGATAACACTAAGTAGTATTCTGTTCCACGATAGCAACTGTCTAAGCATGAAGCTATTAGAGCGGGAAATCTATGTGAACACTGTAGGAGGTTATGGTGCAGCGCATTATTTGACACGCAGTAGTCTGGGACATTGCCTCTTTTCTTCTAAAATGGACGTGGACCCTTCCATCCAGGAGAGCTGATGTCAGCTAGCAGGACGTTCATTTCTTCCTTCACTTTCATATTGAATTTCTACAACGATCTTTGTTGATGTATATTTATTTCTAGTTCCAGTCGTAGCTTTCTATTGTTTCCGTCATTGCTTTGGATGTTTTGCTTCACTTTTCCCCAGTTCTTCTATTCGTTCCTCTTCGTTCACCCGTTCCATAGTTTTTCTCACTTTCTCTCTTTCTTCGGTATTTTCCTCCTTTCTCATTTCATTTCGACTTTTCTATTGGGTTGGTGCATAAGTTCGTAGCGTTTTCCCACAAGTTTAATAACCACAATATATACACGTAAGAAAGACTTTAGTGCTCAATAACATATTCTCCTTCACTATTTACAACAGTCTGACGACGCTAGGGTAACAACGCTAGCGACTGTAGAAATAATATGGTTTAGAGGCAAAGAAATCGTCGAGCCATGTTCATCTGGAAAGTGTTCCTTGAAGGTTGTTCGATAGAGAGTGGAAAAGGTAAAAATCTGAGGGCGCAAGATCGAGTGAATAAGGTGGGTTCGGAGTAATTTCCCATCCTAATTTATCTACAGAATTTTTTGTCAGTCTAGTAGTATGTGGGTGGGTGGGTGTTATCGTGCAGTAGCATCACCTGACGCTGTCTTCCTGATCGTTGTTCTTGGACTGCGTCTGCGAGATATCTTTGTTGACAGTAAATGGCAGCAGGGATGGTTACACCTCAGGGAAGCAATTCTTAGTATACCACCAAATGATTGACGTTATTTTTTATGGATGCGAGCAGGCCTTTGTACCTGGAGCTGCTGCTTTATTTGGCCTCAACCATTTCTTCCCCTTCCACCATTTGTCGTCAGCAGTAACGATTCAGGATAGGAATGATTTGTGTTGTTCACGAGCCAATTTATGACAAGCAAGCAGAGATGCCCATTTCTTGAACCACTGATTTTTCTGATTTCGGATTAGAGCAAGCGGTAATCATAGACCCTATTGTTGAACCTTCCCCATTGTATGCAAATGTCACATGATGGTGGAATAATCATGGCTCATCATATTTTCCAGTTCTTTACATTTGCCAGATCTGAGTAAAATGACGTGGATCATTGTGGATTAATCCGTTTAAACGATGTTCATCAAACCTCGAAAGTCTAGCTGAACGTGGAGAGTCACTAATGTCAAAACGATCCTCCTTAGAAGGAGAAAATCATTTTCTTGCCGTTATCTGTCCAATGACATTATCCCCATACGGTGGAAATGTTCCTGGCCGCCTCCCATGCTGTCACCCCTGCACTGATTTCAAACATAAGAATGTGTCGCAAATGTTCCGATTTCTCCAATTGGCACTCCATTTTCTAGCGTCCATAGCTCCACTTACTATCTCCAAATGACAAAATTATAATATATAAACTCCAATAGCAATAGCGAACTACAAATAAAAAAACGACAATTGTTAAACAAACTCATAGCAACCGGAATACCAACATGCAATACAGAAATGCTACGAACTTATGCACGAACCAAATACATTCCATTATCAATTATTTATTTATCTCTTTCACATCATCTGTCGATCTATTTCTCCAGCACATTTTTCTTCGAAATTTCTCTCGGTTTTACGCATGTCAGTATTGCACCATGACGTAATAAGTACATTTGAGTATAGAAACTGACTGCCTACTCTTGTAGCCGTCATACACAGATATGAAGTATTTTGATGAAATCGAACCGATCACGGGTTTCCAAACACAGTCTGTATGATCTGGAACGTCAATAAACCCTTTTAAGCAAATAATGCCCACAGTTACACTTGGTTTCATAAAGGCATCTCTATGGGGAAGAACAAAGGCTCTCGGATAGTGGTAGATTTTATGTGTCTACACGACGTGCAGAAGGTTTCTATGAAGACAGACTGGACAAACGCTGCTATAAAAAGGCATTTTATTCCATCGAAAGGAAAGATCACAGTTCCTTGACCTCTGAAAAAAACGACGTGGAATCGGCACATCTGTCATCATTGTCTCTGATTTATTGCGGTACAGCGCAACGGATGTTCGGGGAACGAGGGACGCCGGTCGCGCACGCGATTGCACTGCGGCAAAAGAGATTCTGCGTTAGATATAGATCGGAGCCAATATTTATTTCGCCCGTCGTCCCTCCCGCGCAGGGACACGCGAACATAAACTCCAGTCTTGATTTAGACTGAGATTCTTCGTCGAAGTATATCTCTCATTCGTACAGGAAAACAAAACTCCAGAAATATTAAACAAAGGGTTTAAGATTTGACTTGTTTTGAGAAAATACCAGGGCACAGCGAAAATGAAGAATAAAACGGGTACAGGATCCAAGAAATGAATGAACAACTCGATTTCTGTGACAGAAATATAAACTCAGTGCTTCACAATGAGCACAGTCTCGGGGCTACATGTTGGTAAACAGATAGGCCACTGTGATCATTTTTCTTCATTCAGTATATAACTTACAACGCGAGAAAAAAGAAAAAAATTTAAAAACTCATGAAAACATTCAACTACTTTTTCGTAAATAGATAAATTCTAGTATTCAATAACTATATTTCATTAAATATTACCTCTTCATGTTGTTGATATAAATAATTTTCAATAGCTTTTGTCTCACTTTCGAGAGTCGTCCATTTTGGTTTTCTCGTCAGTATTTTATGACTGGAAAACTGACGCCCATATGTGTTGATTATTGAAGAGAATGCGTCATCTCTTTGAACGTCACAGATTGGGCGTGAGATGTCTGGTATATCATCTCTTATGGTGTCAAACGGCAAATCGCATTGTTTGGTATGACTGGTGGTCATCGCCGAATGACAAGTCGACTGCAGTTTTCCTTCTGGTGGACATACGTTAACTGACTGGCCGCGGAAGCCTTAGCAATTACGTAATGATATCTATTTCAACACGGCACCATTTCTTTGGATCCTTCTATTAACCTGTCTATACTGATAGAAGGTATACTGAAAATGGGTTATACATAACCATTTTGTTTCAGATTCAATAGGACGGCTTCGGGAATTCAGTCCGAAGAGGAATGTTCGGGCTGCAAGACGCCCTTCCATCTGGCGCAGTGTCTGATATCGACACAAAAGTGATTCCTAAAGACAAAAGGGCAAGGAATAGAACTGTATTTTACTTGAAAAAGTCGTGAAAATCACCTATTTTTCATTGGTTTCAAAGAGGGCTACCCCCTTAGTCCCACAGGACCACCATACCGTGTGTACTATACGAATGCATGAATTCTCAGTCTTCAGTCAGAACGGTAGGAGCCTGGTAAGAGGTGGTTCAAAGCATCACTTGCTGGAACAAGACTGTCGGGGATATCATTTTAAATTGCAAAGCAAATAGATTTCAAAAAGACTGTGTTCTGACCATATATGAGAATGTAACAGAGTCAAGTCATTGTTCAATATAACTCTGTGTTTTATTTCCTTTGCATTAATTTTGTTTACATTTTTTTAAAATTGTATTGTTATTCGAAATTAATTCGCTGACTGCTATTCTTTGGCAACAGATGTGTTAGATGCAGATGTACTAGGATTATTAGTGAGATATGAAACTTTGTGTCATAGCAGGACGTGAACCCGGATTCCCTACGTATCACGAGCGATCGCCTATCCGTGCACATTCCCCGGACCTACTCAAACCTTCATATGTCACATTGTCTACAGTCTTATGCCACAGTCCTCTGTATTATTATTGTTGTTGTTAGTTAGTAAGAGAAAGGAATGATACGATTTGCTTATCTCTAATTTCATGTCAATACACACATCACTTCATCTACAAAAATGATTTTGAAAAATTATTCATATCATTGAGCATAAATACGGCTTGTTCATTTTCCATCCTGGGACGATTGTTGTACTTCAGCTGCTTAATTTCTCTAAAAGCATTCAGATAGTCTACAGAATGTATCGTAGTTAATTGCGTAGACACATTGTTGAATGTACTCGATACTAGAAGCAAAAAAGTCTCAGTAAACATGGACTCTAACATGCATACCTTAAGAGCTATGATAACTTGTTCAGTAGAACAGATGTATTTCACAGGAGCGAAGATGAACAAGTGCTTATAGTTCTTACGAAATGCGGTTTTGATCCCATGTTCACTGTGCGTATTATCCTTGTTTGGGTCCATACTATCACCTGCCACAACTCGGGGCGGTACACCATCTTGCTGAAGGTACAGATCGTTGCAGGGTTCTTCTGTAGGCGAGCAGACAAGTATACAAAACCGAGCATTAGGCCACTGTGTTGTCTGCTTGCGACAGACAATGGCACATGTATCAAGCGCTCTATTCATCCCCTGTGAACGTCCTCACATAATAAGTCTGCAACAAACTAACAGTGTCCTATTAGGAACGGACTGCACGGCCACATATGATCACATTGACAGAAGAGAACAGTTCGGTAACTGTTTCACTGCAGATACCTTCTTTCAGTAACTACGCGGTCGCCAAAATAGCAGATATTGAGGCAAGTGATCTCCTAATAGAGAGCTGATTTATTCAAAAGATCATCCGTAACTGGACCTGATGACACAGCTGTCACATTCTGCATAAATTAGGCAAAACAACTTTCTCCTTCTAGTAGCATATGGTTGCAATAAATGATTTAGGTCACTGAAGTAAAGAAATGTACAGAGCGATTGGGAAAAGGCTAAGAAGGGCTATAACAGAAATGAACATATCACTGGCATCAACCTATTGCAGCATTCCAGAATGAATTTTTCGTTCTGCAGCGTTGTGCTGGTATGAAACTTCCTGTCAGGTTAAAACTGTACGCTGACAAGGACTCGAAGGTAGGAGATGGTTCAAATGGCTCTGAAAACTATGGGACTTAACATCTGAGTTCATCAGTCCCCTAGACTTAGAACTACTTAAACCTAACTGACCTAAGGACATCACACACATCCATGCAAGAGGCAGGATTCGAACCTGCGACCGTAGCAACAACGCGGTTCCGGACTGAAGCGCCTAGAACCGCTCGACCACACCGGCCGGCTAGGAGATGTAATGGCGAAAGTTGAGCTGTACTTAATGTAGAATTGTAGAACAAATTTTATTCTTGCGAGTATTGACTGTTTTGGAAGATCCCCTATAGCGGAATTAACAAGATTCCACAAAAGGGAATTCGATCTAACCGCCCAAGAGATCCAGAGAGCCGTACGCAACAGTGTTAATGCTGATGCTGTCTTTCTTGGCTTCCGGAAACCAACCGATACAGTTTAACACAGTCGCTTGGTCAACAAAACAGCTTCGTACGACACATCAGACCTAATATGTGATGGAATTCAAGATATTCTAACAAATACAACACTGAAGTAGCTGATCTTAATGAGTCGAAATTTTCATATGTAAAAGTAGCTTCGGAACTACCCTAAGGGTACCGTTACAAACATTAACGGTACCCTTAGAGTAGTTCTGAAGCTACTTTTACAGATGTAAGAGGTATAATAGCAGATATTTCTCCTGGTTACTGAGCATGATGTGTTAAAGTCATTTGTAGACTAGTAATTATTGCTATTAAAAGTTGTATGGGTAATGTCTCCAAATTTATGTGGCAAGAGCAAGTCATTAATACACTATGTGATCAAAGGTATCCGGACACCCCCAAAAACATACGTTTTTCATATTAGCTGCATCGTGCTGCCACCTACTGCCAGGTACTCCATATCAGTGACCTCAGTAATCATTAGACATCGTGAGAGAGCAGAATGGGGCGCTCCGTGGAACTCACGGCCTTCCAACGTGTCAGGTGATTGGGTGTCACTTGTGTCATATGTCTGTACGCGAGATTTCCATACTCCTAAACATCCCTAGGTCCACTGTTTCCGATGTGATAGTGAACTGGGAACGTGAAGGAACATGTACAGCACAACAACGTACAGGCCGATGTCGGTTGTTGACTGGCAGAGACCGCCGACAGCTGAAGAGGGTCGTAATGTGTAATAGGCAGACATCTATCCTGGCAATCACACTGGAATTCCAAACTGCATCAGGATCCACTGCAAGTACTATGACAGTTAGGCGGGAGGTGAGAAAACTTGGATTTCATGGTCGAGCGGCTGCTCAAAAGCCACATTTTACACCGGTAAATGCCAAACGACGTCTCGCTTGGTGTAAGGAGCCTAAACATTGGAGATCGAACAGTAGAAAACGTTGTGTAGAGTAAGGAATTACGACCCACAATGTGGCGATCTGATCGCAGGTTGTGGGTGTGGTAATGCCCGGTGAACGTCCTCTGCCAGCGTGTGTAGTGCCAACAGTAAAATTCGGAGGCGGTGGTGTTACGGTGTGGTCGTGTTTTCCATGGAGAGAGCCAGCAGCCCTTGTTTTGCGTATCACTGTCACAGCACAGGCCTACATTGATGTTTTAAGCACCTTCTTGCTTCCTACCGTTGAAGATCAAATCAGGCATGGCCCTTGTATCTTTCAGCACGATCGATTACCTGTTCATAATGTACGGAGTGATTACACTACAATAACATCCCTGTAATGGACTGGCCTCCATAGAGTCCTAACCTGAATCCTACAGAACACCTTTGAGATATTTTGGAATGCCGACTTCGTGCCAGGCCTCACCGACCGACATCGATACCACTCCTCAGTGCAGTACTCCGTGAATAGTGGGCTGCCATTCCCCAAGAAACCTTCCAGCACCTGATTTAACGCATGCCTGCGAGAGTGGAAGCTGTCATTAAGGCTAAGAGTGGGCCAACACCACACTGAATTCCAGCATTACCGATGGAGGGCGCCACGAACTTGTAAGTCATTTTCAGCCAAGTGTCCGGATACTTTTGATCACATAGTGCACTTATTTTCCTCTGGACAGCAGGTTAGGTGTTGAAGTATGGATGCATCGACGCCAAAGTGTTATTCTATACTGACAGTGGTAGTCCACTAACTTTTAGTGGTGCAATTACGACCGTACAGAAACACCAGATTGTAAATGATGTCATGTGTTTGCGGGAGAACTGTCCGACACAGAGAAAAAACCACCAACACATTGATTTGTGTACGTATCGAGGTATCACATACCCTAACAGCATCTACAAAGCAAGGAGGTTCCACTAGGCTGTCTGCGGCCTTTCCTATTGTATACAGAAATGTTGTAATGCCTGAAAACCGTCGCGAAATGCACGCAGACCTGCTGAGGATCGACACTTGGTACAGCGATTGACATAACCCAATACATATTCATAAAGACCCATTTCGATTCACTAGAATTATTAGCAATAAATCTATGGTAACGACCGTAGCATGTGAAGCAGTACCCGTCTGGAGTGACTTGAGGTGGAAGTGATACAGAAAACTAATTTGCAGGAGAAGGAGATGCTAGCCCCCTGTTCAGTGTAAGAATCGTAAACTAATGTAACATAATTTCGTGTGGTAATAGCTAGAGCGTTGCAGAGCTACACGTCAAACCCGAGTGACTAAATTTTTCTTATTTTCTATGTGTGGTGATTTGGTTCCGTCCAAATCATGGAAACAGCGAAGCATGTGTGCTCTGTTCTGTTTTACTATCCTGTCAGGAGTATAGTACATGACGATCAGTATATGCGTCGGGCTAAGTTCTTGCCCTGGTCGCCAGTCGTATGCTGAACTAAAGTTCAAAGTATTTCTTTAGAAGAATATTAAAATTCCTGTTTTTCTATTTCAGAATGAACTCTACATAGACAAAACAAGATAAGTAGGCGCTATTTATATAGGTACGTGGCATTTCTTCTCAAAAATTAACCAACACAAATTACAAATGTTCGCATGCTTCAAATAACAGCCAGTGACTTCTGTAAGTTGTCAGACCGCTCAGTGCTGAGATGTAGTTGTTGATAAACACAGAGTGTTTCTACGTGTTGAAGCATGATTTGTAAGCAGTGTTGCCAAACCACCTTCATATCCTGGAGGTAGATTCCTGAACCAAGTGTTGTGCGTGATAATTCATTGTTTGTCATTGATGTCGTTGTGGTCTTCAGTCCAGAGACTGGTTCGATGCAGCCCTTCATGCTACTGTATCCTGCGCAAGCTTCTCCATCTCCAAGTAACTACTGCAACCTTCGCCTTTTGATTCTGCTTCGTGTATTCATCTATTCGTCTTCCCGCTAAATTGGTGATCCCTTGATGCCTCAGAACATGTCCTACCAACCAATCCCTTCTTCTAGTCAAGTTGTGTCACAAATTCCTCTTCTCCCCAATTCTATGCAGTACCTCCTCACCGAGTGAGATGCCGCAGTGTTTAGGACACTAGATTCGCATTCGGGATGACGACAGTACAAGCCCGCGTCCGGCCATCCTGATTTATGTTTTCCGTGATTTCCCTAAACCACTTCAGGCAAATGCCGGGATCGTTCTTTTGAAAGTCCACGGCCGATTTACTTCCCCATACTTACCTAATACGATGGGACCGATGACCTCGCTGTTTGGTCCCCTCCCCCAAACCAAACAGTCTTCATCAGTTACGTGATCTTCCCAGCTAAACTTCAGCATTCTTCTGTAACACCATATTTCGAAAGCTTCTGTTCTCTTCCTGTCTAAAATACTTATCGCCCATGTTTCACTTCCATACACGGCTACACTCCATATAAATATTTTCAGAAAAGACATCCTGACTCTTAAATCTATAGTTGATATTAACAAATTTCTCTTCTTCAGAAACGCTTTCCTTGCCATTGCCAGTCTACATTTTATTTCCTCTCTACTTCTACCCCCATCAGTTATTTTGCTCCCCAAATAGCAAAACTGAGCTACTACTTTAAGTGTCTTATTTCCTAATCTAATTCCCTGAGCATCGCCTGATTTATTTTGACTACATTCAATTATCCTCGTTTTGCTTTTGTTGATGTTCATCTTATATCCTCCTTTCAAGACACTGTGTATTCCGTTCAACTGCTCTTCCAGGTATTTTGCTATCTCTGACATAATTACAATATCATCGGTAAAGCGTAAAGTTTTTATTTCTTCTCCATAGATTTTAATTCCTACTCCAAATTTTTATTTTGATTTCTTTACTGCTTGTTCAATGCAGAGATTGAATAACACCGGGGATCGGCTACAACCCTGTCTCATTCCCTTCCCAACTACTGCTTCCCTTCCATGCCTCTCGACTCTTACGACTGCCATCTGGTTTCTGTACAAATTGTGAATAGCCATTCGTTCCCTGTACTTGACCCCTGCCACCTTCAGTTTTTTAAGAGAGTATTCCAGTCAACGTTGTCAAAAGCCTTTTCTAAGTCTACAAATGCTAGAAACGTAGATTTGCCTTTCTTTAATCTATCTTATAAGATAAGTAGTGGGGTCAGTATTGCCTCACGTGTTCCAACATTTCTACTGAATCCAAACTGATCCTCCCCGAGATCCGCATCTACCAATTTTTTGGTTCAAATGGCTCTGAGCACTATGGGACTCAACTGCTGTGGTCATAAGTCCCCTAGAACTTAGAACTACTTAAACCTAACTAACCTAAGGACATCACACACATCCATGCCCGAGGCAGGATTCGAACCTGCGACCGTAGCGATCGCGCGGTTCCAGACTGTAGCGCCTAGAACCGCTTGACCACACCGGCCGGCACCAATTTTTTGCATTCGTCTGTAAATTCATTGTATATATTTGTAATTCTTTTTTTTTCAGAAGTTAAATTTACAGAACCTTTAAGGTGAGACACAGATGATTCATGAGTATAAAAGGAAACGCTAGCAGACGTAAATGTCTTGTCCATGCAGTGTTACAGAGCCATCAACGTGCATGAAGAAGTGCCATGTCTCTCTGAAGTCTCTCTTTTTCCAATAGGCAGCATTTTCAAACATTTCGACAGAAGGCATTTCGGAAGAAAACTCACCCTAATGATAGAAGCCTGATAAGTAAAAACTGATTTCATTTTCAAATTGAGCACCCATAAAACATCGAAGAATCCCATTTGCAACGTAAATAATGTTGACGGGTGTTATCCGTTAACATTTCGAAAGCAGACGTATCAAAAATAGTCATCTAACATACACGATTATTCATAAGTAACTCTGGGATCACAGAAGATTACTGCACAGAAACAACAACATATGTAGAAAATAGACACACATTAGTGGGCAGAGCAACTCTTCAGGGTTCCACCTCAGGTTACATTTGTTCTGTATGGCACCGTATGTGATACGTCAAACGGCAATACATGTGTGCCTTTCATTGCAGTCGCTGATATGAATTGGTGGCGAGGGCGTGACGGCAGACCCGCATTGGAACTACGTTCATTAGGTTGCGTATCCACAGGCGTGAACTAATTCAATGTGACAATACAGAGCATACCATTCGTCTACATGTACTGACACGCCTGCCCCCATCAGCAACTACTTCACTCTGCGTATTACGAATAGAAATTCGGAGAGCTGCTCCAGTCACTAATATATGTACCATGTTTTCTACCTCTTGGAGTCCTCGCACAGTTAACTTCCAAAACCCTGGAGGTATTCATGAATAACCGTATATTACTCCCACATACATCTCTCGAAATGGCCATGACGTGATAGAGAAATTAGAGATATGCAAAGACTTACCAATCGTCTAGCTACCCTCGTATAATTCATGAGTATAAAAGGAAACGTAAGGACGTAAATGTCGTGTCCATGCAGTGTTACAGAGCCATCAACGTGCATGAAGAAGTGCCATGTGTCTCTGAAGTCTCTCTTCTTCCTTTCTTGAAGCATCCATTCGTAGTTCTGCACCAATGATGATTTTTCACGCACCTATTCCTTGATGGATATTGGGACAAAAGCTGTTACTGTATCTTGTCTGTACTAAGGATAATACCATCAGCTGTATCAATTAGATCGTTTAGAATCATAGAAGGGCCTGATAATGCATTATCGCAACCGACTACAAGTGGACATATGCAGTAAATACGGCTGGTTGTGTTATCCGTAATACACATGCTGATCTTCGTGGCTTATTTCGTGTTCTAAGCAGAGGTACAAATGTGGAGCCGCGATTTCTTCTTCCAGAACAGGGCGAATGTGATGGATGGTAGGGCTGCTCTCCAGGTATAGCTATACAAAGTGGAATCGGCGAGTTTTATATTTCATTGCGGCCAGTTTATCTATTGTTACAATACTCGATAATCGACAGTTGCAGAGCAGCTTGGTGAGAGAGATCTATTCAGAATCATATTCATGATACACCATTGATACGGTGATATGGGATACATTCTGCCCGCAAGACATCGAAGGATCGCATGTGTTGGACACCCAGAAGTCCATAGTGTACATCCTGCGTTTACTGTCACGTCAACGAACAGAGCAGTATAAGATAACGCCACTTTATTGTGAGGAAATCAATATAGTGTATAGTATTGGTGATACGTTTATCGTTTCTTAAAGTTACGTAATTTGTTCATCTCACAGCTTGGACTCTACACGTGTGATGCTCATAGGAGTCTATAAGATGACTGGATTTCCAATACTGCCTTGTTCGTGGTGCATAGACTGACCTGACCTACCTTGATTGATCTAAGATATGAAACGTTTGCTCCAGTCTCCAATCGGAACCGTTCTTTAGTCCTTAAATCTGACCTAATTAAGTTTCGAGTCACACTGCAGCTCTTCTAAAAGCAGCTCCAGTGGATGAACACTATTATTGTTCGCATTGCCCGGAGTCGGGCCTTAAAAGTGTTTAGTTACATGTCGACATTGACACGCCAGTTTGATCTTTAAAATAATTCGAAATCTATAGCTGTATAACTGAGTCCCAATAAGGAACGAGCAGAGTGAAATGAATATTTTTGGGATTTTATGCTGACTTCGTCTGGAGCTACAGTAGTGGTGCTGAAACTATCACTCGTCCCTGTACGCCTGACCTCGCAAGTATTGCTGCTTTTATAGGCCATCAGTAATCACAAAATGGAGTGACTCAAAGCGAAAACTCCATCTCGTAGATTTTCATCTGATTCTGAAAGGCCACTAGTGACCCACTGGTAACAAAGTAACTGTCGTCCCGGTACAGGTGTATTTTCAAATGACAAAATGCTTCTTATCAAAGACTAGGCGTCTCCTCAAATACCTGCAACAGCAACAAAACCTTCAGACGAAGGCTAGGCGCGAAATGCTGGCTATGTCAATGACACAGTATTCAAGGTACGCTTCCACCAAGTTTGGAGGGAATTGAGTGTAGGTCACGATAACAGAATTCGTGTTATTCCGTGATGACTGCATTTGCAGCTCAATTATAAGGTGTACCCAAATGAAAATGAGACTATTAACAGCAGTATTATACATAGTTGCCATTGACATTAACACACCCATTCCAGAGCGTAAGAAGGAGTGGATGGCTTCAGTGTCGAAACTCCTGGGTTGCTGACGGATCCAGTTTTCCACGATGTTCTGCGCTCCTTTGTCACAGATGAACCTCTGACCTTTTAGAGAGCCATTTAAGGGGCCGTAGATATGCGAGTCTAGAGCGAAAAATACTCATTGCGTACACTAAGCAATCAGTAAATAAAACCCAGTGAAATTTGGAAACGAGATAAACAAAATGGGAGAAGAAATAACATTGCTATACTTTATCGTGTGACATTATTTGGCTGAAGACCACGTCGGGAGTAGACTAACAACCTTATGCGTATCTTTTATCTGCCACCACCTCTCTGACTTGCTCGTCGATGAAGATGAGATCAAGTGAGGATTGCACATACACCCGGTCCCCAAGTGAAGAAATTCCCTGAGCAAAGAAAGTCTAGTACCCAGCCGGGAACCGAACCCAGGACCCTAGGATGAAGAGAAAACAACCTTCAGCACTCTATTCCGTATCTCATATTCATTCCAACTGGACACCTTGCCAAGAAGTACGAAGTTTTTCAATGATTTTCTTTCATCTGTTACGTTAAATATTGTACAGCAGTTGTATCATAGCACACGTTACCAAACCTCGCAGCACACACACAAACACATAAAGAAGATCAGTTTCAATGTCAACTAACACATAAAAGCATTTCGTACATTTGGAATGATAAACATGACAGCTGTAAATTTATTTTATATATTGTGGATCCATTAACAATTACTTTAATGCACACCCAGTACAGCTTTACCCAGTATCTACCATTGCCCTTTACATCTACAAGCCAAATAAACCAGTAGTGGAATGGGGCAGGGTGGTAACAAGCCATAAACAGTGTATACAATGTTATATGAGGTATATATATGAAAAAGAATCATACGAGAGCTACAGAATTTGATTGGGGGGGGGGGATTACATTATTACTGAAAGAAATTAGAATAAGCATATTGAAATAAGGATAGTTACTTTTTAGAAAAAGTTTCCCTGAATACTGAGACTCCTGTTCGAATTAATACTCAACTTATTTGCCATCAGCATTTAGAAAGCATATCTCGCAAAATGGTAAACGAACGTAAACATTTTGTTTGCTGTTTGTTTATCCCACCACTATCTTTTCAACTACCGATATTTGCTGTGACGAATACGTGTTTATAATTTTTCTGTTGTATAAACAAAAGATGGCTAAAAAGACTGATGACATTTATTAGATTCACAAGAGGATCCAGAGTGATAGAATGAAGTAAATAATCGCCAGATAAGTCCATCCGTGTAAAATCTCAAATATGACATTCAGTGCAATTAGTTTCCGCGATTTTGACTTTCTGTGTTGGTTTCTGAGTTTTCAGTTGAGCTACGTAGGTGGATCCGTATTTTCGAAACCTCAAATTCTGCAGAACTGCTGTTTCCTGCTTTCTGTAACGGTATCTGGATATTCAGAATAGTTATACATGCCAAGTGATGTTTTCGATAGCAGCTACAACTGATTCGTTTTTTTTTTTTTTTTGCTTTCGTAACGGTCATTGTATTTTTTTGGTTTAGTTTTTATACTTTAAAATTTCGTAATTTGGCAGTTATTATTTTAGGTTTTAGTTTGGCCCCGCCTCAAACAGCAGTTTCCTGCGGAAATATGTATTGTTAAAAATTTGTACTAATGTGTAACTGGTGTTTATATTTTTGCTCTATGGGTTTGGTGGGGGGGTGGTCGGGGGTTAAAATCATTTGTTCGCCATATTGAAATCATGTTTGTGTGGAATTTTGGGGCTTGCGATGACATTATTGGGGAACTCGAGCGTTGGTATCGATGACTGGGTTATTCTAAAAGTCTACGTAAGAATTTGTGAACTATTCTTGAATCTCTAATGATAACATTTAATAAATAATTATGTTTCAGTCGTGGAAATATGCTTTTGAGATAACTGTGGAACAGTAACTAAGGTTATTTGTTACTCTATTGAAGTAGGGGCGCTCGGTATTGAGGTGCGAGCCTGGAGGTCGGCCTCTTTAAGTTATACTCCAGTCTTTGTTAAACAGGTCATGCTCTTTCTGACGCCTTGGGTACGATATTGGTGCTGTATCCGCCGCGCGACGAGGAATGACTGCTGCCTGTGGGGACTGCCCAGTAATGAATAAGCATGGTCCTCCCGTTCGGACCAACACAAGGGCACCGGCACTAGCGTTGTTTGGCAGGAGCTATTTTGCACCCTAGGCGCTCCACATTTCTCCGGACGGACCCTCCTACATTCCACAGGCCCTCGATACGATCTTCATTCAAGTTTAATGATTCTATGAACCTTGCTCGAGGACGTCAACTTAGCATGCTAACAGAGTACAGTCATTCAGAATGATGTTTAAAATAACAGCCCACTTCCTGAGCTACTGGAATGCATTCGCACTTAATAAAACAATCTAAGTTGTTATTATGTACTGTTTGACCCGTGTAATGAAGAGGCAATGTAGGGATTAAGAGAAAGGGTGCAAGTGGGATTCACTCCCATTGGTGTCCAAAATTAAAGTAACAAATGTACATTTTGCAATGTTGCCTTTATTTTCCTACAAAACAGTATAAAAAGGTAGCAGTAAATTACAAACAATGTAAAGAACACAGCACATAACTACAGCAAGCAGAACGGTTCTTTTTTCCAACTTAATGGATTTGCATTCGTGTTCCGACAACTGGTTAATGTGACCACCTCTGACAACAGTAGAGGCCTATCAACGACGGGGCACACTGTGAATGATGTCATCCACCTAATGCTGACGCCATAACGTCCATTCTTCCAGCAAAGCTACTCGAACGTCTTGGGGAGTGGCTGGTGGATGCTGACGTGAAGCAACCGTCTCCATAATGCGTCCCAGACATGCTGTATGGGATTCAAGTGGAGAGAGCGAACAGACCACTCCATGCGTGCCATATCTTCTCTGTTTCCAAGGAAACCTCAACCACCTGTGCTCTATACCTCATCAGTACGAAGTCTTGGCCCACAGCACCGAGCAACAACCGCACATGAGGACCCAAGATCTCGCTACGAAGTCTGACAGTACTTAAACCTTGCCGATTCACTACACAATTTCATGAAGAAGTGTTCGAGAGGTCAGCATAATGCCTGCCCACACCATAAGGGATTCTCTTCGATATCGGTCTCTTACCACAATGTTTGGCTCCAGAAATCGTGTTCCATGTTCCCTCCAGAAGCGAAACCGACTAGATTCACTCTCCAGACCCAATCAGGCGTCATCTGTGAAATGAACATTGGCACGCTGTTCGACCGTCCATGTGGCATGTTGATGACTCCACTCTAGTTGTTTCCTTTTGTTAAGAAGCGTCAGAGGTGCACTTACAGCAGATATTCCTACGGCCCTCCACCGCAGAGTGTCTGGCAGGCGTCTTCTCTGTGGCGTACTGCACCGTCTGTGAATGTGTACACACCGATTGCGGGTGTGGAGCTACCTGGCAAACCCAACCCCTTCATAGGTACCATAACATCATCGTAGGCATGATTGTCCTTTGACTGGGATGCCATCTTCCGTGCAGAACACGACTGTACACACATCTGTTGGCAGTTTGTATGATTATATATTGAATTATCGAGCGAGGTTGCTCAGTGGTTAGCACACAAGACTCACATTCGGGAGGACGACCGTTAAGTCTCGCGTCCGCCCATCCTGAATTAGATTTTCCGTGATTTCCCTAAGTCGCTCCAGGCAAATACCGGGATGGTTCCTTTGAAAGGGCACGGCTGACTTTCTTTCTTCCACATCCTACCCTAATCGGATGAGACCGTTGACCTCGCTGTTTGGTCTCCTTCCACAAACAACACACGCATATCGGGAATTAGACGCATGACGGGGAAATAGCGGATAGTTGATTTAATTTGGGACACCAGTATACATTTACATCAATATTCTGTAATTCTCACTTAGGTGTTGGTGTCCAGACTATTTCTCGATAGTACCACTCTTCAGTAGCACGTAGGAAAATTAAATACCTAAGGGTTTCCGTAAAAGTGCTGTTTTCTCTTATTGTATTACCATGGATATTTCTCATTATGTAAGTAAGAAACAAAAACAAAACAAAATATTTTGAGATTCGGAAGTCAGAGCTGACGATTGAAACTTCGTGAAAATATCTTGTCGTATAGAAAATCTCATTTGTTTGAAAAATTAGATTCCAAACTCTCTTATCATAAGTGATACACTTCCTGCACTAATTCTCTATAATACAAAACGAGCTGCCTTTCTTTGAACTTCTCCGATATCTTCTGTCATTCCAATCTGGAGAAACTTCCATACCATGCATCTGTAGTGCAGAAGAAAACGGATAAGCGTAGTGTATGTATAATCATCTTGAGATTGAAGCCGGCCGTTGTGGACGTGCGGTTCTACGCACTTCAGTCTGGAACCGCGTGACCGCTACGGTCGCAGGTTCGAATCCTGCCTCGGGCATGGATGTGTGTGATGTCCTTAGGTTAGTTAGGTTTAACTAGTTCTAAGTTCTAGGGGACTGATGACCTCAGCTGTTAAGTCCCATAGTTCTCAGAGCCATTTGAACCATTTTTTGAGATTGAAGTTATTCTGTACGTGTTTGCTTAAAAACAGATTTATTTATGGGAGGGTCCTCACGGTGCAAAACACAATTGTTATTAGTCTCTTTATTCTCCAGACATGTTTTGCTGAAATATCAGTGTCGTCAGTTGGTTTTTGTTATTCTTCTACATATAACCATAACATGCCTGAGCCGTGGTAAAAATTGCTGTTTCGAAGAGCGCGCCGCAGCGCGTAGTGTAAAGCAGTCGCCCTCCGTTTCCGGTGGTGGCGCCGCTGTGTCAATCACACCTTTGGTGTCTCCCTCTGGTGGAAAAGGGGAAAATTTACCTGTTCACCTGCATTTAAGGGGCGCTATGAGCTCCGCGGTGGTCTCTTTGTTTCCTCTGCCTTCCCCACTCCCTGACGCGTCTAGTACCCCCCACCCCTCTTATTGGTCCTCATCCTCCATTGGCTCCTCTCCCCCCTTCCCCTTCACTTTTCCTCACCTTCCCCCTTTTTTATCTTCCCCTCATTTGTATAGTTTCCCGCTACGTGCTCTCGGCTGTGGTATGTCATATTTTAGTGCAGTGTTCCAGTGCATTTTCAGTGTTGTTTCATCTTTTCCCGTGTTGCGAACAGAAACCATGCTGTCGCTGGGTGTGAATTTTATGTCCTTTGCGAACAGAAACCAGACTGTCGCCTCGTTTTTTTTGTGTGTCTATTATTTTACCTGTCTGCTTCGTATGTATTTTTATTAACATCACCATCCCTTTGTTCTGTTTTACGTCCCACGATTTTTTTTCTCCATGTTATCCTTTAAGTCTTCGATTTTTCTCACCTGTTTTTTATTATGTATTATCTTCACCTTTTTAAAACAAAGTCTGAAGACTGAAGAGCGGCATACTAAGCTTCTGCCAGCACGCCCCCCTTCGGGGGGGGGGGGGGGAGGGATCGAAATTCAACAAAGGAAAAAAAAACTCCACAGTCTGTCAGTTTGAGTCTAGTCACTTGGTCAACCGGCTCAGTGTCGGGTTGCCGTACGTTATGGTTGTCAGTCGGGGTGACGCTAGGTCAGTCTCACGAGATGACGTGTCCGCCTTGAGCGTCGGCGCATGTGAGGGCCCCACGTGAGTCCAATGGGCAGCGCGGTATAGAATGGGGTAGTGGCTTCGCGGTTCACACGAGAGCAACGGGAGCGAAACCACGACATCGAGCTGGCGGGGCAAGCTGCGACGCCGTGAGACGGGAGATCGGCGCGCCTTCCTGCATCCGTTGAAGCGGCTGGCAGCGAACGGTTCGGGAGAGCGCTGGGGGTGCTGCTCCAGGTCTTTGCCAGAAATCGCAGATTATTGGAAGTTAAGTGGTTGGAGATATGTTGTTTCATTTTCTTGTTTTCTTGGTGAGATCACCAGCCGCTTTATTTTGGGGTCGCCCCACCGTTCTTCTCCGTTTGCCCACCCGCGGGAAGGTGGCTATTTATGAATTGGGTGGTCCGTTTTACCCTTGTGGAATTGGGGAGGTTTAGAGCAATCTACGGTTCGGGTTGTTTAGTAACCCCCCCCCCCCCCCCCCATCAATCTGCCGTACGTTAATAGCTGCTTCTGTCATGTGTATCGGATTCGGTGTTAACGAATTTATAGAATTAAGGTTAAGGCCGAATTCCTGAAATATGTTTTTATCTTGCCTATCATCTTGCGAGACGGTATTTGTGTAATGTAGAGCATGTTGTACACTTTATGTAAGTGTGAATTTCATAGGTTTTATTTAAATAGTCATTTTCATAAAGTTGCCACCCTTCCACCGTAAGAGCCCTTTTAAAAACAAATTGCACTTTTGATGGCAAATAATTTCCTAGTGTGAGTGTTTGTACTATTTCCATACCTCTTACGGGGTGCATAGTTAATGTGTTTGTGTGAGTTGAAATTTTTAGTTTAAAGTAATCTGGTGTGTTGCAGATTTGCAACCAGTGCAGTTTTTCAGAGGTCGTTGTGAGCGGTCGTGACTACGGCCGTTTTGAAAGGGGTGGAAGCTTCTCAGCCCGAAGACTCCTACTGTAAAAAGAAAAAAATGTTATTCTGCCTCTGAAGAATTGTAACTTGATAATTAGAGCGCGCTTTCTGATTGTCATTTCAGATCTGTTTTTGAAAAGGCTTTTAGGAATATAATTCACATTTGTTAAAGGTAATTTTATTTTCCAACAGTCACTTCCTGGCAACTACTTCCACGCTCACCTAGTGTGATTAAATGTGTTAATGTTCTTTGTGAACTGATAATAAATAAAGTAAATTCTTTAAGAAAAGATTTTGAAAATAAAATTACGGTTCATTACTGGGACAGACTGACTGACTGCGATCGACTGATTTCCCGACTAAACGACACGCCGAGACTGACAGACTGACTGACCGCCGAGCTCATACCCCCCCTTAAATGCACGTCAACAGGCAACTTTTCCCCTTTTCCACCAGAGGGAGACAGGAAAGCTGCGATTGCCACAGCGGTGCCACCGTCAGAAACCGAGGGCGACTGCTTCACACAACGCGCTGCGGCGCGCTCTTCAAAACAGCAATTTTTTACCACGGCTCAATGCCAAATCGTAAATTTTGGAAGTAATAAGTTCTACATTAATTTCTATATGTGTGCAGATGTCAAACCATGAAACAAAACAACCGCATTGAATAACAAAAAATCTAGGAAATCCACAACATGGTCTAACAAGGTATCCATACAAAACTTTGTTTTTCAAGTATGTAAATACTGTTGTAGAACCTCATATTTGTATGTGTAATAGTAGTAAAAAGCATTTTCCTATTTTGCAGAAGATAATAAAGAACCCACTGATGATACAGAAATTCAGCGAAACATATCTAAGAAAAAAGAAAAATTTTGTTTTACTCGAGGCGGATCCTTTCCGAAAACGAATCTGTGGTGTAGGCAGTCCAGTAGTTTTTTCGCATCTTCCATGTCTGCCAGTAAAGTGCAGCCTTTGGTTCAGATTCAATACAGGGATGGTTCAAGTTTATGTTTCCCGTAATTGTAATATCAAGATGTTTAATTTAACCCTTAGTTATGTAATGGAAATTTTTCAGTACTAATACGCAGTACCACGCACAGTTGACTGCTGCGGGTCAACTGCCACATTTCACACTGCACAGATGTATTGTCTAAATCATTTTGAAACTTGTTTTGATATTTTGCTTATTTTAGCGGACGGTAAACTACAAGATCATCTGCACACAATATAAGAGGACTGCGTAGATTATATCCCGAAACGTTTATATACATTAAGAACGGTGGAGGGCCTTTAAGATTCCCTTCGGGCATCCCTGATACAGCTTCCGTTTCACAAGATGATTTCCCGTCAATTACAACGAACTGTGATCTTCGTGGCATGAAATCACGAATTTACATGTCAGCTAAATAAGGCAGCGTAAGCATGCATATGATTAGAAGCCACTTGTGCCCACCGGTTTCAAATCCTACTGGAAATCTAAAAAGATGGAGACCACCTGAGAGCTCTTATCGATAGCAGTCATTAATTCTCGAGAATAAGGAGCCAGTTTTCTGAATCACTGCTGGTTACGTGTCAATAGATCGTTTTCTCTGAGGTATTGCATAATAACCGAAGTCTATATACACTGAAGCGCCAAAGAAACTAGTATAGGCATGCGTGTCCAAATACAGAGCATGTAAACGGAAATAATACGGCGCTGAGGTCGGAAACGCCTATTTAAGACAACAAATGTCTGGCATAATCAGTTATTGTTGCTAAAATTGCAGGTAGTCAAGATTTAAGTGAGTTTGAACGTAGTGTTATAGTCGGCGCACGAGCGATGGAACACAGCGATGAAGTGGAGATTTTTCAGTACGACCATTTCACGAGAGTGCCGTGATATCAGGAATACAGGAAAACATCAAACCTCCGACATCGCTGCTGCCGGAAAAAGATCCGGCAAGAACTGGACGAACGACGACTGTGCAGTTAAAATGATATATGACCCGTGATACGTCTAGATACGACTCTGACAGGTGACACGTACGTAAGCATCCTGTCTGATCACCTGCGTCCGTTCATGTCCATTGCGACTTCCGACGGACTTGGGCAATTTCAGGACGACAATGCGACACCCCCACACGTCCATAATTGCTATAGAATGACTCCAGGAACAATCTTCTCAGTTTAAAAACTTCCGCTGGCCACCAAACTCCCCAGACATAAACATTATGAGCACATCTGGGATGCCTTGCAACGTGCTGTTCAGAAGAGATCTACATCCCCTCGTACTCTTATGGACAGCCGTGCGGGATTCATCGTGTCATTTCCCTACAGCGCTACTTCAGACGTTAGTTGAGTCCATGCCACGTTGTTTTTCGGCATTTCTGCGTGCTCGCGGGGGCCTTACATGATATTAGGCAGGTTTACCACTTTGTTTGGGTGTTCAGTGTTTGTTCCAAAGTCTCACTGCAAATCACTATCAGAAATGGGCACATAATTGATCAGAATGCTTCTATATCTCTTCTTATGTATTTGAGTAACTCGTGAAACTTTCTAGTCATAAAAGGTCTTTTCACCGTGCGTACGGTTGCATATAATTGCAAAAGTGGAGCTGTTTCATTAACAGGTAAAGGGACGTAATTAACATGCAGAGTGAACTGGAACACTTCAGTTGTTTCGCTGCACTGAGTGTATCTACTTCCAGATCACTCACATCCGCAGCTGTTCTTCAATCCAAGAAATCTGAGAAAACCATGTTAAAAATTCAGGGTGAAAAGGTATGACAAGATTCGTTGACGGCTTCGCTATTCTTTGTGATTAATGCTTGGTGGACGAATCAAAAGAGGTCAGTTAATACGAGGGTTGGAACTTAAATAGTGGCTATTTATTTACAGCTCATACAAATTAGATACGTGTTTCAAAGTTTTACTAATCTTCAAAGTAGACACCAGCATTATGTATAACCCGTTGCCAGCGATGTGGAAGTCGTAGGATACTCTTAGCCGTGCCAGTTGTATTGACAGTTTGAGCGGCGCAGTCTATTGCCCGACAGATTTGTAGCAGTTCTGAAGGAGTGCCGTGAAGTGTTTCCTTCAATTTAGAAATAGAGTTGAACTCACGAGGGCTTAAGTCAGGGGTGTGCAGTAGGTGGTATATCACTTAGCAGCCCCATCAGTCAAACAAATCAGTAACAGCTCGCACTATACGTGCTTGAGCATTGTCCTGCAAAATTATGGTCAGGTCCTGCAGAAAGTGTCATCGCTCCTGTCTCTAAGCTGGTCGTATGTTGTGTTCCAAAAATGAACATCACAGAGACAGAAGGACCTGACCATCATTTGTTTGACTGATGGGGCTGCTAAGTGATATACCACCTACTGCACACCCCTGACTTAAGCCCACGTGAGATACCTCGATTTCTAAACTTAAGTAGACACTTCACGGCACTCGCTTCAGAACTGCTACAAATTCGTCAGGCAATAGACCGCGCCGCCCGAACTGTCAACACAACTGGCACGGCTCAGGGTATCCTACGACTTCCACATCGCTGGCAACGGGTTATACACAATGCTGGTGACTACTGTGACGATCAGTAAAACTTCGAAACACGTATCTATTTTGTACGAGCTGTAAATAAATAGTTGCCACTGTTAAAGTTCCAACCCTTGTATAAAAGTAGAAAGAAATTTCTGAAAGGCCTTTCTGAAGTACATTACCGTATGGAAATAAATAATGGACTCTGGGAAACTGGAAAAGAAGGGGATGAAAGTGCTTGAGATATGATGTTACAGACCAGCTGAAAAATACGTAGCAGACATGCAGGGGATGTACAAATGCTATTGTAACAACAAAAATTCTACACAGTAACATGCGAAACAGCATGTAAGAAACACGTTGTGATTCAGAATAGTTTCCAGTCGTCACGGTATGGATAATTGCATGTTCTGTGCGGTTATCAAAGGAATCATATACCATTCTTATTGCAAAATAGTAACAATACAATTGTGACGGATTTAGATAGTGGACATGTACTCAAATCTCCTAAGTATACTGGAGAAAGATGCGAGAGTTCATCCTGTGCTCACAAAACGAGTCCTGAACGATGACAGCTTTGCGGACATGGGCTCCTTGGTCTTGTACTCCAGTGTCACCATTGGGGAACTAATATTCGGCCATGACATGGAAACTGATCCATAACTCTTTGACAGTAATGCGTCGTTGCACAGTAACCACGTCGCCAATGGAATACAGTGATATGGTTATGCAAAACATCATCACACCCACATCGTATCACTCTTCGGACAAAAACTCGGGCAGAAGCTAGAAACAGTATGAAACAAGAGTCATCACACCAAATTACTTTCATCCATTGCTCCATAGACCAGTGTTTATGGCTATTGCACCACGTTCTTCTGTACGGTCATTTAAATCACGGATGTGTGCTACTGAATTCCAGATCACTCTGCCGTACCCTACTTTTGTAGCTCCCTCCGTGCATTTTTGGTGCTGACAGCGTTCGTTAGTGCGACATTCAGTTCTGCAATAACTTTTGCAGCTGTCGTCCTGTTACTTTTTGTCACAATCCTTTTCATCACAACCAACAAACATAACTGGTTATCACTGTTAGCATTCAACCGCGATTCTTATACATATTTTAACAACGCGTTTCAAGAGACAATGCTCTCATCATCTATGTCATGAAATTAATTTCATGACATAGATTTTACAACCTGATGATGAGAGCATTGTCTCTTGAAACGCGTTGTTAAAATATGTATAAGAATCGCTGTTGAATGCTAACAGTGATAACCAGTATAACGACAACTGCTACCTCGAATCCATAATGGATTATATCAACAAACATAATATCGAGTTTGTGACATAGCGGATGAAGCTTCTCCTATTCGCGATATGTGGTGGGCTATAAATCTTCGATGCACTGCATGTTGAAACACCAAACAAACGAAAGCACTAACCACACGAGCACCAAAAATTTGCCCTTGTTAGAATGCAATGAGCTCCGATATAATGCACCCACTATACAAAACACTGTTCTGACCGCTACTGACACTGTCAGCGAATTGAGGACGTTTTTCAGGCACCGTTCGCGGTCATATAAATCAGCGGAACGTACAGGTTCGGTTATAATCTTCACATACGTTCAAGCATGCATTTCTCGCTGTTTTTCCATATTTTTGTCGACCCCTGTCTATCCCGCAATACGCCGGCCACTTCTGCTTCCAGCACAACAATCGTGATGAGCGGGTAGTCACCACCAATGCAGCAGGCGCTTCTGCACCAGAGACAGTAGAAGCGCCGAACAATGCAAGTAGGCTTCGCTTTTGGCATCATACAGTCGACTAAAACAATGGCATCGCTATCTCTGCATTATGTTACATCCCCTGGTCAAGTGCTCATGAAGCACAACATTGCCAGGCCATGCAGGAATAGCACCTCGGTGCTTATCCTGCCACAGGGCGGGCTCAGTTTTCTCGCCCATCAAAGCGAAGGGGAACTCGACGCTCATCCTCCAGACTTCACGCCAACCACGCCCATTGGCCCATCGACCGGAGGTTTCGCCGACCTCACAGCTTCCAGACCCAGCCTCTGGATCTACACCGCACCACGACGCCACTCATGCCGCCTCTAGGGAGGATACTCCACAGCAACCACACCGAGCCTCTATCAATCACACCTGTAGCCTTGGCCTAGTGCGATGCTGGTTTTTCTCGGACTTACTGTCCTAGGACTTACATACCTCGGTGGAAGTTAGAACGTAAACCTGTGCCCAGCAGTTATCATCACTACCTGTAACGGGCTTCGTCATATTCCAAGGGGATCAGAAGGCTTTTTTGGTTTGTATCTGTCAGAATATACATTACGCTGAACCTTGTTGTTTCTGAAGTGTTACTTAGGAACTACTTGGCAACATTATACATTGGGTGCAGCCTATCACTGAGGACACATCATAGACGGACAACAGAATTTACAGCGTGTGTCAAAATACTTTTTTCAAACTGACGACAGTTTCTTTATACTAAAACAAGAAAAACGTGTCTATCAAACATAGTCTGTAAAATGTATACTTCAAGAGCTACAAGTGGTTGTTCATCTTTGCTACTTCAAAAAACTTCTCTACTACTGAACAGGTGATCTTAGCTCCTAAGGTATGAATTTTGTAGACCATACTAGACATGTTTACCTTGTTATAGTGTAAGGAATAGTGTGAGCAACGTATACCCTAACTTTGCAAAATAGTTTCTGAGCCACCCTGAATAAAACGAAATTGAGGACTTCCCTTGTAGATGTTTCTCTGAAATGAAAAACATGTTGAAGAAGAAATTGTAGCCACCAAATTCAATAGACTCTTCCGAACGATTAGCGAACGGTATGGCCTGCAATCGTTTTGCCGATTATGAAGATCTTGAGGATTCACCAACCCCCGAAAAGTATGTAAGGAAATACAGGAAGTTTCGGATATGACTTTATAATTCCCTTGATCGCATCTAGATACACTGAATTATTACACTGACAGAATAAAATCGCAATACTGAAAAACATTTAACGTAAAGTAATGAAATTTCGAGAATACGTTTGTGTAGGTAACACATTTCAGTGATTAACGCCGCAAGGACACAGGTTAGTGTGAGCACGAAATTAGCCACAGCAAATGTGAAATGCTGGTACATTAACAGACTGTGAACCGCCAGAAGGATGAATACAAGCACTCGAAAGTACATGCACTGTGTTGTACAGGTGCAGGATGTCAGTCTGTGGGGTGGAGTTTCTGCCTGTTGCGCGTGGTCAGGCAATACAGGGACGGTTAATGCCGTTTTTGCATGACGCTGGAGATGTGGTCCGATGATGTCCTATATGTCCTCGATTGGAGACAGAGCTGGTGATCTAGCAGGTCAAGGCAACATGACCACTCGCTGTAGAGCATGTTGGGTTACAACAGTGGTATGTGGGTTAGGGTTATCCTTTGGAAAACTTCAAATAGTATGTTGTTCGTGAATGGCAGCACAAAAAGTTGAACCACAAGAATAACGTACAAATTTCGCATTGAGGGTGCGTGGAATAACAATGAGAGTGCTCCAGCACTCATACGACATCGCGCACCAACCATACGTCCAGATATATGTCCAGTATGTCTAGCACGCAGACAAGATGGTTGCAGGGTGTCAGTTGGCCTCCTTATAAAGAAAACACACTGTCAACACGGGCACTGAGGCAGAACCAACTTTCGTCAGAAAACACTAGAGACTTACACACTGACCCCCAATGACGTCTCGCTTGACACCACTGAAGTAGCAAATGGTTGTGGTTTAGGGTCAGTGGAATCCACGACAGTAGATGACTGACGTAGAGCTGTCCTTGAACTAACCGATTTGTGAAAGTATCCGCGATCTACTGGTAGCGTCTTTCATTAGTAATCAAAACGTCCTCGGTCCCAGGTGAGCGCACGTCATCGCCTAAATTTTGATGAATAATCACCGGCATAAGAAGACGCCCTCATTCTTTCAACGGGCTTGTCAAAGAAGGCGGAGGAGCGAACAGAGGTTCAGGGCGATCTCTTGTCCTTGGGGTGGGAAACTGCTCCTAAAGGCGGAAGAATCAGCAGTTATTAACGGCATGAGGATGCAGAGGGCAATGGAAACCACTGCATTAAAGACACATAACGTGTATCCACAGGTCATGTGGCCTGTAATTGAAAAAAGTGTCATGATTATCTCTCCATTGCCAAAATATTCCGAAATAGTCCCCAATTCGGATCTCCAGGAGGGGACTGCCAAGGAGAAGTGACCATGAGAGAAACAATGAATAACAAACAAGAGAAAACGTTCTACGAGTCGGGGCGTGCAGTGCCAGAAGCTTGAGCGTGGTAGGGAAGCTACAAAATCTGAAGAGGGAAATGCAAAGGCTCAATATAGATATAGTAGGCGTCAGTGAAGTGAAAAGGAAAGAAGAGAAGGATTTCTGGTCAGGTAAGTATAGGGTGGTATCAACAGCAGTAGAAAATGTTATAACGGGAGTAGGATTCGTTATGAATAGAAAGGTAGGGCGCAGAGTCTGTTACTGTGAACAGTTAAGCGATAGCGTTGTTCTTATCAGAACACCAAAGCAACACCGACAACGATAGTTCAGATATACGCGCCGACATCGCAAGCAGAAGATGAAGAGATAGGGTTCCTGAAAGGGTAATACAAAACGTAAAGGCAGACAAAAATCTAATAATCACGGGTGACTGGAATGCAGTTGTAGGGTAAGGCGTTGAAGAAACGGTCACAGGATAATATGGGCTTGAGGCAAGGAATGAGAGAGAGAAAGACTAACTGAGTTCAGTAATAAATTTAAGCCAGTATTAGCGAATACTCTGTTCAAATATCACAAAAGGTGGAGGTATACTTCTAAC
Source organism: Schistocerca nitens (assembly GCF_023898315.1). NCBI lineage: Eukaryota > Metazoa > Arthropoda > Insecta > Orthoptera > Acrididae > Schistocerca > Schistocerca nitens. The sequence goes on along the minus strand of NC_064614.1, from coordinate 783,136,289 downwards.
AGGCCGGATGACATGGGAAGATTTCAGTTACATTACATCATGGTCAGACAGATATTCCGAAATCAGATTGTAACGCGTACCCAGGAGCAGACATAAACTCAGATAACAATGTAGTAGAGATGAAGAATAAGTTTAAGATTAAGAGATTAGTCAGGAAGAATCAATTCGCAATGAAGTGGGATACGGAAGTACTAAGGAATGACGAGATAGAGTTGAAGTTCTCTAAGGCTGTAGATACAGCAATAAGGAATAGTCCAGTTGTCAGTACAGTTAAAGAGGAATGGACATCTCTAAAAAGAGCAATCGCAGAAGCTGGGAGGAAAAACAGAAGTACGGAAAAGGTAGCTGTAAAGAAACCATCGGAAACAGAACAAATACTTCAGCTGATCGATGAAAGGAGGAAGTATAAAAACGTTCAGGGAAATTCAGGATTACAGAAACACAAGTCACCGAGGAATAAAATAAATAGGAAGTTCACGGAAGCGAAGATGAAATGGCTACATGAAAAATGCGAAGAAATCGAAAAGGAAGTCATTGTCGGAAGGAGTGATCCAGAATGTAGGAATGTCAACACAGCCTTCGTGTGAAATTAAAGGCAAGGGTTCTGGCATTACGAGCGCAACGGGAATTCCACTATCATATGCAGAGGAGTGAACCTATAGTTGGAAAGAGTATATTGAAGGCCTCTATGAAGGAGAAGATTTGTCAGGCGTGATAGAAGAAGAAACAATAGTCGATTTAGAAGAGATAGGCGATCCAAAATTAGAATTTAAAAGATCATGTAGGACTTAAGAGGAAATAAGGCAGAAGAGATTGATAATATTCTAACAGGGTTTCTAAAATCCTTGCGAAAAATGGTAACAAAACGACTGTTCACGTTGGTGTGTAGAATGTATGAGTCTGGCGACATACGATCTGACTTTCGGAAAAATATCATCCACAAAGAGCCTAAAAGTGCGAGAATTATCGCACAATCAGCTTAATAGCTCATGCGTCCAAGTTGTTGACAAGAATAAGATACAGAATAATGGAAAAGAAAATTTGGGATGTGTTAGATGACGATCACTTTGGATTATGAAAGGTAAAGACACCAGAGAGGCAATTCTGACAGTATGGTTGGTGATGGAAACAAGACTAAAGATTTATCAAGAAAAATTAATAGGATTAGTCGCCCTTGAAAAAGCGTTCGACGATGTAAAACGGTGCAAGATATTCGATAATCTGGGAAAGGTATGGGTAAGCTATAGGGAGAGACGAATAATATACTACTTGTACAAGAGCCAAGAGGGAATAATAAGAGTGGGCGCTCAAGAACGAAGTGCTCGAATTGAAAAGGGTGTAAGATAGGGATGTAGTATTTTGCTCCTACTGTGCAATCCCTACATCAAAGAAACAGTGAGGGAAATAAGAGGACGGTTCAGGTGAAAAAATATCAGTGGTATGATTCGCTGCTACCCTGACTGAAAGTGTAACTAACGCTCACGACTGGTACAGCGTGTATTTAAAGCAAACCTGATTCGCATCCTCATAGTGGTGCTACTAGCTCCAGTTACGTGACTGGATTAACATCATCTTTAAGATGTAGAGCCGGCCGCGGTGGTCTCGCGGTTCTAGGCGCGCAGTCCGGAACCGTGCGACTGCTACGGTCGCAGGTTCGAATCCTGCCTCGGGCATGGATGTGTGTGATGTCCTTAGGTTAGTTAGGTTTAAGTAGTTCTAAGTTCTAGGGGACTGATGACCACAGCAGTTGAGTCCATTAGTGCTCAGAGCCATTTGAACCATTTTTTAAGATGTAGAAACACGCCTAACTTTGTTAATGTCGCAGAACTCCTTCTTGGTGTTTTTTCCGTCAGTGTAGTTTCGACAGTACTGAGCTGCCATCTGTACATCTTCATTGCATAGCGTATGAAAATCATACTATGCGATAAACCGCAATAATCGGGTCGTCATGGCAACACCGAGGCTATAGGTGTGGCACATCAAGAAATGCCGTGTATGCCTGAGTTAATTGACGGATGTGGATTTTCAAGTGCTTGCGAAAGATAATCTGACTTTTCGGCAGCTCTAAATTATTATTTCTGATACTGGACAGCCTGGAAACTTAAAGACTTCAGTCACAAAGCGTAAATTACATCGTGTTCTCGAATTTTACAGGTCTTGAAATTCTGGTAGTTACTGTAATAATAGTACAACGAACGGTAACTGACATATGAAAATAATTGATGTCTAATTCAGAGGAGAAGTCGTCTGTTTATTCACTGAGGAATGGTTTCGACGTGGTCGATAAGTCGTCTGAGCTAAATATACTTGACCTCCTCTGGTAACTGCTCTCTCCCTTCCTTTCCTTCATCCTCGCAGCCATTCCTCTGAAGACGAACTGAAAGTGGGTGCGTGAGACGAGCATAAATACGAGCCGGCACAGAGTAAATTCAATGGGAGAGAAGATGTGCCATAGCATGTTACACACAGTCACTATTCATCTGTCGCAATGTAAGAGACGTCAAAAAATTTAACGGCTACATACAGTCAACGATTCCCTGGTGCTAATTACGGATATTTTTGTACAGAAGTGGTCTTTCAAGTAATTTCTAAGATGCTATGTTTCAATCATCAGTTCCGCCAATTTTTTGTGATATCTTTTTAGTTATCAACCTGAAGTTAAAGGAAGACGTATTCATGGTATTTTTTTAGGCAAGCTGTTGATTTTCTCATGAAAGTCACGGAAAAGTTAATCTGAGATGGTACCTGAAGGTAAGTAGCATATCTTCGAAACTCACTGCAGTTCTCTTCACAGGGAGCGGAAGTTGCTGCCGCTTCGTCAGCCTGGAAACGCTTCACCCGTTTATGAAGAGCATAGAACGGGTCGCGGGAGAGATCCGTGCTTGTCAAAGGAACCTGTGATATGCTGACGTGTAAGCGAATGCCATACGCTCGCAGACTGCAGATACCTACCGAAAACCATGTTGTACCCATGTCAGCTGCGACGATTATTTTTATTAGTGCTACAAGTTTCGATTTCAAGTAAATCATCATAACGTACAAGAAGATTTTAAATTACTGTGTCGTTGCGGAATATACATTACGTTTCATCTCAGTTCACATAATGTCGGAAATACGGAGAACTTCTTGTGCCTGATGTTGATTGGTAACATTCGAAACTGGTAGTAGAAATAAAGGTCTGCTGATGACGAAACAACACGATTTTTCTACTCATTTCTCATTGCAAGATATCAGAACGTGAAGATTAACTGTTTTGTTCTTTTTTTAATCAACAGCAAATAAAGTTGTTCAGTGCAGGAACGTTGCCTGCACTCTGTTCTGGGTAGGAGTGACACAGTAATATTAATATCGGCCTCAATTCTTGCATCTACCACGACGAAGGGGGAAGTACTTGTACATTATTCCAGTACTACTGAAAACTAATTTTATATTCGCCGTTATCGTGAAACTTACGTAGTACACAGAATAAGGTCGAAGTAAAAAATAGTAATGTTTTGCTGACAAGGGACACTGGTACAAAAATAAAAACGCATTGTAAAAATCGTTCTTACATGCTTGTTTAATTATTCTAACGTAAATAGGTGAACACGTACAAATTTCAGGGTTGTAACTGTTCTATATCTTTTTAACAATGTTAAATGATAAAGGACGTTGCCAGGTTGTGTACGAAATGGGATTCGAAGTCCTTCTTTTCTACTACTTTTTGTGTGTGCTGTAGAATGAATTACCTACAAAAGAAAATCATTCAGCTAAAACCTGCATTATATTTTTAAACACCCACATTCAAGAAAGATGCAGAAACGGATTATGTACACATAAACGTTAAAAACAAGTTCACAAATAATTTCCATATTCATCTATATCTGAAACTACATACAGTACATACTCCACAAGCCACCGAACTGTAAGTCACTTAAGGTACCCTGTACCACTGCCAGTCATTTCTTTCCTATTCCACTTCCAAACAGGGAAGAACGTCTGCCTATATGCCTCTGCACGAGTCCTAATTTCTCGCATCTTATCTTCGCGGTCCTTACGCGAATGTATGTTGGTGGCTATGGAATCGTTTTGCAATCAGCTTCAAATGCCGGTTCCCTAAATTCGCTCTCTACGTCGCCTTCCCTGCAGAGATTCCCATGTGAGTCTCAGAAGCATGTCCGTAATACTTGCGTGTAGTTCGAACCTAGTGATACCTATGTAGCAGCCCACCTCTGAATTTCTTCGACGTTTTCCTTCAATCCGATCTGGTGTGGATCCGAAAAGCCCAGTAGCACTCAATAATGGGTCAACTAGTGTCTTATACACGGTCTTCTTTAGAGATGAATCACACTTCCCTAAAATTCTCCCCAAAAGTGGGAGTGGACCGTTCGCCTTCCGTACTACAAACTACACGCGCTCTTTGCCTTTCATATCGTTTCGCAGCCTTACGCCTAGGTATGTATTCGATGTCACTATGTAAAGTAACACACTACTAAGGCTGTATTAGAAAATTACAGGACTGTTTTTCCTATTCATCTGCATTAACTTACATTTTTCTACTCTTAGAGCTAGTTACCACTCATAATACTAACTATAAATTTCGTCTAAGTCATCTTGTACCCTCCTACATTTACTCAAAGACGACACCTCCCCGTACACCACAGCATCATCAGCAAACAGCCGCAGATGGCTGTTCACCCAGTCAGCCAGATTATTGATGAATACAAACAGCCATAGTACCACTCTTCCTTGATGATACTCTTGTCTCTGAAGAACACTTGTCATTGAGAGGAACGTACTTGGTTCTATTTCTTAAGAAATCTTAGAGCCATTCAAATATCTGGAAGTCCATCCCATATGCTCAAATTTTTTGTCATCAACCTTCTGACTGGTTTGAAGAGGCGCACCAGGAATTTGTCACCTGTGCCAACCGCTTCATCTCATCCAAGAGTAGCTTTTGCATCCTACGTTCTTCATTATTTGCTGGATGTCTTCCAATCTTTGCCTCTCTCTACAGTTTTTGCTCCCTACAGCTCCCTCTAGTAGCATGGGAGTCATTCCCTCCTGGCTTAACAGATGTCCTATTACCAGTTCCCTTCTTGATGTCAATGTTTTCCACATATTTCTGTCCTCTCCGATTCTACACAGAACGACCTCATTCATTACCTAATCTGTCCACCTAATTTTCAACACTCGTCTCTAACACCACATATCCAACGCTTCGATTCTCTTCTGTTCCGGTTTTCCCACAGTCTGTGTTTAACTACCATACATTGCTGTACTCCAAACGTACATTCTCAGAAATTTCTTCCTCAAATTAGGCCCTAAGTTTGATACTTAGAGACTTCTCTTGGCCAGGAACACCATTTTTGCCGGTGTTAGCCTGCTTGTGATGCCCTGCCTGCTCCGTCCGTCACTGGTTATTTTGCTACCAAAATAGTAGTATTCCTTAACTTCATATACTTCGTGACCATCAATCCTGATGTGAAGTTTCTCGCTGTTCTCATTTCTGCTACTTCTCATTACTTTCAACTTTTTCCGAGTTATTATCAATCCATATTCAGTACTCATTAGACTCTTCATTCTATTCAGCAGATCCTGTAACTCTTCTTCAACGTAATTCTTCTTCACTTTCATCCACGATAGCAGTGTCATCAGCGAATCATATCATTTATATCCTTTGACCTTGAATTTTAATTCCACTCCTGAACGATTCTTTTGTTTCCATCATTGCCTCTTCGATGTACATACTGAACAGTAGAGGCGAAAGAATACAACCCTGTCTTACACCCTTTTATCCCGAGCACTTCGTTCTTATTCGCCCTCTCTTATATTCCCTCCTGGCTCTTGTACATAATGTTCTCGTACATCATCCGTTTCCCCCTACTGCATACCGCTATTTATCTCGGAATTTCGAACATCTTACAACATTTTACATTGTCGAACGCTTTTTTCAGATCGACAGATACCACGAACGTGTCTCGATTTTTCTTCAGCCTTGCTTCCATAATCAAACGTAACGTCGGAATTGCTCCTCTTGGTGCCTTTACCTCTCCTAAAGCCAAACTGTTCGTCATTTAACACACGCTCAATTTTCTTTTCCACTCTTCTGTATACTATTCTTGCCAGAAACTTGGATGCTTGAGTTTTTAAGCCGGATGTGCGATAATTCTCGCACCTGTCAGCTCTTGCCGCCTTCGGAATTGTGTGGATGATATTTTTCCGAAAGTCAGATCGTATGTCGCCAAACACAAGCTTTCTGCCTACCAATGTACATATTTTCAATATAAAATGAAACAGCCAACCACTTGCATATAAACCAGTTGCTAAATCGAAAAATTACATTGCTAAAAAGCAACAGTCAGAATTTGGAGCAGCTATGCTCAGGTCAAAAGTAAAAAAAAACGTTGTAGCCGTTGTGTTGTATCCAGCTGGGAACAACATCAGTCAGTACCTGCTAGCGTTCAGCCGTATAACAAACCCATCTTACCACGGACCAATACAGGGTAGTCGGTTTGCTTGCCTACATTCTCTTAATGGTACAATATGAATGTTACTATTTGAGTCGCTGAAGATTCAATTCGCTGAATGCACTGGGTTCAAAAATAGAGCTGTAAAATAACAATATTACATTTCTCCTGAATATTAAAAATCTCCTCGGAGTGGAGAAAGAAGAAATAAACTGAAAAAGGCTCTCCTTATACTTTGATATGAACATTCTGCTTGGCTGAAAAAAAGGTCACATCTGATCATGCTAATGGATTGAAATGTTCTGCCGGCCGGAGTGGCCGAGCGGTTCTAGGCGCTACAGTCGGGAACCGCGCGACCGGTACGGTCGCAGGTTCGAATCCTGCCTCGGGCATGGATGTGTGTGATGTCCATAGGTTAATTAGGTTTAAGTAGTTGTAAGTTCTAGGGGACTGATCACCTCAGCAGTTAAATCCCATAGTGCTCAGAGCCATTTGAACCATTTTTTAAAAATGTTTTCGTCATCGACAGCGACGCTTAGACCTAATATCCTGTCCTATCTCAGAGGTGTCCACGCAATGGATTGAAATATTTTTGTGCCTTAAACAAGATGTATTTTAAGACCTGCATTTCTGAGATTGTTTGGGTAGAATTTAACTCTGGGTCTGCAGTCGTATAGGTGAATGTGGCAAACCTTCTGAAAGCTTCCTGTAATTGACCGGTGAAATTGTTAACAGCCTATGACTGAGAAAAGGGCTCTTCTTCGCCCCATTTTGATTCATAATTATGCAGCCATGCACACTAGGCCCCTGAATTCGTAATTGTTCCCCACCACTGTTGGAAGCTTCCTAGACAGAACATCTTTCTCAACGAGGAAATTTACACTTCATTCTCCTCGCTTCTATCGCAGAAAAAGGCTCTTTTCAGCTAATGTATTTGAATCCGTACACACCGCTAACACACAATATCCAGTTACATTAACGTGGCCGCCTGTCAGAAGGCTGCATTATCACCTATTGCGGTGTGGAACGCTGCGGGACGTAGAGGAAGAGACTTCTGGAAGGTACCGGTTTGGACCTGTACCGACTCCAGTGCCTTGCGGGCTGCACTAGCTTCCCAGGTTGAGAATCCATGGCGCGAGCAGCCCCTTCGATGTAGTCCCAAAGATTCTGGATTGAATCTAAATTCTAACAATTTAGGGGTCAGGGGAGTACGATAAAACTCATCCTGGTATGCTTTAAACCACGCATGTACACTGTGAGCTGTGTGATACGTTGCATTATCCTGCTGGTAGACGCCAACGTGCCGAGAGAAGACAAGCTACATGTTGGGGTTCACATGGTCCCCAAGGATAAACGTAAGTTGCTCCATTGCGCCTTCCAGAGTGACGAGATCACTCAAGGAACACCACAAAAACATTCCCCAGACCGTAATTCGCCCTTCTCTGGCCTGTACCCTTTCCTCCCAGACTTTTATCGCTGTACATTCCAACGGTCATTTGTGCAATGTAGCATAAAACATAATTCATCTAAAGAGGTCACCGGCCGATACTCATTGGACATCCTGTTTTGGTATTCGAGTGCAAATTCCAACCTTTATCTCAGACGAACAGCTTTCAGCACGGATGCATGAAGCAGACACCTACTGCGGAGACACTCACGCGGCAACGTTCGCGGAACGGCCGTTGAGGAGTAACTGATAATAGCCCCTTGCTTCATGTGGCGGGGTCGGTTGCTCAACAGTTGCACGTGTATTTGCCCGTACGCATCTCACCAGCTGTCGTTCAGCACTGTCATCTACGTCCCGTTGTGCGTCACAGTGGCCTTGGTGGTGGTTGTGGATAGCACCATTCTGTGTTGCACAGTGTACTTTAACTAAGGAGGCACGCCAACTGCATACAGACTTGAGAAAACCAATGATCATGCACATTTGTGCGTCAGATCAATTGCTCTTTTTCTACTTGCAATTTCTAACGCGGGCACCCTGCAAGCTTTATATACCCTCCACTGCTAGTGCTGCCACCTACCGTCTGAGAGTGGTATTACATAGACATAGGCGGTGGTCACAATGTGTCTGGAAGGTCTAGTATAGCTGCGTTCAGAGTCCCCTACAAAACCACTGCCCTGTAAATATGAATGTGCACTCAACGAGCAGTGACTTGGTCTTCATTGGCCATAGACAAACGCTAAAAGACTCATGTGATTAAACTGTGCAGAAAGGGATGAAATTGTGGGAAAATCGGAAGAATGTCAGATGCATATACTGTAAGACGTTCATGTTATGCCGGAAGTTGCGACTGGAATCCGGTACCCTGGGAATAGGAACTTGGTTCAAATGGCTCTGAGCACTATGGGACTTAACATCTGTGGTCATCAGTCCCCTAGGGCTTAGAACTACTTAAACCTAACTAACCTAAGGACATCAAACACATCCTTGCCCGAGGCAGGATTCGAGCCTGCGACCGTAGCAGTCGCGCGGTTCCGGACTGCAGCGCCTAGAACCGCTAGGCCACCACGGCCGGTGGAATAGGAACTATCCCGTTGTACAATGAGTTAATGGCTGTACGATGAAGCGATAGAGAGTAGAATGAGGACATTATTTAGTCTGTTTTCTATGAAGATTTGCTCATGTTTTTGCTCCACGACTGCGCCCAAAAGACCCATAGCGTCAGAGAAATTGTATAGTGTCCTACATAATAGTGAGTGGTAAATGCACAGTGACGCTCTGCAAAATCTAAATCTGCGGTTTATTGCGACAAACTCGGGAATATTCTCTAAGAGACGGTGAAACTACTTCCTAGATACTCTAACTACATAGTTTCATCGTGGGACTAGCAGCTCCCAGTAGTAAAGCGCCTGGACAATGTCCTGACTAGCGCACTCACTGGCCAGGGCGGAACAGGTGTTTCTACCTGACGAAAGAGCAATATTTCTGTACCGCACATACTCCCGGGCGACTCATACATCAGAGGCGTGTCAAATCAGCGGCCGAGCAGCGCGCATCATTGAAAGCCGCTCCAGGCGCTGAGTTATACGGATTGATACGCTCTCGTTCGACATTTAATATAGATTGATTACGCACATTATGGTCCCGTCCCCACGCGAAATTTAGCGTGGCGCAATAAATTGCCGGCCGGACGCGCATGGAAATCACCTGTTTCCCCCAGCATAAAACACGGCTCTTCGGTGTAGGGTCGCGCTGCTTCCCGGTAAACACTGCCAGATAACGCTCGTTTTGGCGAATAGCTGGATCTGCCACGAGGCTTCCTGCACCGGGTACGGAGAAGGTAAAATACGAGTTGTGAGAACAGGGTATCCTGTGTCTGCGTTGTCTCCATCTACATCTATACCACGTAAGTGGAGGGTACTTCCATCCACTACCTTTTCCCCAGTTCTGTTCGTTAGAAGATGGTAAGAACGATGTTCCACAAACCTTCCTACGAACATCTTTCTGTTTTTCTCGCTTTAGTCATTTCGTGAGACGTATTTTGGAGGAAGTAACATGTTTTTTTGGAAATTTGTGGTAAGTTCCTACGGCTGCAAACTGCTGAAGTCATCGGTCCATAGGCTACTAAATCTAACCTAAACTAACTTACGCTAAGGACAACACACACACCCACGCCGGAGGGAGGACTCGAACCTGCGACGGTGGGAGCCGCGTGAACCGTGGCAAGTCGCCTGAGACCACGCGGCTACCCCGCGCGGTGAACTAACATGTTGCTCGAGCCTTCTTCACTCAAGCATTCTCAGGATTTTTCACATTAAGCCTCTCCGTGATACCGCCCCCCCCCCCCGCCCCCCTCGCCACGCTTATAAAGTCATCCATTGGAGGACGTTTAGCATCCCTCTAACACTATCGAGCCCTCTAATCGGTCCCATTTGAAATACGTCAGTCTTCGTTGGATCTTATATCTCCTGTTACGTGAACGTCATAATTGATCTTCCCCCATGAACCAAGGATCGTACCGTTTTTGTGGAGAGGCTTGCGTGCCTCAGCGATACTGATAGCCATACCGTAGGTGCAACCACAGTGGAGGGGTACCTGTTGATAGACAAGAAAACATATCTTCCTCAAGAGGGGCAACACCTTTCTTGGTAGTTGCAGCAGTCTGGGTGATCGAATAATCTGACCTTGTAACAGCGACCAAAACGGCCTTGCTGTGCGGGTACTGCGAACAGCAAGCAAGAGGAAACTACGGACGGAATTTTTCTCGAGATCATGCAGGTCTATTGTGTGGTTAAATCATGACGGCATGTTCTTGGGTAAAATATTCCGGAGGTAAAATAGTCCAACTTTCGGAGTTCAGGACGGAGACTACTCAGAAGGACGTCGGCATCTGGAGAAAACCAAACCATCGTTCTACGTATCGGAGGGTGGTGTATAAGATCCACTACTATGGTAGTTAGGTAGGAAAATTAAAAAAGAGAAGTGTGTAAGTTAAAGTTTGATATAGTGTGAATTAGTGAAGTTCGATGGTAAATGAATATATGGCTATAAATACACAATCAGACTGAGATAATGCCGGATTGGGTTTAATAATGAATAAGAAAATAGGAAACCGGTTAAACTAATGTGAATACTGTAATGTACGCGTTATTGTAGCTAAAATAGACACGAAACCCACACCCATCATAGTCGTGCAAGATTAAATGCCAACTAGCTGTGCAAATAATGAAATGGAAATGAACGTTTGGTGTCATTGGCCGGGAGGCCCCTTGCGGGGCAGGTCTGGCTGCCTTGGTGCAGCTCGAGGGTAAATTCGGCGCCACATTGCAGAAACTGAAGAAATGTATGACGAGATAAAAGAAAATTTTCAGGTAGTTATGGGAAGCGGAGACTTAACAGTGGTGGTGGACTGGAATTCGCAATAGGGAAAGAAAGATAATGAAAAATAGTAGGTTCACATGCACTGGATGAACGGAATGAAAGAGGGAGCTGTTTGACAGAGTTCTGCACAGGGTGTAATTTAATCAACGTTAACACTTGCTTTAAGAACCATGAAAAAGGTTGTACACTTGGAAGAGAGTTGGAGACACCAGAAGGTTTCAGACTGAGAATAAGACAGAGATTTAGGAACCACATTTTAAATTGTTAGAAATTCCCAGGGGCAGATGTACACTCTATGAGGTTAACAGAAAGTGTAAAATGGCTATATAGGAATGAGTAGAGGGCAAATTAACAACTGAGAAGCTTTTTTCATAATGGAAAGATAGTTAGCACCTACAGGAAAATTAAGGAGGTCCTTTGGAGAAGAGGAAACATTCGTAAGAATATCACGACTTCCGTTGGAAAACCACTCCTAAGCGAAGAAGGAAAATCTGACAGAGGAGTGTATAAAGGACCTATAAAACAGACATGTACTTGAAAGCAGTATTAAAGAAGTGGATGAGGACGTAGATGATGAGATGGGAGATATGACACTGCGAGAAGAATTTGACAGAGCGCTGAAGCCCAGGAGAAGACGACATTCCATAACTGCAGACAGCGTTGGGACTGCTAGCAAAGACAAAATTGTTCCATATAGTGTGCAAGACGTATGAGAGGTGATATACTTTTTCAGACTTTATGAAGAACTTTGACGAGTAGGAGTTTGGTATTTCTCACAACAGTGTTTCACGTGCATGGGGAGCGTTCCTACCACAGGCACTGCAGCCAAATGGACAGGAGGCGATGACCACGGTCAACAACAGCACTAGATGTCCATTGCATTGTGCAGAAGACAAGAAGGGATCCACGTCAAGCAGCGAGAGCAGTTTAAACGATGTTTAAAGGGAGCACAAGGCGGCACGGTGAAATGGAGTCTGCGTGGGATGGTCTCTTTGACTGACGACCAGTGTGTTACATTCTCATTACACCCACACTTCGACGGCCCCGTTTGTTATGGTACCAAGAGTACATGGTCTGGACCGAGATGAGCTGAGTCGCATGATGTTCTTGGTTGAGAGCAGATTCAGCCCGAGTAGTGATTCTTTACGTACAGTCGCATGACGAAGGTGGAAACACTTAGTGCACCCAGGAGTATTGTCGAACATTATCATTTTTCTGGTCCAGGTGTTTTGGTGTGAGGTGGGAGTGGGGGTGGGGCAGTGTTACATTGGATTACCGACCTCATAATCTTTGAACACGGAACACTCACCGGTCAACGATACTGTGACTTTATACTCCCTCCCCATGAGCGTCTTTTCAGGGGTGCATTCGGGCGTGACTTAATTTGTACGAGTGACAGAATGTGAAGGTCGAGGGGCTCTTGGAACGAGGGGAAATTATGTGAATGTACTGGCCTACCTGGCGAGCTCATCTACATCCGCCAACGACCATCCAGCAGATATCATCCGCGCTGTTGGAGGTGCGGAATATCCTACTACGAGAACTCCTTACCAATCTTGTGGCCAGCTTTGGAGAATCTTGCAAAGCATGCATTGCTGTTTTTCACGTACCCTGTTAAGAATCATGTCCAGCCTTCTGTAATGTCTAGGGGACTGACATAAATTACATTAAATTTATTCGCAGTTGCTAATACGGACAGTCATCAGCTGTAGAACGGAATGACAAATAACAATGACAACTGGTGCTGAATCGGGATTCGAACCGGGACTTCACACTTACCGAAAGTTGTCGCCTTGCTATTTGGCTATCCGTGCATGACTCACTGCCCGATCCATACTTCCGTATGACGTCAACGATGAGTCTACATCCTGTATTGGTACATGCATTATGTATATTCTGGTACAGGTAAGACATTTCATTTGAAAGTCACTTGCCTAGTGTCGGCGGATAATTACGATATTACAGTGCCTGTGTTATCCTGAATTACGATGCAAAGTTCATTTGGAAAAGGGACTTTGAGTTGTAATTCAGAACAATGCAGACACTGCAGTCTTCGAAATAGCGGGCAGAGGCGCGTCGCCAGCCGCTACTCCTCGGCAGGCGAGGGCGACAGGGCAAGCGCGGCTGAGTTCCAACTGAGCGGCCTTGCAAACAGCAACAGCGGTGTAGGCTTACCAGGAGCTGCTGTGCCGGCTGGACTTGCCGCAGAGCGCGTGGGCGGCCGCCGACACTACGCTGCACTCATTGTAGTGCCGTAAAGTATGAGATTAAAGTAATGCCACCAAATACCGCTGTATCACTTTGCACTGCCCCTTGACGCTCTTGAACTTGCTCAGCCTCCTGACGAAAGACGGCGGTGGGTCCCGCCTTCAGCTGGGCCACCTGGAGTCCCGGGTTCGACCACCCGACACCCAGCAACAGCAACATTGTATTCAATGTGATTATCGTCTCTGAGTAAAAGTCTTAGCTCTATTCGTCTATTTGCGTGTTTCTTTCAGTACGTTTCTGTACTGTGCTGTTGTTGTTGTTGTTGTGGTCTTCAGTCCTGAGACTGGTTTGATGCAGCTCTCCATGCTACTCTATCCTGTGCAAGCTTCTTCATCTCCCAGTACCTACTGCAACCCACATCCTTCTGAATCTGCCTAGTGCATTCATCTCTTGGTCTCCCTCTACGATTTTTACCCTCCACGCTGCCCTCCAATGCTCAATTTGTGACCCCTTGATGCCTCAGAACATGTCCTACCAACCGATCCCTTCTTCTAGTCAAGTTGTGCCACAAACTTCTCTTCTCCCCAATCCTATTCAATACCTCCTCATTATTTACGTGATCTACGCACCTTATCTTCAGCATTCTTCTGTAGCTCCACATTTCGAAAGCTTCTATTCTCTTCTTGTCCAAACTGGTTATCGTCCATGTTTCACTTCCATACATGGCTACACTCCATACAAATACTTTCAGAAACGACTTCCTGACACTTAAATCTATACTCGATGTTAACAAATTTCTCTTCTTCAGAAACGATTTCCTTGCTATTGCCAGTCTACATTTTATATCCTCTCTACTTCGACCATCATCAGTTATTTTACTCCCTAAATAGCAAAACTCCTTTACTACTTTAAGTGTCTCATTTCCTAATCTAATCCCCTCAGCATCACCTGATTTAATTTGACTACATTCCATTATCCTCGTTTTGCTTTTGTTGATGTTCATCTTATATCCTCCTTTCAAGACACTGTCCATTCCGTTCAACTGCTCTTCCAAGTCCTTTGCTGCCTCTGACAGAATTACAATGTCATCGGCGAACCTCAAAGTTTTTACTTCTTCTCCATGAATTTTAATACCTACTCCGAATTTTTCTTTTGTTTCCTTTACTGCTTGCTCAATATACAGATTGAATAACATCTGGGAGAGGCTACAACCCTGTCTCACTCCTTTCCCAACCACTGCTTCCCTTTCATGCCCCTCGACTCTTATAACTGCCATCTGGTTTCTGTACAAATTGTAAATAGCCTTTCGCTCCTTGTATTTTACCCCTGCTACCTTCAGAATTTGAAAGAGAGTATTCCAGTTAACGTTGTCAAAAGCTTTCTCTAAGTCTACAAATGCTAGAAACGTAGGTTTGCCTTTTCTTAATCTTTCTTCTAAGATAAGTCGTAAGGTTAGTATTGCCTCACGTGTTCCAACATTTCTACGGAATCCAAACTGATCTTCCCCGAGGTCCGCTTCTACCAGTTTTTCCATTCGTCTGTAAAGAATTCGCCTTAGTATTTTGCAGCTGTGACTTATTAAACTGATAGTTCGGTAATTTTCACATCTGTCAACACCTGCTTTCTTTGGTATTGGAATTATTATATTCTTCTTGAAGTCTGTGGGTATTTCGCCTGTCTCATACATCTTGCTCACCAGATGGTAGAGTTTTATCATGGCTGGCTCTCCCAAGGCCATCAGTAGTTCTAATGGAATGTTGTCTACTCCCGGGGCCTTGTTTCGACTCAGGTCTTTCAGTGCTCTGTCAAACTCTTCACGCAGTATCGTATCTCCCACTTCATCTTCATCTACATTCTCTTCCATTTCTATAATATTGTCCTCAAGTACATCGCCCATGTATAGACCCTCTATATACTCCTTCCACCTTTCTGCCTTCCCTTCTTTGCTTAGAACTGGGTTGCCATCTGAGCTCTTGATATTCATACAAGTGGTTCTCTTCTCTACAAAGGTCTCTTTAATTTTCCTGTAGGCAGTATCTATCTTACCCCTAGTGAGACAAGCCTCTACATCCTTACATTTGTCCTCTAGCCATCCCTGCTTAGCCATTTTGCACTTTCTGTCGATCTCATTTTTGAGACGTTTGTATTCCCTTTTGCCTGCTTCATTTAATGCATTTTTATATTTTCTCCTTTTTCTCCTGTGCTGTAGCAGTATTTTTTTTTCTGTGTATGCTTCCATTTCATAGAGCTTGGGAGTGATACAAAAACAAAACAAAAAATTGGAATTGAGAATGGTTTCGTAGTACTTTCTGAATCATGTTCTCGCCCTTAAATAAGGTTATCATATGAAACATACTGGCAGATTAAAACTGTGTACCGGACCGAGATTCGAACTCGGGACCTTTGCCTTCTGCGGGCAAGTGCTCTACCAGCTTCTTTTTGTCTGTTGATTTTTATTGTCTTTCATAGGTGCTAAACACAATATACAGAAACTAAAGGTGCCATTCAACACGGCCAAACGCAAAAAAAAGCTCCTAAAGCCGTCTAGATTTAAAGAATTCGCTAGAAAAAGAAAGAAAAGGAAACATAACCCTGCAACGGCCCTGTTGGTGTGCATCCAGGTCGGCTTCTCGCTAACTTAAAAACTACCGAGCTACCCAAGCATGACTCACGACCCGTCCTCAGTTGGTAGAGCACTTGGCGGCGAAAGGCTTAGGTCCAGAGTTCCAGTCTCGGTCCGGCACACAGTTTTAATCTGCTAGGAAGTTTCATATCAGCGTACACTCCGCTGCACAGTGAAAATCTCGTTCTGGAAACGTTATTGTAGTCTTAACAAAACTCATTACTGAAATTTTCCGCCGGCCGCGGTGGTCTCGCGGTTCTAGGCGCGCAGTCCGGAACCGTGCGACTGCTACGGTTGCAGGTTCGAATCCTGCCTCGGGCATGGATGTGTGTGATGTCCTTCGGTTAGTTAGGTTTAAGTAGTTCTAAGTTCTAGGGGTGACCACAGATGTCAAGTCCCATAGTGCTCAGAGCTATTTGAACCATTTTTTGAGGTTCTGACTAGACAATACGGATTGCTGACGCAACTACTTAGGTCTGAAGATGATCCAAAGTGATCGAAACATGTAATCAGATCAAAAATGTGTATTTTTAAGATCAGAAATAACCAGTCGTCATATGCACAAATTTTTATTGAAGTAACTTCTTAACTAGTTTTGTCAAATTAACACGTCATCCGCAGAAGATCATACCATTAAGCATCGAAAAGCAATAATCAAGCAAACTCTAGACGTAAGGGTCCTACAAAAACGCGTACAAAATAAGAATTTAATAATAACCAGGACTTGATCGCAATTGACAGTAAATGTAGAGCAATAAACACATTATAAAGGTTCATTCGTTAAAATTTTAAGTAGTACTGCAAGGTAATTAAAAAGTAACAAAAAGAATGCAAAGACACGGTGGCAAAAAAACTTGGCGTCATAAGTAGGATATTAAAAAACCACGAGGCATATGATGATTAGCACCACTAGACCCACAGTTTCACTATAAAAGATTTCACTTATATGAGAAGCAACCTGCACTAGTACGCCTAGAATCTTACAAAAAATACGAACAATGGGGGAGCTCGTCAGAGGACACTGAGCATCAATCTTACGGAAATGAAACATCATTAAGACCTTATGTCACGTCCTAATAAAGCGTATAAAATTCTACACAAATGTGACACAGTTTGTAATAAAGGCTGATGGTTGGTTGCAGTGGTCAGGCTGATTTAACAATCAGCTGGTGGTGGCGCCGGGGGCCGATGGAGACGCCGCGCTTCATTGAACTTTCCATTACCTTGACGTAGAGGTCGGTCTCTGGATGTGAGTTTTCAGCGACGCAAGTAAGTGAGCTCACGTCGGCTGAGACGTGCGGCCCAATGGCGAGCGCGAGGTCGCAGTGCACACTTACAAGCTGTCTTCCCGTGTAGACCTCTACCTATACCTCTTGTAAATACTAGCAGCAGCACAGCATATCTATCCTCTTCCTCCTTGGTTCCCGCCCCCCCCCCCTTTTTCGTTTTTTTCCTTCCTCCCTTCTTGTTCTTCCCCCTCCTCCAGGTCCCCCCCACCCTGCCTTTGGCTCGGGAGTGTCATCTTTGTGCCGCCACTTTCGTGCAGTGTTTTACAGTGAGTGTTCTACAGTGCGTGTTGTGTTTTTTGGGAAGTGTTGCGAACGGTCATCATACTGTCGCTGGGTGTTCCTTTTATCTCTTGCGAACAGAAACCAGACTGTCGCCGTGTTTTTTAATTGTGTGTGTACTATGTTACTTGTCTGATTCGTGTGTCTTTTATTAACGTTGCCAACCCCTTTTGCCTTCTGTTTTGACTTTCCGCATTTTTCCGCCGTTTTTCACTTGACGTCACCGTTTTATCGCCTGTTTTTCTTGTTTCTTTTCTTCTTCCGTTCTTTAAAATAAAAGTCTGTAGGCTGTAGAGCAGCGTACTAAGCTGCTGCCAGCCCGCCCCATTCGGGGGGAATTGAAAATCAATAAAGAAAAAAAAAAAGAAAGAAAACAGCATATCTACGTTAGTAGCTTAGGAACTTAGCCAGATAACGGCGTAAAGTAGGAAAACACTTAAGGAACTCTGACCAATGTACAATTAGGTGGACCGCGGCTCCGGCTAGCCATCGAAATTAAAACATATTTAAAAATATATAAAATTTAAATTACGTTAAAAAGCAATATGATATCTGTCACTAGATAAGTAAACTGAGGAAAAAAATGAGCAAACAACAGAAGCAAATGGTCGTTCTTAACATGCAATGAAAAGCATTAAGCAAATATAGAGGTCGCTGGATACGGACAATGGGGGAGATTCACATCAACGGGTACAAATGGTCGTTTTTGCTGTGTGATATAAACCATTGGTTAAGGAAAGAGGCAGGTTACAAATCATTTGAAAAGAGAGCAAATACAATAAACAAACAAACTGTTTTTAAGGGAGAGCTTGTCATTCAGCATATATTTGGAGCCCGGGCGGGAATGCTCATAAATTTCTCTCTCTTCTGAAAGATTCATTTTGTACCTTTTATTCACTATGTGCCAGATTTCCATATTAAGTAACGAAAGCGGTGAGTTAAGTGTTTTGCAGCTTTAAGGTGTTCTCTGGACGTTGATTATAAGTATACTCGCCCTCTTTGTTGAATAAATGTTCACGGAACCGAGTCTTAAATGCCCTCCTGTTCGTCCTATATAAAATTCTGGGCACATGCTGCACTGAATTTTGTATATCCTAGATTTTAGATATTTATCAATAGGATAATTATCGTTACGTATTAAAAGACGTTTGGTGAGATTATTAGTGGTGAACACTACATTGAAATCATATATTTTAAATAAAATCGCAACCCGACAGGAAATATCACCGAAGAACTGAATGGAAAACTTTGCAGTAGAGCCGTTTTTTTTTTTTTTTTGCATGTAAAGAACGACCATTTGCTTCTGCTGTTTGCTCGTTTTTCTCAATTTTGTTATCTAGTCGAGTTACCTTAGTGCTTTTTAACGCAATTTAAATTTTATATATTTTTGTAAATACGTTTTAATTTCGATGGCTTGTTGGAGCCGCGGTCTACCTTTTTGTATAGTGGTCAGAGTGTCTAATACGCTTTCCTACTTTACGCTGTTATCTGGCAAAGTTCGTAAGTTACTAACGTAGATGTGCTGTCGCGCTGCTGGTATTTATAAGAGCTATAGGTAGAGGTCGACACGGAAAGACAGCTTGTACCTACGCACTGGCACCCTCGCTCGCCATCGAGTACCACGTCTCAGCTGGCACGGGTCCACTTACATGTGTCACTGAGAACTTGCGTCCAACGACCAGCCTCTACGTCGATATAATGGAAAGTTCAGTGAAGCGACGCTTCTCTGTCGGCCCACAGCCCTGCCATCAGCTGATTATTAATTCAAACTGATCGCTGTACCCTTTCTTCAGCCCTTTTTACAAACTACGTCACTTTCGTGTAAAATTTTATATACTTCATTAGTACGTGACATAAGGTCTTAATGGTGTTCAATTTCTTTGAGACTGATATTCAGTTTATCTTTGACTTGTTACAAACACGAAGACCCTCACTGTGCTTAATTTTTATAAGGTTTTCGTCACACTAGGTCTGGTTGCTTCTGATGTAAGTGATACCTTTTATAGTCAAACTATCAGTCTATTAGTGCTAATCATCACATGTCTCGTCGTTTTTTAATATCATACTTATGATGCCAATTTTTTTGTCACGGTATCTTCGCATTTTTTGTGTTACTTTTTAATTACATGGCAGTGCTATGCAAAATTTTAACGAAGATACGCTTATAATCTGTATATTGCTCTACACGTAGTGTTATTAATGTGCTGTTAATTGTGATGCAACCTGGTAGTCACTAAATTCTAATTTTGTACCCTTTTCTTATGGTATTCTAACGTCCAGAGTTTGTTTGACGACTTGAAACACTCCTGGTGTCAACTCACTGTTATTAACTAGTACATTATAGCCTAACAGTTTAGAATAGTTTGACCGTGTCTAACTGATAAAGGCTGATCAGTTAATATACGCACAGGAATTGTTTCGTATCAAATCCAACAAAACCTAAGAGGATGTCAGATTGCGACAATCGTCCTGATCACTTCACTCCTCTGGGTTGTCCTGAGCTTCATGCAGATGGTATCTCTTTATATTTTCAAATGTTCCTTGCCATGCACTCGATTTATCTGAGCATATTCCAGCTCCACAGTATTGGGGTGTTCGATTTTGACAACATGGTCCCTTGTATACATGGTTACATTTACGTATTTCAGAATCTATCTTCTTTGAATTAGCATGCACTTTCACCAGCACTATGTCTCCTACCCAGCAGGTAATAGGTTTCATCAATTTATCATGTCTTTCCTCTTTACTTTCCGCCTTCCTCCCGAGTACATTTTTACTAGTTCAAGTATCGTCTCCTAAGTCAGGTTATCTCCTTGTGGATATTCCACTAACTCATGAAAAGCACAGTCAGGTTCCTGATTAAGTAAGATCTCGCATGGTCCAAATCCTGTTGAATCATGTCGTAGGTGGTTCCAAATACGCTCGAATTCTTCTAGGTATTCCTTCCAAATACCATGTTTCTTGAGACAATAGGTCCGACACAGACGATTTAACTCTTTCATCATCCATTCAGCTGGGTTTGAGGCTGGTCTGTATCTACAGATGGCGATCTGTTCTACATAAAAAAAAAATTTTCCATCACCTTGCTTCCGAGTGTTCCGGAACCTGTACAGAAAATTGGAATAGAGATCAACATAAACATCATTTCTGTCCTTTTTACTGCTCATGAAAACCACACATTACATGTTGTATCACAATACAGCGAGGCCTTCAGAGGTGGTGGTCCAGAATCATGTACACACTGGCACCTCTAATACCCGGTAGCACGATCTATTTCATTTATGTGTGCCTGTTTTCGTTGTGGCATACTACCCACCAGGCATTGTTGGTCCAGATTGTCCCACTCTTCAACATCGATTCGGCATAGATCCCTCAGAGTGGTTGGTGGGACACATCGTCCATAAACAGCCCTTTTCAATCTATCGCAGGCATATTCGATAGGACTCATCTCTGGAGAACATGCTCGCCGCTCTAGTCGAGCGATGTCGTTAACCTGAAGGAAGTCATTCACACAATGTGCATGATGGGGGTGCAAATTGTGGTCCATGAAGACGAATGCCTCACCAATATGGTTGCACTATCAGTCAGACGATGGCATTCAAGTATTATACAGCCATTATGGCACCTTCCATGACCCCACATAATGCCACCCCAAAACGGCAGGGAACCTCCATCTTGCTGCACTCGCTGGACAATGTGTCTAAAGTGTTCAGACGGACCGGGTTGCCTCCTAACACGTCTAAAACGATTGTCTGGTTGAAGGCATATGTGACACTCATTGGTGAAGAGAAGGTGATGCCATTCCTCAGTGTCCTCAGTGATCCATACAGCATGTTGTTGGGCCTATCTATATTGGGCTGCATGGTTTTGTGGTTGCAAAGATGGACTTCGCCATGGACATCAGGAGTGAGGTTGCGCATCATGCAGCCTATTGCACACAGTTTGAGTAGTAACATGGCGTCCTGTGGCTGCACAAAAAGTATTATTCAACATGGTGGCGTTGCTGTCAGTGTTCCACTGAGCCATAATCCGTAGGTAGCGGTCATCCACTGAAGTAGTAGCCCTTGGGCGGCCTGAGCAAGGCATGTAATCGACAGTTCCTGTCTCTCTGCATTTGCTCCAAGTCCGAACAACATACTTTTGATTCACTCTGAGAGTCCTGGACACTTCCCGTGTTGAGAGACCTTCCTGGAACAATGTAACATGCGGAAGCTATCGAACCGCGGTATTGACGGTCTAGGCATCGTTGAACTACAGACAATATTATCCGTGTACATTCTTCTTAGTGGAATGGCCGAGCAGTTCTAGGCGCCTCAGTCTACAACCGCGCGACCGCTACGGTCGCAGGTTCGAATCCTGCCTCGGTCATGGATGTGTGTGATGTCCTTAGGTTAGTTAGGTTTAAGTAGTTCTAAGTTCTCGGGGACTGATGACCTCAAATGTTTAGTCCCATAGCGCTCAGAGCCTTTTTTTTTTTTTTTTTTTAGTGGAATGACTGGAACTGATGAGATGTCATACCCCTCTGTCTAATAGGGGCTGCTCATGCATGGTTGTTTACTTCTTTGGGTGGTAGCGTCTTTGATTCATAATCAAATCGTCTTCGGTCCCGTGTTCGATCCCCACCACTGCCTAAATTTTGATAAATAATCAGCATTGGCGGCCGAAGACTTCCGGCGTAAGAAGTCAGCCTCATTCTGCCAACGGCCTTGTCAAAGAGGGCGGAGGAGCGGATGGAGGTTCAGGGCACTCTCTTGTCCTAGGGGTGGGAAATTGCCCCTAAAGGCGGAAGAATCAGCAATGATCAACGACATGAGGATGTAGAAGGCAATGAAAAAGCACTGCATTAAAGACACGTAACGTGTATCCACAGGACATGTGGCCTGCAATTGAAGAAGTGTCATGATGATCTCTCCATTGGCAAAAGATTCCGGAATAGTCCCCCATTCGGATCTCCAGGAGGGGACTGCCAAGGGGGAGGTTACCATGAGAAAAAGATTGAATAATCAACGAAAGGATAACGTTCTACGAGTCGGGGCGTGGAATGTCAGTAGCTTGAACGTGGTAGGGAAACTAGAAAATCTGAAAAGGGAAATGGAAAGGCTCAATCTAGATATAGTAGGGGTCAGTGAAGTGAAGTGGAAGGAAGATTTCTGGTCAGATGAGTATCGGGTAATATCAACAACAGCAGAAAATGGTATAACAGATGTAGCATTCGTTATGAATAGGAAGGTAGGGCAGAGAGTGTGTTACTGTGAACAGTTCAGTGACCGGGTTGTTCTAATCAGAATCGACAGCAGACCAACACTGACAACGGTAGTTCAGGTATACATGCCGACGTCGCAAGCTGAAGATGAACAGATAGAGAAAGTGTATGAGGATATTGAAAGGGTAACGCAGTATGTAAAGGGGGACGAAAATCTAATACTCATGGGCGACTGGAATACAGTTGTAGGGGAAGGAGTAGAAGAAAAGGTTACAGGAGAATATGGGCTTGGGACAAGGAATGAAAGCGGAGAAAGACTAATTGAGTTCTGTAACAAGTTTCAGCTAGTAATAGCGAATACCCTGTTCAAGAATCACAAGAGGAGGAGGTATACTTGGAAAAGGCCGGGAGATACGGGAAGATTTCAATTAGATTACATCATGGTCAGACAGAGATTCCGAAATCAGATACTGGATTGTAAGGCGTACCCAGGAGCAGATATAGACTCGGGTCACAATATAGTAGTGATGAAGAGTAGGCTGAAGTTCAAGACATTAGTCAGGAAGAATCAATACCCAAAGAAGTGGGATACGGAAGTACTAAGGAATGACGAGATACGTTTGAAGTTCTCTAACGCTCTAGGTACAGCAATAAGGAATACCGCAGTAGGCAGTACAGTTGAAGAGGAATGGACATCTCTAAAAAGGGCCATCACAGAAGTTGGGAAGGAAAACAGAGGTACAAAGAAGGTAGCTGCGAAGAAACCATGGGTAACAGTAGAAATACTTCAGTTGATTGATGAAAGGAGGAAGTACAAACATGTTCCGCGAAAATCAGGAATACAGAAATACAAGTCGCTGAGGAATGAAATAAATAGGAAGTGCAGGGAAGCTAAGACGAAATGGCTGCAGGAAAAATGTGAAGACATCGAAAAAGATATGATTGTCGGAAGGACAGACTCAGGATACAGGAAAGTCAAAACAACCTTTGGTGACATTAAAAGCAACGGTGGTAACATTAAGAGTGCAACGGGAATTCCACTGTTAAATGCAGAGGAGGGAGCAGATAGGTGGAAAGAATACATTGAAAGCCTCTATGAGGGTGAATATTTGTCTGATGTGATAGAAGAAGAAACAGGAGTCGATTTAGAAGAGCTAAGGGATCCAGTATTAGAATCGGAATTTAAAAGAGCTTTCTAGGACTTACGGCCAAATAAGGCAGAAGGGATAGATAACATTCCATCAGAATTTCTAAAATCATTGGGGGAAGTGGCAACAAAACGACTATTCACGTTGGTGTGTAGAATATAATAGTCTGGCGATATACCATCTGACTTTCGGAAAAGCATCATCCACACAATTCCGAAGACGGCAAGAGCTGACAAGTGCGAGAATTATCGCACAATCAGCTTAACAGCTCATGCATCGAAGCTGCTTACAAGAATAATATACAGAAGAATGGAAAAAAAATTAAGAATGCGCTAGGTGACGATCAGTTTGGCTTTAGGAAAAGTAAAGGGACGAGAGAGGCAATTCTGACGTTACGGCTAATAATGGAAGCAAGGCTAAAGAAAAATCAAGACACTTTCATAGGATTTGTAGACCTGGAAAAAGCGTTCGACAATATAAAATGATGCAAGCTATTCGAGATTCTGAAAAAAGTAGGGGTAAGCTATAGGGAGAGACGGGTCATATACAATATGTACAACAACCAAGAGGGCATAATAAGAGCGGACGATCAAGAACGATGTGCTCGTATTAAGAAGGGTGTAAGACAAGGCTGTAGCCTTTCGCCCCTACTCTTCGATCTGTACATCGAGGAAGTAATGATGGAAATAAAAGAAAGGTTCAGGAGTGGAATTAAAATACAAGGTGAAAGGATATCAATGATATGATTCGCTGATGACATTGCTATCCTGAGTGAAAGTGAAGAAGAATTAAATGATCTGCTGAACGGAATGAACAGTCTAATGAGTACACAGTATGGTTTGAGAGTAAATCGGAGAAAGACGAAGGTAATGAGAAGTAGTAGAAATGAGAACAGCGAGAAACTTAACATCAAGATTGATGGTCACGAAGTCAATGAAGTTAAGGAATTCTGCTACCTAGGCAGTAAAATAACCAATGACGGACGGAGAAAGGAGGACATCAAAAGCAGACTCGCCATGGCAGAAAAGGCATTTCTGGCCAAGAGAAGTCTACTAATATCAAATACCGGCCTTAATTTGAGGAAGAAATTTCTGAGGATGTACGTCTGGAGTACAGCATTGTATGGTAGTGAAACATGGACTGTGGGAAAACCGGAACAGAAGAGAATCGAAGCATTTGAGATGTGGTGCTATAGACGAATCTTGAAAATTAGGTGGACTGATAAGGTAAGGAATGAGGAGGTTCTACGCAGAATCGGAGAGGAAAGGAATATGTGGAAAACACTGATAAGGAGAAGGGACAGGATGATATGACATCTGCTAAGACATGAGGGAATGGCTTCCATGCTACTAGATGGAGCTGTAGAGGGCAAAAACTGTAGAGGAAGACAGAGATTGGAATACATCAAGCAAATAATTGAGGACGTATGTTGCAAGTGCTACTCTGAAATGAAGAGGTTAGCACAGGAAAGGAATTCGTGGAGGGCCACATCAAACCAGTCAGTAGACTGATGACCAAAAAAAAAAAAAAGAGACATCTATGAATAGCTAAATTGACTGTGTCTGTGATACAATATCCACAGTCAACGTCTGTCTTCAGGGGTTCTGAAAACTGGGGTGATGCAAAACTTCTTTTGATGTGTGTATTTAATGCCTATTCAACACTTCCATCCACTCCTTGGGTAGGAATTGGGATCCATTATCACTTAGGTTTCGTTTCGGTTTACATACTCTGCTCAAGTAATCTTTTTCAGGTTTCTTAATGATGTCCTTGCTGGATGCTTTCTTTAATGGATAAAACTTCACAAATTTGGATACAAATTCTTCTGCAACTAGAATTTGCGTGTAATTTCTTTTCGCTGTAGGCAGGCGACCAAACAGGTCGCCACGATATTCTAATTGATTCTGGTATGACCGGATGCAGGTAACTTGTGATAGTGCTCAGCAACTTTTGTACATGCCTTACCATTTGTTGAAGACGCAGTCCACTTTCAGTTTCCCAAGGCATTTCTTAGATCCATAATGGGATTGCTGTAATGTGTGTACCAGATTAACTTGTGTATTATACGCTCTGGTTTACTTAATGTCCAGCTCTCTACATCCTCTCTTCTTCTCTTGTACAGTATTCCTTGTTGGACATAATAGTATGTCCCAATCATTTCTTCACCAGCACATTTATACGTACTATTGATTAATTTAATTTTTTCATCCTGGTTCTGCTCTCTTTATATGTTCCTCAAGAACCTTGTCACTATATCTTCATTCTGTACTCCCTTCATTGGATTTATCCAACTTCCCCTTCTTCTGGTCCACTCACGGCTGCTCCCCAAGAATCGAGTGGCAGCCTTGATAACGCATCAGGTATGTGTTGTGACTTACCAGGCTTGTATATTCCCTTGTATATTCAATTCTTCTAGAATTGCTTAGGAACTGACGTCTATTTTCACGGCCCCAACTCGCATGATAGTCTCCTCTTTCTCGGTTGAACGATTGGTTATTAAACTGATTCCTTTAGTAATTCTCTTCGGCCCTGCTAACCTGCTTGACTATTCTCTTAATTCCAGATATCATTATTTCATCATTTAACCGTTGCTCTAAAGTTTCATTCAGTTCCCATATATGCTCAGCAAATTCTCTCAAGGTATCTTTCCAATTATTAAGAGACTTGTGATGGAGGAGGTTTTCCAGCGTTGCACATTGATGGCCCTTTGACCAGTATTTCTTTAGAAATTCTCCTTCAAATAGCTCATAACTACTAACTTCATCTTTCTTCTTCACTCCCCATGTAAAAGCTTCATCTTCCCTTCTATCTATCGCAAACTGAATTTTATCTTTGTCTCGAAAATGTGTTGGAACAATGTCTCTCAGCCATTTCATAAGAATCGGTGGGAGCAGCGATCCCTTTGGCTTATATTTTTGTCCCACATGAGCTTGTGGATTCCTATTATGACTACTCACTAAAGTTAACACTTTACCTTGTCCTATTGCTAGTGCTGCACTACCAAACTTTCAGTCAGTCTCCTCAGTTTTTGTTTATAATTGTTGGATTTCGCCTTGTAAGTGTTGCATGTCCTTTCCAATTCTCCTATTATCCTCTTCCCTCTGCACTGTTATTGCGGTTTGTATATTTTGAGTTAATTCAGTGTGTTTGTTGCCTAGTCCCTTATCTTCAGTCCTTCCTCCTAATTCTTCCTTAACTTCTTGAATGTCTTCATGTGCTTTCTTAGTTATCTACACTCCCATCTTCTTCGTACCTTCTGGGAGCAGATTTGCTGGAATCTGTTTCTCTCTCCTAGCAGTCTTTCCTCACCTCTTCCTTATAATCCTGTAATTCTGGCTTCAAATTTTCTTATTCTTGTAATGTCATCTGAATTTTCTCATTGACAGCGTCAATCTTTTCTTGGTTTATTCTATTGTCTTCCTTGATTTCCTTCTTGGTGTCCTCCATTTTCTGATTGGTTTCCTCCATTTTCCGTTTGATAGCTTCAATCTTGGCATCAATCTTTTCTAATATCGCCAATAGCTTGTCTTCCTGTCCCCCCTCTACAATGTTTGATTTACTACTCCCTGGTCTAATTGGTTTCTCGAGGTAATTGGTGGAATGTGCTAACAGGCTTTCTATTGACAGTCCTCAGTCACTGATTCCGGAATCACCACTATCATCATGTCCCATCTTCTTCTTCCCAGCTTCTACCTCCGGAATCTCATGCTTGGTTTCAGTAGATGTGTTTGCTTATGTATATTATATACCAGCAATACTATAAATTGACCCTTGGGTAATCTAAAGATCTTGACCAACTGAGCCGGCCGCGGTGGTCTAGCGGTTCTAGGCACTCAGTCCGGAACCGCACGACTGCTACGGTCGCAGGTTCGAATCCTGCCTCGGGCATGGATGTGTGTGATGTCCTTAGGTTAGTTAGGTTTAAGTAGTTCTAAGTCCTAGGGGACTGGTGACCACAGATGTTAAGTCCCATAGTGCTCAGAGCCATTTGAACCATTTTTTGACCAACTGACAATTTAAACAAAATAATGACAACAGCACTTCAACTAGCTCAGACAGAAACAACACCTATTTGTACTGGACAAAAAAAATCTCACCGACTTATCTGAATTAAACACCCATGGTAATAGTCATCACCTTACAGCAAAGCACCAAAAATCAAATAAAATCACAAATTAATACCATAAAACTTGTATCAACAGTTAATGCTGCAGCATGAGTCTTAATTTCTAATTGCTACTGTCTTGCTAGTGAAAACACAAAAAGAACAGAAAATATTGTTACATACACACACTACTGCAGAGCCAGAAAATTCCGAAATGTAAGGAAAAATTACTATAAAATTCTTCTTGTGGTACAAAATGTGATTATATGCTCTGCAGATAGTCTAATATAAATTATTATTGTGCTGGAAAATTGTCTTCACTCACTGCACCACGCTAATACTCGCTGCAGAAGTCGATGTTTCTTGCGCGCTATGTTTACTCGTAGCCGGTCACGCTACTAGTCGAGTACCTGTCGCTGTTGTCGGTGCTGTTGGCTCGTTCCATGCGTCGACTGTTGACTGACGCGTCGCTGTCGCTGGCTGCCCAGCGTGATGCGTGCAGAGGTTGTCATCGAAGTTCGCTGATCGGTGGCCAGATGCCGCTGCTGACAGGATACTTTGTAGCTTCACAACGAGATGTTAGCCTCGGCGGCATGTTGGTCGCTGCTCGGTGTAGCTTGTGTATGCTGTCGAAACTCTCATGCGGCTGGAATTGGCGCTGTGCCGAATCACTTCCTGACTGACGTTCTTTGACTGACGTTTCTGCTGGTGTTGGGCTAGTCTTCATGACATCACTCAATAATAACATTATTCATTCGCATTATTGCCTATGTATCAGTTTATTGCTCCACATCAATTTTCGCGGTTTTAAAACGGTTTAAAGCCAGTTCCGTGCGTCACAATAGAACACTTCTCTGATACGTTTGTAACGAATATGCGATCGGTTATGTCGCAATATTGTCTATCCGTGTCTCGTTAATATTCACTTTTCACTGTTTTTCCCACAAATTTCCGTGCTTTTACTCCACAATACAGTTTATAAACACTGTTCCTGTCGTCCGATACTGCCAATTACCTTTATTTATGAGGTGATATTACGTTCTATTATCCTGCAATCCTGCCGTAATATACCGTCCGAAATTTCTTACACAGACTTTCACACTGAAAACTATAACAAGTACTGTTTATCGAAGATTGTTTTTCACGCAAACTGAACTAATGTGAAGTTTTTCTTATCATTAGAACTTTTGCTTATTGTCTTAATACTGTCAATGTTCTTTTTCAATAATCACAATTATATAATTTATTGTTATCTTTCTCCTACCGTTTGTCCGAAAATTGCACATGTCCTTTCACGTAAAACCGCGATGAAACACTCCCAATGTCAACTCACAATTATTAACTAGTGGTCTATGGCCTAAGAAATTAGAACAGTTTGACCGTGTACAACTGATAAAGGCTGATGAGTTAAAATTTGCACGGGCGTTGTTTCGTATCAAATCGAACAAAGCTAACAGGGTGTCAGATAACAGTAGTAATCGGTACATACTTTGTTGTTAAGGTTCCATTTATATAGTCTAAACAGCACAAATCAGGCAGGTACTCCATTCTTCTGACAAAATAATAACGGTCAACTCATCATAGGTCACCTATTAGTTTCGTCACACGCCAATCCTCACTGCACCCAAATCGTTGGTGCCCGGCGCGGTTATTGCTTAATCACGGTGCACAAATGAACACGTAAAACACATCAACAAATCACTCAATTAATGCCGTTTCCGTATTAGCTGGGGGGTCAGGCCCACGGCATTGGGTGATGCACACAGCCGTTAAACACTTGTAAATGCGGCTGGCCGTCCGCCAAAATCCGCCCTGCTTGTTTAGCAGTCAACTACATGTTCGGAGTCTCAACAGTGACGATTTCAGGCGTACCGGGAGCTCGACTATCGATAGTACTCACTGCCGGCCGAAGTGGCCGTGCGGTTAAAGGCGGTGCAGTCTGGAACCGCAAGACCGCTACGGTCGCAGGTTTGAATCCTGCCTCGGGCATGGATGTTTGTGATGTCCTTAGGTTAGTTAGGTTTAACTAGTTCTAAGTTCTAGGGGACTAATGACCTCAGCAGTTGAGTCCCAAAGTGCTCAGAGCCATTTGATGGTACCCACTGCGACCTGCGTGAGGCAAAGATGTATCGTACTCAGTACGTAAGAGGCTATTGATGCCTTATAGATTGCTTTCCGATGTGAGACGCCCTGCTAAACCCGCAGGACAGCACAAGTAGCAGGAACTGTGGAAAGGGGCCAGAATGAGCGGCTGTCACTTACACTCCAAACATAACACTTTATTTAGTTGTCCAAACATTACAGCGCAGTTTCTAAGCTTGACTATGGGCAGAAAATGTTTTTAATTCTAAATCGGATGAAGGCCCATGAATGAAATACAAGTGCTATAATAATTTTTTAAAGCGGCTGAAGGTCCATAAATTGAAAACAACATAACTACAATAACCTTTCAATAGGCAGAATGCCCAAGCTTTATGACCAATAAGAAACCTTACTTCAAACGGCTGAAAGCCTTAAAAAAAAAAACTGCAACAAATTTTCCAAGGCAGAAGGCCCAAAGCTTTTAACCTTAAATAGTATTTAAGCCCAAGTGATGTAAGACTTGATAAGTAAGAATCCAAATTTTAAAGCGGCTGAAGGCCCATCATTTTAAGAACGACACAACTACAGTAAATTTTCAATAGGCAGAAGGCCCACAGCTTTATCTTGAAGGATTTGTATCCCTTGATAATTAAGAACCTTAAAACTCAAAGCTGCTGAAGGCCCATGCCCGTTAAAAACAATACAAACCCAAAAAATTTTCAACAGGCAGAAAGCCCACAGCTTTATGCTGAAATGAGTAATTCTTGATAAGTAGGATCCTTAAAACTTAAAGCAGCTGAAGGCCAATGCTTTTAAAAACAATACAATAAATTTTCAACACGCGGAAGGCCCAAGCTTTATCTTCAGACCATGTAAGACTTGCTCAATTTAGAAAAACTTAGTTTTGAAATGGCCGAAGGCCTTTGATTTTAAAAACACAATTACAAGCATACAAATTCCAACTATCGGCTACGAGCCATTAAAAATATACAATTAAACGCTAACAAGAAAGGTAACATAGGCAACGGTGCTCGGAAGTTTCCAGGGGGCCCGGTCTGCCCTTGAAATCTTAACGTTTGCTTTGGTGAGGCAAGAAGTCGGCCCAACTATACTCGATCCACCGGCAGCACAAGCAAGAGATAGTCAGGAACCCACAGACTAGACGACTTGCTAACCACCGACCAGAATTCCAAAACCAAAACGTTACAGACATAGCCGCCCACAACCAAAAATACATTAAGCAGTCAAAAACTACACACTATGTTGGACAGCGATAACAGGTGAGGAAAGGACACTGCCTGAACTTTCCGTCAGCGACCAGGGCAGGTAACGGCCACAAGGCAGAAAATTCCGCTGGTGCACTTGAATTTCAAACCCACAAATATAGTTAATTCCGCCACACGGCAGCTAAATCTTCATCACCTAGAACACTCGCTGTTGCTCCCAGGAATACCGCCAACAACGAACCACCAACCAAGGGGACAATGTGAACAGACATGGTTTCGGTAATTAAATCACCACTCAACTTTCATGTCCTGGGTCGGTGAGCCACGAACCTCGTAGCACTCGGAACAGCCCCCACACGCTTCGACACTGCATAGAGACCGCCAGCGGGCGCAGCCAACTGTGCAGCGCAAAGACTTGCTTGCTGATCCGTCCCAACCGACCGACTCACTGCCAGTACGACGACAACATTTAAAACAAGTTGTCAGTGGAAATGACACCAACTGCACACACAGTTTGACAAACACTTGCACGAAAACTTGAACGACATTAAGCAGTGGCTCTGCAATCACGAAGACAAATCGGGGTCGGTGCACACACACAGCCAACTCATAAGCGATCTGAGAGCTAATTCACGTCGTCTAGTAGGAAGACCCACCGACGGTCCACGAATACCGTCCCCGGCTCAAGTGATGCGTGGGGGAAACGGTCGGGCGAGCCATGGACATCCAGGCCTCACTGCTACTCCAACCAGACTGATCTAGTGCTGAATTCCAACTCCACGACTGGCAGGTCAGAACTGCCCTTCTGCACGTTCCAGCTGACTCCACGACAAACCGGGAAGTAATAGCAGTGCAGCAAAGATAACACGTGAGGGCTATATCGATACGCGCTGCTGCAGCCGCTGATGGGCAGATAAAGCAGCAACTCGGTAACAACAGAAATTGAAACTAACATAACGAGGTGGCAACACGAAAAAAACAGGATGTAAAATAAGAGATGGCACGAGTGCGAACCACGCACGGCTCAGTAAGCTTAATGGTATGATCTTCTGAGGATGGCGAACTAATTTGCCGAAATCAGTAAAGGAGTTAATTTAAAAATAATTTGTCCGCTGACGATTGATTATCTCTATTCTTAAAACTTACGTCACAGCTGATGATTGACAGACATAAATAAAATTTTAAAAATGTGAGGCACAACAATAAATGAGAATTACCTTAAAAGGCTTTGTTCCTAGGCTAACCATTTAAAGGGAAGGGAGGAAGAGTAGCTTTAACGTGCCATCGACATAGAGGTCATTAAAGACGGAATACAAGCTCAGATTAATTCAAGGGTGGGGAAAGAAATTTGCTGTGGCATTTCAGAGGAACCATTCCGGAGATTGCACGAAGAGATTTACGGAAATGACAGAAAACCTAAATCAGGATGGCCGGTTGTGGGTTTGAATCATCATCCACCCGAATGCGAAACCAGTGTGCTAACCGCTGAGGCAGCTCTCTCGCTCAAACCATTTAATGCTCTCAGGACAGCCCACAATCGATCTTCAGTTAAATATGCCGCACTATTTTATTGAAGTCACATGTGATACATTTTACAGTCTCTACTTGACGTAGGAGGAAACAGCGGTTTAAAGGGAAATGCGCTATACGGAGGCAAGCAAAAATGGTTTAGTCTCAGTGACTCAATTGGAAGTAACCCATGGTCGAATAGTTGCTTGAAGCGTAAAAAAGCTTAATTTAAATCGTTTGCAGCCGAGATTGGCCCACCTATCCGCTACTCTTCTTCTCACAACTAATGTAACTGGCAGAGAAAAAAGAAAGAAAGAAACAACTAGAAGCACCTGAAAAGGGGTAAATGGGCTAACCGTATTTCTACTCCACCACGTACTCTGGATGACATCACAGTTCAAATGAACTCCTCCACCCACCCCTACAGAAAGACTGCAGCACCTCTTGACCGACAGTTTCGCTAAAAGCATCAAAGATGAGATCACCACACGGTAGTCTCAAGTTGTTCAAAGGATCAAAGAACATTATGCGACTACGATCGACAGTTATGGTCTGTGATCGATGTCTAAATTGTAAGTCGAAATCCAGCTGTCTGACAATACTAACCAAAGATCCTCATACCTAGCATCTTGCCCAACAATAGCTTGGCGCACACAAAGTTTCACAAGAATTCTAAAGTAAATAAATTTTCTAATCATTAGCCACATGAGGCTATTACACGTTCAGTATTTCTGGAGATGAAAAAGATATTTGTCAATATAAGTGCGAATTACGGTGATGATTATAATGTACATTTCATAAATATCCTGTGTCCGAATACTCACAGGACATTTAGAAAACTGATTCGACATTATTTCAGTTATGCTTCACTCATGTATTTCGTTGTCATGAAAACGACAGCCATGAGGAGCAGCAGGAACCAATAACTTAGGCACCATACTAGTCAAACGCTTAGAAGCGAGTAATACGTAAGAGCCAGGTTACTATCAATGGAAATAAAATTGCCATCGTTTATTCATACCTGCTGTTACTAAAAACTACATATGAACATTGCAATAGTTATTAAGCTCGGGTTAAAATTAAAATGTGCAGGGACACATGCAACTCGATATAAACCGAAAAACATTTTTAAATGTGATGTAAGTCATGCATTGCTTGCGAGTATTTAAGTTGCCCTTTAACGCCATTGAGATATGTATTGCAAATGCGATATCATGCTGTATTCAAAAGAATATTAAATGTCGAATTTTCTGAAAAATTAGCTATACTTATGTCTGCTACGCATATTTTATTTTACAACACAAATACATGTAGAAGGTAACAGATAAGGCATTTTAGGAATAAAGTTGCAAATGCTTGTAAATTTCCTGCAGGATGTACGCAGTAAAGATAGAAAGTACACGAAATATTTTTAGAGCACTATTTACTATGACATCGTTTGCAGGAACAAAACGACGAGATGTCATAAAATTTACAGGCTATGAGAAGAAAGTAATTGTTTGTGTTATGTATATGTTTTCTAATGAAGTATTGCAATCTCGTGCTGATCTCATAATTAAGTGCTCTAGTCATTGTACAGTCTATAACATAGGACTTATGTTATTTGACTTTCAGCTTGCATACACCATTTAGTAGTCAACAATGACACTATTTAGCCAACAACAATTACAAAAAATAACAGTTTTGCAAAATGTGTAAATTGAGAAGATACTTTAAAATAGCTGAATAATATGTCTTCACTCTCACAAAAAAGGAAAATCTCCATTAATGCTTTATAAAATATGTTTACAGAGAGGTATCATACAGTCACTACCCTTTGGTTTACTCAGACGCGATAGATGCTGGGGATCGTCTACAGCTCCTGTGAACATTTTTTCCTGGTTGTTGTTGTAATTTTTCCTTCCATTCAATTGTGCAAGTTCCACCATAAAATTTGAATTGTGTCCCTGTAATTTAATATGCCTGTGTTGTACATATGACATTGCATAACGTTTCTTCAAATAGTCACTTCTCTGGCTAAATGGCTAATGCAAAGTGCCTATTAACAACTAAATAAGAAAAATAATGCTGTTTGAGACAGAAACAATAATTATTTTATTAGCAACTAAAATTATTACTGCTTTTCTACAAGATTGGAGTCAGACTGAAAACAACTAATTAACATAAGTATTATCAGACATCTAAGAAATGACTTATCGTTCTTTAGAATAAGAATAGTACGCTAACCTTCTTCAAATCCGTAAGGAATTATTATGTTGTTGATACTTGGAAAAAGCGAAGACTAACTGATTAATATCTCCAGGGTCCGAATTATTGCAATTAAAAGTGTCTGAATTCTTTGGTTGCAGGTGATGAAAATGAGTGCTGAAGCTGCGTTGACTGAATCCAGTGAAGGTAGTAAAGTATAATCGTTGTCCAAGGATCGGGTGCTAAACATACATCTCATACATATCTATATGGAAGATCATCAACAGCATAGTAAAAAAAAAAAAAAAAAAAAAAAAAAAAAAAAAAAAAAAAACGTAGTTATGAACAGATTTAAGTAGGTCCGCAGCAATATGGCCGTGTAGGCATAAGAAAAATGCGGATATTCAGGGGAGGATTTGTTACAAAAATTGGTGTTTGCGCGTTCCAAGGATGCTCGATATAATTTACAGGATGTGCATGATACTGACCTACTGCATTTTGCACAGCAATTTGCGCGCGACATACAATACAGCGATTTAAACGGAAAACTGCGTATGGTTGCATAATTTCAAACAGTGCTACTGAGTTGCAGGACGTAACATAACAAAATTTCAAAGAAAGCGTCAACTTGGCGATGCACAGGAAACTACGGAATCGGCCCTAGATTTTGTAGATGAGATAACATTATCTCATCGTTCAGTAATGAATTTGTTTTCAACTCCGACCAATTGGGATTTGATGAGGAAATGTATATGAAAAGAACCCTGGAAATTACAGGTACCAAGAGAGTTCCATCAAGATGCCTTATGGCTTTGTATAAAATTATGCCGACTATTAATCTGGGCGGTAAATTGGCTGGATAGTAATTTATTGTGCTACGAAAAGTTGGAGATGATCTATCCCCTACGATTATTTCTCGTGTTTGTTCATGCAAGGGCTCTAAGGAATATTTATGTGACAGCAAGCAAGAATGGGAAAATTGGCCTGAGAGAGCTACATATATGGTATGAGCACTAGCTTTGGCAAACAACTGGTCAAAATAAGAAACTTCCTGTCAGATTAAAACTCTGTGCTGGACCGAGACTCGAACTCGGGACCTTTGCCTTTTGCAGGCAAGTGCTCTACCATCTTCTTTTCTTTCTTTCTTTTTTTTTTTTTTTTGCATTTAGTTCCTTGTGTTTGGTCGTTGCGGACGTCACCTGACATCCGTTCAAGTTCGTTTGTTGATCCTTCCACTCAGTTTTTTTTTATTACAGAGGCCAACAAGCTCTCTGACCGAACACGCTGAGCTACCATGTCGGCTATCATCTCAGCTACCCAAGCACGACTCACGACCCGTCCTAACAGCTTCAATCCTGCCAGTACCTCGCTGCAGGAGAGCTTCTGTGAAGTTTGGAAGGTAGGAGACGATGTACTGGCAGACCTGAAGCTGTGAGGACGGGTTGTGAGTCGTGCTTGGGTAGCTCAGGTGGTAGAGCAGTTGCCCACGAAAGGCAAAGGTTCAGAGCTCGAGTCTCGGTCCGGCACACAGTTTTAATCTGGCAGGAAGTTTCATATCAACGCACACTCCGCTGCAGAGTGAAAATCTCAACTGGTGAAAATAAATTGCAATTGTTTGACTCCTGGTCTGCGTATAAAAATCATAGTCCTACCGAGGAAACTATCCCTCCTAAAAGGAGTGTGGCATTGCATCTCATACCAGGCTGGTATCATTAGACAAATTCACCCTCTGTCAGTCCATATTGTGCACTCATTTGACTGTTTATACCTTTCAAAGCGTCCTGTAACTTTATTCTCTTTCAATGAGGTTTAGCAAAGTCATTAGAAAGTGATAGCCCTTGTATCTTTTCACCCCGCAATTTTATCCCACTTTTGAGCCGCTGTTTTGTTTCCATAATTGTTTCTTCCATGTGTACAGGGTGATAACAAAAGCTGTTACATATCTGAGAGGTAGTAGTACGGACTAAACCAAGGCAAAATTTGCAGAAATCTCTTGTACTGCAACCTGTTTGCTTTCCATACTTCGAGAGCTGATAACACGGACCAAAACAAGAAAAAAAGTCCAGTGACCCCGCGCTTTGAATACGCTGACCTCAAGAGCGCCGAGCACTTCTTCGTCTTCGTACTATTAAACATCTTTTCTACCAGTTAAGTCCTCGAAGTTCTTAAGGTGCGCGATTTATAGCGCTTATTTACTGCACTTTTCTCCTTGTTCTAGTCCATACTGGCAAGGTCCATACTGGCATCTACAGAAATGCGAATTATTTTCTTTTAAGGGGCGACGGTCATGAAATTTACCTAAAATGTCAATTCCCCTTTTATTTCTTTATTTATTAGTTGAACTTGTGGGAAATAAGTTTCCAAATTCTCAATGATGTAATCACATCCGAAATCCATGAATTAAATGTGTGATGCGACCTTCCTGCTACGCTCACTTTTCGAAGCAACACTTCAATGCTAACTTGATGAATATCAATTACGTGTATTATTTTTCAGTAAACTTGCAGGGGCTACAGCTAAATGGCTATGCTGTATACTCTTTGGTGTTATAGATCAACTGTGATTGTTCCGTATCTTACAAGTAAACCCATCCAAGCGATAATTTCGATTTTGATCAACAGAAAAAAATCCTTAAAAAAATCTCGGGAATACTTTATGTGAAAAAGGTACATACTAGTATATTATTTTTTTAAAATAAAATTTTGAAATATCATAGAAAAGTTAAATATACACTTAAGCGCCAGAGAAACTGGCACAGGCATGCGTATTCATATACGGAGATATGTAAACTGGCAGAATACGACGCTGCGGTCGACAACGCCTATATTCTGTAGCGATGAAGTGAGGACTTTTCCGTACGAGCATTTCACGAGTGTATGATGAATATCATAAATCTGGTAAAATATCAAATCTCTGACATCGCTGAGGTGGAAAAAAGATCCTGCGAGAACAGGACCAAAGACGAGTGAAGAGAAATATTCCATGTGACATAAGTTCAAACCTTCCGAAAATTGCTCCAGATTTCAGTGGTGGACTATCAGCAAATGTCAGCGTGCGCACAATTCAACGAAACATCGTCGATATGTGCTTTCGAAGCCGAAGGCACACTCGTGTACCTTTGAAGACATTTACATAAAGCTTTACGCCTCACTGCGCCTGTCAACACCGGCATTGGACTGTTGATGACGGGAAACATGGTACGTGGACGCACGAGTCTCGTTTCGTAATGAATTGAGCGGATGGACGTGAACGGGTTTGGAGACAACCTCGTGAATTTATGGACCCTGCATGTCAGCAGGGATTGTTCAAGCTGGTGGAGGCTCTGTAACGGTGTGGTGCGTGTGCAGTTGGAGTGATGTGGGGTCCCAGATACTTATAGATACGACTCTGACAGTTGACACGTACGTAAGCATCCTGTCTGATCACCTTTATCCATTCATGTCCATTGGGCATTGCGACGGACTTGAGAAGTTCTAGCAGGATCATGCGACATCCCACACGTCCAGAATTGGTTCAAAGTGGCTCCAGGAACACTCTTCTGAGTTTAACCAGTTCTGCTGGGCCGGCCGGTGTGGCCGTGCGGTTCTAGGTACTTCAGTCTGGAACCGCGTGACCGCTATGATCGCAGGTTCGAATCCTGCTTTGGGCATGGAAGTGTGTGATGTCCTTAGGTTAGTTAGGTGTAAGTAGTTCTAAGTTCTAGGGGACTGATGACCACAGATGTTAAGTCCCATAGTGCTCAGAGCCATTTGAACCATTTTGGAACTTCTGCTGGCCTACAAACTCTCCAGACATAAATCCAGACATGAACATTGTTGAGAATATCTGGGATGCCTTGCAACGTCCAGTTCAGAAGAGGTCTCCACCCCCATGTACTCTTACGGGTTTATGGGCAGCCTGCAGGATTCATGGTGTTGATGATGATGATGTTTGGTTTCTGGGGCGCTCAAATGCGCAATTATCGGCGCCCGTACAAAGTCCCAATTTTTACACAGTCCATTTTCTTTTTACAATCCAATCTAGTCACTCTCACAAATGATGATAATGATGAAATCATGAGAACAACACCCAGGCCCCGATTTATGATGTAATCCCTCCAGAACTATTTCAGAGATTAGTCGTGTTGCGGCACTTCTGCATGCTCGCCGAGGCCCTACGCTATATGTAAACCATGGCACAAAATTTCATTTCAGTATTTTGAAAATCCCCCCAATAACACCCTGCTTACTGAACGGTAGTGGCGAAAAACTACGTCCTTGTCTTCTACCCCCAACAGCAACCACTGTGTTCCAAACCGACCAGTGTTGTCTCCTGAAAGGTGGGCTTGCAGTACATATTAAGCAACGTTCCATTGCCGTAGCGACGTCCCTCGCACTGTGGTCCGGAGTCTGGATCACCTTTAGGGAAAGAGAGATGAGACTTTGCGACGGGGATGTCGCATTAAGTCGAGCGACGTCACAAATTGCAACAGACGCGGTGGCCCGCGTAACTTTAGCCTGCGAGTCGTGGCGCGTGTGTGGTGGGGGCTGCGTGGGCGGGCGCTGTCAGACTTGATCGCCGGCGAACTGGCGCCGTGTCTGCGCCGGCCCCAGACCGCGGGCCAAGTTTGCGCCGCAGCGCGCTCCTAAGCAAAGCTCCAATTACTTCAGTAATGGACTTGTTACTTGGGAACTCGGCCCCTGGGAGCAGCCGGGCCACACTTACCGACTGCAGCCGCGCCTCGCCAGATTGTTTGCTCCCCTGGGACGCAGTTTGTTTGGCAGAGTTTCGCCAAAGAAAGATATCGCACACCTCTTGACGCCCAGCGACTACAACATGCACTTCCTTCTCTAGCACTTCGTTCCTCTCTCTCTCTCTCTCTCTCTCTCTCTCACACACACACACACACACACACACACACACAGTCAACGTACACTAATGTAAGCATCCTGTTTCGTCCTTTCATCATCTGCGTTTAAATTAAGAATGTTGGATTTTCTCTGACTAATCTTTTCTCTCTCTCTTCTCTCTGTGTGTGTCCTTGAGTTATATAGCGTACCGTTCAGACCGGTAACAGTAATCAGTAATGGTGGTCTAAGTTTCCCGATATTAGAAATACCCCCAGTTCGACCAATGGACTAGTCAAAGAGGGCAGAATGGCGTACAAAGTATCAGTCCAACCTTTTTTCCTTGAGGTAGGATAGTTAAAGGGGGAAAAATCATCATTGATCAATGGCATGAAGATGCAGAAGGCAATGAAAACCACTGAGAGACACATACATCTATACATACTTCTATTCGTTGGATATGTGGCCTGTAGGTGAAGAAATAGAATAAAGATTTCTCCGTTGGGAAAAGATTTCGGAACAGACCCCCGCCCCAGGAACTCCTGCAAGGGACTGTACACTGACCGCTTTGCATGGTGTAGAAAATGTTAGAGAAGGATGCAGTTCAAATGGTTCAAATGGCTCTGAGCACTATGGGACTTAACATCTGAGGTCATCAGTCCCCTAGAACTTAGAACTACTTAAACCTAACTAACCTAAGGACATCACACACATCCATGCCCGAGGCAGGATTCGAACCTGCGACCGTAGCGGTCTCGCGGTTCCAGACTGTAGCGCCTAGAACCGCACAGCCACTCCGGCCGGCAAGGATGCAGTCTTTTGCTACTAATCTGAAGTATAAAAAAGGAAGAAACAATGACGTAACTTAGAGAATGATTTATGAGTAAGATTGAAGTTCGTGGTGTAATGGTTGTCTGTAGGTAGGTAGCTCCTTGCTGTTGGTGATTGGAGTTGCAGACGGTGTAGGCATTTATGTTGGCATCCATTGGATGTGCAATTGGAATTATGTGCGTGTGTATGTATCTGCGGTGTCTATTCTTCCGGACATGTCCGAAAGAAAGATATCACATATATAAATAATTAAGGCGAGAACGGCCGATGATGCTTTCAGTGCAGATGCACATGAGGCTCGAGCTCGTATGGGAAACGTCGGAATGCAGCAAA